>NC_135648.1:15185045-16435045 GCF_053574225.1 Canis aureus
TGCTAAATACTTAAAAATAGTATTCTTATTCTATAAATAAGGAAACTGGGTCTTAAAACACATTAAGTGATTTAGATAGATACAGAGCTGGTGACTGTATGAACCAGGTGAAACTACATGTCCCATCATTAAGCAGTATGGTCCAAATGTTTCATAAAATCCATTTGAAATTCTAAAACCTTAAGTTAGGGTTAAACAACAAACACAATACAGCATCAATAAGACAAACATGTAAGAGATTGATCTTTTAAAACTGTGATGACAATTCCTTTTTGCTGAATATATCATAAATAATTTATTATAATCTGAGCTCCATGAGCTCCAGAGACTTTATTCATCCCAGCCATGTGCCCTTTTATTCACCAATTATCTACTGAGTGCTTGCTATTCATTCTTTCATTTATTTCTCAGCATGTGTTTGCTGA
This sequence comes from Canis aureus, assembly GCF_053574225.1. Lineage (NCBI taxonomy): Eukaryota > Metazoa > Chordata > Mammalia > Carnivora > Canidae > Canis > Canis aureus. The sequence continues at coordinate 15,185,471 of NC_135648.1, forward strand.
GTGCCTGGAATGTCCCAGGGTCTCTTCAACACATGGTGGATCTGAAGTGAACTAAAGAGAATAGCACCCTTGTTCTTTGGTACTTGTGTTCTAGTGAGTGGTTTCAGGAGAGAAAGACAGTAAATGGATAAAACCAAAATAAGCAAAGGAATTTCAGAAAAAGGTAGTAACTATGAAGTCAGTCAAAAAGGACCATGAAGTGAGTCGTGAAGGCAGTTTGTCAGGGAAGGTCTTTTTAAGATGACATTTGAAATAAAACAAAAGTGCTGAGAAGGACCCAGACACGTAAAGATCATTCCAGGGTGAGGAGACAAGAAGAAATTTGCCTGTGCCAAGCACCGAGGGGATAATTTCTCTTTATACCCATTTCCATCTTTTTCATCCTGGATTCATTACTCTTACTGAGTCTTATTATAGTTCCCTAATGATCTCTTTTCCTTCACTCTCTGATTTCCAGTTTAGCATTTATTCATCTGACAGGCTTATCTTTTTGAAGCACAGATTTTACCATTTAACATCCTTGTTCAAATGTTCTTATTACTTTCTCTCAGCCTATGGCATCAAATGCAAACTCTGTAGACTAGACTATCATCATAATCCTTCTTTGTTCTCATGACAACCTGCATCTTCAGACATATTTTTCAGTATATCTTTTCACACACATTTACCCTGACCAAAGTAATTTATTCAGTTTTCCTAGCATCACATTGTATTTGAGGTTTTCCTCCTGTTGCTCTCTTAACCTAAATTCCCTTCTACCTTGCATTTCTGCATGTCCAAAATGTTCCCATATTCTAATGGCTAATAAAAGCTCTGACCTTACTCTAGGAAACTCACAAATTGGTAAATTATTTGAAATCACTCTCCCCATGGTTTCCATAACCAGATATATACAGTAGACTAGAGAAGTGATTTTTTAAGACATTTTAGCAGATACATATGTTATAGTGGACATTTATTAAGTTTTCTTTCTTTCTAATCGCTAGATGATTTCTCTCTTTATGAATAATACATCTTGCAGTCGGAGCCTTAAAACTCACTCTCAAATGTCCTTTGAAGCTCGAGCAAAGGCATATGAACCTTCAGCTTCTTCAATCAACTGAAGGAGCACTTGATTTTAAATAAGTGGGGTAAAATTTGGGGAGAAAGTTCTTATTATGTCATTGTTAATTTGACACCCTCAAAAACTGTAAAAACTTGGAGCTCAGAGAGATGCATATTGATTGTTTCATGTATTCTCCTACTGATGTCACTCAGTAAAACTTTAAAAAAAGACATCTGTATTCTCACCTTTTGTACAAACTATGCTAATGTACATGTACTATCTTCAGGAACTATGGTAAAATATACAACATTTTTATATTATACTACTTTGCCTAATTAGAATTGACTCTGAATGAAGTACAATTTTGCCCTCTGTGAAACTGCCTTGAACTTTCTTCACTTATATGGATTCCTTAGCTTCGTTGCCAAGCAACCATGCTTAGATTGCTACTTTGCCTTTGCACTGAGGAGAGTCAACTGTACTACACATTCACTTTGCATTTTTTAAGCATAAATAATTTTTTCTCCTCTCCTTAGAGCAGCTGTATCTTTTAGTTCTCTGTTCTTGAGAGATGTGTTCCATACACTACTTACATTCTATAACTTATACCCTACAATTTTCCTACTCTGTCAACTTGAGAACTTAGCATTTGTCTCCTTTTTGGCTTCTCAGTTGAGCAGAATTATACTTGTGTCTTAATAAATAAACTAATAACATTTATAATAGAGGCAAAAAGGAAAAATAAAATAATTAACCTAGCAAACATTTACTATATTCTAGTTATTCTTTTGGGGACTAGGGATATAGCAGTGGCCAAAACAGATGAAAATACTTGCCCTCATGAAGCTTACATTCTACTCAAGGAAAAGACAGAAATATGTGTGAACAACAACAAAAATAAGTGATATACATAAATGGTTAATGAGTTTTAAGCAAGAGAAGATTCACTTTTTGTGTAGTCTTTTTAAGCCTCTGTATATCTGTATATTTACATACATATCACATATAATTTGATGGCCCTTCTAAGAGAAATAATAAAAATCATAAACACAAAATAAGAAGGACTTGGAAGAATCTATGCAAAAGAGGACTTAAAATGCCAACAAGCGCTTTGAAGTTTAGGTATCCTCAGTTTTATAATACAGCAACCATTGATGTTATGACTGAATACAGAGCTGAGATGAGGGATGTGAAGCTCCAGACTAGTAGAAAGTTGCAATTCTGTATAGGTACCCAAAGAAAGACCCATTGAGAGCACGGAATTTAAATAGCAAATTTAAATAACTGGAAGAAGTTATGGTGCAATTGATAAATGGCTACAGTTGGGTGGAACTAAAAGATGGAAAGTTAAACTGGAAAAGATAAGGTAAGAAGTTATCACTGCAAAGCAGAAATTTAGATTATCAATATTGAGGATGTTGATAATAACAAAGTATGGGATCATCTGTGGAAATGAATAGCTGAAGTAGAGTGAAGACTATGATTATTGGAAGGATAGAGGTCAAGAGACTGAGTAGCAAAGTTATTAGGTAAATTAGATACATTGATCTTTAAATAATCAGAAATTAAGGCAATATTAATGTTAGCCTACACGATAGTTAGCCAGGTGCAAAAATCACCTATGAATGATAGGTAATGATCCAAGAGATGGTAGTGATAAGATTGACAGCATGAGAAGAAGGAGAGGAGGGATGAGAGCCATGCCAGGAGCACCCAGAATTTTTCAGTTATGTATTCCTGTGTAGATGACAGCAAAAGGGATGGATACTGAGTGGTATAATCTGGTTTCATGAAGTTTAGGACCGGGGTAATTCAGTGCATAGAGATGAAGAATATTCTGTACACAATGATGGAGAGCATAAGTGTTGTGAGCCTACCTTCAGGACCTTTAATTTGTACAATGTATAAAAGAAAGCAGCCATCACTGAGGAACTACAGAAGAGGAATAGTGTCCTAAAGGAGATCCAAGTTTCATTTCTACCAAGAAGGTAAGGGGCAGGTTCAAAGAAGAGATTTAGAATATAATATATTTGCTGATGACCAACCGTGAATCCCTAAAGGCACAATGGAAAATTTTCAAGAATTGAAGAGTAGCTTCAGGAGTAGAGGCTGACAGGAGCAGCTGACAGAGAAAAGGAATGTGCGGACCATAAGGAAAAATTGAGTCTCCATGATGAGGTCAACCTGTCAGTATTAATATATCCTGGAAACAGGCAATCAGTCTTCCCAGTCTCAAAGAAAATTCAGTTACATAGACATATGCATTTATCATATCTGCATATATATTATTCATATTCACATATTTATATATATTTATAAGCATATTCACATACAGTCACAGAAAATAGACATTGGAACTTTCAGAAAACAGGCGATGAGATATTGATATTAATTATCATGCCGTACATGTAACTTGCAAGTAGCTTCTGTCCTCTGGATTTCCATAAACACCTCTTTAATGGTCACTTACAGTAATAGAAGTCGATTATTATATCCAAATTTCAGGGAAATCCAAAACAAGAGCAAAATTTTCTTATACTCTGCATAGATCACAATGTACAATATCATCTGGCTACACAGCTACACTGTGTAAGCCAAAAATTAAAATGAGCATATCTTTTATGTAACTTTTATTAATATTTACTCTGAAATAAGTTGATTTATTTATTATCAGAAATAATATTAAAGGAAAAATAAAAAACTCAACGAAACACCCTCACATTTATAGACCTGTTTAATGAGTTTTACTCATCTACTAATCTCATTGAGCAAACATTAAATCTATGTTTTTTTAATTCTTATGTTTAAAAGGAAAAGGGCTATTTCATAAAAGAATCTTATATGCCTTAATTAAATTATAATTTTCAGTGGTAGTTCATTGTATGACTCATTGACCTTTCTCTTTCTGATTCTCTCATTTAAATTGAACTCACAAAAGCATTCCTAAAAACCCACACTGGTAATTTGTTTGTAGAAATCCACTTTGGAAAAGGATTTTGTAAATGTCTTTATCTCATTTGAAACATAAAGCAATTCAAGTGTTTTGAAAAATTCAGAATAACTGACAGTTTCAATAAGTATTTTTCATTCACGTGTATGAATGAGGACTTTTTTTTATTTCAAGAAAGGAAGCACTTTATAAAGTTAGCACTTTACAGAAGCTTTTAAAAGCTATCAAATAGTGTATTCTAAAGTACTGAGTAGAGGCTGATACGCAAGAAGGATCATTGTGCACATGAAGTGTGGATTAGAAAAATGTGGGCCCCAATGGCACAGAAGCACAACTATGGTCTTAACTTTTGGTTGCTTTTGCCAGGAATTCTTTAATCAGTCTATGTGAGTGATTTATCTAGAAGGAAGTGTATAATTTTAAAGAGAAACATTTTCACATACTCAGGAATTCTAGATAATGTTTTGTGTATCTAAGGATGGAATTGTCATTGGAAGGGCCAATTTAGGTCTTTCTGATGGGTGACTTAAGTCTCAACTCACAAAGGAAGTGAAATAAGGGGTCTTGTCTCTTGAGAACATAAAGCAAAAGGAGGATGCTCAGGTAAAATGAGGAAGGAAAGAGAGTCTGGGGATCCAGAGGCAGAGTTCTTTTCTCTGAGAGGACCCACATCCATTCATCAGTTTGAGTCTAGAAAGAACCAAGTCCTATAGATTAGAAAAGATTCCCCTCTGAAGAGTTCAATATAAGCTGCCAGGACCATGGTAAATAAAAAATGCCAGGTTAACACTTTGAGCCAGAACTGATTTTTTGCACATATTTCATGAGAAAAGTATTTCCTTGTCTCTGTTCTGGGGTGACTTTTTCTGACAATCATCAAATTACCCCAGATATCTTTGGGGCTTGGAACTGTCATTTGTCAAATCCTTTAGTTACCAAGTGGGACATCCCTCTGCCTTCATTCAGAAGGTGGTAGAGGGTGAAGAGCAGCTTCCTTACTATGCCATGGCTGGGATAGGACAATTCAATGTATCTGAGATGGGCAGCTGATGAAGCAAATTCTACTCCTATGCTACTGTCAGTTTACGCTCTTTTTCTTTCCATATCAATGAGAAATAGCACCAAATGGATGTTGCACATAAATAATGTGGAAAGAAATCTCAAATCACTAATACATATTTTAAAAAGCTGAATTTATTTAAAATGTGTTGATATTTTTTTCTTGACTAGGGTAGAAGTGCTTGTAAATATAGAAATTCAGTTCTCAGTGAACAAAGATGAGAGGTTATTTAGGTTGGCAAGGGGCAAGGGAGAGGAATTGCAACTCTATTTACACAGAGCAGGGTTTGAATTAGATCTTATCACTTAAAGAGTGTATTCCGCAATCCAGAAGGGATCTGTACCTAGAGGGTCTGCCAAGTGGGAGAGATTCAGGACGAAGCAGTCTTTGACCACTCTTGTAGTTTCCTGGGTACATATGCTTCATATCCTTCAAGAAGGGCAGGATTTACAAATGGATTTCTATATAAGTGCAAATAAGGTCTTCAGGCAAGTACGGAATTTGCTTTCAGTTCCTCTCTTCATCCTTTTTGGCCAGATCTCAGGGGAAGCCATTAAATATTGTCCAGATCAATATCCTGTCACAGTTCCACTCAGAAAAATCCCTTATCACATTTAGGATAGGGTAAAAATACACATATACATACACAAAAACAGAAAACAGGGCAAGCGATTCTCAAACTTTCACTTTTGTTAGTGAGAGAAAACAATAGTGTGGAAAGACAGTACTTCACCAAGGAAGAGAAATTTTATCACAACACTCTTTCAAATTAGAATTCTGAAAGGCTTAAGAGTCAAGCAATGTACACAAAAGTACAAAAATTAAAAAAAAAAAAAAAACACCTCCAGACCTAAAGACCACAAAATTTCAGGATAATGATTTAGCCAGATGCAGTTGCTCTGAGCTTGACAGACCTTTTCTGAGATCTCAAATTCATTCCCATGTTGACATTCATACATCAGTGATGGAGATGAAAGGATGGTTGGGTTGTGATTAGGAAGGCCTCAGAAAGTGCATGTTATATTTTCAAGTCTCTTGATTCCAATGAATGCACTGAGCAAGATTATTCAGGAAATCTTAGTGGAAAACCTCATATTTCACTGAAATCTGCAAAGGAAAAAGCTGATTTCATTCATTTAAAAAATATAGTTTCTCATTGAATAGAGTAAAATATGAGGTAACACAGGATGTGGGGAAATGGTGAGGTTTTAGGCTGATTTAAACAAAGCAAGATTTTAATTTAAGCAAAGTACACTACAGGTCTATTTTGAAAATGAAATTAAGAACAGATCTGGGGATCCCTGGGTGGCGCAGCGGTTTGGCGCCTGCCTTTGGCCCAGGGCGCAATCCTGGAGATCCAGGATCGAATCCCACGTCAGGCTCCTGGTGCATGGAGCCTGCTTCTCCCTCTGCCTGTGTCTCTGCCTCTCTCTCTCTCACTGTGTGCCTATCATGAATAAATAAAAATTAAAAAAAAAAAAGAACAGATCTGTTCATAAGCAGGTTCTACAGATAGTGTGTGACTTGACACAAAACCAGCCTCAACCTTTTGTTATGTCAGTTACATCCATCCTTTGGGGCTCTCAACAATATATTTTAGGATTTTATTAAATTTTAAGGATTATTTTAGTTATGTTATATATGTATCTCCAAGAACAAGTCATTGATAAAAAGGAGCTATGGGAAACCTGGGTGGCTCAGTGGTTGAGCATCTGCCTTTGGCTCAGATCGTGATACCAAGGTCCTGAGATTGAGTCCCTCATCAGGCTCCCTGTGGGAAGTTTGCTTCTCCCTCTGCCTATGTCTCTGCCTCTCTCTGTGTGTGTCTCTAATGAATAAATAAATAAAAATCTTTTTAAAAAAGGAAGCTAAAATGATTTGGCTATTTTTTGATGTTTTAATTTATTTGTAAACTATTCATACCTTTCAAGAGTCAATGATGATTTAGCAATAGACACATTTTTCCCTGTTAAAGGGAAAACTTTGTTTCATGATCTTTATTTAGATGTTAAATACTTTTGCGCTAATAATACCATATTATACATAACGTGCTCTGGATCAAAACCTGTCATATTTCTTGATTACTTTTCAGTACTATGTAAAAATAAAACTCAATGATAAGTACATGGGATGGTAATTTAGCAATAACCCAAACAGGCAACGAAGTCATATTTTCATGAATGATTCATTATCATTTTAGTGTCTTATAAAACAATGGCAATGATGATATCAACCTGAAACTGAAGCACTCACACTAGAGGTGCTCTTGAGCTCTGCTGGAAGCTGCTATGAACCTCCCATCTGGCCGCCTGTATTGCAGCAGCTATTTCTGGGGAATAATAGGCCATTTTGCTGGCTTCCCAAAACTTTCTTTTTTTTTTAGATTTTATTTATTTATTCATGAGAGATACAGAGAGAGAGAGAGAGGCAGAGACATAGGCAGAGGTAGAAGCAGGCTCCATGCAGGAAGCATGATATGGGACTTGAACCAGGACCCCAGGATCACACCCTGAGCTGAAAGCACATGCTCATCCACCGAACCCCCCAGGAGTCCCTCATGCACATTCTTTGTTGTAAGCATTACTTTAATGGTGAATAATATTTTGTTGTATTTTTTTCATATTGCTATGTCAGGAATGGATAGATATTGGACTATCTTGAATCCATAGTGAAATGAATTGCATTGTTTGCAATATTAAAAAGGGACTTGAGGGACGCCTGGGTGACTCAGTTGGTTAAGCATCTGCCTTCAGCTCAGGTCAAGATTCTGGAATCCTGGGATGGATCCCTGAGTAGGGATGGACTCCCTACTCAGTGGGGAGTCTGTGTGCCCCTCTCCCCCGATCCTCCCCGAATAAATAAATAAAACATTTAAAAAATTAAAAGGGACTTGAAAATACAATTTCATAAGACATGGATGCATAGAATATTTTTAGCTTACACATTAAATATATAAGAAAGTCCACATTAAATTATAAATGTTAATATTTTCTAACAAATATTAGAAAATTGTTTGCCCTTTTCCTGCTCCAGAATTCTTTCTACTCCATGGTACCAAATAGTTTTCTGAGGGCCTTGCCCTTACTAAGCCATTTAAACTTCATAACAATTCTTAGAGGACAAGTTATCACTCATTTTATAAATTAGGAAAATAAGCAGTAGAGAGGATGGAAAATTTTTCTGAGCTCCTACACTTCTAATTATTCAAGTAATAAATGAAAGTCAAGAAAAATAAATACCAGCTATTATGGGGTTCCACTGTTTAAATGCCCGATTTTATACATAGTGAAAAGCTATGTATTTTATATTAGTGTCCAACACATTTAAATACCTTGCTATTTTTCCTTCCATGCAATTGCCTTAATACTGATATTAATAATAATAACCTGGGTTTCAATGACATTTTATTTTTTCAAGTTATTTTACATTTTTAATGCATGAACACACACACCTCAGCCTACTATTATTAGTTTTTTTCACTTGAGATATAAGCTTTGAAATAATAATATGGTATTTATTCTCTTTCCTTAGTAAATTTATATGTAGAATTTAAATATTAATTTTATATCAAATTATTATATTAAATATAGATATATTTTAATTATGCACAAAACAGGTGTTTTCCATGGACTTTAAAGTTATATAATCACCTTTTTCCATTTTGTATATAGAGAAGGTATCAATTATATTTTTAGATTAGCGATTATTATAGACTTTAAAAATCAGAATTTAGGGCAGTCCAGGTGGCTCAGTGGGTTGGCGCTTGCCTTGGGCCCAGGGCATGATCCTGGAGACCTGGGATCAAGTCCCATGTCAGGCTCCCTGCATGGAGCCTACTTCTCCCTCTGCCTGTGTCTCTGCCTCTCTCTCTGTCTCTCATGAATAAATAAAATAAAAAATTTTTTTAAAGATTTTATTTATTTATTCATGAGAATACACAGAGAGGAGAGAGAGAAGCAGAGACACAGGCAGAGGGAGAAGCAGGCTCCATGCAGGGAGCCTGATGTGGGACTTGATCCTGCATCTCCAGGATCACACCCTAGGCTGAAGGCAGCGCTAAACCGCTGAGCCACTGGGGCTGCCCTAAAATAAAATCTTTTAAAAATTTTTCAAAATTTAGACAGTTGTGAGTGTGGTTTTCTTTGTTCTTTGTTCTTTTTGTTTTTGTTTTGGTACTAAATAAATCACCAGAAAAACCCAGTTATCTTTATGGTATTTTGAAGTGCATTTGCAGAAAAGTACTCCAAAGATACATACATTGAAGGTAAACGTACTTTTGCCTTTGGTTTAACAAAGAAATGATGCAAAGAGAAAAGGTATGACAGTATTGGCCAAACCAATGGAATATATAGTCATCTTTTAATGGGAAAAAATTATATATATACCTATGAGTAACTTTGTGCACTTTTCACATGACATATCATTTATTTAATATTACTTAAGAAGTTCAAACTAAAGACCTAGATATAAATTCTATATGTTTATATAGCTATATAACCAAAACTAATTTAAAAATTAATCATAAACATGATAAAATTAATAATATTCAAATTACCAACATTGATTTAATGTCACAATTAATATTTTGCTGAAACTTAATTGCCATAAACAGCTGTGCTACGCCTTTTTTAAAAATCCAACTGCCTATGAACTTGTGCTGACTGGTAGCTAAATTTTCTTACCAGTATTTTTGTTCAAACATTGGTGGAAACTCACTAACCTAAATCATTTGGCAGAAATGCAGAATTTATACTTATTACACCACATTGCTGTCTCATTAATAATAGAATATGACAACTTTTCCTTTTCTCATTAACATAATACTGTGTGGATTCCAAATACCTTTAAAACCAAAACTCAAATTAAGAGGCAAACTCTCAGTATTTGTTTTTAAAAAAATGTTATTATAAAACAAAATATATTATTATGTATTTATCCATTTATACTTAAAAATTAGCGTAATAGCATTGTATTAGTATTAGCAAGGGCCTATTTTGTAGCAGAGGCTATGTACAGAAAACAATTTAAACAAAGTCCATATTCTCATAGAACTTACATTCTAACATAAAAAAAAGAAATTAAAATGAAATATATATCTGTAGTTCTCTATAATTCTACATCTACAGCTATATAATCTGGAATTTAAAAAAAGCAAAGATAAAATGAATTTATTTTTCCTTACAGTGTTAGACGCATAAAAGTATACAAGTGATATGTAAAGTTAAATAAGTGGTGTATATAAAATTATAATATCAAATATAATTATGTTATATATTATATCACATATAGTATATTATTTATACTTACATTTATTAATATAAATATATATTTATACTTATAATTAATATTTACACTTATAAATTTTATACTTATAAATGAATATATTTATGTTTATAAATACATATATTTATAATATTATATAAATGAATAAATATTATATGTGTAAGTTCTATATATAAAGGCATATATTATGCCCTTACATAAATAAGTATAAAATTATTGAGTGTAATATTATTTTTCATTGTAAAAGATTATAGAACATCCTAAATAAGCATCTCATCAATAGCAATTAGCTGGTTAATGCCAATGACATGAACTATAATATAGCCATAACAAAATGATAAGTATGATCATGATGTAACAAAATGGAAAACTATATAACTTTTATTAACAAATGAAAAGATAAAATCACTTCTATGTATGCCATCATTTGTTAAAAAGTAGCTCATCTTTGCCATCTATCTACATCTTTAGAAGAACTCACAGGAAAATAATAACATTGGTTATCTGCTTCTAAGATAAAGAATGAAATATAGTCAGAGATATTCCACTGCACATACCTTTTTCTCCTTTTTGCTTTGTGAATAACAAGAATTTTCCACTTGTCCAAAAAGTTGAATCAAAATGTAATTTCATAAAGATCTTCCAGTGCACCTGAACTTGTGTGTTGGGTTCAGAGACCAGAGGGGATAACACTGTAGTACTTGTTTTGAAACATGGGGGGCATAGAGGTAGATAAGTTAAGAAGAGGTTTATGCATTCAAGATACATTTGAAAATTTGTCAAAGGAATTTGCAAACTATAGACCTTGGTTGAAATCAGGGCCAATGTCAGTGTTCTAGATAAAATTTTATTTAAATCCAATTACAATCATTCCTTCATGTATTATTGTCTATGGTCTCTTTTGCACTATGACATCATAGCTCATTAGTTGCAGGAATGATCACATTGCCTACAAAGACTACAACAGTTACAATCTTGCCCTTTATAGAAAAAGTGTGCTGATCCCTGGTATAGATAAGAGGATTTTCTAATAAATGACTTGTGTGGATAATGGGAGTAAATAATGACTATGCCATTTTTAGCCTGAACAACTGGTAAACACAATTGACATTTATTGACATTTAATAAAATAGGATCACTTGAAGTGGAACAAATTAGAGTTGAAGACTAAAATAGTCAACAGAATATTAGTGAATTCCTTGAGAGTATCTGTATGACCTCATGAGTTCCCAGATCCCAGCTGAGAAACAGTTGTGTAGGGATGCCTGGGTGGCTCAGCAGTTGAGCGTCTGCCTTCCGCTCAGGGCATGATCCTGGAGTTCTGGGATCAAGTCTTACATTGGGCTCCCTGCTTCTCTCTCTGCCTAAGTCTCTGCCTCTCTCTCTCTCTGTCTCTCATGAATAAATAAACTTAAATAAATAAATAAATAAACTTTATGATTCTCAACCTTCTCATGAATATAATAGTAGGTTAATCTCAGTAGTAACTAAAGTCCTTTTTCAACCCCAAATTTGTGAAGTAGTCACAGGAATTTTAGTAAATGTATACAAATCCATTAAGCATTGGTTTTATACACTTTTAAGTTAATGAAGGATACAGGGTATCTATTTCAGGTCAAAAGGTAACCTTCCCACTGAAGGCCACAGGATAGATGATATTATAAATTTTGTAGATTTTTATTGAAATACAGACATCAAAAAATTAAAATTTTTTATTTATTAAAGAGTATGATATTAAACTTCAGGAATGCTTACATTTTAAAAGTTAATAATAGGAAAACATACCAGTCATATAGACCTCCATCAAATTAGCATCCCACCTTCACTTTGCATTTTAGTTTGATGATTTCACATAAACAGAGGATTTTGATGGCAAGCCATTTCAGAAAGTTAACTGATGAGGAACATAAGGCATTCCTTTGCAAGTTTAATCTTACAGTGATGTTTGACTTTAAAAGTAAATATAGAAACAGTGTGATAAAAAAAAACAGAGAATTTCTCAGTGTTCCCTTTCTCTCCCTTCATTAGAAACTTCCATTTTTTTTCAAAGATTTTCACATTTAAAAGAGATTTGAACAGATATGAAGGCCAAGAATCAATTTCAGCATTTCTAATTACCAGTCTCTTTCTGTCACAATGAAATTTTCAGAAATGCCCCTTTTTATGCATTTCTGAATTATTAAATATATTTAAATATTACCTGTCCTAATTTTTAGGTGCTAGCCATTACTTTTTTCACATGATGCTGCCTTTATAATTGTTTTTGCCCCGACATATTCTCACTTGTTCCACACGCCACTCTTTAGAAATGCTGCTAGATATTGAATTTCATTATATCTAATTTTCATGAGAGTAGAAGTGAGTGTTCTTTATTAAGGCTCTATAATAAGTAAATTTTCATCTACCCCAAGATACAAAGTGGCAATGTTGTCACTCTGGCACATCTTCACTGAAACTCTACTTCTATTATCTCTAAGGTGTTCTTCTTGTTTTGGCCATTTGATTGATCACATTATATTCTCAGATCAGCAACTGAAACTGTACAAGCTTTGTGTGATTTAATCATATAAAATTCAAAGCTGCACCCATTTGTTATAAAAAAGTTATGGACATGTTAATAAGTTATGTAAAACAAGTTTATAAGCATATATGCAAGTATGCATGATAGTTATTTGTTTTTTTCACTCAGGTTTCTTACTTTACTCTCTGATAACTTCTATCAAAATGTACTTCATTTTATCTACTGCCAAATTTACTGATTAAAAATAGAGTGATTCCTCCTTGAGCATAGACAAATCATTTATACTTAAAAAATATGTGAGGATAATATCAAGATATTTCATAAACCATATTTTGGAAGTGATTTATGCCTATTAGTACAATTGGTGATACTCTAAAAAGGTGAGTTTACAGGCAAACTTTTATTTTTTTAGTTTTTTATTTAAAAAAATTTTATTGGAGTTCAATTTGCCAACATATAGCATAACACCCAGGGCTCATCCTGCCAAGTGTCCCCCTCAGTGCCATCACCCAGTCACCCCAACCCCCCACCCACCTGCCCTTCCACTACCCCTTGTTCATTTCCCAGAGTTAGGTGTCTTTCATTTTTTGTCACCCTCACTGATATTTTCACTCATTTTCTCTCCTTTCCCTTTATTCCCTTTCACTAATTTTTATATTTCCTAAATGAATGAGACCATATAATATTTGTCCTTTTCCGACAGCCAAGCTTTTAAAGGACTACATACTCTCTTCTGCTAGCTACTGCATATAGTAGAAATATATCCCTTAAGATTTCATAGTCTCTGCTTCTTCACAAATAAATACCTTAGTGAAAATATCACTATCTCCTGCTCCACTTTACAAACAAAGATGTATTTCTCAAATAAGTGACAATATCAACTAATCACTTTTTCCTTTCTTGTATTATTATTACAAAATTACAATTACAATTACAAAATTAAATAAGAAAACTGTTTTTTTAAAAGATTTATTTATTTATTTTAGAGAGGGGGATCCCTGGGTGGCGCAGCGGTTTAGCGCCTGCCTCTGGCCCAGGGCACGATCCTGGAGACCCGGGATCGAATCCCATATCGGGCTCCTGGTGCAAGGAGCCTGCTTCTCCCTCTGCCTATGTCTCTGTGCCCCCCCCCCTCTCTCTGTGACTATCATAAATAAATAAAATTTTTTTTAAAAAAAGTATTTATTTTAGAGAGGGGAGGGGCAAAGGGAGAGGGACAGTGTTTAGACTCCGCTGTCCTGATGCACTTTTAAATTCTCTGAAAGTCACTTGTGGGTACCACAACCCCCACAGTGTACTATCTTTAATATTAAACACTTTTTATTATCACTCAAAATTATTATTGATAGGTGTTATAAATCATAATTAATCAATACAACTACAATGATAAAATATTGCTATTTATACACACATTTTGTAAGGATAATCTATCTGGGGGATTAATTATATATACTTTTTAAGGCTATTTTGTTAAATGTAGATATACTCTCTCACAGAATACAAAATTCTGATGTCACTAGTTAATTTTAATTCTTTTTGTTTTAATCTTTAATCCTGTCTTCTTAGAGATCAGTTTATGATTGATCAGTCATGATCAATCTGACTAGAGGTCAGTCAAAGACTGACCTTAAAATCATTAAGTAAGACTTCCATTCTCTACTGCTGGATCTTGCACCAGATGGAACTGCAATGAAAAAATCCAGCAGTTTACAATATCTATTTTGATTTTTACTTTTCTCCAGACCCTCTTATATCTCCTATACATTCTATGCGTGGCCACATGTTCAGCCATGGCAGGTAGATAACACCCCTCGCTAATTTCTTCTGTACAACATTGTTTCATCATGCAGCTTTGCAGACTGCATCTTATATACAGCATGTACATATATACAGCATATTATCGAGGCTCATTTTTGCTGTTTCATTTCTTGCATTTCCCTGTTAAATTTCTAGATAGTCTTATTGCTGCTACTTGTCCCAATCAAGACTGAAACTTCAGACTTCTTTGTGATATTGCCCTTTCCCATTTGGTTGCCACTCATATTGCTACTCTTTCCCCCCAATGCCTCAGGCATCAGTTATTCCTGTGCTCCACTCCAAATCAAGTGAGCACCTCTCAGCAGCAAAGTTGTTGATTTTCATAGCTTGTCTATTCCGGAGAAATACTAGAACTTGGGGAAGAAGGGGAGCTCCAGTTAACAGTGCCAGGAGTCCTAGGATTTTTAACTAAGGTTAAATAGTTTTCTCGTATAAATGCATTTCTTTTGTGTGCCTTTTGTTAACTTACAGAAACCCCAAATAGTTATTTTTGGCAAGTTGGTACAGTTTTATCATTGCATTTTCGGGATACAGAATTGCCAAGCTCTTCACTTTACCAATCCAAGAGTCTTGTCAAAACACCGATTTAAAAATACTTGGAGATATTCTATTCCATCAGCAAGGAATCTCAAATTCATATAACTCTCATCCTGAGTTTCCGACTTCTAAAGGATCTTATAATTAACTTACTTTTTTAAATCATAAGTGAAATGCCAGAGTTCTTTCTCTTGAATGCAAGAATGCATGACAAAGGGGGCGTCTAGGTTAGAGTACAATAGTAGATATAATATTATAGTAGCTATCCTTATTAGCCTTCAAGTCTATTTTAATTTAATTATATCATGCTGACTTTGAATAGATAGTATTGGAATTATATGTATATGAAATATGGTAGATAAGGAATATAGACAATGGAGGATATTAGATAAGATATTATCTTAAAGTATTAAGTAAAATATTCTTGAGTTTAGAAAGCAAATATTTGTGCTTCAGAAACATTAAAATAACCTACTAGGCAATCTTTTTATTTGCTTTTAATTAAATGAATTAATGGAAGCTCTTGCAAAGCTACTTGTTTTGTCATTATATAGCTTAAGAGTGTCTAATTTGACCAACTACATAAGAAAAATTTGAAAGTAAATAGAGTACTACCTATAAGAAGCCACCACTACTCAGCTCTGGTTAGCTCTCATTGTGTCAGGAATGTCAGAGTGCTGTAGAGATCTTCAAATTGTTTTGTGAAAAAAAGACAATAAAGCAGAGTCTTATGTGAAATGTCTTGTAAAAGTACATTTTGTATATATAAACGTTTTACATGTACATGTTATAATATAAAAGGACTAGAGATCTATCTATTCAAAATTGAATAATGAAATTGTATTGTAATATTTTTGCTACCAACTCAATTCAAATTTGGAGTTAGCATAATAATTAGTTTTACATTTTTTAAGAAATAAGGCATAGAGAAATTTTAAAAATTAGGTTTATAATAAGTTTATAACATGACTGTCAAATGGAAGAGTTTTAGATAAAATCATCCAAATAAATACCACTTAGGATATCAACTCCAATGTGGAAGCTTATGCTAAAAGAACCATTTAAGGAAACAAACATTTGCTAAATATTTACTGAATTCAAGGCACCATGCTGAATAACAAAGATGTAAATGTGAAAAGGTCATGATTAAGAAGACTCTTTCATTGTAAGTTTAAAAATGAAACTATCTTCTAAAAAAATAAAAAATAAAAATAAAAATGAAACTATCCTTTGGCATACACATATACTATAGATAGGAGAGTAAAGTGGTTTAAATTTTCATTAGTGTAGGTGGGAAAGCCACATCAAGAACTCTTTCTAATATCTATTCTTTCTTGATAATTACGATATAGTCAACAAATTGTTAGGTAGAATTTATCACAATTAGAGCAAAAATAATATTCATCCGTTGGAAAATAATTTTATAAATTTAATATATTTCTAAGATTGAATATTATACAGATATTAATATCATATTCTCAAAAGATAATGCTATGGGAGAATGTTCACATAATTATATTGCAAAGCAAATACAACTTTCAAATATAAAGACAGGATGATTCCAAATATGATATTTTTACAGAAGAAAAGACATGGCAAGATAAAGATATATGGATGGATGGAGCGATGGATGGATGATGGATAGATAAGCAGACACAAATATAGATAGAGAAAGAAATCATTACAGATATTTGTCTGTGTCTCTGATCCATGGGACTACATAAGACTTTCTATATTTCTCTGTGACATTTTAAAATTATTTAACAAGGAATTCATATTAAATTCCTAATCAGAAAAGAAAATTAAAAACTTTTCCCTGACCACTCCCTTTCTCTGCCTTACTCCCCATCCCATAACATTCAAAACCTTCACAAATATCCTTATATTAAAAAGAATCATAGATACATTATTGTTTTATCTACTTCAATCAAATGTAGTCTCTTGAAAGACAAGAACCATGATCTTTATCTCTCTTTCTCTCTCTCTCTCTCTCATTCTCTCTCCTCCTTTTCCTCCAGAAATAAATAGCCACACTTGGCTGTGGAAGAAAAAGAAAATTAAATGAAGTCTTCTGGGCAGCCCGGGTGGCTCAGCGGTTTAGCGTCTGCCTTTGGCCCAGGGTGTGATCCTGGAGACCTGGGATCGAATCCCACCTCAGGTTCCCTGCATAGAGCCTGTTTCTCCCTCTGTCTGTGTCTCTGCCTCTCTCTCTCTCTCTCTTTGAATAAATAAAAAATAATAATCTTTAAAAAAAATAAAGTGGTAAGTTATGTCACTAAGATGACCTGAAAATCCTCAAGAATTGGCAGTTTTGAACATGCTAAGAGGTATAAATCCAGAAAGATATTCTATTTTATTTTAGCATTTTAAGTATGTATATAAAAATATGCACACAAAAAGTGCAAAATAATTTTTAACAATATTAGATAAATTCTATCTCCTGTTAGTTTTGTGCACTTAAAACAACTGCAAAAAAGATTTAATTGGTTAACTTCTGCATCTGTATTTTATTTTTAATTGACATTTACTAACTGGCTATTAGCCATGTAATTTTATCTCTAAAGAAACTTCCAAAGCCAATGCAATTTATCCTGATCATTTTACCCAGTGATGAATTATTTTGAACTTCTGAAGCCTTTTTTTTTTTCTGAAGCCTTTTTATGTGAGTTTAGAGAGATAAAATACATCAAACTAAACCTTTTAATAAAGCTTCAATGAAGTGATAAATAAGATGACTATTGCAAACAATGTAGAAGTATACTTGTACCACTAAATGATGTAAGAAGCATAACTAATATAAAAGAGTTGTTTGAAAATCAAAGAAACATCATTCTATTTATTATTTCCTTTTAAAATGATCCTTCAGGCTCTTTTCTAAAAGTAAAAAACTTGTTTCTGTTAAGTTCAGATCTTTTGCAAGATTTATTAGCATTCAAGTTTTCAAGTCTACTAAACTTTTAAAAATTTAGGGTTATAACCAGGTTACTCTGTATTTATTAATTTTTATTTTAATATTTAATTTAAACCAATCAAGCATTCCAATGTCTTTTTTTAAGTGGGAATTCATATTAATAATCCCTTGAGTAGATACACAATTACATCATTGGAATCACCAATATGTGACCAAAGTCTCACAAAACAAAGATTGTTGAAATTATATCATTTGTACATGCTTGGTTTCATCAAAAGATACCACTTTTGAGCTTCTAAATGTTTTTGGTGTTTTTAATTGTGTTGTGAAGATGTTGTGAAGCTATTATTATTCTTTTTCCATATTATACCTTCTCTAGTCTCCCAAGAGACTGATTGCAAAGAGTTTGAGAAAGAAATGTATGATTAAAGAGAATCTTCTTCTTCTTTTAACGTGATTGACAAGGAAATAATTCAAACTAGCCCTTTTTCTTTCATTTCCTATAATAATTAAGGAGAAATGAGAATGCATGGACTCAGACTTTCTTGACACTCATTCTGATTCTGTGTAAAGATTGTCAGCTTATATAACACAATTCAATATATTTATAATATTTAAATTCCTTACACTTATTGTTAGACCTCACATTGAATAGTTACCTAACAAAGATTTGCACTATTTAGCACCATTCCTGGATTTGATTCATATGGCTGATACTGTCTATGAAGAGAATCTGGGGTTCTTGCTGGTACTCTCTGAATCTCAATTTGCAGTCTCAAGTTTGAGAAGTGGGTTTCAATACCTGAAAGTAGCAACAGAAGGCTTTCTTGGGGCTACATGTATAGTCTAAAACTAGAAGGATAATCATTCATTATTTGAGAATTTTTCAAATAAAAGAGGAAAGCAGAAGTGGGTGGGGAAGACAAGAATTAGACTACATCCCAGCAATTGCTCTATCATATTTCAAGGAAGTCTGACTGTTCCCAGTGAGATAGGAACTCCCCAGCTTGATAACTAGATTGTGTTGGCTTTCCCCTCAGCCCTCCCTGAAGAGATCCCATCTCTAGATTCTCCACTAAGTGGGAGTCTACATGAGGGCAAGTCTCCAAGTCTACAGAAAAGAGAGACCTGACCTAAAAATTCAGCCCCTTCTGTTTTACTCTATATGATAATTTCCACTGAAAAGTGAGAGGAAAAAAATATTTCTTCAGCTACTGCAGCAAAATTTGTATATTCCTTCTTTTAGATTTATTTTGCTATTTAAAAGTACGACTTCCTTCAGTAAATATAACTCTTAATTTTAGAGAACCCTATCAAATATTCTCCTTTTGTCATCTTTGTCATACATGATACTATTGCTGGCTTGGCTTATGATTTCAAGTTTTCATGGTCAGTCATTCAATAAAGCAAGGTATAATGAATAACTATTTTATTAACTCTGAATATTCTCAGACATTATTTCTCTGACAGTAACTTGTAGATTAACTTTCAGAAAAAGAGGTAAAAATCACTAGCCAAATTATATCTTACTTCTATAAATTTAAATATAAACACAATGAATAGAATCCATATAAATTATTTTGAATCCTACTGTTCTCAGAATCTATGAAATAGCAATACAAGTCTAAACTCTGATATCTGATACATCAGCAGCCACATAAATAGGTCAAAGATAGATTGAACAATATCACATCCATGTAAATAATATGGAAAGATCACTATAATGGCAAAGGACCTAAGCCAAGAAATATTTTCGCATAACATTTTACCAACTCCAGGATTGATTTTTATTCACATTTTAAATTTATCATTCTACTCTTTTAATTCTCTAAAATGATGTTAACCTACAGAAAATAAATGTATTAAAAGTCTTCCCTTGTAACTACCGGGAATTCACTACCACTGTCACTTTTGCTACCCTTTGTCAGCAAAATGGACGTTCAGTCCAGGTTTTGGCTGCTTACCTTAAGTTCCTAACCCTACACTTGTCTAAATGCATTTAAGTATTAAAACCTAGATAATTTGTATTTCCCATAGCTAAAGGATGGCCAGAAACATGACTTTTTTTTTTTTTTTTAATTTGTCCGTAGGGGGACAGAAGCTCATAGCATGAGAATATTCCCAAATAGAGAAAAGTTATTTCAAAATATGGGACAGCCACAACCATGCCAATTATTTTTCGCACCTGTCATTTTGTTGATATTGTTTTTAAAAAGCTATGCAAAATCAGCAATTATAAGCTAAAGCCACTTAATGGTATCAAAGTCTACAATGAATTTCTGAGGAATTTTTAATGTCTCTGTACACCAATCTAAAGAATACATATTTAAACTGGTCACAGACCACAAACTCAGCAAGGAAGAAAACTGCTTTTTAAATAGAAACTGAAAATAAATAAATAAATAAATAAATAAATAAATAAATAAATAAATAAATAGAAACTGATATAAAAGAACCTATGGTTCCATAGGCCTAACTTCTTAGAGTCTGCAATAGTCTAGGATAGATGTTCTACAACATATCAGCTGGTTGCTTTTGTCCATAAGACTCTAATTTTTTCCCTTGACACTTCTACTGTGCTTTAGATAGTATTCTCTGGTTTCCTGATTTCTTTTTTTTTTTTTTTTCTTGGCCTGTGTCCTAAGAAAGTGTACACAAGAATAATTTTTTCAAATATTTTTATAATTAGAGATACTTTTATGCTTGATTAATACTTTGACTGAATATATAATTCTGGCTGAAAATCACGTCTGAAGAAGTTGCTCTATTTTTTCTAGCATCTAACATTGTTTTGAGAAATTTTATCCCTTCTGTCTCATATTCTTTCACACAGTTACTATCCCCAGGCCTCCCTCCCTGAGCAGCCTTTACCAGTTTCTACCTCGTTGTTGCAAAAGTGATGTTACTATGTTTTAGTTACTAATGAATGATTTGTGATACATATTATTACACTATAAACAAAACAAACTAAAACACAAGCAAGATAAACAAGAGCTATAGAAAGCTAGTTTCAATTCAATATGTCATGGAAAATATGAGAGCAGAAATCATGATAACAATAGATGAATGGCTTATCATTCTTAACAGATAGCATTGTTAACTGTTATTGATAACAGAGTCCTCATCTTGTGAAAAAATACTCTTTTGGTAAAAAGCTGAATGTTTTTGTGCAGAGTTTTGTCCATGTTAATAGTTTTAGGAAATGTGTGGATCTTGGTTGTGACTTGAACATATTTACTGAGTCTGATTTTTTAAAAGAAAAGTTAACTTCAATTTCTCGATCAATAGAAAAGGAATATTCTTAGTTTCTTCCAATTTAAAGTTCACAGTTTGACTTTCTATCAATTTAACTGATATAGGCATGTTTATCTTACCTACTTTCATTCTTTTTTCAAGTTAGAAGATGACTATTGAAGATAAAGATTTCCTTCTTCAAGGCACACATGAAACTGAAGCCACCAAGCTGGCTAAATTTATTATTTTCCAGCTACTTTAAATTTTGTGGAGTTTTTTTTGCTACATTTTAATTTCAAGTTAACTAGCATTCCTCTGTCAGCAATAGTTTCTACCTTATATACATACTTTTAAAAATACTTTGTTAAACTATGTTTCTTGATTTAATTTGTCCTCAGTTTTCATGTATATATATTTTTAATTGCACACTAATTAAGAAGAACTTCTTCAGTCATGACCTTTGGGCAATATTTAATTATATGTATTTTTAAAATACCTTTTTGTTCTTAACATATAAAAATGTGAATCATCTCAACTACTTGAAAGACCTATGTAGGGATCCCTGGGTGGCGCAGCGGTTTAGCGCCTGCCTTTGGCCCAGGGCGCGATCCTGGAGACCCGGGATCGAATCCCACGTCGGGCTCCCAGTGCATGGAGCCTGCTTCTCCCTCTGCCTGTGTCTCTGCCTCTCTCTCTCTCTCTCTCTCTCTCTCTGTGTGTGTGTGACTATCATAAATAAATACAAATTTAAAAAAAAAATAAAAAAAGAAAGACCTATGTCAAATTTTCCATATAATTTAGCCATTACTGTGTTTCCAAAACATAGATATTACTCTCTTCTAAGCATTATTACTGTTTAGTAATAATATTACTTATGTGAATTCATTAAAAGATCAAAATTTAAGATGCTAAACCAATGTAAAAATTGAAAGCAAGAAAGTTATTTAAATAAAATAAGCTTACCTTATGTCTGTAGTTTTTACACTAAAAAAAGTGTCTAATAACATTTGTGGCCACTTTTGCTGAAAATACTTCTCAGTCAAATATACTAAATGTCCTGAACACAAAGATATAATTTTATGATTTTATTATACTTTTAAAGTCTGTGTAAAAAGGGTGCCTGGGTGGCTCAGTACTTTATGCATCAGACTCTTGATTTTGGCTCAGGTCATGATCTCAGGGTTGTAGGATCAAGCACTCCATGGGGCTCAATGCGCAACATGGAGTCTGCTCCAGATTCTCTCTCTGCCCCTCCCATTTGTACTCTCTCACTCTCTCTCTCCAATCAATCAATCAATCTTTTAAAAATGAAGTCTATGTAAGTATGCAATACAATACAGAATACAATTACTTAATATTTTTTAAAGCCCAACTATGTATTAGAATTCTTTAATAAAAATATATAAAATTTTGCTTTCTTAGGTAGTAATCAGGTTACTTGTGGCAGAAATCATAAATTGATACATATATATATTTTTTTATTTCATTTAACAAGGTGACACTTAAATGAATAAATTTTCCTAGCTGGTGTCTTTATTTCACTATTATGAAGTCAGTTATTTGGTTTTGAAAAAAGAATGAGTGCTTCTTTCTCTAATTGGTAGACTTATATTAACAAAACACAGATAGGAATATAAAAACTATAATTTCAAGTTATTAGTGTATAACTTTGGGTGAATAAAACTTCCCTGCATTTTTCAATATTCCTTCAAAAAGCACTAGTCTCTGAGCCCTGGAATCGTATGTACCCTAAAATTTAAAAGGATGCTTTCTTTTTTCCAAGAAACACCTTCACTTATGAAATTTAGATCTGTAGCCATTTGTTTAGTTAACTACTCTGATCAAAATTGATAATAAAATTTCTCTTTCCTTTTTTGTGAGATGACAAATGGTTATAGTCCAGACAAGATCTCAAGGTTAAAACCCAAGGTACCAGGAAAACTGGAATATCTATCTAGTATTTGCATGTCAAAAGAGATAAAGTCCAAAGTTTGGAGACATTGCTTGATCCCAAATCCAGAAAACACCAAGGCCTATCTAGCGCCTGGAATGATTTTAGTTACATAGCAAATGCTTGGAGTTAGAACTCAGGTTAGTTATATTTTCTAGGAGAGCCTTCAGGATGGGAAGTCAACTGCATTCTTCTCCTTCATAAGCAGAGAAGAATATTTTCTCTTGTTCCTAGCCAATGAGGTATCTGGTTCCTCATGTAGGACAGTTGATGTTCTCATGATATCACACTAGGCACAAGCACAAGGGCAAGAGGGGAGTGTGGTATTTAAAGAGAAATCTGCCTCTGATCCAAAGTTTCTCTTATGTGCATCATGATGAAAATAATAAAGATGAATATTAAAAAATAATAATAATAATCAGAAATAGGATCAGGGTATCCATGTTGACCTCCCCCCAAATTGAACTTGGTTGAAGATTCACACAATGGGAATCAGTTTTAAGGATTATTGACAGAGACTTCACATTTACAATTAAGATATACCTGCCACAAGGATGTCAATGTCTGAACCCATGGGACAGACAATTCCTACCCATTGTCTCTGTTTACTTTGTCCAGATTGACTTCATGGCCAGAAGGTGGTAAAATATATTATTTAAATCATTAAAAAGTAGCTTATGTCCTTTATTTCAAAGTTTCTTTTTTTCGAGAATGAGATAAAGTAAGGGATGAAAAATCTATCTGCTCTGATGTATATTATCTTTTTCCCAAATTTTCATATGAACAGACCAGAGTGGCATCAGCATCATGTCAGCATAAGGCATCCCTTCTTTTTGTTCCCCTGTTACCAACTGGCATCTGTCCATGGGAAAAAGGTGTCTCTGTGGAAGCTGTGGGATTCAGCACCAAACACTGACAGACCCAGAAGGAGTCTTGCTCACCTGCACACTAAGTAATAGGCAGGCAGACCTGAGTGTGGACTGTGGAACCAGGAGAAACCTATAAACCAGCCTCAGTCCCATTTGGCGGCAGTAGGAGGACACCCGGAGAGCCCAGACTTCTGAAGACACTGATGGATGAGAGCCTCTGCATTAGTTCAAAGCACTGCCAGAAAATGCCCTCCCTGAAAAAAACTGGACTTTGGATAGACACTGTCTTTTTTGTAGTGGATACATTCTGGTGGTTGATAAAATGTACAAGTCTACTCAATAGATCCATTTACATGTCTCTTTCTCAGACTTCTTGCTCTATGATCTTTAATTTTTTCATCAGAGTACAGTTAGACAAGCCATTGACTACTGTCTATGAGTCCATCCTTATTCTCAAGTGATAATGTTTTTTAAACAAGTAGATGAGCCGGTGAACCACTTGGAGCTCTTCCCATTGACCAGGCTTTTGTTCATCACTGACTTTGAAAGTCACCGTTGGGCAGAGATATAATGAAGTAGCCACCCACTTTTTGTGTGCACCCACACAAGTTTACCTACATATGAAAAAAAGCTTAGTCTTTTCTGAACTATGTTTTCTTAAAGATAGTCTTTTCTGAACAATCACCTGTTATTTTTCAAGTGGTGCAAAACTTTCTGCTATCGATGACATAGCCGTGCTCCAGAATCCTAGGGGATTTTTCATGGTAATTCTGCCTAGAGATTCTCCTATTGAGATTCACCCTAAATTTGCCAGGCTATAAGGGTACCCTTAGTATCACAGGATCTACACTGTGGTTTTGAACTGCTGCAAAGCCTTTTCTCACCTTGAGCTTCTCTCAAAGTTGGCAGATTTCTTTTTAACTCAATAAATGAGTCAAAGTAGTATTCCTAAGTGTGGAAGATGCTGCATCTAGAATCTGAAGCTGCACTTCCTGCAGAGTGGTGATAGGTGCAAGATGAAATATATCCTTTTCTCTGGAGAGAAAGTGCTGGTATGCTCCAGACAACTGGATCTTTAAAATTTTGAATTTTTAATCTTTAAAATTTTAGTGATGTGTCAGGCGCATTAATACTGTTGATACCACTGATACCATTGATGTACATCTTGCTACTGAAATGTTACTTTTAATGACCAACTCCAGAGGTCCACAGATTTGTCATGGCTTTAGTTACTGCTCTGATGGCAAGAAGGAAAGACAGGGGGAGATCCCAGAGAAGGGCATATATTGCCTCACAAGGCTGAAGCTTCTTCATTTTGTTTAAGAAAGAGAGAAGTTAACCTCCAACAAGAAGGAAGGAGCTACTTTTGCAGTCCTATGGGACCAGGAAGAATGTGGAAATTCAGGATTTTCAAGGGCATTGATTTCAGTATTCCTGTCCAGAGATTCTAGTTGTCATTCCTTCTTAATCAAAACCCTAAACTTCTTGTGATCTTGCTAATGTTGAAATACAATAAATTTCTGCTGTTTAGAATGTGTTAGTGGTAGTTCATTTCAGAAGTCCCAGGAAACCAACATAGGTGACATTAATTGCTGCAATTTATTTTTTACATAAACACTCGTATTTGCAACTTAAAGACAACATTTGTTTCAAGAGTGTGTCATGGAAGACAAGGGTACACAAGCAGGACATTGTGAATCAATAGGATTTAGGACAAACACAGGATATAGGGCCTTCTAATCTGTTTGTCTACCTCATCTAACAGTTCCTTCATTATTTGTCTCTGCTAATAGACTTCCTTTGCACTCCTGGACCACATGATGAAAATCATGGCCACCAAACACCCCTGAGAAACATAACTCTTTCTTTGTCTCTTTTTCTTCCCCTTTTCCTTTTTTAATTCCAGTTCTACGGGAAGATATTTTTGAATAAGCCATTCGTAACCTACCTCAACCAACCAAATGTGCCTTCAGGAGCAGTAAATCTCAGGGCTGCTAGTAAGTCCCAGCCGTAAAGCTGAGTAGACTGAGAGAAGGAAGTCATTCTCAGAAAAAGGAGAGATAATGTGAATGATCTAGTAGATGCTCACTACTTGTACTATGTTTGGTTGAATGACTTGTTGAGAAGCTATATTGTATTTACTCTCAGGATGAATAACTGAAAACTTTGCAAAGTAAAACTTCAGAAGGTCATAGTAACAATAATAAAAATTATATCTATATATTAAATTATGTTTATTCATTTCAATGTATTTGTATTATCTCATTTAATTCTTGCTAAAACTGGCAAATTAGTCAAAACAATTATAATCATTATGTAATGAAGAGATCATTATGATTCACATATGTTTGTCCAAATAACATGTTTAAAATGAAGCATAGTCAAGACTAAAGGTTTCAATTACCTTAGTTCAGTAATTAGCCCTGGGATAGTAGAATTGCATCATATTAGGAGTCTAGAGACCTAGGTTCTATCACAAATCACTTGTGTTATTTAAAAATTCATTTAACAGGGCAACTGGGCAGCTCAGTCACTTAAGTATCTGCTTTCAGCTCAGGTCATGATTCCGGGGTCCTGGGATAGAGCCCTGCATTGGGCTCCCTGATTCACAGGGAGCCTGCTTCTCCCTCTCCCTCTGTCTCCCGCTACATCTGCTTGTGCTCTGTCTCTGTCAAATGAATAAAGTAAAATCTTAAAAAAAAAAATTCACTTAACATCTGTAACCCACCTTCCTTTATAAAATACTGTGTTTATCACTCTTTTAATCATTTATTTTGATACTCTCACCGACTTTTGTATACATTCATATTCTTTATTTTGAAGACTTAGTTTAGTTTACATTAAAATGTAATATTAATAAAATTAAAACCAATGGACGCCTTTCCACTATAATTTTTTTCTCCAGTTTTCCTATTTGTTTTATGTTTAAACAATTTTATTCTTGCATCACCTGGTGATCTAGCATATCTTGGTTAACTGTTTTTTGAAGTGTTTGAATGTCATTTTAGTTTTTATTTATACTCCGAAAGAAGAAAAGATTGAAAGATTCATCCCAAATTAATAGAGTATTTCCAGTCTCCATCCAAATGTCACTCATTGTGTAAACACAGAAATTGTCAGATGAAGCAGCAAAATACAGTCCCTCCAGAAAGTGCTATTCCCTGCTGAGCAGATTCTTAGAAACACTGAAAGTCTTGAAAGAAAAAAATGAAGGGAATCTTCTTTGAAATAAGGATGATGTTCCATGCTGAGACAAATCACACTCACAGGGTATATGAACATTGAAAACAGAATTACAAACCAGAAAGAGGAAATAATGTCATGCTAGCTAGAGACTCTACACCTTGTCCCAAATTAAAAAGGAATATTTTACCATTTAGAGGAACTTAAGGCATGAAATTAAGCAATAGAGCAACAGCAACAATAAAAAAAAATCCTAAGGGTTATATATGATTCTTTAAAAAACAAAAGTAAATGAGATACCATGTTGACAAATGTACTGTGAGTGCCAAAGTGTAACAGTTGCAAACCTAATTAGATGAACCAGATGTGAATGTGGTGAAAGTCACTTCCATAAAAACTGGCTTGGGTATTCTAACTTCCTTTTCCTGAAATGAGTGTCAAATACAAACATCTTCAATATAAAAACTTGTAGCTCATATGCTGTCAGAACATTTTTTTATTTATATCATGTCCAAAGTTAGTTATTCTTTTAGGGCACAGCAGTTTCATAAAGCATTGTCTGCCCAGAATTCCATGTAGCTTATATTAATATTACAACCACATATTCCTAGAAATTAGAAATGAAAAATAAGTGAATCGTAATAACTTGAAAACTAAACTCTACATAGTGGAGTCCAAACAACAATCATCAAATTAGAAGAGAAATGATACATTTATCTTCATCATAAATCTCAAATGCAGGGTATGATATTTTTATTTTTCCTACATTTTTCACATAATGTATCAGACTTCAGTTGCAATAGATAGGCTGACAAGTGGGAGAAGTAGAATCTAAACACGAGTGTTTAATTTATGTGATATTAGAGCTTTGGAAAATTAATTCTAGTCTTATGCCTCATCTCAGAAGTTATGCAAATATCGCACATTAGATTCTGTTGTTAGAAATGTGTAAGTTGTAAAAAATAAAAAGCAAAACAAAATATGATGAAAATAATATAATTATGGCTTATACTTATGTATTTATAAGTTATGGCAAATAGAGCACTTTATTTTCTGGTTTAATGATACCATGCCATTACTTTAGGATTACAGAAATAAAACAATAAAAAATAAGATGCACAAAAATATTTCAGCTACTAACAGAATATAAGAAATGCTTATACACAATATGGATGCCTTTAAGGTATTCCTAATAGAGTGTTTTTCATACCACAGACCTCCGTCAATGAATTAAGATGACATATAAGATTATATAGCAAACAATTCCTTGCTAAGCTATTTTTCAAAAATTGATGTCTATTCACTTATCCAATCTTTACAGAACCTGTGATGTGTAATTCCTTCTAGAAACTCTGGGATATAAAATATAGCTTTGTCTTCAATATAGTTATGATTAACTTGGAAAGACAATTAAGCATTTTATAGTTTCTAAACAATGCTATATGGCTTGCTATGAATAATACTCTTTTCAAATTATATAATGTTTGGTAAAGTCTTAAAAACCAATAGAATTAGGGCACTGGTGACTCTGTTGGTTAAGCATCCTGCTTTGGCTCAGGTCATGATCCCAGGGTCCTGAGATAGAGCACATATTGGGCTCCCTACTCAGTGGGCAGTTTGCTTCTCTCCCTCCCTCTGCTCCAATCCACCCCGCTCTTGCTTTCTGTCTTTCTCTATACAATAAATAAATGCAATAAAAAAGAAACAATAGAATTTAGAGTATATAGGTAAGAATGGTCAGCATTGACAAAAATAATGCAGTTGATACAGTAAAACATGAACAAAGACATTGAAGGCAAGCATGACAGACTGGGAACCATTAGTGGTCTGAGTGACAATAAGGATCATCGCAGACTAAAGTATCACATGCCCATGAGGGCGGTTTCAAAACTGCATGTGTTAATACAGAAGACGCAAGGGTTAGTAGCACTGCATCTGGAAACATTATTTCCTGGTTTCAAATCACTCTCCCATTAATTCGCTGTCTGACATTAGGGGATTTGTTCAATCTCTGTGTTCAATCTCTGAGATTTGTTCAATCTTAGTTTTCTGATACATAAAATAAGGGCAGTGATGCTTTCTAGCTTGCAGGAGTGTTGTGAGAATTAAATGAATTGATACAGGTGTAGTGACTACAACAGTATCTGGCATTTGGAAAGCTAAGGGTTAGCTACTGCAATCATCTGGTATTCTATAATAAATTGTTAAATATATGGACTCTATTTTTTTAAACATTTTATTTATTTATTCATGAGAAACACAGAGAGAGGCAGAGACATAGGCAGAGGGAGAAGCAGCCTTCCTGCAGGGGGCCTGATGTGGGAGTCGATCCAAGGACCCTGGGATCACGCCCTGAGCCAAAAGCAGACATTCAACCACTGAGCCACCCAGGAGCTCCAAATATATATACTTTAGAGAGAGGCAGAACTCCTTTTAGTGACAATGTGAGGATTTCTGTAAGTTCTTTCCGCCCTAAAATTAATAAAAATGCTTGAAGGATGATCAAAATAAACTTTTTCAGAACTTCAAAAATTCAGACTTAAAAAATGTCTTACAGCAACTTAGAGTACTTTTTCAAGGAAAAAAAACAGAGAAATACCCATCAATATTCTAGCAGGCTATTTTTTTTTTTATAAATTGACAAGTATGTATGGAAATGAAAAACACTTAGAATAGGAAAAACTCTTGAAAAAAATAGTAATGTTAAATAAATTTTATTTCCTAATTTCAAAAATTATTGTACAGCTGCAGCTTGAAAGCAACATAGTGCTGGAAGATAGATACAGAAATCCATAAAAAGATTAAATGTCCAAAAGTAAATTCCCATATTTGTACTCAAATGACTTTTGACAAAGGTGTCATAATTCATTGGAGAAAGTCTGTTCAACAAATGATGTGACAACGGGCTATCTACATGTAAGATAAACTTAAAACCTCACCTCACCTCACACACAGACATTAGCTTAAATTGGATCATAGATTTAATCATCACAGTTAAACAAACTTTAAAAAGAAAACATAGGAGAATGCCTTTGAGACCTAATTAAGCAAACATTGCTTTATATGATACCAAATGCATGGTCTGTACAAAAAAAGTAATAATAATTGATAGACTGGATATCACCAAAATTCAAAACTCTTCTACTTCAAAATAAACTCAAGAAAAATAAAAGTGCAATCAACAGTCTGTGAGAAAATACTTGAAAAAAGCATATCTTATAAATGGCTTCTGTCCAGAGTTTGCAAATAATTTTAACTGCTCAATTATAAGAACACAGCAACATCATCAAAAAGCAGCAAAAAATATAGTCGCTTCATCAAAGACAATATAGAAATGGGTAATAAACAAATGAAATATGCTGAACATCATTGGGGGATGAAAATTAAAGCTACAATTTATGCTTTTTAATACTTACTAAAATATCTATAATAAATAAAACAGACATTAGCAAAAGCTGGCGAGAATATAGAGAAACACATTCTCATACATTGCTGGTGGAATGTAAAATGATGTGGCCACTAGAAAAAATTTTGGCAGTTTCTTAAAATGTTAAATATGAAACTACCATATGACCCAGCTAATTAAGAAAGAAAGAAAGAAAGAAAGAAAGAAAGAAAGAGAAAGAAAGAAAGAAGAAAGAAAGAAAGAAAGAAAGAAAGAAAGAAAGAAAGAAAGAAAGAAAGAAAAGAACCCTTCTACACAACGACCTGATTGTAAGTATTAATAGGCACATTATTCATAATAGCCTCAAACTAGAAATAATCAAAATATAATGAATGGAGAGATAAAATGTAGCTTATCCATACAATGAAATCTTATTCACCGATAAAAGAAAATTCTGTCACATGCTGTGAACTTCAAATATGTTGAGTGATCATACACAAGAGGTCATATAACTCTATTTATAGGCTATGTTCTGAAAAAACAAATGTATAGTGGCAGAAAAGAGATCAGTGGTTCCCTGAGGTTGGATGGGAATTAAATAAATGGACGGATGGAATCTTACTGAGAGGAAGAAAATGTTCTCAAACCAACTTTGATGATGCTTGAAACACTCAGTAAAATTAATAAACAATCATTAAAATTTTTCACTCAAAATAGATGTTTTATCTAATGTAAAAAAATATCTTAATAAAACTGGTTAAAATGTAATGTGTTAATTAGGCTTGTAGAAGGATATGGAAGCAGATATGTGTAATTATATTTATCCTTGTATTTTGATACAATTTTAAAATATGCACATTATGATTAATTTATCACATTTAATTTCATATAGCCCAGTGAGGTGGAAATAATAACTACCTAAATACCCTTGGTAAAGCATAACTAAAGTGAGAAGAAATATAGACTCTTAATACTTGAAACTTGTTATCTGTACTTTGGTTTTTGTGTCACCTAGATGGAATTGGATCAATCTGGAGCTGAATGAGGATATAGATTAAAAGAGTATTTACTTAATATTCTCTGAGTCAACATGCAAGGAAAATGGCAATATCTCAAAGGCATTGCTTTAATAATAAAAATGACAATTACAGTCAACACTTATTTAATTCGTTATATATTCTAATATGTATAACCCTTTTTAGCACCTTCTGACTCTTTACGGGATATAATTTCCTCACAAAATAATAAAAAGGTTTAAAGACATATATGTGAAAACACATTAAGGTGTGTTTGGACTGAACATCATACAAATCCCAGCACGGATGTCTATATTTTAATTTTTCTCTCAAGATTCAAAGTATGAAATTACTATTTTGGTTCTATTATTATTATTAATTATAATTAGTTATGTAAAATTTGATGGAGATACTTCTGCTAATACAAGCTTTTAAATGAGATACTGTTTTGGAAACAACATAAACTTTCAGTGGGAGAGTAGGCAAAGACAAACACTCATGCAAGATTTCAAAATTTAAGGGATCCCTGGGTGGGTGGCTCAGTGGTTTAGCGCCTGCCTTCGGCTCAGGGTGTGATCCTAGAGTCCCCGGATCGAGTCCCACATTAGGCTCCCTGCATGGAGCCTGCTTCTCCCTCCTCCTGTGTCTCTGCCTCTCTCTCTCTCTCTCTCTGTGTCTCTGAGAATAAACAAATTAATTAATTAATTAATTACATAAAATAAAAAGATTTCAAAATTTAATTGAGGTATTTACATTTCATTTTGAATGATAGAGATTATTAATATCTGTAAGTTATAGGCTGTGTCTTGAGATTGGAATAATGAGAGAATTCAATCAGATTAAGACATTTTTTTTTCTCAGTGACTACGGTGCAGTGAATCAGATTTCTCGTCCATGCTATCTGAGAGAGAGCTGGCTGAATACAAATTTCCTTTCCCAACATATCTACGAAAAGGAAAGGTTAAACTCTTAGAGGTTTTAATGACCTTATAATTGGACCATAAATAATATACCTAAAATGTTAATGTGAAATTAATAGTGAGCTAGATGTTCTTAGTTCTTTACCTTTTCTTATGATAGAAATATTTTTATTCAGTATAATACTATTTGGAAAACTCATCAGTCTATTTTGGATTTCAAATACAGTCACTTCTTCAAATGAAGAAAATAATTATTTGAAATTTTAGTTTATCTATTAAAATATAAAAACGGGGTGGGGGAGGCTGGGTGGCTCAAGCAGTTCAGCATCTGCTTTTGGCTCAGGTCATGATCTCAGAGTCCTGGGATTGAGCCCTCAGTCCGGCTGCCTGCTAATGGGGAGCCTGCTTTTCCCTTTCCTCCTGGCTTGTTCTCTCTCTTGCTATCTCTGTCTCTCTCTCTCTAAATCAAAAAAAAATCTTAAAAAATGTTTAAAAATTAGTATCCTGGTTCAGTAGAATTTTTTAAAATGTTTCTAAGAATATTATAAAGGTGTGAAAGGAGGAGTAACCAGAAGATAGGACAGAGCCATTGTCTATAGATAAAATATTTACCGCAAAATGTATTAGCAACCACATTGCTGCATACTCTAGAGAATTATTGTTAGAACAGCCAACATTTATTGAATATTTACTATGTAATGAAAGAGTATAATCGCTTTTCATTAATTCATAAGTTTGCTGGACAGATATTTGATTTCTTCATATATCAGAAAGTATTCTTGGGTTTGGAGATGCATGAGTAAACAAAATAAAAAAAAAAAAAACTTGGCATTCATTCATGAAGCTTACTTCCAGTAAAGGACATAGGCAAGAAAAAAATTAAACATAATTTCAAATCTACCTTATTTTAATGCTGCCATTTTCTTTTTTTTTTTTTTTTTAAGTTTTATTTATTTGTTAGAGAGAGAGAACAAACGAGGAGGAGAGGGAGAAGAGGGTCCCTATTGAGCAGGCAGCCAGACTCGGGCTCAATCCCAGGACCCTAAGATCATGACCTGAGCCAAACGCAGACGCTTAACTGACTGAGCCACCCAGATGCCCCAATACTGCCATTTTCATAATATTAGAAGGTGCAACTAAACTATTTTCTACACTCTTGGGTCACTAATGATATCAGGCTGATAGTATTTATTGGATACATCAAGATTTCTGTGATGTTGAAATATAAAGAAGAAAAAACTATGCTGTAGACATGTCGAAATAGTAAATAAGTATATAGAATCATAATGTGAGAAGTGCTATAGAAAATAAAATTGGGACGGTAACAAGCATTTGGAGTGTTGAGGGCCTTGGAATTTTAGATGGGGCACTTAGGAACAGTGTCATTTAATACAGGGTTTTCAGGAGAAGAAGAAGTAAAGCCATAAAGTTATTTTAAGAGAAAGTGGTTTCAAAGACCAGGAAGATCCAGTGCAAAAACCCATTATGTCAAAGCAAATCCAGGATGTTCAGAGATAATGAGGAGGTCAAAATATCTGAAGGATGGTAAGCTAGAGAATAACAGAGGAGTGTAAAATCCAGTAGGGCCTCAGAGGCCATTGCAAAGAACTACTGAATGATTATGTCACAAAGAAGTGGCATGACCAGTTTCACAGGATCACTTTGATATTTGCATCGAAGATGAATTGTAATAATGCAAAGGTCAAAGCACAAAGATCAGTTGGATATTAAGTGCAAAAACAATCTAAGCAAGAATCATGGACATTCAGGCCAATGTTGCAGGAGAAAATATATTTTGGAATTAAAACCAAGAAGACTTCTTGGAAGAACAAATGTAGCGTATGAGAAAAACGTAGAATGCAAGTTGAGGGCAAAAGTCTGGGCATTAGCTACGGGAAGTTTCACGATGAAAGTGCAAATCAGGAAACTGAATTATAAGAGACAGTAATTCTAGCATAAACTTGCAGGAGATTTTACAAATAAATTGTTGAAACAAGATAACTAAATGATTTTGATAGAATTAAAAATGTTTTCCATGCTTTTCAATTTATTGTCCTCTAATAACCAGAGTAAACATATTGTTTAATAATCACACCCATAACTTGAATTATGAACACCATGCTCAAGAGTTTTCAAGATTTTCTGTTGATAGCTTCTTTTTCCCCTTAATTTATAGAAATGCTCCATGTAGAGGCATCTGGGTGGCTCAGTGGTTGAGTGTCTTTCCTTTGGCTCAGGTTGAGATCCTGGGATCCCAGGATCGAGTCATGCATCAACTTCCCCGCAGGGAAACTGCTTCTCCTTCTGCCTATGTCTCTCATGAATAAATAATAAAATCTTAAAAATAAATGCTCCATGTATTACATAGGTTACGTAAGAAATGTTTGGTACACTATTGGTTTTGCTTAAACACATTTTTATGCTTTTAAAGAAGTATACATTATTTAAATTTTTTGTAAACAAACTTATCCAGTAGTTGCATGGATTGATTTTGTATGGTTTTAGGTTTTACCCATTCTTTAATCAGAAAAATTAAGCTACCTATGCTGTATTATTTTTCATTAATTCACACTTAATTTATTAATAATTCATAAACATATACATTTATAATGATATGATGAAGACCTCAATGAACATTGCAGACCTCAATGAACATTGAAGAGCTCATTGCATGAATTTCCTTTGGTTGCTATAACAAATAATCATGAATTCTGGAGCTTAAAACTATGCAAATTTATTCTTGTATGGTTTTAGAGTGTAAGTCCATAATGGGTTTCACTGCACTCCCTCTGGAGGCTTTAGGAAAGAATCCATTTGCTTGCCTTTTCAGCTTCTGGATGTTGTCCTCCTTTCTTGGCTCATGGCCACATATCATATCACCTTTTCTCCCCTGCGTCCATGGTCACATGGACTTCTTTCTCACTCCTCTTCAAAATTCCCTCTATCTTCATTATATAAGGACACTGTGATTACATGTAAGGCTCGCTGTGATCATCCTGGATGATCCCACCTTATCAAGACCCTTAAATAAATCATATCTACAATGTTCTAGCTACTATATAAGATCACATTCACAGATTCCAGTAATTAGGACCTAGATATCTTTTAGGACCAATATTCAGGCTATTATAATCATCTTCTTAAGGAAGGAGGAAAAATCGACAATAGATTTGAAGAACTCTAGACCAATTGCATCTAACTCTTTTATTCAAATTTAACTTAATTAAATGAGGTAAGGTAAGCATATGAATTAATTATTTTCAATATCACTAACCAATTTTCCAGTAATGTGAACAAATAATTGTTTCTTTTCCCACTAATTTGAAATGCCATCGCTGATGCAAACAAGAGCACTTTCCTAGCATTCTTTCTATTTTTATAGCATAGTTTGAGCATGGAATTTTAAGTCAAGGATCTGACTGAAAATATATATTTTTTCAAATTCTGTAAGCTCCAGACAGTCTAGAAAACTTGTTATTACAAGAAAGAGGAACTTTTGTCTTTACTTACTTTTGCTCCTAAAGTTTTATCTGTTGAAATAATTTCCCCTTTCTCTATTGCAACCAGAGGAAATGTTACCCCTCATCTAAATTACAACTGACATGACATCTCTTGTTCCTATCCTTCTGTAGATGTCTCAACTTTCTCTATTGTGCTACTAGAAGCTTGTAGACACTTCTCTTACTTTGCTTTTTATTAGTTTACAGTTAAAAATGATGCTTTAAGGTTAAAAAAATACACTTTACTTGGGTTTGTATTAGTTTAAGGTTTAAAAAAATGCAGGTTTGGATTCTACTAAAGTGGGAAATTGTAAGAATATTATTTTTCCTTGTTATGTCTTATTTTTCTCAGCCATAAAATGATGCAATTAATGATCCCTACTTCATAGAGGTGTAGTAAAGAATAAATAAAATAATCCACATGAAGCATTTCACTTAGCATCTGGAAAAAGCAAGCTTTCAATAAACTCACTATTCCTCTACTATTTCCTATAGTCACTTTTAACATTATTTAGATTATCTAGATTATGATCTTCATAAGGTCAGGGATCATAAAAATGATTCCTCAATTCTCAGATGCAAATACTAAATTAACTTATATTCAATTCAACTAATATTCATATATTTTAGCTTATCTTATAAAAATAATCATAAACTTTAAAAAGCATGTACTTTCTATATTCTTATTTATCTTTATATGACCTCTTCAAGTCATATAACTTCTCTAAGTGTCTCACTGCCAATACACTTACCCAATAAATTATAATCCATGATCAATTTTATTCACTCCAAAAAAAATATATAATCCTACAGGCTAAAATTTAGTTTATCACATCATTTTTTTTTTGTCTAAATAAACATACTTTGCAATCAACTACCCTATTTATGTACTAAAATAAATGCATTCAGAAACTAAATTCTAAAGCTGTGTTCCACCTTTAGACAAATATTTACAAACAAGTTTTCTTGCTGAATGAAAATACCATTTTGACTGGTTGAATTTTTGCTCTCAAATAATTGTGAGTTTTTTCCCTAAAATCATACTGAATTAATTGCATATTTTAGTGTTGTAGTCAAATATATTGCCAATCTTACTTCTTCACCTTAAGCTGTCTAAATTGCCCTGTATTTTTCCACAAGTATACTTTGCATATTTCTTTTTGATTAATTTTTTGGCAAAATATTGCAAAGAATATTTCCTGTCATGTGCTTTTTATTTTGCTTTTCCAGTGTGGATTAAAAGGGGAAAAAAACTCCTGGTACTGAGCAGTCAGCTTCAAGTATCATATAACTTCTATGACTAAAAAGTACAGATAATTTGCTTGTTTTCCCAGAGAAGTGGGCAGGCAGCCAAACCTCACAAGCAAAATTAGTTCCCAATTTAGTGTTCGATGTCATTTCACAAGGACTGGAATGAAAAATGAGACATTGGACATGTTAACTCTGAGGAAAATTATCACTTCACCTTGTATAGGGCGTCTTTACAGGATGAAATCAGAGGAGATAAATCATCTCGTCCTGTGACAGATCTGCCTGTCATCTAGGGGAAAAATGTCCCATAGTGAGGGGGCAGGCACTGTCTGAATTTCCCTCGGGTTATGACCAGGTATATTTTATGCCTCAAAATAATCATAGAAATTTGAAAATGGAGATGATGTATGCAGGACACACTTACCAAGTCAATTTTTTCCAATGACATTTTAAGCGTATGTATATAAATACAAATTGAAATGCATACATATTTGTGAACTGCATATACCCTTGAAATGGTTACTGAGTAAAGAAAATGTTTACTGAATGCTTGCCATGATCAGACATTGTAGTGGCCTGTGATGATCAATATAAGTAAAAGCAAATGTCCAAGTATGAGGCACAGGGTGTTTTGTCCTCCAAATTTTCCTTCAGAAAGCAGGAAATCAGCTTATATTTAAATACTTACAAAACCATTCATAATAGAGTAAAATCTTTCACATAATTTATTTTGAAATCGAGAGTACTTTTGGGAAAAGGTACATTAACTAGAAATGATATCACTCCAAATCAGATTTTGTTACATATAGAGGTCACCTTATGTAAATAACTAACAATAGAGGCAAAGATATTTTATCCAGCTTTTGTGTTTATTCCTATGCTATAGTATCATGACTGAGAGTTTTAGTTGCTGTTTTAAATACGTATTTTTTAAAGTAACAGAGAAGTGCTAGTGGGGAATTTGAATACAATTCTTCAACACTAATAATTAGCCTAAATGTTCAATGTAATGGGATTTGTAGCTTGAGATAGATGCTTGATGGCAGCATCATTTTAAAAGAGCTGTATCTCACATTTTCAAAGGAAGTCAAAGTCTAAATTCCTAGATAATTTCAAAGTAATTTTAAATTTAATAAACTTAAAGCTATATATTTATGCTAAAACTAAAAAAAAAAAGATCTAGTATTATGAAGGTTTAGGTGTATTATGAAGGCTCTAAATAAAGTGTTTATTTTCTTCTAAAATCCTATTCTAGTTTGGCCAAAAAAAAAAAAAAAAAAAAGAAAAAAAGAAAAAAAGAAATCCTTTTGAAATCATCTTATGAATGGCACTCTATCATCTTATTTTTCTGCTTACTTGATATTTATATAATACATTATAAAATAGTTTTAATAAATTAATGTTCTCACCCAAAACTTTATGTAATTCTTTAAAAATTGTACCATCTCAAACATTGGATAATGTATTTATAATTAAGAAATTAAAATAATTTAAAAGGATTATTTGGGTTTATCCTTCCAAGGAGAGCTAAATGTGATAGTCTATCTGTGATTCTCCATAAGGTTTCATTAAATCTCTTCTTTAGCTCACAGTAATAATAGATTAGGGCTCATTGTTCACTCTTTTACTCATCATGTGGGTATTGGCAAATCCTCTTGCCTGGGTCTTGTACTGGGCACTGGATATACAATGTAAACAACAGACATGTCAACTCAGGTCTTGAATTCTAGGGATCATAGATTTAGTTCATACAGTTGATTGTTTAGAACTCTTGTAACCTTAATATGCTAGTGTCATATAAGCCAGACAAAGGAAAGTGAAAGTACACACTGGGACCAAATAGGTCAGCAGGAAAAAGAAAATTATAAGAGGTGCTTAAAAGCTAAGACTAGATAGTCCATTAATACAGGAAGGAATACTACTGGTTTCAAACAAAATAATCGGGATTTAGTAATTATGTTAATTTATATATAACTGATGGAGGGGAGTAATTTAGAAACTGCTACAGAGATCAACTAGGAGAAAATACATTAGCTGGGTAAATGTCTAAGGGTAAAGCAAAACTCCACCTGACCGCATTTATACATTTATTTATTTATTTTTATTCATTTAGTTATTCATCAAACATTTATTGGGCACCCTATATCTACCAGGTGTCCTTCTATTTCATAGGTATAGAGCAGTAAAATGAACTAAAAAAAAAGTCCTTGTCCTTATGTAGCTTATATCCTACTGGAAAAATAAAGATAATAAATATGCCATATATTTATAATATAGACATGTACCCACATATCTATATATAGATTATGTATAGTATACAAGTTATACGTAGATATGGATAGTATATTATCTACATTTATATCTCTATGTATCTCTATCTATGGAAACAGAAAAATAACAGAGAAGGAAACTGGGCTATGAAATGGCAGATGATGGGGATCCCTGGTGGCGCAGCGGTTTGGCGCCTGCCTTTGGCCCAAGGCGCGATCCTGGAGACCCGGGATCGAATCCCACATCGGGCTCCCGGTGCATGGAGCCTGCTTCTCCCTCTGCCTATGTCTCTGCCTCTCTCTCTCTCTCTCTCTCTCTCTCTGACTATCATAAATAAATAAAAATTTAAAAAAAAAGAAATGGCAGGAGAAAAAGAAGAAAGGCTTATAAGTGATTTCTCATTCATTATTTTAAAATTAAGCTTCTTTCCTAGTTATCTTGGACATGATGCTTCACATGTTCCCAGTTCCTTAAACACCACACTCTCTCCCTCCACTATGCTTTTCTTAAAATATTTTTTTTAATTTTTTTTAGATTTTATCTATTTATTTTGAGAGCGAGAATGTGTGTAGGCAGAGGAGGGGCAGAGGAAAGGCAGAGGGAGAGAAAGAATCTCAAGCAGGCTCCACACTGAACATGAAGTTCCACCCACAGCTCGATCTTAGGACCCTGAGATCAGGACCCTGAGATCATGACCTGAACCAAAATCAAGGGACACTTAAC
This sequence comes from Canis aureus, assembly GCF_053574225.1. Taxonomy (NCBI): domain Eukaryota; kingdom Metazoa; phylum Chordata; class Mammalia; order Carnivora; family Canidae; genus Canis; species Canis aureus. The sequence continues at coordinate 15,225,899 of NC_135648.1, forward strand.
TGACTGAGCCACCCAGGTGCCCCTTCCCTCTACTTTTAGATATACTCCTCTATCTACTTAGATGCTATTCCCAAGCTTCATTAAATTGAGATTAAAAAGCCCATGACTTTTCCTTCAAAACCTGGCCTCATATGACGACAAATATAATACATTTTTTCATCCAGGCATGGTTAGCTGCTGCTCACTCAATGGTGACGGAGAGGCTAAAAATATGCTCTATGATCACATTAGTTTATTGTTATGAGAATTCCCCAACTCACTCTGCAATATTGAACAAACTCTTTTTTTTTTTTTTAATTTCACTAAATATGAATTGGCTAACGTCATCAGGTTCTCATTCCGTTATGTCACCTCTAGTTAAATAGCATTGTTTGGAGAAGCTGGTTGTATGTTTAAGGGTAGCAGTTTTACCCTAGAAATTACTGCAGGCCAACATGATGCTTCCTTAACCCAGAGCAAAGGAGAAGGGCTCAGGATACAGAAGAGTCCTTGTAGAATGAAAAGGGAAACTCATTATGTTCATTTTTTAAGGTAGATTCATGACTGCATATTTATAGTAAATCTCAAATGGTACTATGGATATTGAAAAGAATTTTTTTCTGATACAGAAACACTGGTATAAAAGTACCTCTCAACAGCAAGATCATGAATATATAGCATAATGAAGCCATTTATGAGTATTGTGAGCAAAAGTAATTATTAGTAGAAGTTAGCAATTAGTAGAATTTAGGCTGCATTTGCATATATTCCAGCAGGGGGAAAAAGGTTGCTGTTAATTTAAATAGCAAGTCTAGAAAATGGGATTAGTGTTAATATAGGGTAAATGTGCACTTGCTTTCACAGTGCTTTTTATACACAATGTTTAAGCAAAAATTATATTACTTTGCATCATTCTGCAAGTAGTGTTTCACTGGCAAGTTACCTTCTTGCCTTAGAAAACATACCATTCTAATATAAAGTTCATCTTTCTAGTAGACTGATCTAAAATGGAGATTCAGTCATTACACAATTTTGCTTAAATACGTCTTTGGTCTTTCCAAATCTCAGGAAAAAGTATTAAAATGTCTATTCTTCAGTGCCTGTCAGTGTGACACCCATGTCACCAATGCATTTCTTGTTAATGTCACAGAAACAGTTCTTTTTCCAGTCCTACTACAGTCTTGCAACTGTACCTATTTCAGGTATTCATACTTTTGCAAAAACTACTCCCTAAGGTTGTAAAGTTTACTCTCATTTTTTTATTAAGCTTTCTACAGGTCCCTATATTTTAATATCAGCTGATGTTTTATTTCCTTTAAGATTAGCAATCTGCCTTCCACACTAGCAATCTGCCATTTCCAGGTTATGAGTTCCCTGAGCATTTTGTAACATAATCTTAATTGGATTTTTGTCACAAGTACAATTTCTAAATTATACTTGCATATTTACTTGCCTCACTCCACTATTGTTATATAACACCCCATAACCTTAGTTTGTGATTTTTGTATGCTTTTTTTTATTTATTTTTATTTATTTATTTTTTTTTTTAGATTTTATTATTTATTCATGAGAATACACAGAGAGGAGACAGAAAGAGAGAGAGAGGCAGAGGCACAGGCAGAGGGAGAAGCAGATCCCATGCAGGGAGCCCGACGTGGGACTCGATCTGCGGTCTCCAGGGTCACGCCCTGGGATGAAGGCAGGTGCTAAACCGCTGAGCCACCCGGGCTGTCCTGCTTTTTTTTTTTTTTTAAAGATTCATGATGCAGTCCCATCCAAGGGATTTTGATTAACTAGGGCTTAAATTAAGCCTGAATCATGAATTTAGAAGAAAGAATCAAAAGAAAAAAGAAGTATTTGAAAATAATTCAAAAAAAAAAAAAGAAAAGAAAAGAAAAGAAAAAAAGAAAAGAAGAAAAGAAAAGAAAGAAAAGAAAAGAAAAGAAAGAAAAGAAAAGAAAAGAAAAGAAAAGAAAAGAAAAGAAAAGAAAAGAAAAGAAAAGAAAGGAATTCATTGGTACCAAAAGTTTGGAATCACCATCTTGAAAGGAATTCTATAATCCTAATAGATTACTTTGCTTCTGGAATATTATAAGAAGAGAGGAAAAAAATTGAAAAAAAGAGTACGTCTTCAATATAAGCATCAACTTGGAAAATTTGATCATGCTTCAGTTGAATGAAGGATATTCAAAATACTGTATCATCTTATTTCCCAACTTCATTTGTAACTATGACCAATGGTAACTAACATCCTTGTTCTCAAATGTATCTTAATAAAGACACTCTAACAAAGAACAACACAGTTTTTGATAAGACATCCCAGGATAAATTTGTCACTTGGCTAACGGGACTTTTAGACAAACCAGATATAAGCTTTCCATCCTGCCTCAGAGACCACATAGCTCTAGATGTGCAAGAGTCCACAGGTCCCTGGCCTATCACCCAAAGTCTCATCTCTCTACTTCTTATCAAAAGTTATCTGTCTCAGATCCCATTCTCCCAGAGTTCTGTCTCTGCTGTGGTTTGCAGCTTATGTAATAAACAGAGGGAAAGTATACTGAAGGCTTATATGGGCTACATTGCTTATCATAGTATTTATCATTTCCCATTTATATTTTAAAAAAGAATTTCTGGAATTAGAGAAACTTAATGAGAATCAGTAACATCATGATATCAATTTAAGAGTGAAACAGGCTGTTGAGTTCTTTAAGGAAAAATAGGTCCCCTGGGTGGCTCAGTCGGTTGAGCGTCTGCCTTCAGCTCAGGTTATGATCCCAGGGTCCTGGGATTGAGCCCCATGTAGGGTTCCCAGCTCAGTGGGGAGCCTGCTTCTCCTTCTTGCCTCTGCTTGTGCTCTCTTTCACTTTCTCTCTCTCTTAAATAAGTAAATAAATAAAATTTAAAAAAATTCCAAGTTCACAGCTAGACTATACCTATGGCTACAACTAAAATATTGTTTGAATGTACCTAATTACTGATGTTTTTTAAAAGAATGAGATTATTTTTAAATCATGTATTTATATTTTATAGGATTATTTAGTGTTTCATGTGAGTGGATACTGGCCTTTCTGCAGGGCACCACTGCTTCATATTTGGTTTGGCAGGTGAGTTAACAGAGCACAGCGGGCAGTACAATGAAGTGCTAGGTATCCTTTAGCCACCTTATAGAAGCTAAATTTAATTTAATTCTAATCTAGGGAACACTAAAATGTCTCAATTAACTTAGCATTGAGTAATTAAGAATATGAATATTTTTAATATAAAAAGCACCAGGATCCATTTTATAAAAGTTGTTTAAATATAATAACAATCAACATAATAACAGATTATCACATAGAAGACATGCAGAGCATACTAATAAACGATAAAATATAATCATAACATAATGAACAGAATAATGTAAGGCTAAAATGTTTTAAAATTAGGAACATAAATTCATTTCTTAACATATCATAAAACTAACATATTCTGCAATACTGCCACTGGTTTATCTCTTACATTTGTTGGGGAAAAAATCCAGTATTATGATACTTAATTACAGCTATTTAATAAACATTAAAACAGAAAAAAATGGCTTAATTCTCTCTTGATGAAGTCATAATATCCAAAAAGTGCAGCATATCTCTTACAGATGGAAAATGAGAAAGAAAAAATTTCATTCAATCATGGAATGAAATCCATAATCCTTGGATCATAATGCATTATGTGTCAGAGCTTGAGCAAATAATCTGGTTTTTTGAAAACACACGAAATTCAGAGAAAACTACTTAAGTCTACTGCATATATTAGCTGTTCGTATTTCACTGTACACTTCTAGAAAGACATTTCTGTTAGTTTGCTTGCTTGTTGATTTGTTTTTAATGTTCTCGAAAGTACTGCAGCCAGGTTATTACAATTTCCTTTGGCATCTGGTAATCATAGATTTGATCACTAAGGTCATTTTGCCACTGCCAGCTCTTATTAACTCTTAACATTTTTTTTTTTTTATTCACACATGTCTCAGTTCATACTCTTTAATGGACTACTGCAATTTAAAGCTCTAATCTAATGGCTGTCCTATGATTCAGGCCAGCTTGCCCAAACATAAAATGGCTTTTGAAATCAGATAAATATTTGTAAAAATTATTAATCCAGAAAATAGCTTTTAGTCACTTAAAGTCCAATCCATGAATTCCCTACCTAAACACTGTATTTAAAAAAAAAAAAAATGTATTCCACTTGCCTTGTCACTCACAGCATCCCACTCTGCATTCAGAACACTAAAATTTCATTATCAAAAATTCTTGCCAAATAAAAAAACCTAGCCTTAATATTATTTAAATTGCATATGCTGCATAAAAATAACTTGTAGAGAATTTCCCCTTTATATCTGGGCAAAGAACTCTCTGGGTACTTCAGAAAATACTTGATTCTCTTCGTGGTTTCCTGTGACAGCTTTTATTTAAGACTTACACAACAAATATCAACTTATTTTCTTTTGGCTCATTAGTACAGATTTTTAAGGAAAGTGTAGACCGAACCATTTTTTATAGTTTGCTTCTAGCCACAACTCCTTTTTAATCCTACTATTTTATAATTAAGTACGTTTAGCTCCAGCTCTGGGCTTCGTGGAGCAACTCTATGTGCAGCTGCCCCACCACCCCATGCCTTCCACCTCCATCTCTAACTCTTCGGCTGCATGGCCCTGTTTTTAGAAATCAGCCACCCAGCAAAAATGACTTTTACTCATAGGAGCCACCTTCTGAGGATCTTCTTTCAGAGACAGGAGAGCATGTGTGCCTCCAGCTCAAGTCTGGGGCTAAACTCTGCTGGGTTTGTGGCTATTGAACCCCAACATGCTACAGATGTCACAGGGTTCATCACTGCAGTAAGGAGCATTAGGCTCTAGATTGGAGATTTGGGCATAAGCAGGTGTGTACACAATCAGATTATTTGGAAGAACAATTCTGGACCACAACTGCCTTTGTCCAGTATTCGAAGCTGTAACAGAAACAGAAGATGAGATTACATGTGAGATTGTTGAAAAAGAAAATGAATCTGAAGTTACGAGAAGTGTGGGTGAAGCACCTGGGGGAGAATTGGATTCAGTGGCAAAACACGAATCCAAGGAAGAGAAAATCCAGAAGTCTAAAACAAAAATAACCCTTGAGGCAGAACAGATTCTCAGATATGGCAGGGAGATTGCACCTATCTGATTTCTCATGAAAATATCTCTCAAAGAAAGGATATTCCATATTGCCCTTGTGGTGTCAATAGAATATTTGAATTCCAGGTAATGTCTCAGCTGCTCAACTACCTAAAGGCAGACAGACTGGGCAGGAGTGTTGATCGTGGTGTCCTGGCTGACTTCACCTGAGCTGAAAGCTATAGACTGGGGATCGGCAACACAGAAGAATATGTTTGGAAGCAAGATATAAAAAATACACCCTAAAGACAACATGGAAAAGCCTTACAGATGCTCATAATCTCTTAGACCTTACAATTCCATTTCTAGGACTTTATCCTCAGGAAATAATTCTATCAGAGACAAAGGTACAAAAATGCTGTTATAGGTGAGTTTAAAATATATAAATATTCATGAAACAAAAATATCTAATGACAAGTAATTAAATAAATTTCGATGTATCCCTAGAATAAAAGGCAATGCAGTCTTAATGATGTGGATCTATATCCACATCAAATAAAGTACAGGTTTAAACTGACACCAAGATATTCATAGTATCTTCATATCTTTGTAAAAAGTATTTATACATGTATATTTCCACGGGAATCTGGAAAGATACACACTTGGTGGGAACTAGTTAACTATAAATGGTAGGACTACCTGAAATAATCATTTTACCTATGTGTTTCTTTTTTTCTACAATAAAAATGGGTTAGTTGCTTAATTAAGACCAAAAAATAAGGGTGTTTAGCTAGGGCATTTCAGATTTCAAGTAACAGAACTCAACCTGAGCTAGCTAAAGGAAAAGGTATTTTTTAGAGTACAAAGGGATATTTGATATCAGGACAGAAATGCATTTGGGCCTTAGGAAAGACTGTAAACCAAACAAGGAGAGCTATCCAAAACACAGTCTATGTGAGTTTTCTTTGGTTTTTAATTTCTAATTCTTCTGAGTTGGCTTCCTTTATGTTTTCTAGCACAGCAGTGTTCCCTGTTATTCAACCCACATGATTAAAACAAATAATAATGAAAACAAAAAGAGAAAACAGAGCCACTCAATTTTAGGCAGGTAGAAAGATTAATTTTTTTCTCTTTCTCTCCCTTGGTCCAAATCTTAAATTTCTAGGGCAAGATTTCTTAGTGACAGAGGATGGGGGGTGGGGGTCCCTTCCCTGAACTAACTCCAATGTGGCCACATTTCACATCAACAAAACAAACCTCATTCTAGATGTAAACTTGTGCTTATAGAATTGATTTATTTCTCAACCAGAATTAGGCATGGGAAATGGGAATCAATTTTCTGGGCCTAAATTTATTCTCCTAGAATTCTCATAGAAATTTGGAAATCAACATATTTATCAAAGGAAGAAACAGAGAAAATGGGACCATTGAAAATACAACAACATATAGACTACAGACTTCATTATCAGTTAAACTTGCATTCACATTCTGACTCTGCCATTTTATAGGTGCATGGTGCATGGTCTTGTATATAACATTTAATTTCTTTGAGCATCATTTCCTCAATTGCATAAAAATAATATTTACTTCATAAAATTGTTTTGTGGGTTAAATAGCATGATGAATATAAATGAGTTTTGTGCCTATAGTGTATTAATATGGTGCATTGATAGGGCTAGTCCTGCTAATGGTTCACGTCCCTACTCTTCAGAAAATCATGCCTCAATTATTTCACCCCTTACTCTGTTTTATTTTTTTGTTTAAATTGAATATTTTATTGTTTAAATTATTTCATCTCTGTGTATATTTGTTTTTTAGCTATCTCTCCTATCAGACTGTGAAGTTCACAGTAGTAGGGCTTTTGTCCACATTGCTCATTAATGTAGTCCTGCTTTCTGGAACAACGTCCATTAGATGCAAATTTGTTTAATGATGGAAAGGTATATTAAACACACAACAGCCATTATATTTCAGTGAAATGTTAGAGCATGCAGTTCAACTTCCAGATTTTTTAATATATTGTGTCATGAACAAAGAAATTAATTACATTCTGAAAAAAAAAGTTCTGAAAATGTTCATGGGATTTCTTCAGGTTGTAAATGAAAGAGAATGTTTCCCAATGAAATTGAAAAAAAAAAATATGGAGTCTATCTGATTCCCATTATGCCAAAGATATAAGAAGTAGAGTAAAATACCTAAAAATGCTCTCTTTGCCTATCAGAAGGTATTTCTGGATGGTGATGTTATGCAAAAGTTTAACTAATATTAATAGTTTAATGAACATTCTGTTTACCACATAGAGTATATAGTACTGCCTAATAGTAGAATGAAGTTTCTTTTGTTTTAGATGAAATGTCGTAGGTTGGAAATAATGTTGTCTGTATCAAACTATTGAATCATACCATCAATGAATTTTAAGTTATCGGTTGAGCTCCTATGAATCCTTGCCTACAATACGATATGAAACAAGCATACCAATAGGAAGGAAGAATAACTAGCATTAAGGAAGAAAGGGGTAAGCATTGTAAAAATGGAATAATATTGAAGTCGAAGTAAAAAGCAAAACCAAGAGAAATGTAAAGAACATCTGAACGCTGGTGGGTAGGTAATATTATCTATAATTACGTGGAAGTCTAGTTTCCCTGACCTGAAATGTGAAAGATCTATTCTAGAATTTTCTCTAAGTTTGTCTTTTGTGTGATAACTCAATGGCGACAAAAGGTTGATGTGACTACAAAAAGCACAGTCAAATGCCTGACAAACAATGAGAGAATTTGAGAAATTAGTAGAGCAAGAATTTCTACAGAAATATAGTCAATCATGCAAAAATATTGTTGCAAAGAAATTTTAAAATCACCATCATGATATCCCACATTTCATTGCTTTCTAACTTCATTCTTTCTTATTTCTGAGTCTGATATTCAGACACCCATTCTTCATGTTCAGTATGGCTGTTTGAAATATTATCATTTTGTTTTGAGAAGTTAGGTTCTAAGATTAAGTGCATTGATTTCTAGCCACAGATCCAAGAATGGGAGATAAAGTATTACATGAAGAGGAAGACCTGTAATCAGCCTGTAGAAGTGTATGATACAAATGAGATGAAATAAATATACACTCTATACATTGTACAATTAAATAGATGTAAAATACAGACATAATTTCTGAAGTTCCATCTAATAATAGACTCTAGCTATTTAGTGAAAAAGTGCAATTTATGCTAATTGTTTAAGGGAAGGAAGAACAATTGCATTAGAAATAATTTGTAATTTGTAATTCTTTGGTTTTATTTAAAAAAGTAAATTAAGATATTTATATATTATCCACATAATACATAATGTATAATGCATATATTAGCAACAAATTGTTCTCATAGTCTTAGGATATTTTTTGTTTAGAAACCATAGTATCACCTAAGAAGAAGAAAACATAATGTTATTGAACCATTTATTTTTTGCAGAATTATACTCTACCCTACGTGTACAGAATGATAATGTATGCTAAGATATGAAGATTAAAAGATAATGCATACAAATATTCTCTGAAAATGCTTTACAAAGAGTGTTTTATCTTAACAAGTTAAGGTGATGCTGTGAGCCAAACATGAAAAATTTAAGTATTGGTAATAAGAACAAAGATATAGCATGTTTAAAAAATGGTTAGTGGCTCTTTTAAATATCCACATCAACATACGTCTTAAGGGGACATAAACATGTGTCAAGATTATTTCTGTTCTTCTGGAATTATTTCTCCAAAAATAATAATTAGCAAGCATTATACTATATTTCCCCTAACAACCCATTTATTTAGGTGTTTACAAAGACAGTATTAGAATAAAAGAAGCTTCAAGCACTTCTGCTATTGTAATAAATGTCTCAGGAGATGTGATGATGTGCAGGTTACAACATTCTGATAGTGATTTCTAATGCATTGCAGTAGGACATGGACCCTTGAGAAACACATGGAATTCTCTTCCATCTAGATTACATTTTCTCACTGTCCCAATGTGCTTGATATGAACTGACACAACCATAAATATGTTTATATAAATGGCACGCTGTCAGAGTTAGATAGAGAAATATATAGCATTGAGTGAAAAATAATTTCAGATCCTTTTCAAGTGCTTTTTACTGTTGTAACAGTAATTCCTGCAAATCACATAGTAGACTGTAAAATAACAATACTGCCTACAGACTTCATGAATTGTGTATTTTTTGAGGAAGGTTGAAAATTTGTGTTCAGATAGTACCTAAGTATATTATGTTGGATTATTTAACTTTCCGGTGGTTTATAGATCTCCAGTTCCCTACATTATCTCTTGAGAAAGAAAACCAAGTGCTCTTGTCCTTCTGATAAATTATGAATAACCAGTGATCACTGCATCTATATCTAATTAGCTAAGGAAATAGGGTGACAATATCCTAAATATACATACAGAGGAAATACATATATTAATTTTGCTGTGAATTGAGAAAATATATATTTCAACAACCCTCGTAAGATTATTATCAACACAGAGAAATTCAATTTATTGAATTTTTAGAACATAACCCTCAGTAAGTACAAGTTGTTGATATTTGGTAGATTTAATACATGAAATTTGTAAATATCTTCAAAATTATTACTTTGCCTACACAAAGCCTCACATGAAATTTATTTCAGATTTTGAATATGACTTTCCCTTTGTCCTTTTACTTTGTCTAAATGACAAGTGGTGCTAGGTATGATTAAACCCTACGATTGAGTTGGTTTTATTATGAGTTGGTTTTATTATTATTATTATTAAAGGTATTATTCAAGTTTTTCAAACAGTAGGGTGGTATTCAGAGGACTTTGCCATGTTGCAGGATTATTCAAATTGGTGAAATATTTTAGTGTCATATATCGAAATTGTAGCACTTATGACGGATTTTATATCCAACATTCTTTTTCAGTTTTTTTAAGATTTTGTTTATTTATGAGAGACACAGAGAGAGAGAGAGGCAGAGACACAGGCAGAGGGAGAAGCAGCCTCCATGCAGGGAGCCTGATGTGGGACTCGATCCCAGGTGTCCAGGATCACACTCTGGGCTGAAGGCAGTGCTGAACTGCTGAGCCATCCAGGCTGCCCTCTTTTTTCAATTTTTATGTCATATTCCTGACCTCTATGCTCATTCTATTTCTCAACAGTTTTAAGCTTGCTATTATTCAAAGCTTGATAAAAACATCAACTCCCCCATAAAATATTCTCCAAATTCTATACTAATTTTCTTCTTCTTTAAACTCTGTGCCAAATATAAAAGCAGCAAGGACATTTTGAAAAAAAACTTGTACCTTCTTTATTGAATCTCTTATTTTATTTTCACCTTTGCTCAACAAATACAAGAAAGTCTGTTAAAAAACTTTGCAAATAGATTATCTTCATGTCTCTTGGGCAGAGAACAGTTCCTTGTAACAGGACAAAAATACTAATTATTGATGGAAGCTCTCGAGCTATATTAAATAAAAATCAGTTCATCAAATAACACCATTAATAATGTAAAAGAGAAGAAGAGTGGGAGAGGAAATTTGTAATGCCTGTAATTAACAAAAGGCTTGTACTGAGAATATAAAAAGAAATTATACCAAAAAAAGATAGTCTCATAAAAGAATGGGTGAGACTTTATCAGTCATTTTACAAAAGATGATATCCAAATAGCCAATATACATATATATGCACATAAATGTACTAAACTTAAGTAGTCATCAAGTAAATGCTCTATTAAAGATACAATGAGATACAACTATATTAAGAAAATTAAGAAAAACTGAGACTATCAGGTATTGATGAGAAAGTGAAACCAGGAAAGTTCTCACACTGTGGGAATGATTGTAAATTTTTGAAATTATACTTAGAAACTCTTTGACACAAATTTTCAGGTTAAACAAATGTATACACCATGATCTAGCCAATCCTCATTTGGAAATATATGTAACAGTCTCATATGCATCAAAAGAACTGTATGAGTATAGTAATTTCAGCATTCTCATTAATAGCTACAGAGCTAAAAACAATCCAAACACCCATCAACAGTAAACTAGATAAAATATGGTATGTATGATGATAAGTATACATGACTACTGTTGCATGCAACAATGTGGATGAATATGAATATTAATATTAGTGTGGTATGAACTTAATATAGAGGTGATATGCAAAAGAATGTATTATATAATTGTATATAAGGTTCAATTAAAAAGGAAAATTTAAAAAAAATTGAAAAAAAGGAAAATTAATTTATACTGTTAGAAGCCAGGAGGGTGGTTTTCCTTGAGTGAGAGGAGAGTTTAGATTTTGGGAAAGTGACATCAGGGCCCTCTGCATTGCTGGTAATACAATATTTCCTGATCTGGGGTGGGGAGGTAGTTACAAAATATGTTTACATTTTGATAATTCAGCAAGGGGCACACATGACTAAATGAACTATTGTGATGTACAATATAATTTAATAAAATGATTTTAAAATCTTACAGCTTCAGTAAAAAAGGAGCATAACACCTATTTAATAATAATTGTGCACCTTCTGGAGAAATGCTAGTCCAGTTTTAACATACTAATATAAGGGAAAATAAAATGATTCTGGATAATTTTAGTAAATAAAACTAGTAAAATTACTAGTACTGACAATTTACATATTTTTTTAGAGACAGGGTAGGGGCCAGGGAGAAAGAGGGAGAGAGAAAATCTTAAGCATGCTCCACCAACAAAGAACTTGATCTCACAATTCTGAGATCATGACCTGAGTCGAAATCCAGATTCTGATGCCCAACCGACTGAGCCACCCAGGTGCCCCTTAACTATTTACATACTAAAAAAACTTAATAAATTGCTCAATCAGTTAAACTAAATTTAAGCTGTTTATTTATTTATTTATTTATTTATTTATTTATTTATTTATTTAAGATTATATTTGTTTATTCATGAGAGACACAGGTAGAGGGAGAAGCAGCTTCTCCCCAGAGAGTGGGATGTGGAACTCGATCCTGGAACTCCAGGATCACTGCCTGAGTCGAAGGCAGATGCTCAACCACTGAGCCACCCAGGTGTCCCAGCTTACCTAATTTATTGATTTATTAATCTATCCAGCTTTTTGTTGAGAAACTACTAAATGCTAATTACTGAACTATATACTAGGTGCAATCATCAATTAGATTGACACTTTGCTCATGAATGTCTTTCTTATTTAAAAGAGTAGTAAGCACATTAATGACATATTGGTTAATAAATACATGAGGGAATTATAAGAATCTTTATTAAGGACTCAAAGGAGTTACATTTTTAAAAGACATTCATGAGCAATCATTTGACCTGGTGAAGATACTTTAAAATTTGTTATTTCAGAAGTGTTAATTCCAGTTTGAGCTATGAAGTATTTTGTTGCATAATGAAGATAGTGCACAGCCTAAAATATAAGATGGACATGTGCTCACCATGTGAGTCACTGAATCAATTGTCAAAGACAAAGCAGTGAACAAAACTTTCCATGATCCTCACTGCCATGGAATTTACAAACTAGTAGTTTATACACACTCATGCCAAGAAATAATAAACACAAAACTGCAAGAGCGGTAAATGTTACGGAACATAAGTCTGTTGTGAAATCATATAATGAGAATACATACTAATACTAATACCCATGCTTATACTAATTGTTAAAAGATTAAACTTGCCTGGATGTCTCAATGTTCTTGTGAAAGCCCTCATTTCCCAAGAAGCTTTTCATATACCATGAGATAAGTAGATATTTGCATATCTATGTAGATATGTAGATATGTAGTTAATTGTTCTGATCCAAAATGAGGTAAAATATCCCTTTCTTCCTGGGAAGGCCAGAACAGTGAAGCCCTGAACTAGGTTCATAAGTAAGTACCTAGGGAGATTAGAGCTTTATCTTCCTAAGTATTTACATATTAATGAGTAATAAACATAGACACTTGGAGAAAACCCCACATCTTAAAAGCTGAGGCAAAGAGGACTATCAGCTGATGAGATTTTACTCACATCTCAAATGGTGAGAGGAGAAGAAAGACCTTTCCAGTGAACAGCTACCTTCTTCAACTTCGTGAGCAGAGGAAAATAAGTTTTCCTCATGCCTTGCAGTGAGATTTCTAGATTTCTAGTTACTCCTGTGGCAAAATTCCCATCATTGGCTCACAGGACTTCACCTCAGAAGTAAAGACTAGGGCAGCAGGGGCTACACGCTTATTATTTGCTGTGAAGTAATAATAAATTTGCCTGATCTGGTGCAACTTGTGCATGCATTCAAGATAATATTAATCATGATGAATATTTAAAACCCAGCACTAATACTAAAACTTTATGAATACTTTATATGTGCCAGGCGCCATTGCCAGTTCTCTACACAAATGAAATCATTTAATATCGACAGTAATAATCTAAAGTAGTTACCATTATTATCCTCCAATTTACATATGGGGAAAATAGAGGCAGAGAGAAGTTAAATGTCTTGCCTAACTAAAGTAATCGTCTCCAAGTAGTCATTAAAAAAAATTTAAAAAAAATAAAAATAAAAAGATTCTGATTCCAGAGTCTGTGCTATTAAAATCCATAATAGGGCTTTCCAGGAGGAAGTTTCATTTCATTTAGGAACCTTCTACTAGAGGGATTTACACAGGCGTGAGTGGTGGAGATGCTGGTCTTGTGGAGACAACATCATATGCAAGGACATCGAGGCCACTTGAGTTTGGTACATTTGTAAAAAGAGAGAAAATGAGGAAAGAAACTACTAATTATTATAGATCTATGACAAGTTAGCATTGTGTTTGTTTTTCAGCCCACTACTAATAAGAATCATATATACAAGCATTTTAGCTGTAACACTATATAGGTATTCCTGAATAATCTCATATTTTGCTAAATATGCACACTAAAATAGCAAGGCATATGGAAAAAAGAAAGAAAGAAAAGAGGCAAGATTATAAGAAGATGGCAGGAAATTCATGCAATTCTATAACGGTAGAGTCCTTAAAGAGAGAGACAGACAGAGATAGAGAGACAGAGATAGAGATAAGGAGAGAATCAGAGAGACAGAGAGACAGAAGACCATAGCACAGTAGCCCCACCATGGACATTCATATGCAGCATCACATCCTTAGTAGTCTTAAAATTTGAAGTCCTCTTTCTCCATCAGATGTGGATCTTTGAGCGGTTTCACTTCCAAAACTCCAGGACACCATATATCCCTATATATCCCTACTCTTTCATCTTTTTTTTTTTTTTTTTTACTATGAAGGAAATGTTTTCACATTTTCCTCATCTGTGTCCTCAATTTTCCCAAATAATTTCACCTAGTAGACTCAAAGGATATCTTGAAGCAATAAACCAGTTACTTCTTCTACCAAACAATGGAACTTCTGTGGGATTTTAACTTTTTTCTTAAAGTGTTAAGTTATGTATTTGCTTCTTCTCTGTGAGAAAGCTTGTCAACTTCGGCTTTAAAACAGTAATGTAACTGAAAAAAAAAATACATTTAGAACAACTTGACCTCTAAAATATACTAATATTATTTCTTATTTGTTGAACATGTGTGAGATGATTTGCATTAGGATAATATATTTCTGGAGGAATAGGCTGGACTTAGAATAAGTATTAAATGTTTGACTTAGTCACTTATGAATTAATCTATGTATTAAGAAATACCAACCTTTTAAATTTTTATGACTGGCAGCTTATTTTCCAGATAAAATTTATATCAGTGCTCAGTAATGGATCTTTCCTCAGCCAGATGGGAGCTGTTATAAACAATTTCAAGTCTCTGTCTTTATTCCTCACTCTTCAACTTACTTCTCCTTGTGTACAGAGACAAATTAAGTTTTCACATCCTCTGTTTGTTCATTTGTTAATTGAAGAGTTAGAATTTAAAGGTATCTTCTATGTCTTAATCAATTCTGGCCAAATCTTAGGAGAGAATAAAGGTACGTTGAATTTTTTGAACTCACATTCTTTATGAAAAAAATTGGCTAAATTTTATATGGATAATATACACACATAATCTGAAAAATAAAATGATGAGCTCTCCTTCTGACCAATTTGCTTAAAACATTGTAAAGTTAGCTTATTTCAAGTAGTTTATAATCTACATTCTTTACCATGATCTTCTTACTTTGTAGACAGTGAGAATTTTTTTAAATTATCACTTACTAGATGAATCACAGGAAACCAAAAAAAAAAAAGAACCAAAAAGTAAAACAAAACAAAACCAACCAACAAACAAGCAAAAAATCCTTTCTGGGGTATTCCTGTTTTAACATCTCAGTTCATATGCTTACTCCTAAATTAAAATGTAAACTATTTAGGAATATTCTGACCTTTTCTTGATTAAAATGCTGACATATCCTTAATCTACACCCATTCTCACAATGCTGAGATTTCTCAAAGCACCAGTAATGAATTGTATATCACAGGGAATAAAAAATGCAGTAATGCTACAAAAATCTACAATATAACATGCATAAGATGCACACTATGAAAATGCATCCAGACTTTTTATTTTTTTAAATTTTTTTTTTTATTTATTTATGATAGTCACACAGAGAGAGAGAGAGAGAGAGAGAGAGAGAGGCAGAGACACAGGCAGAGGGAGAAGCAGGCTCCATGCACCGGGAGCCCGACGTGGGATTCGATCCCAGGTCTCCAGGATCGGGCCCTGGTCCAAAGGCAGGCGCCAAACCGCTGCGCCACCCAGGGATCCCCAGACTTTTTAATGTCTTTTTCAATTACATTGCACATCATTTGATAAATTTGCTAAATGTCATTTAATTGTAAATGATGAAAAGTAAAGAAGTATATTCATCGTCAATATATCATGATATACTATTTCTTCGTTGATAAAACACCTAAGTATTTTGGTTTGACCAAAAATGTATAAAATATAAAGTAAATAAATTATGTGGAATTTCTATTAACATAAGGAAAGGAAATTAGCCTTATTCCACATAATTTGAGAGTACCTACTGTATTATTCCATGGTTACACAAAGGATTTAAATCCAATGTTAACATTCCATTGAGACTATAGCTTTTTTACATAATCAAATATTTCTCCAAAAAATTTTATTTAGTTTAATGAAATTGTGTAATGAAGCATTTATAAGATCCTTTTTAGAGGAAAAAAAATACTGTGAATCAATACATGATGTTGCAAATGTCATTGATGGTGAAAAAAATAATCATCCTCATAGGAAAGTGGACAGAGTCACAGCTACTTTTTTGTTTGTTTTGCTTTTCTTATATAATAATTTATTATTCATGTATCTAATAGTACTTACCTCAGGTATCAAGTTCAGCAAATCTGCCCCTTGGGTTTGGAAGTCCCTGTTGTGAGTTATCATAGTGCTCTGCATATCTCTCTCAAAGTCTGTGCTCTGTACTGTAATTAAAAATTTATTTGACTTTCTTTACCTTTAGAATTTTAGCTCCTAGACAATATGCCTAAATTTTCATTGCTAGATTGCAATACTCTGTGCCTCTCAAAAAGTTCTCTTTCTCTCTCCCCCCCCTTTTTTTTAGAACAGCATAAATATGGATATGTACAGTTGTATGGAGATAGTTTATTACCGTGGAAAAGAGTGTTGGCCCTGGGATCATCTCTGCAGGTTTCAAATGCTGGCTCCAATACAATTGTTCAGTTCAATCCTTGTCAGGTTACTTAATTTTTTTATGAACTGAATTTTCTCATTTGTAAACAAGCATAATAATAGTGTGGGGCTCGTTTTGTCTTTGTAAAGATTAAATAAGATGCTAATCATGTAAGCAGTTATATTTCCTGACCCATAATAAGTATTTAGCAAATGTTTCTGCATCCCAGTATTCATATTAGTATCATTTTTGACCTTGTCTTTGTTTTAAGCCTTCTATTCTTGTCTTAAGGTTATGAGAGTTCACAATTTTACAAATTGCTCAGATGCTAATGACTCACAAATTAAAATCTTACTCTTATTCTCCATTCATTATCAGAATGCCTATATCAAATATAGGCGATTAATATAGTTTATTAATTAGAATAATTAATATAGCTAATATTAACTATTAATATAGTTTATTCAGGGATCTAGCTTGTTCCCCTCTGATCTCCAAATAAACCCATTCTTAATCCTGGCTTGCCTAACCTGAAATAGCTGCACCATCTACATAAAAGTTCAAAAAAAATACTCATGTATGTCTTACCCCATCTACCACATCTAATTTATTAAAAACCCTTGAATTTTTTCTTCATAATATAGCACACATCCATTTATAGATTTCTCTTTTCTGCTTCGTAACCTCCCTGGTACAAACCATTATTATTTCTTGCCTGGACTACCTTATTTAAGTCATAATTTTTCTCCTTGCTTTCTGTTTTTGAATATCTGGTAGTTATTCACCAATTAGTCAATAATTATACTAAACAGAGAGATCTTTTATATGTATAAATAAGATACCTCAATCAATTCCTGCTTATAACCTTCTTCAGGTTCCCACAGCAGTTTGGATAAAACCCAAACTTCCTTAAACCTTCAAAGCTCTCTCTGGCTTGGCCTTTGTTTACTACCTGATTGCATATTTTATAGTTTCTCTCCAGTTTGCTAAGGAGTAGCGATGCTGATCTGTCAGTTCCTGGCACAGACCAAGCCTTTCCACCAGCGTTCCTGTCTTGGTCACTCTTCCCTTTGATTTATATATGTTCCCAGAACATAGCAAATAATAAATAGCCGTTCAAAAATATTTATTAAGAGTCTATCAGAAAAAATATATAAAAAATGAAAATTTTATTGAAAATATAATAGAGATTGGGGTGGTTAAGCATCTCACTCTTGATTTTAACTCAGGTCATGATCTCAGGGTCATGAGATCAAGCTTCTCATTAAGATTCTCTCTCACCCTCTGCCCACCCCCACTCTCAAAAAATTATAGATAGATAGATATAGATAGGTAGATAATAGAGGTTGTGGCAGTAATTATTATATCAGTGAGATTATAACCCAGAAAGAAAACTTTATTTCCAAAAAACCCCAAAACATATCAAATAAGAGTTTTAAAAATCAGAAATTCAGTTGGTGTTATAGATTTTTAAATACATGTACTTCTTCCAGTCTTTGAAATAAGAAATAGGTATTAAGCAGATACTAATTTTTCTAAAAAATCTAATTATGAAATAAATAGAAATGCAAAGAAAATGTACACACACTTTTTAAAAGCAATAGAGACTGTATCTCATTTTGAAGCATCTATCAAACTTGGTTAAATTTTATCAAATATTTCATTAAATTATCTATAAGTTGACTCTAAGTAGCAAAAATCATTCAAGTTATTCTCTATTTACAAGACAATATAACTAGATTAAATTACAAAAGTTTAAAAACATATTTAATAAATTTAGTATTTCTAACTAAATTAGACTTATTCTATAAAACAAAAGTTTCTTGATAAAAATCCATTAATGTGACATCAAATAGGCAAGAAAAAATCACATGATAATTCTAATAGATCAAAGTTATTTTAAATATTTTGCTCTTTTTTTTCTGATTTTATCTTCTAAAAATAAGTTTGCCTCCTTTAACTCAAGTAATCTACAATAAAATATATTTAGAGCAACTTTTACTTAAAAATTACCATTCTACATTATTACAAAATATATTGTTTAATATTATAATGAATGTTATGAGATTATTGATAGGAAAAATAAAACTAAAGGGTATCATAATTAACCAAGGTTACCATATATTCACAGAGAAAGAGATTCAAAGGATAGCTTATTAAAATTGAGAGCTTCTCCTTTAATACAAACAATATGAGCCAGAGGAATTATTTGCTCTTCTTTCAATTTTTATTAAATGAACCAAAGGTATATACAAATAAGAGTGAGTCTGTATCTGTACCAGAAACTAGGGTTGCACAAACATGAAGACAAGGTATGAGTTCAACAACAACATCTAAAACAAAAAGCTTGGTGGTTCCAAATCTAGTTGATAAACAGAGCCATC
The DNA here is from genome assembly GCF_053574225.1 of Canis aureus. Lineage (NCBI taxonomy): Eukaryota > Metazoa > Chordata > Mammalia > Carnivora > Canidae > Canis > Canis aureus. Next base: position 15,245,003 of record NC_135648.1, read on the forward strand.
TGGAGAGTTTTATAAAAATACAGTAGAACTAGAATATATCTGATTTTGTTTGTTTTATTTTATTTTTGTACCTCTCACTTATTTCAATTATCAGATAACTTTGGGAATGGTTAGAGGAACCTGATTGGTGAAAAGATCAACACTACTGAAATTAGGAATATAAAAACAAACAAAATGGTCAACAAAGTAAACCCCAATGAAATTTTCTAGTGCTCATAAGGTGTGATATGGGTTTTTAGAATAATAAATTTGTGGTACAACTTTTGGCGAGAAGGCAAAACTTATTTTATTCCACGGGCACTTGAATCAAGAGAACTGGTACTAATGTCACTGGTTATCTCCTGTGGCACATAATTTTACCTCTTCCTTATATTTAATATGGTCCAGTACTGTTTGGCCCAGCTGGCTTATAGATGATCATTTCATCTGAGAGTGGCAGCACATCATTAGGACACATTACTCAGATTACCACAAGTACAAACATTAAGTGTTGACAAAGAGGCAAATTAATTGTTTCCTCCTTTTTCATTCATTCTCTACATGGACACATGGATCCTTAAACTTTCATTATTAAACTACAGTAGATTTAAGCTTCTCTGTCTTCTTTCAACTTCCTCAAGATTTTGAGTTGAGAACTGACAAAATGGAGCCCCCTGAGTAAGTACAAGACAAAAGTAAATTATTCACTCGTTGCAATCTGCTCTTCTCAAAATCATGGTTAAATAAAGAGATTAAGTAATTTAAAAGAAAAGCAACAATTTAAGAAATCAAAATAAGATCCTTCAGGTAAGCAGTTATTGAAGGAGAAAGTTAGAATCTAAAATTCCTTTTCTCATTAAGAAGTAGGAGAACATAAAATCCACAAATCTGAGATCAGTAGGTTAGTTTGAAATTGATCCCATAATTGCCACGTTTGAAATGTGTCACATGCATTAAATGGCAAGTTAAATAATACAGAATATTAAATCAGAGACTATGATAGGACATTGGAAGAATTTGTAGAGAACTCTGAAAGAATATAAATGTTATGCAAAAAAAAAGAGGTAACAGATTAAAGGGGTAGCCCTTCATCCATCAGTTCACCATATATGAACAAAAAGATTGGGGTGTGTGGGTTGGTTGGTTAAGTGTCTACTTTTACCTCAGGTCACGATACCAGGACCTAAACCCCACATTGGGCTGCCTGCTAAAAGGAAGTCTGTTTCTCCCTCTCCCCTCTCCTCCAGCTTGTGTGCTCTCTGTCAAATAAATAAATAAAACTCTTAAAAAAAAAAGAAAAGAAAAAGATCACAAGGGTAAAAAGTGTAAAAGACATCCTGAATAAAACTTCACAAGCATTTCTATTTGGATTGAAATGTGCTGGAAATAATGGACGAATAAAGGAAAATCACCAGCAAGACACCTTTCCTATTTGAACTTTTGGTGGATTCGGAGGATAGATACGGAAGTTTTAGAATATGTTAAGAATAACTCCAGATTCATTTAACGAAAGCAGATAGAAGATAGCAACACTTAAAGTTTGTAACTATATGTGGAGATGGATGTTAAAGATTTATTTTAGTGACCGTTTCACAGTATATACAGAAACAAAGAAGTATGTTATCTACCTGAAAATAATATAATATCATATGTCAATTATATCTCAATTTAAAAAATCAAGTGGAAAACATTAAGCAAGTTTTCTGAGCAAAAAAAAAATGTGATCTTTTTCTTTAAAATATCACATCATTAAAATTTTAGCAAGCATTTGATGCTTATTACACACCTACAAATGTATGGATTCTTTAGACTACAGTAGTAAACAAGATATGACCTTTGTTTTGGAGTCAAAAGAAAGCTTACAATTGTAGGAGGGATACAAATAGGTAAATAAATTGATAAGCCGATTAACAGCTGTGTAACCTTGAGCAAGTTGTTTAACTTCCCTGTGTCATTTCTTCACTTGTAAAATGGGATGATTTGGCTTCTACTTGTGATGGTTTGGCTATTGTCACCTTGGCATCATTAACACATCTTTCCAAGATCTCTGCATCTTTCTAATGCCCTTGCCCCATTCATTCCCTTGTTAGAGTTTGCCAATGATAGGCATTTGTGAGCTTTGGAAGACAGAAGAGCAGGAGAAACCATTACTCTCTGGAGCCTGTCCTAGCCAAACGAATGAACAAATGGGAGATTGCATCTTTTCAAAGAGCACTGGGGCTCTAGCTTCTTGGCATTTGCACATTCAGAAAATCAGTAAGAGTTTCACATAGACTGTTTAAGCACCGTAGCAGTTTCCAAGCCAGTTCTTGGGAGCTTCTGGTGAGATCTCTTGGTAGCTTCCCTGAAATTTTTTATTGGGTTTCTTATCCTTCAGAGTCCGTTTTCAGGACCTTTCTTGTTCTTCTAACATTCTTATCAACTTTTAATTCTTATAATAAGTCTTTCATACCTGAAAAACTTAATGTGGCTTCTGTTGCTCTTCAATTTTAGACAGCTATAGTTTTGGTAATGGGAATGTGGTTGATTTCCCACTTCTGACACACGTGTGTATTGTTATCAAAACATCTGTGGTATGTAAAATCGTTCTGCTTATCAGTCTAATCAGCATGATTTTAGACCAGCCTGCCAATAGCTACACAACAGATGTTGGGGACTACAGAGATTTATTCTAGCAAAGAGGCCATATTTGGAACAGTAACTGTAGTTGGCAACAAAATGGGGTGGTTCATGATAACTCATTAATATTCTCCAAGATCTCTTAGTTTCTGCACTGTCCAAGCAAGCAAGCTCAACAGGGATGTGATGGGATTTTTCACTGTTCCATGTTTAACAGTTTTAATCGTGGCATTAATCTTGCAAATCCTTCCAGAAATGTGATATGGCTTTGTTGTAATATTTGAAGAGAGAATGTGGCAGCGTCACTTGGCCTGTCTTACGGAAATAGCCCCCACTCCACTTACTAGAGATCAACATGAGTCTTCTGCTCATCCTGATTTCATCCACATCTTCAAAAACAGGAGAAAAAACACAAAACAGGTTCATGGACCCACTGGGCCCATTTTTACATAGATTTGAGCTAAAAGTAGATCATGACACTTAGATACACTTACGTGATAAGAAAATTATAAAAATGAAATATTTTAAAACTATGAATCACAATATATCTTGGGTCTTCTGGAGATGGTCTCTAACAGCCAGTGTACAGTAATCTCTTGGTATAGTTTTTTTATTTTTGTTTTTATATTTGCATTTGAAAATAGCTTGATTAAAATATCAAAAACATATGCATACTGGTTTTCCTTATAACTAATATGTTTTCAATATATTTTAAACTTGGCAATAAAATAAGACACACACATACACACACACACACATATATATATATGAAATAGATGTGAAGTCATGGGATTCATATTTACAGATCAAGAGATTGAAAGTTATGGGCAGCCTGGGTAGTTCAGCAGTTTAGCACCGCCTTTGGCCCAGGACGTGATCCTGTAGATGCAGGATTGAGTCCCACATTGGGCTCCCTGCATGGAGCTTGCTTCTCCCTCTGCCGGTGTCTCTACCTCTCTGTTTCTCATGAATAAATAAATAAAATCTTCAAAGAAAAAAAAAAGAGAGAGAGAATGAAAGTTAGTTTACTTATTCAAAAGTCCAATACATACTATTATAACTGGCCTAAAGATAAAACTCCAAATTTTAAAAAAATTAAAAGATATAGATATTATTTAGCTTGTTTTCAGAAAAAGTATGGTAAAACCCAGGTTAGCTGATCAAGGAAATAGTACAAAAAGTGAGAAGACATAAATTACCAAGAGCGGGAGGAAGTGAGGATCACTATGTGTTTGACCAAATGTGGCTTACCCATGAGGTTTATTTAAAGTTAGGCTAACATTTGACAATTATTCTCATAAATTAACAGACAAAAGGAGAAAACTAACATGATTTTTTTCAAGAACTTTTTAAAGCCACTGTTCTGAAAAAAATCAGCAAAAGAATGTCTTTAGTTGAGAACATATACAAAAACCTGTAGCGAGCATTAATACTTCATGATGAAATGCTTTCCTGCTCAGGAAGAAAGCAAGCATGTCTGCTTTCTGTTTCTATTTAACATTGTATGGGGCATCTTAATCAATGCAGTACAGTCAGAAAAATAAATAGAAACCATAAAAATTGGAAAGAAAGAAGTAACTTTATTTCTAGATAAAAAGGTTGTCTTATAGAAAATCTAGTGGAATCTACAAAAAGAGTGCTAGAACTAAATACTTTCAGCAAAGTCATAGGACAAAGGTTCAATATAAAATATTAATTGTATAAACTATAAAACATTGCTTAAACGAATAAAAGAATGTTTTATTTTAGTAAATACAGATTATTTCATAAAATCTGTCTTTGGAATTCTTTTACCGAAATCTATTTTATCTACTATTAGCTTAAACACACGAGAGCTTAAAAACATGAACTATTTTGTGTTCATATATTAGTAGCATTATCATTATCAAGATGTCAAGTCTTCCTGACTCACCTATAAATTCAGCAGAATTCCAATAATCCCAAAAGCTTTTTTTGTAGGGAATAGGTCAAATGTGTTGTTAGGAGTGTACTCCTGGTAGATTTGGCATTGCTGAGTGTGCAAGAGGCCCAACATCAACAGCAGTCTAAAGTGAATGAGTTTGAAATGACATAACATCCATAATGGAAGAAGTAGGAAGTCTTAAGGAAATGGAAATATTAGGATGAAAATATTATGTGCAACCTTCAGAATGCTGCAATCCTGCCCTAGGAATATAACATAAAGGCAGATTTAGAACATGTATTAAGAAATTTTCTGTGAGAAGAAACATCCTTGAACAGCTCTACAGTGACTGTTCTCTGTATTTAAGAGATTATGCAATGATGTTACAAGGGGTGCTGTAACGGATTTGCATTTCCTGATATCAATAGAAATAATGAAATCTTAGAGTTGTAAATGGTAGGCAGTGGTGCCTAACAGCCAGTGACAAAGTAGTTACAGCCAGCCACATCAAGCTATGGGCTGGAAAGGTAATCGAGAGTATTTTGAGACCTGCAGGGATTTGTGGTAATGGTTAAATGGTTATTGGATTTGTAGTAATGGAATAGCTTGCTATATTATGGTGCAAATTTTTTATGCCTAGTGGGAAGAAAATTAACTTGTATCATCAATTGGGCATTCATGCTTTCTTATCCAGTCCCCATACTTAGGTAAGTTTACTCAAGGATATCCTACATTGAAGGGAGGCAAGAAATGTTTAAAGAAAGATCCTGCAGTGCTGCAATAGTTATACACCATGACTCATCCCCAAAGCTTTCTTCAGAGGAAACTGCTGCCACTTACTGAGGCCTTGTGCATTGTGAGAAATGAATTGCCCATTCCTTCTGAGAGTCATAAGGTGCTGGCTTTTAAGACCTATCTCTGAAGACCAGAAACCTCATTTTCTACCAGTCACGATGGGGCTTAGAAGATGCCTCTTGGCAAAATCCATCTCATTGTGTGTGTGTGTGTGTGTGTGTGTTTTAAGATTTTATTTATTTATTCATTCATGAGAGATACACATAAAGAAAAAGGCAGAGACATAGGCAGAGGGAGAAGCAGGCTCCATGCAGGGAGCCCGGTGTGGGACTTGACCCCGGGACTCCAGGATCATGTCCTAAGCTGAAGGCAGACGCTTAACTGTTGAGCCACCCAGGCATCCCTGGTACAATGAAGATCACCCTGCAGTTATTTCGCTCTGCTCTAAACAGATAGTGAAAGTAGATAACCTTAGTAACTGACCAAATCCTTGTCTTACTAACTTTACTTGTAGAATCAGGAAACAATTAAGGAGGAGTTCCTGAATGACCATTCCCTCCCCCACCCCCACACTCCCTAACTACCAAATGAACAGATTATGAGCAAGGCTGCATCCCTGGGGTGTCATGCAGTGATTAGAATCATCAGGGATTGCTTGAAAGATGCAAGGACAATGACAATAACATAGGTGTTATATAAATGAGCCTACGATGGCTTCTGTATATTGACCTCTAAGTTATTTACTTCTTTATATAGGCTGGTATTTGTTTTTGTTTTTGTTTTTGTTTTTTTTTTAAGATTATTTATTTATTTATTCATAAAAGACACACAGAGAGAGGCAGAGACACAGGCAGAGGGAGAAGCAGGCTCCATGCAGGGAGCCTGACATGGGACTCAATCCCGGGACTCCAGGATCACGCCCTGGGCCGAAGGCAGGAGCTAAACCACTGAGCCACCCAGGGATCTTCTAGGCTGCTATTTGTTATCTCAAAAGTCCACCAGTGCCAAACTCAAATTTTGATGCGTCCAATTGTTTTAAACATATCTCAAATAGGCAGATTTCTGGCCATTTAGAGCTTGCCTGCTTTGCATATCCTAGAAAACTCTTGCACATAGTTAGATAAAACCCACAACTATAAAGATCCCAAGCCACTGCTGCCCTTTCGAGCTCTCTATCCAAAAGAGTCTCCACTGAGCTGATGAGAGACATCCCCTAGATATATAAATCCCATCTTTGATTACCCTCTCTCCATGTTGTCACTTACTCTTCTTCCCCTCTGAGTAGTAAGCCCTGATCTTTAGCCTCTGGATTGTCATACTATGAGGGATTTTGCTTACAGGTATGAATGCTATATGCTGTCCTTACACAAACATGGGTTTTTATTTCCCATTCTCCCTCATATCAGGTATTTCTACCGTTCTATGTTAAAACATTCTCCAGATAGAGCTCTGTGCCACACTGTCACCTTATGTTCCTAACTTACTCCTTAATTAACTCCCCAAATTTCTTGAGCCCCTTAGAGTAGCCATGTTCAAGTTTTCTATTTGTCCAATGTAAAAGCCACATGGTCCTTGAAGAATGTTAATTACAACAAAAGTAATCAAGTAATAATGCCAGTTTCAACTGTATTTCTGGATGTCGTATCTTTACTGGAGCAAATAAAGTCTCTGCAACTGGTGTGCAGACATTGATTGAGCACATGATTTTAACTAATTCCTAACAACATAAAAGGTGGGAGCAATTAGCCTTCATGTGGCAGCTTGACCACTTGCATTGTCTTTCATCTTGATCTATCGAATCCCTTGCCTTTGCTATAGTCAGGCATGACATTGATTTTCCAACCATCAGCTAGAACATGAACATGGTGCTGCTGAACAGGATGTAGAAAGTAGTCTAGATACCTTCTTAACTTCTAGGCATAGTGGAGAATGGAAAGTAAACCCCCTGCATGAATAAGAACCTCATACAGAAATGAGATTTCTAGGTTTAGCTAAAGAAAAAAACAAAGTTCCTATGCTTTCTGATGCCCAAAACAGAGAAAGGATATAAAGTTTGATGGAATGTGGGGTTGTTTTGTTTTGTTTTGTTTTGTTTTGTTTTATTTAAAAGGCAAAAGAGAAGATACCTAAGGATGCTACTCTGACCCATCTCCTACGTAAACGCAAGAGTATTTGGTGACAAGTCTAGGCAATCATCCTCCCCGCCCCCCAGCCTGCCAATGGTACTGATGTCTGTGGCGCATTGTGGAACACTGAACAATAGGGGAATCTAGCTCAAACCCTTAAAGTTTTCTTGTAAAACAACTAACTGTTTTCCATTTGAAAAGCAACTTCTGGTTTGCTGCTATGCTTCAATAAAGACTGTAAACATGTGCAAGGGACAGCAGTAACCATGCACCCTAAATTTCCCATCATAAAATAAGTTTTATCTAATTTACAGGATCATGAAATTGGTCATGCACAGCAGCAAGCTGTTACACAATTGAAATAGTACATGCAACTCCAGGCACAAACCTCACAACCGCTGGCCTAGACTTTCATGGTATCTGCTTCTGCTGCTTTGCCAACCTTCCCTCAACTACATACCTATGGGAATTCAACATGATAAGGTAACTGAGAAAGAAAGAAAAAATGATAGGCCTTGTTTAGTGATAGATCTGCAATGTGTGCTAGCACTTGTCGGAATTGTCTGACTGGTACAACGTATACACAGTAAGAAGTGAAGAGTGTCCCTGAAAGATAACAGAGAAAAAAATGTCTTCCAGGGGGAAGAATCTCATGTAGAACCTTTAGTTGCTTACATTATTTGAGATGATAGATAGTTTTAAGTATGAATCCAACTGATTCATTAGTAGTGGCTGAGTTTTTGAGTGAACAGGAACTTGGGATATTGGTGACAAAGACGTCCTAGTTGAATACTCCATGATAGATTTGCAATGTGAAGATATTCAATCTGTGTAGTCAGTTGCCAGCTTTGATTCACTACCAACCACATCTGAGGACTTAACTGCACTTTAAAGGAGAAGGATGAATTACATTTCCAAGGACACTTTTCCTTTTAAGATTCCATATGAGAATAGAACACACATCAGGGTTGGGAGGTGAATGTGGGAAGAAAGGATTTTATCAGTAAATCACATGCTCAGACAAATGGGCATTCACAAAACATACATACATTTTCTCTGGTCAAAAGTTTTTAGAAACTTCTGAGAATTACAGAATTTCCCAGTGAAATTTTGCAAACCACCCTCTTCTCATTAAGCTGACTCTTTATCAGTTGACTGTTTCTTTCTAAATTATCAAGTTTCTAACTTGTATTCATGTTTATTGAGGCCTTAATTCCTATATTAAACTCCTTAATTCCCTTAAAACATAGTGACTCTTTTCCTAACCAAACACCAAACTGATAGAAATTTGTTACTGAAAGTAATTCCAGAGGAACAAAACCTTGAGGATGGAACCTTGAAGTTAGTTTTCTGATGTGTAATGATTTCACTGTCAGAGGGATATGGGACACCAGTAGTCCATGAAATCCTTTGACAAAAAGTTACTTGTTACATTTAGTGATTATTGTCTGGAGCTGAAGACCAAGACAAAGCAAGGCTTTAGGAGATGAGACAATTTCTGCAATGGAAGACAAATGCAGGGAATATATAAAGACAAAGATTATGAAATGATTCTGCTTCTATCCATGTTTTAAAACCTTGGAGAAAGAAAATTACTAGCTTGGGGCTTCAAATTCCCAGCTCAAGGTCTAGATAAGGAATCAGAAATCTTCTATGACTTTTCAAAAATATATATAAATATTTTTTTCTTGTATCCACAAGATAGATTTCCAAAAATCCACGTAAAGTCTGGTCTAGTTGGAACTTGAGTTATAATTACGATACAGGTTGAAATCAAAGTGCTATAAGTTCTGTTAAGATCATGCTAGAGCTCTGATTAGGAGAAAATGGGAGCCTCAAATGGCCAAAATTTGCCAGATGCTCATGGAGTTGCATAACTTGAACCCTCACATTCAACCAAGCTTTTCTCACCAGAAGAAGCAGCCCTATCTAAGGAGGTTATTTTTTTTTTTCTTTTTGCTTGAAAACTATATCAAGACTTAAGTTAGTTCCCTTGCAGTACTCCCAAGATGTACTGCCAAATTTCATTGCTTCTAGTCTAGAAGCATGACTTATAAGTGGTTTCAAATCTTAACATTCACTAGTAGACTGAATATTGTCTGACCAAGAAAGAGTTACCACATATACCAAAAGAATTACAAGATTTTGCAATTTATATTTACATATTTCATATATGACATATAATAATGTACAAATCTATTATATATGTTTTAAAAATTTTAGATGAGAGTGGGAAAAAGTACTGTATGATCAGTCTAGCTTTATTTTTACACGAGCTCTGACCACAGATTCTAGACCTGCTTTGTATTTCCAGCAGCTGTGAAGTTTGCTCAATTGCCTGAAATCTGGGCTCAGTGGTGACCTACGTTCAGGAAAGTTTATGTGTCCATTTTTTTCTTGCTAAAATGCCAAAGTCGCAATGTAGACGCTTAGGGAAATAGAAATGATACAAATATATTTTGTTCAATCTGTTCTCCTATTTTCTTTCTTTTTTTAAACATTTTTTAAATTTTATTTATTTATTTATTCATGAGAGACAGAGAGAGAGAGAGGCAGAGACACAGGTAGAGGGAGAAGCAGGCTCCATGCAGGGAGCCTGACGTAGGACTCGATCCCAGGTTTCCAGGATCACACCCTGGGCTGCGCAGGAGGCACTAAACTGCTGCGCCACCTGGGCTGCCCTGTTCTATTTTCTATCTATGTCTCTAGAAAAATCCAGAAGATACCACCATTATCAAGCCTTTGAGAAACACTTTGATGCAGAGGATACAAGCATCTCTGAAAGGGTTGATAATGTCAGTTCTCTAGACCAGGAATAATGGAGATAAATACCACTCTAGCAAAGGGCTCCCTGAATTCAATGCTAATGATGGAGTTCTGGACAAGCAGAGGTCAGGTGGTTGCACTTAGCTGTGAGATACAAAGAGAATATAGTTGCTCTAATGAATGGTAGGACCAAAGCAATAGCCAGAATTATTTGTTCCCAAAGAGACCTTAGGGACTGAAATAGATATGTATCCTACTCAAGCCTCACTTGATAATTAAATTCTCACTGCATAATTAAAATCTGCTAGGAATGGTGAACAGACACCAGACTTTCATCGCTCTCAAAGAGTTATGACTGCTTACAAATTTTTCAGACATGAATCAGTTCACAGACAAACCCTATGAATGAAGGAGATGGAGGCTCTAAGACACAGCTATACCTCAAAAATGTTATACTGTAAACCATTTTTCCTATGCTTCCTCAAATTGATACATGTCTACTTACCATATATATGTAAAAATCTTGCCAGTTTTAAGGAAAGCCCTACACAAAAGGAAAGTTGTGCAGTAGGTCAGGGCTTTGTGACAGTTACTCTGCCCATTCCTCATATGATTTGAGAGATTCTATGGGGATGCTATATGGAAACTTTGGCAACCCCTATGGGGGAATCACATATCATTACTTCAGCATTTTGGAGCACATCATGTTACATTATGAATAGAATTATCCTTACTTTGAAAAGTGACATTCAGCTTGTGATCAGGCCCTGGTAGAGAGACTGATTGCATAACTTTTAGCTTTTAACCTACCACATGACCTGACTGCCCATGATGAATTGACTTATCTAATTCACCTAGCATGCATCAAATGACACATGTGAGATCAGTCTTTGGCAGGCAGAGGCACAAATGATTTGCATGAACAAGTGGCTTAAATCTCCAAGGCATAGACTTTGAATATCCTCTCTGTCTCTCCTCAAAACTACAGTTGCATGAGGAAGTCCATATGGCCAGTTAATTGAAGAAAAAAACAATCTGGGTCCATGTTTTAAAATGTTGTGTATAAATAGAATATTTGACGTATAGTAAAGCCCCAGGAGAAGGGATCTTACCATGACATAGAGATCATGGGGAAACACAAGGGTTTGTCATCAGATTGGGGGGGGGGGGTTAGAGACTGCTGCAAGAGCTTTTATTGTCTTCTCCACAAAAAAAGAACAAGTAATGCAAGTAAGAAGACTTAAGAATTGTCTAGTTTCAGTGACTTCAGCAGACTCTGGGGCATACGAGCTGTTTTTTATTGTCTAGTACTTAGACCTGAGATAATTAGGGCAGGTATATTAGTGCACCAGAGTACCAGAGTCTGACAGAGAAGTGGTTGGGGGTGTGTACTCAGGATTGGATGGTTTGTAATGAAAAATACATGCCCGTGGGAGGGGAATTCTCACCAGGAGGTAAGGTGGATGATTTATTGGATTGTCTAGAATAAAATGTGTCCTGTATATACATCTAGGGCAGATATTAAGACATCAAGTGGAAAAAAAAAGAAATCAAGTGTACAACAACTAGAAACATAAATAATAAAGCCTATAATGTATAAGGTTTTGTACAATAAACTGGGCCCCTTACAACTGGGTAGTGATAGCATTATAGCCCAATTCAAACTCTGCAAGACAATGGTAATGGGAAATCCTAATTTGAATATTTATGAACTGTACACCTTGGGTTTACTTTGCCTGGAAAAAGGGATGACAAAATGTATAGATCTACATTGATTTATTGGCTAACAAATTTTTCTGAATGGTCCAGTACTTGGTGCAGATAATAATTATATAGCTAGAAGGCCAAGAAACAACATTATAAAGTGGGTGGCAATAAAGTCTGGAAAAGAGATACGTGGATGGTCCCCTTGTAAGGGTCAGAAAATACAAGAAGGATCATGTCCCATGTAAATACTCATCAAAGGGAGCAGAGGGAGTTCTCAATTATCTGGTAGACTAGATAAGCTGTTGTGTGGATGTTGCTCTTTCTCCAATGGGCTCATGTACAAAATTGCCATCGTGATAGTGATGGAGATTATGTATGGGGTGAGTAACATGGGCTTCTACTTACCAATCCTGATCTGATGCTAGTCACTCTTAAATGCCTTTATTAGTTATCTATTACTATAAAAACAAACCACCTTAAAATTTAGTAGATTAAAACAATCATCATTTATTTATCTTATGATTCTGTAGGTTGGCTGGCATTTCTTCTTCTCTGAGCTGGCTTGTCTCATTGATGAAGTGATCTAGTGATTAGATTGATCATGTGTTAGCTGGAAGATCTAAGATGGTGTCACTCACATGTCTAGTAGTTGATTGGCTGTTGGTTGAGTTGCTACGGGCAAAGGCTTTATGTCACTCATCATCCTGCGTGGTAGCCTAGTTTCTTCACAATGTGGCAGACATGTTCCAAAAGTAGAAATTGAGAAATCCCCATTTGTTAACATCCCTTTGGTCAAAGCAAATCATAGATTAAAAGAGGGAAAAACAGACTCCACTTGTGAATTCCATCTCCCAAAGTCATTCTTCAAAGGAAAGTTTACATAAGACTCTGAAAAGCTTTTGGCAATTTTTCTTCAATTAATCACAGTTCTCAAACTATTGTTTCTCTCATTGCCCCACCTGCTACCGAGCTTCTGATATAGAAATACTTACTGGAGGAAAAAGTGAGACACCTAGTGGCAGGTCGATTACATTGGACAGATTCAGCTAAGGAACTAGGCAGCAAAATTTCCTTGCTGAAAAAATACTCTAGGTGTGGATTTACCTCCTTGCCCACAGTGTTTTTGCTAAAATCAAATCTTTAAATTTACAGAATGACTTATTTTTATAACCAAGAAAATTATTTTACGGAAAATTAGCAGCAGCAGTGGGCTCATGCTCATGGAATTCACTGGGTCCACTGTATACCTAATTATCTTTTAGGCAGCTTAACCTTAAATTACATTGCAGCTTCAATCGCTTCTTGTAAGCAGCCACTTGCATGTTGCATTCAAAGGCAGTCTGTGGATCTTTCATAAACCTCTTGCAAATGACAGAATATTTCTTGTGAGTTTTTGAGAATTATCTATTACATAGCTTTAGGGTTTTATTCAGACTGGATCTATGATGATTGACTGTCTCAGTTAAATGAATATAGTGGATTATAAAGTAGAAAAGGACCTCAATAAACAGATGGAAAATGTTACTATTAACTCCTTTCCCCAGTCATATTGGTGCTTGCTCACTGGACATATACACAGTGGCCATGATGACAAAGATGGAAGCTCTGCATGGGTTCAACTATATGATATTTTTTGCACCAAGACTGATTTGATTGTTGTCACTGCTGAGTGCCAATCTGTGCATGACAGAGGGCAATGACAAAATCTACATGGCATAATTTGCAGAGTGCCTGCCAAGCATCCTGACAGATTGATTGTTTTGGATACCTTTCATCATGGAAAGAGTAATGATTTGGAATATGTGTCCACAGAAGTACAGAATTTCCTTATTGTTCACCATTTGTAAACTTAGAGAAAGTTGTAGCCAATGCCACAGGATCGCACACAGCATCTCTACCTATGAAGGGGCATGTTTTAAGATAAAAGAATTGAAACAATTGGCTCACAATCAAAACTTCACTGCTGCCACCACATGTCATTAACCAGAAGCAGCTATTTGAGAAAATTGTGGAATAGACTCCTATACTCTTAGTCTTGGGACCATTTTGGAGGAAAAAATATCCTCATGGTTATGATGCAGTTCTGGTGGTGCTATATATGTCTTAAATTAATACTCAGTATATAGTGGTCTTTCTCCCATGATTAATATGCATGAGTTCAGCAATCAAGGGAGGGATATGTAGTTCTCTTACTATAAAGCCAAATGATATGCTGAAATAAAATCCCCCCCCATTCCTATAATATTGAGTTCTATCACCAAGGGAGAAAAGCTTCCACCAAAAATCATAGTTTTGGTTCCATTAAATTGGATGCCAAGACTGCCACTGGCCATTTTTGTCTCTTACGCTGCTAAATCAGCAGGGAGTAAGGGGGTTACTGTAAAAGCTAGGGTGATTGATCAATCACTTTCAGAGAGTTCATCGATTCAATCTAGTAGCTGGCCAAATTGCCCGTCAGCTGTGTTGATTCTACTATTCAGCTCATTTATTGAGTTTTCTCTTTCAACAGACAGACTGCCATCTTGGACTAATGTTGGCCATAAATTTTTTGCTGCTTTGAACAGATGTTAGAAAGTCCATTCTTGCTTGTTAGATAATAATTCAGACAGAATGATAAGCACAAATCTTCCACTTGTAATTGGAATGACATGCATAAGAAGAATGAATTCTAGTTTTAAAAAATCAGCATATAGTTTTTGACCTGGTGAATCTAGATAAAATAGAAGATGTAATTCTAAAATATGACTAGCATTAGCTTACATTAGAAGAAGAAAGTATTTCTCATGATCTTTGTATATTTAGCATCACTCTGGAAAGGTAATTTCGAACATGTTTTTAAATTGCAGAGTCTTCCTGCATTGCAATGCTATTTACATTATTTGAGGATATGGCTATATTTTTTCTTTGTACCACTGAAGAGTCACAAAACTATATATCTAGAACCGCCAGTTTCCACTTCCAATAAAATAAACTTGAACATTAACAATCTTACTTCTAAAACATTATTTGTTCAGGTGACCACACTTTCTTCCTCCTTTTGTAGCTATGTAGTACAAAATTTTCACAATGCAAAATTGAATGTTGTTATTGAGGCCAAATCTATCAAAGTAGTATATAGGGCCATTTATTCAATATATTTGTTTAGTACCTACTATATGTCAGGCTTCTTCTAGGTTTGTGGGATGCATCATTAAACAAAACAATAACAAACATGGAACTTGTAGTCTAGTGGGGATATAGCAGACAATAAATATAAATATAAAAGAACACAATGAATAAGTAAACTATATAATATGTCATAAGGTGTTGCATGCTATGGGTAAAAAGAGATAATAGAATAGTTTGAGGGAGAATCAAGAATTTCTCCTCTCCCAATAGGAACAAGAGAATTGGACTGAGAGCAAATTACTGAATTTTTATTTTCTTAAGGAAAAAGTGCTAATCAAACATATTTTATCCACCATACTGCCCTTGGGGTGTTGGGGTAGAACTCAGGGAGTGCTAACCATTACAGTGGGCTTTCCAAGGAATCAAAAAGAATATGTCATTTATCCCAACAAAAAAGTAGGACAATTCATGTTGAATGTTTCATATGTTAATTGTACAGTTAGTTACCAGGCCCAGAAAACTACTAGAATAAAAATACAAACCTCCTCAAATAACAAATAAAAATTTAAAAAGCAAACAGAACGTGCATAATAATGAGACAGAAAGCATCAAATATAATGGAATACTCAGAACCATGAGCAAAAGAAAAAAGCCATCAATAAATGGAATGAGTGAATAGTTTCTGAAGAGAAAATATTTTCAAATATGTCCAGAAATGAATTAAAATGAAAGAATTCAAAATACTAAAATTATAGACATGAATAAAGATTGGTTAAACAAATGCAAATATTGAGAAAGGTTTACCTGATAAAGTAAATTTTACTACCAAAAGCATGAAATTAGACAAGAAAGAACACTTTCTAATGTTAAGAGCCACATTAACAACAAAGCTTTAACACACCATTTTGGAACCAGACAGATCAAAGGAATGAAAAACAAGAAAGGTTGTAAAAGATCTAGATAAAAAAATGAAGTAGATATTTTGGATATATTTCAAATGCAGTTACCTTTGAGCAATACAGGGATTGGAATGCAGATGCCCTACCCAGTCAAGAATATGTCTATAACTTGTTGTCTCCTCAAAAACTTAATGATCAATAGCTTGGTGCTGACCCTTGCTGGAATAACATAGACCATCAAATAACACATATTTTGTGTTGTATGTATCACATGTTGTATTCTTACTACAAAATCAGCTAGAGAAAAGGAAATGCTATTAAGAAAATCATAAGGAAAAGAAAATACAATGACAATACTGTACCGTATTGAAAAAAAATCCACATATAAGTAGACTTCAATAGTTCGAAACTATGTTTTTTAAGGGTCAGTTGTACTATTACTCTATCACAGGCAATATAACTTGTCAAGCACATATGGAATGTTCCCCCAAATTGATCATATTCTAAAGCAAAAATAAATAAAAGTAATCTCCATAAAATTCAAATTGATAAACAGACCCTTTGTATGGACTACAAATAAGAAACAAGAAAACTCATCATGTTATAATTAAAAGACATTCCACTAATCAATCATTTGGTAAAATGAGAAATACAGTAGTCACAGAATTTCCAAAAACTAATGATAATGAAAACACAAACCATCCGCAGTTAATGTTCAGAGGAAAACTTATGGTGCTAATATATATAGAAGTATATAGATTGAAAAGACAATAGATTGCAATTATTGTGTTTTAAGTCCTTTAATTTCCATTTTTAAACATTTCTATTTCTTGGCTGTGATTCCTCACACTTTGTTCTCTTTGCAGATGTTTTGTAAACCTGTGAACATAATCATATTAGTTATTTACAGTTTTTACCTTCTAAATTTGGCAACTGGGTAATTTCAGGATTAAGATTGCACTGAGTGCATTTCTTTTTCATTAAATTTTGGCCATATTTCCCTATATCTTTTTATGTCTAATCATTTTATAAGCCAGTGGGCATTTCAAATAGTATATATTTTGGAGACTATGATATTGTGTTCCTTTGAAGAGTACTTTTTGGTTTTCGATGTAGTTACCATAACCAGACTTAAACTATAGTCTTTACCCTATACCTTCTATCCTCTGGTCTCCCTGGAGTCTCTTCCAGGTATGTATACCTGGTAACAAGACTAGGCTTTTGGCAGATTTCATTTCAGATTTGAAAGCTTACTCCTTCCGTGGGCCTCTCCCCCAACATACATACTCAATTTTCTGGTTCTTCCATCCCCAAATCCTCTAGAATTTATTCTCAAGTAAGACTGGTTTCATGCCACTCTAGCCCCTAACAAACTAGACAGTTTCCCACAATAAATGGCCATACTTGAAGTTCTCATTAATTGCACTTCCCATCTCTCAAGTATAGATTTTTTCTGTTTTTTTTTTTTTTTTTGGCCGGTTTTTAATCTCTCTATATTGCTCTCAATTTTTTTCTTAGATAGAATTTCTTGATTTCATCATTGTTTATGTGTTGCTGAAGCAAGCACTCGATTTCACCATTGTTATCTTGGAATGATAAATCTGACAAAAGTACTTCTCCATGACCAGAAACCAGAAGTTCCTAAATGGTTGTAATTAATTCACCTTTAATTAATTAAAAGCTGAAGATCCGCTTACCAACAGTGTTATATGTAACTTAAGTATATATGGTATATATATTTCCCAGTCCGTTTACTTTAAAAGCCAATCACTTAAAGAGAAGACAATATACAAGCAGAGAAATTAAAAAAAAATTCAGGATGCATCAGTTAGAATAGAATGGGCTATGCTATAGCAACCAGCAATCTTAAATCTCAGTGGCTTAAAACATTTTCTTTCTCCTATTACATATCTAAAGTGGGTTGTTAGGGAAACTCTGGTCAGGAACTCCTGCTGAAGAATGAGTGTAGTAACTCAATTAAACAGTCACCAGGATAGTCAGCCAAGGTATTGGCAGATACATTTGCATGGGTCCATCGCAGTTGTTTCTATCACTGCTTGATCAGAGCACAGCAAGGGTGCTCTTTAGTCTCTTTTTCTCTCAGTTGCCTTTCTAAAATTAGAAAATAGCCCTAGAAAAATGTGGCCCATTTCCCTGGACCTTGGACCAGTAATATACTTTTTCAATTTCTTTGACACTTCCAAACTGTTAATATTTTTATGGGTGATCCCGTTTTCTCTTGTTATTTCTCTAAGGGAGATTTGTTTTGAAATATCTATTCTGCGATTCCAAAATTGGGTATCCTTGTCTTAAATCTGTTATAATTATCATTACTTAGATTAATACTGATTTTATAATGTGCGTTTACTAACGTGGTCACTAATAGACAAATAAGGATTGAAAAAAATGATTGAAAAAGCTAAAATACAAATGAATATATTCATGGGATATATTGCCAGAATACAATTTTTCAAAGTCAGTTGGTGTAAATAAACATCAATGATTGTGTTAGTTTCATCGGAGGAGGCTCAAGAATGGAAAATGGCCTGGACATGAAAATGACCAGGGTAGTGATGTCCATCTTATATAGTTGCAGCAGAAATAATTGATTAAAATGATTCCTTAAATTTGGCCAGACCAAAAAATCCTCTCACTTTTAAAATTTCTGTTGTTAAGATTTTAAAAGTTTAAAAAAAATTTTTAAATTTAAAAAAAAGATTTTAAAAGTTTAATGGACAACACCCTTTCTCCTCTAAGAGATAATTATTAATAGACATGGAGATAAAGTAGAACATAAAGTAGAATATCATCTATGACTCTGAGTGTATTGGCTACCAATTATCTCTGAGTTAAACTGTCACTGATCTAGTCAAACATTCAAGTTCTCCTCCTATATAGATGCATTCTATAAAATTCAACAATGTAGTTGTAAGGAATGCAACTTCTCACCATTTAAATCTCAAAGAAAGTATCAATAGTAACAAGACCCGAGCTGAGTGGGCCACTTTCCACTTCTTAAATTCTTCAGTCATATAAATCATACCTAGATAAAGCAAATGTCATGGTGGAAATAAGTTGGTAGTGTTCATCTTGTTGGGGTTTTCCAATGGAAATTTGGTTTTGTTTTTTTTTTTTAGGACTTATTTAAGACAGAGAGAGAGAAAGCATGAGCCAGGGTAGGAGCAGAGGGAGAGAAAGAGAGAAGCAGACTCCCCAGTGAGCACATATGCCCCCCACCCCCAGCTTTGGGCTCAATCTCATGATCTCTCCAGTTCATGCCTCTCAGACCATGACCTGAGCCCAAACCAAGAGTCAGATGCTTAACTGACTGAGCCACCCAGACACCCCTCTCCAGGAGAAATTTGAAGAAGAGGGTTAAATATTCTCCTTTAACCTTTGTTATTCTTTTGATTTTTTTCAAACATAGTATTTTTATTTTGTCTTTATTCTTAGATTATAAATTCTTTTAAGGTTGTAGACATTTTAAAAGTTCTGTTAACTCTTCACACATCATTTTGTACTTAATATGATCAAGAAATGTTTGTTGAAATGTAGAAGGGGGAAATGGAAGGAAGAAAGGAAGAAAAGAAGAATAGAAGGGAGGTATTTAAAAATTACACAATATACAAATGATTATAGATGCTTAAGATACACTGTTGAACAACACAAGACAAAAACGAAACTTGTGCTTATGTAATTCACTCTGACTTGCTCTACTATGAATATGGAAAAGTAACAAGTAAAAGTTTATAATCTCTCTTGAGATTTCTAGCTATCACAAACCATACACTTTCCATCTCTGATTATATTAATACTGTTAACTTTCCATCTCTGATTATATTAATACTGTTAATAAGTACATTGTTTATTGTTGACTCATGACTTTCTAAACTACAGTCTTTTGTTTAAGTTTTTGGATATTTTTGGTGGCCAAGAACGAGTATACACTCTTCTTACTGAAAAATATTCTATTAATTTAATGCCAAAGAGCAGCAGCTCTGGTATTAATGATTAGATGTTTTAATCAATCTCTTTCTCTCCCTCTCTCTCTCTCTCTGTCTCCATCTCTCTCTCTGTCTCTGTCTCTCTCCTTGAGTTGGCCTGCATATCATTTTGTGGCAAGCCACATCGCAGGTCAATGGGTTCTGCTTAGGTACAGCGGCCACCAGTGGCCCAGTCAGACCAGAGATTATAGAAGTTTAGCATTACTATGTCCAGATCTGCAAGGTATTTTCTTATTCAACAAATGAATGGGAT
Organism: Canis aureus; assembly: GCF_053574225.1. Taxonomy (NCBI): domain Eukaryota; kingdom Metazoa; phylum Chordata; class Mammalia; order Carnivora; family Canidae; genus Canis; species Canis aureus. Next base: position 15,265,162 of record NC_135648.1, read on the forward strand.
TAGGACCTACACATTTATTCAATAACAGACAATCTGTTCTTTTAGGTTTAAAGAGCACAGAGAAAAAAATCAATTAGTAATACAATACAATAAAAATTTAAACAGTTCTTAGGAATGAAAATATAAATGTAGCAAGAATCCTGAGGTTTTTTTTTTCCTATTTGAACCTGAATATTAGAAAAGTCAATAAAATATTAGCATAGTTTTAGAGAAAGTAAGTTGTTTTAAGTAGCATACTATAGTTGAAAAGGTTTGAGGGATCTTTCCAAATGCACTGATTAGTAAAATTAAAATTGAAATATTCTATAGCAAATAGATAATAAGCTTAAGGGTAAAGTTATTCCTAATTGAAAAATGTTGCCTTAAGAGAAATGTAACACCAAATTAAGGGGAACAAAAGCAGCACAAAATCCTTAAGATTTTTTCAGAAAACTATGAAGAAAGCTTAATATGCTTAAAAATGCAACTAAAGGAAAAATTTTTAACCATAGCAGCTACTGGGCTCACATTTTAAAGATGTGATAGAAATAGCATATAGGTTAAGTATGAGAGACCTAAATGCTGACGTATTTCAAAATAGTTTCTTTTATTTCTTTGTTTGCTTGTTTTTTCTTGTTACTCACAAATGATCATTTAAGCATACAACCATCTGATTTTGCTATGTCAGTTATTTCTGGTGATTATGCTATGTAATGATACCCACTAGGATAGATTTATAATTCTATATGCATTTTATTTTATTTCATATGTCTTTTATGTACATTATCCAAAGTGTTCAAATGAAGTAAATTATGGGGAAAAAATAATCACAGATCTTTATTAGGTAAAAAAACAAAGCTGAGAAAAAATGCAAAAAAATAGAGATCATCCCATAAATGTAACCTAATCAACTTTTGAAATATTCTATATCTGAGTTTGTATTCTTTATTACAGACAAGTGTCCTTATATTTGAAACCAATTCACAGCAGTAGCCAGAGATAAGTTCTTAATATTATGTAAGTTTGTTACCTGAAAAAAAATCAAGGATAGAAACAAATTTTCACCGTGCATGAAGATATTGCCCAGTAGAATACTGCAGACAAAAACAATTTTATTAGTCAACATTCTTAATTCTTTTTAATTTAAAAGTTTACATAGATAAGTGTGCTAAAATGTTACTACAAACTAATGCTAATACTACCTTTGATGAAAATTCTTCATAATTTGTAAAAGCTCTTCTGTAAAAACAGTAAATATCATAATAATGATTCTCTAATAATTATTCTAAAAAATATTCTCAGACATTAATATGCAGGAAAAATATCATCAATGTCATAAGCAGATGTATTTAACAAAATAAAAGTTTGAGAGAATACACTTTAATGCTCTACTTGTAATTTCTTTGTACTTATTTGGTGCCCAGTCCTGTTCTTATTTCTTTCGAAATTGATAATATGTATCTGGTTCTTCTGGATTCTCTAAGAAATTTGTGAGATTTTGTACAAGGTGCCAGAGTCTTAGAAGAATGACAAAAATTAACTAAAATAATCCCAGCATAAAAATTTAAAGAGTGTATTATTATTTAGGCCTAGGGAGCCCAACAGATAAATCAAGCAGCTTACATTTTACTTGCAAATATTTGTTATTTGCTTAAAATTTAATACATATTTTACCCAATCTTTCAAAAACATATCAGAGACTGGATTCACATAGGAGAACATGAAACTTTTGAACTATTAACAAAATTGTGATGATAAAATTAAAGGCGCTATGTGTTTCTTTAAGATCTATAAATATTCATGAGCTATTGGACATAGATCCATTCAACAAGAATGTTCTCATTTGAATAGATTAAAGAAAACCTCATTACTTTGTGATCAAAATGTGAATGATCTTGTATATATTTTTTCAAAAAAAATATTTTTTCATTAATAATATAAGATAAAAATGCCAGTATCTCCAGCATAAATTTTATTTTTTCATTACAATTAAAATGTTAATTTGAATAAAATAAATCATAAAAGGAAAAGCTGTTCAACTCAGAGAACATATTTCATACTTTTGTGTATTTTAACAAATTACTTTGAGTATATTATAGAGTTCATTTTCTTTGTTCTTTTTTTTGAAGGAAGAAATAGCATTAAGAAGAAGATTCCTTCATGAACTATAAATGTCATACAACTGTAAATTCTCAAAGAGGATGAGCTCTTTAATAAAAGTATTGTTTTGATATAATATCCATTATTTAAAAATAGGAACTAAAACAAATCTTTAAATTGCAGGAATGAATTTAATTCACAGAAGAGAACTTCTCTCTCAAAATGTTCTGGTGTTAAGTAAATCCACACTGCTATGGTCAGATTCCAGTATATTTATAAAAGAATATGTTAGAATGAAAATTTTGGCACATAAGCTATGGGAGAGAGCTATAAAAATGTGGTATAATACAATATATCTTTAGATATAAAATGGAATGTCTTAGCGTGCATTTAATAATATCTGACAGTAATATTTTCCTTAATGGAACATACTTATAACCTGCTCACAAAGAGCTTAGATTCAATGAAATTACAGTGCAAATTCTGGCTTTCAGATATTGGTAGAAATTCCAGAACTAAGATGTTGGCAGAAAAGTGTTTCTCATTTTTAAAAAACTTACCTACATATTTACCATTGCACACAGATGGTTTAACATCCCCTCTTTCCACTGATACAATTACCTGTGTCCCTCCAAATGCAAACCAGTATGTATTATAAATAGTGGATGGATAGACACAGATTGAGTTCTTAGAATGAATTTGAGTGTCATAAGTAAAATTAACAATATTTAAGTTAGACAATAATTGCTATTAAGGAAATAGATTATAGTTATATTTTATTATTAAGACAATGTATTTTTGACATTTATTTTTCTGTAGAAATATTAATAGCTATATTTTCACTTTTATTCTCTTTATCCTTTCCCACATTCTCTACCTGAATCTCAGGGTTAAGAACTGCCTGCTTGGGTACACAATCTAAAATTAGAGATTTGTTTAAACTAAAATAGGTTCTTCATGATATCTTTATCATACATTGAAAATACAAAATATAATTGTTACCTTTGGCAATATAAATTCTGGCATTTTGGCAGTAACTGAAGATATTTTTGGAAACATTCCAACTGCATATGCAGTGATTGCACAGAAATTTTGATGGCCTTTGTCAGACTTGTTCTGGGACTCCCTGTCTTTGGCAGAAACATTAATGCCATTAACATGGCCATAAGGAATATGGTTAGGAATGTAAGCAAAATATAGTTAGAAATTACCACTTTGAAACTAAATCTATGAAATCTCCTAGTAGCTCACAGAAATAAATGAGGGAAGTTGTTAAAGGAGACCTATTTGTCTCCAAAGACTGTGCAACTAGACTTTTGGCACTTAAATGATGACCTTAATATTTACTAGTTGTTATTTAGATGTGATTTAGTTCATAAATGACTTATTATATTGATTATGTGACATCTGTCATTCACTGGTACTATGTTATACTCTTGTTTATTTTCCATGTCTCCAACTGGACTATACACCTCTTAAATGAAATTAGTTTTTATATCCTGTTCGCTGCTGTATCCTTAATGAATAAAACATTGCCTAGAATGTAATAGTTTGTCGATATGTGTCAGTCAGATAAATGAGTAAATGAATGAATGAAGTATGTGTAACACAAGCTGTTTCCCTCACTGTGATTTTCACAACCTCACATCTCTATCCTACACATAAGGAATTAATTTCAGTACTGCATTAATATCAAATCCATGAGTATATAATGCATTCCTAATACATAGTTCTTTTTTTTTTTTAAGATTTTATTTATTTATTCATGATAGTCACAGAGAGAGAGGCAGAGACACAGGCAGAGGGAGAAGCAGGTTCCATGCACCGGGAGCCCGATGTGGGATTCGATCCCGGGTCTCCAGGATCACGCCCTGGGCCAAAGGCAGGCGCCAAACCGCTGCGCCACCCAGGGATCCCCATATTTCTTGATAGTAGTATTAGTAGTAGCAGCAGCAGTTGCTGTTTTGCGGCAGTATTGTGCTAGCATTAATTTTAGAAGTATTGCTGAGGGTGAGGAAAAGAAGCGCTAGTTAGCATTCTTAAAACCAGTTGTTACTGTTTCAGGTAAAAGTTGTAGTGAAGGTCCTTTCAGTGCTCCTTTCTGTTCCAATGCTACCAAAACCTAATTTATTGAGCTTTATTTATTTATTTTTTTTTTAGTAATGAGAATCTTCCAAACATACTATTTAAGAAGTAATTTTTTGTCACCCTTACAACTTTACCCAGCAGCCCCTTCCATCCAATAAGCATGATAAATAAATGAGGGAAGTTGTTAGAGGAGACCTATTTGTCTCCAAAGACTGTGCAACTAGACTTTTGGCACTTAAATGATGACCTTAATATACTAGTTGTTATTTAATAACAACTTGGGAAATAAGAAATTAGGAGTCACCACAAACCAGAAGTTCACATAGTGATTTTTATTATTTATTTTTTCTTTTTAACAGTTTCTTTGAGTTAGAATTTGTTTTTTAAAGATTTATTTATTTATTATAAGAATGAGAGAGAAAGAGAGCTGTGAGCATGAGTAGTAAGAGGGGCAGAGAGAAAGAGAGAATCCAAAGCTGACTCCCTGCTGAGAGAGGAGCCTTACTCTGGGCTCGATCTCATGACCATGAGATCATAACCTGAGCCAAAATCAGGAGTCCTACGCTTAACAAACTGAGCCACCCAGGTGCCCCTGAGTTATAATTAATATACAGAAAACTGCACATATTTAATGTATACAATTTTGTGAGTTTGCATACACTCATTATACCATCACCACAATGAAGGTCATAGACACATTTATCACCTCCAAAAGTGTCCTTGTGTCTTCCTCTTTTTGTGGTAAGAACACTTAACATGAGATCTACCCTGTTAACAAATGTTTTAAGTTCACAGTACAGTATCATTAAGTATAGGCATGATGTAATGCATCAAATGTCTAGAACTTATCTTGCATAACTAACACTCCATGGATTGCAAGACTTAATGTAATATTGCTAAAATACCCATAGTACCCAAAGTGATCTATAGTTTCAATGTATCCTTATCAAAATACCAACGACACTGATCAAAAAATATATTTAAAAAATCTTAGAATTCATATAGGACTCAATACTGAAATTTGGTGGTATCTACTACTGATACTTTAAAGAATTCCCAAAGGATTCTACATTTAAAACCATGTCAGTGCAGAAACAGAAGGTGTGATTTATGACTCTTAATTTCTAGGCAATTTTTTTCATGATGCCATCGGACTAAGTTTCCTAACAGTTCAATGAATTAACTAATTAGGTCCAAACAGTTTTATAAATACATATGTCCTAACAACTTGGTATCTGTTTGAACATATAACAGACTTAAAATTAAAAGTGATTCTTAAATCATCAAAATTACTTACTACTGAGATGTGTAGTACTTACTACTGTGATTGTTGAATATATCACAAACTTTAGAATCACATTGGACACCATTACCCTCTCTTTTCTTTCATAGTGATTTTTGCACCATTATTTTATTTCATCACAGCAACTGCCAAAAACTCAGGATCATGGCTTAATCTCATAATTAAATTGTAAACTATCTCAATCTAGTATTTTGCATTGTGTCTGACAGATGTCAAGTATTGTTGTGTTTCTCTCGAATGTTTACAATATCACATAATACCCTTTAGTTTTCTGGGGCTTTGCCAGACATCTAAGAGTTTGACCAACAGGACAGAAAATTAAACACCACGTAAGAGTAAGTCATCATAATGGAAGTATTTAAGTTCAGGCTTTAAAGAAAATAATTTAGGGGAATTATGGAAAAAGGAATTCTAGAGAAAGAACCGTATAATACCATAAGAAAAGACACAGAGGTTAGGGAAGTAAGGACACTTCCAGGAATTACTTGTGAGTAGTCTTATGTGACTACATCTTCTAGCCCAATCATCCACTCTTGACCCAGACTAGTGGATTTCATAGAATAATGGATTTCTGATTTCTTTTGAAAACTACAATCCAGAAAAGCTTGATTCCTTATTCTACATGACAAACTTCTGTGTGCTAAGCAGCAGTCCGTGGAACAACCTTGTTACACTCCACCCAGCCACCCACTGCAGTGCAAGTTATGTGTACAAAAATAGCAAACAAACTCAGAAATGAAAAATTAGGGTCTAATTTGACTTGAGGTGTTTTTTGTTTGCTTTGTTTTTTGTTTAGTTTTGTTTTTCTTTAACAATGCGGCCATAAGTGTTTTGAAATGACAAGTGGTACAAAACGATGCTCTGGAATGGGGTAGGAGTATGTCCTCTAGAGAGAGTAGTGGCAGAGCAAGGGAGACATGGAATGAGGCCATTGTATAAGGCTTGAAGTTGTGTCTTGCACAAGGGCTTATCCAAGAGGATAAGGCAGGCTGAATCCAGCTTTCCTGTGGCCAAGCTGAGGACCACACAAATGGGATTCCTTTTTTAATTCACACAAAAGGGCTGTGTGGACTGAGGTATCTCTGGGTTTAGTAGACTAAGAGGAAAATACCTTTGAATTGAAGGAAGGTTATAAAATGGAATGCATATGAGACATATGTGTTTACTTAATAATACTAAGCAGAATATTTGATGTAGGAAGATAGTAGTAGGGGAATTAATTATGAGGCTGGTTCTTAATAAAAGGTAATATGCCTCTAATGTAGGTGCAAAAGGTAGGAGCATAAAACATTGACAGAAGATGGGGCAGTAAGTTGGCCAGAGGCTTTGAATTACATCTACCAAATGCTTATCATGCAGAAAGAATAAAGAAAAATAAAGATTTATGGCAAGAGTTAGTGTTCGTTAGGAAAGAAGTAACACAATTTTATGCGGTTGTTGTGAGATAATGAATCATCAACATAGTTTAATAAAGTAAACTTTTCTTAGAATTAATGCATAATATGTAGTGCATCATATAGAAAATGAGGAAAAATAATTATCTTCTCTACTAAATAAAATGTAAACTCTTAAATCTTATTTAGATTTCTTTTCACTAAAAATAGCTCTTTTCTATTACTCAAGGGTTTTTGGCATTATAGTATCGGTAATTTCTTGTAGTCTATCAACCTATAGCTGGTATTTTCATTACAAAATGAAGTATTTTACTCAAAAACAGATTAAAGAGATATTGTTTATCAATCATCTCAAAAGTCTAAACTTCAGTGGCATTTTTTATAAAGATATTTTTAGAATATTGTTTAATTTTCAACCTTAGGTGTTTGCTAGGAATATTTAGTATCTTTGAAGATATAAATTAATATATATGTCCTTATCCATAATATTTATTCTCTTCCAATATAAGTACCTTTTATTAGATTATTTACTTCTATAATGTTTCTTGTAATTAATTTCCTAAGATTCCTTAATCAGTTATTCTTCTCTGCTTCTCCTCTAATCAAAACATGAAAAGAATTGGTGTGAGAGACAGAATATCCATAACCCAATTCTCCAAGATTATTTAAATACTTTTTCTTAAGGTTTTATTGAGAATTACTCAGAAATGTGTCTGGCTTCAGTTATGAAACATCTAATGACCTAGTTGTTGAAAAATTACAGAGTTTTCATTAATTCAACAGTGTGCATGCATATGGACAAATTTTGCCAGAAAACATGGTGATTTTTAAAAGATCAAATTTTTTCTTATATATATTATTATTTTGTTAAAAGATGGTCCATCATGTTTGTTATAATCAGGTTTTTACTACATTCTACAAAGCAGTAAAACTATCAGAAATAACAAGGAAAAATCAGTAAAACACTCAACAGTCCCAAATGGATTTTGCAGATAAACTTTTGCATTCTATAAATTATAGTATCTCATGGAAAACTGTGAAAAATTAATCACGTATTAAGGCAACAAAGTTTCTCTGTAAAAGAGGAAATCTGAAGATCTTAATAAACATTGAAATGGAGCAAGATTTGGAGAGCAAAATGTTAACAAGAACCACATAAGCAACAAAAACTCATCTTTGTGAAAGTTGTAATCTGTATTCTTCCAGAGAACTTAAACCACAGAGGAATCACATTTAAAATGATAAATTCGGGATCCCTGGGTGGCGCAGCGGTTTAGCGCCTGCCTTTGGCCTAGGGCGTGATCCTGGAGACCCAGGATCGAATCCCACGTCGGGCTCCCGGTACATGGAGCCTGCTTCTCCCTCTGCCTGTGTCTCTGCCTCTCTCTCTCTCTCTGTGTGACTATCATAAATAAAAAAAAAAAAAAAAAATTTAAAATGATAAATTCAAACTTGCTGAACATTTATAATGTGTGGGATTATATGTGACTCCCAATATAAGTATGCTGATTAATATCACATATATATGTTGATATATTTGTGAGTATAACTAAATATATATTCAAGGATGAAGTTTAATACAGATGAAATGAAATATATATATTTTTATATACATTCTGATAGTGAGAATGTAAAATGGCATAACCAGTTTTGAAAGCACGCAATTTCCTAAAAATGTCAGTATATATATACCAAGTCACTCAGCTAGTCTATCCTAGCCATTTATTCCAGAGAAATGAAAGTATATTTCTAAACAAATGCTTACACATGAAAGGTTCCTAGTAGCTTTGTTTGTAATAGTCAAAAACTGGAAATTATACAATCATCAATAGATAAATGGATAAACAAATTGTAGTATATTCATACCATTGATTACTCTTGAGCAATCAAAAGCACAAACTATTGAAATGTACAATATGGGTGATTCTCAAAATAATTGTGCTTAAGAAAGGAGTCAGACAACAGACAATGCATTCCATGTCTACAACTTAAATACTCTATATACTCACATACACACAGAACATAAAAACATTTTACAGAAAATACAAACTGTTAATGAATGAAAGCAAGCGAACATAGCCTGAGGATACAGAAGTGGTGGGGGAGCAAAGATTATTGGAAAACTTTTTGGGGGTGACTTATCTTGATTTAATGATGTTACAGAGGTTTATTCAAATTTCACATTTTATTAAATTGTGTATTCTAAATACACACATGTATGATATATCAGTTATAAATCAAAAACAGTTTAAAAATAGCATGTATTTTTAAGAAAGTGCACATTTGGACCCAACAAAATTTTATGTATAAATAACACTATATGGATACCAATATCAAATAATCTATTCTAGTTTGTAATAATTAGTAGTGTTATATGTGCTTAATTAAGTATAGAACATGGTACTAAAGGAGATATCTTGTGATTTAAAAAATATATTTTATTCACTTATTCATGGGAGACACACAGAGAGAGGCAGAGACATAAGCAGAGGGAGAAGCAGGCTCCCTGAGGAGAGCCTGATGTGGGACTCGATCCCAGGATCCCAGGGTTTATGACCTGAGCCAAAGGCAGACGCTTAACTGCTGAGACACCCAAGATCCCCTATCCTTATGATTTTTTTATTTATTTTTGCTACATACTATGTCTCTCCTATATTTAAATAAGAATTAGGCATTGAGGAAAACATTCAACGTTAATAATATTTAGCTATTTATTTAATATTTGAATTTTAATAACTGCTATTTATTTCATCATTAGAGTTTTTAAAACAGGTCTCCCATTTTTGTTTACAGTTCTACCTTTAAGAGGTAAGGATCTATGTTCCCTACTCTTGGGCCTGAGTGGACTTCTACATATTTAAAGCATTGTTGTATGATGAACTGATACTGAGGGACTTTGTAAAGGTGATGCAAATTCTGTCTTATTCACAGAAATACTTGGACTGGAAGCTCAGAGATGCCATGTAGGAATTTCTACCAGCTTGAGTCTGCCATGGTGTCTGCCATGGAGGGACCTTTGTAGGTGCTTCTGTTGGCAGTCCTCACCTTCAAATCCCTCCAGCCCAGGAGCTTGATATGTAAATGAAGGAGCCAATCGATGATTCTGAACCGAGTTCTCGAGTCACTGCCAGCCTTCTAGTTTTCTGAGTCGAGTTTCCAGACATCACTGAGCATAAAACAGTCATTCTTGCTGTGTCCTGTCAGGATTCCTGATCCACAAAATTTGTGAGCATAATAAAATATTTTAAGCCCCAGAGTTTTGAGGTAGTTTGTATTCAGCTACCGTAACTGGTCTCTCATGTAATGGCCATTTTAATGCCAGTATTTTAAATGAATTTCTTTTTCAAGACCTACAGTATTAAAAAAAATAGTCAAGATTTAGACTTAAATAGAGGCAGAAACCTTTGGATTCCCAGATGCTTGAAACTCTCAAAGCATGTGGATAAGCCTGCATTAGAAATGATAGGAATTATTTTCATAAAGTCTGGCAACAGTGCCGCTCTATGAGAACAGCTGCTGGCTTTAAAGAGTAAGGCTTGCACATATTTAATAGCAAAACTAATATTGACTTATTAAAAATGCATTATTGCTTTGCTCATTCTGTCAAATGACAGGTGCAAACAACATATATCTTTATTTAAAATGCAGAGATTAAAAAAGATATTGAACATACTGTCCTGAACTGTTTTAGACAACTGTACTGCACATTCATGCACAACAGACAACAAAATAAAAATAAAGATTTCAAGGATGTATGCAGGGCAAAATTCAATTCCCCCAAATATTTCCCTTTTTATCTTCCTACGGTCAAGAATGTCCTTCATGACATTCATTCCCAGACAACTGAGACAGAGCATCCTTGGCAGGCTATGTTCCTGATTCTACCCCTCTCCATCAGTTATGATGGCATAATGGTGCTTAGTTAATGATTGATTATATTACAAAATTGAATATGTTTGACACAATATGAATCCATTTAGCAGCATCTGTGATACACTTTCATCCTATAGGACATGGGTAAATAGGACAATTCTTGGAACTAATAAAAACATGGATCATAACTAATTCCCTTAATTCTGATAAAGACCAAAATATGGAATTGTCTTCAGCTTCTGTTTACACAGCCACCATAGAACATCTTTCTCTTTTGTGCTATCATGCTTCACTTCTATTGAGGCTTGATTACTTATTCACCAGAATCTTCCTCAAATATTTTTGGGTCTATTAGAATTGAAATTCAATTCCAACAGCTAAGGCTTTGAAAACATTGAGAACTATTGGACATAATTTTTAAACCATTTTAGTTTTTAAAAATTTCAAGTTTGTCTTAAGCATTAACAGGAACATTTATATAAATGCATCTCAAATGAGCAATTTTGAATGGGAAGAATTACTGTACTTTTTTTTGAAAGATTTTATTTATTTTAGAGAGAGAGATTGAGACCAGGAGCAAGGGGGGAGGGTGGTGGTACTGAGCAGAGGGGGAGAGGAGGAGAATCTGAAGCAGAGTCTGCACTGATCACGGAGCCCAACACAGCGCTCCATCCCAGAACCCCGAATCATGACTTGAGCTGAAACCAAGAGTTAGACACTCAACTGACTGAGCCACCCAAGCACCCTAGAATTACTGTACTTTTAAATAAATGCAGTTATAATTTACATGGAAACTTTGTTCATTGTTTCTGTGTCCCAGTTGACATTTCTATGTGGCAAAACTTGAAAACATTTATGCAACGATCTAATGACTATCATCTTTGTAATTCTGTTTGCTTTATTTTGATTTCAACAAAGATCTAACAAAGATCAATGATGAGCTAAATCACATCAAGTATGGTACATGGCTCAGCCTTTCAGGAAGAGAATTAGGATTCATATGGCACTGTTAATGGGGATAGTGAACATGGCTTCTGCAACACTGCTGATAACTGGAACAATCTCATGAATATCATTGGGTCAACATGCCAATTCTCTTACCCAGGGCTCTCTACTATACCAAGTGATATATAATTTGCAATACTATTATATGTCCAGGATGGGAAGTTCATACAGCCACTTTTAAGATTTATGAGATCATGATATTAGGGTGGTTTTTGGAAGGGTTATTTTTTGAATTATATGCAAAAGAATATAGAAAAAAGAGGTTGGCAGTATTATGACTTTATTGACTATATGGGTTTTTATTTTTCTTTTAGTCCAAATCACAAAAGAATTTCTAAAAGGAAGGGTTTTTCCTTGCTATCACTTTTCAGAAAGCAGTACAGACAGAAAAGGCAAACAATACCCTCAAACTGAGGTTTATTTGATGTTTCAAATCCTGAAACACCTTTCGAATTATACCTATAATAGTGGCTTGGTGTTTAATGTTATTTTACTCTTCCTTTCTTTTCTCATCTGTTTTCATGTAGTTTGATAGACTAGTATTCAATGCCAATCAAACAGAGAGTTGAAAGCTTATAGAGAAGATAAGAAAGGCTTTGTTGATAGCAGTTATGGGAAATAGATTGCTAGTGGTCAAACAGGACTAAAGGAAGGGGAAACACCTAATAGTTGAAGAGAAAAACAGCACTCTTGAGAAAATACTAGGCATACCACTATAATAGCTCAAGATTTTTTTACTGGAAAATGTTTAAAATGAATTTAATATTAGCACAATAAGAAGTTTTCAGACAGGAAGAAGAAGGTTTTTAAAAATTGTTTTTGATATTATAGTATATTTTCAAATATTCAGAGAGACAGGGCTCTCTCCTCCTTTTCACTCCTGCTGTTTGCCTTCAGGCTATTTCGCTGCTCATTAGCACCTTCACCAGAGAGTGGGCAGGAGGGAAAAAGAGCTGAAACATGAGTCAGTCAATTACAGTTCTCATTAGGGGCTCTGGCAAAAAATGTATGGGTGGGCGGAGTCTGAAACTGACAGCTAAAGAGAGATGTGGGATTAGCTATGGTATTCTCTTGTCCAAATCACTCTGCTCCCTGAATATCAGAGATAATTGCATGTTGACTATATTATAATACATTTCCATAGCAATTACTGACATGTTTGCAGAAGGAAACAAAGCAAAAGGGTGAAGTAATTATCTAGGTCAGTGGTTCTCAAATTTGAGCTTGCATTGGAATCACCTGCAGTGCTTTTTTTAAAAGGCAGATTGTGGGGCTCCACCCATAAAATTTCTAATTGAATAGGTGTGTGGTGGTGCCCAAAAATATGAATTTCTAGCAAGTTCCCAGATGATGCTGCTGTTGCTGGTGCACGGATCATACTTCAAAGACCATTGACCTAGATAATTTGGAAAACATTGCATAGTTGCTAACAAGAAACATAACTGACTGATTTTAATTTTTCCTTTGTATAGGGCTTATGAATCCTTGTATGATTTTTCTTACAAAAATTCTGGAAGCAATGCCATCCTTTTTGGCCTTAACCTAGTTTGAAATACAAACAACAGAACATTGAGTTGGTATCCAACTTCTTCAATAACATCCTAAAGCATAATGGCAAAAATGGATGTTATTCAGATATGTACTTTCAAGTTCATTTTTATTTCATTAACATATATTTGTCCATCTCAAAGTGTTAATTTATCAATTAAGTCTCTTGAGGCTATATATTTTTCTTTTTCTGTTTTATGTTGAAAGTAACATGTGATCTTTGAAAAAGAAATGCATGGAAGTCTAAAGTAAAATATGCAAAAATCTTCACTTTCTACTTCCACTCAACCCATAATCTCACTCTACAGGCATGTGGATATGTACATCTCCCATACAGATATACAAAAACTCACAAATAGAATAGCATATATTGATATTTTTAGTGGAATTTGTGTGAGTATAAATAGACAATATGGCCATTGTTTCTTCTGTAAATTGCTTTACAATTTACTGACAATCTATTGTGGATGTAGCAGAAACTGTTCATTGTCTCTTGTATCCATTCCCCCCTTTTCCTATTTTAGTATAACTGTAAGATTTTAGCCTTTCTTATGGATGCCTAACTTACATTTTATTTGTTCTATCCTGATTTGCATTTCGTTGCAGCCAAACTGAATGACTACAATGTGGCATAAGTGTTGTATTAAAGTTCCCAGGAATATCTTTAAAATGTTGGAAAACTAGCTGTATTAGAATCACCTGAAAGGCTTGGTAAATCAAAATATTGGGCCCCATCCCTAGAGTTTCTTTGTAATTTTTTTTTTTTTTTTCATGAGAGACACAGAGAGAGGCAGAGACACAGGCAGAGGGAGAAACAGGCTCCATGCAGGGAATCTGATGTGGGACTCGATCCCAGGTCTCCAGGATCAGGCCCTGGGCTGAAGGCAGGCACTAAACTGCTGAGCCACCCTGGCTGCCCTAGAGTTTCTGATGCAATAAATCTGGGATGAGACCTGAAAATTTGCATTTCATATAATATCTAGGTGAAGCTCATGCTGGTGATTTAAAGACCACACTTCAAGAAGTGGTGTAGAGAGAAGATGTACACTTCTCTTTCCCTTGTTCTTCCTGCTGGCTTAATACGGATCTTCCTCTTAATCATAAGCAGACATTTTGACCATATGGGAAAAGCCAGCCTAGAACAATAAGATTAAAAGTACAAGGATCTCTGAAGATATTGGGACTTCACTACCATCCGTGCAATCCCTATCTGTAGGTGAGAGAAGTACGTTTCTACTTTCTAAATCTTTTTTATGTTGTTGGGTAATTGTTTTTTAAAATGTCTACCTTTTTAAACCATTTATTACGTTCTCTCTCATTTGCAGTCAAATTTACATGGATTTCATGGACATATCTTTATGTAAAATACATATAAATTCAATGTATGGTTCTTAATTGCTGCATAATATTTTATAATTTTTTAAATATTTTATTTGTGTATTTGAAAGAGAGAGAGAAAGAGCGAGTAAGAGAGAGCACAAATGGGGAGAGGGACACAGGGAGCAGACTCTCTACTGGGCAGGAAGCCTGATGTTTGTGATCGATCCCAAGACACTTGGGATCATGATCTGAGATGAAGGCAGATGCTTAACCAACTGAGTCACCCAGTTGCCCCAGATAAATAGATTTTATTTCATTAAAACTAAATACAAAATGAAGACCAGATTTGAGAATTTTCTGAGCAGCTAAAACTATTTAAACCACATAAGCAAAACTAAGTCTAATTTTAGTATATGTGCTGCCGAAGCGAGCACAGCAAAACTAAGTCTATCTTATTTCATGAACATAAGGAAATTTCCTAGGCTATTTCTTATAAATGCTTCTGTCAACCAAAAAAGAAACTTGTCATCTTCCTAAACATGGTAGAGATAATCACTTTTAAACAATCCCTCGCTGTCTAGAAACCTCTGTTATAATAACTAATCATAGGCAAGGGTAAATAATTTCCTCATTTTTCAATTGATACCCATCCTGTGACTTCATGCTTTGGAGCTTCCTGTTAGGCTTTGAATTTGAATCTTTGATAAAACCCTTTGGCCATTTGAGCAGGTAACCTTAATTTAGTACATCTGTCAGAAACACAATTCAGAGTCAGCTTTTTCTTTTAATTTTGTATTATGTACCTGAGATGTGGCTAAAATTTTAAAATGAAAGTTATAAGATCTCTGTTTATCTCTCTGTGTATATGCATATCTCTCTGTGTATGTATATGTATAATATGTACAATATGTATATGTGATAGTTTTATTTTTTTAAGATCTCTTTTATTTATTTGAGAGTGAGTGAGCATGGGGAAAGGGGCAGAGGAAGAGACCTCATTGGGCCCAGAACCAGGCAGAGGCTTGATCTCAGAACGCTGAGACCATGACCTGAGCCCAAACCAGGAGTTAGCTGCCTAACATACCACCCCACACACACACACCCGCCCCAGGCACCTCTATATGTGATAGTTTTAAAAGAGTTCTATTAATAGGCTTAAAGAAAATTGAGCACTTACATAAATTATGTATTTCTAAAACTTTCAGAAATATAGAAACTAATCCAAATGATTTTTAAGTTCACATGATCCAGGATTATCGTTCATATATAAAGCTCCTTTAAGTTTATTGGTTTTATAAAACAGGCTTGTCTTCAGAGTTGTCAGCATTAAGTGCAATGCAAATGTACAACTTTTTCTACCTTGGTTTACTAGGCAAATAAGCTCTTGCTATCTCTATGTTACAAATTGTCAACAAAATAATAACAAGATGATGTTAGCTGTTTGATATCTAACCTGATCATAATTGGCTAAAAACAAGTAATTTAAGCAGATATAAATATGTTTATATTAAGTTAAACTAAATAAGTGTTTGCTGAATATCTAACTCATTTCCAAATAACATAATACACTGAGATATTAATTGCTAAACATTAATTTGTCTATTGGCTTTTAACTTTTACAGAGTGAAAAAAGATACTGAGGTCTATTAATAAAATATGACTTTGCCACGTTAAAATATATGATAAAAATCTCTGAAAATTATGAATTTCATAATTATGTTTTTGTAAATGTGTTAAACTACTACAGGATGTTATTATATGCTAGTTCACAACTGCCTGCTTGATAGTTTTCACTGGCTTCAGAAAGTAATTTCTGAGGATTGTTGAAAAAGTACATGGATGCGGAGAATGAGTCTTGATTCTCATGTCCAGATTTGAGTCTGGAATCTAGATTTAAAATGTTTAACAACGCTTTGGCCCTGACACTGAGGTTAGAGGTTGATATTACTGGATGGATATCAATCATGTGACTCAGTAAATAATAGTCACTGTGGTTATAGAGTCAGGATGGGTAATCACTGAGGAAACAAGCTGTTAACCTGACCAAGTCTGACCTAAACTAACTGTATTAAGTAAGTGTGGCTTGACAATACAAGAGTAAAGTTGGGTTGTATGATCTCTTGATAAAATGATCATAAATCACATCAAACATGCATTCTGTCTTATTCAAAGCTGTTTTGCAGTGCTCAGCAGAATTTCTAACTTATGATAAATGTTCAAAAATTATATATTAAGTGTTTATATATGTAATTTTTATGAATCAACTGTTACCTAGGAAATACTGTTTTCTGTAAATACTGTATTTCTCAGAATATCATAGAACTTTCATTAAAAATTCTATATATGAGTAATACTGTTTAAAATATCTAATATTTGCTAATAGGAATTCTAATTTTGCTATCTCAAATTCTTTGACTTTATTATGCTGATGAATAATTTTTGTCCTTGTTTCATGAAATTTTAGATCCTCGAATTTTTTACTTATTTTAGATTGCCTCTTTAAAATTGACCCTAGTTTTATGTCAATATTCTTGAGAGAATTTCTTCTTAAAATGGATTGTTCTTTTATAATTTTTAGATTCTTTAAGAATTCATAATTTAAAATGAATAAAATATAGCAAATAGTCATTGAGCAATCAGAATATCTCTAAAGAGAGGAATAGATGATTTAAAAGCAGTATGTGGACAGTTTTTAAATTATTAGCTAGAACCATGTGAAATCATTGGTATTCAACTGTTTCAAACCTACAGAAATGAAAATTCCATATACCTAATCATTTTATTTTTATTTTTCATAGCAGCCTATGTCTAAATATTATTTTCATTAGTTTTTTCTTTCATTTATGTTTCATATATTTTTGTCCTTATTATTATCATAACTATTTTTAATTTGTTGGGAGAGTTATTTTATATATATATATATTGAAATACTTGTCTTAAAGGATTTTTCCTGAGTAATATATTGGTAGAATTACTAATGAATGATATTAGCAATATCATGAATTATTAGATTGAATGATATTAACAATAGCTTGGCTTATCTACTTTTAGAATATTTAATAAAGAGTTAAATGTACATAAACTTTTTCAAGACCTGACTATATTATATTATCTTTCTCAATTCATATTTTCTTTCTATTTTTCACACATTTCTCACCTGTGATTTTTTAATTTTTATTTATTAAATATCCTATTTATTTATTTGACAGTGAGAGAGAGCACAGGCAAGAGATGCAGCAGAGGGAGAAGCAGGATCCTGGCTGAGCAGAGAGCCCAATTCAGGGCTTGATTCTGGGACCCCAGGATCATGAACTGAGCTGAAGGCAGATGCTTAACCAACTTCTGGAGCCACTCAGGAACCCCTTACCTGTAACTTTTTAAACTTTGCCTATGACATTTTCAAATAATCTATTTCTAGGTCTCAAAAATTATTATAAATTGAAAATGAACTTAATTTCCAAGCATAATTCTTTATTCGCACAGACCTGCTAGATGCCAGCAACCACGTTTAATTAAGAATTAGACAAACCTAGATTTGTATCTTAGCCCTATTTTTTTTAAGATTGTATTTATTCATGAGAGACAGAGAGAGGAGAGGCAGAGACACAGGCAGAGGGAGAAGCAGCCTCCACGAAGGGAGCCTGATGTCGGACTTGATCCTGGGACTCCAGGATCACGCCCTGGGCCAAAGGCAGACACTCAACCACTGAGCCATCCAGGCATCCCAATATCTTAGTCCTATTATTGACTTTCTGTGAATAACTTGTACAAGTTATTCAAACCCCCAAGTATTAATTTTTTCATCTGTAAAATGAGGTCTTAACTCCTAGAGTTGTTAAGTTATGCATTTGTTTAGCTTGTAACATGGTGCCAGGTGCATGTTAAACCTTCTAAAAGTAAAAGTGTTTCAAGTGTGTACCATTTTAGGGTTCACGGTAAATGTTTATATTACTGTACATTGTCCTTCTAAACTTCCTGAAATCTGTAATAAGCTTTACATAAAATGTAATATTTTAATTGAACAAGTTATATAAGAACATATTTTCCTTACAAAGATTAAAATATTACTGAGTAATTATTTCTTCCAAAGCTTATTTGACTTTTTTTACCTAAATGGTATTATGTGCGATCTTCTGTAATTTGTTCTTTTACTTAATACATATCAAAGATCCATCTATGTCCAGTAATATGAACCTACCTCCATTTTCTAGCTGAAGCATAGATTGATTCATAGTTTATGCCACATTTCCTCAGTCTATAGACATTTAGATTGACTTTAGGCCTGTCATTATTAGAAAATATGGTGCAATGTGCATCTTTATACAAGTAACAGAGAAGTATGCAAAGTTTCTCTAGTGGAGATCCCACTAACAGAATTTCTAAGTCATGACATGGACATTCTTCTTAATTTTATAACCACCACAAAATAGATCTCTCAAATGCCTCTGCTAATATGTAATCCCATTAGCCACATTTAAGATTTCCTTTTCTTCATATATATATATATATATATATATATATATACATATACTAATAGTCAATATATTTTTAACTCCTATGATTTGACAATTTGGTGCTTTTTCGTTGATGTTTTAATTTCGTTTTCCTAATAATTAGCGGAATCATCTTTTCATATCCTTAATTCTCATTTCTATTTACATATCTGTGAAATGACTGTTAAAACTATTTCCTTTTTTATTTGAAAATAATAGTTTTATTATCATTATATTCTGGATATTATTTGGCTATTACAATATTGCCAAATTTTCTCCTTGAAGGCTGAGAATCCTTAAAATCTATTTGCAGTTATTTTTTTTCCTGTGAGGAGGTTTATAATTTTGATATATTTAGATTCATTATATTTTCCCCATGGCTTTAGTTTTTTATGTGTTCTTGAAAAAAAATCTTCCCCTAGTCCAAGGGCATAAATTTGGTCTCCCATATTTCCCTTTATTTATTTATTTTTTATTTTTTGTAAAACTACTTATGGTCTTTAATACATCAAGAATGATTTGGAGGGGATCCCTGGGTGGTGCAGTGGTTTAGCGCCTGCCTTTGGCCCAGGGTACAATCCTGGAGTCCCAGGATCGAGTCCTGCGTCGGGCTCCCGGTGCATGGGGCCTGCTTCTCCCTCTGCCTGTGTCTCTGCCTCTCTCTCTCTCTCTCTGTCTATCATGAATAAATAAATAAATAAATCTTTTTAAAAAAATTATTATATTAAAAAAAAAGAATGATTTGGAGATAGTGTGAGGTAGGGATTTAATGAGTATACTTCTCTAAACATTTTCTAACATTGTTGAACATTCTTTCTTTTCTGTTTTAAAATATGACTTTTATATCATAATAAGTTCTCATATCCACATGGGGTCTATAAAGGAGTTTTCTTTTTAACTTTAAGAATTTGCTTTTTTAAAGGCCAGCTATTAATTTTAAGGTTCAGAAAATTCTCTGCAATTTTACACAAAACTTTCCAAGTTCAAATGTACATTTCTCTCCAACAAGTAACCTTAACTCTAATTAGATCTTTAAATAGTCACACACACACATATTGCAACATGTTGGAAGACAATGCATTTAAAGGAAGGAACATTGGTGAACCTTTCCACCAGAATTGTTACTATAGAATCATGTTGAGACTACTAAGTAGGCAGAAATCAAAAAGCATTAGAGATTACATTCAAAGTTACTGTTTGCTGGGTAGGTAGTAAAATGTTGTTTTATCATATGGCAAGTAGGGCCTTTTAATGAGCACACTTAAACTTTCCTTGGAAGTTTTACAGTTTGTTCTATAGCCATCTGGGCTCAAAGTTTTATTTCTTTCGAATTGCTTGATCATTGCTTCTACTTCTAGCACCACAGGGGCAAGTAGGTTTTCTAGTTGAGCTCTTGAGAGCTGAGGAAAATCTGAATTAATCAAAAATTGGCATGTTCGCACTGCCAAATTTTCAAGGGAGTTTCTTCTATATAGAGTGTTTGATAATATTGAAAACAGCATCTGTTACAGTTTTTGCTTTGTTTGCTGCTTTGTTGTGATTGGATTGTTGGTTCTTTGTCACTATGTTGAAGCTTATTGTTTTCTTAATTGAAAGGCCAACAGCTGGCTCTTTTTGTTATACTCTTTCCCCTACATGCTATTAAAATACTCCTTGATTTAAAATGCAAAAGTGCAATTATAAATAGCTAAAAATCATCCCACATATATGTAACAGGAGGATCTGACGCAAAATAGAAAAAAGAGGTGTTAAATTTTGCATAACACCTAAGTATTAAGCACAGATGCTATTTGCTGAAAATTTCTCAATAAATGAGCATCCTTTCTAAATAAAACATACTATATAAAATTCTTTCACTTATATTACTCATTGACTTTGTATCTTCTGAGATATATACTAGTTTAGATATACACTAGTTTAAATCTAAAGGACCCCTGAAGGACAGATCTTCCACAATATTTTAGTGCTATAGAGATGGAGACATGCCATGTCCTCATTCAGAAATTGGACAGCCACAGGATGCCTGGGTGGCTCAGTGGTTTAGCATCTACCTTTGGCTCAGGGTGTGACCCCAGGGTCTTGGGATTGAGTCCCACATTGGGCTCCCACAGGGAGCCTGCTTCTTCCTTCTGCTTATGCCTCTGCCTCTCTCTCATGAATAAATAAATAAAATCTTAAAAAAAAGATTATATGGCCACATGCCAACCAGGTCTAGATGGTGTAGAGGAAGTCTTGCAAAATATAAATGAGCTCCAGGCCAACAAATGTCTGAGTGGAATGAGGTGAATAAACCTCACCTATCTGCCTGGCAGAGAAAAAAAAAAACACTTTTCAAAGGTAACCCCTTCTCTTGAGGCTCTGTGGTTCTTTTACTCATAGTATCCTTTCTATCTTAAAAATACATTGAGGCTCCAGCATGGTGCAGTCTGTTAAGCCTTTGACTCTGGGTTTCAGCTCAAGTCGTGATCTCAGGGTCTTAAGATCAGGCCCCACACCAGGCTCCACATTCAGTGCAGAGTCTGCTAAGGTTTCTGTCTCCCTCTCCCTTCCCCCCAAATAAATAAATAGATCTTTAAGAAATATACATACATATATAATATGCAGAGTCAATGAAATATGACCAGCAATGAAGAGAAAAAAAAAAAAACAGAAATAGATACATTGCACAAAATTCAGTTTATATTATGAAACTGCATAATATTTTTGTCTATCTTCCTTTGATTTTTTTCAGTCTTTGGACATATATCATATAAATGTGACCCATAGTTATAATCCTATCTATAGAGCATTTACTAGAAATTTATTACCTAACTCCTGAATAACTTCATATTTAATAAAGTGTGTAATTGCAAACTTAATTGCAGATAATTTGGAATATAAATGAGAAAAAATCAAAAAGACAAATTAATGGATTACAGATATAAAAAAAATAACTGGTCAAATATATAATTGCTTTTCTTTTTCAAATAAAAAAAATCATGTGAGCCATTTCAGTAATACAAAACCATCCTTTTTTATAATGAGAGCTTCTGTTAGGGAGAGGAAATTTAAGCTATGATTATCATTAATTAAGGTTCAATTTAGTTGATGGGTTGCTATTTTGACCTCCCTAAATGAAATATGATTGAGTGTAATCAAAAAGATAATAATTTACCAAATTCAAAGAGATCCTTTTTAATATTATATAGGTTAAGATTAATTGGAGCATTCCCCAAACCCCTCAAGTGTCTTACATTTCATGGGTAAAGTAGTAGGAAATTATATTCATGTAGCTGTCTTCAAAAAAGGTTGTCTCTCTAATTTCTCCTTTTTTGTTAACAAGGTATTGAATTAGGAATATAACATGAACATCACTTTTCTAATTTAAAACCTAAGAGAATTTTAGCTTATGGTAAAGCTGTCTTATCTTCTTCCATTTCCTATTTAAAATAGCAGCTAATCAAACAAAAGCATTTTGTAGACCTTCCAGAGATTCAGCTGTTACCTTTTATTACATGTTTGTGTGTGCCTGTGTGCTTGCTTTTTTTGTTTGTTTGTTTTTGTTTTTTGTATACTTGCTTTTTAATCAACGGGTCCATTCCTATGTTGCTCTAGGTAATAATATTGTCATTGCAGTGCCTTTTTGCTCCCCAGCTATGTTAATCCTAGAGACTGTTTGCTAATGTGAATCACTATCATTCAGTCACACAATAGGATCACTCCTCTCTACCATTTTAACTCAGGTATGGACTTTGACTTACTCTAACCAATGCAATGGAAAAGAAGATAGATATAGCTATTGGCAGAAATTTGAAGAACCAGTTTGCTTTTTACTGTAGTCACGTAGTCACGTTTCCTCTGTGTTTGTATTCTTAACCTAGAAGCATGCATCAAGATGGGGCCTACATTAGTCTGTGTCTCTGAATAAAGACTGAAAGAGTTTCTGTTACAACCACCGAGAGATGTAGCATGAAGAAAGAATAAACTTCATTGTTTCATGCCACAAAGAATTTTGGGATTGATTGTTCCCATAGCTACCTTGGCCTCTTTCAGATGGCAGGTAAATTAGAACCAAAAGTAGTTTGCAAATAACCTCAAATATATGACAGGGCTTTTGGAATCAATCAGATAATGGTGAGGTTAAGTGTTAATGGAGTTTGGGAGTAAATGGAATGGGAAGCTATCAGAGCTACTCATGTAATGCAGTGGCAAAAATGTGGTAAACGACTTCTCTATAATGAGCTTATAGCTTTAGAACAGGGTTGGCAAACTTTTTTTCTCCTTCCTTCCTTTTTTTTTTTTTTTTTTTTTTTTTTAATAAAAGACTAGATGGTAGGTAAGTGTTTGTTTTGAGTTTTGTGGGCCATATGGTCCCTGTTGCAACTACTCAGCTCTGCCATCATTGCAGGAGAGTGGCCACAAACAATATGGATATCTAGTCAAAGATATAATTTAGAAATGTTTTTAGCCACCAAGACTTATCCTAGCCTCTTGTTAAGGATAAAATAAAAAGTATAGCTGTCCACACCCAGGTTTAAAAGCACTGACTGGGTTAATATGTTACCCAGAAATTTTTTCTTTTTGGTAAAATAAATGTTTAAAGGAAAAGAAAAGTGTGGCTTTCCTAGGGAAATCTCATATGCTCAAGTTATATGCAATTTATCTGGTTATGACCCAGTGAATTATGGGTACATGCAACTGATTGGTATCAAATAAATAATATGCCTAGAACATTTCTAAGGCAGATGCACTGCTACATGAAGAACACCATTTTAGTTTAAAAGAAACCATGTTCAGTACTTAAGAAACTGTTAAGTATTTAAAACCCTTCCTTGAGCTCTCTACCTTCTATATGCAGGGCAGAATTTAAAAGATGATCATCCCCTAATGATGGAGCTGAGAAGATAATTAAAAAGAGAAGGAACCAGGACACCTGGATGACCGAGTTGTTGAGTATCTGCCTTTGGCTCATGGCGTGATCTCAGGGTCCTGAGATTGAGTCCTGCATCAGGCTCCCCTCAGGAAACCTGCTTCTCCCTCTGCCTATGTCTCTGCCTCTCTCTCTGTGTCTTTCATGAATAAATAAATAAAATCATTTAAAAAAATAAAAAATAAAAAGGGAAGGAAACATGCATGATGACAGGCTGGTTTAGAGAACGAACTAAGATGCTATTCTCTGGGATTAGAATCTAATCTAAAAACATTCTCTTCTCTCGGTATATGAGATTAGAGGTTTCACCTAATATTTGTCTCCTGAAATTTAAATACTGCTATAAAAAGGGGCTGATGTATAGCTCCATTTCTTTTTTTCCAGAAGGTGAGGGTTTATTGTAGTTATCCTGCCCCAAAGCTATCACCTTTTACTAAGTTTGTAGAGAGAGAGAGTATTACTTGTATGCTTTTTTCAAGTCTCCAGAATTACACCAGATATAAGATTTTCCCAAGAGCCTGAATATGGAGTATGATGAGTTGTGACGGGTTTTGGATTGTCTTTTTTGAAGAGGGGCCAGTGTATTATGCATGAGTATTTTTTGTTTATCGTAGGACAGAATAATCTATCCATTAGGATTATTCACAAATATGTAGTGTTATCACTTTAGAAACATGGGACATTCCTACCCACTTTAACTGTTCCCATCTGATTTTATTTTACCAATGGAATCTGAGTTGACATGATATGTATCACATCTAGATGAAAATTTTGTCATGTGACCAGCCAATTTTTTTTCTTTTTCTCTCTCCTCCCAAAAGTATATAGCATTTATTAAGACAGAGCTTCTGTCATTTCATATCTATAACTACTAAGACTTGAATCCCCTCACCATCATCAATGGCCATACGGCATCAATGACAAACACATTTTCTTGTTTTAAGATGAGTAATAACTTGTTAAAATTGTGCACTCTCCAAACTTTGCTTGCAAGTCCACTAGCAATGCTCCCTCTTCAATTCTCTTCCATTAGCACCTGTCAGCCTTTAAAAATCCATTTAAAGTTCTTAAAAATAAGGAAAGTCTTCAAATAAACAAAAGCATCCAGATGTGAGGCATCCGAGAGCATGGAGCAAGACAACTAAGAGACAAGGCAGCCAGTAAAGAAGATATCATAGGCTAGTAACCCAGGCTTGAGTGATAAGGGGACTGAAAGCTGTAGGGTGCCTTCCAGGATTCATAAGCATCCAGGAGGCATAGGGTTGCCCCAGGCCCCAGCACCAAATCTACAGAAGTTGGAATAGCAAAAGGTTAGAGAAACCGAACCTGAGATAACCATTTAATAGGTCAGCAGTTGAAGCAAACTTTCTCTGAAAAAATCTTCAGATCGAGATCCAAAACCCATACAGATTTACTTAAGGCAATACCATCATAACCACAGATGGACAAGCACTCAAGAATCCCAGAAGTCTCGGTGACTCAGTCAATTAAGAGTCTGCCTTCAACTCAGAATCCTGGGATGAGCCCCCCGTAGAGCTTCTGGCTCAGTGGGGAATCTGCTTCTCCCTCTCTCTGTGCCCATCCATGCTTTCTTATTCTCTCTTTCTCTCTCTCTCTCTCTCTCTCTCTGTCTCAAATACATAAATAATTTTTTTTTTTAGATTTTATTTATTTATATATGAGAGACAGGCAGAGGGAGAAGCAGGCTCCAGGTAGGGAGCCCGATGTGGGAATCAATCCCAGGACTCCAGGATCACATCCTAGACTGAAGGTGGTGCTCAACCGCTGAGCCACCTGGGCTGCCCCCATAAGTAAAATTAAAAAAAAAAAAAAATCCCAGTAGCCATGAATGAAGTTCTAAAAGAAGCAATAAACAACAGATTTTAACTCCAAGGATTATTTGTGTTTGGAAGGTCACTCACAGAATAGATGATATCTATGTAGAAGATGTTTAAATAAACAAATTATGTAGCTACTTAAACATTCAACAGACAATATGTAGGAAAAACAGATTTGGAAATAAGACTGGAAGTGGAAATTTGTAAATTTGAGAAAAAAACTTGTTACAATAAAAAAATCAAAGGATTGTCGAGGCAATTACTGAACTGCAGGAAAGTTTCCATGTCATCTCATTAAAAAAAAGAAAAAGAGATAAAATTTGGCATCTGCTTTTTAAATTTTAAATGCATAGACATAGAATATTTAGCATACAAAAAAATTATTTAATCTGATAAACATAAGTAAAAAGTGTTCTCAACTAACGTAACTCTAAGTGAGTATTTTAAGAGGCAATTTCTTTACTAACAGGGACAGGCCCCATTATCACTACTTACATTCAACAACGTAGGAGGTGATGTAAAAAACGGTGAGAGAGAAATAAAAGCACAACGATTAGAAAGAGGGCACTTAATCATCATTTACAGGTAATGTGATTATTTACATGAGAAGGAGAAGAACATACAGATGTATCAATTGAAGATAGAGAGCAAGGAAGCTCAAAATAAGAAAAGTATGCAAAAAAATTAGTGCTTACTAACAACAATTATGGAAGTTTAAATAGCAAGAAAAAAATAAATCCCTAGATATTACTGTAACAAACGATGTAGAAGACCTGTGCCATCTGTGATCTGTGCAGAAAATTATGAATCTACTGAACAATCATTAAAACTCTAAAACAATAACAATAACAATACCCCAGGTCAGTAGACTCAATGAATGTATATCATAGAGATGTTATTTCTTCTCTACATATTCAAACTGATCTAGAGATATTCAATGATTATATAAAAGAACAAAGAACTATAAATAATTTAAACCTTTCTGAATGAGAAAAAATATGGAGGAAGAAAAGCCTTTTAGAAATCCTGAGACTTATTTTAAGTTATAGTAATTCAGACAGTGTAAAAAGTGTATAAGCATAGGCAAATTGACATATATAACAGAATAGTGAACCCAGAAATAGATCCACACAAATATGCCACTTTGATTTAGGGCTGAGGTGGCAAAATGAGCAGCAAAACATTTGTTATCCATATGGAAAGAAAGTGAAATTGAATTCCTCCATCACCATGTATCCATAATTCAAACCCAGATAGCTTAAAACTTGAAATACTATAGAGAAATCTTTATAGTGTTTCAAAGAAAATATAGATGAATATATTTTCGATATTGAGAGGTGGTAGATTTCTTAAATTGAATACAAATTTTTCATTATTAAAGAAAAAGTTCAAACACAGTTATATTTAGTTCAAAAACATCCGTTCATCCAAACATATCTTAAAAAGTAAAAAAAAAAAAAGGCTATAAATGTGGAAAAATATTTGCAATATATATAACTTATGAAACATGACTATAAAATGTAAGGAATATAATAAAAAATTCTGTTTTAATAATCTTTTGATGAATCACAAACTACTCCAGAACTTAGTGGATCACTGAGCATCACTTCTGTCTCATTCTACTTGTCCACGCCGGGGAAATGAATGATAGGAAACCTTGCTAAAATGGGGAGCTGTCATATTATAGTCAATTGCAGACCCAACCGGAAGAGGTGAACTTGACCTTACATGGACTTGACCCTGCACAGGGCTACTACTCTACTAGAGATGCTTTCCTTACCCCCACTGGCAATAATTCAGCCAATAAAAGGCACCATACTTCAAACTCCCAGTTTACTCCAATGGACTTTTAGTTTGTGACAACTTTACTCCTTTCCTCCTTAAAAAAGCGTAACTCTCCTTTCCCCCCTGAACTTGCCTACAGTTTTGTCACAGCTTATTTGTCCCAGATTGCAATTCTCTTTGTTCCCTGAATAAACCCATCCTGTGCTGGTAAAATAACTGGCAGTTATTAACTTCAAGATTAACCAAATCAAATCACAGACTTGAGGGAAAGAAACACGGATTCTAACTCTCGTTGGAAGAAGTGGCAAAGGGCCTTTAGGGTAAGAGACTGCTAGGATCATTTTTTAAACAACGTACCATGTAAATCTACAGAAAAAAAAAAAAAAGAGCAAATGACAACAGCAGGCATTCCTCAGCAGAGGAAAAAAAAAGTAACAATAAAAAGAGATGCTTAGTCTCCTCAGCCTAATGATCAATCAGAGCGAAATAAGACCACAATCAGATTCCATTTCATACTCATCAAATTGCTAAAAAAAAAAAAAAAAAAAAATCTGATAATACCAAATATGAGGTTTTCCATTATTGAGCTCGCTTATTCTTTGGTAATGAGAGTGTTAACTGATACAACTTTATGGTTAATAATACAGCATTATCTTGTAAAGTTGAGCACCCCCATACCCTATGGCCTAGCAATTGTACTTTTATATGAATGACACAATCTTGCTGCAATGAACCAGAAGACATGTATAAAAATGCTTATAATAGCATCATTTGTAACAATGAAGCCTAGAAACAGACTCAATGCCCACAGTTGGAAAAGTGAATAAAAGGAAGTTTGATATCTTCACACTATGGAATATGACTTCACAGGGAAAATGACTATTTGATATAATAACATGAATGAATCAAGGAAACATGATGGTGAGCGAAAATAACAAATCCAGGTAGGCTACATAGAATATGATACCTTCTTAATATAATCCCAGAGCAAACAAAAAGTAATACACTGATAAGAATTTATACATGCAGGCGCAGGTATATGTCACTATATATAGTGATAAAATATGTGAATATCAAACAAGATGCAGTTATAAGAGCGATGTGGACAGGATATGGGAGGATCATACAAGCAAGTATGTGTCATTCACAAATATTTCAGGACTTGAGAAATAGATTCATAATTCTTTAACATTATTTTTTTTAAGTTGTACTAGTCTCTCTAAATTGTGCTACATTACTTAGGAAAATTGGAATGTGAATGTGCATTCACATGCAATAAGATTTTATGTAATTATGCATTTCTCTTTTTTCTCTTAACCTTTTTCTTCCTCGCCTGATTAAAATTACTTTTCTCCTTGTATAATCTCTTGCTACATAACAAATTACTCCCAAATTTAGCTACTCAAAACAATAAGCATTTATTTTATCATATTGTTTCTTAGGGTTAGGAATCTGACAGTGCTTTAGTTAGATAATTCTGACTCAGGATCTTATGAAGTTACACTCTGCTGTAGGCTGACACTGCAATTATCTGGTGACTTGGCTGGTCAACCTACTTCCACATTCACTCATCTGACTATAGGCAGAAGATTCAGTTTTTCCTGAGGGGATGCCTCAGTTTTCCTCAATGTAGATGTTTCCATAGGGCTGCACATAATACGGCAGCTGGCTTCCCCTAGGGCACACTTGCTCCCAGAGAGAAAGCAACCGAAACAATAAAGTAATCTCAATGATGAGTGCTGGATGCTATATTATATGTTGGCAAGTTGAATTTAAATTAAATTAAAAAAATAAAAAAATAAAGTGATCTCAAGAGTGATTGACATACATACCATCATTTCTGATGAAATTTTGGAATATAGGTGAAGTTTGGTGGGGTGAGGTCCGGAGCCGACAACCAAGACAGAATTCTCGAGACATCTTTGGTACAAAATGGTGGTTTTATTAAAGCACAGGGACAGGACCATTGACAGGAAGAGCTGCTGCCCCTGGCCTGTGACGGGTAGCTGACTGTATACCTGGGATTTGGGAGGGGTTTGGGGATAGCCTACTCTCCAAGGAATTTTGGAAGCAAGGTTTCCAGGACCTTGAGGGGGCAATCTATTGTTGGGAAAAGGTCACTTATTACCGTCTAATAAAACCTGAGTCATGAGACCCTTCAGATGTATATCGGTGGGCCATGTACTTGGGGGATGATTGCCAACATGTATCTTGGGGGGTAGAGATAAAGGAAATTTCTAAAGGAATTTTTATATGTTAAAGTAGACTTACAGGTTCCTGCGGGTTGGGCTAAGATCGCCTTTTTTGCTTATCAAAACTGCCTCGATGTTAGCAAAGTATGAACATCGAGGCAGTTGAGTCCATAGAGGAATGTTACTCTGCCTGTTTCAAGGACTTGTCACTATGCTTTGTCCTCAGCTAGGCCTCTGTTCCCCTATCAATTTCTGCCATATTCTACTTGTCACATGGGCCAAAATTCTGTAACAGGGGAAAGGACTCCAGGGTGTGAATACCAGGAGGCAGGGATGTTTGGAAGCGATCTTGTAGGCTCTTACACTCAGAAGCTAAAAGTAAAAATACATTAATAGTACAACTACATAAAGAAAAATGTGAATAATATATTTTTCAATATAAGTTTGCATTCTAAAACACTGGCATCATTAAATGTATGCACTTTTATAATCCTCATAAATTCCTTTAAAATTTCTAAAGTAATTTCTTTACAGTTTTGAATTTCTTCCTAATTAAATCCACTTTTCACTTACCAGCTTGTAAGAAAAATTCACTCACTATTTGTATTTATTGCTTTATAAGGAAAATTCCTATATTTGTAATTGTTTTGATGAAGTTTTGGAATATAGCCTACGACCAAGAAAGAATTCTTGAGACCTCTTTGGTGCAAAGTGGTCCTTTTATTAAAGCCCCCGGGACAGGACCATGGGCAGGAAGAGCTGCTTCCCTGAGCCTGTGAGGGGTGGCTGATTGTGTACCTGCAGAGTTGGGAGAGTAAAGAAAAGGGAGATTTCAAAAGGATTTTCATATGCTAAGGAGGACCTACAAGGCTGGAGGCCTTGCCATTGTCGAGTTAAAGATTGCTTTTCCCTCTAGTAAGGCATTAACACTAAGACAACTGGAAGCTTCCTGAGGAATGTCACTCATATTCCCCTCTGGGCGGGGGTTATTTGTGGTATATCAGCTGTGCTTTGTCCTCAGCTAGCCCAGTTCTCCATCATTATTGCTTTCAGAGAAAAATTTGTGATCTTTCACATTGAGTTAAATATTTTTTATAAACTATGTGAAGAAATCCCTCTCACATTCATTTTTCGAATCCCTTCTACAGTTAAATCAATTTATACCTTTACCTGTGAGTATGTAAATAATCATGTTGGGGTCTTTATTTACTGACTGAAATATATGCTGACAAAAGTATATTCTCATGTTATTCTCAAATTGTCTTACTCCTGTAAAAGAATGTGTTACAATCCCTCCTCTAAATTTACATATCTATGTATTTTTAAAATAATTTTTTTCCCTCTAAAATATTGTTTGGATATTGGGGGTTTATAGTGTCCAGTGTATCACATCAATGGGAGGCATTCATTTGGTGCAGACTCTGTGTTCCTTGCCATCATTCATTGAAACGCATACCACCCTGGTACTTAAAAAATATATATACACAAATGCAATGAAAATCTATGTTTATTCATACATTTGGTATTTCATGGACAACTAATGACCACAATTAGGTTTATACAGCTAGACAATGTTATAAGATTTCATATTTAAAGACATAATTATAATGTGCAAATCACAGAATGATAAAGTTACTTCTAATTTTTAAAGTGTCTATGTTTTCAGAATATTTCATGTATAATAGGAGAGATTTTCCAATTCAACTCTGACATGTTGTTATTTTATGCCATGAGTCAGTCTCCATCCAAAAAGATTTTGCTATTATTTTCACATAATTATACTGACACTGATTCATTTCATGTATTTGCACTATTTTTGATGCATTTGTGTCTTAAAATCTAAATTGATGTTAGGAATTATATTTTACAATAAGAAATGCTTTCTCATGGTAGATACTACTCCTCTAGTACCTTCTAATCCTCCAAAGATGCGCCGTATGTGACTATATAAGCTATTAATACAAAAAAATAAGCTATTAATACAAGTTTTGATAGTTTCTGTTCTGACTACAAAGACCCATTACAGTCAGCATTTTTGTTTTTGTTTTTTTAATTTTTATTTATTTATGATAGTCACACAGAGAGAGAGGCAGAGACATAGGCAGAGGGAGAAGCAGGCTCCATGCACCGGGAGCCGGACGTGGGATTCGATCCCGGGTCTCCAGGATCGCGCCCTGGGCCAAAGGCAGGCGCCAAACCGCTGCGCCACCCAGGGATCCCAGCATTTTTGAAATACAGTGTTCGTATATTATCTGAAGGAACCTCTGTATAGAAATGTTACAGAAATAGCTCTGACTGATAATTTTGATGTGATATTTTGTTTCTGAGGATATTTTCACCAATTTTAGGAGTTTTTCTTTTTTTCATAAGTTGTATGTGCCTGACAACTTTTCTACTCAATAATACATGAAAACCTTTTGATAGATTGCTAGTTAATTCAATGTGGTTTCATAGATTTCTTAAAGCTGAGACTCTGGATCATTTTTCAGTTCTTCATATTTAATTCTATTATTGTCTTTTTTTCAATAAATTTACAGAGAAAATGTAATACATTGAGTAAAATTCTGAAAGCATTTGGATGGTTAGGCATTTTAATTATGAAGCTTCTCATTTCATGTCTTTGTTTGCCATAAAAACAGATAGTTATTGAGGCAGTTATAGCTACCTGAACATAAAGAACCTAGGCTATTTCAAATGCTCATGCCAACACCATGCATATATCTGAAATTCAGATGTAGTATTCCATCTGCAATTATGTTTGATTGGTTTTATTTGTCATTTGCAGGCAGTCCCTAATGAATCACTAGAAAATAGTCCATCAATTCCTCAATATAAAATGATCCATTATTATGGAATATAATAAGTCTAAAAACATAGTCCCAACAAATGATTACCTTGCAAAGTAAAAGTGTCCCATCTCCTCAGAGAGCACAATAACTCAAGGCTGGAAATACAGTTTTGCTCCATGGCTGAATGGATCGAGCACATTTTAGCATACTGTCTAAACACATGAATAACAGGACAGAAAAAAGTGCAATGAAAATTTATGAAGTACAGTATGTTCTTTTATTGTTAGACTAATTTTCCAATTGTAAAGAAATGTGACTGTCTTATAAGAGTTATTTCTCCCTATAATTTCTACTGTTTAATTGATTGTATAATTGATACTGCTTAAAGAGCATATAGCAGTCAGTAATCTTTTTAATAATGGAATGACACAAAAATGTAATCTAAGGGCATAAAAATAATGGATAAATTGACACAGATTTTAATGGGAATTTCTCATAAAAACCTTTAGTGATTATTCTTTTGAAATTGAGGGAACTTTTTTCCTTTTAACAAGACTCATGACAAAAATTGAATGTAGACACAAGAAAAGATACAGAACTTGAATATTGCAATGTACAGAAAATCCTAAAAGTTGAAACTTTGGAGTCAGTAACATGTTGATTCAAACTTAGGCAATATGCAGGCTTTACTACTTTTGAAAGTTCTTTGAAGGGTATTTTATCTAGACAGATATGCTTGGTATTGCACTTAAACTGTTCTCAATAAGATTATGGATGAATAGATCTTTTAATCCAGGGCTGCCACTTATTATAAGTATTATTACTTAACCTTTCTGTGTCTCAGTTTCCTCCCCTGAAAACTGGACTAATTAAAATGTTGGATTATAGTACTATTATAAAAATTACAGAGTTATAAATGTAAAGTTGTTTTAAAAAGCGTAGACTAATAATATGCACTTAATTAATATCATCTATTCATATTAGAATCATAATACCATACATTCCTTTCAGGCCTTTTACACTGAGGTAAGAAACTTTTTTTTTTTTTGATAGGATAAATGTGTTCATCATAGAAAGTTCTTGTTTAGGAAGTATAAAGAGTGATATTGTTTTCACATCAATCTTCTTTTTCTAAAGGCATGATACCATCATAACATTCAAGGAGAAACACTTTATTAAATGTTTTGCTGGTGGACCTGTTCTTTACTAACTGACATCTTCATCAATCCTCCATATCAGTGGCTGGAACATACCTTAAGTATCAGTTCATCCCTGCTTACGAGAACAAAAGTCATTCCATTACAATGTTGTTTTTTTTTTTAATATATCTAGTGTATTGAGAAGAATATCTCACTAAAAATTGATGAAGTCATTCTCATGGCATTCCAATAAATCTGTCTTTCTATCACATATAGTCTAAATATTCAGGGTGGCAGTGAGTAAGCGGGCCAGCCAGCACTGTCTGACTTTGGATTGTAGTTCTACTGCTTACTTGCTGTGTGAACTTGACAAATACTCAAAATTTGAGTTTTCTTATCTGTAAAATGGAAATTAAAATCGAATTGGCTTCAGAGAATATTTGTAAGGACTAAATGAGCTAATATATTTGAAAATGTTTAACACTATACCAGGTCCAGAGAACACATTCTATCACCCTCATTGTTTTGTAATTGGTGGTGGCAGTGATGCTGTTACTAAATTTGGCAATTTTTCTTTTGTCCCATGTAGTTTTGACTCTAGGGGCATCTCTGTGGCTCAGTAGGTTAAGGGTCTGACCCTTGATTTTGGCTCAGGTCATGATCTCAGGATCATGAGACTGAGTCCCACCTCTGGCTCTGGGCTCATCAGAGAGTCAGCTTGAGAATCTGTGGAACTCTTATATGCGTATAAAACTATTCTATACATTCCATCCAGTCATGTGACTTTAAAGAGCACCTGAGGTAAACATTTCAAATTTCAACTCCATCTCAGATTTAGCCTCTGAAAATTTAGATTCTTATCTAAAACTCAAATACTCAATATTCTCATTTAAAACAGTAACATACAGGTTGACATTCACATGAACTCACGTTCCCACAAACTTATTCCATATTCATTCATTTTCATCTCATTAATGATGCTCCACTCTTCACTCTGTGGGGGTACCTTCCTGAAGGCTTCCTTCATGACCATAGTTAGTCTTTCAGGAAAATATGTTGAGTGTATTTTTTAAGAAGCAAAAATCTTGAATCTGACCATTCTTACCAATTTTAACTGTTTCATTTTTCAAATATGTCAATAGTTTTCTAACCAGCACTTTCCAGGTCCAATGCTTTAGAATCCATTCTCAACACAGCAACACACTTTGAAAATGTGACTGAGATCACCTGGTATCCCTTTGCTTCAATGATCTAATGGCTCTCCAGTTTACAGAATAAAAGCCAAAGTTGTATTAATGCCCCATGAGGACCTACAAAGTCTTACCCCTGTTACACCTCTGACTTTATCTCTTATTATGCTATTCATCTGCTCCAGCTAAAGAAATCTTATTCTTCCTTGAACATGAGCAGCACATTTTCACCTCAGGGCTTTGCAATGTTTCTTCTTTCTAGAATGCTTTTTTCCTAAAACATTTGTGAGGCTCAATCCTTGCCCAGTCGGTCTTATAAATTTTGCTCAAATGTCACCTTCTCAATGAGTCATACTTGGCAACTTTACTTAAAATTTTAACTTGTCTTCTTACTTATCACCGTTATCTGTCCTATTTTACCCCACAACACTTAGCTTCTTAAATACTATTTAATTAACCTATTTGAATATCTTCCTCAACTAACATACACACTTCATGCATTCAAAAATTTTTGTCTGTTTTATTCTCCATTATATCCTTGATATACCAGATCCCTTAGTACAAAGTAGGTGCTCAGTAAATATTTGGCACATGAGAGAAGAAAATACAAGCTTTATAATTTAGGTGGCTAGTACAAAAGAACAATAGATGATGATATAGTTTACAATGGAATAAGCTACTAATTAAATAAATCAAGTACTTAAAAATCCATTTGTATTTATTTTAATAAATGCATAACATAAAGTATAAGGGAGAACCGTTAAAAAAGTAAATGCGATATTCAATATTTCTTAAGATTATAAACACAACTTCTTTTCTATGTAGGTAAACTAATAAATTGATTCTCAGAAATTTTAAAAACAAATACAGAAATGTCCTTCCTAGCATTAAGCCAAAACTATCTTCTGATTCTTCTTTCTGATTAGCATTCCTCCATGAAGTCTTATTACCAATAAAAACCAGCTCTAAACTTACACCTTCTTTTCACTAGCTTTTTTTTTTTTTTTTTCATTTCTATTACTTCTTTTTCCCCTTTCATTAGCTTAGCACCTGTTTATTCTTTTGCTGTTCTCTGTTATCCTGGAGCTTGTAATGTGTTTTATCTGCTCACACTATCTAATAAAAATTATATTGTTCATCTTATCCAAAATGAAGCTAGAACCTTAGAACACTTTAATGCTGTATACGCTATATATTTTTCTAATTTTGGTTACACATTTTAAATCTATATATCCTATAACCCACAGGACATAATTGTTTTGTGCTGTTGCGGTTAATATTCAGTCAATTTTAAACTGAATTTCAGTTTTCAGTTATCTTTATCCTTACAATTGTCATTTCCTTTGTTCTTTGTTACTGTCATCCTTTTTATGTTCCCTCTTGGGCCATTTTGCTCCTGCCTCTTTGAGACTTTTAATCTCTGGAACATTAGTCCTCTGCCTTTGAGTCTTCAGGAGCTCTCGGCTTCCTTCATATCAGTCATTTTATATTATCTTTTTTTTTTTTTTTTTTTTTTTTTCCTGCTTGTTACTAAGCTATGCAGGGCTGGTCTGCTTTCTGCTATTCCATTCCACCTTGGAATTTTATATACATTGCTTTTCATACATTTTTTACAGCAGAACTTCAAGGGAGGTAATATCAATATGTTTGTTGTACAGTCAGGAATGTAGTTTCCTCTGAGACTAATCAAGTTTCCTAAAATCACTTGGCCCATAAGTTCTACAGTCAAAACTCAAATGCAGGCCTGTATGAACCCAATTCTCACACTGTTTTTTTTACTGTAAAGACCTAGTCAAAGGCTACGTGAAGATCCTAATTACTAACATGAATTATCAACATGAATTTAAAGAGAACTTACTCTGTTCCAGGTATAATATTACATGTTGGTGTGATCAGTAGAGATAGGGTATGGAGAGGGTATAATGATGAGTATACCTCTCATAATTTCAAAGATTAGAGAAAACACAAACATAAAGAATTATCAAGAAATACCTGTGCTATACTATGGGCATAATGGGGACACATTTAGAATCCCAGACTTTATATAAAGTTTATTTTGAGGTGAAAATATTTGAAATTTAATAGACATGGGGGGGTGTTGCACAGTGAGGGAGGGAAGCCTTCTTGGAGTTTCCTCTGTCTACCTAAAGCATAAGTAGTGGGTTTGGGAGGGATTTCATATTTCATAGAAGAAATTAAAAGATGAAAAGGGGCTACCAAGGTAAGGAATGGGCAGCAGATGGTGGAAATATCACTGACTTTATCCTGTACATGGTGAGGAACTGTTGCTTCTCTGGGCCATAGGCAGTGATGTAGTAGGGCCTGCATAATGTTAGAAAGGAAATGGTTAAGAGGAAAAACCTGAACTGCTCTGATGGGGTAGAAGGTAACATAGACGGAGATATTTAATAGTTTCAGCCTTTGAATATCTATGTTTCTGCCTAACGAGGGATGCCTTTCCAAAAAATTGGGCAGAATATAAATCTCCCTGTTACTGCAAATTGGCAACATTACAGGCGAAAGGCAGAAAGTTCTCAAATTAGAGGAAGAACAAAATGTAAACCCAGGTCAGTCTTTCCCAGGTTAAAAAGCAGAAGCAGTATTCAAAGAGCTTATTGGAAGAAACAAGTCTCATTAGCAACAAAGTGGTGACACTATATTTAAAGTTGACTTTAAACAAATGCCCACAGATTATGAATAGCTTGCAAATAGCACTAAAACCCTGACAAAAATCAAAACTACACTATCACACAAATTGCTCTATCTCTCTCTCTCTCTCTCTCTCTCTCTCTCTCGCTACACTGTTAACTCCCAGAACAGAAATTGTATTATTGTTTATTTCATTGCTCCAGTGGAACACTTAAGGTGCTAGTAATTATGTGTTGAATGATTTACCGATTGAAATACAGAAAGAAAAAGGAAACGCTGGAATGTAAAATTTAATTAAAACTTGGAAGTAAAGGAATTTCAAACTATCCCAGAAAATATACTCTGCTCTCTGTTTAACCTAAGGAGCTTCTCTAGTTCTTTGTTAAGAGAAGCTCGAGATTGATATTTCAACCCACCTGTAAATCCTTCATATATATAATCTCATTAAACGTGTGGTAAGATGTAACTAATTTCCCTTCCAGTTTGCTCATTCTGTTATGCTCATTTTCTCTCTTTATCTCCAAGTCCCGAGATAAAGAACTCCTAGCATTTTTTTCCTACATAGCTCTCTAGACTAATATTATGCATGCTATTATAATCAAATACTGAGTGCCAAATACTGGATTCCATGAGAAAAGAAATATCACCTACTGAATGAGGCTCTAATAAGGCTAATTTATGTTTGTATGTGTTACAAATTGTTATTACAACAGTATTTAAAAATTAATAAAAGTAATCACAGATGAAGTATTTAAAATGTTTAGTCTGTTCATTCAATTCAATATTATTTCAAATATCAAAACGGTTCTAATTGCTTGTGTCTATTTTAGATTCATACTGATTTCTACAGCAGTTGTATTCATTCCAAGTGTTCTTTGTGACATAGGAATAAAATAATGCCTTCAATTCTACGATAAAAACAAATTCCCATCTCTATCAATTTGGTTGAGTAATAACATCCTCATTCATAGTTTCATAACTTTTTAGTTATAATCTCAAACTAACACAGAAAACTGCCACAGTAGTTCAAAGAACTCCCATAGAATCTTTATGTGGTTTGACAAAATATTTGTTTGCCCCATTTGCTTATTACCCCTCTCTCTGTGTAAGAGATGTATATAAATATATTAACTTTTCTGTATCAGTTGAAAGAAAGTGTAGAATTATGTTCCTTAGATCTAAATATTTCATTATATGCTTCCTAAAGAAAAAGGTATACTCTAGTACAATTTTCAAAATCAGAATATTTAATACAGATGCAATACTGTCATCTAATCCACAGTTCCTATTCAGATTCCAGCAGTTGTTCTAATAATATTCTTTCCCATTACTTTTTCTTGGTTTGGGATCTAGTCCAGTATCATAAAGCACATTCCATTGTCTTCTGTATTTTGATCCAGAACATTTCCTTAAACTTTTTTTGTCTGCTTTGACTTGGCATTTTTGAAGAGCACAGATAAATTCTTTTTTAGATATCTTTAAGTTTGGAGTTTTGCATTTATTTTGGTGAGAATACTACAAAAATGCTGATTGTTCTCAGAACACACATGAAGTTAATTTGTCTGATACACAAACAATAATTTCATGGCTTGTTTAAGGTAATCTATCCACTATCCTTACTATAAAATTATTTTTGTAATTAATAACTAATTTTATTTACCAAATTTTGATCTGCTAGGTTTATCATTTATTGATTTTTTTGATTGCCAATTCTTAATATTTTAGATGATCTTCTTCTGTAAGAAGCTTTCTTTTTTTATTAATTTCCTTCCTTACTTCCTTGCCTCCTCCCTCCCTCTCTTTCTTCTTTCCTTCCTCTCTTCCTTCCTCCCTTCCTTTATTCCTTCATTCATTAATGTCAATATGAATTTAGATTATTATCCATTAATATCTGGACAATTGTTGCCCATTCAAACTTTTTCCTTTGTTCCTTACATATATCCCAATCATCCTTTGAATCTTTTTTTTCATTTTAAGTGAATAAAAAAAATACAGGATCAATGTGTACTTCCTCTGTCCCAGACCTGAAACCAACTTCTTCATTAAAAAGCCAGATCCTAAAAAAAAAAGAAGAAAAGAAAAGAAGAAAAGAAAAGAAAAAAGAAAAAGAAAAAAAGCCAGATCTTTTTAGTAAAGAATATATATTACCTTCTTTTATTTTTAAAGTTTTACTTATTTGCTGTTACTTTCTATATCTCAAAAAAAAAAAATTGGACGTTAAAGAAAATGTTGAACACAAATTTCACATTTTTAAATCTATGCTATATAAAAGGTAAGATCATGAACAATTAAAATAAACAAAGGTAAGTTCTGTTGGATATATGTAAAATATCATTTTAATTGTGACAAATTCTGCTGAAAGCCAAGTTTTGAAAATATAAGTTAATTTCTTCAATATACAAGGGCCCAACCATACTAATTACATACTGTCTTTGTATAAAGTGTGTGCTATTTTAAACACGACTTAGGCTTTCTAGGCACAAGTTAGACTTGGTTCTCCAGGTAAGCAAACCTAGAGGAAGATCTTCAGTTTCCTTGACACGTTTTTCAATTAACACTTACCCTTTGGATCAGCTTGCTTCTCCCCAAGGTAATGCCAGGGGCAGCTAAATGATGAACTTGCTTTCCCAGACTCCCTCAATAGCACTGAACTATTTTAATTGTTGATCCATGTGGAGAGATGATTGATGTGAAAAAGAAACCAGAGTTGCTCACTATCACACTTTATAAAATTCCCTTCCATTTATCATTCACTATACAAAAGCCCTCAAGATTAGTTTTGTTTAAAGATTATTTGCATTTAAATTGTGAGGATATAGTAGAGTACTTGTATTTATGACTGAGGTTAAAACCGAAAGTCATCAGTGGTTTAATCTTTTTTAAAACAGTATTCCCTAATGCAACCCAAAGCATTGAATATGTTACAATATTGAGAGGATATTTTTCAACTGAGGGGATACTGGGGAGTCAACAATGTAAAAGAGAAAAAAAGTATCTTTATTTTCTGCTAGGTTGGAGCCAAAAATATATTCCAGTAGAATAATAGTCCTTGATGTGAGCTACTCTTTAAAAACAAAAATGAAGCTTTTTTTTTCTGAAATTACAATTGTATAAGCCAATTTTTTCTCAAGTATCATGCAGAGTTAATTGACTTCCAGTAACCTAAATTATGTTGTTACCTTACAGTTCAATTTAAAATTGTTAAGCAGAGACATTTAGAAATGCTAGAATGAAAACATTAGGCATAAAATAGACTGTAATGTAACATTACAGCAGTTCTAAGTATATTGTACACAATGCAGGTTATAGCTGTGAGTGTAAAATGCAATTATCTATATTCTTCCATTCATTTCAAAGAGTTCATGGGGTCATTCATATCGAGTAAACAATCACACTTCCTAGATTTTACCAGTTAGGATAACTTACTTGGAATTAACTCTCAAAAGGCTTTCACTTTAACAGTTTTCAGATAACTATTAAATAGCCTATATTTAGTTCTTAAAAAATGACTACTTTTATGTTATTTTTTTTTGAAATGTATAAGTCAAAGGATCTTGTTTTATATTTTAAAAATATTTAACAAACAAAACTATTTGGTTAAGACCTAACATGGCCTGAAGGTTAAGACTGTGTGTGTGTGTGTATATATATATATATATATATATATATATATATATATATATATATATTTATATAGTGGATTTACTTAAGGAGAAGAATGATATTTACTTTGCATGGTTCACACTAGCTTATTCATCTTTAGGTGAAACTTCTATATCTAAAATCTAATAATTTGATTTTATAATCATATATTTGGCCTATCATGTTTGATAGGTTCTTCTTAAGAATGATATATTTACTACATTATGTATACTAATTATTAGAGGTGGAACTGAAAGTTCTATTCTTCTTTATACCTTAAGAGAGAAGACCTATGGAAAGGATCCATGTGAATCAAACTAGTTTGTCAGCATCTGTGATTTGTTAAATATAATCAAAATATTAAGAAAATAACCATTTCTCCACATTACTTTACCTCCATGGTATTCACAGTTACATATTTATTAAAACTCTTACCAAGTATTCACAACTTTAAGAATATATGCATAGTCTGTAGAACAAAAAGAGAAATGATGATATATAAAATTTTTAAAAAGATATTTGTAGGTTACACACCATATGTACTCGTATCTCCTGTGAGGGTGAGGTATAAAGCAAATACAAAAATATAAATAAAAAGCATTTTGTAAAATACAAGAGAAGGTCAGAATGACACAAACAAGTTAATATTATTCCTCACTGGCCACAGTGTTCACAAGAATTCATTACTTCTCAATGTTCCTAGATGTAAGGAAAATAGTTTACAGGATTATGGTACATTTAGATCTTTCAGCAACTCCTTTCTTTGATTCAAATATATGCACCATGTATTTATTCCCTGACATTAATCAAAGAAAAGTTATTTTGGAAAAAAGGAAGCTTCTAAATACGGGCAAATTAACTCTATGTGTTTATATCTTCTCTCTTTTTTTTATAGTGTTGACCCAGAATATATTATTGGAACAGAATTATAATTATTTCCAGTGCTTGATCTTACAAGCCAAATATCCTAAGAGGAATAAAATTTTGAATTTCAATGTCACAGCAGATTGTGGTGTTCTATTAATATTGTTCTCTAATGCTGCTTCATCTCAAAAGTAGAAACTCCCCCCTTGTCTTTGTCTTTGTGTTATCTTGGCATTGGTGAATTTTCCTAGTGGTGGTATTTTCCTGGTTCTTGGTATGACAAGTTATTTCTTTTGTATCCTAGGCACTTTGAATATTTTGCTATGATGCAATGTATTTCCTTGCAATCTTCTCTTTTATCAGGCCTCCTGTAACACTATGCCTGTAGGGGAAGGAGGCAATGTCTCATTACTACATGTTTGCATAGAAGTTGAGGTTCCTCGCCTGGCTTCTTGACATCCCAAAGGATGCTAGGTCGGGTGAAATTCAGGTTCCCCATTAGACTTCTGCTGACCTTATTATCAGAGTCTTTGTAAGAAACAATAAAGATCTACATTTAGGGAGCAGCTTTTGGGAATGATAATCAAGGGAGAGTTGTAAGAACACTGGAGTTCAAGGAACACTGGAGAGGGTAAGGGAAAAGGAATAAAAAATGGCATCCAGATTCGTGTTTTGTGAATCAGAGATTAGTGATATTATATCAAAGAACACAGTTTTTGTCATATTTACTACTTAGCAAAACTATTATATAAAGTAATATTCTAAATATTATAAGATACTTTATTTTTTATTTTTTATACGATACTTTATTAAAGATACTTTCATAATGTTTAATTACTCACCATTAACACATATGGAAGTTTTTATTTATTCAAATTATTAATGTCTTTTTCACCTGGTAAGACAAAAGCAGGTAAACCTGCATTAATCTTTTGCTTTGCATGTTCTATACATGTCCCAAAATAGTCTGTACAAATCGGGAAAAATGATTTACCCAAAATCAACTTGAAATGTATCGCATTCAGTTTCAAATATCTTCAGTGATTCATTATCTTGTATGTATGTATGTATTTAGTTTTTAAAGACTTTGTTTATTTGAGAGAAACAGAGGGAGCATGAGCAGTGGGGAAG
Source organism: Canis aureus (assembly GCF_053574225.1). Lineage (NCBI taxonomy): Eukaryota > Metazoa > Chordata > Mammalia > Carnivora > Canidae > Canis > Canis aureus. Next base: position 15,308,393 of record NC_135648.1, read on the forward strand.
GGCAGAGGGGGAGGGAGAATAAGACTTCCCGCTGAGCAGGGAAGCTGTCAGGCCCTATACCAAGACCCTGAGATCTTTACCTGAGCAGAAGGCAGATGTTTAACCGACTGAGCCACTCAGGTGCCCTATCATTTTGTATTTATATGAACTACATATTTTGTTATTTAATACACTACATCCAAAAAATACAGGATAGCAAATAACTACTTTTTGTTTGCCCACCCACTTAATAGCCTTTATGGAAACTATATATAATCAATCATATGACATCATTATTGGTAGGAATATTTTCTCAGTTCAAGATCTTTAATTGGATTGTACTTATCTCTAAAATTTTATCTTCATTGTCTATTGTTATTGAAATCCTACTTGTTGAAAACTGTGGGAGAGGGAAGTAAATATATTTAATTCCACAAATGCTTCCATGTATCAAAATAAATCTCAGATTTAATAATTAATTAACATTAGTTTGTAATTAAAATATAGGAAAAATATCATGAGGCATAAAATTGGAATATAGATGCGTAAGGGTGAATACACAAAATATAAAATGTAAGTTGCATCTAAAACAATAAGCATAGTAAAAGGACAAAAATAAAAAATATAAAGTTTTGCAACATAGCGTTGATAAAAAAAAAACAACTTGGCAATAAATAAAATTACCTAATTAAAATTTGGAAGACTATATAAATACAGAATTTCAAGGAATTTCTCTTAGAGACAATGCATTTATTTTTTAAAAATCTTTACCATCACTCAAAGTATGTTAAATTCCTTGATTTGGAATTATCTTTAGACCCACCCAAACATTATTTTAAATCTCATAATGCTAGCATATGGTTATCTTTTGGTAGTGAGCTTGGTTTTCTGAAACCACACAAGAAGACTGGCCCTGGGGACGCCAGGATGGCTCTGCAGTTGAGCGTCTTCCTTTGGCTCAAGGCGTGATCCAGGGGTCCTGGGATCGAGTCCCCCATCAAGCTCCCTGCAAGGAGCCTGCTTCTCCCTCTGCCTGTGTCTCTGCCTCTCTCTCTCTCTCTCTGTGTCTCTCATGAATAAATAAATAAAAATCTTAAAAAAAAAGAAAAAAGACTGGCCCTAGAAATAAATAGACAAAGAAAGCTTTCAAGGAACTAAAGGTTATTGAGAAAATAAACAAGAATATCATCTATTTTCAAGAAAGCAGTGCTTTCACTGAGATATTCACATGCTGTTAAGTTAGTAGAGAAGGAAAACATGTATCCAATATATTCAGCTCATCCTGTGGATGGAGTGAGGGATAAATAACTATTAAGAAGATGAAACTTGAGCTGAATTGAACAGTTTGAGGTACTTGACTAAACAAAAGTTGAAGCAGAGTTCTTGTCAGAAATAATGTGGGAAAACATGGAAGGCTTCAAAGCTGATGTACTTTCAAAGGAATTGTTTGTAGCTTATTCTGTCTATAAGAGGTAAGTGGCAGAAATATACAGAAGCAAGCAAGTGATAATATGAAGGACTAAGGGATGCAATCTTACCTTAAGCGGTGAGGAACAGATGATGGATTTTAAATAGGAGGTTATCTGCATTTTAGGGCCCTTTGGAGAATATATTGAAGAAATGTATGCAAGCAAGTCTGGTTGCTTATTGAAAAAGTTCTTCATACAAGGTCGCTATCCCCCAATATATTTATATACTATTTGATGTCAAACTCTCATCATAGATTCTTACCTATACTTTATACTCTTTTATAAAAAGAACCATTTTATAAAATCTGCACCTACTGGATTTTGTTTATATCCCCAAATTTTTGAAATTAATAATAGAAGTTTTATTTTGAAAATAGACACATTATACTACTGATAGAAAAATGGTATGCTTTCAAAATCTATGTGAATATTAAGAAATTTGCTATTTCAGTTCATATTAGCCTGGCCACTGACTAATATTTGGAATGACAAATTTTAAAGAGCATTTGATTTTTTTCCAATTGCTATAATACAATTATATGTCTATTTCCTTAAGGATATTGCAGAGTTATATATTCATTTTAACAGCAGCAAACTATTACAAATAGAATAATAATTGTATATAGTCCCTGAAAGTGTTTCGATTATTTAAAAAAATTAGAAATGAACGATTTTTGTACCTTTCCTCAAAAGCATTTATGAATATATTTCTCTATCAGAATAGACTGAGAAAAAATGTAGCTCTCTTTCTTTTTATTAAAATGTTTCAGATGCATTATTTTACCTAAATAGTACATTCCATTTATTTTGTTTCAAATATCAGTAAATGTTACATTATTAAGAATCTTTTAATAAAATTATAACTCCTGATTTTGTTAAGAGACTCTAGAAATATCACTCAGGAATTAGAGTTAACATGACAGTTGCAAAATCTTTGGGAACATATTTCAACTTTTACACAACTTTAGATTTAGTATATAGTCACTACAAATATATATACATACTTATTCCTTTTCACATAATAAAATTTAATACACATTAGGAATTGTAAAGAGGATAAAATTGGAATATTAGAGATTTTTTTATTTGGTAATATATTCATTTCTTCCTTTTTATTTATATTAATTTTTCAGGTACTTCACACTATAAATACTGTGAGAAATTATGTTGCCAAGTACAACAAAAATATTCCTCCAAAAATCACTTCCACCTCTCTAAAAAACATTAAACATTTTTTTACAAATATTTACCCTTTCAAAATCTTTCTTTTCATCTATGAGATAAAGTATAAAAATATAGTTAAGGATGAGTAGAGGCATGATCAGTTTCTCTGAGCACATGCTCTGATTATTTTAAATAATATGATGACATGGTGATTGTTGATGTGTTTGTGTGAGAGAGAGCATGAAGAAAAGAAGAAGAAGAAGAAGAAGAAGAAGAAGAAGAAGAAGAAGAAGAAGAAGAAGAAGAAGAAGAAGAAGAAGAAGACAGGGGAGGAGGAGGATAAGCGTGATAAGGAGGAGAGAGAAGGAGGAGGAAGAGAAGGAAAAGAGGATGAGGAGGAAGAGAAAGTCAGTTAGACACTTAGCCAAAAAGGGTCAGTCCCATGAAAGACTGTCCTCTACCAGCAGTCTCAGATGATTTGTTAGCTGATCACTCATATGGCCCCTCATCTACCATCCAACACCTCAGATTCCATCCTTAACCTTACACACAGGTCACTAGAACAGATCCTAGAAAAAGGAAGTTGTAGTAGTTTGAGTGCATGAATGACCCATTTTTTCCACATCATCTTTTTCACGTCTACGCCTTGGGGTTGTGCCCTCTCACTAATTCTGCACTTGACTTTGTGTCAATGCAGCAGTACAAAACTTGACCCAAACAGAAGCTTCAAACAATACTTTTGCACTTATACCGCCTCTCTTGGAACATTGTCCCTGCTATGAAGACATCTTAGCCTGCTTAAAGGATGTGAGCAGCAATTAGGGGAAAGGGAATCATCTACCTGGTGCCTTTGGAAATCAGGCATAACCCATCAACTGAGCTGGATTAGCATAACCCAGCTACCCATCAACTGAGATGTGTGAGCAAACCCAGCCCAGTGGAGTAGCATTGTTTATCCAACACACACATTGATGATAAATAAGAAATGGTCATTGTTTAAATCATTACCTTTTGCAGTGATTCATTACTATCAATGGCTAACTCATACAGGAATAATGGTTGAGGTGTCATATAAAGTGTTGGTTTTCATGTACTAATTTAGCCACTGGATCTCCAGACTTGGAAGTTGTGCCCAGGCACTTCCAGTCATTCTGAATGATAGATGTTGTGTGGCCCCGCCAATGTAGCAGTGCAGGAGCTGTTCACTTCCAAAAATTCTCTTAGCAGCAGCATTTGAATTTTATCCAAAAAAAAAAAAAAAGTTTATATAGAGAAGAGAGAGAAGACAAAGTAGTGGTGAGCAGAAAAGAAGAATTAGACTTCTCTAAATACAGTTTCTATCTTATAGACTTGATTTTGAAATTTGGAAATATTTACAGAAATACAAATCTAAGTTGAATTTTTAATAATTAATTGATAAAAATCAGAGGCAACCTGAAATAAGAAAAACTTTGTTAGGTCCCATTTTAATTGATTTTGTTTTTATTTATTTATTTTTAAACATTTTATTTATTTATTCATGAGAGACACAGAGAGAGAGGCAGAGACACAAGCAGAGGGAGAAGCAGACTCCATGCAAGGAGCCTGATGCAGGACTCAATCCCAGGACCCTAGGACCACACCCGAGCCAAAGGCAGATGCTTAACCATTGAGCCAGCCAGGTGCCCCTTTAATTGATTTTAAACACAAAATTTGATTGAATATCCCTATAGATTATATATATATATATATATAGAAATAAATTACATATTTATAAATGTTATATATAAACATGACACTTTATTTATATATTAATTAAAAATATATGTAATTCTTAAATATATTCAGTCATTATACAATGATAGCACTAAGGTATATTTTATTATTATTATTCCAAAACTGTTATGTAGTACTATAAAGCAAATGAGTTATATATTCATTAGAACAGGAGTTTTGAGTAATGGAAAAGGAGATATGTATGTAAGATTCATAGAAAGAAAAATCATATAACCCAAAACAGAATTAGATATATTAGTATGAATTCATGATGTATTGTTTTCTCTTAAAATATGTGTTTTCTTTGTCTTTATCCTCCAAAAATGTCTTAAAGGAAGATCATACCCATACCATCAAAACTGTAAACTTGAAATACTATTTCCCATTAAAAAGAACTATATTTTTTTAAAGAAAATATCAATGTTCTAGAACAATAGAGTACCAAGGGAGGACAGTGGAGGAAATTTGTTCTGGGGGCTAGCAAAAAATGGTGCAATGTTAGTAGAGAATTAAAAACATTACTAAAGCCCAACTAAAACTTAATCTGATTTTTATCATTACCTTAAACTGGTGATTCTCAAAAACTCGTATTCAAATATTCCTCACAGAGGTAAAGACAACTTTAACCATGATTTCCTCCTTTTGATATGCCATTGTCTAGAATTATATATTGTTGAATCATAAAATAAATAACTTTTTTGTTAGGCTTCTTTTGCACAGCATGTTTGGAAGATTTACTCATGTTATTCTGTATGTCTTTAGTTCATTTCTTTTTATTGCTAAGTATATTTCTATTATTTCATAGATCAAAAATTATTTATCCATATTCCTGATGATAAACATTCAGGTTATTTCCTGTTTGAGACTATGATAAAATTGCTTTGAAAATTCTCATCTGAGTGTATTTTTTTTACAAAATATCTTTTTTAAAATTTATGATAAACTGTTGAAAGAATTTTCCAAATTGGCTATTATTTTACACTTCGATCAGCAATTCTTTCCTTGCTTCCATTCAACATAGCCCTGGGAGTTCTCAGCCAGGCAACTTGACAAGTAAAAGAAAGTGATGCAAAAATATCTCAGTTCCATCACCCCCATCACCCTTGGAGTCAGATAAAACAGAAACATACATTTTTATACCATTTCCTACGATTTTAGAGTTAAGGCCTGAGAGCCAAGAAGTTTTGCTGACATTCCTTCCCTCTCTCACTTTCCCACTCTCTTCTGCTATGGTGGGCAGCCCAGGTGGCTCAGTGGTTTAGCGCCATCTTCAGCCCAGGGTGAGATCCTGGAGACCCGGAATCGAGTCCCACGTCAGACTCCCTGCATGGAGCCTGCTTCTCCCTCTCCCTTTGTCTCTGCCCCTCTCTCTGTGTGTGTCTCTCACAAATAAATAAATAAAATCTTTAAAAAAATAAAAGCTACAATGGTATATTATTATTTCATATCACAGAGAAATAATGCTATTGATCTTTATCCAATCTTTCAATCTGCCAGATTAGAGTACAAAATAATGAATTATTTCACTATTCAAAATCTCCACGTATTGTTAAATCAATGCCTCCATTTCAAAATATATAGGATCTATTTTATAGTCAATTGTAAATAAAACAATTGAATTTGAAGTTAAATTCTTTTTTAGAAAAACATTTTATTTTTTAAATTGTTTTTTTTTTAAAGTAATCTCTATCCCCAATGTGAGACTCAAACTCACAACCATGAGGTCAAGAGTGGCATGCTCTGAACCAGCCTGGTGGCCCATTAAGTGAAATTCTTTAAAACAGATAACCATTTTATAGATGGTAAGCATATAGAGAAAAATCTCTTGTAAATTTCCCAGACCAGTCCATAGCTTTGGAAACATTTTTGGAAGTAAAGCATATATGTTGTTAAAATTGATCCATTAAAAACTTGAAGTAAAAAAAAATTGATAAAGTAAACTGAAAGTCAATATTTTTCCCACATTCAAAAATTAATGTCACATGCATACTATTTTGTATTTTTTATTCACACTACTCCATATTTAATAGGCAGTTTCTGAAAAAGTCAATTGTAAAAGGGAAAATACAGAATATCCCAACTTTACATTTCTTTTCCCCTCTAAAAGACCCAAGGTTAACTTGAAGTCATTCTGAATATTTTTATTTTTAGATTTCCAGCTATGTCTGACTCTAGCCTTTACTTTCTTCCTCTCTAAGTTTACTTCTTAACCAGAATCACAACTCAAATTGGTTCTTAAAACGCTGAGCCAGATACCGAAATGTTATAGTGATACCAAAAAATATATATGTATATATATAAATGTGGTTGTCAGAAATGGACTCTCAGGAAAAAATACTGGATATACTCCTCACCATTCACTTGTTTGGATTGTAACCAGATGCAAAATATGGTCACAGCCAGCCAGAATGGTCAGGGTAATGATATCTTTTACCTTTTTCAGGCTCCAGCTCCTTAATTAGGACAATCCATACACAATTCATGTACAAATTTTTCAGAAACAATCTTACCGCACCGAGGCTTATACCTTTGTCCTATGTATCTAACTTTATTTTCAATTTTCTTCCTAAAAATTGATGTTTTCTTTCTACATTTGAAAATTTTTAAATCGTTAATTTTAGTATAAGTAGAAGAAAATAGGATAGAAATTTTTTCTCCTCTCAATTTTTTTCTAATAATAGAACAATCCCCCTTTGTATTGGGCTTGTTGCCTTAAAGACTTTTTTAATCATAAAATCTTACTGTTAAAAATGGCGTATAAATTAGAAAACAAAAATGTTAAAAAAAATAAACCCACCAATCCTTTTTTTTTTTTTTTTAAGATTTTACTTATTTATTATGAGAGACACAGAGAGAGAGAGAGAGAATGAGAGAGGCAGAGACACAGGCAGAGGGAGAAGCAGGCTCCATGCAGGAGCCTGATGTGGGACTTGATCCCAGGACCCCAGGATCACACCCTGAGCCAAAGGCAGATGCTCAACCACTGAGCTACCCCGGTGTCCCTAAACCCACCATTCTTAAGACTGCCCAAGTTATTATTATTTTTTTAAGGATTTTATTTATTTATTCATGAGAGACAGAGAGAGAGAGAGGGAGAGAGAGAGAGAGGCAGAGACACAGGCAGAAGGAGAAGCAGGCTCCATGCAGGGAGCCAGAGGTGGGACTTGATCCCGGGTCTTCAGGAATCACACCCTGGGCTGAAGACGGCGCTAAACCGCTCAGCCACCCGGGCTGCCCAAGACTGCCCAAATTATAAAGTATTCAGAATTCCTATAAGTCACTCAAAAGTAAGCACCCTGCCTCAAAATACCCTTATCCTTCCAGTAGCTCTTATCTGGAATATTGTATTTACCATTTCTTGAATTTATCTCTATTTTTATTACTAATCCTTATATTACAAAGTTTTACTTGTTTTTGAACTTTTACCCGCTCGGATTCACATATCTAAGATTAAAAATATTGATATATGCCGTGGTAGATTATTTATATTCTCTCTTTTTTTTTAAGATTTTATTTATTTATGCATGAGAGACATAAAGAAAGAGGCAGAGACACAGGCAGAGAAGCAGGCTCCATGCAGGGAGCCTGATGTGGGACTCGATCCCAGGTCTCCAGGACCATGCCCTGGGCCGAAGGCACCACTAAACTGTTGAGCCACCTGGGCTGCCCTTATTTTCTCTTCTTAATGTTAATATAGGAAACATAACCCTGTTTAGTTTACATTCTCCATGAAGATTAGGGACTTTTTATCTTTTCATATCATAAATTATATTACCATAAATGTTCATGAAAATATCTACTAACATACATGTCTACATAGTATAGTACCATTTATATACATTCCAACCAACTAGCATTAGTCATCTTTACATTATAATGCCTATCTAATTTCTAAAGTATTTGCCAATATAGACTCTGACTTTGTTGTTTTCAATTTATATTTTAATCTGATGTGTGCAAAATATATCGCTTGCTGGATTTAGTTTACATTTCCCTCATTAACTGTTTCTGTATTAGATATTATTCTAAAGCCCAGCTTCATCTTCTCCATTAACCATTTAGCTAAACCTTGGTTACCATGTTCATCATCATTGGACTTTTTTACTTGTGGAAGCAAACTGCAAATGACTTACCTGGGTGATTCACAGCCTGATTGTTTGTCCCTGCCTTACCACTTGCTCCTGGTTTCAGTTAATAATGGCTTTTTTTTTTTTTTTTTTTCTGTTTGTGGGTCAGGGAGGCTTAAAGCATCATTTCCCTTTATCTTCCCCGCTGAATAGTTTCCTGCCATGCTTTACCCCTGTGTCTGTAACACGGAAAACATCCGTCCTGCTTAAATTACCATTCAAGTGTAATACCTTTTTTATTTAACCCTGAGTGCATGACTGCTCCCTTTAATCCTACTCAATCTACCCTGAACAGGGAAATATCTAAAGGAGAATTTATGGTCCCCAGCTTCAAATGCTATTTCTCAGTGTACTTGGAAATGGTTTCAAAATTGATGTTCACTGAAGTTTTAGATCAAAAATTGGGCATAGATAAAACCAAGGTCATGACTAGTCAGCTCACAATTATTTTTGTAAAAGCTTACCTAGGGAGAGGAGCCCTGCTGTGCCTTGTATCTCAAACATTGAATTAGCATGGGAAACAGAATTAAAGTATTATGAAATATGGGCACATGATCTGGCCAAAAAAGTATCCGAGCATGACCTCACAAATTAAGCCACTGAAGTGATATGACAGACAGGTCAGGCAGGTTTAAAGAGTGTCTAGAACTCAAATAGTAACTGGGCTCAGTGAATGTGCACAGAGCAAAGCGACAGATTACAGCAGTAATTAATGTATTTTAAAATAAAAAGTCAGAACTGTTTGCATGGGCTCTCTAGAAAGTTCTCAGCAATTATTCTCCCTGACACTAGAATATCTTCCTCTTATAGACAGTTGATAAGCAGTCAGCATTCACTGGCCTCCCAAGTCCACACTTTCCAATGTTTGTAAAGCAGATGTGGTAATGGATTAATTTATACTACCTGTGTTTGGAAAGGTGGTATTCTGTTCTGCCTCCTTGTCTAATATGCAAAAGACTAGCAATCCCTAGCCCTTGCCTTTTTTTTTTTGTATTGTATATTTCTTGCATTTTAATGAACTTATATTAATGTCTATATAAACATATATACAAAGCCCAAATTTATCCTAAAATTTTAATGAGATGACAAAGAATCATATGCCCCAAGATGTCAAATAAATATAATTTGTGGCTATAGAAAAGAGAAATGAGGACACTAGTATCAATTGCTGTCTAATTATTGAATTATTTCCTATTTCAACATCCTCACTGCAGACAAAAAAAAAAACACATTTATTTTTTTAAGTAGCACATTGTATCAGTTTCCATTATTCTTCACCATATTTTTTCTTCAGAGCATATCTGACAGCTTCGTAAGATGTCTGTTCCTTGACTCATTGTGAAAACTTATCAAGCACATATTTGTCTGACCCATGAACTGTAAAAAATCATTTCTGACTTTTTTAACCCAGGTTTGAGATATGGATCGAGCAGGGACAAGATACAGGCAAGCACATAAATACAGCAGTGCAAAGTGCGCGGAGCAGAATGAAACTGAGCAAATGATCAAATCAAAGGCAGCTCTCATTTTATTCTCTATTCAGATGTACTCACATTAAAGTGGGGCAAACATGAATGTCAAAATACTACTAAGGCCAACATAAGGGTAATGCTATTGAAGTGAGTTAATTACCTTACAGAATGTGTTAACTACATTCTGGTTGTTGGAAAAATAATGTAATTTTATAATTTTCTTTATAAACCCACACTTTCCCACTCTGTAAAAGTAAATGAGACGTTAGAAGGGTTGGAAGAAGACGTTAGAAGGGTTAGAGACTCACATTACCCAAGTCTCTAAAGGAGGTGATGAGCAGAGTCACTTTGAAAAGTATTAAAAAATAGCTGTAAAATACTTACAGGTTTTAGGCTGTTTCTTAAATTTCAAAATAATCATATTAACCAACATAGCAAAGCTTTGATGAGTTGACAGTGGCTTTTTATAAAATGTGAACCCAGTCAAGGCCTGTTCCATTGTAGGATGTATATAAACAGAGACCCTCCATTGCCTGTAGGAACCTTCCAGACTCTGCAGATCTCGATCAGTATCCATGATGAGGTGACCCTGGTGTACCTCTCCAGCCTCATCACCTGCCACCCTGAAACTGCTTTAGACTTTGCTTTATAAACCTTGAGCTATTCTCAAAGATGCCAGAAGATACTGGAACATTTCAGTGCCTTTGGCAAATGACTCTAGTCAGATCATGCGTATGTACATGCTTTTTATGCTCAGTGCACACAGTAACTTCTTGATAAAATTTTCCTGACCATGTAGATAGCATTTACTTTTTCCTCATGTGAACTTTACTCCTGTTTGTACGTATTATTATGTTAAATATATGATAAATATATGATATTTTAGCTTTGATTTGCTACTGTGTCTCCTTCTTTTCATCAGACTAAGATCTTAAGGGCAGAGTACGTTTCAGAAGAGTTCCTTATTCCCAATCCTCACGGCAGCCTGAACATAAAAATATTTATGGACCGAACTGAATATATATCATCATAAGTAGTATTGTCTTTCCTTCCATAAAATAATATTATGGCTACTCTTCAATATAATAAACAGAAGATAAAATGACTATGCAAACAAAACTTACTTGCAAAATAAATAAAAATATTCTGTTGGAATTAAATGAAAATTTAGATTGCCTGATACCTACATTTTTTTTTTCTTTGCTAGAAAATAGAAGTGATTTTCCATGTACTTTGACTTCAAGGAGCTTAAACTCTAGCAAATTAGATAGCTATGAGATTCTCTGTAAACCAAAACAGAATGATCCATCACCCCTGAGCTTTTTGAAAGTTAACGATAATGAGAATATTATCAGAGACTTCAGATTAAAATTATTGCCCTGAGTGACATTCAAGATGATATTTAAGAATCACATTGATTTGGGTGCATACAATACATTTCATGATTGCTGGGATATATCTGGAATGTAACTTGGACTATTTCCTATAAGATTTCAAATGTGGAATTAATATTTTGTACTTCATGTATTAAATATTGTCAAGCTAGTGAAATTTTACGTCTAGAAGAATAAGATGATCAGGAATACACATTTTAGAAAAATTAAAACAGGCTGCTACATACAGAGGATTGTAATAATGTAAGCAAAATGCCAGGAGGCAAGGTAAGAACAAATAAATAGTGACAATAACACTGAACTATGACTTGAAACAAAGTAGTGACAATGCATTGGAAAATGAGAAAGATAAGGGAGCTAACATGGACTGACATAGATTTAAATGATTTACCAGCCAACTCATTCGTGGAAAGCAAAGGAGGAATTAAAGATGAATCTGAATATTTGAGCCTGGATAACTGCAGGGATTGTGGGCAGATAACAGACTAAGAAATTAGTGAGAAAGATGTTTTTGAAAGAAATAATGGGGGGTCAAGTGTCTGCCTTTGGCTCAGGTCAAGATCCTGGGGTCTTGGGATCCAGCCCTAATCCTTAGTGGGAAACCTCTCCCTCTCCCTCTGCAGCTCCCCCTGATTGTACTCTTTCTCTCTCTGTCTCAAATAAATAAGTAAAATCTTAAAAAAAAATAATCAAATTACAGACTTTCTATAATCTTTCTTCCATCCCCCCATATGTCCTGTCATTTAGTTTACTAACTTAAACTGGTGGCATACTTAACGATACTGCTGGACAGCTTATTAAATTAAAATATTAATTCTCCTAAAACTGTAAACTGGTTTTTATGTTAGATGATAAACAGGTCCATCATTACAGCATTTTCAGTCAGAGGAACAATTGAAACAAAGAAAAAGGATCATGTTTTTCTCTCTTCTCTTTTATAGACATAGTAGGAGTAAATTTGTACTTGACTTGATGGGTAGTGTACAGCCACTTTTATGAAAAATAAAAGCATTAAAACAAAAAACTAGTCATCCTACTCAGTACTTTATTTGTGTGTAGAACATCAACCAACCCACTAGACTCTTTGCATTAAATTGACTGAGTTGATTATTATTCTGTAACTGAAAAGTGATTACTTTTGTCAAAGTTTATTTCTGCCTTGATATTGCTTGATGTCAGTCAAGTAAGTAATAAGCAAAAATAGAAAATGATCTGCATTTATTTCTTGTTTATTTTCTCTTTAAAAATAAAAATTCATAAGGGCACCTGGGTGGCTCAGTCAATTAAGTGTCTACCTTCAGCTCGGGTCATGGTCTCAGGGTCCTGGGATTGAGCCCCGCATCAGGCTCCCTGCTCAGCGGGGAGCCCGCTTCTCCCTCTCCCTCTGCTGCTCCATCTGCTTGTGCTCACTCTCTTGTGCTCTCTCTCTCTCCTTGTCAAATAAATAAATAAAATATTTTAAAAATAAGAAACATAAATTGATAGTGGAATACTGGATATGTTAAAGAAATAAAATTTTGTTTAAAAAAACATTGTGTCTAAGTGAGAGATTTCCTAAAATTATTTTTCTCAATATATTTTTCTTTTGTTTATTTAATAACCTAAATAATGATTCTTTCAGTCAAGACATTGTTCCTAAAATCTAAATTGTTATTTCACCTATGTGTTTAAGTGACTTGCTGAAAAAGATTTACAGTGTCGAAGAAATTTAACTGAATGACAGTGATGCTTTAATTTCCAACTATCATAATTTCTAATTGTTTTTTCCTAATGATACTCATAATAAACAAAAAAATACACATGGATTCTATTTCTACTATACAAAGTTAGTATAAATGTTTTAAAGTATATAGGTAGTTTAGAACACCTGAATAGTTTTGGACTGTTAAGCTATAGATATAAAAATGATATTTTACTATATCAAACCCATATTTATGGCCTTTTGGCCTATTATTATGTGCTACTATGCGCCATGGGACTACTTTGACACCATTTATTATTAGAATTGTTTTCATCTTCCCTTGTGTCAGGACCTGCTGAATTCTGTGGTCTGTAAACACCTCTCCCCACTCCTTTATTCAGCCATTCAACACGAAGCACATACTTATTGAGTTCTTATTCTAAACCAAACACTAATCTAGAGGAAGAGCAACATAGCAGTGATAAAACAACAACAACAAAATCCCTGCCTTTACTGTGCTTGACAACATTTGCCACCCAATGCCTATTTTAGCTACACTGGAGGCCCTAGAATTAGGCCTGTGCTAATTTGCAACCCTGGGAGCTTCATGGGTGAAATCTCGCTGCCGTACAGGGAAGACAAAGAGACAGACCATACCAGACTGGTAAGTGACTGGTTTGATAAGCAAGAGACTTACATGCTGAGGCATGTCTTGGGTGGACACAAGACAAGTAGATCTCTGCACCTACCCTCCACAATCTTGAGGTTTATATAAAGGTCTTAACTGGTTCAGTCACCTACACAGGAGACCTTAACTAAATTCAGTCATGTATCCCATCCAGAAAGCTTCAGCACCACGTCTCTATCTCAAGGCTGTATCTTTTCGACAGCTTCTGAGAGTGGAGAAGTCAAGCAGAACATGCACCCCAAGGAAAAGAGAGGAGGCGAGGTACTGCCTGGGTCTAGCTCACATGTCAAACCAGAGGTCTTGCGTTCTTATGACCTCCTCCATAACATGGCATGAGCCAGAGAAACAAAGAATTCTAAACTTGGGCCCACTCTCGAATTTAGTATAAAGTCACCTTACTTCTCATCTGAGGCTAAATCTGTGCAATGTCTACACTAGCTGAGCGTTTGCCTTATCCCTGAGAGCCAAGCCCTAACAGGTGGCCAGTTTCTCACAACTAACACACACTAATAGCTTCTGCTTCTGAGTCCACACTGGGACAAAATGCCTAGCAGCTCAGCTGCTCAACTACTAACGTTGGTTTTTTTTTTCCCTTCATTTTCTTAGGAATAGGAATCTCTTCTGTAATCACACAGTGGAGAATAGGGTCAAGCCACTTGCAGATAAACACTGCCAACATCTGTTCACTTGCCTTGATAGAGCTGCAGATTTCTCCTGCCACTGAATTATCCTTAGTAATCTCCTATAAGAACACCTATTACTTCATGATGTAACTGCTTTGTACCTTTGCCAAGACCAACAGATGCCTGCTTGCCTTCACGTCTTACCACCTCTGGCCATGCTCCAACTTAACAGTCAATACTAGTTTCAGAGTCTGATCCTGCTCATTCACCCTCTTATGGAATGAATTAAGTCATCCATATCTGTGTCAAAATCTATACAAGCTTAGCATGTAATGGTGGAAGACATTGACCAGGACATTGAGTTAGGCCAAGGAAAAGCTGGAATGATAAACATGAAAATTTAAGCCCAAGTCTAATTTGTTGACAAGGTTCCAGACCAATGAGTTTATATATTAGAACTAAAATTTGCAATTAGTTGAATAGAAGTAGAATAGAGGATATGTAATTACATAAATCAAGATTTATGAAGGATTTCAAAATTTAAGGCATTTTTCTCTAAGCAGATCTGAGAGGTTATTATAGGATCAGTCAGGCAAGTATAACTGTCAAAAAGAACCAGCTGTGGCATCTCTGAGGTAGAGTCTGTAAAAGAAATCCAACTGGATCTGAAGTGCAGAAGTTTCTAACAGCATAATGTACAATAGCCAAATTATGGAGGCAACCCAAGTTGTCTATGGACTGATGAATGGTTAAAGAAGATGTGGTAGATCTATAAAATGGAATATTACTTGGTCATAAAAAAAGAATAAAATCTTGCCATTTCCAACAACATGGATGGATCCAGAGAATGTGATACTAAGTGAAATAAGCCAGGCAGAGAGAGACAAATACCATATGATTTCACTCAAGAAAGAAAGAATAAAGAAATAAAACAAATAAAAGAAAAAAGATAAAAGAAACAAATAGACTCTTAATTATAGAGAACAAATTGATGGTTACAAGAAGGGAGGTGGGTTGAGAGGATGGGTGAAATAGGTGAAGGGGATTCAGAGGGCATTTGTCATGAGCACTGTGTGGTGCAGGAAACTGTTGGATCTCTATATTGAACATCTGAAACTAATAGAGCACTGTATGTTAGCTACACTGGAAATAAAATTCAAACAAATTTTCTAACTTTAGACATAAATTGTGGAAGACTCTTTGAAGAAGGAGAGATGAAGATCTTTTATTTTTCCTTTCCTTCTGTCTTTCTTCTTCCCTCTTGTTCTTCCAGCCTCCTGCCCATCCTTTTTGTTTTTATTTTATTTATTCATGAGAGATACAGAGAGAGAGGCAGAGACATAGGCAGAGGGAGAAGCAGACTCTTCTCAGGAAGCCTGATGCAGGACTTGATCCCAGGACCCCGGGATCACAACCTGAGCCAAAGGCATACCCTCAACCACTGAGGCACCCAGGTGTCCCCATCCTTTCTTTTTGGACTTTAGGACATTTAAGAAAGTTCATCACACCCCTCAATACATGACACATCATCATCAATGGTTTTACAAGATCCTTGTTTCATTTAAATTATTATTAATAGGGATCCCTGGGTGGCGCAGTGGTTTAACACCTGCCTTTGGCCCAGGGCGCGATCCTGGAGACCCGGGATCGAATCCCACGTCGGGCTCCGGGTGCATGGAGCCTGCTTCGCCCTCTGCCTATGTCTCTGCCTCTCTCTCTCTCTCTCTCTCTCTGTATGACTATCATAAATAAATAAAAATTAAAAAAAATAAATTATTATTATTATTATTATTATTATTATTATTATTATTACTACTACTACTGGCATTATCCTAACTCTTCATTTACAATCCCTAGCAGGTCCTCTCATAAACACACACACACACACATATTAGTAGACTAAGAAATGTTTTGTAGTCATTACAAAAACCTATTTATGTTAAAATAACATTGTCTTGTGAGCCTAACATTCTTTGTTGACACTTAAAAAAGCATTTTGAATGCGAGGGTGATCTGGCTGTACCATCTTTCAGCCCATTGTTTTCCAGGGTTAGTTAGGTTGATCCGGCTGTCTAGGAGGTCATCCCCTTCCTCCTTCACCACTCCACCAATCACCACCACTTTCTTCACACCACTCACCTCTGTCACCACTCCATATCAAAGCTGTCCTTCAGTCAAGAGTGCATGTGGAACCTGTGGTCCCCAGCTAGAAGCTCCACACAAGCTCTCAAGGTCCATTTGTTGGAGACCATAGCATAGTCAAACTTCCAAGGCTTCAGACATAACCAAATGAGACGCTATATGAGGCAATATGACTCTCTTAAAAATACCAGGTGTATATAAGTATGTATTTGACTATTTCAGGATGTTCCATGATGTTGCACTGCAGGCTCCTCCACACTTTGCTGCACGTTTTCCAGAGATAGACACCTAAGATGCCTTCTCAGATAAGTGATAACAATCCTACTGCAAAGATCATTTCTGTACACGTTTCTCATGAAATATTTCAAGAATTTCTGGGGCATAATCAGGATTTGGATTGCAGGTCACAAGGCATACTCATATTTAATTTATTTAAGAACTTCCAAGTTTATCTTCAGAATGGCTTTACTAATTATTCTATGTTCTATGTATAAACTGCCTATTTATATACTTTGTCCATTTATTTTCTATTGAATTTTGTCTTTCATTTCATTACTATGAGGGAACTTTTTTTCCTATGGATTATTTAACCTTTATTACTTTAAACTATTTCAAATTTGTTCTTCCAGAGTGTCACCTACTAACTTACTTACATATGTCCTGGGTTAACTAAAATTATTAATTTGGGGACACCTGGGTTTCTCAGCGGTTGAACGTCTGCCTTCGTCTAGGGCGTGATCCCAGGGTTCTCAGATCGGGTCCCACATCTGGCTTCCTGTAGAAAGTCTGCTTCTCCCTCTGCCTACGTCTCTGCTTTCTCTCTGTGTCTCTCATGAATAAATAAGTAAATAAAATCTTTACAAAAAAATAAAATAAAATAATTAATTTTAATATAGTTAAATAAAAGGTCTTTTCTTCCCAATTTTTTGTTCTTTTGGATTCTGGTTTCAGAAAATGTGTCATGGATAACTTTTCATCTCTATGTTTTTTACTTAGCACACATCTGGCTTCATTTTATATTTATAGTGAGTCAACTATTCTTTATTTTTCTCCATTTAATGCACCTGCTTATAGCATCCACTAACCTGTTCATCTTTCCCCTATTGATATTTGGTTTCATTTATAGAATATCAATATGTATCTGTTTCTGAACATTGTATTTTATTCCACTTTTCTGGGGACAGAATAACATGATGTTTGGATTCTAACATCACGTTAGGATGTTTGGTCCTAATAAGTCCTCCTTTGAAAATAAAATGTATTTAGGTATTTGACTTTAATCTTCTATAAAATCTTTTTTCTTTGATCAACTTGCTGAGATTTGCATTGCCACTGAAGTATTTTATAGGTCATTTGAGTAAAACAACAATTTTACATGGACAAATTTTGTGCCTGCATTTATTCTACTTTAGATTTTTATTCTTTTGCATTTCAGGTAGGTTATTTCCCAAAGACATTGTTTTTGTTGCTTTAAGTCTTATTTCCTGTTATGTTTTTTAATTGACAAATGCCTTATGGGAAAACATCGTTACTTTTGGAAGTTGGTAGTATACTTCATGACCTTTCTGAACTTTCATATTAATTCTAATATTACCTATGAGTTTTCTGTGCTAGTTTTCCTAACTCAGTAGTGCAGCAGTCCCAAACTCCTGCACCAGATTGGTGCTTTGGACTATTGAATCTAATTTGTAACGAAGGCCATGAAAGAGAATTGGTAGCTTATATGAACAACACAAACTCAGTAAATGCTAGCTTCCACTTGTGTCTTTCAATTCTTTAATAAAAATTTTCTGTTGTACATATTTAATGTATGCCTAATTCTCTGTTCTTCGAGATGGGATTCAGAGATCCTGGCGAAAGTGAAATTAAACATCACAGTTTCACTATGCCAAGGCTGGCGTTTCCTCCAACTCAGTGTCCTCCTACTCATCGTTTATCATCTATTCTATCTAGCATTTAACCCATGGATAGCTCTTCACCCCAGTCCATAATTAATGGACTTGTTAGCTCTGATGAAATGACAATTTTTAATAAATTATGATTTACAATGGACTTAAAATTGTGATTAAAAACACAAACATTTTTGAATGCATACTACGGTCATGCATTTTGCTCAGTATATTATACACTGTTTCAATTTACCTTATAAAAAGCTTGAACATTGTTGCAGACTCCTGCTTAAAAATCAAATAGTCAAAAAAACTTTATTAGCTCTTAATATATCTTAAGTGACAAACTTCTATTTCCTTAGCAATAGGGAATTTTTATCCATCACCAAGTTAAATTTATTTATTTTCTTTTACCAGCTAGCTTTACTCTACCAGAGGTATTTTTCTTAGAAAATCTTATTTTGGTATTAATGGTCAGTGGTTTCTTTGTATCATAATAAATACATCATTATTTTCAAATTACGCAGCTTTTAGAAATGCACCATTTATTGAGCTATGCATAGGACATGTCAAATGATTGAACTCATTAAGATTAAGAGGAAAAAAAAATCTAAGCATTGAATAAATAGTCTTTAGAACAAAATATGATTATTATATTACATTTCAAGATATGGGTTTACTTATTTCATTTTATTTGCACATTAAATCCAGTTGAAACTCATTCTAATTAACAGCATAATTATGAAATTTTAGTTCCTAGATCACCATGCACTAGAGAATTTTGTTAATCCCAAGTTTTGGAAAACACAATTTGACCCCCCTCTTTTTTATGCTTTTAACATAGTTGATAAATTTACAGATTTAAAAAATATGTCCACAAATTATTTACTACCTTCATCTTTTACAGATGGTCCCTAGTTTTCTTTTAGTAAGACAGGGTTTAAAGACTACTTCTAATAATTTGAATAAACCAGAAGTGATGGTATATCCCTTTGGAGACTAGGTTATAAATATTCACTGTGGCTTCCATCTTCATTGCTCTGTCTTTTGCTCTTTAGGGCAAACCAAGAACCAGGAGCAACTGAGATGATCTCTAGTCTAACCCTCAGGAATGGAGGCCTGTCAGCAAACATGTGAATTAGCTTAGAAGCAGATCCCGAGTAAGAGCCAGATCTTGAGATGACTACAGGCTAGAGATGAACAGAACAGCCTTGGTAAGCCATTCCTAGATTCTGGCTCCTTTGAAACTAAAATAATAAATGTCCATTGTTAGCCTGCTAAGTTTGGGGGTTATTTTCATATGGCAGTAGATAATGAACACAATGACATTGGTGTTAATCAACACTGAAGACTGTTATGACCACAGATGTACTTGCTAGTTCTTCCTGTTTGGGTTCTATTTCCTACCTTTGCCAGAATTCACCTTAAAGAAAATATAAAACATATATATCATGTTGTATTTTATCTAGTATGTGATATCTAGTATGTGATATCACATACTAGATAATTATTCTATATTATTCTATATTATTATAGATAATTATTCTATATTATTATATATTATTCTATAATTATTCTATATTATATACTTTTAGTACATATGATATATTTTATACATTTAAATTATACATTGTCTTTTCCATACATTTGTATTATGAGGTAGGTGTGCCTTTTGATGGACTCAACATATTATTATTTTTTTGATGCTCAAATTATTACAACTTGGCCAAAAGAAAGCTGTCACCTTGGTCTTTTAGCAATAACCCAGATATTGATAGTTTCTTCTGACTTGAAATCACTAAAACTTCCTAGCAACAGAGTGTTTCAAATACGTCCTGTCTTTTGCTTTTCTTTTTCGTTTTTGTTTTTTTTTTTTTTAATGGGGAGGTGGCATATGTGAAAGTATAGATACACTTCAAAGTTATATTGTTCATTTCCTCTCAGTCCATCGTCCAGACACCTGCCTGTCCAAGCCACAGAATTTGGATTCCATTGGGGAATTTACCTTGTTCTCCCATCTGAAAAGGACTCTCCCACCAGCAATTTCTATTTGATTTTCTTATGGTGCTTGCCCATATGTGAGGTTAATTAAATAAATTAGTTGTACTTTTTTGTATCTTGGATTTTGAGAATATATCTTTTTAAAATCTTGAAACTTGGAAAAATGTATTACTGCTTTATTCCCAATAGGTAAATAAAGTTCAACTATGAAGTAAATGTTTCTCACTATCTCTCTGAAGTTGTCTAATAACAATGTGGATGGTTATTCCATACCTAAGACTAGTTACAATTTTTACTTATATGATTGAAGTCCAGAAAATTCCCTAAATCATTTCCTAATTTCTTGTCCCAAGCTGAAAATAACAATAGCTAAGATTTATCGAAGACAAGCAATGTGTCCTACACAGTGCTATATGCCTTTTGTGTCATCTCGTTTAATCCTCAAGATTACCCTATGAGGTTGCTACCAGCCTTATCCTGATTTTAGACTGAAGGAAGTAAATCAGAGGGAGATGGAGTAACTTGCTCAATGTCACAGAGTCAGGGCAGAGTCAGAAATTGAAGCTGAACAGTTTGAATTTTTAAATCCGTGACTTTGACTACAATACTATAATAGGTGACTACCACCAGATTTCTAGAAAAATCTATTTCATGAATGTTACATAAAATTGTTGCACAGTTTGACAGACACTTTTTTTTAGGATGGCTATACTTCCTTCTTTTTTAAAATTGGTTTCAGAGGTGGAATTTAGTGATTCATCAGTTACATACAACACCCAGTGCTCATTACATCAAGTGCCCTCCTTCATGCCCATCATCCAGTTACCCCATCAACCACTCACCTTCCCTCTAGCAATTCTCAGTTTGTTTCCTAGAATTCAGCATCTCTTATGGTTTGCCTCCCTCTCAATTCTCATCTTATTTTAGTTTTCCTTCCCTTCCCCTATGTTCATCTGTTTTGTTTCTTAAATTCCATATATGAATGAAGTCATATGGTGTTTGGACAGACACAGTTTTAATTTATTATTTCTGTAGAAATCTAATTAATCTAGAAATAAGGCACTTATAGAAATTTCAAGTAAAGAGAAAGTTTTTGCAATTCAACTATGCAGAAATAAAAATTTGTGAACTTGGACAATACTTAGAAAATACCTAGATACTTATAAGGGAAAAATTAATATTTGTCTTAGTAGTAGGATGATGCTAGGGAGATAGGTCCCAATTGACTGTTATTAACATGAAAAAATGGTCAGAGAATTTTTGTTTTTATATTTATCCATAGCTTCTTAAAATTAAACATTCATCTGCTTTTTTTACTTTTCACATTTTGTGTAAAGTAACAGCTACTGGATGTAAAGTATACGTGTGTAAATATATATGTAACGTGTTTCAAATAGTAAGTATCAATATTACAGCCTAGAAAATGCAAATTACTTTAACTGAAAGATCACAGGTGACTTGAGCAGAGGCGTTTAAAAAAGGACAATTGTAATTCAAATTTTGGAATTGTCTCTTGGCTGATACTTGTTCAGCCTACATGAAAGATTACATTAAACTTGAAAACACAAGATATTATGTTTGTCTTCACAAAATATTACTCTAAATTTTAAACAGTTTATAAATTATGTTGTCCTTTCCATATTATTGATTTTAAAATACATTAGATTATCAGTTCTGCAAAATTGGATTACAAATATTAGAGGCAGATTTTTTCTTTTTAATTAACTTCTTTATCTTATCGTTTTGTCTTTCTCCTCTTTTTCCTGAACAAAAAAAAAAAAAAAAAAGCCTTTATCAGGAGCTTGGTAGGAAGAATATAGAACTTAATACACTTCAATTTTATCTTTGAAATGCAAAACATAAAGATAAAAATGAATAATTCAGTGAATTATCTATGTTCCTTGAAGATGTTTAGTTATTTACATTTATTTGGTCTTAGTTTAGTCATCCACTAGCAACTTTTAGAAAAGGGCACAGAAGGGGAAAAGAAAGATTTCTTTCTCTTCTCTCTTCACTGTCTTTGTTCTCTCTCCTCTCCCTCCATTTATTTCCTCTCTGTTCCTTGTCCTCATTTCTTTAGTTTGGTGAAGATACCACTTTCCACAAATGTAAGGAATTAATAATACGTTTTGGATTATTTTCATAGAAAGGGACCTGCTTAACAGAAGGAAATAAGGGAGCCATTGGACAAAGTCCCACTGCATCTGCATATTTTAAAGGTCTATTACAAATCGTTTTAAATATTATGTTAGATTTTCAAGACCTATAATTCTTCTGTATTCAACAGCAAATCAGAGAATTCAAAGACAAAGCATCTTGGATACCATTTTCTCAACTATCTCATTCATGACCATCCTATTATGTTTTAATAAATTGAAACAAATTTTGCATCAATCAGACATGCATATTAGAAATGGCTAATCAGGACTTTTTTTAGTTTTAATTTATAGAAACCATACTTAAAGAAAAAGAACTCATCATCAAAAAGAAGCAGCTGCTAGAACAGCAAAAGAAAATGCTTAAAAACATTTCCTGGTAAGCCTGCTGCACCCACTTCCTCCACTAGTCTCAGCTTACCTGTGCTGTGATTACCTATTCTTAGATTCTTCCTCTCTGTGATGTTCTGATTAGTTACCTGTCAAAAAGCTCTACTCTCCTGGTGGATATAACTGTGCCTTCCTCTTCTGCCCATCCACCTTCACACTGAGAATTCCTTGCAAGATATCTATTTTACCTTTTCATATTATAAGTGAATCCTATTATTATGTGCTTTGAAATTACTTTTATTAATATAAGTCAAAACTTAATAAGGTGCAAAATGTGTATCGGCCAACTTTAAATATATATATATATAAATTTATTTATTTGAGAGAGAGAGTGATCGACAGAAGAGAATATGGGGGTGTGGCAGGGGTAAGTTAGGGAGAAGCAGACTCCTCACTGAGCAAGGAGCACGATGCAGGCTTGGTTCTAGGACCCTGAGATCATGACCTGACCCGAAGACAGGCACTTAACTGACTGAGCCACCCAGGTGCCCCTTGGCCAACGTTTTTATATAAAAATGTGAGTTATTTTATCATATCCATATCCATGACAACTTACCCATTACAATAAATATTATAACAAAGGCAATTAATTGTCTCTGGAGTCGGGTCCCCTTCTGTTCATTTCTATTGTAAGCTCTTAGTTCAAACTTGTTTCTTCTTGTCTGAATTATCATAAAAGTTATTTTAGCTGTTTTTCCATACTGTGTATATTTCCCTACTGTAATGTCTAGTAAACTTCTTGAAACTCAGCTCAAATAATGGCAAGTTTCCACCATATTTTAGGAGGAGATAAAACCTTTGGCCTACTAGGGGTTTGATATTTGTCCTCATTTGTTATAATGTAGCTCCTCTACATTTATGAGGCCAACCTAAATTGCCTAAAAACCTCTGGTTATGCTTCTAATTGTTTCCACCATCATGCCTTTGCTTATGCTTTTCTCCAAAGCATTCTTTGGTGGCACATTTCTTTATCTCCTTAATTCTACATTTTTATATCCTGTATATTCTAAAAAGGAAATGACACACCCCCTCTATGACTTTTTTCTAACTAACTAGAATTACTCTCTTCATCTGTGCTCTGATAGCACTTAATTTAAAGCTCCCTAAAGGCCCTCATCACTTTTTACTGTCTTTGAGTTATTTGTGCTCATGTTTTACTTCCCCCAATGGACACATATTTGAGAACCAGCATAATTTATTTATGATCAAATCACCCATAGACCACAGTGCAATGTCTTATACAGAATAAGAGCTTTTTTCCTTAAAGAAGGAGGTGGCATTAATGAATTATGCCTAATTTATACAGCCCAAACTAAGAGAATTAGAGACCCAAATTATTTTGGAAACCTATGAGAATCATTACAAAAGCAAAATGCATCTGTTTCTCCATCTCATCTCTTACACACTGTAAAAATATTTGATTTATAAATTCCTTAATTCCAGAATTTTGAAGTAATTTTGAGCTTTGCAAAAGAGCTTGGGGTGGGGGTGGGGGAAACATGGAATAGTTTAAGAAGTACATATAAGTGGTTGGAGAAGATGCTTTTTTTATTTTTAAATTTCTATTTGTTTTTTTTTTTTTAATTTTTTTTTATTTATTTGTGATAGTCACAGAGAGAGAGAGAGAGAATGAGGCAGAGACACAGGCAGAGGGAGAAGCAGGCTCCATGCACCGGGAGCCCGACGTGGGACTCGATCCCGGGTCTCCAGGATCGCGCCCTGGGCCAAAGGCAGGCGCCAAACCGCTGCGCCACCCAGGGATCCCTAAATTTCTATTTGCCACTATCATCCCTCCTCCTCAAATCAAAAGTACAGAAGACTAATAGAATATGCACAGTTTGGAGGTTTTTTGTGAGAGTTCAGTTACTCAGTCTCTCATTCCCAAAGTATACTTTTACTGAGCAACAATTATGCAACAGGCAATATTAATTAATTTTGTCTCTCTAAAGGTAATTAAACAAACAAAACAAAAACAAAAAACAAAAACAAAAACAAAAACAAAATAAAGGTAATTAAACATAGAGAAGACATTCTAAATTTTAACCAAGCTATTAGGGGAGGAAGGAGACTAA
This sequence comes from Canis aureus, assembly GCF_053574225.1. NCBI lineage: Eukaryota > Metazoa > Chordata > Mammalia > Carnivora > Canidae > Canis > Canis aureus. Next base: position 15,333,395 of record NC_135648.1, read on the forward strand.
ATTTAATGTTTTTGCAATTATTTTTTTCTGAATTTCAACATTATCTAAGTTTTCTTTTTCTTTTTTTAATAATTGCTGTATACCTTTGTATTAATTTCAGGTATACAACATAGTGATTCAATATTAATATATATTGAGAAATGATGACTACAATTAGTATAGCTAATATTTATCAAAATGCATAGTTATGAACATATTTCTTATGATGAGAACTTCCAGAATTACTCTCTTATGAACTTTCACATATGGAATACAGGATTCACTGCAGTCTTCATGCTGTACATCACATCCCCATGAATTGTTTGCTTTGTAGCTAGAAGTCTGTACTTTTTAACTTCCATCACCATTTTTTCCACCACCTACTCTACTACCTCTGGCAGCCACCTATCTGTTCTCTGTATCCATTACCTCCTTTTTGTTTGTTTTTGTTTTATTTTGCCTTTTGTTTTAGATTCTACATATAAGTGGGAACATACAGTATTTGCCTTTCCCTATCTGACTTATTTCACATAGGATAACTTAAGGTCCATTCATGTTGGACCAAACGACAAGATTTCTTTCTTTTTTATGACTGAATAATATTCCTGTGTGTATGTGTCAGTGTGCATATATCACATTTTCTTTATCCATTCATTCATCGGTGGACACTTAAATTGTATTCGTATCTTGGCTATTGTAAATAATGTCACAGTGAACATGGGTGCATAGGTCTTTTCAAGTTAGTGCTTTCATTTTCTTCAGATAAATGAAACTTTCTTTCAGAAGTACAATTGTTGGATCATTTGGTACTTCTGTTTTTAATATTTTTTTTGTTTTGTTTTTAATATTTTGAGGGACTTCCATAATGTTTCCCATAGTGGATATAGCAGTTTACACTCCCATCAACAGTGAATAAGCATTCCCTTTTCTCCACATCCTTTCCAAATTTGTTATTTCTAGTCTTTTTGATAATAGCCATTCTAACTGCTGTAAGGTAATATGATTGTGGTTTCGACTTGTCAGATGATTAGTGATGTTTCATTTACATGTTGGCCATCTGTATGTCTTTTTTTGGGAAAAAATGTCTAATCAGAACCTCTGCTCATTTTTTTAAAAATTTTTTTTATTTATTTATGATAGTCACAGAGAGAGAGAGAGGCAGAGACACAGGCAGAGGGAGAAGCAGGCTCCATGCACCGGGAGCCCGATGTGGGATTCGATCCCGGGTCTCCAGGATCACGCCCTGGGCCAAAGGCAGGCGCCAAACCGCTGCGCCACCCAGGGATCCCCCTCTGCTCATTTTTAATTGACTTGTCTATTTTATTGTTGTTTGTTGCTATTGACTTTTATAAGTTCTTTATGTATTTTGGATGTTAACTCCTTGTCAGATATATGGTTTGCAAATATTTTCTCCTGTTTAGTAGATTGCTTTTTTTATTCTTTTAATGATTTCTTTTGCTGCACAGAAACTTTCAATTTAATGTAATCCCACTTATTTAATTTTTTTTGCTCTTGTTGCCTTATGAATAAGTATTTATATATATTTTATATAACCTATATATATAATTATTATGAGTAATGTTGCTATGAACAAGTTTTTGTGTGGATATATATTTTTAATTCTATGGAGTATATGGAGTAAATGGAGCTTTGGAGTAAAATTTTCTTTTTTTTTAAGATTTTATTTATTTATTCATGAGAGACACAAAGAGAGAGAGAGAGGCAGAGACACAGAAAGAGGGAGAAGCAGGATCCATGCAGGAAGCCTGGTGTGGGACTACATCCCAGACCCTGGGATCATCTGAGCCAAAGGCAGATGCTCAACTACTGAGCCACCCAGGTGTCCCTAATAAAACAAAATTTTAAGGAAAAATGCAGGAAAACAATGAAAAGCAAAAATTCATAAATGAAGCATTAACATTGACCCTGAATATATTTGGTGATAAATTAGAGAGGATAATTTTTTAAAAATATACGGAATAGTTCTTGAAGAATCTGTTTGCTTAAGCATTGCTTAAAGATAATGAAGACTAAGTGAACTCTTCTCAGGTGAACTCATAGGTCTTCAACCTGGGGAAAGGTGAATGAGCTGACTTTCATGATGAAACTGAATTTGAACACTCCAAATAATTAGACATAGTTTTATTTCACCAGACTAAAGTGTTTTATAAAGAAAGTTAATTTTTTACCACCCCCTCAATGCACACACACACAAACAAAAAAGCTGCGTCTTAGTCTACTTAGACTTCTATGGCTATAACAAAACTATAGACTAGGTGGTTTGAACAATGTTTCTCACAGTTATGCAGGTCAAAACATCCAATATTCAAGCACCCAACATATGCTGTCTGGTGAGGAACTACTTCCTGGTTCACAGACAGCAATCTTTTCAATGTGTGCCTACTTGGAGGAATGAGTGAGAAAGCTCTCTTGGTTCTCTCTTATAAGGTGTTTATTCCATTCATGAGGGAGCCTCCCTCATGACCTAATAATTTCCCAAAGGCCCCATCTCCTAATACTAACATCTTGGGATTGGGATTCAACAATATGAATTTTGGGAGGATTCGAACATTAAATTGATAACACCTTCCAGAACACATTTCTACGCTATCAATCTCATTAAACATTGATAGATAAAGAAAACAAAAGGAAATGCAAGATGTCTAGAGAATCTTGAAATTGTATGGAATACACATTTCTAAATATAAATAGATAGATACATAGCTATATACATAGAGTATCTGTCCAAACTGTTCATTTTCAGTGGGTTATTGTTAGTATGAATTCTCAGCACAGAAGGTTATTTGTGTGTAACTACATGATGAATAAATTTACTACAGAGTACAGCGGAAGAAACTATATGTTTGGATACAGGAAATAAGAGGAATAAGACTTTCTCTGTAGAAAATTTTAAAATAAGAATAAAGCTATATCTACTCAGTCATTTCTTTCATTATCCCATGTACTGGAAATTCTGATTAATTTCAATAGCACAGTATTTCTCTGTGAAATTTTGCTTTTGTTTTTGTTTTTGTTTTTGTTTGGTATAAAATCCAGATAACTCATGCAGTTATCATTCTTTTAATAATGTGACAAAAATTCAAATTTTTATTTTATTTATTTATTTATTTATTTATTTATTTATTTATTTATGATAGTCACACACACACAGAGAGAGAGAAAGAGAGAGGCAGAGACACAGGCAGAGGGAGAAGCAGGCTCCATGCACCGGGAGCCCGACGTGGGATTCGATCCCGGGTCTCCAGGATCGCGCCCTGGGCCAAAGGCAGGCGCTAAACCACTGCACCACCCAGGGATCCCCTCAAATTTTTAATAAGCTTACTTTTATTACTCCCTTTAATAATCTATGTATTCTACGTAAAAGTTAATTCTGAGAACTCTCAGTTACATGGTCAAACTCTACTCAAACAGTTAAGCCAAGTTTCAAAAGTTAAGTTTATCATGGTTTAGAATTAATCAAACTGATTTTGGGTGCCAGTCTTATTTAAAACCACCATATAATTAATATTCCTACATTTAACAATAGACTTAAACCACAAAAACAAAGTGACTGTAAATAGACCAAAACAAAATTAGTTACATCTAGGGACTCTATTTGCAAATTATCTCTTAAACTTGGCAGAAGAATTTTTATTAGGAGCATTTCATCTGGTATATTTTCCCATTTTCAAAAAGTCACATTAATGCAAAAGACACATCCAATAAAGAACTCTTATTCAACATACACAAAGAACTCTTAAGATTTCACAATATGAAAATAAACAACTCAATTAGAAAATGGACCAAAAATCTTAACAGACACCTCAACAAGAAGCTATATAGATGGAAAATAAACACACAGAAAGATGCTCCACAGCATATGTCATCAGGTAATTACAAACTAAAACAATGAGATGAGATGCCTTTGCACACTTGTTAGAATGTCCAAAATCCATAACTATTAACACCAAATGCTGGAGAGGATATAGAGGAACAGGGAATCCTATTTGTTGCTTATGAGAATTATAAATGGGACAATGATAAAATGGAACAGCCACTCTGAAAGACAGTTTAGCAGTTTCTTACAAAACTAAACTTATTTTTACTATATGATCCAACAATCACTCTTCTTGGTTTTTACTCAGTGGGATTAAAATCTTATCAGCACAAAAACCATCACATGAATGTTCATAGCAACTGTATTCAGAATTGCCCAAGCAATTGCCAAACCATATACATCAGTAGATGAATAGATAATGTACTTTTCGTACATTAGACAATGGAAAATTATTCAGTGCTTAACAATAATGAAGTATAAGTCATGAAAATATATGGAGGAAACCTAAATGAATATTTCAAAGAGGAAAAACAATTTAAAAAGGCTGCAGGCTGCATATTCCAATAATATGACTGTATGACATTCTGAAAAAGACAAAACTATGGAGATAGTAAAGGGATTAGTAGTTGCTGGGGATGTGTACATAGGCTGAGAAGAGAGGATTTTAGGGACAGTGAAAATACTCTGCGTGATACTATAATGATGGACACATGTGTTTTTGTTGGTCTCAGCTTATATATAGTGATGCTATTGCTAGGAATGCATGAAGCACTCTCCCAGACCTGTACCACTTGCAGTGAACCCCCATCAATATTTCCTCAGAGTGAATGTTGTGGATGGGCTGGCACATAGGCATTTTATGGATTGCAAGATGTACCTCAGCAACAACAATCCGGATTTTTGAAAGAACAAGAATTATTACTCACAAGCATTAGAAAGTACAAAGCAAGGTCAAAGAGAGAGAATGAACCTGCGGTTCTGCCTTTAGTTGGAGTCAAGGGGTGCCTAGGGTTTCTTGGGTTCCCTCTTTATTGGTCAATTTAAAACATAAGAGAAAAAATATAACAAGAGCATGTGAAGGGCAGGGTCATTTGAGTGGTCAGTTAGGTCATCCAGGGCTTTCTAAATGGGAAAATTCATGGGGCAATTGGTGGCTCAGTTGGTTAAAAATCTGACGCTTGATTTCATCAGGTTGTGAACTCAGTCTTGAGATGGAACCCTCCCCCAGGCTCTGGGCTTGGTCTGTAGCCTGCTTAAGATTCTCTCTCCCCTTCTCTCTGTTCTTTTCTGCTAACCCTTCCCACCCCCAGCACCCAGCCCCCAGCTCCTGTGTGTGTTCACATGTGCTCTCTCTCTTTCTCTCTCTCTCTAAATAAGAATGAATGAATGAATGATTGAATGAATAAGAAAATTCATGGGTGAATTGGCCTGGCTTTTAATCCAGTAGTATGGCTGGCAATATGTTTATCTGAGATACATGTTTTGTTTTATTTTTTTTTTAATGAATGCCTTTGCAATAAAAACTTAATGTTAGGCATTTACATAATAATCATAAAGGCTAGTCATCAGGCACTTACACTACCAACATGTCAGTGAATATCTATCCTAACCCATAGAATGTACAAGACCAAGAATAAACCCTAACATAAAGTATGGACTTTGGGTGATGAGGATGTGTTAGTGTAGGTTTATCATTCCTGACACATATATCACTCCAGTGTGGGATTGATAGTGAAAGAGGCTATGGATGTTTGAAGCAGGGCAGGGGAAATATGAGAATACTCTGGACTTTCTGCTCAATTTTCTGTGAACTTTTAACAGCTCTAAAAAAAATAAACTATGTTAAAGTAGGAAAAATTACATTCATGTATTTAAAAAATGTTAGCCTACTGCTTTTGTCCTTTTTTTATTGGCTTATATATATATATATATATATATATATATATTTATAAATTTTTTAAAAAGAAAAACTTTATCTTTTGTAGCTATTATGAATATGTTTTTATTTCATGAATAAAATATTTCAAAATAATCTTGTAGCATAAAGAAGAACATATTAAAAAATGATCTGTTGCAGGCATTAAATTTTATATCATAATATACAACCATTGGTACTTTGCCTCAAGGCTGCCTTCTTAAAGTCACCCTTTCCCTCAAAAGCTAACTCATTGCTTTGAATCAAATGAATATACCTGAAATTTATGTCCATTTAAGATCATTTTTTTTGGCTGCTCCCATCAGTCCAGCAGAAATCTTTATGCTACTTTAAAGAAATCTTAGAGGTTATGTCTTGAATATTTTAAAGAAATGGTTTAGAAATAGCAATCTAGTGAATTTGGACATAAAAATATTTCCCCCCTCAGATTCTTAGTTTGTCAGGACTACTTAAAGGTGTGAGGCAGAAGATAATTATTTGGTGCTCCCCAAAGCTGTTCCTTGGCATCCTGCTGAAGTTCAGTCTCTTTATCTCAATGTCCCCAAATATTCGTTAAATAGCTTACTTGTTATGACTGAAACAGAAATGTATGAAATCCTTTAGCTCATTGCACAAAGTAATAACACAGTAATGGCGTTTATTTTTCATTAGGAACTTTTTGATCCCAATTATTAGAGAAATCTGATTTTATGGTATCAAGGCAATTGTGTTTTCTTCTAAATGCATACAACGGGACTGAAATATGCAGTCATCCATCTGCAGAGCTGTGTATAGGCAATGAACACAAAGGTGCAAAGGCCATTTGTTAATGAATCTGAAAAGGAAATAAGAGAAGGAAGAAATGTAAATAACTTTTACCTCATTTCATACTCTCCATATTTTAAATATATTCATTTTTCAAGCCTCTTTTTTGCTGGATTATTTGCTAGTGATTTCGTGTTTACGTATCTCTCCTGGTGAATGTCTATGAAAATAAAACACTTCATTTATTCACAGAAAGGATTCAGAATCCCCATCAAGTGTATGTAACAGCATCCCCTACAGGGACTCATTAAGGATAACAAATTTTTGGTCAAGGAACATTCAGCCTTTCCTTTCTTAGTTATGATATATAGATACACTTTTAGCTGTTATTTATCCTAGGGATTTACTCTTCTCCATAATTTTCATTTTGATAAGTAAAACTTCCAAAATATTTTAATTGGTTCTAAGAATAATTGTGTTTAAATATAAATAAAGAAATAGACATCAAAAAATACTGTGTGCATTTGTGAATGTACTTTTCTAAATATATCACTAGGTCCCAGGAAGAAGATAGAAATATAGTTTTTAATTGCTACTAAAATAAGGTAAATATTATCTTTGTTTTTGTTACTGTCAAATTTGGCTCATTTTTTCCCCTTAATGTTTATAAGTTTTTCTTGCCATGAAGACTGTGAATTTATAAGCTATTTTGCAGGAGATTGAATTATTATATTTAACCAGAAAAGAGTGGAGTTCTTTCTTACCAGTGTTCTTTTTGCAACTCAACTCAGAATTGAACACATCTGTTATGTCAGTACAGAATTGTCTGTCAGATTAAAAATACCTGATTATCATTCATCCAAAATGAAAATATAATTTTCTTAGACTTTATTTACCATTATGCTTATTTTTGTAGAGTACATTAGTTCTAAATTCATCATTGCAAAATAGTTGAAATGGCAGGATTTTTGCAAACAAAAATGGAAATGGAAATCTTAGAAGAATAGTTTATTAAAGACAGAATTGGGATACTCTGGATATGTACATAGTAATTTATTTTTGAAACACTGCATTGATATCTAACTACCTTTTGGAGATTGAGACAGTTGCAATATTGCATATTAACACATATATCACTCAGTTAAAATTACTGTATAGATTCTGACTCTTATTTAGAGCTATAATAGTTGCTTATTAGCACTGAAACAGGGAAATATACAGTAGCACACACACACACACACACACTTTAAATCATTTCCATAAAAACAAATTGGCCACATATGTGTGTGTGGCGGGAGGGTGTCTATCTTCTAACTAGCATTGACCTACATTCTATAAGCAAAACAATTTGTAACAAATAAACATTCTGTAAATGAATCATGCTATTCAGTGAACTCATTTGCTCTGGTACACTTTAAAATCCGATGAGGGTCTTATTTATTGGATATGATTATATTATTGAAATTTAATTGAAAATGCATGAGACTTTCTATAAATTTTTAGTTAGATACTTCTCAATTATTTTCACAAATCATAATAAGTTTTACTAACGGTCTCTCTAGTTTTCATTTCCTACAATATAATCCCAAAGCACAAGGGCATATAGAATACACCATATCAAAACAGCAAAATTTATTCAAAATGGGATGAATTAGTCAAGTATCACATATCTTCACTGAAATGCCAAACTTAACTCTTTATACTGCTGAACTCCAAAAATTGAGACACTAATTATTATTCAGTACCCAAGAGGTCAATTAACAGATTTTGTTATGCTACTCTGGAGTTTTACAAAATTTATAATAGATTTTACATATTCTGTGCATATGGTGATGCAAGTATATTACCATGAAGACCATGTTGGATAAATATCTAACATTGATTGAATTAACCCACCTGGGTGGCTCAATCGGTTAAGCACTGACTCTTCTTGATTTCACTTCTCAGGGTTGTGAGATCCAACTGGGAACGGAGCCTGCTTAAGATTGTCTCTCTCTCTCTCCCTCCCTCTGCCCTTTCCCCTCTCTTAAAAAAAATTTAATTAATTAATAAACCCTCTATAGATAAGATTGCAATCTTGCATATATAAAGAAATTAGAAACACATTTCAACAACCAAAAATTTCTATCCATTCCACAGTTAATATGTTTTTTTCCTTTAAACAGTAAATTTTAATTTGTTTTTCCATCTCTATATTATTCCTGGAATAATTGGCACTTTGTCATAGTTATTCTGCTCCAATACTTGGAAACACATACCTATTTATTGTGTTCTAACAAAGCAGGAGGAGTATTTTCCAAATTTCCAGGTCAATTTTGATTTTTTAATTGTTTTCTGAAGATATTTTTAGGTTTTTTATGATTTTATTTATTTATTTATTTGTTTGTTTGTTTGTTTATTTATTTATGAGAGACACAGAGTTAGAGAGGCAGAGACATAGGTAGAAGGAGAACCAGGCTCCCTGCAGTGACCCTAATGCAGGATTCGATCCCAAGACCTGGGATCATGACCTGAGCCAAAGGCAGTTGCTCAACCAGTCAGCTATCCAAGTCTTCCTTATGAAGATTTTTTTTTTTTAAATAGTACATATGTGGATCTATTTCTGTGAAAAAAAAGTTTGATAAATACATACATTTTTTAAGGATGTTTGTATTTATCCTATTTTGAGGATAAAACAAGAGTTAAGTCCTTTAGAAATAATAGTTTTAACATCTAGTATTTAATAATAATAAATTACTCTAAAATCACATCCATATTTGGAATATAATGACAGCATATACTTTAATTCACCAACAGTTGTAAAATAACAAACTCATACAAGAGACAATGTTTATAAATAATTATGGCCCACCATTGTATTTTACAGTTTGTCAGTGTTCCCTTGTTTTTGACTAACTTTTGGTAAGTTAATTATTCATTTCTTCTTTTAAATGTTTAGAAAAACATTTAGATTCTTCACATATTTGAATAATACTCTATGAAGATTTTGGGGTTCCATCTCTCACTAAATAGCATTACAAAAATGCAAATATGTGATTGATAGCATTGTGAAAATTGTATCCCTATTGTTAAAATTGCTGAAACCTCATCAAGTCTTCAGCTGGCCACACATCGTAGTCAAATAAACTTTGATTTTCTGCACCTGCAAGTCATTCGTATCCATCTGAACATTCATGAAACCCAAGAATTTCTCTTTAAATAAAATGTCTGTTAATGTTTTGCAAGGATCTTGAAAAATGGCCCGCTTCCCCCTCTTTGTACTCTCCCTCTCAAATAAATAAATGAAATATTTTAAAAAATAATAAATTGTTACAAACAAAATATAAATATGTAATAATAAATGTTCTAAAATGTAGATAAATAATTATTTAACACAAAGTATGATTTTATTAAAGTGTATCTCAATGAGATGGATACCACCTGTCCCCAACATACCTTAAATATTGATAGACTGAATTGAATTTCAGCAGAATTAAGTTTCTTTTTAAATAAAATTAATTTTAGTTGTTAAAAATTATTGTTCACACAAATAAATAATGAGGATATTTCACTTTTGTTATAGAAATGTCACCGATTTAAATTTTTTAATTACATGCAAAAGTTATATAGTGATTAATTAATAAATTTACTTTTATGAGATATTAAATGACAAATAAGGTCTTCAATTTGTTGAAAGCAAAGATTTGAACATCAACTGGCTTGCAAAAAAAAATTTGTTAGGGTGCCAACAGAATCATTCATGACCCAATTTCTGGGAAGTACACCAAAAATGATTTACCAAGTATTATCAACTGACTATTAATTACATCTGTTATTTTTTCACCTAGAGACATGTTATTTAATCTTATGTACTCAGAAAGGGTTATGAAAATTGGAATACTTTTCATCCTACTTTACATTTGCCAATGCAATATTTGTTAATAACTTTTTGGTCCCCTCTCATAACCCAATTAAGAAAGCCAGACTTTATTGTTAAACTAATTAGGCAAATTATAGCTGGATTCTGTCGGAATAAAAGCCTACCTTCACCATATAGTTCAAATACATATGTTAATCCAAAACTTCAGGATTTACTATGAAAACCACAATATCATTGCATTATTTGTTAATGAGAAATAGGAAACATTAAGCATTTTATTAAATATTATTGAATATTTAGAAAAATGAAGACTTCCCATAGTGTCTAATATAAACTATGTGTACTTAAAGAGAACGCTTTTCAGGGGCATCTGGGTAGCACAGTCAGGCCTCCAACTCTTGGTTTCAGCTCAGGTCATGATCACACAGCATCCTGGGATCAAGCCCCATATTGGTGTCTGAACTCAGTGGTGAATCTGCTTCAGATTCCCTCCCTCCCCTTCTGCCTGTCCCCACTCCCACTTACTCTCCCTCTCTCTCTCTCAAAAAAAAATAGATAAAATCTTAAAAAAAAAAAAAGAAGATGCTTTTCAGTGTATTGGGTGAGATGCTTGCTTTGGTCAGTCCAGGTTTTCCTACCCAACATTTGGTTCCTTCACCCCATTTCTGCTAGAAATCTGTTCCATAAAGCCATGGCACCACATATTCTGCTGTCTCTCCATCTTCTAGGTCAGTAGTTTGCCCTGTGTTTTCTCCTTCCTTATGGATTCAAGAAGAGTTCATTATATTTCAACCTGTTTGGGTTTTTACTTGTTAAATGGAATAGTAATTTCTAAGCTCCTTACATGCAAAACTGGAAACCAGAACACTTGGGTCCTTTTATTCCCTATCTTTAGTATATGTTACTAGTATTTTACCTCCTACCCTGAAGAAATAAGTGTATTAAAAAAAAAGAAAAAAGAAGTGTATTTTTAATTGTTTTTCTTTTTCTTCAAATAATTTTCCTTCAGTGAAATGTCTATCAATTATCATATATATTAATCATTATATTAATATAAAATATATCTACATTGATATATAAAACTTTATATCAATATATAAAGATACATATTCATATTTATATATTATATTATCAAATTAAATATTAATATATAACAAATATATATTTATATTAATATATAAATTTTCATATTAACATATATGTTTATATATTAACATATATTAATTTATACTCTCTAGGTATTTAGTTTTGGTCTATACATGTGTGCTGTTAGGGAATAAGCAATCTGATGATAAGATTGGTCATGGCTTCTCTCCATGAGTTTGAAAAGGAGGAAGGTATTAGCCTCAGAGTGGTAGGCTCCAGACACCTCAGAATCTGTGTGGTCATCTTTCTTGCTCTTCTACCTCAGTAATCCCCTCAGGTCTTGATTTTATCTTCAAATTTTTAGGGAGTAGCAGCATATGCAGAAGCAATTTCCTGGGTACAGCTTACCCTGAGGGGGAAGGGAGAAGTGAAAGCTCATGAAGCAAAAGCTCTGGACACTGGACACACTTTCATTATTATTTTCTTAAAGACTTTATTTATTTATTCATGAGTGACACAGAGAGACAGAAACACAGGCAGAGGGAGAGGCAGGCTTCATGCAGGGAGCCCGACATGGGACTCCATCCCAGGATTCCAGGATCACGACCTAGGCCAGAGGCAGGTGCCAAACCACTGAGGCACCTGGGCTGCCCATGGACACACTTTAAATCACCTATATACTCCACCAAAACTTTTGCACTGCCTTGATATCTTGCAGACTCCGATTATCAGCTGGTGTTGCTGATTTCTGCCGCAAAAGGTCAGGCAGTCATTTTTCCAAAACAGTGTGGGGAATAAAAGCAAGACCCAATTTTTAAAAGACTTACTTCAACCTAAACTCTCAGGGCTTCTTTGAGCTGCCCTCTGATCCCAGCCTGCAGTTAAGCATCTTCCACATTCCCCTGTCTCCTGCATTGTCTGAACATACACTTTATTGTTTTCATTTATTTCTTGAATTTGTGTTCTCTTCTTGCCCTTATAATTTCTTCAGTGTTGATTTTGGGGTGAGAAAACCCACCTTCCATGCTATATATCCTCCTGAGAGTAACTAGCAGTCTCACTTCCTGAAATTTCAGTGTGTGTGTTTCAATATAACCCAAACTTTTATGAACACGTTTTCTAAAAAATGACAATTATTAAGAAAGAAATCCTGAGGTGTGGCAAATCACCAAATGAATGGAATGTAATCAGAGATACATGCAATGAAGGAGGCAGGCTAACCAAATTTGGAAATGAACAAAGATGTGTGCCAGGCAAAATGCTAATTTCAGGCTAACGAGACGCTGGTAAACTAGAGAAATCCAAATGAAGTTAACCCTAATAAATATTAAGTCCAAATAAATATCAGCAAAGGTACTGATAAACATTTTTTATTGCATTAACATGTTGATTAAAATGGACAACTTTTACATACAGCAAACAGAAATATGAGTTAAGATTCACAAATTACAAATTTGGTAATCCTGTGCTGTTACCAATATTTATGAGAATTTTTAGTCCCATTATCTGGAAAACTATTTTCAAAATACAATTTATCTTCCGCTGTGACTGATTGCAAATTCAATTTTAAAAAACACTGTTTCTATCTCCTTCTTAATGTTTTCTATGCGAACTGATGCACATACTTTTTGAAGCAGGTATATTGTAATGATAAATAAATGTACATATGATGCACATAGTTCTTTTACTGAGCAATGCATTCAAACAAGCTAAATGTCTTAAAGTTCCAATTCTACAGTCATTGCATTTATATAGCAGACTACAGAGGCAAAATTATTTTAATTTTATGCCTTGGTGAAACTTTGATTGCGTGTCTACTGATCTACTTGGTAAATTGTTTTAAAGAATGGAAAATATTTGCATGGTTTTCCTAATGAAAATTCCAAGAATTAAATTTAAATAATAATGCTAAATTGACTTAAAAGTGAAAACTCTGAAATAATTGTAAAAATTATTTTCCCGGCCATCTGCTCTCTTTCCAATACCACAGTTGGGCATTTTCCCCAGTCTGTACTTCATACTCTACATAGCACTCAGGGCATGCACTGCATCTAAATTGTCACCTAATTAGAGAATTAGCCTGAGGTTGCTTAGGATGAATCAATTGCTTCTTCCTTTGAAGATACTACTGCCCCTGGAACTAAAAGCGTAGATTCAATGGCATGTCCTATGTTTTTGGCAGTGTTTCCAGAGAAGGCTATGTTGTCTTTCAGTTAGTTATTACAGTTGTAGGTCTTGCATCTTCACAAAATGCATTAGATTGAATTTACAGAAAAGATGGTTTGGATTATAGATATTTACATGAGATTTAAAGAATCATACTCTCATTGAGAAAAAATATATCATACAGAGTGGCCTCTGAATCACAAATATGGATTTCTATAATCTTTGGGTTTCCAAGGACACTTTTATCTGAAGGGGCTTTACATCCATTTTTTAAAAATTTGTGTTATCATTCCTACAGTGACTTTAGTAAATTGGCTTTTCAAATAGAGATTTTTAAAAATTTATAGGGAACCTTTGGACTTTCTTTCTTAAAACCGGTTGAAATTCAAAACTGCCTATATGAAAACAAATATGTACTATATAAACTCCAAAGGAATATCCCCAAAACAGACTTCTTCAATCTTAACTCCTTGGGTTTCATTTGTCTGGTAACATGCAGTGCTAGCCAATAGTAAAATCTCTTTATGGAAATTCACGTCCTCAAGCCAGGGTGGTTGGTTAATTTGTTTCTGAGTTTATATGAGTCAATTTACAATTTAACCTTTCCTTTCTGTCTTTTTGTATGTGGCCAAATGGAAAGAATATTCAGTTTCCACCTACAAAAAAAGAACTCAGTAAGAAGATCAGATATCATCTTGAGTTGAGCACTGCCTACTTCCCCACAGAGAGGGAAATAAGAGAGACTTGTTGAGGTTTGCACTTGAAGGAATTGACCTTGAAACGATGATGAACCATGAGGGGCTTCTTGAAGTTTAGGCACACTGGAGATTCCGGACATAATTTTATCAGTTTAGTGAATATTTTAAAATATTTCTATCATTTTCTAGAAATTCTGAAAGTTATCTATTCTATGTAAAAACTGTTCATCAATTCATGAATGCCACAGAACTCTGGTTTCCTTAAGCAAGCATTATAAACTTTGTCTTGCCTGCTCTTCTATATTCTTTCTGAGATCTGACAAGTGTTTAAATATAAGCTCTCATTGTGGTTTCAAAGACAAGTTTGTGTTAAAATATTAAAGACTTGACTAGAAACTTGGAAATATTTTGCCCAGGGACTTAACAACTATTTTCTTAGGCAGTTTGGGCTGTTATAACATAATATCAAAAGTTTGCTGTCTTATAAACAAATTCAGGATGCCAGTACAGTTGGGTTCTGGTGAGAGCCCTCTTCTGGCTTGCAGATAACCATCTTCTCATCGCATACTCATGTGATGATAAACAGAGCAGAGGAAGCAAACTCTATCATGAATATTATAAGGACAATAATCTTCATCCTGAGAGCTCTATCTTCATAAACTCATCTAATTCTAATTAAATAATTATCTTGGGAATTGGAAAGGAAAGGATTTGGGACACCTAAATGGTTCAGTTAGTTAAGCATCTGACTCTTGATTTTAGCTCAGGTCATGATCTCAGGGTCCTGCAATTGGGCCCTGAGATGGGCTCCAGGCTCAGCAGGGAGTCTACTTGAGATTCTTTCCCTCTTCCCCTCCCCGTGCCATCTCTCAAATAAATAAATAAACTTTTTTTTTTTTTTCTTTTAAGAAAGCATCCTGGGTTCCTATCCTTTGGAATATAAATTTGTATTTTTAGGGGAAAAATCAAACTAATATTCCTAAGCTTTAGAATGCCTGTGATATCTCAGCAGTTTTTGCCTTTAACCCCCTTAAAATATAAATGGATACATCACTTGAGGTAAATCTCTATCTAGAATTTTCTAACTAGTAAGTCATAATTTAATTTTCAATTCTTGTCTTTCAGTCCACATCTGAAGTTTCAGTAATATTTTTTGCAGAAAGCCCTAATGTTGAAAAAAAAAAAAAAAACTTTCTTTATAATCCCATACTATCTCTTTAGCTAATATAATTAATACAATAGTATTGAAGAAATAATGCATGTTTTGTCATTTTGTTTACAAAAGTTTTTAAAAATTTGATATAACATAATGGAAAACCCTTAATAAAATGAAAATATATCAAATAAATCACATTCTTCAATTATTTATAAAATTACTCTATACCTACTTAAGAAAGGTACACAGATAAAAGTCATGTGATCATTTATTTGCTTTTGTTTCATTCATAGAAGAGGGGACTCTTCTAATAAAAAACAATTGACAAGTGGTGCCTGTGAGGCTCAGTTAGCTGGGCACCCAACTCTCAATTCCTGCTCATGTCATGATCACAGGGTCCTGAGATCCAGCCCCACAATGAGTTCCACAGTTAGTAGGGTGTCTGCTTGAGATTTCTTTCCTTCTCCCTATGCCCCTCCCCCTGCTCAAGCACTCTCTATTTCTCAAAATAAATAAATAAATCTTTTAAAACAAATTGACAGAATTATTTTCATAATATTTTATTGATGGGTAATCTTAAACCAAATTCAGGCTCATAATAGATTAATAGTTTTGCTTTTATATTCATCAATGGACAAAATATCTTGTGGTTCAAAAAGATAATATATTTCAGAAACAAAAGAGGAAGCAATAAAATTATCAGGTATATCACTCTTAGGAGAATCACAAGTACATAAAAGTCACTCTATATATAGAGACCCCTGCACTGTTTCATCATGTCCAAATGAATACAATACTGACATTCTTCTCCAAAGAAATAAAAAGCTTTGAAAAATAAATTTTCAAAGCTTCAGAGAATATCCTTTGAAAAACAAATTTCAAAAATTTAAAGAAATATGATGAAGCAGAATTAAAAAAAAAAAACATGGTTTGTATAACAATACGTTTTTAATGTTTGATTCTGACATTATCCTAATAATTCAAATATATTAGTGTCTGTAGGCATCTCATTAGATGCTGTTTTTGTATAACATCTGACTTTCAACCCATGGAGTTATCACAATGGGATAAAAGAAAACAATGAATTGCATTTTTATTCTTTCAAGAAAAGTATTACAATAAATTTTATACGTAAAGACAATTATTTTAAAATCATTTCTTCTGTAAGCCTATTAAAGAATTTGTATGCAATATACAAGGAAAAAGTGAATCTTACGCAGTATTACTTAAGTCAAGAAACCACACTTCAAATAGTATTATGTAATTGCAATTATACTATAGGTAGTATTGATTGATAGTCTTACTTTGCAAAAAGAAAAGACTTCTACTAATGGGAACTGATATAAATACATAAAATACTGTGAATAATACAGATAAAATACATTAGAAATGAGGATACACATGGCTAAGTAGAAATAACTATCTTTCTTTTGACTACAATTTTATTTTTGTTATTAATTCTAACTATGTGCTGTGAGGAACCCAATCTATACACTTTGCTCTTGCTGAACATATGAATTCAGTATTCATGTATTCCTCATCAGAGGTGTGCATTAGCATACTGAGGAGTCAGCTTCTCAATCTCCTGAATAGAATATTGCTGTAAATGTTAGTAAGCTAACTCGATTGCCTTTTTATGTTTTTAATAGGTTAGCTTGAATAGCTTCATAATGTCAATAGTCATTTAGAAAATGATGTTATTTGGAGAGAATGGTGATCTCCTTTCCCTATTGGCATCTTCAGGCCAGACTTCTACAGCCAAAGTGATGAGGAGCTATGAGGCAATTAAACAATAAATGTGAAGTCAGCCTCCCCACTTTTACTCAGAATTGGACTAACTCTACCAAACAGATTGGGCAAACACCACTAAAGCCAAAACCAGAGGCAATGATTCCAAAGAAAAGAGGGTATTATAAAACTCTGTACATGTGCTCTAGGCCACAGGCCAAAAGGAGAATTTTCCAATGGTTTCTATGAAGGTATGACCCTCTTTTATTCTTAAATATTTAAGTGATTTCCTCTGTCATCTCCTCACTTCATCTGTTCTTCGAAAAAAAAAAATGGTGTTCACTTGTCCACTTTTCTCAAGTTGGTGATCCAAGTCTAAGTTAAATGAAATATAATAAATCAGAACTATAAGAGTAGGTATGCACAATATCACCCTTAAAACTCCTAAACTTTCCTAATAACTTATGCTTTCTTTAATCCTTATGAGTAAAAAATACTAGTATTTTGTGTTGTACAACCTCTGTGAAATCTGTTTTACCCTGTCTTTAATATGTCAGAGTTAACTGATATCTTTTATGCTATCAGTCTTACATTTGTAGGAGAAAATTGGTGCTTTAATGGAAATCTATGCATGGTCTATAGCACACTCTCCAGGTTACCTGAGTTTGACATGAGGGAACGGTTTTATAATTTTTTAAGTTGTTAGATAACTGATAAAACACAAAATAGTTATTTTCCGTAGATATACAGGTGATTTCTGTCTTATGGAGAGACACCCAGGGGAGAAAAAATTGCCTCTAAAAAAAAAAAAAAAAAAAAAAAAGCAAGCTCCTCTTTACATTTGTATGAGAGTCATGATTTTGTTATTTAAAAAAAAAAAAACAAAAACAAAAACAAAAACAAAAAAACATCTTTTGGTTCATACTGGCTCCATCATGGCTCCATTATGCCTCCACCATGGCTCCACCATGGCTGGATATCTCTCATGCTGAATATCCTCCATGCAGGGTTCCCATTTTAGGCAGCTAAGTTCAGCAGGAAGAATGAAAGGACATTTAGTATCCTATCCAACATTTCATTACTTTATATGGTCTCCAACCCTTTTATGTAACACTATCAGTCAAGAAAAAAAAAAAGTGGTGGATACCTTTCAACCTTCAAGATAAAGGGAATAACATGAACTAATACAAGGAGGTCAGAAGGCACAGAGTAACAGAAAGTACCTCAGCTTAACTGAAATTCTAAGAGAACCAGGAAGGCATACTATGAAAAAAAATTCAGGAATATGCTTTGTAGTGAAAGATATGATCATGTTTTCCAGTTGCATTCAATATTTTGTCTTTTTTTTTAAGATTTTATTTATTTATTCATGAGAGAACAGAGTGAGAGGCAGAGATATAGGTAGAGAGAGAAGTAGACTCCATACAGGGAGCCCGACATGGGACTCGATCCTGAGACTCCAGGATCACACCCAGGGCTGAAGGCAGACGCTCAACCACTGAGCCACCCAGGCGTCCCAATATTTTGTCTTAAAAAGTGCCATTTTATTTATATTTGAATAATTCAAATGGTAATTTTAATTTCTTTAATTATATTTTTATATGTGAAAATACTAATATTAAATTAATTTCCTAAGGAACAGATATATTTTATGTGTTTCTGGCTTCTCAGATTTCTTTTATTAGCTGTAACACTACAAAGAAATGCATGTATATTGAATTAATATATGAAATACATTGTCCAATAATTCTGACAATGTTTGGCTAGGGGGATCATATACAAATGGCTAATTATTCGATGTTTTTTGAACAATGTACATTTTCTACATTTCCTGTTATTAAATTTCTTGAGTAATACTTATTTTCTATGTTATTGTCCTTTAATAGCATGTATTTTTGATTTTCCTAACCCTGTACTATCTGTAATATACAGTGACTACAGTGTGGCACAAAGATGCTTGTGAAATGCTGCTCTCAGAAATGACAAGTGAAAATACACGCTGACAGGAGTAGACTTTAGCTTGCTATGGAGAGCTCTCTTTCTCTTTCTTTTTCTCTTTCTCTTTCTTTTTCTCTCATTATTTAATATACTCTGCCCCTGGGATACTGCTCAGAGAAGGAACAGCCAAAATTGCTTCTTCTTCTTTTGGCTCAAATATCTTGGAAAAATTGAGAACCCCACAGAGCTCAAAGGAGGAGTACCCGGAGTGTTGTGCAATTTTCTCATTTTTAGTTTTCTTTTCCTTTGTTATGGACCTTTAAAGACTAAGATTTGTTGTAGACTTTAAGTTTAAGAAAAAAGACTTTCAAAGAAAAGCAAAACATTTGTGAAATGATAAATGTTATGTTTATATCTTGTTAGTGAGCTTCTTGAAAGTGCTTATAGCTTTGAGGTAGAGTAAAGAATATTGGGTAAATAATATTCCCTGCAGAGTGAAAGTTGTGCATAGAGAGAAATCATGCAGAGAAACTTAGAAAGCCTACATCACAAGAAATGCTTTTCAGCAGGGAAGTCTCCCTCTGAACTTATACATAGGTCAGAATGACATAAAATGCTTCTTTATTGATAATGACAGAAGTTTAAATAACTTTCAGATGATGTCTATACAAAAACTATAAATTGAATCATAATTCAAAATTTCAATTTGATCCAGTAATCCTACTTCCAGAACAGAGAACACTCCTGATGTGATAAATCAAAATGGAATACAGAGTTGACACTGTTTTCTGGCAAAATATTGGATTTTGCTCAGAGTACTACTATTTACAACTAGGCAAAAAAAAAAAAAGTCAAACTGAATCTGACAAAACTATTTGTTCAACAAATATATATCACATACCTACTGTGTATAGGCCTGATTCTAGTGGTGAAAATACAATAATAATAAATATAATATCTGTTCTTAAGTAACATGCTACTGGAGAAGGCAGCTACAAATATGTGAACAAATATATACATAATACATTTTCAAATAGTAAAAAATAAAAAGCATTATGAAAAAAAGGTGGTATGGTAGTTATAACAAAGGAATGATTGTTTCACTGAGGAGTGGGGACTACTTTGACTAGAATGTCCCCAAAATTCTGGGTAAAATATGAATAGACATTCAGATAATAAGGATTTAAGTATATATAAAATCTAAAGTATGAACATTCAGGTAAAGAGAATAAGATATATAAAGGTTTTGAGGCTACACTGGATTTATATATTTTGGAGATTGAAAAAGTTCAGGGTAGCCAGAACATCATGAATATTGAGTTAAATACTAAGAAAGGGAAAAGCAGAAATGAGGGAAGGCTTGGCTTCCTCAAGAAAATGTCTAAATTGCCAAGCATTCAAATAAATTTAAGAAGTAGGTCAGAAATATGAAATTTGTTTAAAAAAAAAACTCCTACCTCTTCTAAATATCATACCTAATCAAAGCTAGGCAGCTTCTTCAATTTTTTTTTATTTGCCTATATGTGATAGTTCATTTAATGTGTCAAATGGGCTAAATGATGCCCAGAGAGCTTATAAAATAATGTATCTGTGAAGATGTTTCCAGAAAAGGTTAACATTTGAAACAATATACTAAGTAAAGAAAATCTTCCTTCACCAAAGTGAGATGAGGATCATCCAATCTGTGAGGATCTCAAAAGACCAGAAAGACAGAGGAAGATGAATTTTCTCTCTCTCCTTGAGCTAGGATATCCTTCTTCTCTTGCCCTCTGGCATTGGGGTACTTGGTTCTCAGGCCTTAGGGTTCTAGGGCTTATATCAGCAGCTCCCCTAGTTCTCAATTCTTCAGGAAATATATAAATATAAGTACATATCATATATATGTGTGTATATAAGTATATATCATATATATGTGTGTATATAAGTATATATCATATATATCAAATATAAGTATATATCATACATATCATATATAAGTGTATATATATTCATGCTTATAATATATGTGTAAATATATTTGTGTGTGTATATATATATGTATATATATATCTCCTATCAGCTCTGTTTCTCTGGGGAACCTATTACAATATATGTCAATATTCGAAAACAGCAGTGCCTATTCCTAATTCCACATCACTACACAGAGACAGATAAAAATTAAGTGAATGTAAGGAAAATGTAGCAGAGTCTCAATAGTGGATAAAATGAGTAATATCACCTGCAGAGGCAAAAGTTTTAACCCTCAGAGAGGAAATATTGAGAAATGGTCTAAGAAGCAGTGGACCAGAGCACTGACTTCTAGGGAATCTAAAGGCATAGTCTGGTGTGTTCACAATCACAATAGTGTTTAGAAGATATAATTTTAGAAGGAGAGGAAAGACACTTAGAAGAGGAACATAGCAGAGGCTTAATGTTAATGATGAAGAAAAAAAAAATCAGAGGGTGAAAAGTAAAGGTCTCATTACAAAATCAGATTTACCAAAACTTCTCTATCAAAAAAGTGCCATATATTTAAGAAACTATGTTTGCTACCAACAGGAAAGAGTATTTAGATGGTTGACTTCTCTTTAGAAATATTTGTAATTGTTGGCCCAGAAAAATATCAGCTCAAATTAAAATGAATGGGGGAGAGAGGCAGGCATCATCCATAAAAAGAAATAACAAGAGTAAAACAGGAGATAATCAATATTAATTATCTAATCAAAACACTTCCCAAAAGTCCAACCACAAAGAGGAGAACACTTATAGCACAATATTTCAAAATTAATTAATTATAATTAAGTAAGCAATGAAAAATATAACAGGATACCACAAGTCGGCAATTCAAAAACTTGGAATAGAAATATAGCAAAAAAACAAAACAAAACAAAACAAAACAAAAAACAAATCCTGAGAGTTGTGAAACAAAGGTTGATGGCACTCAGGAAAGAAATTAGATTAAAAAACAGAATTATCCCTACTCTAAGGGGAAAACTAAATCAACACATACCAAGAGGATTGTCTTCAGTGAGGTGTAGGGAAATATGTTAGGGTATAGGAAATCTCACTTGCTTTGATGGTCAGAGAATCATTTATAATTGCCAGAATTCTTGATAGCATCTATCTAGATATAGTGAGTTTTATTACGTGAAAATATATGTGAGTAAAGAAAAGTAAAAACTTACACTTTCAGGTGGGTTGTGGCAGTTTGTTAAGATTACCACACCCCACAAAAATTAATAAGGTAAGTCATGCAAATTATAAAAATTTTATATTGCACATCAAATCTGTGGAGAAGAGTCCTTCCCATGTGGCCTGTTTCTCCCCTAGGATGAATTTGATTCTGCACAGAAGCTGAGATTCCAATTTGCCCACAAGAGCGATGAACACTGTTGGAAAAAGACACCGGCAACAGGACTGCTATGTTGGACTGGAGACTCAGGGAACCTCAGATGCAACTGTGCCTTTCCACATATTCTGACTAATTTCTGGGGTACTAGTCTGGTAAATCAGCATGAACTCTCTTTACTCTTACAGTGCTTGGGAGACAAATATACCCAAAGGAGGTGTCTGCCTCAGACATGTGACCAAACAGTCCCTCAAGACATCTGCCAACATTTCAAGCTGCAGGAATAAAGAATGAAAAATTAATTTAGCAATTGTTCAAGGGCCAACCTTGAAGAGTCTTTTAGGGCTCTGGAGCTAGAGATCCATCTTGTTCTCAGGCAAAAACCCAGGAGAGTCATATTTAAAGAAAGGGAATAAATCAAAGGTGGAGAAATTCTTAACCAAAATTGAAACCCAGCCCTGCCTTGGCTCCATTTCTGACAGACAGAGGCAATCAGTCATTCTCCAGTGAGGAAAGGTATCATCCGAAGAAATCTCTATGATGCTATGATGCAAATGTCAGGTAAACATTTTTTAAAAAAATCATCAGACATACAAATATTCAGGAAAACATGACCACTATCAAGATAAAAAATAAATAATAGAAGCTGGTCCATAGATAAAGCAGATTTTTAAGTTAGCAAAGATTTTTAAAGTACTAGTAAATGATATAATTTTTCTAAAAAGATAGAAAATTGGTGACAAATGATGGAACCAGGAAAAGAAGCCCTTTCTCAGCTGTCTTTTAGTGTTCTTCCTGTACCCTATACTGGCAGAGTTCAACATCGTGCCAGCTTGCAAAAGAAATGGTCACGGGGTGTCCTTCCATCATTGCAAAGCAGGGCAAAACAAGGTAAATTTGGACCAAGAGGCAATAAAGGGCTAACTGGCAATAAAGGGATAAATGATGTCAAACATTACACGCATTATTGACAATTCTTATTGTTAGAAGAACAATGAATCTATGTGCATAGACTTGGGATCAAAGTTTATTTTATTTTTATTATTGTTACCAAATTGATGATTTTCTAAAAAAGACACAAATATATCCAATATACCTATCTCCAAGCAATAGAAACCACAATTTACTTTGGCTTAGGCAAATTGGCATAATAAATAGATATTTTGTGAAGGTACATTAACTGAACTTCAGGAAGAATCAGGGTAGAATTTGTCAAAGAGATGATCATCATAGAAATCTATATCTCTCACATATTATTCTCTTTTATTTATATATTTTATTTTATTTTCTGAGAGACTTCCATGTGGTGTGAGATCCAGATGCTGGTAGGAACAGGCATGTTTATATCCTTAGATCCAATTCATTCAGAGATGCAATTAAAAATATTCTAAAGATTTTGGCTTGACATATGTCAAATTACCCAGTAGGATATAAGACTGGAATCAAAGGAATCAAACATTGTGATTCACTCAGCATAGGTCTCATGAATACTCCCAGACTCATGTCCACAGGAGAGGATGGACATTGTCCTTGAAGAATAATTATGAGCCAGTTAGCCACATGCATTCTATGGCTGTTACAAACATGATAAAAAATAACTGCATCACATTTTAATTGAAGATAATATCACACTATAGCAATAAAATTATAAAGTCTTTAAAAATAAGCTTGGGAAGAAATGTGCAGGACAGATCCGAAGAAAATTTTAATCTTCACTAAAAAATAAAGTGATAAAATGAGTGTAGATTTATCTTCTATAGTAGATACAATCTATACATATTTTGGAATGGCAAACACATACACACACGTATATCCAAAACACATCGTATTTCAGAGCTTGACCAAATGAAATGAAGATATTAAAGTGCATTCATTAAATGAAGTGTTCTGTTTCTAAGCTAGAGAACACTACTTGAGAAGATAAACTCCCGTGAGTATTGAATACTTCTAATGCTAAAACATTAATTACAAAATTATTCCTGAGAACCTGTGGAGAGAAAATTTAGAGGCCAGCAATGATGTGAAGTATCTGTGAAGTATGTGAAAATGCAATTAACAAAGTCAGCCTTTGCTTCCAGGGAATTTGTCAGATCCTACTGAAAAGTAACACAAATTTAAATATACCGTAAGGGGCAGAGAAGGGATAGAGACTGGAAACTGATTATGAATGGAAGTTTCAAAGAGACCCCATGGGTGCCTGGGTGGCTCAGTCAGTTAAGCATTTGCTTTTGGCTCAGTTCATGATCTCAGAGTCCTGGGATGGAGCCTTGGGCTCCCTGCTCAGCTGAAGTCTGCTTGTCCCTCTCCCTCTGCCCTTCCCTCTGCTTGTGCTCTCTCTCTCTTTCTCTCAAATAAATAAAATCTTAAAAAAAAAAAAAAAGGAAGAGATCCCATATAAATATGACACTATCAAGAGTGATTTCATCAGCATGCAAATTGGGGGAAAAAAACCTCTAACTTTGATGTTTTTATTTACTTTGGATTTAGATTAAATGGGGAGAACAAATGAAAGGGATAGAGACAGAGAGAGAAATGACCACAATAATTTCTAACCACAAGCTTGAATGAGTATGGACATGGATCAATAATTCCTAATACTAGGTGTAATACAACACTTAAAAAAAAAAGATCATGTGCTTTCTTCAGCAGCACATAGATTAAAACTAGAATAATACAGAGAAGATTAATGTGGACCCTGTGCAAGGATGACACACAAATTTGGAAAGTGTTCAATATTTAAATAAACAAAACCAACCCAAACAACAGGTAATTGTTTTTAATTTGCAGTAATTGAGACTCTGGTGAAGGAAATAAAACACATGAAATCTGAGCCACAAATAATTCATATATATAGCACACATATCTGCCAGGGTGGGAGATTTGGAAATAATAGATACGGAAGGCAAATTAAGTTAAACTTTTTAAAGGAAAAACATCTATATTTTCTCATATACTTATATGAGAAAAGCATTAGAAATCATCAAAAAATTGACTAGGTAGATTTTTAAATAGAATCCAATAAAGATTTGGTTTAATTTAGAAATGAAAACTTTAATAATGATAATAAAAAAATGGGAAGGGCAGATTTGAAGAGATGAGTAGAAGATAAAGGAATCGGAAGATAAATTTGATGAGATTATGTAGCAGCATAGAAAAGTGAGTTGGAGAATATTTTAACAAGAAAATTGTAAGAGACACAAAATGTACAGGAGACTAATATATATGTATATTTGACTAATACAGACTAATATTAGACTAATATATATGTCTATATATGGATACAATGTATAGGTACAATGTGGATACAATTTGGATATATATATATATATATATATCCAACATTTTACAAGGTATGTAAATAGAATAGTATATATAGAATTATACCTTCTGTATGTAATCGATGGTATATAGAATTATAATAAGCGCAAAATTGAAAAATGGAAGATTTAAAATGATGAATCAATTCCAAGCATCATACTTTTATTTATTTATTTTTAAGATTTTATTTATTTATTCATGAGAGACACAGAGAGAAGCAGAGACATAGGCGGAGAGAGAAGCAGGCTCCATGCAGGGAGCCCGACGGGGGACTCCATCCCAGAATTCCAGGATCATGCCCTGAGCCGAAGGCAGGCACTAAACTGCTGAGCCACCCACACGTTCCCAAGCATCATACTTTTAAACAAGCAAGCAAACAAATAAAAAAACAAAACCAGGAAATCTACATTTAAATATTTATCATGAAAACTGTATGCCAACAAAGACAGTGAAACACTTTTTGAACAGCCAAAGAGAAAATACTATGTACCATAGAACAAAGGAAGCTTTAGTACAGAATTCTGAGTTGACGGTTATTTTCTCTCAAAATATTAATATATCATTCTCTCATTCTCACGTCTATCCCTGCTATTGAGACGTTCCCATCAGCCTGTTGGTCCTTTCTACCCATTTCTATTCTTTTTGGTGACTATTTATAAGAGGTTCTTTTTGTTTTTAATATGTTAAAACTTCTCCATAGAAACTACATATATCTAGATTGGGGTCTCATTCTATTTTCTTGCTTGGTGTTTGTTGAATTCTTTCAATTTGTGAACTGATAATTTTATCAGTTTTGGAAAATTTCAGCTTATTTTTTCACATTTTTTTTTCTGCTATGTTCTGTATCTTATTTCCTTGGACTAAACAAACATATGTTAGATCTTTTCCTTTCTTCTAAGTTTATCAAATTCTTTTTATCTCCAGTGTTTCATTCTGGATATTTCCTCCTAAACTATCTTCCAATTTAATCATTCTTCATTAAGTTATAGCAAAGCTACTGTTAAACTACTGAATTCTAATTTCACTCATTGAGATATTAAGATTAAAAATTTTACTTGGGGTCTTAAATTCACTGCCACTTTCTAGTTTCCACATCCTTGGTGAAGTTTTATTTATTTTTTTAAGATTTTATTTATTTATTCATGAGAGACACACACACACACACACAGAGGCAGAGACACAGTCAGAGGGAGAAGCAGGGAGTTCAATGTGGAACTCAATCCTGGGACTCCAGGAACACGGCCTGGGCTGAAGGCAGGTGCTAAACCACTGAGCCACCCAGGGATCCCCCTTGGTAGAGTTTTAAAGTTTAGCTTTTAACTCTATAATCACATCAACCATGCTTTGTATAATAATTTATTACCACATTTCTTATGCTGCATGTTACTCATCTTGTCTTTTAAACTAGTGTGTCTGAGTATCTTTGATTGCATGATAGACATTAAGTATGAAAATTAAAATACAAATTAATTAGACGATAAAAGTTATATATATATATTTTTTTTTTTTTTTCTCATTGAGTGCTGGAATTTATTTTTGAATAGCACTTAGCAACACACCATCACCTCAATCCAATTTTGAATCTTGCAATTTTCTAGGCAGGGACAATGACCCCTAAGCAGAACTGAAATCCTTATCAGGGAAAATTTATATCTGACTTGCACTTGATGCTTTTAAGGTCGTTTGCATTCATTTCTTCAGTCCTGTAACACTGCCAAGAGCCCTTTTCTATCTCAGCCATCTCTAGGCTTCCAGGGTCCCACCCCTCTAGTTAAAAGATGGTCCCATGACTGGATTTACCTCTTGAAAATTCTTTTTCTCTATTGTGGCCTATTTGATACTTAAGATCTTTAAAAAATACTTTCATCCAGCTAGATTTTAGCTGTATTTAGTATTTTTCCAAAATGGCTAAATTCGCCCTTACTAGAATTTATAGATCTCTCCTGTTACCCCTGCAGTATTTTTTTTTAAAGCATTTGACTGTTTGAATCTCAATGTTCACTTTTTAGCATAAACTTACTCTTCTCATGAGCAAAGATGTTGAACTTGATTAGCCTAAAAAGCTGGCAAGGGATGCTCGAAACTTTATTAAACATAGAGTTTAAGATACAATTTAAAAAGACTGCAACAATAAAAAACTGATTAATGCAAAAGAATCAAAACATCATTTATAGGCATGTAAAACAAAAGCAATGCAAATAATTTTTATAAAGTAGTAGTGTATTATTACACTTAATGGTTAAGTAAAGCAATATACAAACATAGTCTTCACAGGACAATGTAAGTTTAGTTATTATCTTTGAAAAGCACTTGAACTATTATTACATTCAGGATTTTATTCAGTGGCTTTTTGGTTGGTTTAACTCTGCTCTGTTATAAATGAACTCAATTAAAGGAGACTATTAATTGCTGCATTTGTGCCATTTCATTTACAAGGAATTACCAAAGCAGCTACAACACTGAAGAGAAGACATTTTTTTTTTTTTTCTCAAAGCAGCTGGTCATAGAGAAGGATTGTTCCCTCAAGAACCATAAAACTCTTCCATTTGACAGCCAAGCAGAAAAGGTGAGAACAAAATAAACAGCACTGCTAACAGGATCTGTCACCATGATGAATGCTGATGAGCAGTAATTAATGTGGATTCTTTTAAGCAAAGCCCAGAGGTCTAAGCTTATGCCCACTCACTTAGAGATAGGGAGGCAAGAAAAAGAACCAGAATGAAGAAACTAAAGAAAATATTGCTTTTTTTTTTTAAGTGGGTAGGGAGACTATTAAAGCGGTGTAATGTCTGATCTTCTTGATTTTTTGAGCTCTTGAATATTATTCAGATCTAGAACCAATGTTTAACAGATATAAACTATTCTGTGTATGATTTCCCTACCTATATTTATTTGCCTGTTCACTATTTGTTTTATTCATACATTATCTGACAAACACTTATTGACCATAAAGTGATACACAATTTTGAAATATTTATATTTTCTTTTCCTTTTTATACTATATCAGCTTTTCTATGTGAAAGTATTTTTTCACACTTACATTAAATTATTTCAATAATATTCTGAAGAAGAAAATTGTTACATTAAAAATAATAGTTTATATTGTTATGTAAGTATGTTAGTAGAAATGATATTCCATAAATGTTTTTATAATCCTATCATTCAATGCCAGAGCCTAGAAATAAGCTCCAGCATGATTCTTGGGACATTATCAAGGCACTTAATTTGTTTAGCAGATCATTCTTGGTTAAAGAAACAACTTCTGTGAATTATCCATCCCCTGGCTTAGATTTAGGTCTTGGATTACTACATATTCTCCATTAATCATTACTGTAGAGGTATGTGTGATACATTTAGGTTGTCAAGGCCCACACACAAAGCAGGGTAGCATTTTCTAGTATCACTGCTCAAGCCATGTTTTGTCAACTCAGGAGTAGCAATCTGTGTACCTTTATTATAATCTATGAGACACTTGCAAGGAATCAGCAATCATCTCTTTTTAGTGCCAGAAGTGTTATGTCAGAAAAAATACGTTTATGATGAAGAGTTCTTTTTCAGCATTGGGGTAATCTCCAGACACCATCATCAGGCAATTCTTTTCTGGAAACATGTCACAGCTTTCCAAGTTCTGGTTTTCAACAGTGGAATTCATGTACCTTATCATTTCAGGCTTAACTTTTTTTTTTTTTTCTTAGATTAATTCTTCACTAAAGACTGACTGTGGTTATTTCAGAACCATTTGATTCTTAGTTTCTCAGTTGTAAGTTAGTTACTGTTTCCTATACTTTGGTAAGGCATTCATTTCCAAAATGGAAGGAAAAGGAGAGTATCTCTGCAGGTAAGGGAAAGGAAAAAGGAATGAGACATCTGAGTTAGCAGTTACAAAGATGCCAGTGTCACAGGTCAACTCACAGCCTCTTCCGGGGATGGCTTTTTGAGCAGTCTCCTGATACCATCAATTTTCTACCACTGATCTAGCCTTGAGAGAACCCCTTTTGGGTCATTGCAAGCCTGAAAAAGAAAGCTGAACCATAAAACCTTTTAAAAAATTGCCTTATCTTCTTCTCCAAGAGCCATTTTCCCAGATCTCTTTTATGTGCACACACACACACGGATGTGCAAAAAGCTATGCACATATTTTTTTTTTTCATTTGTGTATTTGCTATTTTTTTTTTGTATTTGCTATTTTTAATCTTTTTTCTTTAAGTTACATGTTAATATCATTTGATTGACTTTTTCTTTGGTTAATACTGGTATTTTTATTGAATGTTATTCATTAATCGAATATTGTTGAGGACCATTATTGCACAAAGCAATGATTTTAGGAAAAAGGAAGAAACGGAACAAATTTTCTGCTCTTGTGGTATGTATATATATTTAAGAATGCTACAATGATTTCTTTTCAAGTTTGATATTTGACATTTAAATATTGTTAATGCCAATTTTAGAGAGAAAATTTTGAAGTTTTGTATAGTCAAAGACGTTTTAAATTGCAAGTTCTTGTTATAATAAAAATGACTTTCTTTACCATGACTTGTATTTACCTAGGTATATATTGTCATTTTTATGTATTTGTGTTTTTAAAAAATATTTAATTTAAATGTATTTGGGTATATGGTATGTGATAGATCTATTTCTTAAAATTGTTAAACAGTGCAAAATATTATCATTATAATTTCAATTTTTCCATAATTGAAATGAGATAATCAGTAGATCTACAGATGCAATTATGTTACATATCTTTTTTCACTTATGTTTATATATATATAATATGTGTTCATATATGTATACTTTTATCTTATATTTTGCATTAATTTATTTGTTTATTTTAGCATTTTTTTTGAAAGAGCACACACAGGTGTGAGGGGGTGGGGGAGGGGTAGTGGGAGAGAAAGAATCTCAAGCAGGCTTCATGCTCAGCATCTAGCCTGAGGTGGGACTCAATCTCAGGGCCCTAAGATCATGACCTGAGCTGAAATGGAGTCGGACATTTGATCTACTGAGCCACCCAAGTGCCACTATTTTAGCAATTTCTAATAATACAGTGAATACATGCATATATTCTTTTAATACACACTCAAGGTTTACAAATAAAGCAGAAATTCACCTTAACTACTTTCCTGATTCCATCCCCTTGCTATTTTGATTCATTTTTGTGAACCTTAAGACATTTACTCCATGTAATTTCCTGTGTGTGTGTGTGTGTGTGTGTATGCATGATTATACATAACATAGTTTTGTGTGCATATATTTTTATGTAATTGAGGTCAGCTGGACCTACTGTATAAATTTCTCTGCAACAGCTTTCTTCACTTAATGATCTTTCCTAGGGATTTTTCCCTATTTGTATATACAGACTTGAAAATTCATTTTAAATTGTTCTTGAGTATTCCATAGTGTAACATATCATTTTTTAGCTTTATTGAAGTATAATTGAGAAAATTGTAATATCCATTCCTATACATATTTAATACTTTTTTGTGAGAATATTTAAGTTCTATTCTCTTGGCAAATTCAATCTCTATATTGTTCTCCACAGTGGATGTACTTGTTTACATGACCACTGCCAATTTACAAGGGTTTCCCTTCTTCAGTATCCTTACCAGCATTTGTTCTATCCTGTCTTTTTGATAATAGACATTCTAACACGTACAAAGTGATATCTCGTTGGTGATTTTGATTTGCATTTCATTAATGATTAACGATGTTGAATGCTTTTTCATGTATTTGATGGCCATTAGGATGTCTTCTTTTAAAGAATGTTTATTTAGATCCTCTGCCCATTTTTTAATTGGGATTATTTTTCTTGTTTGTTTTAGTTTTTATTTCTGCTGTTGACTCATTTACGTTCCATTATCAGATATGTGGTTTGAAAACATTTTCTCCCATTGTGTTGGTTGCCTTATCATTTTGTTGCTTGTTTATTTTGCTCTGCAGAAGCTTTACAGTTTGATGTAGTGCCACTTGTTTATTTTTGCTTTTATCACCTTTACTTTTGGTGTCAAAATTGAAAAATCATTGCCAAGATCTATGTCAGGGAGCTTACCACCTATGCTTTCTTCTAAGAGTTTAACAGTTTCTGTTTAAGTCTTTAATCTTTTTGAGTTCTTTATATGTGGTGAAAGGCAGGGATCTAATTTCATTCTTTTGGATGTGAATATCCAGTTTCCCCAACTGCATTTGAAGAGACTATCTTTTCTCCATTACATAATCTTGAAACCTTTGTGAAATCTCAATTCACCTGCCTGCTTGGGCTTATTTCTGAATTCTAAATTCTGTTCTATTGATCTATGAGTCTGTTTCTCTGTCAGTGCTATACTGTTTTAATTACTTATGCCTTGTAATATTGTCTGAGATTAAGTAGTGTGATGTTTCTAGTTTAGTTCTTTCTCAATATTGCTTTAGCTATTTGGTCTTTTATGGTTCCATGTGAATTTTAGGATTGCCTTTTCAATTTTGTTTTTGAAAGTGTCATTGGTATCTTGATAGGGACTGTGTTGAATCTGCCAACCTCTTTGGGTAGCATGACTATTTGAACAATATTAATTTTTCTATTTTTTCATGATGTATCTTTTCATTTATTTGTATCTTTAATTTCTCTCATTAGTTCTCTATGATTTTGAGCTTTATAGATCTTATAGCTTTTTGCATGAATTTATTCCTAAGTATTTTTTATGCTATTAAAAATGGAGTTGTTTTCTTAATTGCTCTTTCTGGTGGTTTACTATTAATGCATAAAAAAGTAACAGATTTTTGTATATTGACTTTGTATTCTGCAATTTTACTTAACTCATTTATTAGTTCTGTAGGTGTTCTGGTGGAGTCTATAAGTTTTTGTACGTGTATCTTTTCATCTGCAAGACAAGACAATTTTATTTTTATTTTTTTTATTTTTATACATTTATTTTTTATTGGTGTTCAATTTGCCAACATATAGAATAACACCCAGTGCTCATCCCGTCAAGTGCCCACCTCAGTGCCCATCACCCAGTCACCCCAACCCCCTGCCCACCTCCCCTTCCACCATCCCTAGTTCGTTTCCCAGAGTTAGGAGTCTTTCATGTTCTGTCTTGCTTTCTGATATTTCCCACTCATTTTTTTCTCCTTTCTCCTTTATTCCCTTTCACTATATTTTTATATTCCACAAATGAATGAGACCATATAATGTTTGTCCTTCTCTGATTGACTTATTTCACTCAGCATAATACCTTCCAGTTCCATCCACGTCGAAGCAAATGGTGGGTATTTGTAAAACAAGACAATTTTATTTCTTTCTTTCCATTTTGAGTGTCTCTTACTTCTTTTTCTTGCCTAATTGTTCTGGCTAGGACTTCCAGTGCTAAATTGAATAGGAGTGGCAAGAACGGATATTGTTATTTTGTTCCTAATCTTAGAGAAAAAGCTGTCAGCTTTCATTGTTGACTGTGTTAGCTGTGTGCTCATCATATATGGCCTTTATTATGTTGAGGCACATTTTATCTATGTTTAATTTCTCGAGCGATTCTTTTCTAGGTTTATTGACAAATAATTCACATATGATATTGTTTAAGGTGTTCAATATAATGATTTGATACATGTATATATTGCAAAAAGATTACCATGATAAGGTTAGTTAACACACATTTCAGCTCACATAATTACCTTCTTGTTGCTGTTATGGTAGGAATGTTGAAAGTCTACTCCTTCAGCGACTTTCAGGTATAAAATACAGTATTATTAACTAGGTCATTATGCCATTCATTAGATCACTGGAAACTATTCATCTTACAACTTAATGTTTATACACTTTGACAATGTCTTCCCATTTCTCCTATTTCTCAGCCCTTGGCAACCATCATTTGACTCTATGTTTCTATGAATTTGATATTTTTAGACCCTACATAAGAGATTATATATTTATGTTTTTTATTCCACAGGTTGCTTTACATTTTGTTGGTGGAATTACATCAAATTGAAAAGCTTCTGCACAGCAAAATAATCAACAAAATGAAAAGACTATCTATGGTATGGGAGAAAAAGGTTTTTTTTTTTAAGATTTTATTTATTTATTCATGACAGACACAGAGAGAGAGAGGCAGAGACATAGGCAGAGGGAGAAGCAGGCTCCGTACAAGGAGCCCTATGTGGGACTCGATCCCACATATGTCAGATCATGTAAATTTTAACTTTAAGCAGTGTTAGGTGTCAGTTATGTCCCAGGGAAACTGGAAAAAGTAAAGTTAATAAAAAGGAAAGAACATAAATGTAATAATCCTTTAAAGCAAAAATCTTTTAAAGTAAAATAGTTTTTTTCTTTATTTTAAAGATTTTATCTATTTATTCATGATAGACACAGAGAGAGAGAGAGAGAGAGAGAGGCAGAGACACAGGCAGAGGGAGAAGCAGGCTCCATGCAGGGAGCCTGATGTGGGACTTGATCCCAGGTCTCCAGGATCAGGCCCTGGGCTGAAGGGGGCGCTAAACTGCTGAGCCACCTGGGCTGCCCTATAGTAAAAAAGATTTTAGAGAAAGAAATAAATCTTCATGAAAAAGTCATACTTAGAATAATGTATATACTTTTAAGAATATGAGATATTAAGTGATAAGAAGCTTTCAAAGTTAACATTATTTTGAAAAATAAAATAACTAAATAGCAAGTATTTATGGCTGACACCAAAAAGGTGATAGTTAAGTGGTTTTCATAATTTCTAAAACAAGAGAAATGAATGACAATATAAATCAATATAATGAATCATATCAGATACAGAAAAATCAATTTGTAAGTGATAAATGGCTCCAAGCATTGAAATATATTTGTGAAAATATATTCCTTATGAAGGGCATTTGTGATGAGCACTGGGTAAGTGATGGATCACTAGATTCTAGTCCTGAAACTAATATTACACTATATGTTAACTAGAATTTAAATAAAAACTTGAAACAAAACAAAAAAATAGGTAAATAAAAAAATAAATCCAAATATATGTAATTACCATATAGGAGAGTTTTAATATATGAGTTATTTATATTTATTCTAGACTTCAGAAATATCCAGAGTTCCTACCACAAGCCCACTATCCCTACATGTGGAACAGAGAAACCTCCAGGGAAAGAGTCAAGGCAGAGAGATTTAAGGTGCACAATTAATTTTTAAGAGGTGGGGAGATTAAAAGGACAGAACAGTGTTCTCCAAATGATGCTTCTTAGCCTGTAGAGTTTGTGTTTTAGTCAGATGTAGAAAAACTGCCATAATAACAAGTAGTTATGGGGTGCCTAGTGGCTCAGTTGGTTAAGCATTCAACTCTTAATTTCAGCTCAGGTCATGATCTCAGGGTTGTGAGATCAAGCCTTGTGTTGGGCTCTGTGCTGGTCATGAAGCCTGCTTAAGATTCTCTCTCTCCCTCTGGCCCTCCAACTCCTGTGCACACTCTCTCCAAAAAAAAAAAAAAAAAAAAAAAAAAAAAGAAAGAAAGAAAAAAAAAGTCACATTCACATAAGAAGTTCCACATATTTTGAATCAAGAACTATGAAACAAACAAAAAGAACTATGAAACATTAAAATAAGTCATTAATAATATTGGTACCTGGTTTTTAATATCCAAGCCCTACTTAGATATTAGAAGGAAAAGGATCAATGGTGTATAGTAGTTTAGTGGGACATTGGATATCGATGTTTTCAATGTAAACATAACGTTCTGGACATTATGTAATACCACAACTCACATTTCAGAGAGCATTAAAAATAGTAATGTCTTGATTAGATACTCAACAAAGCTATTATTTTTGCACAAGGGCCACAAAAACACACACATGTACGTGTAAAAGAGGAGAAAATGATAGATACCATGATGGAGCCAAGAGGACCAATTTGAGGAACAACCAGGAAATACCACTAG
This sequence comes from Canis aureus, assembly GCF_053574225.1. NCBI lineage: Eukaryota > Metazoa > Chordata > Mammalia > Carnivora > Canidae > Canis > Canis aureus. The sequence continues at coordinate 15,369,044 of NC_135648.1, forward strand.
GTACTCTAAAAAATAAACTCAAAGAAATGTGACGAGGATCAGCATGGGTGTTGGAGAAACAGTGTTTTATAGCTATGGAAAACTTTTTTTTTTTTTTTTTGGTGATACCTGTGAGACCTTTGACATGAGTTTATATCTTTATTTGTTTTCTTTTTTTTTAAAAAAGAACTTATTGACAGTCAGCATTTTAACATAATACTGGGCAAAATTTGGACTCAAGGACTCAACTGGCTTTAGAAGCATTTCTATGTGGTAGAGATGTATATATTGTGCTCTCATAGTTCATTGCTATTAAAGCTAAAAGTATGTAATTTATTTTTTCCAATGTTGCAGTATATCTTTTCTGAAATTCTATAGCATAATTGCCATTACCTCTGTTAACTTGAATTATTTTTGAAAGTTCAGAACTTGTTTGTCTTTTTAAAATATTACATGCCCAGTGCATGATATATCATAGGTTCCTAATAGGTACTGGTTGATAACTTTTTTCAATAAATAAAGTCCTTGTCAAATGACACGAATCTCTTGAAAATTACATTTTTCCTTTTAAATTGGCCCTCTGGTTTATCTATAATTCAATCAGTTTAGTTATAAGTTAATTTTGCTGAGTCTGATCAATTCAATGTTCTAACAAGATCAATTTTGTGAACCCGCGAGGTTGACTGTAGTCTCTAGACAATACTCAAAACACTGATTCTATTCTGGGATGCCTCCTAATATCCGCCTTCACCTCCCATGGCAACATATTTATTTTTCTAAAAATTTTCTTTCAAATAGTTTCTGGTTTTTAAATTCCATTTTTTAAAAAATTCAAGTATGTTGACACACAATGTTAAAAATCCAATTTTAAAATGGATAATTAATTATGTGTTTGACAAGTGTTGAAAATCTTTTTATAACCTATTTACCAGCAGCTCTTGGACTGAGTAGTGACCTTGATTAGCAAACCAATTTATGCAATCAGTTTATTTATTAAAATATTTAATCTATTCTTCTGGGAAAAAAATAAAATGATACCAGAAAATTAAAATGATACTAGAACTTGTCAAAAGAAAAGCTGGTCATGTATACAAAACAGATGAAAGCTCTCTCCTTATTTTGCTGTCCATGAGACAGATTCACTGAGCAATTTAGTCAATCACAAATCTAGTAACAGGTTAATGATGCAAATTTCATCAAAACAGTTGAACTGATATGCATATATAGACACCATCAATAATTGAATGTCTTTAGATTTTTAAAATAAATTATAGAGGACTCAACTGAATAAACAGAGTTGACATTATACGTGTTCAACAGTATTTACACACTATTAAGAGAAAACTCTCATTAGTAGTTTCATTAAGAAACAAAGAAAACAAGAACAATTTTGAAAAGTTTGCTTTAAAGGAGACCTTAAAGAGAGAGAGACTAGGAAAACTTCGTTGTCCCATTTCAGGTTCAGGAAATAATATTTAAAAGGCTTTTATTTAAACTAATTAAGAAAAGATGTTGTTACACACGTGTGAATTTTATATGACATAATAAAGAGCATTGGACATATTAGGGATTTTGTGCCAGTGATGAATATACTACCTCCTTAATTTTGAAAAAGGAGAGTGCCAAATAATACTTCACCAATACCAAGTGATTTTTGATTGATTATGTCTGAGTTTGATTATGAACTCTCTGGAGAACCTCTTCATTTTAAATATTTACCTGAATATCTAAGTACATTTTTAGATCGCATATCTTCTATTTACAATTCTCTATAGGTAGTTCCATTCTCAGTTTGCTTCATTTGAAATAATTTTCTGCTTGAAAAAATATGCTGCAGAAAGTAGCAAGAAAAAAAAATCTCTACCTGAGTGCTGCAGTGTTTGCTTTAGTTGAACTCTAATGGACAAAAGCCGGGGGCGGGGGATACATATCTGAATTATCTAAATCTAGATCTAGTACAAATATTATACATTGAAGACCAAAGTATGATTTAAATACATGTGTCAATAAGTTTCTGTGAAATATGCAGTTTTAAATATCATTAGAAAAATCTGTTTTCACCATTTCATCTCCCACAGACAAAGTTGAGTGGTATAAATATGATAGCTATACAAATACATGTCTGGCATATCTATTTGTATTTGTATATCTATCATATCTTGGATATATATTTATCCAAGATCATTCTGCTGGAAAGTGGCAAGGTTTTTATGCAAACTCAGGCCGTCTGGTTCAGTCTCCAGTTTGAAGGCACTAGTTTATTTCTGACAATCTGAGGAAAACAGTAAAACAAGTAGAATGTCGTAGCTCATTCCCTTTATCCCAATTCCTGCAGATCTCTATATCCTACAAATATTCAACTTCATCAATCCCTATGCCTTCCCACTGGTATATACTGAGATGCTTTTTTTTAGGCTAGCTAGGACCATTATATCCCGTCATTCCCCCTCAGTAACTTCTTCAGAAATCAACTTCCAGCAATGAAAGTGGCGTATATGTAGGAAGACAAGTCACTTCCCATGTGGAAGGTCACATAGTGCAAAGAGACTGGGGCTGAATAAATTTTAGCAACAACATATTCTGGGATTTATGGTTTTCATTTGCTTTTTTAAACCAAGAGACAGAACACAAAATTGCAGACTCATTCTGTATCATTCAGAAATGAAATCCAATTCGGAATGTTTCTAATGGGAGAAGAAATAGATTCTTCCTTAGGGGAGTTGATTCATATACTAAAAAGACATCTTGAAAAATACCAGAGAATTTGCTGTGTATTTCTTGCCTACAAGAAATTGTCAGTAAGGAGGATTCTTAAAGCACACACAGGTGGAAGAAGTAATGATAAGATAATCTATATGTCTATTTATGGAAAACATCAGGCCTGAATAGTTTTCTCATTCACAGATGGATAAACAAGCTAATGAAAAATGAAATCAGAATAGATATTATGGTATCATCCTACAACATAAAAAAAGGAAAATGTACCTTTGACATTCTCAATACACAGCTGTCATATTTTAAAATAGATTTAATATTGAATACAGAATAAATTTTAGAAAATATCTGCTTTTCACATTATTAAATCCGAGAAGAATGGATTGTATGAGATGAGAGAGGAAAAGTGACAATAAGAACATAGCTGAAATAAAAGAGGGGCTGACTGAGAATCAGGAAAAAATAAAAACCAAAAAGGTAAGGGCCTAATTAAAAAAAAAAAAAAAAAACACTAAAAATCGTTTTAGAATAAATACTAGTATTATTTAAGTTTCGATTAGAAACAATATACCAAACCTATTTGTGTATCTGGATGAATCAGTTGATAGAGTCCTTGAGTGATATGGGACTCGCTATTTGGGTCTATTATCGAGGGAGGCCACTACTCAAACTCTGAGCCTAGGGGATGTGCTGCTGCTGGCTGGGAACAATTGGATAAGACTGCGCCTTGGATCCCTACCTAATCATAGTGCCGGGATGGGCTCTGCAGTTGCCTGAATTCTCCAGTCTGGCGTCGTAGTTGGGTTTGACAGAGTACTATACTCAGTAGCACACAAGGCTACAGATTAGCTTCATTGCCTGGAGGGGCAGCAGAATAGGCCCCAACACTGGCACAGCTCCTTTTCTGGGGACACAAATTAGGTAGAACTGTACACGAAGTTCCTTTGTCAGACAGTGTCACTGGCTTTGTCCTAAAGACAGGCAGAGCCTCTGGCTGGGCTTTTGCTCAAATGCTGCTGTGTCATGTGGCTTCCTGGATGCTCTGGCCAGGGGTCATGTTTGGATATGGTCAAGGGCTAAATTCAGCAATAAGCAAGAATAAACAGGAATGAATTAGCTTCCATGCATGAGTGGAGCTGCAGAACACACTAGAAGGTTTATTTGGGGTCCTAAATGAAGCAGAACTGTGCACGGAGTTTCCTGGCCAGTAAGAACAGATATGGCTTGGCTTTATATATTAATCCTTGGTTAGGATTTCTACTTGGGCAATACTGCAAGTGTGAACTCAGTCGGCCAAGACGCAAATGCTGTTTGCTGTATGCCCTATCCCCCTTCTCCATCATAACTGGATTTCCAGTTATCAAGCCCCATAGATCCCTTCTGTGATCCCTATTAGGGAAGACTTAAATGAGCCCTCTGGAAAGTGACCCACATGCTGGGAGGGGCGGGGCTCGAGGTCCACTTTGGACTCTATTTCCACTGGACAAAATGTAGGCCCAGGTGGGCCCTCTCAGTAGTGGTGCCTGGGGAACAGATGATGTGGTCAGAGCAAAGCTGCTTCTCTCACCCTTCTAATGCAGTCTATTTTTTTTTTTAGTTGTATTTATTTATTTGAGAGAGAGAGAGCATTAGCAGGGATAGGGGAGAGGGAAAAGCAGGCTGCCACTGAGCAAGGAAGCCTGACGTGGGGCTGGATCCCAGGATCCTGAGATCATAACCTGAGCTGAAAGCACCTGAGCTGTCCAGATACTCCTAATGTAATCTTTTTTTTTTTTTTAAATCTCTGCCTCATCCCTAAGGTCTAGGATTTTCACAATGATGTCTTGTCTATAGATAGTTGCTAGTTGGTTGTCCTGTGAGCAGGACTGGAATCAAGATCAATGTATAGTACCATCTTAAAGGCCCATCCTCGAGTAGATACTGTATCCTTAGAAGTTATTTTTACTCTAAATTAAGGGTAGCTTGGTACAAACAACATTGCCTCAGCCATTGAAAGAATACTGGTCCTCAACTAACAAGATGAGGCTTCTGGTTCCAAGATTATCATTTACTGAACATGGAGGACTTGGGAAATATATATAATTCTTGGAAGTCAGTTTTACTCTGTGTAAGTGAAGAGTGATAATGGTTGGTCTCTCTACAGCCCATTGTTGTTCAGCTAATGATGTTGACAAAGTATATCCCAGTAATCTGAGAGATTATAAAGACCATTCAACTTGGTAATGATTATATTCACCAATAAACACATTTATCGAAGTTTGCTTTTACTTTTTCTATATAAATCTAAAAAAATGTATTGATTTTGGGGGTTAATAAGGTAAGACAATAAGAGGAATATAATGTATTTTATTAGCACTGAGCACATACATCTTCATGGCCTCCTGAAGAATATGAATAAACAGGTCACTGGGGGTTTATCTATTCATGTATAAATTTTACCTTTCTTTAGAGTCTTTATTCTAGCCTTTGCTGACTTCAGAATAAGTACGCAAATAAAGAATAGAAAATGAGTAGTTAATAAGCATTTATGAATATGTATTTTTATTAATGTATTCATGATGGAATAAACATTCAGTGCTTATGTAAAAAACACAAGATGATGTTCTGTTTACTATAAAGCAATACTTTGAAGTTCGCTATTTTTTAATTTGTGCCTTTTTTGATTTGTCGCATGATATATTCACTCAATCTTTATAAAAAGGAAATATTGAGTGTCTATAAGTTTTCAGGCTGTGAGATATAAGGTTCATTGCCAATATCTTCCTGATTTTCAAACAGGGAAAATTTGGTATATGCGACTATCAGAACCAATGGCCACAGAAAACAACTTCACAGAACTACTTTTTAGTATTTATTTACATAAAAGGTTTTCAAGAAGTATTTCTAGAACCTAAAAATAATAATTTTTGATGAATGAATTTGCAAATATATGAATAAGTATATGAGTACACGAATGAAGAAAAACATGAAAGAAATTCTGCTATAGCCTTTCTTCTTGATACTAACTTTTTTTAAACTTAAGGCAACAAATTGTACTACTTAAGTAATAAAATATTTTAAATACGCATTTGTGGTCTTTTAACAAAACTTGTGGTTAAATTCTGGTTAGTAACTGATGGATTGGGAATTGGGTTTGGGATTTGGAAGTGGCAATGATAAAATTCAAATCATTGTATCTATAGGTATAGTCATATTCAGTGAGAGGATTCAGTTATTTTTATAAGCAACGCATCAAAACACTATTATTTTTTTAATCTCCAAAATTTGGGCCTTTGACCATACACAACATCTACATGTTTTACAGGATGACATTAACTGTAATAGTCATTTATCTTGCAGAGAAATAACACTCTCATTGTGTGTAACAAAATATGGAGCAGCTGCTTCAACAGATATCTTAGTTGTCAAATGTGACAGTCCATGTGTAGAAAAACAATATTCTTTTTTTTTTTTGAAAAGCAATATTCTAACACAAAGCAGAGGCCAAAAAAAAAAAAAAATAAAAGCTTAAAATATAGAATTAAAATTAGGTACAAGAGGAAATCTTAAGCTGGGAATGCCAACTACACAGCATACATACTTGTGTCAGTAAACATAGACTGGCATACAAGATTTTCATTTGTTTTCTTCCAGTGTATAACTTATTTGAAGCCTGTAATGGAAAATGCTACATAATTTGTCAATTCCTGTTGAAATTGGTATTCTATATTTAAATACTATCTTTCCCATATCCACATCTTAGCAATATTACAAATTGGCAAATCTGTTGTATCTGAATTTGAAACTACAGTAAATCCTTACTCTTGTATAATTTACTAATATGCAATGTAATGTGAAGTGATTAAGCAAATTTACTTTGGGATTCTCCTTAAATAATGAGTACTTGACAAGAGAATTATCAGGTTTAGCAAAATTCCAAACTATTTTTACGGCTCTGAAAGGAACTTTTTTGCTAGATATACATAATAATTGTATATAAAATCCCAACTTACATTTCAGGTTTCATCTTTGTAATATATTAGTGCTTTTGTGCATTTGGTAAATTTTTAAAATCTAATGTGTAGAACAGATGTTTTTTTCCTCGAATATTAAATCTTGGTTATGTTGTCATGAAGAGTCTAGGATTTGTTCTCCCTGCAAGATAACAAGTCTGTTTATCTTCTACAGTTATTTGCTATATAAACAACCTTGGAAATCTAGTCTGTAATAAAAGCTATTGATGCCTCTGCTCACAAGATGTGCAAAAATGTAAGACTCCTAAAGAATTATCTCCCAACACAGCTTTTATCTTTTGCATACTAAAGTTTAATCCACTTATGAATTTAGAACATTTGTACTAGTTATTTATATCAATCATTTATTGCTGCAGTTTATATATAGAGAAGCCATCATTTTATTTTTTAAAATTTCATTATTATTATTTTTGGGGGTGGAGGGACAGAGGGAGAGAAAAAGAGAATCCTAAGCAGGCTCCATACCCAGCACAGAGCCCAATGCAGAGCTCAATCCCACAACTCCAAGATCATGACCTGAGTGGAAATCAAGAGAAGATGCTCAACCGAATGAGTCATCTTGGTGCTCCAAGAGTAGCAATAATTTTAAACTCAGCATCTTAAGATATCAAGTGTTTACTACTTGCACTTGTGTCTATAAGCAACTGCTGCACTTCGGCTGATCTAGGCTGCTTTGGTTGCATGGCTCTGCTTTAGGCTGTGAATCAGCCAAACTTGCCCCAGGTTTTGATTGGGTTAAATTATTTTCCACATGCCTCATTCTGAGTCCCAGACTGAAGTAACAGTAAGTGTCTGGGGATGTTTTTCTCATTATTAATGGCCAAAATGCAAAAGCTGACCAAATCATTGCAGTACACTTCGATCTTTTGCTCACATCATTTTTCTCTCATACTATTATCCAAAGCAAGTCACATGGCCAATCCCAGAGTCCCTTGGGCAGGAAAATATGTTTTTCTCCAGAACAGAGGGGAGGCTGAGAGGCTAGTTGTGCAAAGTATTCCAATCAATCCCAACATTATTTAAAGTTGTTTCTCATTCTCAATGAATATGGTTGGATTTTTCATCTGCTGATTACCTATAGCAAAAATAGAAAGAAATACTCAAAAGTTTGATAACACTTGCTGACCGCCTGCATGAAAAGCCAATTATGTTTGGAGTAATTTATAAAAAGACCATCCGAAGTATTTCAGGCTTTCTCTGTTTATAAAGAAATAATATGTTTACAAAGCCAGGACATAACACATATACATGATTTATCTACAATATTTTGAAAGGCATGATATATATATATATATATATATATATATATATATATATATATATGTATATATGCTGTTACTACCAGAATGGAAGAAAAATCATAAGAAGAATATTAACTGTGTACATGATTTTGCAGTTTTGAAATATTTTATGTATAGAATTTCACAGACTGCCCCAAACAACAAGGGAGGTGGGAGAAATGACATTGATAGCCATCACTTTTCCAACTAGGATGCTAAAGTTTGAGACATTATATACCAGGGCCACATCACAAATCCTGGGACCCCATCTCTCATCTTCAAGACCACGTTTAGTAATGAACCTTAAAGAATTTGGCAGCTGTCATTTATTAAAACTTTTGTCTTGTATTAAAACAATATGTTCAACCCTAAGACATGTCATCAATCTGGTTTAAGGTTGAACTAGTATTCTTTTATAAAAAAATCTGGAGTTCAGAATACATCATAGCTTTTTATTGACCTTACACTGATTTATTAATGTTTTTATATGAGTCAGATGACTTTAGAGTACTTCATTTGCTTCAAGTTTTTATTTAAATTCTAGTTAGCTAACACATAGTGTAATATTGATTTCGGGAGTAGAATTTAGTGATTCACCACTTACATATAACACCCAGTGCTCAATACAAGTGCCCACCTTAATACTTTAGGGTATTTTTTTTTATCTTAATTTAGTTTTCATTGTCACTGTTCCCTGTATTTATTTACTTATTTTTCATGTTATTAAATCTCTTTATAAATCAAATCTAACAGAGATTCTTTCCCAAAGAGGGATTGCATGAAAATCTAAACTTCAGAAAAGTTCATGCAATTAAACTTTAAACTCTGTGATGAAGTCAATTGCCTGCAGTTTACCCTGCCTTCTACAATATCCTGGAATCCCTAACACTCACCATACATAAGTCTGATCACAAAACAGTCATTTATTCTGTGTAGTTTTGTGCAGTAAAGCTTTTAATGTATGCACAATTGTGAAATACAACATAAATGCATATATATCTGTGTACATATAATTCCAAATTATATTACAAGACAGCTTTCTCTTATGTAAGAGAAAGAGCACTACATATTTTGTCAAGTAAACTCTAATTTTTTTCTAAATGTTCATCATGATATCTTTATACCCTATCCTCATCCTGCCCCCTAGATTTTTTTTTGTCTATAGCTGTTGTCCAATCTTTATTTTCCTTCGTTTTGCATTTTAAAGTGCTTCATTAGGTTTGAGGATTTTTTCATTAAGTTTTATTAAGCTCATTAAGCTCAAGAGAGTAAGTGCTTGATACACTTGGTACACACAAAAAGAAAAAGAGACAGAGAAATGCTTTACTGAGAGAAAAAAAGTTATTATCATTACTGTTCATGCAATAATTTTAGATTTTTTAAATAGTGAAACAAATTAAAATCATACCTGGAGAGTCTAAATAATTTGCCAAAATGTTTAATTTGATCAATTTGGTCAAGCACATTACTTGCTTTATTTGTATATTCTTTTTTAAAATTATATGTTTGTTAGTATCAGATTGTTTACTTGGATCTGGACACCTGCACAATTCAGTCTCATTTGGACACTTTTGCCATTTGGATGGAAATCCAATCCATAGCTCATTTCATTCATCCCTTGAAGCTATGTAAATACTGTGTATTTTCTCCTTATCCTGTCCATTTTTTTCAACATTGCCTCTCAATTCAGGAATGTTAGGCTTCCTATTTTGTCTAACTAAATATAAGACATTTTTCTGTGAATGATGATAATTATTAACTCTATACTTATTTCTAAAATGTGTATGTCTCTCTAAAACTAACCTCCTTTTTTTGCCTTTCTCAGATCTTTTTATCTTAAACAGTGGTATTTATCAATTGTCTATGCAGCTTAAATTTTAATTTTAGAAAAAACGTATATATGAGGTTAGAAAAAGACCAGATTAAATCTTTTAATGACTTTATCTTAGTCTAATAAAGTGACATGGGTGGAGTGCTTGGTTAATTTAGATCCAGAAGACCCATTTTATTCTGAGCTACAGAACCCTGGATATTCCCATTTGGTTCTGGATCATCAGACTTTGAAGTGCCTCTGGGGTAATGGCCTAATTCTGAGCTCAAACAGATTTGACATACCAGCAGAGTCTGGAAAAATGCAATTGTTTCTGGCAAGAACACCCCTTTAGAAAAAAAAAAAAAATATATATATATATATATACATACACATACATACAACATTGCACCTGGAAAACCTGAAAAAAGTTTGAGTCTTAACCTTTTGTTTTCAAAAAGAGTTATTATAAAACATTCAGGAGCTAGCTGATATTAAAACCAGAAGCAGAATGACACTGCTTTATTTGTTTTAAATCTCTTAAAACATTGTCAATATGTAACCTTTATTTGTCTTAAATGTTTAATAAGTTTTAGGGAGACCTGGATGGCACAATTGGTTAAGCGTCTGCTTTTAGCTCAGGTCATGGTCTTGGGGTCCTAGGATGAAGCCCCAAGTCTGGCTCCGTCCTCAGCAGGGAGTCTGCTTCTCCCTTCTGCTTATGCTCTCTCTTTCTCTGTCAAATAAATAAATAAAATCTTTGAAAAAAAAATGTTAAAATGTTTAATAAATTTTAGAATATGTAAATTTAAGATATAGCTTCTGCTAGATTACTGTAGTTTATCCTACTTTTAAATTCTCAAAACTTTTGGAAACTACATTAACTGTTTCAAAAAAGTAAGATACAACTTATTACCTACTCCATATCCATGTTTTCAAAGACCTGAACTCAGGAGAAAAAAGAAAAAAAAAACAGATTAATTTCCTTTTACTGTTTACATCACTAACATTTTTTTAAGGAAATCTATGCAGGAAACTTTTAACTGGTGAATAAATGTTAAAATATAATCCAAAATATATCTAGTTATTTATTCATCAAGTAATTTATTTACATTGTAAAAAAAAGTATAACAACAATTTAATGGTTTTCTCTTAATAATATTTAAAAGAAACTAAACTATGACTCATGGACTAGATACATATGGTGATATGTCATACTGTTAGTAAAGAGTTTCTGGTCAAGATGTCTAAGCAAACACAGGAAACCCCACTTACTCTCCACATAAGTAGAAATTCAGGATACAATCAATAAATATACCTTTGGAAGATTCAATGCAAGAAAGAAAATTTCTGGGGGTGTCTGGGTGGATCAGTCAAGTAAGCCTTTGCCTTTGGCTCAGGTCATGATCCCAGCATCCTACGATGGAGCCTTGCATGGACTCTGGTCAGCAGCGAGTCTGCTTTCTCCCTCTATCTCTCGGTCTGCTGCTTCCCCTGCTTATACTGTCCCATGCTCACTCTCTCTCTCAAATAATTAATAAATACAATATTTTTTTAAAAAAGAAAAAGTATCTGGATATCAAAAATTAATAGCTAGCCCACAGCATTATTATCATAGTTGTCACATTTTATCTGTCAGGAACAGAGATCAAATGCAGTTTTTGATGGCTGTGATGACGGTCATAGAAACTGTAGTCTAGGTCACAGGAATTGAGCTAAGGTCAAGCATTTAGGTAGGAAATAGACAGGATCTATTACACCCATGAAAGAAAACTTGAAAATAGCTGCCTATTGTCCTAGCATCATTGCAAAAGGTTAGTCTGTGGGTACAAAAGGATTTACCTGTGAGAAATTACAACCCCAGACTGTGTCTCAAAAAGCTGAGGTACATGATAAAAATTAATATGATTACAAGGTACAGAGGGACCAAAAAAAAAAAAAAAAAAAAAAAAAAGAAAGAGAAAAAGAACAATCAAGAAAGAAAAAGAGATAATGAAGTAAAATAAAAGATGTAAGCAATACTTATACTGAAAGTATTCCTCAGATTTAAAATAAGATAAAATAGATAAAAAATAAAAAATAAGATAAAATAGATAAAAAATATAAAAAAATTTATAAAATTTATAAAAAATAAAAAAATAAAAATAGAATTAGCAATATAGAATTGGTGAATATTTGAAAACAATCTAGAATAGAAAAAAAATATTTTGAAATTTTAAAAGTACAGTATATTGTGAAAACTTTAGGAAAAAGTAGGTAACTAAAGGAGTAAAAATTTGTATAAACATTAAAATATTTAGCTTTATTTAAAACTGTTATATTAAAAAAAAATAAAAAAATAAAACTGTTATATTTATGAATTAATTCATCATTCATTTATTCTATGTACACAATACTTACAGTTATTAATTAGTGCAGCTAGCATTAATAAAATAAAGTTTTCTTCTCATTTAAGTATAAAACTTCTAAAATGTAAAATCTAGGCTATGGCATAAAATACAATATATATTATACACATATTTTAACATTTTTCCAAAAAAATTTTTCTCACATTTAAATATATTAGCAATCTAAATTATATATATTTTTTGTAATGTAAGGAGAACATCAACTTTTACTCCAGGTGGATCATTATTTTTTAAAGCAAATATAATTTTTCTCATGGAATTATAAAGAAAGCTTTCATTACACATCAAATTCACAAATATAGTCAGAAACTTATGATTGGTAGTAAAAGAAGCCTAGAAAATTCAAAAGATAAAGGAAAATATAGAATTTAAATGTATATTTTTAAGCATTATGTAGAAAAATAAACATGGAAATCAAAATGATTGGAAAACTATAAAACATGTTTTTCCTCTAATATCTAGAAATTACTTCTACCAATTGTTAAGACAATAATGCCAAAAGAAAAGCGATCTAGTGAGATTTGACTAGACAATTTGCAAAACAAGTATGGAAACAAACATACTTAAAGATGCTCTCAATATTTCTGCTTGTCAGAAATTTTCAATACATATTAAAATTAGAATTTTACATATACAAAAGCCAAACAGTTTTAATTCTAAAGCTCCATATCAAAAAATGGACTATGCCATTACCATAATTCAAGGACAATATATACAAGATTTAGACGAGATCATCAATTACACCCATTTTAATGAGAGTTTTTTTTCTAGTAAATAATAAGCATTTTCATGTTACATTGTATATTGAGAAAAAATAAGTTATATATGGGATGACCTGATATTTGTAAAATATAAAAGGAAATAACCGCTTGTGCGTGTGTGTGTGTGTGTGTGTGTGTGTGTGTGAAGGGCATCACTACTTAAAGTGATAGAAGATGGAAAAGAGAGATTGGCAAGAAAAAGAAAAAAACAGATTGCAGCAAATGTGAGAGCAAAACTGGATTAATTTTAACTGCAGATAATATCAAAATATTTTTTAAGAAATACCTAAACACTGAATATGTACATTGGCAAGAATTACAAGTTGAGATAGATAAAATGATGCAGTTCTTTTTTTTTTTTTTTTTTTGTCTGATGCAGTTCTAAGTATAGTCTTGGACTTTCATCATCTTACTGCAGTGTTTACAATAAACTATTTTATTGGGATCCCTGGGTGGCGCAGCGGTTTGGTGCCTGCCTTTGGCCCAGGGGCAATCCTGGAGACCCGGGATCAAATCCCACATCGGGCTCCCGGTGCATGGAGCCTGCTTATCCCTCTGCCTATGTCTCTGCCTCTCTCTCTCTCTCTCTCTCTCTATCATAAATAAATAAAAATTGAATAAAAATAAAAAACTATTTTATTAAAAAGTCACATTATTTCTTATCTTATGCATACAGCACATGCTCAAACATCTTGTTAAATAATTATATGTGTTCAGTATAGCCATAGAAGTTATCTAATGGTGTATTAGCCTTTCAATGACAGCCCAATTCCAATAATTAGTCATTTTGGGAAAAAATATTTCCATTGTTTTCTCAGCTTGATAAAGATACTCATTCAGGTTGTCAGCTAGGATAGATATAATAAATCCATTTTAGCTGTGAAAGTGCAGTTTCATCTTGGCAGTGGTCTAGGATATCATTCACTTCATTTGTAATTCTAATAGATCTACAAGATAGCACTTGATATTTGAAATGCTATAAAAATGTGTATTAAGGAAAAAAATCTAGGTTTCAAATGTGTTTGTATTCAAAGTAACACTCAGTAACATATAACCAATCATTTCAATGAACTGGTTTTTGAACCCAGTCACCACATCAACAAAATGATGTGATTACATTAGATTATTAAGTTAGTTTCTAACTTTATACAGTTATGATTTAAAATTTATACTTTGTTCAATTTAATTTTTTCAATTATAATATAATTAATATTGTAAAAATTTTGTATAGATTCACTCAGTGTGAAAAATAAATAGACATTATATTTCTGGAAGCCATTTTTTGCCGTATATTTTAGAAGTCATTAATATATTCAAGCCCTTTGTTCAAGGTCTTTTATTTATCGAAATTTATTCCAAGGAAAAAATTGGAAATGCATAGGAATTTTTTCCAACAAGAATTTTTACCACATACTGTATACTATAATAGACAAGGAGAGATTAATATAATGCATTTGATCAATAGTATATCATGCAGCCATTTTATTGGATGTTCTTAGTTCTAGAAACATAAAATAAACTTGAGTTTAAAAATGTTAGTTAAAAACAAATGTGTTTTTTTAAAAAAATTTCAGTTCAAATATCTTTAAATTCAAAGTAATGAATCTAATTGTTAATTTGAAGGAGGTACAATAAATATATAGCTATCTAAAAATGAGGAAATACAAGAGAAATAGAGTAAAATTTGAAGTATGCTATCTGGGAGAGATAATATTAAAATAGTTACCCCATTAAACATTGTTTAATAAAACTATTGTTTTATCAAATTGATTTTTTCAATATTACAACACTATTGCCATTACCCAGACCTCAGATCATATATCATGTGTATTTCTCTACCTGCCATCTCCACTAATTTGATCTTTACACTGCTAACCTCTTAATCTAACAAGCTTCTTTAAGTGCTTTTATGCCAGGGAATTCTATAACTTTGTAAATTAGGCACACAACTTTAGCGACCCACTCAAAAGCTATTATATGTAATTCTCATATATTTTAATGTGAAATTTAAGAAAAGCATAGAGAGAGATTTTAATCTTTATAAAATTACTTCATCCCCGGATCTAGGGGTTATTATGTTTCACAAATGTCTATACCATCATATTAGAGATATATAAGGATGTTATCAGTAGTAATCAACACTTTCCAACTTATCACTCAAACCAATTCCATCCAGTTTACCAGTTGAAGCAATTGATGAATGCAAACTGATCAACTAAAAAAAAAAAAAACAAAATGAGACACAGTGAGAGAAGAAAGAAAGAAAGAAAAAGAAAGAAAGAAAGAAAGAAAGAAAGAAAGAAAGAAAGAAAGAAGAAAGAAAGAAAGAAGAAAGAGAAGAAAGAAAGAAAGAAAGAGAGAGAGAGAGAAAGAAGAAAAAATAAATAAATTCCCAAGCTTGCACGCTGTGCATCTAAACATTGTAAAGTTTTTCAAGTGTGCAGCACATCAAGGCAGAGAAATTGCTATGCAAATTCAGAACGCTGGAGATAAAGACTTACAAGCTAGAAACAGAGAATGTTCCCTAGTTTCTAAGCTTTTGGGAACACCACAAATCCTATAAAATCAAGCATCATGATAAAAGTATACATTTTCTTGACACAGATTTGCTCTGAAGACATTTCAACTTTGGTCAAATATGTGTAGTTGTATAGATAGAATTATTTACATTTGACATAAACTGACCAGATAGAAGTCATTTTGTTCCTGAACAAGCTGGTATGGGCAAAGCACAGGATCTGCAAAACCTGTATCTATGAACAAAACATCTGGACACAAATAACTAGAAAATATTATTTTAAATTATTAATAGAAATATGTGGCATAGTGATTATGTGTGTGTGTTTGTACATCTGTATATATGCTTAACTGTTTTTAAACTAATAACATTATTGCTTGATACTATCACTTCATTAATTCTTAGTCAATCATTTAGTGATCGTTACAAAGTCCCACATTGCACAACTCTTTCAAATATTGTCAAATGCAAAGTAAAACCTAAAGAAATTAAATACTTGGCCTCAAAGTAAATTTCAAAAATTTTTATTTTGTTAGGTGCCTGGCTGGCTCAGTCAGTGGAGTGCATGATCTTGATCTCAGGGTGGTAAGTTTGAGCCCCACATTGGGTGTCAGGATTACTTAAAAGTAAATTTTTATTATTTTATTTTATTTTATTTTATTTTATCTTATTTTATTTTAAATTAAAAAAACTATTCTGCCTTAATTTATTGGAAGTAATGTCCATTCGAACAAGGAGCATTCCTGGTGTGTTTAAATAATTAATCAGTTTTGAAATCTAGTTTTGTCTTTGTCTACATATGCAGAAATAGGACAAAATTGTATTATACTGACTGTGGAAAACACTATGTGGAGACCCTGGTTCTTCTCTACTGTATTTTATATTTATTCCACTGCTGTGTCAGTGCTCTAAATACTTGGCTATCTTGGGTAGTATAGATCATCCTCACTGGGTTTGAACACCGGCTGGTATAATTGGTGGTCTGCTCTCTTGGAACAAGACATTGATGGTAATTGCTTACCTATCTTGCCTTGCTGATGAAGCTTTGCACCTCAGTTCTGGTTGGTGCTACTTAACTTCAAAGACCTATCTGTCTTCTTCAGCTGTATATTCTCCTCACCTCATGCTTCAGAGAAACTGGGAGGCACGTAAAATGTGCTCTTGAGCTATCCTTGTTCTTTCACAAAGGGTTAAGAGTTCATGTATCTTTTGAAACTGATACATAACATAAGGAACAAGAAAGATACTGGATTAAGTCTTAACTCTGCCTCATACATTACATAGTCTTTTTCTAATTTAATATTCTAGGCTTATATTGGCCTAGTGCTTCTCTGAGAGACATGTAACCTCCAAAGTCTATGTCAAGATAAGAAGGGATAGGTCTTATATTAGTTTGCTAGGGCTGCCATAAGTAATGCTATGGATTGGATGGGCTTGAAAAATAAAAAATGGATTTTCCACAGTTCTAGAGGCTGGAAGTCCAAAATCAAGGTGTCAGTAGGTTGAGTTTTTCTTGATGTCTCCATCCTCAAACTGTAAATGTCTATCTTCTCACTATGTTCTCATATGGTCTTCCCTCTGTAGGCCTGTATTACTGGTGTCTTTTCCTTTTCTTACAAAAACACTATTACATGGGATCATTGCTCTATCTTTATGACCTTATTTACCTCTTTAAAGACCCTTCCTCCAAATACAGTCATATTGGTGATATAGGCTTAAACATGTGAATTTGGAGGGGGGTGGGTGGCTATAATTTCCAATGTCTTCAATTACTCAAAGCTACTCGGATATTTTGAAAACTCCAGCCACTGACTTGTATCCCACATTCCTCACTGAACAGCCACTTCTGTAAGTCCTGTGAAATATTCAAATTCTCCAGTTGCTCAATTCCTCCTCCCAAGTTAGCTAGCCACTCCATGCTTCAGTAAATAAAATTTTAATCTTGACTCCTTGAGGTCTCCTTGACCCTATTCCAGTTCTATAGTGAATATTAGGTCTGGTTGGTTAAGATCGATTATATTGTCCCTATTCTTTGAAAAAAGGACTTTAACAAGAGGTTTAGATGATCCATACTACCCCAGCTTACAAAATTTTTACATGTACTAAAATATCAGTAGAATAAATATAAATTATGATAGATGATAACCAATGCTTAGCGCTACTACAGCCTGATTAAACAAAGACTGAAATTAAAATTCAAACTATGTGGAAATTAAGCAACATATTGCCAAACAAACAATGAATCAAAGAAGAAATCAAATGGGAAATTACACTTACATTAAGAAAAAAAGAAATATCTCAAGTAAACAAACTAACTCTACAATTCAAGAAGCTAAATAACTAACAAAAGCCCAAAATTAACAGAAGAAAAAAAATAAGAAAGATTAGAGCATAAATAAATAAAATAGAGTCTAAAAAGAATAAACAAGATTAACAAACCAGAAAAAAAGAGAAAGGACTCAAATAAAGTTATAAATAAGAGAGGATTTACAACTGATACCACAGAAGTACAAAGGGTCATCAGAGACAACTATGAACAATTATACACTAAAACAGTGTGGAAATGGCATAAAAACAGATGTATAAAGCAATGGACAAGAAGAGAGAGACTCAAATAAATCTACATGTGTACACTCAACTAGTCTTCGGCAAGCGTGCCAAGAACGCTCAATGGGGAAAGACAGTTTCTTCAATAAACAATGTTGGGAAAACCAGATATCCACATGCAGAAGAATGAAATTGGACTCTTACCTCACATCATGTACAAAAAATTAACGAAAAATGTATGAAACTCTTAAATGTCACACTTAAAACTGTGAAACTACTAGAAGAAAACAAAGGGGAAAATTTCCTTGACATTGACTTGACAAGGATTTTTTTGGATCTGATAGCAAAAGCACAAGCAGCAAAAGTGAAAATAAGCAAGTGGGAATATGTCAAACTAAAAAGATTCTGCAAAGCAAACATAGCGAAGACACAATCTATGGAATAAAATATTTGCAAACCATTTGCCTGATAAGGGCTTAATATCCAAAATATCTAAAGAACTCAAATAATACCATGGCAAAAAGTAACCCAATAATCCAATTAAAAATGAATAGGGGAAATGAATAAACATTACTCAAAAGAAGACATACAAACTGCCAATATGAAAATGTGCGCAATGTCACTAGTCATCAGAGAAACAGAAATCAAAACCACAATGACATATTACTTCACATCTGTTAGAAATGTTATTGTCAAGAAGACAAAAGTTAAAAAGTATTGATGGGAAAAAAGTGTTGGTGGAAAAAGGCACCTTGATTCACTGTTTGGTGGGGACTAAAATGGTATAGCCATGATGGAAAACAAAATGGAAATTCCTCAAAAACTAAAGTTAGAACTACCATATGATCCAGCTATCCCACCTCTGGGTATATATTAAAAAAAAATGAAATCAATATTTTTGAAAGATACATGCACTCTTATGTTCATTGCAGCATTGTTCACAATATCCAAAGAATGAAAACAACCTAAATATTTATCAATGGATGAATGAATGAAGAAAATGTGGTATACACACACACACACACACACACACAGACACACACACACAGAGTGGAATATTATTTAGCCTTAAAAAGAGATCCTGCCATGTGCAACAACATAGATGACATTATGCTAAGTAAAATAAACTTGACATAGAAGCATAAATACAGCATTTAACTTATATGTGGGATCTAAGAAAGTAGAACTCATAAAAGCAGAGTGGAATGGTGGTTGCCAGGTCCTGGGACTTGGGATAAAATGAAAGATGTTATTCAAAGGGTAAAATGTTTTAGTTATGAAGACTAAATAAATTTTGGAGATATAATGCATTCCATGGTAATTATTGTTTATAATACTGTACTGATACTTCAAATTTGCTGAGAGTCGATCTCCAGTGTTCTAACCACCAAGAAAAAAAAAGTAACTATGAGAAGTGATGGACATGTTAATTAGCTTAATTGTGGTAATCATTTCATGATGTATACATAGATCAAACTTCATGTTCTACACCTTAAATACATACAGTGTTTAGTTGTTACATATAGCTCAATAAATCTGGAATAAAAAAAGGACAGTCCTTAAAGTCTACACTAGCACTCTAATTTCTAAATGAGTCAGAAATAATAATATTTAATATTTAAAACTCTGTTACTTGTACCTAGGATGACACTAACAAATGTAGCAGGACAATATAATTTCCAGAAATTAAAAATGACTTTAATATTTCAAAAATATTATTCCTGTTTTAAGCATAAACTTCTATATGAGAGTGAACACAAACTTGGGAACTAACGTAATCTTTCAGTTCTTTCTCAAAATATAAGCTTCCATTTCATGTTTACCAGAATGAACTTATTATGAGACAAATGCTTGGGTTGCATTTTTTTCTTTTCTTTCTTTTTTTTTTTTTCTGTTGGTTCTGTTCTTTTATGAGTATTCTAAGAATTAAATACAATACTTGTAAAGTAGTTAGGATACTGTGTGCCATGTAGTATGGACTCATTAAATATTGGCTATTTTTGTCTTTATTAAGATGAAAAGATGCTAATTTTTAAGATTGTCATTAAAGTAGGTAATTATTAAAACCTATTTTTATAAAGAAGTTACATGGACCCACCAACAAATTTGTGCAATTTGTGCAAATTTGAGAAAAACTAATATTCAGAAAGTTACCTTGTTCCAGAAATAGCTGACTAGCAAGAGTTGCTCCCTTTTCTATTGTGTACAGTCTTTTCTGGGAATTGGCTACCCAGCCAAGGATTCCATATTCCAACTGCCCTATAGATTGAATGGCATTTGTGACTATTTCTCACAAAACAACCAAAAAACAAAACATTAGTAGAAGTGATGTTACTACACATGTAAATGTGTAGTAAAGCATTTAATCTTGTTCTGGGTCACTGGGTGTCTCAGACAGTTAAGCATCTCACTCTTGATTTTGGCTCAGGTCATGATCTCAAGGTTGTAAGATCAAACCCTGAAAAAATCTCCCCACTGTTTGCTTCTCTCCCTCTTCCTCTGCCCTCTCTCTCACACTCATTTTCCCCTCTTTCTCTCTAAAATAAATAAATAAATCTTTACAAAATAAAATAATTTAACTTTGTTCAAAGAAAGATCTAGTCTTTGTACTTGCCTCCTGGGAGACCATCTCTAAACTCTTGGAATGTCGTGCCTGATAATTGTTCTTTTGTCTACCTGAGTGCTTTGGGCTATAGCAGATAGTTCAGTGATGTGATTTAGGGTGGGTTAATTGGGTCATACTGTGTGAACTTGACCTCTGGAGTCGGGAAGCAGGTAGGGACTAGGTCAGCCATATAGGCAGTCAACCAAGTCTATGTAATAAGCCCGAATAAAGAGTCTAGACTCTAAGGTTTAGGTGAGCTACCCTGTTGGCAAAATACTCCATGCATATTGTCAACTTTCTTGCTGGGGAATTTAGCATTCTTCATGACTCTGTTGTTGGAAAAGGACAAGAAGCTAAGTACATAGAACTTGCCTAGATTCTACTTCATAGTGTCTTCCCTTAACTGTATTTAATCTTACCTTTTTCTTGTAATAATTATAACTTTGAATATCAAAGCTTTCCATTAGTTTTATAAATTTTTCTAATGAGTTATCGAATCTGAGGGTGATCTGGGGGTCACCAAATTCTTCAGGTGTCCTCAGAAGTGAGACTGTACTATTTCCTAATTTCTAAATCAATTTCTGACTTTAGAATTCAAGAAGTGTGTGTACTTTCTCTAAGCTTAAAGAATATTTACAAACTTGATCCAAAATATTTTGAGCTCTTAGGTGCTAATGAGCTCTCAAAGAATCTGGTCCATGAACCAAGCTTGTGGCAACTCGTAGAAATGCTGTTCACTAACCAGGAACATCCACATGCCACTGATTCATGAACAAAAAGTAAATTTCTATTTATTTAAGTAACTGAAATTATTGTCAATATTATAACAGTGTTGCTATACCTAATCTATTCCTTATGAAAGTTTTAATCTTTCTTCTGTTGAGGCACATTCTTTGAAAAAATGACTTGTAAGTATAAACAAAAAATAAACAAGCTTGTTGCAGACACATCAAATAGTGTTTGTCACTACAATAAGCTGAATTTTGAACTCACATTTTCTGGACTATTTATATCTGCAGTTCTGGTAGATGCTATTAGGGCTACTTTGAGTATCAAAAATATTTTACTGGTAATGACTATTCCCACTCAAGTAAAAAATTATACCCTTTTTATCACTTATTTTTTCAATTATAAATGTGCTTCCACATTATAATATGAATGAGCAAAAGTTACTATGTCTAAATCCTCTACAAATTATTTCAAAATAATGTAATATTTTGAAATGTGTTTAAAGAAACCAAATCATCTATCTAAAAATAATTTAAGAATTTAGTTCTACTCAATTGTGTCATTATTTCAACCAATATCATTTGCCGTTTAATTTACCCTAGCTCTATTCTACTCTTATTCTTATTAGAATCCCCTTTGAAATTTCCTGGCCATTGAGACACAGCCTCAGGATTCCCTAACCAATAGTAATTCAGATGTCAATACTACAGACTTTGAAACATCAGTTTCACTAGCCTGAGAAATGTGATTTATTTAGTTTGCTTTCTAACAACTTTAAACATTCAGTATGTGCTAAAAATCTGCAAACAACATAGTATACTTCTCTATGCTGACCTTTCAAATATTTTTTAACTGAATAAGGTTAAAAAGTATCTTTCTCACACCATATTTCAAGCTTGTATAGGAAGTATCGGCTATTAGAAGACGATTAAAAAAAAGCAACAGCAGAAGGAATTCTTTTCTATCTGTAGAGTTACGAATATGCTTTGATCATATGGCTTTATGTAAAAATCAGCTTAACATTTTCAACAGATGTCCATCTATTTGATGGTATAACATTTTGCTTGGTTAAAAAAAAATAAACAATGAGTATCAATGAAAGTGAGCAATCTACTTTCTGTGGTTCCTTTTACATTCGAGTTATTTAATAGAAAATTTAGAAACAAGTGAACTTAGGAAACAAAACTTTTGAAGTGAGTAACAAAAACATTTTTCATTTCCATATTTATTTGAACAGGACATACAACCCACACTGGGAATTTGGCGTTGGTTTTATGAAGACAAAATTTGTATTATGCCTCTGGGAAAACAAATGCAATCATTTTGTCCCAAACAGAATACTTTTGGAAATATACTATCATGAAATTTTTATTCATTAGGAAAGTCTTGTGCATTCTCATATTTTACCAAATCATTGATGAGTATCATATCAAAGATTGTGTAGGGCTTAAATCTGATTCAAGCTCTTCATTAAAGATTTTTTTTTTTTTTTTTTTTTTTTTTGATTCAAGCTCTTCATTAATTCTTTTTGTTGCCTTGTAACTTTTCTCTCTTGCACCCAATCTGTTCATTTCAGTGAGAAAAGATTTCCTTAGGATGGCCTGAAGCTTGTTGCATTCACAATCAAGTTAAGAATCACCTGAAATATGCTTTAATCACACACACACACACACACACACACAAAGATTCTCCCAAATCCAACCCAGGCTTTTAACAATATTAATTCTGGATCAACACTTTTGTTCTCAGGATTATTCAGAATATTGCTCTATGTGTCCACTTACATTTTAATGATTTCCTTCATTCCTAATTTTATTATCTTGCACTTCAAAATTATGTTGCTGTCTTGTAATTAAACTGGCAATGTTTATATTTGCAATCCTAATTCCACCAAACTCTTAGTTTCCCTTTTCTTTATAGTATTCTCTCATTCTTGGTTCCTTATTTTAGCATACGCACATGACCGTGGGCTTTCCAGTCTAAACTACAACTGTGCAATAGCAGTTTTACCATGATCCTTCTCCTACTTGTGGAACATTCCAATTCCTTCCTAAGGAGTCCTTGAGAATGAAATTTTCCCCTTATTCTGTGTTTTCAGTGTTTTCACAAAAGGCTGGAAAATAGGGAGGCTGTGCCAGCAAAGCCAAAGACCAGGAAAGCATTATCATTGGTACAGAGTTAGGGTAATGGGTAACATGAGTTAACTTATATTCGAAGATGTGTAGACAGTACATGTTTTATTTTGTGTCTTGCTCCAATTCTGCATTTATCAGGAATGTATTTCAAAGCATTTGCAGACTGTATTGAACACCTCTGACAACTCATGTGAAGACATTAGGAGGCTGGTATAGACTGACAGTCCAGATAACAGGGCCACACTTCTTTAAGAAGAAATTAACAACACCTTCTAACCTTTACTTTCTCATTTCCCATCCCATTTGCAAATAAGAGCAACCTTCCATCAGATTATGCCTTGGAATTCCTCTAGTTAAGGTCATTAAGTATGGCAATCTTTGTTCTAGCAACTATCCATGGCCTATGACTCGATTGAGTATCTTCTTTTATTTGTTGATTTGTAGGAAGAAACCATGTTTTCCCATTTGTTACTACTTCTTTGTTCCCTCTACCAGCTTCTTTTCTTCTATGTATTTGTTGAGAGTTTCCACCTATGACACATTTAAGACAATGCATATTCATCTTGTAATAGTTTGCGCTCCTTAGATAATTTCAACTGAAATTTCATAAGAATTTTAATATCAGTATGCCTAAACCAAATTCCTTTGCCTTTTTGCCGAACTTGCTTCTACAGCTAGATTGCCTATCTTATTGACACACATCCCTTTGATGAGACTAAGATAAACTGTTGGAATTAAATCTAAACTTTCAGTTTCTCATCACTTAATTCAAAAGAGATTGCCCAATTCCACCAACTCTTATGCTTTTAACCTCTCCTTTGCTTCCTTGTTGATCTTTCTAAATCTGATCTCTTGGCTACTAATTATTTAATTATTTTATTTCTCTGCTTAAAATTTAACCACCTTTATAGATCCAAACTAATTTTGCTCCGCTTACTCACATGAATTACTTCTTTTTAAATGTCAACTGTAACTTGATGCTCATGATTATTTTCATATAGTAGGTCTTATATTATTTACTACTCACACAACTAGAAAATTTCTGTTGAGCCTTCAAATCACAGGTCACAGGTTGGATATCTTCTTTTCTGAGACGCCTTGCTATTTAACCCTCCATTTTTTACTTATGATGCCACTATTCATCAAGTCTTTGTATCTATCATCACAGGTTACACTGTGTTACAGTTTGAATTTATATTCATTTCTTTATTAGTTTTTGGGCCATGTGAGAGATAGAATTATGCCATTCCACCCTTGTGTCACCAATTTTAATCACAGAGTTTGACATACATAGACCTTTAAAAAAATTTGGGTAGTGACAGCATGATAGAATAGGTAACCCGACACCTTTCTTCTCCGTGGAGCCAAGGGCTTAACAACACATGGACCAACTGACTGGTGAAAAATCCAGAAAGCAGTTAATTTACCATGCCTCAAGTGAGGCACAGCCAAGGTCTGCACTGAACCTAGTAGGAAACTTTGTGTTTACAGGCCACGTCCCTTTATCCAGCACAGTAATGCACAATCAAGAGAAAACAATCAATTTCTGATTTCTCTCTGAAGAAAGAGAGGAATGGAACAGATATCTGATGTTCTTGTTTTTTTTTTGTGTGTGTGTGGGGGGGGTGGCTGCATGAGGGTTGGTTTCTGTCTTGCCTCAATCTAAATGCTGACAGGAATGGGCACCAGTTTGGAGGTCCCTACTAAGAAAGGATATTACCATGGCTTGGTCTAGCACCAGAGTGTTTGCAGAGAGTTACTACAGAGAGACACTAGGGGAAGTTCTAGGACCATGACTTGTTATAACACCGGAAATGCTTCAGTACTCTAGAACCCCAGGGAGTAGAAGGAGACACACCCGAGCAACTAGGAGATTACATGCCCAAGCCCAGAGAAAATGTGTCACTAGAATAGGCTTGAGAAGTCTCCAGAATTTCTAGCCAGGCTGATTGGTGATGACACACAGAGAAAACAATGTGGAATCAAAGACAGAGATTGGAGGGATGTTTCTAGGACCAAAAAATCACTGGCAACCACTATATGTTGGAAGAGATGAGGAATGGATTCTCCCCAAGAGTCTCCTCAGGGAGTATGGCCACACTAGCACCTTGATTTCAGCCCAGTAATACTGATTTCTTCTGGGCTTCAGAAATATAAGAAAATAAAGTTAAATTGTTTTAAGCCAAGCTGTTTGTGCGGTAATTTGTTACAGCAGCCACAGGAAAATAATACAATTACTAACTTCATATGGATATCAGTTGTGCTTTGAATGAAAACACACAAATAAAAGCCATGGAATGAATGAAGCCTACTGAGTTAAAAAAAAAAAAAAAACTGGGAAAGAAAGAAATTAAGAATTAAGGACTCAAGGGATATGGTTAGCATCTGAGAAAGTAATTTGGTTATAGTTTTAAGTGTACAGTAATTTGCATATGGCTAAAGGAAAATTAATTTCCAGGGTTTTTATACTGCCATGCGTAAACACTCAATTATTAAAAAAAAATCCATAAGTACAACACATGAAGTAATTGAAGTGAATGGATAATTAATACACTTTAAAAATTTACTAAAATTATTGTTATGTACCTAACAACATGAGTCATTTATGGTCTCTGAAGGTTTAATTTAATTAATTAATTAACTTGTTTGCTTATATTTGTTTTTGAAATGAAGAGACTGTATGAATGAAGTTGCTAAAAGGATGTCTATAAATACATATTACATATAATATTGCAATTTATTAAGAGAGATTAAAGTATAATACTTGAGAGCATAGGGTTTGGAACTAAAATGCCACTGTTTAAATCCTGGTTCCATTATTTATCAGTTAGGTGACCCTGTGTCGTGATTATTCAGTCTGTAAACTAGTGACTCAAATAGCCTTCACTGGGTTGCTCTGTGAATTAAATGGATTGATATTTATGTATTATTTAGAACTGTACCAGGCATTTAGTTCTTTTAAAATGCTTGATAATATGAGATGCCTGGTTAGCTCAGTCAGTAGAGTATGTAACTTTTGATCTTGGGGCTGCAAGTTCAAATCCCATGTAGGGTGCAGAGTTATTTTAAAAAATAAAATCTTCAAAAGTACTGATTTGAAGTACTCATCACTCTGGGCATAAGCTAAATTTATGATCCTTAAGATGTTGGTAATTTTAAGAAGTTTTGCCAATCTTATAATTGGCAGTCTGCTCAGACTATTACGACAAAAATACCATAGACTAGGTGGCTTAAACAATAAACATTTATTTCTCACAGATGTGGAAGCTAGGAAGTCAAAGATTGAGGTGCTAGAAGATTCAATGTCCTAGGAGAGTCTGTGTATTGGTGCCCTGGACAACTATCTTCTTCTGTGTCCTCACATAGTAGAAGGGGTGAAGGAGCTCTTTAGGGTCTCACTTATAAGAGCACTAATCCCACTCATGGGTTTAGCTGTGAGTGGATAAGGTGCTCCACCCTCATGATCTAATTACCCAAAAGCCACATTTCCAAATACCATCACATTGGCAATTAGGTTTCAACACACGAATTTTGAGGGACACAAACCTTTAGTCTATAGTAATAAAAAACTGCTAATTCTGGAAAACTAAAAGAAAAATAGGTACTACCATGTTAACAATTCCTATTGGGAGTGAGATGTTTCAAATGCATTAACATAGAAAACAAATATTTAAAAGAGGAAGGAGGAGTACCTGGCTGGCTCAGTCAGTAGAGCATACGAGACGATCTTGGGTCATAAGTTTGAGCTCCATTTTGGGAGTAGAAACCACTTAGAAATAAAATCTTTAAAAAATAATAAAAGAGGGGCATCCTGTGTGGCTCAGTGGTTCAGCGCCACCTTCAGCCCAGGGTCTGATCCTGGAGACCCAGGATAGAGTCCCACGTTGGGCTCCCTGCATGGAGCCTGCTTCTCCCTTCTGCCTATCTCTCTCTCTCTCTCTCTCTCTCTCTCTCTGTGTGTGTGTCGCTCATGAATAAATAAATAAAATCTTAACAAAATTTAAAAAAAATAAAAAAATAATAAAAGAAACAGACATCAGGTTATGTATGCCTCTGAATGGTGTTGGAGAACAATGGCTGAATTATTCTGGAGGTCTCCTTTCTTTGAAATTCATAGACAGGGGCATCTGCGTGGCTCAGTCAGTTAAGCATCTGCCTTCAGCTCAGGCCATGATCTATTCTGGGATCAAGCCTTATGTAGGGCTCCTTGTTTAGCAAGGAGCCTACTTTTCCCTCTGCCCCTCTCTGTCTTTCTTCTGCCCCTCTTTTTGCTCCTGCATGTGCTATCTTTCAAATAAAATCTTTAGAATGTATATGGTCAACTTTACTTTTCTTGAGACATGTTATCTTTGTAAATGGCAAGGCACTGGAAGAGCTTACAGCTTTCTTTTACATCAGTCTATTTAGATGACTTTTTTTTACAACAAACATTTCTGAATAGACCATGGAATCTGTTATTTATTCATTTTAACAATTCTTCTTTTTGAAAAGTATCTTATCTCTAAATTTTATGTATACTTTTCTGTAATCCCTGTAATCAATATGACTAACAGAAATTTTCAAGAATTTGATTTATTGTACAAAGCGAATTAGTCTGATGAATCATTCATTGTATATTCTTTTTATTCCATCTCATCCTTTAGTCATCATTAAATGATAGACATTATGGTTTTAGCAACTGCTATATTGGCTAACTTAACTGTGGCTTTGTTACTGCAAATGCCAGATATGCCTGATTATGCACAGAAACTCTTGCCAATGAAAAGTGGCATTAATTTTTCAATCTCTGAACAACTAAGTAAATCACTGTGTTCAGTAATTTAAAAAAAAAAAATGTTTACTCTTCCAAAATCAAAGGGTTTGGATCAAAAGTGAAAACTAAACATTCAAGTGATGAGAAACACATATATTCCTTGTTACCAGGACATGTATTTGCATTCCCAAATTAAATGCTATTTGCTTTATGTGGATTGTCCTCTCTCATTGCCTTAATTTACTAAGATCCTCCCTATATTTCAGGACTCAGCTAGCAGCCATCATCACCATCAATATTTTCCAATCACTTTCACTCAAAAGGAGCTTTATTATCTGAATCACTTACACATGACATCACAGGAATTTTGAAGCTAAAACAGAACTTAAAAGCACGTAGATATAACTTTATATGAGAAGAACCCAGGTCCCAGAGGGGGTAAGTAACCTCTCCATTACAACAATATGCTTAGCACACACACAAAAAAGTAAAATACCTGACTGTAATCTATTATTAAAATAGTAGTTTCTTCTTCAGAGCCCATGGAAATCAATCAGTTGCCACCACAGAGGTCAATGGTGTTTTTGAATGATCAGGGCCTAACCCTTCACCCCCACATGATACTTCAATCTGATTTCAACCAGTAGAGGGATCATTTTAAATTGTATTATACACATTTCTTTCATTTAGAAGAAATTTGTTTAAAAATAAACTGCAACATTAAAACTTTGCTCTTTCCATATGTTTTTACATTGTTTTGCTATCTATTCATCTATCATCTCCATATCTATCCATCCATCCATATGAGTAGAACCTTGTTAACACAACTTTGATTTTATTGTCCTTGAAGGGGATAATTATACCTTATATAATCCCTGATCCCCCAGTTTATTCACAACTGCCTAAACTATGTATTCAGTATGATTTCTGATACTAATGATAATGAGAGTAATAAAGTCAGTTGAAGTGGAAATAGTATGTAATTTTATATGTATCAACAGTTTGACATAACTGACATCAACATTAATTAATGAAATTAATGATTCATTAAATGAAATAAAATATCAGAGAAACATGTTTTTATCCAGCAGGGTACAATGAACATGCGCACAACCATATTAAAGCAGTTTAGGATCACATAAATAAATAACTTTCCAACAGTTTACTATCCTGCTTTAATTTATATCTCTAGAAATTAAACATAATGATAATGAAAATTCAAATCTATGGGTATTGAAATAAAAGCAAATTTATAAGATAGCCTTTTAAAAAAAATGGAATATTTGGTATCTGACAATGTGCTATAGCAAAAGGACTAACAGTTGCAATAGCTTATACAAGATCTATGTGTTTATCTCATATGATAATGAAGAAATAGGTTATTAGTTCAGTGATAATGGGTAGCAGTTTCATTCTCCTCACATGACTTTTATCTCTGTATCCATGGCTCTTCCAGGTCCTGACATAATTTTTGTACCCCAGCAAGTGCAGAAGGGATAAAGCACAAGGCCTATTTAACCACGTTCCTCTAAGAGCATGTAGAATCAGATTCCAAAGCCTCGTCGGATTCCAAGGACCCCTTACTTAGAAGGCTCTCATGCTTGGTTTAATGCATCACTATCACCATCTTGAAACTTTTAATAATTTTTAGCAAGATCCCCGCATGTTCACTCTTCATTGAACTCTGCAAATTATGTAGCTGACCCTGAGAGAATGACCCAAACATACATTCCTTCTTTTCACCTTTTATTTGCCAGAATTTGGCTATATGACCATAACATGTTATAAGAATACTAAGGAATGTAATATTTTGCTGGTAGCCAATGCCGGCTAAAACTCAGGAGTTCTAATATTAAAAGAAGGAAGTAAAGAGGGCATTTTGGTGGCTCAGTGTTTGAGCATCTTCCTTTGGCTCAGGTCATGATACTGGGGCCCTGGAATTGAGTCCCTCATGAGGTTCCCTGCAAGGAGCCTGTTTCTCCTTCTGCCTATGTCTCTGCCTCTCTCTGTGTCTCTAATGAATAAATAAATAAAATCTTAAAAAAAAATGTAAAGAATATAAACTTAGGCACAATTTCCATGTTTTCCATTGTTTTATTCCCAGAACCTAGCAATACTATAGGCACATGGTGGATGCTTGGTATATTTTGTCGTGGTTGTTGTCAGCTAAATGAATATATATTTTAATAACTGAGTAAACAGAACTGAACAAACTAAAATCTTTCCATTTTAGGTAGATGTATGTCCCCAAAGCCATTAGGAAAATAAGACTGCACCAAACTAGTAATATTCAATATTAGGTAAGCATTTCCAAAGATTAGAAAACATTTAAAAAGTCTTAGATACATGGGATGCCTGGGTGGCTCAACAGTTGAGCATCAGCCTTTGGCTCAGGGCATGACCCTGTAATCTCAGGATCGAGTTCTACATCAGGCTTCCTGCGTGGAGCCTGCTTCTCCCTCTGCCTTTGTCTCTGCCTCTCTCTCTCTCTCTCTCTCTGTCTCTCATAAATAAATAAATAAAATCTTTTAAAAAAGGTCCTTGATACACAATAGGCAAAATTAGGTTGGTAGTAGTCCTGCAGAATTCTATTTTCATGAATATAAATCATATTTGATCAAACCACACATTACAGAGGTACAAAATCTCATATTCTCCAATCACTGAGTGTATCAAATCACCCTTGGAAAACAGTCTTATTCAGGCACAGTTTGATGTCATAATTTACTTTCTGTAACCACTTTAACTAAGAGTAATATATTTTTTTTAAAAAACAGTGTTAGAACAGTTCCATGTAATACTATGTACCTGAATGATAGGCCAATTCTTGTGAAAGTAACATAAACACAAAATTATAGCAATATTGAATCCTTTAGTAGAGAGCAAAACAAGTTTACTGCCAAAATAATCACTATGTTTTATGTTATTACAACAGCATAAGGTAACTGATGGTCATTTTGATTACTCACCATACTTTTATAAGGAATTTTGAAAAAGCTCAATGAAAAGAATTACGGCAAAATAGTTTGAGGCCATAAAAGAGGTGGAAGGTTTGCATTTCTGGAAAATATTCTTGTAAATTCTAAAAGCATTTCTTATATTTTGTAAATTGTAAATTTTGTGCCATTACTATAAAAACACATTAGATATTCAACTGGAGGATCCATTGGAGAAAAAGTAATGCACAGACAGCATTATTGTAGTAAGATGAAGGCTGAGCAATAATTTTTAAAAGGCCTAAAATGGAATAACTCAAACAAGAGAGTAATTTATTTTTCTCTTCCATAATATATAGGATGGGTATATAGGACCTCATGGATATCATGGGTAAACATGGGATCTACTCAGAGTACTCATTTTAGGAATAGTGAGAGGCTTTGCTATCCTTGAAACATGATTTTCTAGGCAGCATCATTCATGGCCATTCATAGGCAGGGAGCAAAATAAGAATGAGCCCAGGCCAACTTTCTTTTAAGCAAGTGAGATAGGAGTTGCTGATATGATTTCCATTCACATTTCACCAGTTGAAAATTTAGATACATAGCTAGCCAGACTTAAAAAAAAAAAAAAAAAAAAAGGAAAGAAAAGAAAGAAAGAAAAAAGAAAAGCAATCTAGCTAGGAAGATTTGTATTTAGGGAAAAAAAAATTAATTTGGGGTAATAAATAAGTATTGTAGCAACACTTCCTAGGAAATGTTATTTAAGAGTTGAGATTGTTGTTTGAAAATTATTTGTACTTATGAAATTTTGAGTAATACACTGAATGTCTTATGGGCTTATTTCTTAAACAGCTTTTACTTAAACAGATTTAGACTTATGGAATAATTATGAAGATAGTGTTCCTATATACTTCACTCCGTTTCCTGTATTATTAACACTTTGTACTAGTGTGGTACTTTGTTACAATTAATAAATATTATAACATTATTATTAACTAAAGTTTGTATTTTTTTTAAATAATAAATTTACTTTTTATTGGTATTTGCCAACATAAAGAATAAAACCCAGTGCTCATCCCGTCAAGTGCCCCCCTCAGTGCCCATCACCCAGTCACCCCCAACCCCGCCCACCTCCCCTTCCACCAACCTTCATTCGTTTCCCAGAGTTAGGAGTCTCTCATGTTCTGTCTCCCTTTCTGATATTTCCCACTCATTTTTCCTCCTTTCCCCTTTATTCCCTTTCACTATTTTTTATATTCCCCAAATGAATGAGACCATATAATGTTTGTCCTTCGATTGACTTACTTCACTCAGCATAATACCCTCCAGTTCCATCCACGTTGAAGCAAATGGTGGGTATTTGTCGATTCTAATGGCTGAGGAATATTCCATTGTATACATAGACCACAGCTTCTTTATCCATTCATCTTTCGATGGACACCGAGGCTCCTTCCACAGTTTGGCTATTGTGGACATTGCTGCTAGAAACATCGGGGTGCAGGTGTCCTGAAGTTTCATTGCATCTGAATCTTTGGGGTAAATCCCCAGCAGTGCAATTGCTGGGTCGTAGGGCAGGTCTATTTTTAACTCTTTGAGGAACCTCCACACAGTTTTCCAGAGTGGCTGCCCCAGTTCACACTCCCACCAACATGTAAGAGGGTTCCCTTTTCTCCGCATCCTCTCCAACATTTGTGGTTTCCTGCCTTGTTAATTTTCCCCATTCTCACTGGTGTGAGGTGGTATCTCATTGTGGTTTTGATTTGTATTTCCCTGATGGCCAGTGATGCGGAGCATATTGCAGTCAGATTTCCTTAACGTCTACCAACCTTTGTTCATTGCTGGTAGATAAGAAAGAATTGACTGTTTTATAATAACCTTGTATGCTTGCTTTCTAAGTTGGTAAGACCTAGCCACAAGGACAACTCTGGGCCAATGAGCCCACCTTAGTACCTAGATGTTGATTGCCCATGCTATTCTCCAATAAAAGGAACTAGAGCTGCTTGGAGAAATAGCTAACTCTAGCACCAAGATAGGAAATATATGTGAGCTGGAAGCATCTTGTTAGTTACAGAATTAAAAGGTGCTCAAAAACCAAAACCACCATAATACTGACAGGTGAAAGACACACAGAGATCACCTTAAAGGACTTTTCATAATAAAACCTGAGGACACAAGAAGTAGTATCAGGCTGTAACCCAAAGTATAAAATAAATATCCATGATTCCATACTGATATGAACAGACAAGAGAGAGGAGACATTTCTCCCATGCAGAATTTCAATTAAATTTTGTAGCTCCTATGCTCTCAAGGAGGTTGAGCATGACTACACAGTCCTTAAGTGTGGGGCAAATAATAACTTTCTTCCAAAGGGTATAATATGGAAAGGGGAAAATAGGTTTACAGTGCACAACTGTTAATAGCACTATTTCAGCTAGGTCATCAAGGCCAACATCAACAGCAATAATTTGGGGCACCTGGGTGGCACAGTCAGTTAAGCATCCAACTCTGGCTTTCAGTGCAGGTCTTGATCTCAGGGTCCTGGGATGGATCCCTGAATCAGGCTCTGTGCCAGATGTAAGGTAGGATTGGCATTCTCTCTCTCCCTTTGCTCCTCCAGCTTATGCTCTGTCTCTCTCCCTTTTTCTTAAATAAATAAAATAATTTTAAAAAGCAAAAAAATAATTTATGTGGATAGTTTGTACCTATTATATGATGTAACAAATTGCACTTTGTGGCCTTTTCTCAAAAATACAGAGACCAGTCTCATCCTGTTAAGAACGCGTATTCTGGTATTCTGGGCAGCCCCAGGGGCAAGGCAGTTTAACACCACCTGCGCCCCCGGGGCCTGATCCTGAGACCCAGGATTGATCCCATGTGGTGCTCCCTGGATGGGGCCTGCTTCTCCTTCTGCCTGTGTCTCTGCCTCTCTCTCTCTCTCTGCCTCTATGAATAGATAAATAAAAAATAAAAATAATAATAATAAAAAAGAATTCATATTCCACTGTAGTTGAAGTGGAGTCCTCTATCTGTGTTGATTAGAACAATTGGATTGATAGTCCTACTTACGTCAGCTGTATTTTTATTAATTTTCTGTCTGCTCGATCTATTAAATACTGGAAGAGGAATGTTGAAGTCTCAAACTATAGCAGTAGATTGGTCTAGTTCTTTAAGTTCTATCAAGTATTGCTCTATGTATTTTGATACTTTGTTCTCAGGTACATATATGCTGAGTCCTATTATATCTCCTTGGACAACTGACCACTTTTTTATTACGCAGTGCCCATGTGATCTGATAATTTTCCCTTTTCCAAAATTTGTTTCATCAGCAATTATAGCTACTCCAGCTTTCTTTTGACTGGTGTTAGCACGGTATAATTTTTTTTTATAACTTTTAAGCTATCTTAATTATTATATTTAAAATGGCTTCTTTTCAATAACATATTGTCTAATTGATTATGACAATCTGACATTTAATTGGTGTATTAAGACTATTCACTCTTAAATTGTTGTTACTGTATTTGTATTGAGGTCTATTATGTTTCTAATCATTTTATATTTAGATTCAGATTCATTTATTATTTAGAACATATCTATATTTAGATTCAGATTCATTTATCATTTAGAGCAAATAATTATATTCTTACTTGTTTCTGTTTTCTTGTATTGTTTCTGTCCTTTCTGGTTTTACCAGAATTTTGTTATTTGCTTTTATCTCCTTTCTTACTGTATCATATTTATACAATTTTTAAAATTTATATTTTGAGTGGTTGTTCTAAAGTGAGTAATATATATTTTCAACTTTTATTTCACACTTTAAACAACACTATACACTATCATGTTAATTAATTTGTGACAGAATATTTCCTTTGATCTCTTCTGATATTGCTGTCATTTATTTCACATATATATGCTCTAATTGCCTAACATATTGTTGCTT
The DNA here is from genome assembly GCF_053574225.1 of Canis aureus. Classification (NCBI taxonomy): domain Eukaryota; kingdom Metazoa; phylum Chordata; class Mammalia; order Carnivora; family Canidae; genus Canis; species Canis aureus. The sequence goes on from NC_135648.1 coordinate 15,404,173, forward strand.
TTAATACTTTAAACAGTTGTTTTTTGGATCAACCAATAGGAAGAAAAAAAATTATTTACCTACATTTATTATTTTATCAATACTTTCTTTTCTTTACGTAGATCAAATTTCTGATCCATACAATTTTCCTCCTCTCTGAAGAACTTTTTTAAAACTTTTTTTTGTAGAAAAATGTCAGATTTGCTAGTAATTAATTCTCTCATTTTTTGTTGTTGTTGGGTGAAGGGGTTATTTTGTTATATGAGAATATTTCCCCTCTTAGATTTTTCCCTCATCATTTTTTAGGTGATAATGTAACTGGGCGTAAAATTTTCAGTTTTCTTCTTTTTTTTTTTTTTTTCAGAACTTAAATATTTTACTCCTCTTTCCTCTTGCTTAGATAGTTTCACACTGGAAGTCTAATTAATTCTTATCCTTGCTCCTCTTTCGTTAAAGTGATTTTTTCCCCCTCTGTCTGCTTTTAAGATTTATCTTTCTCTTTGATTCTGCAGCTCAAATATGATTTGTCTAGGTTTAGAATTTTTTATATTTATCCCATTTGGTATTTTCTGAAGTGCATGGATCTGTGGTTTGTTGTTTATTGTTGATTTTGGTGAGTTCTTTGCCATTACTGCTTCAAATAGTTTGTTGTTGTTTTGTGTTCTTCTGTTACTCTGATTATCTGTATGTTACTGCTTTTGGAATTGTTCCATAGTTGTGTTAGTTTGAGAGGGCTGCCAAAATAAAGTGTGATGGACTGGATGGCTTCAAGAACAGAAATTTCTTTTCTCACTACTCTGGAAGCTAGAAGTCTAAAATTAAGGAACTGTATGAAAGGTTTCTTCTGAGGCCTTTCTCCTTGGCTGGGAGACTGCTTCTGCTCCCTGTGTCTTCACAAAGTCTTCATGCTGTGGGTGTTTGTGTTTTATTTAATTTTTTTAATTTTTTAATTTATTTTATTTATTTTATTTTTTGTGTGTGTTTTAATCTCTTATAAGAACATCAGTCATATTGGATTAGGTCTCATACTAATGATCCTCATTTTAGCTTAATTACTTCCTTAAAGACCCTGTCTCCAAAGACCATCACATTGTAAGATACTGCTGGTTAGGGCATCAAATCTATAAATTTTGAGGGTATACAATTCAGTTCTTGGATGTTCAGTTGTGTTTTTATTTTATTTTATTTTTTCATTATTTTTTTTTCTCTTTGCTTTTCAGTTTGAGAAACTTCTATTGATATATCTTTGAACTCATGGATTCTTTGATTCTTTCAAGTGAGTACAATCTAATGATGAAATCACCAAACATTTTTTTCTTTCTGTTAGGATGTTTCTGTTTTCAACCATTTATATTTGATACTTTATTAGAATTTCTATCTCTCTGCTTACATTACCAATATGTTCTTGCATATTGTCTATTTTTTCCATTAAAGCTTTTAACATGTCTTTTAAATTCCCTGTTAGAAAGTTCCCATACCTTTTTTTTTTTTTTTCCTCTTTGGCATGCCTTGTAATTTTGTTGTTGTTGTTGTTGTTGAAATGTAGACATGCTGTATTGGGTAACTAGAACTGAAATAAATGTCCCTCAGTGAGAAGTGGTGATGTTAATCTGGATGGTAGTTGGGCTGTTTTTAATGTCTTCTGTAGTTGTAGGTGCCAAAAGTTTTAAATTCTTTTAGTTATCTTGTTTTTGTCTCCCACATTCACTTTGTTCTCTTAGTATTTCCTCTCAGAGAGAATCTGCTGTTGCAGCTGTGATCCACACTATATTGGAACCCTTTGCTACAATAGTAAGATACGGGGACATGAGGGAAAGTATTTTATAATCTTTTTATTAAATAGTAGTCTTTTAGTAGCTCTCAGCCTCTGGCTGTGACCAAGTATTTTTCTCTCCTGATATTCCTTCCTTGTCACCCTTTTCTCAAGGTAAGAAGGCTAGTGGGAGTTAAAATAAGCAGAATGCCCTTATATCATGTGGGATAAACTCTAGAAAAGCTTTTTCTCTGGAAAGTAATCCTTTGTTATAGAGAAATCTCTGGGCATCTTTCACAATGGTTTTTCTCCCCTTCCCTCTGTTAGATCTGTGTGGTCATTCTTTTTGATCTTCACCCTGAAAATTAATTGGTGGTTCTAAAGGTAAAATTCACAAAGGAGATGGGGCGTGGGGCAGCTAAGAATGCCCCCAGGGGATTCTTAACTTTGTGCTGGACCAAAACCAACTTTCAGCAATTCATAAAAGTCACCATTTAGGTGTTCCCAGCTGCTTCTGTTACAAAGAACTCTAGATTCACTTATTTCTCGTACTCTAGATTCACTTATTTCTCCAGACTCTGGGGTTGTGGTTTGATGGCAAACTCCATTCTCTAGTTCTCTAATCAGTTCAATAAAAGTCATTGATTTTCAGGACGTTTAGTTTTTCTTATATGGAGACAAGTGATGACTTGTCTTTCCATGTCACCATTGATATTGAAGTTAAATTATGATGTCTTATTTGGTATATTTAACACATTATATTTTATTGTATATAATTTTGTTATTAACAATGTATAAAATTTAATTACGAGCATATTTAATTGAAAGGATATTGCATGATTTTGTTTTTTTTTAATTTTTTTTAAATTTTTATTTATTTATGATAGTAACGAGAGAGAGAGAGAGAGAGAGAGAGAGAGAGAGGCAGAGACACAGGCAGAGGGAGAAGCAGGCTCCATGCACCGGGAGCCCGACGTGGGATTTGATCCCGGGTCTCCAGGATCGCGCCCTGGGCCAAAGGCAGGCGCCAAACCGCTGCACCACCCAGGGATCCCTGATTTTGTTTTTAAATTTAGAAAATTCCATGAGCTTTCTGCATGAAATATTTATTATAGTCAAATTCAATTATATAAACAGGATGAAAGCAAAATCAAAAATTAAATTTCTGAATTATTATCAATTTTATTAGTATATTTCCACTAACCCTTTCATTACAGATACACAAGTGAAAGAATAAAAGCCCTCTCTACCTCACCCTTTTTCTTATTTATTTAATTTCATTTTTTTGTTTATCATATTGAGGGCCTTAAGTGCAGTGATCACATTAAAAATCTTTGTATGAGCAACACCCAGCATAGTCTATGATACATATTAGTGTTTATTTGATAAATGAATAAGTAATTGAGTAAATACTGATAGAAATGGAATGACTTGATTGAAAGGAAAAGTAAATAGTAAGCAATAATCTCTCATGTGATTGATCATGAGGGTCTGGCAGCTCTATATTAAACTAAATTAATTTTAAATAATTCAATTAAATTTTGAATAAGGAAGACATGTTAGAATTTTTTAAATTAAAATCAAGCAACTAGTTTACAACTTGAAACTAAGTTAATGCTCTTAAAATTTGTTACAGAATCTTTCCAGAAAAAAATCACAGATGGTACTGAGGCAAACTGGAGAGTAGAAATGTGTTCTATCTATGTGTTCTATGTTTTCGCCCCCTTATTTTCTTTTTTCAACCCAGTTCAATATTAAATAGTAATAATGAGAACACAAAACCATACTTAAATTCATTTACTGGGGCATCATTCTATAATCCACTTCTAGATCCTTCTGTCTCTTATATATTTCATTTCCTGGTGAAACCAGATATATTTGTGATTAGTACACATAATCTAAATTTTTGCTGTTTCAAAAGAAAATAATGATTAGATCTAATGCAAAATGTTGATGAAAACATTTTTATTAGAAAGGGAAATTTTTTGAACTGTGATTTTAACATAGAAGAAACAGACTTTCTGATAAGGTTGTTTTGGGGGGTCAGAGAACAATAAATTATTATATAATAGACATTATATAATGTATAGGTATTTTATAAATTATCTTTTTTCTTACTTAAATTTTCCTGGCCAAATGAAATAAGATAAAATGACACACTATTATAGCATTCTTCTAATCAAGAAGATTGTGATAGTTTTCATAAATATAACCGAAACAAGACATTTAATATACTCAATACTTCCTTATAAGTAATAAGTAGTAATTTTAATGAATTAATTTATCTCACATATTTACAACTATAATCTGCATTTAATTGGCTTAAGTATAATATTTTTCACTAGTTTTAATATTCAAAGAATATTATATATTATATTTATTGAAGCTATAATAATTATACAAATATTAGAGAGCATGAAAATCTAGAAAATTATTTGGCATGGCTAAATTTTACTTTTAAAAAATACAGAAGTGCAAAAGAAAATACAAAAGTGCTATTATGTTTTTTGAAGTATTGATCCTATTGCCCAGTCTTTTACCGTAGCAGCCTCAAAGTGGAGGATAGTTGTCATCTACAGGAAATAGTAAATATCAAACACTTAAGAGATTTATAAAATAATAATAATAAAAGAACTTAAGATAATTCTGATTTTCCACCAAATATGTTTTGTTTAAAGTAAGTAATTTTATTAGCTCTGTTGTATGAAAATCAACGATGTGAATTTTCTTGAGGGAGTTACTCTTTTTCCATGCTCTTCCTTTTTGTGTTGGTACTATAGATGGCTTGTTTGAAGAAAGACATCTAAATTTGTATTTGAAATAATTGTTTTAATCATCAATCTTTATTACATATTAAAAGATGATGTGTCTCAGGCAAATGATACCAAGCTCTGGCCGTGTAATCAGTCATATTTTGTTGATAAAATGATTGATGTTTAATTCTAGAAGAAAAAAAATAAAACTACTCATTTTATGCTGTTGAATCTTAGCTGTGATGATTTCAAATTTGGTATAATATAAGGGATGCACAAGGTTGAAATAGTTACTAATAACAATCTTCCAAGGAATCTTTATGGGATCATTCCATTCAGAAACCACCTTTCCATATTATTTATTCATGGATCCACCAGTTACTGGACTTACAAAGTGTGCTAGATACTAGAAACTTCGATTTCAGAATTATAAATAACCGTAAATATTAAATACTTTGAAAATATGAGTGTGCATAGTTTTTGCCTTCTAAAAATCTATGACTGAATGGGTCTATAAAAATTAATACTATAAAATACCAAAAAAAGTTAAAATATTTTACCTTGCTACAATTGGGATATAAAAGGGAATGATCCATCTTACTAATGGAAAGATGAAGAATAAATTCAAATATGAGAACATTTTTTCTCTGACCCATGAATGAGAATTATTATTATTATCTTGCTTTTTAGAAAGTAATCCGTGGTAGAGGTTAGAAGATGGAAGGCAGGATGCTGCATAAGAAAAAGTCTGGAAGCAAGAATGAGTATGTGACTTTTGCATTGAAGGCATAATTTGATATGAAATAAATACTGTGAAAGAAGAGGATAGGGAAATAGCCAGGATCTAGAATAAGAAAGAAATTATATGCCAGCTAAAGAGTTAGATCTTTATTCTGCAGACAGATGTGTAACATTACCATTTTAAAAGGTTTGTAATATAAAAGTTCATGCTGGTGATGAGGCAGAGGATAGATTGGAAAAATACCAAAGGGAATCAGAATAAGAAGATGAATTGTGGATTTCCATCAATACAGCAGACTCAGCAATTTGAGGAGGAGAAAAAAAAAAAAAGCTCCTTAACAAACATTTAAAATTGACCAATTAAAGAAACAACTCTTCAACTGTCCTTTTAAGCAGAGCTAACAGGTAAGAAAGCAAGAGAAATTGTCAAAATCCAAAAATTCAATGTAAGTTGAAAAACAGAGGCGATTATCAATCCTGGGATAAAGGAGGAAGTGTAGCTAGGGTAATGAGGAGCAACTGGTGAGCAACTGGAGTCATGTTAATCAATTAGTTCCAATTTTAACCACTGTGTAAGAACATAGGAAAAGTCTTAAAAATATTTAAATGAGGATGCCTGGATGGCTCAGTGGTTGACCATCTGCCTTTGGTTCAGAGCATGATCCCAGGGTCCTGGGATCGAGTTCTGATTGGGCTCCCTGGGAGGGGCCTGCTTCTCCCTCTGCCTATGTTTCTGCCTCTCTCTCTGTGTCTCTCATAAACAAATAGATAAAACCTTAAAAAATTTAAAATAAAAAAATAAATGAAGATAATGAATATATGTAAATAAAAACTTATAAAATTCAGAATCAACATGTCAGTATAGTCTTCTACCTAGAAAAAGTCACTTCATAGATGAGGCTTCTTGGGCAAAAGAAGATGAATGAGGGTCATGTCCTGGAGCTGCACTGTCAAAACCGTATCCATTGACCACTTATGACTATTGAGCCCTAGAAATGTGGCTAGTCCAAACTGAGATATAAGGTAAAACATATACCAAATTTCTAAGAGAGTACCAAAACATAATACAAATATCCCACTGATAAAGTTTCTTGTTAATTACATTTGAAATTATGATATCTTAGATAATATTTATTTTTCTTTTCTTCTGCTTTTTAAAAAATATGGTTGTAAGAAAATTTTAAATTACATTCATAGATTGCATTTGGGGTTAAATTATCTTTCTATTGGACAGCTCTGTCCTAGGGAAGGACCTTTTAACATTAAGATCTCCCAGTGAGTAACTGCATTATTACTTGTTGATAGTGTTAACTCCCTAAGACACTAGAATTTAATGTGTCTTTTGCTTTTGCTTTAAGATATACATTTGATTAATGAATCCTCTTTTTAAATAGAAAATAAGATGTGGTTTATGTATACAATGGAATATTACTCAGCCATTAGAAACAACAAATACCCACCATTTGCTTCAACGTGGATGGAACTGGAGGGTATTATCCTGAGGGAAGTAAGTCAGTTGGAGAAGAACAAACATTATATGGTCTCATTCATTTGGGGAATATAAATAATAGTGAAAGGGAATATAAGGGAAAGGAGAAGAAATGTGTGGGAAATATCAGAAAGGGAGACAGAACATAAAGACTCCTAACTCTGGGAAACGAACTAGGGGTGGTGGAAGGGGAGGAGAGTGGGGAGTGGGGGTGAATGGGTGACGGGCACTGAGGGGGGCAATTGACGGGATGAGCAGTGAGTGTTATTCTGTATGTTGGTAAATTGAACACCAATAAAAAATAAATTTATTAAAAAAAAAAAGAAAAAAAAGAAAATCAAATGCCCTAGCCAGTATCAACCACCTTCCCCTTAACTATTGAAAATGACAATTTTGTCCACCTGGGAGGTTCAGTCTGTTGAATGTCCAACTCTTGATTTCCTCTTATTTCATGATCTCAGGGTCCTGAGATCGAGCTTTGAATCTGGCTCCATGCTTAGCATGGAGTCCGCTTAAAATTATCTCTCTCTCCCTCTGCCCTCCTCCCTTCTCTCTCTCCCTCTCTCTCAAATGAATAAACAAAATCTTTAAAAAATAAAATAAAATGACAATTTTCTCATAAATGCATTTTAACTCTGTTAAAATAACACCATTTCTTGACACTACATTTTCCTACCACTTATACATTTTAATGTCTTTTGATGGAAGTTCCCATTGATTGATCTTCTTTTCATAATGATTTGTTTGCTCACAAACATTTCTTTCTCCAAACATATTTTTCAAATTATTGTTATGTATATAATAATAAAAAATTCCATTAAATCATGTTTAACTGGAAGTAAACTTAAACATTACTTTGGGATGCTGTTGACATCTCTTACACCAAGTTTAGTATAATTTTCTGATAGAATTATATGTCTTTCCCAAACTATCAGTTTCATTTTGTGTTTTTCTTTGGAATGACTTTTTAAGTTTATTTTTTATATTTATCTAGTTAAGCTTCTGTCCTTTACATTATAGTTTTTTCTTATGCTTTAAGACTTATCCAATTTATATTGAGAAATATTCAACTATATATTAGGAATAAGGGTCTAATTGCTTATTTTTGCTATAAAAAATAATTTTTGTTCTCATTACAAACTCATTGGTGGTTTAGTTAAAAGCATTCCAAAAATTTCTTATTCTTCTTTTCATAATGATTTTTGTGTTAATTGTCCTAGATCTCTTAAAGACTAAGTATAGAATCCACATAAATGTAGAGAGTATTCACTCCACAGAGGAGTTTTTACTTATTTTTTACCCTTATTTTCATGATTTGGACTTTGTATATTTTTAAAAATTTGCCCACATTACTATAAATGAAAAAAAAACCTATATTTTTGATTTAAAAATCAAGAACGTATGGGATGCTTTTTCAAATACTTTTGTGTAAAATCTTGAAATTTATTTCAGTTTTCTGCTGTATATAATTAATTTTTAAACATGTTACTGTTGACAATTTGAGTTTCCTGTTCTGTATTATTGCTACAAATCCTTTTTATGGGCCAGTTTTTTCCCCATCCATTCATTATTGCACTTTTTTTTTTTTTTTTCATCTTTTGAAGATCCTTTCAGGACTTTTATATGCCCATAACAATGCTGGCTGGTGGGAGAGGCAGGTTAGATATCTGTGGTCAGGTCATTACCTTACCTCGAAATCCTTGTATTCACTCTACCCTCAGAGCAGTGCTTTTACTCATGGGTAGGTACTACATTGGTATTTAATTAATCCATTTTTATATAGGATAGTTATGTGATAGTTATACTATATAATCACATAATGAAATAGTACTTCAGTCATTAAATGGTTAGTCTGACCACCAGCACACGAGATAACTCTAAGTGTGGAATGTTTGTCTCAGATTGAATCTCATTTATGTGTACTAATTTACAACACTTGGCTGCATGTCCTCATATCAAATGATTTGACATGGATATTCCAATTCTTGAGTCACTTACGGTTCATTAAAATAGCTAATGTTACCTTCACGTTAAAGAAATGGAGATGTGTAAAAATCTCCAGTTAAGATATATTTAACAAATATTGGAATATTATGGAGTGGTTGAGTTATACTTCAGATTTCTATCTTTAGGAAACCTTGAAGGTAGAATTATAACTCTGATCATGTTGGTGGAGGAGAGGAAAGTGGAGTGTCAGTAGCAGTAGTATTGTAGTGAGTGTACATGGCAAAATATAAACTCTCAGATATTAAAAATTCAATTGACTGCACAATTATGGACTATAAATACCACGTGTTTAACAAGTGTGATTTTGTAGTTGCGAATGATAAATACGATACTTATGACCCGAGGGAAAAATGGAATTTTGCTCAAGGATTATTCGAATCAAGTAATCTAGGCACCAAATAAGAATGAGATTGCGATCACAGTTTCTCTGAGCTACATATATTTAAGTTTCTTTTTTTCTTTCAACTATCACATTGATTTGAGAGGCTTTTATGAAGCTTTTTAAATTCTTGAGCACAATTTATTATTTAAAATTAAGTTATGTTTTCTACTAGGTTTCCAAAACATCTTAGCTTCTCTTTCAGTTGAATTTATTTATTAAATAATTTCCACTTTAGTAAATATACAGTTTTATTTTGTGCTTAAATTGTTTCAAATGCTTTATTTTCCTCAAATCAATAAATTTTAGGTCTGTTCAAACTGAAGAGGTCATTAATATCCTTCACAACAAAAAGAAAGAAGGCTCATTCACACACACAAAAAGACATACATGATTAGAAAGCAGTACGAGATCCTAGTTCTTTCCGAAACATTTCCTCCTATCTTGATAAGAATCAGATGAAGAAAGAGAGAGACAGTTAATTTTCCTGCATTATTTAAATGAATTTAGAGAAGGCCATCAGCTGTTTTAGCTTTTTTTGTGTGTGTGCTGACAGTGATCCTTCAAATATTGATTTAACTTGCTAAAAATCGATTTGAGATTCCAGGGATAGAGAGGCAAGTCAAAGTAGGATAGTCATCAAAAAAGCTAAAGCAATAGGAGACATTTCTGGTGAAGATGTATTTTTAGTGAGTTTCTGATTTTCAGAATTTCAAGCTTCATCACATGTATTAAATTCAATTAATCCCTAATTTAGAGACCTGAAGTAGAAATACTGCAAAAGAAAGCAAATACCTCACCTTTTAAAATATACTTTTGCAGACATACCTCTTGATCTTTTGCTCTAGATAAGATTTTGACAGTAAAGCTATTTTTATTACAATTTTTCAAATTTCTGAAGTAATAATGAGCAAAAAATGCTTGCATATAAGTCAGTTCAGGAAAAATGAAATGTTTGTGGGCTGCATTTTCCCCCATACATTGGCAAGCACATGTTGTATTAAACTAGATTATACTGTCTGTTGCTTTCCTGGACACTATTTAATAGCTGGTAATATATCAGAAATATAAAAATGTATGTTATTTATCGTTTAACTCTATATAGCCCTCTAGAATTTGCTTGGTGTGTTCACTTATAGTGTATTTGTGTTATCTTAGACACAAGATTCACAGAAAGGCATTCATATCACTTTTCCACTTTGACAGGGAACACTGACTCAAGATATAAAGAATTCAGTGTTACCATTTCAAAAGGAACTAAGATGATTTGATCATATCTGATGGGGCTTTTGTGTCAACACATACCAGGCACACGAACTCTCAGGACAAGGGCCTAGTTATGTGCTTTCTTACCTGTGACTGTAGAATCTTCTCTCTCCTAAATCAGCCAGGTCAGAGCAAGCTGAGCCATAAAAGAAGTAGCCTTACTGATAATTTCCTTAAGTTCCAGGGAGTGATTGCTGTTCAAGAGTCCTTTGGCATGTTGCTTGGTGGTTTGTAGGTCTCAGGGGCTCTGGACATCTGGACCTCCAAGACTCTTCTGGAAAAAGTCCTAGTGGCAATCCCAACTTTTACAGGGAATGTCTTTTGAAACATATTGTTTATATTTGATAAGCTTGGTCATACTGTGGATGATTGAGTTTGGATGATAAATTCCTGTTTTATTTAATTGTTCAAGTGTACTATGAATTTATGTGTTTTATAAAGATTTAGACCTCAATTTTGTAGGTGAGTCTTGTTTTGCCATAAGTCTTTGCATATGATGAGATTAAATACAGAAATAGGATGGTTCATTTAAAACTCAGTGATACAGTGGAAAGAGGACAGATCCATTCCAGAAAAGTCTGTGTTGGAATCTTGGTCTTTCAACTTCTTGGTTTGAGAACTTGGGGAATTTCACAAATAAGGCTGAGCCTGTTTTTTTATTTTTTTGTTTTTTTCCACCAAGAAAATGGGTATAATAATCTATAACCTAGTGTTGTTGTCAGAACTAAATGAAGAGGATATCTGTTATGATACCAGAAATATGGTATTTAATAATTGTATATATTTCTCTATTGAATGATCTACAATAGCAAAAAAAAATGAATGAAAAAAGAAAGAAAATCAGCTATTCAGATACTGGGTGGAAAAAAATGCCTTGCCTATGGTAAATTGAATAAGTATTTGTTGTTTGAACTACTTATTCTAAAACGCTTTTGGAATTGAAAACAAGTATCCCAAGAATCCAGAATGTCTGTGTAACGTTTTTGTCATCGGTCTTATTCTTTTAGTTCATGTCATGGGTTCCTTTCTCAGTGTCCTGAAAAATGACTCCATGACCTCAACAAGAAAGCTGGGCTGAAGAGTGCATTCGTTTCAATTACAAGAAAGGTTTATGAACTATTTAGACAAGAGTTGAGTGATAGATATCATAACCACACTTTACAGATACATTCACATATCTAAACAGAAATGGAATCTAAATTCCTAGAAAAAAAAGTATAATTTATGTGTCTAATATTATGCCATGGGTAATGGAACTCACATTTCAAGCCAAAAATCTGAACTAAAATCAAGTTTTTGTTGAATGAATTTGGTCTTCAAACAATATTTTAGTAATAGCTTCTCTGAGAAAAAAAAAAGTCTATTTACACTTGAATTACTTTGATTAATTATTTTATACTAACACATTACAACTTGTGAATTCTAGAAATGCTATTTTACTGACTTTGGCAAAGTGCCAAAATGACTAGGTTTTCAGTACTTGAAATGAAAATGATCGTGCAGAGTATGCTGATTATTGGTTATTAGAATTTAGAAAGAAAAGCGAGACAAAGCCAGTTGCTAAGGAAATAACGGGTTTACTTTCTCCATCATGGGCTTATAATCACAGTGGTTTTTCTGTATGTTTGCCAGAATGTTCTGATATTTAGTCGGGAAAATTTACCTGTTTACTTTAATAATGACAGTGTTTCTAGGAATGATTTATAAGCAGAGGTAATGAAGGTACCACTGCTTTTGTGCTGTTGACCGTAAAAATACAACTGAATACTAAAGATTCTAGCGAGTTGGGTTTTCTCTAAAGGCTATTGAAGGGGACCTTCAAATGTTTCCATTAAAAAACTCTTGGTGAATTTTCCCCAGGTTCTAACAAGCTATATCAAAATAAAACTCGTTTCATGGAAAAAAGGAATCCCACAGCACTTCTTTTTAATAACTGTTCAGCTACAAAATTTTATTGGTATCTTTTTATGTTCCCTCTAGAGGATGTAATGCACAAAAGCATTGCCACGGAACATATAAAATTACAAATGAAATTTATTGTAAAAAGTAGAATGTCTTCTAGACTGGTGTCAGTATTTATTTCATTCATAAACCAAAACTGCAGTATAATATATTCATTGTCAGCAAGTTCATGTGTGTAAATTGCCATCCAATGTTATTGACTGATATAAGACAGATATTGAAAAGACAATTTAAATGTACTCTTCCAAACATAAACTGTTCCACAAAAGCACTGTAAAAACTCCTTCAAGATTTTGGGTTGTGCTTGACATTTATGGTTAACTACATAATTTGGTCGTGTCATAATCCACTGTGTTTGGCAATTTGGCATTAAACGCCTGCAGAGCAGATTGGATCCTCACCACCTCACTAGTAGACAGCTTGAGTCTATGACGAAGCAAGCAAGAGAAAAGATCTAGACGACGCTGACCGGGTGGGGAGAGTTTATTTACACGGTCTCTGATCTCTAGAAGCTGCAAAAGTGCTGAGTCCTGGGATCCCTGAGTATAGGGGTAGTCCAGCTGCAAAATCAAGTCCCGGATTGCTTCAGGGTCAAAGTGCATGCTGTAACCAAACACTTGAATGTTATTGATTTTCATATAACCCAGGTTCCGGGAAGGGTCAATAAATTCGAGAGGTTCGTAGTAAATGCTCTCGTTGCCATTGGGGCCATTTGACTTGATGCGACTCCTCAGGTAGATGTGCACTGTCTCAAAAAACGTCTTCCACTTGTTGCCCAGAGTCAGCGACCAGTTGTAACACTGCAGCGGGAGGTCCAGCTTAGTCCGCTCCCAGTCTGGAAAGCTGTTTTCATTCACAGGCATGAACCAGCTCTCGGAGTGGCTGCCTCCGAAGGGATTGACGTAGACGGCCAACACTGGCTCCAACGTGCTGTTTTTAGTTAAGCAAATCTGCAAAGAGAGACCCAAGATCATGTGGACCAGACTCGACTTGTACTTGTTGCTCTTCAAGGTGAGGAGCATCCGCTTGCGCCAGGAGGGGTCAAACCAGCTGTTGAGGCGCATGTCGTTGCTGATGAAGATGGCATGGACTTCTATTCGCCTGTCCGTCTTCTGCAACAGGTATTTCATCTCGAGGTCTTGCAGGTCAGTCTCAAAGCCGATGTAGTGGTCCGTGGACTCGGCAACCTCGGGCTTGCAGAGCCCCTGGCTGAGCATGTAGCCGGTGTTGCAGGTGCCGCAGCGGGTGCGGTTGTCGGGGGCACAGGTCAGGCAGGCCGCGGCGTCGCCCACGGTGCAGGGCAGGAACGAGGTGCAGACCACCTGGTCATTCGGACACGTGCACGAGTGTGTCTCCTCCGAAAAGCTGCCCAGGAGGCCATTCTCATTGCAGTAGAGAAAAGACTGGATGCGAGTGAGCCAGTAGGTTGAGGTTCTAGAAACACAAAACAACACGAATCTGCATAAATACAAAGGCATTTTGGGTGTGTGTGTGTGTGTGTGTGTGTGTGTGTGTGTGTGTGAACCGTGAGGTCAACCTTAGCTGTGAAACCTTCACTATCATTTCTTAGCTTAGCTCCAGATACTTCACTGAGATAAATGATCCATATAGTTTATAATTGAAAACAGAGGCCTGTGTATATGATATTTATACACGTATTATGTGATTTTTGGTATTGGGTCTTTTTTTTTTTTTTTTTTTCATTTTCATTCTTCCTTGCACAAGGTTAGGTGTGGGTATATTGGATTCAAACTGGAATATTGCGGGGATTGCTTTCTGAAGAGATTGCATGTCATTTCGCTAGTGTACTCGGAAGCTGATTGTGAACATAATTGGGTCAGTTATTGTCTTGAAATGCTCTCCAGCAACGGGAAATAGATGTGGCATTATCATTAAATACCTAGAGTAGAATTAGAGCATATAAAGGGTGACTGCTCATTCATTCACTCTTAGCTGCATAAAGTACTAACGCTGCAGGAAGCTAAATAGAAAGTAAAATAAGAATGAAAGAAAAATAAACAACTCTAAGATGTCAATCAATGTATTTAAATTCTAGGGTTTTATCAATATTGACAGAACAAGTACCCACCGAGGAGGAAAATATTATTAAAACATGTTTGACTTTATTCTTAACAGGCTGCTCCAGAAAATTGTTGAAAATATCTCGTTAAAATCATCTACAAGTTGTTTTAATAAGGGTTAAGTGTGTCAGTTTAATGTGTTTGATTTGAATCATTACCATTTTTCCTTATTTATACCCAGAAATCAGGCTAATCATGATGCAAATGCAAGATTTTACTTTTCATGTTTTCCCCACATTATTCAAACTCCTTTGGTGTGTTTAAAACCTCAGTAAAATAATGAAGGAAAATTGTGTGGCCTGGAAATCAGATAATTCTTTTGTTTTCATCATAGCTGTGGGATCATGGAAGAATTGAACTGCGTCGATATCCTGCCATTCTCTCATGTGAAAAATGGGAATAGAGATATCTTCCATATTGAGTTCTTGTGAGAAATTCTTAGGCTCAGGTGGTATGCATGTGTTTAGAATATCACACAATGTATGTATTTTTTACATTCTTATGCCTTTCTGCTGGTCATTATTTAGTACCTATGAGATTTTCTGCAAAATAAATCTATTATACTCCATTCTTTAGACTTGTACACTGCTGCTGTTTCAAAGACTTTGTATATGCTGAATACTGGTAAAACACAGGTATTAATCTGTGTAAATAATTGATAAAAACAATGTCTTAGATATCCATAACAATATTTGAGCTATTTATATGACATGTTCATTCTTGTTCCCTGCCCACCCTCCCCTTGCAATGCAAAACATATATATTTTTTATTTTTTTTATTTTCTTCCTTCTTTTCCCAAATAAATCAAATAACTCCTCTCATGGCACTTACTTATTTTTCCATGGTACCTTTTTCTCACTTAAAACTCTATATCACTGTGTACCTACTTGTTGGTACTCCATTTATCCTATTAAATATATTATTCAGCCTGCCAGAGGCATGGATGACTGTTCAGTGCTGTATATCCAGTGTCAAGTGGAATATCAGGAGATCACAGCCCTTTTTTACTGAATCTTGAGTCAAATGCACTGATGAATTAGAAGACATTTTCTCAAAAAATGTAATTTTGAGTGAAATTTAAAGCCCTAAAATATAATATTTAATACAATGGTAAAGACCCAGCTCTCGAGTTGCAGGAAGTGGAGTTCCACAACATACACTTTGACATTTGCACAATTAAACATATAAAAAGCTTTTCTCTTCTACCTTCCCTAAATGTAACTTTTTGGTTTAGACCCAGAAGAAAAGAAAAACAAAAAAAACTAGATGAAACCCAACCAAAGCCTAAAACATCTTCCTCTTAATTATTTCTCACACTGAAAAACTCTGACTGGAAACCCAAACCTATTAAATTCAGTTCTTTCTCCAGATTCTTTAAAAGTTCTCAGATAAACTCTCCCAAGAGTACACCCAAAGGTGGCAAAATAGCAATGATGTGAGGCTCTTTGGCACTTTGTGAGCCCTGCATCTACATGAGGATCACTTGTTTTCTAGTCTGGTTCTTGTTTTCTCCTGCAGAATAAATGTGAAAAAAGCCTCCTTCTATGGTGTTGTGAAAACACTTGCTTATTTCTGTATTCAGTCTAGATATATAGAAATGATTACTGATTTTTAATCTGCAGTTACTGATATATTTATTCCATCAGTTTTCTCTTTCACAGGCCATTAGCATCTGGCTTGGCTTCTTTCTCTTTTCTGTCCTTATTCCTTCCTCCTTCTCTCCCTCCCTTCTTTCTTTCCCTTCTTTCTTATTTTCTTCCTTTCTTCCCTTCTTTTCTATGTTCCCTTCTCCCCCCCCCCTTTCTGTAATTCTATTTGAGTCTTTCTAATATAAAGAATATATAATATATATCCTATATGGATTGAAAATTATATTTTCTTCCCTGAAACCAAAGCATAAATTCCCTGAGCCAAATCATCTTTCACTGTAAGCTCTAATCATGTTTCCAAATCATAAGGACAAACAAAAAATGAAATAAATAGACCTAAGGCTAAAGACAGAGCTCACAAAACTAGGGCACTGAGAAAGAAGCATTTGGACACTTTAGAAAAGCAATGGCTTTTTCAGCTTTCAATCTCTTCCAATCCTTTTCACGTCCCTGCAGATGCATTACTGAAGGAATGTGTTTTGGCTTCGTGGGTTTCAGCTTGTCATGTATGAATATTGATAACTTGGCACACTGTCAAAGCTCCCGTATCCTGGGACGGAAAAGCTAGCGTGTGGATTTTCTTCTTTTCGGCTTCTTGTTCCTTTCTCGCCTACTACCTACCTTTTGGCATTTTTACTGTATTTCACAAGCAGAGAATAGATTTTTAAAGGAAAATATTTAATTTTCCTGAATAATCAGTCTTTTCTTTACTCCTTTTAAAATCTTGGCTAAAGCAGTAGTCAAAAATAGAGAAGGGAGCCACTTTGGGGTTTTCATTTACCCAAATAATCATGTAATTTTATTTTTCCCAACAAAGTAAAATTTAACTGCTTTTTTCTTTATTTTAAAGCATTTTAAACTTATCGTAGATAAGCTTAATTGCTAAGTAGCTTTAAAAATTAATTTAATGAAAACATAAACCAAAAGTAGGCTGTAGCAAGTATCTTCTTAACACTATTTCCTTTTCAATTTAAATATTTAAAGAAAGTAGTACTACATTTTTTTTAATTCATCTATAGCTTTTATTTCCTCAAATTATTTGGTGTCTCCTGAGGCTAAGGCTAAAGGATGTAATGTCAAAAGATGCATTCCTGGCAGACAGATCTTCTGTTATTTGTTATCAATATGTGATGTGGTTTGTGACATGTATTTATTGTACTTCAATAAATATTTACTAAATAAAGGAAAGGGGAAAGGAGTAAGGAGGGAGGGAGAGACAGAAATTAGAGTGAAGGAACTATGGGTTATGGAGAACAGAAGACAGAAGACTGAAATTAAAATTTAATTTTAGGGGCAGCCTGGCTGGCTCAGCGGTTTAGCACTGCCTTCAGCTCAGGGCCTGATCCTGGAGACCCAGGATCAAGTCAAACGTCGGGCTCCCTGCATGGAGCCTGCTTCTCCCTCTGCCTGTGTCTCTGCCTCTCTGTCTCTCTCATGAATAAATAAATAATAATTAATTAATTAATTAATTTTAAATAAAATAAAAATTTAATTAAATTAGAATTTAAAAAGCCATTGGCATGTGATAGTTACTATGATGTGGAACATTTTAGGAAGAGGAGGAGCTCCTTATCTATCAGGAATAGATCTTGCATTTTGGAAATAATTTCTACAATCGTAAGGCTCATATGGGATATTACTAAAAAGAGAAAAATGCCTTCCAAAGTTAAGTTAAAATTTAAGTTAAAATTTAAGCTGAAAGCCTATAGCATGTTTATGTTTGAGGAATCACATGGCCTACTAATTTGAGAACTTTAGACAACTGTTTAACTTGTCTTGGTTCAATCTGTAATATTCTCCATGTATTTAAGATATTCTCTCCACCGGATAAGTGTCACATGAGCATCAGAAGAGCATTAGACTAGTAGATGAATACCTGATTTCTGGACTGTACTTTACCCAGTGACCTGGGACAGGTCACTTAGCTTCCTTAACCTTAACCAGAGCTCAAAAAAATATTGTTTCAAAGTTTGGTTCTGCATGACCCTGGGGAATAGAGAGAGCTTTCTGACCTGTGACTTGTTCCTGTAGACTTTGCTTGCCTATCTTTCGTCAGTGAAATAATGTAACATATAAACCCCATCATCACCATCTCACATGTGGTGGCTGCTCCTAATGCAACAATGTGAATGAAATGCTTATCCCTAAAATGTTCCTGTTATTAAGAATATCCACTAAGAAAAAAAAAAGAAGAATATCCACTAAGATATAGTATTATTCTTGCAGTTTTGAATGATGTTAAGTGTGATTGGTGAAACAGATTCCTGGGCCTCACTCCAGAGATCTTGGGTGAATTTCTAAGAGTAGGGCCCAGAAAGATGCAATCCCGGAGGACATTATGTACCCACTGGGGACAAGGTTCCTATGTAAGAAAATTAACAAACCAAATAGAGGCTAGGGGCTTTTTAAATACCATCTAGCCATTGGCATGAAAAAATATGTTCAAAGAGAGTAGAGAAAAGTTACGATTTCTGTGAAGAAGAGTCAGCATTAGATGGCTGTGAATTAGCATGTGGGTCTCTGCCACCACTGTGTACTCTACAGTGTGCAAACCCGACACTAGGAAATTTGTCACGTGCATTCACTGAAGAACAAAGCAAACACGAAAGCCTACCTTAATAAATGAATTCTCGTTTGTTATATTAATTATTTAGTGAATACCTCTCATGTCAAGGACCAGTTACTTTGTATTCATTATTAAAAATTCTTCACAGTAGCTTCCAAAGGTTAACCTCATTTTAAAATTTTAAAAATACCGAGGTTCATGGTTTTAATGATTTTCTGTTACATATCTTTTAAGTATGACAATGAAGACAGACTCAGAAGCAAATTTAATTTTTTAAAAAATATGGTTGAAAGTGTCTCATCCTTATTCTCACAGGATATGAGAAAAAGTACTTAACAAATGATCTCAGGAAAAATATCCATGTATTGGCTATAGCTGGACAGCATTGAAGATAAAATGACTTTTAAAGCATTTTTTTAAATTTTTATTTATTTATGATAGTCACACACACAGAGAGAGAGAGGCAGAGACACAAGCAGAGGGAGAAGCAGGCTCCATGCACCGGGAGCCCAATGTGGGACTCGATCCTGGGTCTCCAGGATCCCGCCCTGGGCCAAAGGCAGGTGCCAAACCGCTGCGCCACCCAGGGATCCCATAAAATGACTTTTAACTTGATAAAATGACTGTTAATTATGATGAAAGTTTAATTTTTGAGTGACAGTAAACTCTATTGGCTTCAATCACATTTGGGAAGCCAAACTATCAACTTTGAATTTATTTTCATTTACGCCATATATAAATTGGGAATAAAGTAGAGGTTGTTGTTAAAAATGAAAGCACAATTTCAGGAAAAGCACTTAAAAGAGTGCTTATGCACAGATTAAATGGGAAATAAATGTAAATGCTTATTTTTATTATTACTGTTGTTACTACTCTTATCTTTTAAAGAAGTATCATTGTATGTACTTCCTTTAATGCAAATGCTTTTTTCTCCAGAAAATTGAAAATTTTATTGTATCTACAACAATTCTTGCATTGCATGCATAATATTACACTTATTTCTGCATTTTATCTTTATCAAAATAGACACAGTTATTGATAACATGGTCAAGATTATATTTAAAAGTACATGTATAGCCTCTTTGCTATAGTTTTGAAGCTAAAATGTGTAAAGACAATATTGCTCAAATTCAGGACATATATTCTGATGTGTAATGGTTTGCACTGAGATATTAGAACATATGTTGATACAAAAACAATTACCTCCTCTCACAGTTAAATCCTCTCTGAGCACTAATAATCTTATTTCAAAGGTCCCTTATTTCAACCTTCTAATCTTTTATTGCTCTCCAAATCTGTGCAATGTGGATCCAAATCTTAAAACCTAAACAATATAATTTCAGTTTCTTTTTGAAGTTAAATATCGCTCCTTTGAGTAGAGCATTTCATTTCAGCCTTCATAGATTTGTGTTTCTCATCTAATACTTTAAACTAAATATGAATTTGGGATTAAGTGCCCACAGCTATTTAAACAATCATAAGCTGATTATTAGCTCAGTCACAGAATGGATAATACCAAATAATATTCCATCACTTGCCCTCTTCCAATTCTGCTGCTCTGACCATCTCAGCCTTGGCAATGTGGCCTGGGGCTCATGTTGACTTTCCCAACACTTAATAGTCTCAGTCTTAGAAACAGTTTTACACCCCAAGAAAAAGAATGTCATTGTCAAAGGTCCCTCAGCCATGGTCTCCCAAGGAAGCATCTACATACCACATATGTATATGGGTACACATCTATAGACACATATATATACACATTTTAATTCAAGTATCTACTAATCAGTTTGGCTTGCAGAAAGACAATGAAAAAGAGAATGAAACAGTTGAAGATGTAGGTTTTATTTTAAGGAAATTATTACCTGGCCGTGACATCCATTGAGGTTTTACCATGAGCACAGTACTTTAACAGGCATTATTTATTTACTCCGCCCAGTGCTCACTACTCCCTGGGTAAAGATGCTTGTCACCCCTACCTAAAGGCATGCCTTTTTTTTTTTTAATTTTTTAAATTTATTTATGATAGTCACACACAGAGAGAATGAGAGAGAGAGAGGCAGAGACACAGCCAGAGGGAGAAGCAGGCCCCATGCACCGGGAGCCCGACATGGGATTCGATCCCGGGTCTCCAGGATCGCACCCTGGGCCAAAGGCAGGCGCCAAACCGCTGCGCCACCCAGGGATCCCAAGGCATGCCTTTTAAAGCTTAAGCGACTAGATCTTGTCCAAACTCCTACAGCTACTAAGTGGTAAAACTGAATGTACATCTCTGGTCTTTATTACTCCCAGTTATTTTTTTGGATATGACATCAAAAGCTCAAGCAACTGGGACGCCTGCGTGGCTCAGCGGTTGATCATCAGCCTTTGGCTCAGGGCATGATCCCAGAGTTTTGGGATCCAGTCCCACATCAGGCTCCCTACGGGGGGCCTGCTTCTCCCTCTGCCTATGTCTCTGCCTTCTCTCTGTATCTTTCTGAATAAATAAAAAATCTTAAAAAAAAAAAAAACAGCTCAAGGAACAAAAGCAGAAATTAATAAGTAAGACAACAATAAACAAAGGTTTCAGTCCAACTAATTTGTAACACATTTGGTTGAGCGGTATTCACAGATGAATCTGCTTACTTTTTAGAGAGCTACTGAAACATTTTGTCCCCAGAGATGCTATAAGATACTATAGTTCAAAAAAATCAAGAGACATGTTTTGCTTCTACTTGTGGCAATAAAATATGAAAAGAAACAGGTCAACATTCAGGCTGTGAAATATGAGTCACACAAAAATGAACACAGTCATGTTACTGTAAGTAAAGAGAAGATATTATCAAAAGAACACCAGCATTTTCCTAATTTGAGTACTATTTAATTTTCTTCCAAAGATTATCAAAAATTGAACTAAGTTGTCCCCAAGTACATTAGATATTAAGTTAAAAGTACTTAAAAAGTATTTGTTATATGTAACAAATGTAAATTCTTTACATATAACAAATTCTTTTCTAAAAAAGAAACAAATTTGTTAGTGTAATTGATGAATATTTTGCAACTGTTTTGCAAAATAGGTAAATCCGGTCTGTCCTAAGTACATGCATAACATCCTGGCTTTCATCCAACATTAATGTTCATTTCACCAAGTCATTATTACCAAATCATCTGTATTTCTCATTGTATTATATTTTCTGTGAAGAAAAATATATATTTTTTACTTTGACAACATACTTAATGTACAATGTTTATGCTTAAATTCCCCCCATTACAACCTTTTAAACTTTTATTAGTCTTAAATTTTGTGCATTATGGATCAAATTAAAAAAATCTAAATAATATTACTCAGGAATTTAAAATAAAATACTTATAATGAGGCCATTCCATTTCATCTTACATAGCCATATTCATTTCTGATCCTAATACTTCAAATTTAATATAAGTGAATAAATTAATGAACAAGAGTAGTTGAAAAAGCAAATTTAAGGCTAAATTGGAAATGTCCTTCATTGTTTTGTTGCTGTAGTTGTTAATATTTCATATGGCTTTCTTGATTTCCAGTAAGTGATGAATATTTTTAAAAATTGTCTTATTTTCACCAAATCTGTTTTTCAAAGTATGTTTCATGACCAATTTCTTATCAACTTAGAGAAGATCAATAAACTATTCTTAACACCATCATTTAAATAATTTAATCAATTTTAACCTTTTTCTAAAACTAGAAACTAATACTATTTACATTTAAAGGATATTATCCAATTAAATAAAAAATATAACTTGCCTAAATCCAATGTCCATCTACTCATATACCTATGAACACAATTATGTCACAAACTGTCTATGATATCCCCAAGTTTGTCAGAGAAATATCCCTTCAAATAAATGTCTCCAAACTTACCATTTTCTTCTCTCATAATACAATCATCATTGTTTCCTATAACAGTGGATATCAACTTGTCCCTCTGTGCCTCATATAAAGCAAGAACGTACTAAACAGTCTTCTTTTGACAACCTCACTTACAAAAACTAAATTCCTTGAATGGGTGTATCAGTTAACTATATCATTATATTTGTAATTAAGCCATTTATAACCATGTATTACAGTTTAAGAGATTCTTATCTCATTGTTTCAACTGAAGTATACTATTCATGATAATATCTGTAATTTCCTACATGTTAGTTTACTTCATTGGAGTATAAGCTCCTTGGAAAAAAAGAAACTGACTGTAATTTCATTGGAATTCCTAGAGACCGGGACTCCCAGGTGACTCTGCAGTTAAGCATCTGTCTTCAGCCCACAGGGTGATCCTGGAGTCCTGGGATCGAGTCCCACATCGGGCTCCCTGCATGGAGCCTGCTTCTCCCTCTGCCTGTGTCTCTGCCTTTCTCTTTCTGTGTCTCTCATGAATGAATAAATAAAATCTTAAAAAAGAAAAAAAAGGAATTCCTAGAGACCAACAAAATGCCTTCCTGATCCCTCCAAACAAAACTGCTAAGTCAAAATTGAATTATGGACTTACGTTTGAGGGAAAATGTCAGAGAGAATACTCTTTAAAACTCCTCAATGCAAAATGCCTAATAATTCTGGCAATAACTATTTTAATGCATCATAATATGGAAAAAAAGATGTAGTAAACTTCACAGGCTAAAATTGAAGTAAAAGAACAGTATGAGGGAAGATGTACATGTGCTTGATCCTAAAGGATGGGATGGTTGTCTTAGGTATCAGAGACAAAGTAGGGTACACTTGACAAGCAGGAAGTTGAATTGTAGATCCACTATATTTGGGAAGACAGAAACTATGAAATTAAAGAAAGAGTCAACCTAAAAAAAAAACAACAGCAAAAGCTACCAACATTTAGCACAGAAAGAGAGCAAAATGAGTGCCTGCCTTGGCATCATTGTTAGTGGAAAGAAAAAATACATAATCTATAAATTCAAAACCAGGAATGAAAATAATTATTTTAAAGTGCTCCCAAATTGTTGTAGTGTGGTAAAATTAAACATATACATTTTCTAGAGGCCTGTACATCCTGCAAAGGATTTGAAAAGTCAATATAGATAAAATTATTTTGACCATGAGCTCACAATCACAAAAAAACAAATGCACATGAGGATGTGGTATTTTTGTGATTGTTTTCACCCTTACACATTATTATTATTATCTTTTAAAGATTCATTTATTTATTCATGAGAAACACACAGAGAGAGAGAGAGAGAGAGAGAAAGAGGCAGAGACATAGGCAGAGGGAGAAGCAGGCTCCTTGCAGGGGGCCTGAAGCGGGACTCAATCCCAGATCCTGGGATCATGACCTGGCCGAAGGCAGGCGTCCAACCACTGAGCCACCCAGGCATCCCACCCTTACACATTATTTTTACCCTTTTCCATGTTGGATGGAAAGGCCTATATTTTTAGACATATTTTCAACTCTCTGCTTCCATGTGGCAAGAACTTCACCCTGATGATCTTGATAATAAATGATAAAAAGCTGGAAAATCACATTTGTATGTATCACACAAGAAAATGTGAAAATCTGAAAGCACTACAATTTTAACTTGCAAGACACCAGTATTATGTATATTGTTTATACTTTTCAAATTAATGAACAACTGTGGGTAGTGTAAGAATAATTTTTATTCTGTAAGTGTGAACACTAGCGCTGTAGTCTGACCATAAATTTGCAAAGGTTTCATTGAATTTACTGCAGATTATAAATGTGATATTGCACAGGATTATTTTCAGACTGCTAATTTTATTATTATTAATTTATATATATATATATATATATATATAGACAGAGAGAGGAGTGGGTAGTGAGACAGAGAGAGAGAATATTAAGCAGGATCCATCTTCAGTGCAGAGCCCTACATGGTACTCCATCTCATGACCTGAGCTGAAATCAAGATTTGGATGCCTAACTGACTGAGAAATCCAAAAACTACTAATTTAATTATTAATCTGTACTATATAGATACTATAGATATGAAGTAATTTTGAAAAAAGAACAATAGATTATCTCCTTTTCAAAAAAAAGATTTATTTATTTATTTATTTATTTATTTATTTATTTATTTATGAAAGACACAGAGAGAGAGAGAGAAAGAGACATGATAGAGGGAGAAGCAGGCTCCTCACAGAGAGCCCAATGTGGGACTCTATGGTGGGATCTGGGATCATGCCCTGAGCTGAAGGTAGATGCTCCACCACTGAGCCACCCAGGCACCCCTCAGTAGAGTATCTCCTAAACCAGAAACTGGAACAAAAGAATGTAACTTCAGACTAATCAATGGCATTTATGTATTTATTTATCTAAATAAAGAGGATGGAAACTCAGAACAAAGAAAGCTGGGGATTCAGTATAGTGATATTTAGCAATGTTTATTTAGCATCCTATGGGCATGAGGTTGCCCTAACAAAATGGTGAGTGGTTTCTGACCTCTTAGCGAGATATTATTTGTGACCACGAATGTATCCATACTTGATCTTAGCCAAAAGTCCGAGAAGCGATCCACAAATGTAACCAGATATTAAAATGTAATGCTGTTTGGAAGAAAGTCAATCAACTAAAACACTTGCTCTTATTCCATGATCACTAAGAAGTTTTATGATAATAATTTGGATTCCCATTTAAGTTTCTTACAGGAACAAATCTGATTAACCAAATTAGGAGTTATGTGACAGCTAGTTCACTAAATAACAATATGGCATTCTGGATAATTTATTTTTTAAGAATTTGGTTGACTGGGCTATAGTCCCCAAACTGGTCATCTTCAAGGTGTTTATGTAAATGAAAATTCAGGAGTTTTATAGTTGACAGAAAGTTTACCATTGAAAGAAAAAAACACCAAAAAAACCCCCTCACCTTTCAGAGTTCCTTCATGTATCAAAAATGTCTTAAAGTCACATGCTCAGAGCAATGGCTTTATATGAATATTGCCTAGTGTTGAGGATAAAGTACTACTATACTCTGAACCATAAAGATGGTTAATGACTATGCCACAATCTCACCAGAAAAAAAAAATGGTGCTTATGGCCCTAAAAATGTCACCCTTTATAGGAATAAGGAAATGTTATGGTTTGTGTGCACATGTGTTAAATGTTGCAAAATTTGTACTATGATTAAAGGAATGACAATTTTAAAAGTTTGGCCTGCTTGGCTTGCTAATATAACAAAAACCTGCATCCCTATATCCCATAATTTTGTTCATCAGAAAGAAAGGTATGCAGGTATTATAATCGACTGAATGTTTATATCCACTCAATTTTATATGTTGAAATCCTTTTTCTTAATATAATATTTGGAGTTAGGGTCTTTGGGAGTAATTAGGTAATGAGCATGGAGCCATCATCAATGGAATTAGTGCCCTTAAAAAAGGGATCTGAGACAGCTATTTTTCCCTGTTTCCACCATGTGAAGGCACAGTGAGAAGGTGGCTATCTATAAAGGGGGAAGTGACCTCACACTAGACATCATCTTTCAATGCCTTGATCTTGGTCCTCCAACCTCCAGAATTGTAAGAAATACACATTTGTTATTCAAGTTGCCCAGTCTATGGTATTTTTGTGATAGCCACCCAAACTGACTAAGACAGGCATTATCTCTTAAATTTTCTGCCAACTTAATATTACATTTAAGTCTGTAGAAAATAAAAGTGAATCAAATGACCGTTTAGAAAAGAGAAGCAATTCAGTATGTCTAGCCTTCTCTGGCCTCATTATTTTTCAAAGGAGACTACAGGAAATGATGGATTACCTTAAATGACCATTCAACATCCATTCAGAAAACAAATAGTAAAGCAATCACTTTAATCCTTGGGTTCTCAAGCAGACTTACATTATGTAGAACATTCTCTTTCCTCAGTGCACAAGATGTTCCATTAACCAAAATATGATCTGATAGGGAAAAAAATGAGTCACTCTGGATGATATCAGCAGTGACACAAATCAAATCGGTATTCAAAATGTACCATACTCTCACTTGCAGGGTAAATCACAAAACAAATGGAAGCTTCTTATCAATTGGCAGAAAGATAGAAACTTGTGTCATTTCAAGAGCTTAATCTATTCTGTTGGCACGGGGGGAAATCCACAAATTTATTCCTTAGTGTTGCAGGTTTAGCCTTAATTTAATTTTTGAACAGTAAGTCCATTTTGAAATTATTTGAAAATTAGGTATTATTAGTTTGTTGCTTACAAATTAATTTTAATTTATCTTTGCTTTTCTTCTCATTTATTACTCTTGCCACTTACTATCTTTCAGTAATCAAACAATCCTTTGGAAGAAAGAACAAAAAAGATATTATATGCGAATGACTGCTGAAACCATGATGTAAAAAAATCAGAAAATTCCTTTTACATATTTATATGAGATGTATAATAAATGCCTATTGTAACACAAATAGTTGGACCTTATAAAATGATTTGTAATTTGCAAATCAACAGTTAACAAGGGCCATTCTAGAGATAGTTCACCACATCCATTGAATATATATATGAGAAGTCAAAACTATCTTCTCTCCAAACCTCAGAGTCACCAAAGTAATCACACACTCCTCAAGTGCGCCATTAAATAATAATCACAAATACATAAAGAGCACTTACTACGTGCCAGGGACTAGTTAAACATTTTACATACACACATATATATGTAAAATAAATATATATTATAAATATATATATATATATATATATATATATATATATATATATATTTAGCCCTTGCACAACTCTATGAAGTACTACCATTTTTCCACAAGGTGCCCCTTATGTGACAGCACAGACTGTCTATAAAAATGAGCCAGTGTCCATGCTCTTCAGAGTCCACTATATTATCTATGGTGTTACTGGCCCAATAAAGGCATATATGAGCAAATGTTGAGATAAGATATTTTTCTAGATAATTATGTTTTCAGCCCACCTCCCCAGGTGACAATTGTCTGAAATGCTTTGACAGCCCATATAAGCTTTGAACCAAATGTGAACTACTATACTGTATCTGGATTAACCAACACAAAGTGAGATGAAAATATAATTCACACCAACATCCTAATATCATCAGGGTGTTTAATAATCTAAAATCCCATATTGTATAGATTATGTTAAAGTCACATGACAGTGAAAAAGAATCATGTGGTACAAAGGCGATTCTAAAATAGCTCGGATCAGCGTGTCTCCAAGCCATCCTATCCCCTTAACTGAAAAAAGAGGAGGTCTACCTCAGTTTCTTTTTGGATCAATAATAAATAGATTTTTATGTCACATGTACCTTGCTTGAAAGTAAAACAACAGCACCTAAGTGGACACAGGGCTAAAACCAACTTGTCTTTGATTCTGGAAGTTTAATTATTATTATGTAAACATTTTTAGTCATGTTTCCTTATCCTTCTAGCATAGAATAAACCTGTTGGAAAATAATCATGAATTATTTTCATTGAATGTTTCTTGTAGGGAAGGGGATTAGTTTGAACTTTATGATAATCACGTCCTTATGTAAACACAGGCAAGATTTCTTCTCATTCTGTTTTGACTTATGAAGTCATCCTAATATATATTAGTTGTTATAGTATCTGGTTGTATAAGAGGCAAAGGCAAGCTGAGATATGTGAGAAACAGCAATAGGGTTTGTAAATTAAGAATTAGTTTCATTTGTTATTAATTGCCTATCCACTATCCACAGGACCCTCATTCCTACAAACAGAAGCTTGATTTTGTTCAACACAATGTGCCAAACCAAACCAAACCAAACCCAAACCAAACCAAACTACTTTCTCAGTTTTCCTTTAAGTTAGCACTAGATACAGTTCTGATAAAACAGAAGTCTGATGAGCAATGGTCTGGGATAGTCTCTTTTTTCCTGAAAGAAGCTTGCTACATCTCTTCCTGTTACTTATCCTGAAAATGGTTCTGATTTCTGAAGCAACAAGAGCCATCTCCTGAACTCAAGACAACAAACATGCAAGAAGAATTAAGGGAAAGGCAAGAAAAACAAAACCAACCAAACAAAAGCAGGCAAACTGTAGTTAAGAACCAACATCTAAATCAAGTTGCAGAGCCATTTGCCAAGTTACGTTCTACAGAACTCCTGTTACTTAAAAAAGAAAAATCTGTTTTTAGGGAGTCAATTCATCAAGTTTTCTTTACTTGTAGCAGAATATTGATTACTGGGAACAAGATAAAAGTTTCTGAGAAGCAGTCAAACTTTGAAACAAAATAGTCCCTTGATCTTGTGGTGGGTGGGGAGCAACCCACAGTGCTTGGGGATTGAGAGAAATCTCAGGGTGGACCAAATTGAGTTAATCTGCATACTAACTGTAACAAGGTTTCAGAAGGAAATTCTACAGAAAGTCACTTGTGTTTTTTTTTGCAACTCAAATAAAAGCCAGCAAGCCAAATTCTTGGAACTTTCTTGGAATTAAAATATATAAAGACTGACAATCTGAAACAGAAAATTACATCTATTGGCTTAATGGACAAGCGATTTTATGTCACTGAACAAAGAGGAAAAACACTTGACAATAAACAAAAGTATTAACAACTTAGGCAAGAATGTGGATTCTTCAGGCATTACTGAACACACTGGAAAGATTTTCAATGCTTGTTTAAAATAAAACCTGGAGGTGGAGGTGTGTTTTAAAAAATAACAACTTAAAAAATTAAGAATATGTTTTTAGCCTCAGTTAGACATTTTCCTATAATGCAGTTATTTTTGAAACAATATCAAATTGATGTTGAGAATGAATTTCTTTTCTTGGTTCATGAGAATTTAGTAGAATTTCAAAAAGTAGATCATTAACTGAAATTATTGAAACCATTGGGTATTTCTATGTATTAGTATATTATGACTTCATTTATTATGCTGCCACATAAGCCAAGTTGAATGTTCTGTATATTTCAGAATGCCTTTTGTTTTTGCAATGAAAAGCTTAGAAAATCCATTTGCAGCTTCAGATTGGGAAACAAAGTCAGTAAACCAATAAATACATACTGATTTTTAAAAATCCAAGGTATACTTTTCCTCTTCCACTGAATCAAAAGTCTCTTTTTAGTGTCTTCCTAACAGTAAGTATTTGGACTTTTCCAAAAAATGTTTGATTTCTCACTTCAGTTTATTCCCACATATATCACTCCTATAAAAGATCTGAAGTACAACCTCTTCCTATTCCTCTAAATTGAAAGAAGCGTGTCACCATATATCACTGCCAGACTTGTTTTGTTGAGACTGTACTGAAGCACCACATTCCCCAGGAAAAAGACAGGATTAAACCAAACCTACAACTTTCATTTCAGTATTCAAGGCATAGTTTTTCAAATGAAAAGAAAATAACATAGTATGTTCTCTTCCTAAAGGTATTAAAAACAATTGTGTCAAATTCTTCCACTCCTCCTGCCACTGGTAAGTGCCTTACATTATATTATTTTTATCTAGAAAGCAGACAGGTTGAGGTGGCATCAACTCTGCCTATTAACATTAGGTTTTGCAATTCTTCTGTTCCCTTCTGATCACATTGTGATTCCAAAACCTACACAGGATCATATCACTTCTCAGATAAAAACCTTCCAATCATTTCATTTAGCATAAAAGTCTTTAGAGTGACCTCTAAGATCCTTCATAACCACGGCGCCTATCATCGTCTAACCTCACAGGGATTTCTTTCCCACTCTCTCACTCCACACCAGCCTCATGGTCTCCTCCCTCCTCCAGAACATTCCTTTGCTCCTGCTTCTGGGCATTTACATTTGCTCTTTTGCCATCCTGGAACTCCCTTGGTCATTCATCTGTATGTTCTCCTACTTCATCTCCTTCAGATATTTAATCTTATATTTTCTTAGTTGAGGATGTCCATAGATATACTGTTTAAAATTGTTGGTCACTCCAGCCCCTTCCTAACTCTTCTCTGCTTTATTTTTCTTATAGCATTATGTTTTTTTTTCCCCATGTTGTTTTAAATGCCTCTCTTGGGGCTCTGGGATGGCAGAGTCAGTTGAAGATGGGGCTATTTTTTTATTAAACATTTATTTATTTATTCATGAGAAACACACAGAAAGAGAGGCAGAGACATAGGCAGAGGGAGAAGCAGGCTCCATGCGGGGAGCCTGATGTGGGATTTGATCCTGGATCCCAGGATCAGGGATCACTCACTGAGCCAAGAGCAGATGCCCAACCGCTGAGCCACCCAGGCATCCCAACATGGGACTATTGATTTCAGCCCAAGTCATGATCTTGGGGTCATGAGATCAAGCCCCTTATGGGGCTCAGTGCTCAGCATGGAGTCTACTTGAGTTTCTCTCCCTCTGTCCCTCCCTCCATAGACACTCTCTTTCTTTCAAATAAATAAATGTTTTAAAAAAATAATAAATAAATATCTCTCTTCACCAGAATGTTAGCTTCAGTGAAGGTAGGAATTTTTATCTCACCTATTTACAGTTACATTCCCAGAAACATGTTCTGGCTCATAATATGCATTCAATAAATTATGTTGAAGAATAAACTAATTCATTAGAAAATTTATAAAGTGAGAGGCATATTTAGTATATACAAATAAGTATAGCTTGTTCAATTTGCCTATCTTCAATTTACAGAAGGTTCTCTTAGACATGGTACAAATGCTTCTCAGCAAAGTAGAAACACCTTGACTTGAAAATCAGTTACCCATTCCTTTTTCTTTTGCTTCCAACCCTGTTCTATGTTTCAACAATCAGACTCTCCTCCATTCAGTTTTCTTTTATCAAGCAGTGGGGTATTTGGAATAAAAATTCCACTTGGGGGAAGTTTTAGAATAAAGCAAAATTGAAGAGAGCAAAGAGAAAGGTCAATCCTCAAATCTATCTCTCATTTATAATTTGACAAATATTTCTAGATCCCAGCTTCTTATCCCATGCTCTAGAAAGCATCTGTCTACCTTTCCCCTAAATAGCAAATGAATGTTACTTCCATCCACATTAAAAAAAATCTCTTGTTCTACCATCAATATCTGAGTTTATTATTTTTCACAGTTTCTTAAAGAAGAACATGGGAAAGACATTTCTATGTTTTTGTATATCAGCAATAGAGATCAAGGTGGAACAATTAAATCAATAATAGCTTAGGATGACTTAATAATCCCCTATGCTCAGTGCTTTCTGGACACAGAGAGATATGGAGATGTTCAGACTGAGAGAGAAGCCCTGTGTCAGTCACCAGTAGCGGTAGAAAAGAAAAGGTGGCAGATAATTATTTATTGTAATTTTAATATTGATTTAAGAATATTTTGCTTAATGCCTCTGATACACACAAAACACAGTAGATGAAATTGATTTTCTGAACGCGTTCTATTGCAGCTTTCTATCTGGCTTCCTTACACATTAACAGTGAAATGAGATTTGAAGTACATGTATATGTTTCTCTGAGGAATCCTCTGAGAAACAAAGCAACTGTATTGCCCCCAAAAGCTGACAGCCATTGGGGGAGTTTTTAATGCATGTTGACTTTGCTAATCCATTCCCTCTATTTCTATTCTTTTCATTTCATTCCACTAAGAGTAATCAACTTTCATTGCTTCCTGTGTAGTGTAAAATTAAAGGAAAATGAAGTTGCTTCTTAAAGCTGTGTACAGTACTGCCTAAACTTGCTAATGTTGATCTACATGAGTCTACATTAAAATGTAGACTTTCTCCTCAGAATAAACATCATGTTGCTCCTGAAAAATACTAATTGAAAGTATCTGCCTCTCACAAATGTAGGTAAAAGCTACCGTTAATAGCTGAAAATTGATTGAAGTGGACAACATCTGCTTTTAGAACCAAAGGCTCCAACAAATAACGTGTTATTCTGCCAAGTGGGAATACACACATTTCAGATATGCTATGGCATGTCCCATACACGAGCAAATTAGCTTTCAAAGTGGTATGTCAACATTAATTTTCATAGTTTTGTAATATCTCTAATCATAACCAATGGGGTTAGACAAAAACACCTGCTGTCCTTTCTGTTATTTGTTTGACAAATTAAATTTAAAGTAGCATGACTACCATATAATTGGATATCCACCCTGGGGTAAGTGTCGTCAAATGTTCTTGCAATGTCAGCAGTTGGTGTAAACATAACATTCTAAAGAGACTAAACACAATTTCAAATGAACATATTTCCATTACCGTTCTAAATAGATTTTCTGATTCAAAAATGGAATGAGATAAATATGAGTTTTTATTCACAGAGTAGTTACCTGAAGAGAATTGAAGGGATCAGTTGAAGCTATACTTAGCTATTTGCATATGAAATACTCAATGATAATTTTGTGCTCTTGTTTTGCTCAATGGATTTAAGGGCCTTATGTTTCTTGAAATTTCTGTACACAAGGACAGATTCCAGTTTTTCTGTATAATTGTAAAAAAAAAAAAATCCAGTGCTTTGAGTATAGGGACACCATAATCCTCACAGTTATTCTCCAACTTAAAAAGATTATTACCCCTTTAAATCAAGTTATAGTTGGTTAAAAGGGAACAATTACCACTACTTTGGGTATTTAAGTTCATACGCTATGCAAAATATACTTGACCTTCTCAATAGAATGCCTTTCCAAATATGGAAGTAACGCGTCTAAATCCTTTTGTAATCTTATTGTTCTATGTTAGAGCTAACTATCTCATTGTTATTCAGAGTAAATTAAGAAGAAACATCTTGTAAAAGGTTTTAAAATTGTAATACCAACCTTTAAACATTTATGTTTAACAAATTTCTACAAAAATTCTTGTGTTAGTATAAACTAAAATGTGCACATAACAATACATACAATTTAATAGCTATTTATTAAGCTCCTTACTCTATACATAATTTCTTAAAGCCTGGAAAGACATAATGGCTAATCTGAAAGAGACTACAATCAATTATTTTTATTAACTGTAAACAATTTGTTGGTCTGTAATTTTGAAAGACATACTACCAGTAGAAATTCCACCTGAGTTCCAGGTAGGTATTCATTAGCCAGCCTCAATCACTACCAACATTTTGTGTTTGTTTTATATGTTTTATATATTTTATCCACCTTTTCTCCTTTTCTGGAGGAGAGGTTGGGGTAGTTTAGAAAGTTTTAAAGCAAATTTCAGATCTTACATCATTTCACTCTTAAATATTCTGTATGCAATTCTATATGCATCTCAAAAATTAAAATGTTAGAAGAACATTAACTTGCATAATCACAATTACCATTATCACATAACAAAAATTAACCATAACTTATTGACAGTGACTAATATCCAGGCCATATTCAAATTTCTCTGAAAGACTGAAAATATATATTTTTTAGTTATTAAAAATCAGGATTCAAAGAGATTCTATTCATTTCACTGGGCAGTATGTCCCTTGAGTCTTTTCAGTCTTGCTTTCTTTGTTTCTCTTCATGCCACTGATTTTTGAGGAAATGAGATCAATTTTGTAAAATATTCCACTCTCTGGATTTGAATAATAGATTCCTCAGTGTCATTGAATAATAGATTCCTTGGTGTCATTTAATGGTGTCACTTTATCCCTAATCAGTAACCTGATTAGATGTTGGCATCCAATGTATGATTAGACTCAAGTACATTGTGTTTTGGGGCACAGGGTACAAAGAAATCTCAAAGTGATTCTTAATATTTACTACTTTTTATGTTTAAATTAATATTCTTCCCTCAATCATAAACACACACACACACAAACTCAGAGAGTATAAACAACTCAGATTTCAAACCAAGCTCTGTGACAATGTAAAAAATTTTGTTAAAAAATAGCCTGTAGAATGTAATTAAGCCAAATGCCAGACCATTCTAACCCTATACTTCTTCCCATGCAAATAAGAAATAAAATGTTGTATAGTAAAAATTACAACTGGAATTAGATGAAGAAATGGGTTTGTAATAGACACAGCTCTTCACAAAGGGCTTTCACATGGGATCTAAGAGAGAAGAGAAAGATATATAACTTTATTAAGTGGTTATGTTAGGCACTTTACCTAACATATTTATATAATTCTCACTACTCTGAGGTAAATGTTATTAACATTATTTTTTTTACAGCGCTGATTACAGAATGAGAGGTTGAATAATTTTCCTAAGGTTGTATAGATAATGAAGAAATGGGAGATCAGGGATTCGAGCAAAGATCTTCCTATTACCTAGCACAACCTTAGAAGTACATAGGTGAGTACAAGCATAGATATCCCTCTACTTTTGATGGAGTTATATCCTGATAAACTGCTGGTAAGTTGAAAATATCATAAGTCGAAAAAGTAGTTAACGCATCTGAGGTACCAAACATCATAGCTTAGCCTGGCCTACCTTACCATGCTCAGAACAATTAAATTAGCCTACAATTGGGCAAAATCATCTAACACAAAGCCTATTTTATAATAAGGTGTTGAATATCTCTATTAATTTTTTTGAATACTGTACTGATAGTGAAAAACAGAATGGTTATATGGATACAGAATGGTTGTAGTGGAAAAAAGATTAATCGTATGAGTACAAGATGGTTGTAAGTATATTGGTTGTTGACCCTCATGATCACATGGCTGACTGGGAGCTGCCCAGCATCCTGAGAGAATATCATACTTCATATGGCTGCTTGGGAAAAGATATCAATTCAAAATCTGAAGTATGATTTTTACTGAATGCTTATTGCTTTTGTGCCATCATAAAGTCAAAAAATCCTAAGTTGAACCTAAGTTGAACCATCATAAATCAGGATAACCTGCCCCAAATAAATTGCTTTATTGCTTGCAATTCTTTCATTATAAAATATATTCCCTTGCATCAAGAAAGAAGAAAGAAAAGAAAGAAAGAAAGAAAGAAAGAAAGAAAGAAAGAAAGAAAGAAAAAGAAAGAAAGAAAGGAAAGAAAGAGAGAGAGAGAGAGAGAAAAGAACTAGTAACTCAAAGTAATTAGGAAAATATAGTACCAAGGCTGCCTATTATAATAAAAAGTACTTGGTCATATACTCAGCTTAACTGCAAACTACTATTAAGTTTTCCTTCAGTGTTCACCTTAGAATAATTACTTTGGATATAAACAAAGATGTTGATTTATGAACTGATATTTATATTCTAATTTTGAAAGAGGTGAGTATTTTTATAAGTTTTTAATTTTACCATAGTGGCTAATATGCACTGCCTACTATGTTCCAGATACTTTTCTAAACATCTTACCTTTATTAACTCATTTAGACTCAACAGGAATACCTAAGATAGGTATTGAGATTTCCATTTTGCAGATGAGGAAAGTGAATTACAGTGAAGAGTGAAGTAATTTTGAACATGAACACTGAAATGGCTGAGCTGGGATTTAAACAGGTAATATGATACTCTCATGCACTACTTAATACTGCATTTCCATAAAACTAGCTTCTTTTTAAAGGCACAATAAAAGGTAATGGTATTTCCTTCAGGTAATTAAAACCTCAATCAATTCTAAGAGACTCATTGATACATGAAAGAAGTAAGAATGTATGCCAGTCCTGGAAGAGGAGATGGAGAGGAACATTTTTAAATAGAGAAATAGAGAAAAGCTAAATTATTCATTTATTTATTCATCCATGAATCACTTACTGAGCTGAGATTTTTTTTGTTTCTGGCATATTCATCAATTCAAAGCATCTTCCAACAGGTTATCTCATGTCCTTTCTGGTTTGCTTATCTGTGACAAAAGCCATGTTTCTACATTAATAATAAAGGTTAAAATCTGAACTTTTAAAATCTATTGAAATAGTATTTGAAATAAGAAGAGAAACAAAAGATAATTGCTGTTTAAACTTTTCTGATTTTTTTGGTGTGTAAACAAACAACAAAAATTCAACTAGATTCATTGCTATGGTATCATTATCAGAATATAAAGTTTACATCTTTTACACATCAGTTATTCCTGATAGTTTCTAAATTTTAAGATATTGCATTAGACTATTTTAGAAATCTTCTCTCTATTTTTTTTAGCCATTTATTACCCACAAAGTTCATTTATACTGCCTGGAGATGTCTATATCAGGTAACTTTCTTGTGCTTTGTTAAGGCATGTTATTGGGCTTAAATTTATGTGAGGGGCAGGGACAAGATTGAAGGTACCTTATTCTATTGATTAATGTCTTACATGCATCTTCTTATGCTATCAAATCTTCTAAATGGAAGCCCCATGATCTGGAATCAAATCAGTAGCACTGATGATGAACAACTCTTAGGCTGCCTATGGGCCATTTAGCTGGGGGCTCTCTGAGGGTCACTCTTCAGTTCTGGTGTCATCAGGACCAGCACCAGCCAGTATACTCAGGCTATTGAGTCTTAGAGAGCAGCCCTTTGTTTGCCCTATTACTTTGCAATAAACTAATGAGTCAATTTATGACTCCATCAAATCTATCAAGTAAATATTTCATTGCTGCATTTCCTTAACTTTTTCCTTCCGACTGTTAGATCTGTTGTTTTTATTTTATTTCATTTTCTTTACTTATTTTATCTTTGAAGGAAAAAGAGGTTAGTTAACTGCTTTCTCGGGCCATTATGAAAGGTGTATTTGAAAAAGCCTGAAGGCTAGTGATAAGAAGGTAGTGATTCTGAATTCTAACAATAGAAGATTCAGAAAAACCCAGTTCTCCCTCATCCTTCTTCAGCATTATTTTTTCTCTACTGAAACCTTATTTCACTGTAGTCAATGCACGATGAAGTATTTAATAATAAATTCTTACCACTTCATGAAAATAATGGGTTGCAGGGGATTTGTGTATTAGAAAATGCAACACATAACAAAAAAAAAAAAAAAAAACACTTAGAAGGTTCTTCCCCTAGGACATATAAATACTGTCATTATAATTAATGTTGCTTATAATGACAAGCATTTAAATACATTTTTAAAACTCACCTTTTATTAAGTACAGAATTTTCCTAAAACTGGTTGTATACACAAGATAATTACCTTTTAAAAATAATACTTGAATGAGGTACATACAGTAGCCACAGATAACGCATCCCTAGGTCTGTAGACCAAAAATTGAACTATGGTATATAATGCAGAATTGAAATTAAACTAAGGAAAATGCAAACAAGAGGCCATTTATAGTATACTACACATTGTCAACTAAGATGAAAATGCCAGGAAATCAGATTAAATATGGAATGATAAATAGATCAGGCAAATTTGCAAAGCTGAAAAAAAGGCTTACAAGTAACCTCCTACTGAATCAGACATACAGTGTGCTGGGCTGGAACTCTAGTTTGCTTTGATTGTGGCACACTGTTACTAGTATAATCTCCAATAACATATAAAATGTGTTTTATTATGTGAGGATATGAAGATAATGAAAATGACATATTAATATTACAGATAAAACAAAAATGTTAAAAGTCAAAGCTGGATAAATATCAAATGCTGCTTAAAAACAATCTGCACAGAGAATGTTACTGAAATGTTCCCATATACATTTTTTACAACAAATAATATTTCTTTTTTTTTTTTTTTTTTTTACAAATAATATTTCTATAAATAAATGCTACAACTTGGTTAGTAAGCACTTACTAAGTTCTATTATGTGTCTAGCATCAATTTTAGATAATATCATGTGAGGAAAATGGGAATTAAAAATGTTTTTTGCATGTGAATTCCAAGTGCCTATTACACTAGAAATGCATACACATGTATAATAAATAAATAATCTAAATAAAAAGCAATTCATGTTGTGCTAATAAGTGTAGAAGTTATAAAAATACAACTCATGTGGATAAAAATAATCAAAGAAGAGATGGTCCCTGAATTGAGTTTTATAGAATGAATATGGTATGGATTAGTGAAGGGAAGACCAGGGGGATATTATTGTGGAGGATCATATATTACATGGGTTGTAAATTGTGGAGTGACAACACCCATGTTTTTTCCCACTAACAGTGGGTCTTCTCTACTGTAAGTCCCATTAATCAAGTTAAATCAGCATGTCTAGTATTGAATCCTCCTGTGTTATAATACTTTTATTTTCTTTACAGTTGGATCCATGTTCATCCAATTACATGGTCTTAAATTCATTTATTGTTTTGATTCATATATATGTGTATATATACA
Source organism: Canis aureus (assembly GCF_053574225.1). Classification (NCBI taxonomy): domain Eukaryota; kingdom Metazoa; phylum Chordata; class Mammalia; order Carnivora; family Canidae; genus Canis; species Canis aureus. The sequence goes on from NC_135648.1 coordinate 15,442,819, forward strand.
CATATGTATGCACTAGCTAGATATATAGATATTACACTGGTTGTATTAGTGTCCCTTAAAAATCATGTCCACCTGGGCCTGAGAATGAGACTATTGGAAATAAGGTCTTTACAATGTAATTAGTTAAACGCAGATGAGTCTATACTGGATTAGGGTAGGTTGAGCCTCAGAATGTGACTTTGGAAATAGGATCTTTAAATGTAATTAGTTAAACTCAGATGACTCTCTGTTGGATTCCAGTAGGCTCTAAATCCAAACACAAATGACCATTGTTGTTCAATGTTGTTCAACATGGGGGTTGAAGTGTTGATCCCCTACTTATTCAAAAACCTGCATATAACTCCCCAAAACATAACTACTAACAGCTGGTTAGCTGTTGATCAGAAACTTACTCATTACATAAACAGTCTATTAAAACATATTGTGTATATGAATTATATACTATTTTCTTATAATAAAGTAAGCTAGAGAAAAGAAAATGTTATTAAGAACTCATAAAGAAGAGAAAATAAATTTATGGTACTGTACTGTATTTATTGAAAAAGTCCACATCTAAGTGGATCCACAGATTTCAAACTCACGTTGTTTGAGGGTCAACTGCACTAGTATCCTTATGGAAAGAGATGACATAGAGACACAGATACATAGAGGGAAGAAGGCCAGGTGACAATGGAGGCAGAGATTGGAGTGATATAATTCCAAGTCAAGGGTTGCCAATATGTTGGCGGAAGCTAGCAAGTGTCAAGGAAGGGTTCTCCAGAGCCAGAGAGATCATGGCCTGTGAACAACTTGATTTCAAATTTCTGACCTACAGAATGTTGAGAGAATAAATGTCCTTTTATTTTCCATTCACCCCATTTGTGGCAATGTTAAAGCAGCCCTATGGAATATATAGAGATAGAGCTATAGAGATAGGTACTAGATGATAAACAGATAGCTAACTAGCTAGCTACAGAGACAGATAGATACTGCTTGGTCTGGTGCCAGCCCCTGAGATTTATAAAATGAGTAAGTCTGAGGTCATCCTCTTCTGAAGCTAAAAGTCTAGGAGATTAGGGAATCCGTTTTGAAGTCTCCTTCTGTTCAAACTTAGTCACCCTGGGCCATGAACTTCCAAGCCCATTCATGTTAAGTGTGCCAGGCTACAAAGGTTAGCTGTCTGTCAGGAGACACTAAGCATTTCTGTAATGAGTCACAGAGGCAGCTAAGTAGATCCAGAAAACTACAGATGGTGACAATTTGTAACTGCCCCGTGGAAGGGGGCTAGCTTGCTTACCAATTATTATAATGCTTATTTGTTGCTCAAAAGGTTTTAAACCCTTGGTGCTGCATTTCTCAGCTGTGATGAAATCCCACCACACATAAAGCATCCATCTGGATCCATCACATCCTCTCTGTGTGAATTTCAGGCAAGGGGAACTGGTGCAATCATGCTGATGTTTACACTACTTTACTTTGCCATGAGTCATAAAGACTGATATAGGAGTCTTGCATCTTTTGCCAGCATCCATGAAAGATAACAGGCTAACAGAATAGCTTGCAAGCTTCATATGTAACTTCAGAATCTGGCACATTTCTTGACACTTCCTCTCTATTCACTTACTTACAAAATTGTATTGTTTCATCATTGTCACTGTCTCGTAGCCCTACTCATCATGTCACCAAATCTATTAATTGGATTCTAATTGCAAAGCTCTCAGTGCAGCAGTCTAGGTCCTTACAATCTGATCTCATTTAGTGCCTGGAATTTGTATTCACTCTTCATCTCTAAGCACTCTTTTTAAATATGCTCACTTCTACATCTTTGTTTAAATCGTCTCCCTGGTTTAGGTAGCTGCATCGAGACTTTGCTTCAAGTCTTGCTCTTATATTAATGGACAACACAGTAGAGTCTCCAAATTGTCTTCAGCTCCTCTACCCCTTGCTGATTCTGAAGTCACTTAAAGTATCTTTGTACTTATAGAGTGTACATCCTTATTAAGTCATCTAAATGGTGCTAAGCATTTGAGGGCTGATGGTAATACTTAGGTTTTTATCCTTGGACCTCACAAAAATGTACAATATTTGGAGCTGCTCAGTCAATATTTATTTACAACAAAAATAACATCACATATAAAAATGATGCATTATGATATTTAAACAAATCACTCTGATTTAAACAGTTTGAGTACTATTTTAGAAAGCTCATTTGTTTATGCTATGTATTTGAGAAATAGCTTTAAACACAAAGCATTGCATGTAACTGTGGGTATAAAAATTAATTTGACACCATTTCATAGCTTATCAGAAGAAGTAGAGATGTGCAAAATTGATGTAAGAAGACCTAAGAAAGGAGAGTAGTTGTCCTATGCAATTAGTGTGCATTATCATAAACTCAACTCTTTGCCAAAATTAGTGTTTGTATTTAACTGAAATCTTTACATATATACAAATCAACCTTTTGCACATCGTGAGAAAATATATTCCATTGAGTGTCATGAAGGTGACTAAGAAAATTAATTAGATCAGCATTCACAATGTACCATGAGTCAGAGAATCATGGAAATTAGAGCAGGATAGGACCTTGGAGATCACCTTGTCCAACACCTTCATTTGGCAGATGAGGAAATTGAAACTAGATTGGTAAGGATAATTTCCCAAGGTCGCACAGATAATTAGTAGCAGAACAAGGCTTCAAACATAAGTATTCAAGCTCCTAACTAGGGTCCTTTCAACTGAATAAAGGTCATGCTGTTCCAAAGCACTAAAAAATAAAATAGAACAAAGGGCTCCACTATCAAGCACCTTCTAAAGAAATAAAAGTTGAACAGATAAAAATATTCATATACGATACATTTTAGAAAGATACGTAGATAGGTACGTTCATTTTTGTTCTCTTTTAAAAAGTCTTTAAAATGCATCTTTGCTCTTCTTAAAGAATATGATGCACATTTTATTTTAACAATTATTAACATGAGGGCTTTGTTGATAATGATGAAAGCATAAGCAGTGAGAATGAGATAGCTATTCAGAATATGTAATTGATTTTCTGCACAGTTCATTTGATTATATCTTAAGGAATTTGCTGCATTTCCAGAAGTGAATCTAACACTTGAAAATTAAAATCACGATGGGATAATATGGCAGAGACTACAACTTGTTTCTTAATATTCATTCTTCCTTTCTTTGTGCAGTAATAAAATTTTTAGCGGACAACATGGCCACTCAGCCAAAGACCACATGTTCCAAATTTCCTACAGCTAAAGTGACCTAAGAATAAGTTCTGGCCTCTGGGTACTAACAAGGATGATATATAGAACTTTTGGGTCACTTCTTTCAAAGGAAAGAAGTCACGAAGTGTCTTATAGAGATGGCTAAAAGCTATCTTAAACCCTAAGATTAAAGCTGTATTTGTGGGTGATGGCAGGAGAAGAGCTAGAAGGTCCCTGGTTCCCTGATATTGCGAAGCCATTAGACCAGTCCTAAATGTCCTACACAGATACTTACAAAAGAAAGTAAGATCCTTGTAGACTTTGTCAACGACCATTTGGGTATTCCCTCTCACAGTTGCCTAGCAGATTCCCCATTTGATACAAATGGAATTGATTTGACTGGGGAACTTAAGAGTTGGCATTAATAGAGAATGTTAGGATTCATTTTGATAGCAATTCTTTTTTATTTTTTTAAGATTTTTACTTATTTATTTATGAGAGAGACAAAAAGAGAGGCAGAGACATAGGCAGAGGGAGAAACAGGTTCCATGCAGGGAGCCCAATGTGGGACTCGATCCTAGGACCCTGGGATCACACCCTGAGCTGAAGGCAGATGCTCAACTGCTGAGCCACCCAGATTCTTCCAACCTAAGAAGAATTTTAAAATATTATACATTTAATGATTTATTGCCCAGAAACATCATAGAAAAAATAATTTTATTAAATTGTACTTCTGCATTTTCCATATATTAACCTTGGATTGTGAGGACTGGCTGCCTATTTTACAGAGAAGTCAATTCTACAATCCCACGTTGACTGCCTTTCCTCTTGCTTTTCTAGATATCCCAGAGGTATAGCCTGTTACTGTACCCATACCATAAAGTTTATCAACTGATATTATAATTGTTTACTTATCTGTGCTTTCCATTGAAAGCAGGATACCACAGTGTTAGATCTTTAAAGTCCCAGCTTACAGACAATGCTGCATATCTTTGCATTTACTTCCTTGTCTCAGAACTGTATGGCTAAGCTCCTACTCCTTCCTTCTCGTCTTTGCTCAAACCTTACTTTGCAGAGACTCTTCTATAGAAAATAATCCTTTCCTCCCTAGTCAATCATTATGACATCCACTTGTTTATTTCCTTCATAGATTTCAATCTTATCTGAAATTGTCTCATGTATTTATTTGTTTTTTGTTTATTACCTGTCTTTCCCTTGCCATCTAGTAGAATGTATATTACATAAGAAAAGAAGTGCTGAGATTCAGCGATCTCAAACGTGCACATTTTCTACCTTCATTGGATTTATAGGACAGTGGAGAAAATAAACTTTTAACAAATACTTACTAAGGTAATCACTAAGAAGACAGTGCTCTTATATGAACAAAGTATTAAATTTAATCAGAATCAGAATCCATTTGTTTCTTAAAAACATGAATCATAAGCTCACTGAATCTCAGCATTGTACACAGTATCACATAAAACTGCAAATGTACATAAATCAGTAACCAGCAGTATTATGAGTCTTTTCTAATAAGCTGCAATGTAAATTGATGCATTTTATATCTTTTGACAAATGAATTTATTTTTGTTCTTCAGCTGAAGGACTTCTAATATATTTGAATAACTACTCCAAGTTTAACCCTTGAAATTGGAATAACATTAATTATTTCTATGCTCACTTGCCTAAATAAAGAATATCTAATGAAAATATGTATGTGGTCAATAGTTTAATCTGAAATGTTAAAGTATTTAAAAATATTTTTAGTTTTTCATTCATATAAAATATAAATGATCAGGCTATTTAAAATATTTTGTAAAGTAAAGGATCAGTCTGTTCCTAAGTTATATAACCAAATGTCAGTACTACATGCATTTGGCTTTCATCCTGCCTTCTGCTTTTTACAACTCTGAACACACAGATTCTCTAAAAATTACACGATTTTGTTTTTGTGTACCACAAAATAGTGATTGAGTGACCAAGTATTTTAGCTAAGCCAACTGACACATAAAAGTAACCACCACAGTGGCCAAGTTAATTTCTTTACAAATGAAACGAGAATAAAAGTGATGTAAATGTCACTCCCAAAAGGAAGACCTAAACATGAGTGTATAGCTCAGTGTTGTATATCCTGGCTCAGCAATCAAGAAAGCTTGTGCCCAGATGGACTACCCATCAACCTGGGTACCTCAATAAGTACAACGAGCAGAGAGCCTGCTAACTCTTTTTGTACAGGTAGAGTGAATAAGAAACAATCTTTTGTTGTGTTACATCATCACTAATATTTAGAGTTTGCATGTAATGGCAGCATAACCTAGTCACCATGTCAACATGACGTCTCCAAGATCAGTAGAGTAGAAGAAAGCTGGAGGGTTATTCATTGACTTAAATTCTTTGGTTCAGAAGTGACACACACCATTGCTTCTCTCAATCCATTAGCTATAATTAGTCTCATGGTCTTATCTAACTACAATGGAGTCTGAAGAAGCAGATGGGGGCACAGGGATCCTTGGTAGTTAGTAAATGTTTCTATCTCATACTTCATCCTTAATAGTCATGTTAATTTTATATTTTACTTCTTTGAACTTTGTTTACAAAAATGGAGAAATAACTACTTTAAGTTACTATGGTAAGGATTTGAGTAGATGATAATTATATGGTAAATCCCCAGAAAGTATTAACTGCTTTTCTTTTAAGACTTGAGACTATAAAATGGCTTTTAACCATATTATTTTATAATTCAATAATTTAATTTGTTTATTCTACAAATATTTAGCAAGCAACTATTATGTGTTACATAACTGATGATTCAATTTTATCAGCCACAAACTGTTGAAGCTTCTCATTGAAAAACTGTTTTTTTTTTCTATATCAATGGATAATAATTGATTTGTAGATAAAGGTAATCACTGTCTACTGATTTCTTAAAACTTAAATATCAATTTGGTCCTGAACTAAATGTCTTAGAAGATAAATCTGTCTCATATCTGCCTAAACAGAAAGAATAACTACAAGCATATATTGTTTGTTAATAAAGTAGTTTTCCAAAATTCTCTCATTTGATATTTGCCGTGGCTTACCAGTTTAGTAAATAAATACTGGAATACTTTTGCCAATGCCTTAAATATTAGATAATAGGGAGACAGACTAACTGACACAAACCAATTGTCTGACCTATATGGGTGAGGAGGATATTGGATAAACCATGAACATACTGCTAGTGTATGGAAAATCCTTGCTAAATCTGCTTAAATGTCAAGGCTTGACTTACACTAGATTTAAAAAAAAAGGCTTTATGTCATTTCCAATTCTACAATAGAAAGTACAAGATGAAAAATAATTTAAACATTTTAAAAATGTGTCTGATTATCATTTCATTAGAATAAATACTCGAAAGTTCTGATCTGATTGGGTAAGTCTATTGTGTTTATAAATGGAAATAAGAATAGAATTTTTGCTATGCTTTCATTTATACATAGCTCAATTTCCTTCAAAATGTTAAAAAAAGTTAGATTCAATTTTATATGGTGATCTTACTTACTTACTTACTTACTTACTTAACTGTCCTTTAAATAAGGGTCAAGACATGCGACAAAAGTGTTAGGTTAGTGACAAACTCTTCTCTTTCATTCTTTTCTTTCTTACTTACTGATAGTTTTCCTCTATATAAATGAATTCTAAAATGTATCCAGCTCAGCCAATAATTAAAAGCAGAAGCATCTTTTAGAAGTGAAGTGCTAGTAATTTTATTGTCTAGCACATGAAGAACATGCAGAGAGACATATTTTTGGTCATCTACATGCAAAGAAGCATTGAACTATAATTTTAGTTTGTAGTGTTATATTATTTACCAGTGCTGGGGATACTTGTAATTCATGCAGTAGATAATTACAGCATTATGTTCTTTAAATACCATTAAAAAGAACAGGTGCAGTTTCTGAACACTAAGGATAATAAGCCAATCTGTGTTTCGAGCAGCATGCCTAATGCGAAGAATGAGAATGCTGTTGACATCACCAAGACTTTTAAACTGTAGATGACGTTAGCAAAGATTGTTCTTAGCTGCCTAGTTAGTAGTCTTTCTTATCCCTCTAGCATTTTCTTCCAAAAGCGACAGCAGAGGATATATAGAGAAATGGTTACATCAATTTCTTACACTGTAATGAATAATACAGCGAAGGCTATCCTTCTAAAATCAAGATAGAATAAGAGGTAAATAATGATGGCAAGCATATGAATAAGGCAGCCAGTCCTAAATTTAAAACGACATAGCAAACAAAATTTTGTTCTTTCGAGAAAAATCCTTTAAGATTTAGGCATCTATTTTGGAGGCGTGATTTTATCTTATGGACTTCTGAATACAAACCTCTGAATGGTTGGCTTCACAAATAGGAGTTGCCAAGCAAGGGAAAATGGTGCAGTAGCAAAGTATATCTTCAGGAAAGAATTCTGAAAGGCTGTCCAGGTACCAGTTCTGCTTCTGCCATAAAGATTTTTGTCAGATTTTAGACATGTTACTTTATCTCTCTCTTTTTCAGGTGTGCCTGAGCAAATAAAAGAGTTGACTGACATCTTTGAGCTATTTGACTGTATGTATGACTTTCTCCTTAAAAACAAAATCTTCCTTCAGTCTTTCCAGCCTTGTTGCATTGTCTTCCTGCTATCCTTTGAGCAATCAGGGTTCTAAACCAGCTAAACTCTTTGCTCTCTTTTTGGTTTGTTGGTTTGTTTTATTGAACTTGTCTTTCATCAAAACATTCTTGACTCTTTCTGATGAGGTAAGTAGTTGATTATCCATATTTAGTAGCTTCAAACCATCTTAACTGCTTTTATTTACCTTAAGCCTCATTTTAATCATCTCCTGAGACGAAAACCGTGCTGTGAAGATCCTGAGTATTGTTGCTCATAATATTTCCCTTCAACCTAATATTTGTTGAGCACTTACTGTATTTGAACACTTACTGTTCTTTTTTTTTTTACAATTTGTTTTTTTAAGATTTATTTATTTATGGAGACACAGAGAGAGAGAGAGAGAGGCAGAGACACAGGCAGAGAGAGAAGCAGACTCCATGCAGGGAGCCTGATGCGGGACTCGATCCCGGGTCTCCAGGATCTGGCCCTGGACCGAAGGCGGTGCTAAACAGCTGAGCCACCCCGGCTGCCTGAACACTTACTATTCTAAGAGCACTATGCATATAATCTTAGTTAGCTTTCACAACAAAGTTGGTATGGTATTTTTGATGCATCACTAGGAAGTGGCTGCACAGCCAGGGATTATATTTCCCACTTGGCTTTGTATCCACATATGACCAAGTGACAAATTCTTGACAGGAAATAGGGATTGAAGAGATAACTGTTGAACTAAGCCCTTCAGAAGCAGGTGGTGCGTGCTTCTGCACACATTTCTGTCCCTTTTATTGGCCGGATGTTAATATCTGAGGTAAGTTTGGAAACTATTCATTGATAATGCAAAGCCTCCATAACTTGGTATCCCTGAATGAAGTACAGTAAACAAGTTCCCACAACAATACTGTTCCCCATTCTCTACCAACTTAGAACCATTTGGGGTTCTTTTGATGAGGAAAACAAACTCCTGTTGTATTTATTCATTATACCTTATGGCTCTATGTATTCTATTAGGTAGCCTGACCTACCATTATTATCTCCTTTATGGGTGATGAAACTGAGACCAAAGGAGGCTAGGTTACTTGCCTCAAGTTGCACAGTAAAAGTGAGGAAGTTCTCTAACTCCAAAAGTTTGCTTCCAAAAACTGTGCAAAAACTTTCACTTACAGTGAAGTGAGTATGGGATATGACGATTCTACCCCTCACTGGAGATTTATGAAATAAAATGTTGACATTAGCTAAAAATGTATAATTTTCTCATTGAAGACCCCGAAATAGTAACAATAAAACAGAACACGCCATCAATTGCAACTACTATGACCATCCTAACTTGGTAAATAATATCTCTGTCAACTCAGATGCAGAGTTAGATGCTCATATCTTCCTAATAGCTTCTGACTCTCACATCCCTGCAAAACCTCAATCACCAAGGTCTTTCTATTCTATTCCTTTAATGTATCATATTTATCCTGTTATTCTGTGAAATTTTTGTCAATTTTTGCCTGGATGTCCCCTGACTTTCTTTCTTTCTTTCTTTCTTTCTTTCTTTCTTTCTTTCTTTCTTTCTTTCTTTCTTTCTTTCTTTCTTTCTTTCTTTCTTTCTTTCTTTCTTTCTTTCTTTCTTTCTTTCTTCTTTCTTTCTTTCTTTCTTTCTTTTCTTCTTCTTTCTTTCTTTCTTTCTTTCTTCTTTTTTTTAAAGATTTATTTATTTATTTTAGAGGGGGAGAAGGATGGAGACAGAGGGGGAAGGAGAGAGGATCCAAAGAAGACTCCATGCTCAGCACAGAGCCCAATGTGGGGTTAGATCCTACCATCCCAAGACCACAACCTAAGTGGGACCAAGAGTGAGACACCCAACAGACTGTGCCACCAAGGTGCCTCTCCCCTGACTTTGTTTCAACCTCTCTTACTGATTTTTATACTATCACCAAAGTGAATTATCTAATAAATAAGTCTGGCGGAATCATCCCCCTGTTCAAATAATCCACAGCTCTTTATATTATGGGGTAATAAAGCTTTGATCTTTCTCCTACCTGCAAGTTCATTTTCATTTACCCTGATTATTTATCTTGAATTTTATGGACTAGAAACTAAACTATTGTATATCTAGGGCATTATTGTATTTGGTTTGGTGTTTGGTGTAGTGGTCATTTACCACTGATCTTGGAGATGTATGACCTATTAGTCATTTGTAATAGAGATAGTAGTAACTGCAACACAGTGTTGCATGATGACTAAGAAAATGCATGCAAAATGTACAACAAAGGTCGAACTCTTAATCCTGGCTAATGTATAGAAGAAAACTTCCTGCCTAAAAAGAAAGCCTGTCAACTTTCTATATCAATTTGTGACATTATCTAATGAGAAAGTCATCAAGCACTTAGGACCTACAAGTTAAATTTGCCAATGGCTTATACTCATGGATTTCTGAACATACTTGTAGTGTTTGTGTTTCTGTATGTTGCATATGATGCCCTTTCTGCCTAGAACCTCCTAAAAATGGCAGGTGCCTACTCAATCACTCTTTAAATCTTAACCAAAATTATAATTTCACTGTGAAACTTTTATTTTATTACTTCAGTGAATTTTGCCTATGTTATGTGTTGTGCTATCACAAATTTTGTAATGTATCATATGGTGCCATGTAGGACTGTATTATCCCAGATAATTTGAATTATATTATGTTGGGTTGTAGTGGAATGTGTTTCAATGGACCTGTATTGAAATATATTTTAAGTTTTTTGCATCATATTTTCTTTTATCTGGTTTTAAGACTTTTCTTGGTATCAATCTTGACTATTCATCTTACTCTCACCATTACTTAACAAAATGTTTAGCACACCATAGGTATTTAATGTTATTTACTGAATCAAAACCAAAAATAAGAAACATGCATTCATTCTGAGTTTACAAGATATAGCACTCTATTATAACCTATCAGTTTTGTGGTGATTTTGAAAAATGCCTACAATTCCTTGACACTCCTTTTATTAAAAAGTGGAATTTAATTCTCTTCTCCTTGAATGAGAGTTAGGTTGTATATAATAGATAGAAATGATGAAAAGGTAACTTCTGAGAATATGTCATAAAAAGCTATGTGTCTCCTTCTTACTTACTCTTTCTTGGATCACTAACTCTGGGAGAAGCAAGCTAACATATCAAGAGGACATTCAACAAGAATTTTGACAGGTGCACCTGAGAACTTTTTCCAATGAACATGTCAGTAATCCAGCTTAGAAGTATAACTTCCAGCCCCAGTCAAGTCTGCAGATGACTGCAGATTACCCTTCAATGTCATGAGAGACTAAGAAAACCACATCCAACTAAGACACTCACCAAATCCTGACTCACAGAAATTAAGGTGAAATAAGTATTTGTTGTTTTAAGCTGTTAAATTTTAGAGTAACTTTTATGCAGCCATAGATAACTAATATTTTATAGTTTAAAAAAAGACTATAAACTTATTCTCTAAGAATCTGTGATATTTTTATGTGGGGTGTATATTATCCACATGACAAAAATGTAATTTAAGATAGTTTGTTACACAATACTAAAATAATTAATTCTATAAATATTTACTACGCAACTACTATGCCTTACTTTTTAAAGAAATATATATGTGTGTGCTATGGCTTACAATCTCACTCCCGAGTATACACCACAGAGAAATTTTCCTCAGATTAGAGGCAAAACATGGAACTGCATGTTCACTGTCGTATAGTGTATGGTGATGCGGGTTAGAGATAATTTGGGAATAAATCACTAAAAAAAATGTATGGAAAGTATAGTGGATGTCAATTTTCAAATATTATGCAACAATTAGAAGCCAAAAAATCTAAGTACAGAAAATCCATGGGTCTTTAAAACATGTTTTGTGGGGGAAAAAAAGTAACAAGATGCAAAATACAATAAGACAAAGTAAATATTCATATTTTTAATTATTATTACACACTTTAATGTGATACACTAACATTTCCAGACATATTTCAAGCCCAGTAGAGTGAGTATCCATCGGAATCGTAGTAGGGAAATAGAACAAATAAGTGCATAAACATATATACATAAAATGAGACAGGGTCCTAGCATAAAAAGAAAAATATGACTATGATATATACATATGATTAACTCAAATATCTGTACCTAAATTCAATAGAAACCCAACCAAACAGATAAAGCAAACAGACAAAAGAAACAGAAAACACCTATATTTCTTGTATCTGGGGATTAAGAATATAATAATAAAAAAGAGACAGTCCCATTGTGGGTTTAATCTTCAGTAAATAAGTAAAACAATAAACAGGATAAGTGCTATGGAAAGATTTAAAGTGTAATGTATGTGATAGAGAATAATGCACAAGGGCTACTGTGGGAAGGGATCCTTGGGAAAACTTCCCTGTGGAGATGATATTTAAGGTGAGAGCTAAATGATTAGAATTCATTATCTTTGCAAAGCTGAGCAAAGGCTATGTATTCCAGGCAGAGTGCAGATGCTTTGACTTGGCATGAAAGGGATAACAAAGATCAGCATGGCTTCAGCATCATGACTGAGTGGAGAGTGATAAAACGGGGGCCAGATCAAGTAGGATTACGATAGTTTTAGGAAGCAGACCTGAATTACAGCTTTAGAATAAAACGAAAAGAAAAAAGGACAAAAAATTTTGTTTTACAGAAACAGTATCCTGACTTCTGTGTGGAGGAGGAATTAAGAGGGGAGTACAGAAGTGGAACGAGGCCGACCCATTAGGGTGCCACAACCATAGTATAATGTCAGGAAGATATACTGGTAGCTCGGGCAATGGTGGAAGTAGTGGGACTAGAAAGACCTAGAGTACTGGAGTATAGACCTTTAGAAGTGAAAATAGCAGGACTGGTTGCTGGATGGCATAAACAGCACGAGGAGAGAAAAACCAGGGATGATGCTTGTGTGTTTTATTGGAGCAACGAGATGGAGGGGGACACTGCAGTACGAATAGGTAATAATATGGAAAGCTTGGTTTCCAAAAAATCTTTTCAGTATTCAATCACTTATCTTAAATGAGACCTTGAAACCTGTATGTAATAGAGAGTTAACTGTAATAAACAAACAAACAAACAAACCCTGGAATTTCCTTTGTTAACCTGAATAGAGTCCTCAGTAAATTTACAATTGTTAAATATCAACCTCCCCCACCATCCACATCCGCCAGAGTTATAATACATAGTGTATGAGAACCCGAGCTGGAATGTTGCAGGGTTCTCACCAGCTCTGTCTTTTACTAGCTCTTGGATATTGGATAAGACACTTAACTTCTCCTTGACTTTCCTTTCTCAACTGCCAATGGAGATAATACATAACCCATGCAGATTATACAAGCTAAGGCGTGAAAAGAACTTTGCACAAGTGCTTGATGCATAGAAATTCCTCAGTAATGTGCCTCTCAGAAACAAAGTATAAAATCAAATAGGGTAATTTTCTCTTTCCCAAACAGTATAATTTCCTGGGTGAAATTGGCCTCATGTGCATGTCTGTTCCAGAAAGCATGCTAAACTTTGATGACCATGTTTATTGAGCCAAAAATATTGAGCCAAATAATAAATGGTCCTCACACGATTTCGAGACTACCATCTAATAGGGGGAAAAGATGCTAGTCAAATAGCCATATAAATCAGCTTACAATTACGATTGTGAAAAATGTAAAAAAGTACAGGGAGGCCATGTTGTGAGAGCTGAAAAAACAGCATTGGGGTCAATGTGCCAGGCTTAAGGAAAGACTTGGTGCTGTGCAAGCATGTGAAAGGAAGGCTGTAGCTAATGTGGGGGTGCAACAGTGTGGCCAAGGGGAAGCTTGCAACACAGGCAGGGTCAGAAAAACCAAAGGGCCTACATGAGGGGCTTCAATTTTATCCTGGAGCAAATGAGTGGGAATGGAATTACCTGATTTGATTTATAAAATTATAGCCTATATTCTAACCTATGCTTGTTGGGAGAAGTATTTAGTTTTCATAATGCTCATATATTAAATATATGAGTAAGGATGAAATGCCAATATTAAGACAACTGGACCTAGAGAGCTGGAGAATGAGCCTATAGGATTGAACAATCTTCTGGAGGGGGCTAGGAAAAGATCAGACCTTGAGTATATCCCAGGTCTCCTTTACCACAAGTCTAGGGACATGGATCATATGCTTGAATCCACATGGAATCCAGGGAAGCTCTGACATCCAGAGTAGTAAATGTATATACTTCAATTAGCATCAGAAGTGGTTGCCAATGCCCAGGTTGATAAGACTCTGGCCTTGGTTAGAATGAAATCTTTCTAAGAAACAGGGATGGCCTCTCTTGAATGGATCTCCACAAAGCATTATATATAGCCTTTGCCATTAGAAATGCATAGAAAGAACTACCATGAAAAATTATTAATTGAAACTGAGAACTGGTAATGACACCATTATGGAATTTTTAAATGAAATGTTGTTAATGGTATATATTAAAAGCACTTTTATGAGAATGCTTCTAGGAATGTTCCCTGTTTAAATTATGCTCTGATGCTTTTTCATGTTTTGATTGAATTTAGAGTTCATTAGTTTTAATATTGTGAAGATACTTTCAAAGACACTTTCAAAGTTTTTGTTAATTTTAAATGCATGGCTATACTTAATTGTAGAGTGCATGCATATAAACGAGCAACAGAAACTACTTTTGGAAAACTAAGGTAACATGATAGGAATAACCAGAAATCATAATTATGTATACTTCATATTTCATGGAGATAGAAAATATCATGCCTATTACAAATATGTTTGCATTTAATAAAGTGACCAAAGATATTTGCATCTGACTTTTTGATTTTAGATTATAGCCCTAAGATAAACAAGAACATCAACGTATTCATCTCAAAACATGATTTTTGGAAAGGAAATAAACAAATAAACAATTGCTTCTGCTTTAGTTTTTATTATTCTTTTAATTTGAATATTTACATTGTTTATAATATAAGTGGAAACCCAGGATGTAATAGGCATATGCCCTTATATCCTATTTTGTTAAAATGTCTGTATATTTCTCTAACTCCATTATCACTGAAATCAGTGTACAAATATTTTGAATAATATATATATGACTATATATATATCACTATTGCTATATATACTATAATAATACTCTATAGTATACTACTTAGTATACTATATACTGTCTATATTCAATAGTGTAGTAAATGCTACAGTGTACTAAATACTCTATTGTTATAGTACTATAGTAGCTACCTTCTTGCAGAACAAAATTACCATAAAATGTTATAAAAGTTAAGTCTAGAAACAAATATGCATGCACATGTGTGTGTGCTGTGTGTGCAGGTATATGTGTAGAGGACATCTTCTATACAGTTACAAGAAGAGGCACGTGCCCTAGGTTCTTGTATTTTTTTAATAATGAGAAAATATTCTGCAATCACACTAAAATATAGTGTAGTATTATCCCAGATTGCCAGAATATTATATTACTATATTTCATTTTTTTAGCTCTTGTTTGAATAAAAATGCTACACAATTGATCTGACTTAAAGAAAGTTTTGAAATTGTTGGCTTCATTAGCAATATCCTCAAAGGTCCAACAAGCATTGCTTAACAAAATCACCATTTTTTTGGATCTATATTCAGCCCCTATAACTTGTCATCTGAGTCCCTGTGAAGCAATTTTCTTTTTCCTTTCTTTTATTTTTTTAAGACTGTATTTATTTATTCATGAGAGACACAGAGAAAGAGGAAGAGACATTGTCAGAGGGAGAAGAAAGTTTCCTGCAGTGAGCCTGGTGAGGTACGCGATCCCAGGACCCCAGGATCATCGTGCGAGCCAAAGGCTGACACTCAACCATTGAGACACCCAGGCATCTCTCTCCCTTCTTTAATTTCAGACACCACTGAAGGAAGTCTGGGGGGAAAAATAGGCAAAAAGGGATAGTGAAAGCTTTTATCAATATGAGTTTTTCTTATAGCATTTGGGTGGTTCAGTAGGTGAAGCATCAAATTCTTAATTTCAGCTCAGGTCATGATCTTAGGGTTGTGGATTAGTGTGAAGTCTACTGGAGATTCTTTCTCTCTCCCTCTGTCCCTCCCTAATGCTCATGTGTGCTCTCTCTCTAAATAAATAAATAAAATCTTTAAAAACATACATGAGTTTTTCTTAATAAGCAATGAGGAATTACCAATGGGAAGGGAATAAATAAGGATGCCACATAATCAGAGTCTCATTTTTAAAAGAAAAATTACTTTGTTATGTTAAGGACATATTAAAGTGATCTGAGACTGGAAGTAGGGAGATATATCATAACTGGATTTGTGGATATTCACTTGATTGAGAACTATAGACTTGGAACCATGGGAAAATGAAGGCCTCAAATGTTTAAACTGAGGAAGAAAAATCAAAAGAGGGGAAGAAGACGGAAAGACGGACTGAAAACCATTTTATAATGTGTAGAAGACTGGATGACAGGGAAGCAGATGGAAACTACTGGAAAGGGAAGAAAGGAAGTGAATGTTTATTGCATTTATTAATGATTTTTTGTGTGCTAGGTACTTAATATGTGTTATTTCTTACAACCTTCACATCTCTCTTGTTATCTTCTGATAGATGGTATAACCTTTCTTTATAGAAATAAAGAAAACACTTCACAGTTATGGATGGTAGATCCTATGCAACCCCAAACTAATCTCTTTATTAATATTCTGAGATCCCGTCTCTCAATGAAGTCCGCTAAATGGACTAAGGAGCAATGAGGCAAAGAAGAAGTTACTGCATAAGTTAAGAACCAAAGCATTAAATTATTGAAATCTCACTTTGAAACTCAAACAAGAAATATGGAGATGCAGGTGTGAATCAGAAAACAATTTGGTAGCCCATCCCAGAGAAGAAAATAGGAGTAAAACCCAGAGAGTTGATATGTTGGCCAGTTTTCATGCTTTGTGTTGAGCCTGAGTGTAAGTGGTATAGGCAAGAGAACTGTAATGGCACCCCTGTTAAGCTTAGGGATCGATGCGAAGGGAGTCAGCAAGCCACCTGCACACTTGCAGAAATCTGGCAGTGTGTAACCAGCAACAGAGAGAAAGATGTGCCTCTGATGGATTGCAGAACATCCAATTCCTTCCTTGGGTCCAGTGGTCAAGGGAAGGACAAAAAGATCTGAATGACTTGTATATAAAAAAGAGGAAGATAAAAAAAAAAAAAAGAGGAAGATACAGGGGGCTGCGTAGATTTGTCAACCAGAACCTAAGTCAGAATCATATACGTTTCAAAGGAAATAAACAGGGGCAAGTAAACAGTTTGGAGTTCCACCAAAAGGCCATTCATATCTGAATGAGGCATAGGAAACCCATGTTAGGTTTAGAATCAATCCAAAGGTTAAAGAAGATTTTATAACTTTTTTTTTTTAAGATTTTATAACTTAATGCAATGAAAATACACACAAGAGTTGACTGTTAGAAAGAATATACCTTAGTATGCTTAGATTAAATTTCTGCATTAGACATAATGCTAGATGGCTTGCTGTCAAAAGATTGCATCATATGGAACAAAAAGACACCTTTTTTTCACATCGGAAAATGTGACTCAAAATCACGCTATGTCTTATTTTGTTTATATTTGAAATATAAGGAAAAACATAGCAAATCTTCTGATGGTAAAAGTATTATCAGGAAAGATGAGTAGGGTGGCTTGAGGGAAATGGTAAACATTTTGAGTCACTAGACACAGTGAGAGTGCTAATGGACTGCTGAGTGATACTTAGAGTCCGCTAATCTAGGCTGCAGCAATATAGCATATGAAATAAGTTCACACAATTAAGGTTTTCTCCAGGCAATGTGTAATGTTATCTATCTCTTTTTTTATACTTGATAGTGTATCTATATAATAAATGTGTACTTAGTGTTCATTATGTTAAACAAAAGGGCTTCATAATCAGTAAAACAATTCTTGTCTCTGAGGGGCTCCCTATCTGTTGGAAAAGACAGACTCATAGCAAATAAATATGATAAAAATGTGGTAAGTCCTAATTGATGGAGCACAATAAATTGATGGAGCAATTCCTAACTTGTTGGAGAGAAAGGTGGTTAAGAAAACTTTTCAAGAAAGGACGTAATATTTTAACAGAGTTTTGAAAAATATGTAGAAATTTACCAAGCAAATAGGGAAAAGAAATAGGGTAAAGCATAGGAAAAGAACATTTAAGTTGGGCTAACTTGAGTATTTTTTATTTTGTTCTTTGTGGCCATAAGTATTTCTCTACTTAAACTTTATTTCATTCAAATATTGTTGTATTTATATTGCCCTGTAGAGAGATTTTCACTAATATTCAAAACCATATTGATTTGTACTTTAAAATGTACTTGTATTAATCTAAAATCAAAATTCTTCTATAGATAAAAAGGTACAAAATCTACCCTTATATGTGATACTATCATCAATATTATATGCCTATTTTTGGCATTGGGGTCATCTGCCATGAAAAAGTAATTTTTCTGTTTTCTTAATCACATCATAGAAAAATGTTCCAGACACAGGACTATATTTGTGTATATTATTAACTACTATTAACCACTGATCCCACCGCAGAGGTAAGAGTTAATTCTAGATTAAATAATGGGTTAATGTTATTTACTAAAACCAGAAATTTTAGGGCCAGATATAACCTAGTTTTGATATTTTCTCAACATCATAACAAACCTTTTACAAAATAAAATGCTGAAATTAAAGCTGAAGGATGTGTTTTCAAACTTGGTGAGATGAAGTGAACCGTATTTCAAAACAACACTTAAGCGTTGAGTTAGTCACACAATTCAGGGATAACAAAATTAGCATTCCAGGATTCATTTGCCAGAAAGTACTGGTTGCCTCTTTACCCACATACTGTAAAGCTATTCATACCAACAGCTTAAGACACTTAAGTCTGCCAACTTTCCCAGGTGCCTCCAGCAGAGAATGCCCCTACAGTCTGCCACTCCTCTCTTGCAGAAGAAAAATCTCTATTCACAAGAGAGAAAAACTTACAAACAGAGAAGCTATTTTTCAAAATCTTTGAAGCCAATTCAATTTGGAACTTGAGCAGTTGTACCTCCTCTTAACAACAGGTGCAGAATGATACACTGGCTCTCTTATAAATATTCTTGAAAGGCTCTCTTCGCTTTAGCATTTTAATTCTCTGTCTCTTTAAATGAGGCCTGCTTTTCATAAGTCTTTTAATTTAAATGCACCAACTCTTCATACTGTACCTAATTTATTTTACTAATAAAAAATATACCAAATGCCAATGGGTTTGTGTCTCTTGTGAAAATTTTGCCATTAAGACATTAACATATTTTTATAGATTTGATTATTCTTACATTAAAAAATCCCATTTCTTTGTCTATACTAAATTGCTATACCTCTTGGCTATTTTCCAGTAATGGAGATGATTTTTATATCTGGCATTTCAATCCACACTCTCTTGATTGAGACTCTAGTATTTGGAGATGTTTATCAGCAATGTGGAGAAAATTGCACCAGATGAGGGCTATTTTGGGCTTATCATTGCCATTTACTTAGAGTATACTCCTTTGAATGTCATTTAATATTTTAATCTTCATTTTTCTTATCAGTAAAATAGAATAATAAAGCCTTCTTTGTACATCTCAACGAGTTAATGGGAAGATCAGATGTGATATCAGTTGTGAAAAATATGTATTTAAGTAAAAAAAATGTAAGGAATGAATATAGAAAAGGTAAATTGAATATAAAATATGAATTCTTTTCTGAGAAAAAAAATTGAAAAAAATACTCTCAATCTTTTGATTGGCAAGGATTGCTGATGACTCAAAAGTGTTAATGACAACAGTGAATAATTGATAAGTGAGATTCCAAAAAAAATATTTTTAATCTATTCTTTGAAGGCCATGACTAAGAAAATGAATTGGTAACACATGTGTGGGGTGATTATATTTGTAATTCATCTATCTGAAAAAATCTTGGTATCAGAATATACAAAGTACTAATTTAATTCAATAAGAAAAATACAGTTCAATAAAAATGAACAAAATATTTGAATAGTCATGTCACAGAACATGATATATGAATAGCTAATAAGCATCTGAAATGATACTTAACACCATTAGTGTTGGGGAAAGCAAAGTTCAGTAACACTTCAGTCAGAAAAGAGAAAAGTGAGAATTTTTTTTGAAGTTTTGAGGGAGAGAGAGAGAGAACTTACAGTGGGGAGAGAGAGAGAAGGAGAGGTAGAGAGAGAATCCTCAAGCTGACTTACTGCTGAGCATGGAGACTAAGGTAGGGCTCAATCCCAGGACCCCAACATCATGACCTGAGCTGAAACCAAGGGTCAGACACCATCCCCACTGAGCCACCCAGGCACTCCAGAAAAGTGAGAATTAAGATGCAGCTAAACTAAAAACAGAACTAATATTGAAAAAAAACTAATATTTTAATTTTTATTACTTGCTTTCAAAAAGAAATGATGAAATTTATACTACTGTTTTTCTTAGATTCTTTTTTTTTTCTTAGATTCTATTTTAACATTTATCTGTTGGTTTTTGTTTTCACAGATTTTATCTCACAAAGTACAGTGAACTTGGATGTTAATTTGAGTGAGTGTTTTTTGTATTAGTAGTGTTTAACAGTTTAATAGTTTTTGAGAGCATAGCTTCTTAAAAATACTTTTATGCTTAGGAAAATATAACTTCCAAATGGAAATTTTAAAATATGGAATCAAAATACTCTTGAGACGATTACATCTATCAAAATGCTCACTTTTTGTGTCAGAAATAAACTTTATTAGAGAAAAAAAAAGAAGAAGAAGAAGAAAAAATGACCTTGGGACCCAAGAAAAAGGAAAGACTAGAAGTACATGTGAATGCCTGTTATAATAAAAGTTTTCCTCAAATCCTGGAAATAATTTTCTTTTTCTTTTTGAGACTTTAGAATTTTGGCTTGAAGATCTATGTTTTCTTTTCTTTTTTTTTTTTTTTTTTTAAGATCTATGTTTTCTAAGCAAAAAAATATACAGGAAGAGAGACTAGATACCCATTTCCTTGCTTAAAATAAAGGCAAGTTGCAAGAAGCTTTCAATAAACAATAAAATATTTTCAAATCTGTAAAGATTTCACGGAATAATGCTTTATCGTGGTATGGAGGAAGTAAAAGAGTAGAAGCCTATGGATTATAACAGCTGGTTATATTTATAAAAGTTTTCAGCTCCTGGAGCACAGCCAAACTCAGTCCCATATCAGACTAAGATTGCCGAGTGAAATGAGATTGTCATCCCTCCAGGCCATGCGTCCACTCAGTGCAATGTAATTAAATCACAACAGATAATAAGACAGAGGGAAAGACAGAACCAGATTGAGACAATGAGATGCTTCCCAACACTTGAAAAAAAGAAAAACTGGCTTACCAATGGAATACTTAAAGTCTTTCAGCTGCCACCCATGTGATGGGCCCCTAAACCACCTAATTTTGAAAGGCAACGGGTTTGCTTCACGATTCTACAGGACTAGAGCAAATGATAAGCAGCTGTTAATGGTGTGCAAGCACTCATTTCAGTTATACTCCAGGGTTCAATGCAGAGGGAACAGGCCAAGAGTACCCACCTCCCAGTCTTTCCCTGGAAGAAGTCTGTGTGTTTTACAGCTGCTGCCTCACTGCCCAACTTCTAAATTGTGTTCATCTAAGTGCTTGCTGATTGCTATCCTCCCAAAATGGAGGATGGTGGTGGAAACAAGGTTCAGTATATACTAATCAATCCACTTGATTCACCATATTAACAAAAATGAAGGCTAAAAATCATGTGATCATTCTAGCTGATTGAAAAAAAAAGCATTAGAGAAAATTCAACATCCTTTCATGATAAAAATACTCAACACATTGAGTATAGGAAGGAATGTACTTCAACATAATAAAGACCCTCTATGACAAATCCATAGCTAGCACCACACTCAACTCTGCAAAGCTAAAAGCTTTTCCTCTGAGGTCAAGAACAGAGCAAGAACCTCCACTCTCAACATTTTTATTCAACACAGTACTGGAAGTCTTAACTAGATCAATTAGTTGATAAAAACAAATAAAAAGCATCCAAATTCAAAAGGAAGAAGTAATATTATCTTTGTTTTCAAATGACACAATATCATATCTGGAAAAATCTGAAGATTTCACCCCCCAAAAATGTTAAAATGAATAAAGTACAGCTGCAGAATGCAAAATCAAGATATAATACCAGTTATATACTTATATACTAAAAATGAACTGTTAACGATATTAGGAACACACACAAATACATATACACATCCTCCAATCCTTAAAACGTTCTAACTTCCATTCATTTATCTCCAGAGCACTCATCATCTTCTAAAGCAATATAATTTCCCTATTTATTTTCTTTCTCACTTGAACTAAAACATTAATTCTAAAGTTCCAGGACATATATATAATGAATATAGTATTTACATAGTGTTTATATATATATAGTGTTAATATATAGTATTTACATATATAGTGTTAATATATATACAGTATTTATATATTATATGTGTAATATTTATATACATTATATATTATGTATTATAATATATACAAATATAAAAATGTTTTTTAAAATTTATTTTAGAGGCTGTGTACCTCCTGTGCCTATAAATGGCATTAAATATTTATTCACTGAATGAAAAAAATAAATGATTACAGGTCTAAGTAACATCAATTTTTAATTTTTTCTTCTTTAATATTTAAGGCATTTGCAACTCTAAATTTTACTTGTCCAGAATTGTTATGTTCTAATAGATATTGCTATGAAGTCTTCTTTCTTTTATTACTGTCTTTAGAGTTAGATTTTTTTTCCTCCAAGGATTATCAGGGGTATATTTCTTAATTTCCAGTCAGGTAAGAATGTCATTTAAAACATTGCATTACAAAAATTTCACTTAAAATATTTAACCCTGTTAGATTATGAAAAAAATGACCTCATAAGTCTCTTCAAACAAATTTTTTTTTTTAAGATTTTGTTTATTTATTCATAGAGACACACACACACACAGAGGCAGAGACACAGGCAGAGGAGAAGCAAGCTCCATACAGGAAGCCCGATGTGGGACTCGATCCTGGGTCTCCAGGATCAACCCCAGGCTGCAGGCGGCGCTAAACCACTGCGCCACCGGGGCTGCCCCAAACAAATTTTAAGATCAGGAAATTAATTTAACATTACAGTAGGTTATGTTTGTATGTTCTGTCCTTACTAGGTCCACTTGGTTGACATAATGATTAACCAAATTGTTTTATAACTTGAATCTAATTTTGGACTTTGTAGACAGTCCATTACTGTAGAATCATCAAAATTACCATCACTAACATTATCAAAGAGATATTTTAATATTTAATAAATGCTGGGACTTTAAATATATAAGTCAGGTAATTCTCATACTTCTATAAGGTAGATACTGTTATTAATCACACATTATAATCAGGAAACTGAAAGAGAGAATTAATTTCCAGTTGCTACTCATCAGTGTACACAGAAAACCTCTAAAACACCATCCTACATTTTTTTTTAGAATAGATTTTAACATTGCCTGATGTTGGGGTATTCTTATTATTTTCCTTTAAAATATTATTTACTACTTTTTCTAGCATTTTTTTCAGATAGATTTTGACTGATGCCACATTAAATTACATAATATTAATTTGAGGAAAATGATATCTTTATAAGGTTTCTTTCATTCAGAAATATGAACAAGTTCTTCATTTATTAAAAATTTCCCTTAATATCCTAAAGTTTTGTTTTAGTTTATTTCCTTAGTTATATTATGTATTTTGACATTTTTGTAAAGTCCAATATGTCACTTTTTGAATGTGAATCTCTTACTTGTTTTTGTTCATTTATCTGTAGATTATTGTCTATTTATTTTGTAACTAACAACTTCACTCAATTTTTATGTACATTGTTTAGATTTGATTTTGTTTTGTTTTAAAAAATATTTTTATTTATTTATTTTACAGAGAGAGAGAGCACAAGCAGAGAGAGTGGCAGGCAGGGGAAAACAGGCTGCCCACTGAGCAGGGAGCCAGACATGGGGTTTGATCCCAGGACTGAGATCATGACCTGAGCCAAAGGCAAATGCTTAACTGACTGAGCTACCTAGGTGCCCCTGGTTTTGTTTTCTATTCCAGCTGAATCTCTGGGGACTTATCAGATGAATAAGTATGTCATCTACAACTAATAATCATATCTTCTTTTAAATATTAATATGTCTATATTTGCTAATTCCATATTCAAGTTTTATTTTACTAGCAGAAGTTCCTAAGCAAGAGTAAATAATAAAAACAATAACAGACACTGTTTTCTTGGTCCTAGATCTAGTAATATAATACTAGTATTTCAGGAAAAAGCTCATATACCTTCTTGAATTGATTATTCTATTAATCTCTTGATTCAATAAATCCTAGTTTCAGAAGGAATAGTTGTAGATTATAATATGTCCGAGGCACTGCATATGTAAGAATGTCCTTTCGTCTTCCTCTTTTTTTAAATTTTATTTAATTTTTTAAATTTTTAAATTTTTTTTGTCTTCCTCTTGATGTGGGGAAACAAAGGCAAAAGAAATGTAACTTAAATTAAAATCTCCTTACTGCTCGCAGCCCACTGATAGATTCCTGAAACATGCAGATTATGACCTTCCTCCAAGAACTCGTGGCTGCCTTCGTACCTTTATGTTGAAAAGTAACTTTATCTTGGCAGCAGCTGGCCCCTCGAGGTCCTGAAAACCTTGCTTCCATATTCCTTGGAGACTTGCACTATCCCTAACCTCCGCTAATTAAAAAGTATATAGCCACTCCTCACAATCCTAGTATAGCTCCTTCCACCTAGGAGTCCTGTCCCATGAAAAAGGGAAGGGGGTCAAGTATAGGCAGGAGAGAGAGATAGGAGACCCCTGACTCCCGTCCCTGGGCTCTGAAACTCTTACTGGCAGGTGAAGATGCTGAAATAGAGCACAAGAAGAAATAAAGGAACAAAGGAAGATGGCACAAGAATCTCAAAGCAACAAGCTACCCAGTCAGTTCTCAATAAAAAACTGCCAATTAAAGCCTTCTGTGGCAACCCATTCGGGACTTCTCACACTCTAGAGAGCTTTTTTTCTTTCCTTTCTGCTGTATTATTCACTTAATAAACTTTCACTTCACCCTTTTGCATCCCCCTGATTCATTCTTTGACTCCATGAGACAAGAACCCTGCAATCGTGCAACACTCTTACATAGGAAATTACTTGACTCAGCATAAAATCATGGAGTCACTGTTTTTCCTCACATAACACCATTGAGTGACCTCACATACTCCAGTACTTAGTGCTATATATTTAAAAAAAAATTGTTTGCATGTTCACTTGGTTATACACAACCTAGGAGTCAACTTCTTTCTTTGGGTTACAGATTGAACTGCTGTGTTTGGCTTTCATGTAGCTACTTGGTACCCTGCCAAGCTGCTCTGT
Organism: Canis aureus; assembly: GCF_053574225.1. Taxonomy (NCBI): domain Eukaryota; kingdom Metazoa; phylum Chordata; class Mammalia; order Carnivora; family Canidae; genus Canis; species Canis aureus. The sequence goes on from NC_135648.1 coordinate 15,468,126, forward strand.
TTCTCCAGTACTCCCTAGGGGAAGAAAGATAACGCAAACCGTCAGCCTGGAATCCAGGATGAGCCACTAGGTGTGTCTGCTTTAATCACTCCTGTCCAGAGAAGAAGTAGCCTGCATCGATGACAGACAAATGCCATAGTTGTTGAACGACCTCGGAGTCAGGCATGAGATGAAGGTGCTGGAATGCACACTTTTTGTATTTTCTTTTGTGTTCATGCACACAATAACTTGGCTTTAAAAATGTGCCAAATCTTTAAAATCCATGGTGAACTAGAGAAAACTGAAATGGGGTAGCTGAAAATGATGCACGTTAACTCAGAAACCACTTCACAATACAAACCATCGTTATAAATTTTGCTTGGTACTCTCTGACTTTTTTCATTCATATGGACTCAAGTTTTAAAAGAAAAGTTCTCTCTGTCTCTGTGTCTCTCATTCTTACTGATTCTTCTCAATCAGATATTGGTTTTTCTCCTTTTTGTATCTACTATTTATGTACTCCATGCCCTTCATGCGTTTTTCATTTTTTTAAATCAATTATATCTTTCCATTCTTCATTGATAGTACTGGATTAGTTTCTCAATATTTTATTCTAATAAACCAATTCTGTTTCCTCTATTTTTTTAATTGTTTTTTTTTTTTTTTATTTATGATAGTCATAGAGAGAGAGAGAGAGGCAGAGACACAGGCAGAGGGAGAAGCAGGCTCCATGCACCGGGAGCCCGACGTGGGATTCGATCCCGGGTCTCTAGGATCGCGCCCTGGGCCAAAGGCAGGTGCCAAACCGCTGCGCCACCCAGGGATCCCCTGTTTCCTCTAATAGTCCACTATTTTTATTTTTTTTTATATGTAAAGAATTTTTTTTTATTTTCTTAAAACTTTCTTGTTTTCTGATTATTCCATTTCATGACTTCATGCTTTTGCATGAATTCAATATCCTCCAAAATACCTTAGCACGGAGGGGTTAGCAGGAGATGGGAACCCCATTGCTAACATAGCATGGGGCGGGGGGTTGCTTAGCAGGAGATGGGAGCCCCACTACTTACAACACTGCAAACCTGGGAAGCACTGTGGCATAGTGACTAAGAAACCAAGCTCTACAGCCAGACTGCATGCGTTGGATCCTAGCTCTGCCACCACTAGTTGAGTAATCTTCAGCAAATTTAGATTACATAAACTTAAATTTCCTTGATTGTGATCTTAGGGTAATAACACTATCTTGTAACATTGTATTAAATGAGCAACAACAGGTAATGCACTTGGAAGAGTTTGACAATAGTCTGTACTTAATACCTGTTAGTTAATAACTAGCTAATTATGATGGCTCTCATTAGCAAGTCAACCTCAGAACTGTCACCCTTTATCATAAAGTGTCCGTGGCTCTGTATTAAAGAGTATTGGTGGCTTCCTGTGAGTGTCTTCTCTGTCTGCTTCTTAGGTTGCTATTTCACTTGGACGAGGTAATTTGCAAACTGATCAGCTTTGCCCTCATTCCTGTTTGTTTCCTGTAGTATATCTCGAAAATCTCTCCACATTCCTGCATATGAATTGTAAGATTCCGTAACTCAGATTGTGATTTTGTTCATTGTCAATGGTAATTTGGATGAGGTTATGAAACAAAAATCATGCATTTGATCATAATCATGTATTATCTTTTTGTTTTTAATTGAAGATTGTGTGTGTGGGGGGGTGTTTGTGTGTGCACGTGCACGTGTGTGTGTTTAAGGCAATGTTAGGGATGATATGAGTATATATATATATGTATGTGTGTGTGTGTGTGTGTGTATATATATCCTTTAAATTAGCAGACTTTCATTATATTCTTACTACATTGTGTTTAGATTTGTCTCTAGCTAACTTTCCCTGCTTGTATGAAGTAATTTTACTTCAGCTCAATGCAAGGTACTACCTCAGACTTGATCTTTTTTGTTTCCTTTGAGAAACCTACATGAAGTCTTCCTGCTGGGTTTAATAGAACAAAGAACTACCACAACAAAATGACCTTCCTTTTCTCCTGTATTCTTTTGTCACATCAATGTTCTTTTGTGTTGTTCTATTTGTTGCTGTGTGAAGTGTATCTGGGTTGTGAGATAGGGGATTTTGATTGCAATTGGCATTGATTTTTGAAATTTATTCACTCACTTTATAACTTGTAGTGGCTGCCTCAAATGAAGTGCTTCAAAGTTTTTTTGTTTTGTTTTTTCTTTTTTGTTTTTCGGTGTTAGGGATTTAAGCTGGTTTATATCTTGGTAATATTTAGCTTTATTGAATCATAACACCATTTGCTTTTAGAAAATAGTATCCTACTTTAATGCTCAAAGAAAAGCACTCTAAAAAAAAAAAGAAAAGCACTCTGTGTTTCAGTCATACACTATTTTAATAACTTGGTATATATGTGCATACTTGAATGTTTGTGTGTGTATGTGTGTATATGCCTACACATGTACATACATATGCATGCAAGGAATACGTGTAATGAAATAATAATGAAAGGATGTGAAGAAGGATATTTTTGTATTTAACATGAAGATTAGAAAACATAAATGAAGATTAAAGATTGCACACTGTCTCTACATGGAGCTACCAAATTAAGCATTAGATAAAATTTATAGTTAAAATGGTCCAAATGAGATTTTCCTTTGCCAAATTGAGCAAGTTTGATTGGAAAAAGACAATATTTGTAAGATGTACTTGATCTTTAGTCTTTAGTAAATAGTTTAGTATTTAGTTTAGTCTAATAAGCATCAAATTATTTTCTATGAGGTCCCTCATGTAAAGTAGAAAATAGTGTAAGACAAATACTATCTTACCTACATATTTACAAGCGACAGTTTTAACATAACCAATTCTGTCTACACACATTGAAGCTTCTAATGTCATTTGTATGAAAACTGACATAAGACTTTCATGTAATATGAAAAAAAGCCGCTTTGAGTTATTCCTCTTTTATGTATATACTGTATTATTCTTTATAAAAAAAAGAGATTTGAAAATTCTGTGCTACTCTAAGTTAGATCACCCATACATCACGGTGTTTACCTCTGGTTCGAACATTTTAAAGGCGTAATATTCAGGGGGAAAGGCTCATGGATAACATAATAATTCTGATTTATAAGACAGGTTTCTGCTTTGAGATAATAAAACCACCACACTGTCCCAAAGGTGGATGATGTTCAGCTTCCTATTTATTTTGGTAAGTAAACATGTAAGTATCCATTTTTCCATAATAAGTAAAATTGCTTAGAAGTGACTCAAATAGAAATGAGACTGATTTTCAGCCCTGATTTAAATATATTTAAAAACTGAAAGTACATCCATTCTAAGTTTGATTGTCAATAACATTATAAGATTTATAAAAATATTAGTGTCTTGGGATCTGTATTCTCAGTTTGTGGCTCATGTACAAACCACTGACGGTTAATATGATATCAACAAATAATCAGCTTATTCTCTCATTTTCCATTACATTTTTCTCTCTGAGATATAATTTATATAACAATTCACCACCACAGGAAAGGTTGCATTTAATGGCACTCTCCACTTCATGCAAAATATTGGGATGAAAATCTCAGAGCTCTTTTTATTTTAAAAAAGAAATGTGACAAAAATGTTTTGGTAAATGAATTAGCATTTAACTTGTAGGGCCATTTCAAATTATACCTGTATAGAGTTGACATAGTATAACTTCTAAGTCTTTCTGAGAAAGTATTTAAAATGATTATTTGCCAGAAACTGGCACCTGGTACCCAGAATACATCTGAGAAGTTGAGAAAACAAAAATCTAAAATAATTTTAAGTTCAAGGTAATTGTCAAATATTTAATGGTGATTGAAGTAAGTAAATAGCAACTGAAGGCAACTCTAGAATCTGTAAGAATTGTATTAAAAATGATGGTACAGTCTTTTCCAATTATATACTTTGAGGCTTTAGCAAGTATTTTAGGAGGTAAAAAATTTTTGTTCTGAAAAATCTTTGTTTAAACAAATCTATTTTGGGGCTTCTGCATGGCTCAGTTGGTCAAATGCCCAACCCTTGTTTATGGCTCAGGTCAGGATCTCATGGTCCTGCGATCAAGCCCCTCCATGAGCTCCATGTTCAGCAGGGAGTCAGCTCATCTCTCCCTCCTCCCCTGCTCCTCCCCACGCTCTTTCTTTCCCTCTCAAATAAATAAGTAATATCTTTTAAAAAGATCTATTTTAATTGTAGGACATTTTAGAGTATTTGACAGGCATATAGACATTGTAGATTTCCAAGTAGAATTTAAAATGATTACAGTCTCCAAATTTGCATAGCAGTGACTTCTTTTAAAAAAGTGTTTATGTATTTATTTAAGAAAACAAACAATAATGTCTCAAAAGATGCAAGCTTTTTGGTGAAACCCATGAAGGACTATCACCAACTCCTTAGTGAAGAGAAAATGAGGACTGATAGAAAAGCTCTTCAACCCCTCTGTGTGGCATTAACCGGTGGTTGGTGTCGAATAAGAAACTGATTCTGTTTGAACAAAGTGGTACTACTGCAAGTGGTGCTAGCAAAGGGGCTTCTTCATCTTGGATATTACAGATCTTGCGACTTTATTTCCAAGATTTTCCTGATAGGACTCTTTCTTTCAAACAAGTTAGTGTTAAGTGTTAAAAGTTCTCTGTCAATATAGCTGTCTACATTGTTACTGTTCAAAAATCTGATTATTTTAGCCAGCAATTCCACTGAGCTTCCAGGGGGGAAATGTGTTTGGGAATGACATTCTTAATCTTTCTTAGAAAGTGTTGTAATGTCAAGAAAATAGAGTAGGAGGTACTGAAATGACATTTGCGGGGTGAACACCATGAAAAACAAAGAGGAATAAATCTTCTTTGGAATATATGTCATACTCAAGACGCTGTCCTTTGTTTCTTGGCTTCCTTTTCAGATGAGAATAAACTAACTTAAAGTCAACATGAGACAACAGTAGAAGATTTTTACTTAAAATGTAATGAACTGTCGACCTGTCATTTTGCACTATTCTCACACAAGTACTAATGCACACATTCACTTATGTCCACAGAATTTCCAAGAGCCAAGACCCTTGTTATTTTTAATTTTGTTAATATTTTCAAAAGCAGCTATGTAGAAAAACTGCCTCTTTGCCTTGAATTTGGACCTCATTCCAAAAGTTGTGGGTTGTAGGCAGTATATTCTCAACTAAATGTCAAGGTGACAAGATCTTTGATTGTTCCACATAACCTTTTATACATGAAAGACAGAAAAAGAGAAAGCCCAGCACTGTCATCTCACAGATATTCATTTTAATAATTGTTTTAACTCTACTTAAAGTGGTTCACCTGGGGTACTCTTATGGCTAGCAAATGACTGATTTGAAAAGTACAAATAATCTTTATATCTAAATATAACTTTGTTTTAAAATAATTATTTTCAGCTAGTATTTGTCCATATCTAATGAATTGAAAGATCATGAAATGATTTCTGAGCTGAAGGTCAAAGTAGGGGTGTTAAAGTGAAAATATAAGTACATTTTAGAGCCATGAGATCTGAAGTTTAAGCTACATCAAGAATTAAGTAAAAGGAAGTGGTTTGACTTGCAATGCCGTGGGTGGAGCTAGAATGTTTTGTGCTTAACAAAATAAGCTAGTCAGAGAAAGACAAATACCATATGATTTCATTCATATGTGGAATTTAAGAAAACAGATGAACATAGAGGAAGAGGAAAAAAAAATGAGGCAAAACATAAGAGGCTGTAGAGAAAAGCTGAGGGTTGCTGTAGGGGAAGGGGGGGTGGTGGGATGGGCATTAAGGAGGGCACTCCTTGTGATCAGCACTGGGTATTAAACGAAAGTGACGAATCACTAGATTCTACACCTGAAACTAGAATTATACTGTATGTTAACTAACTGGAATTTAAACAAAAACTGGAAACAATTTTAAGGAAAGGGAGTGGCATGAGAGAAAAGACAAATTTGCCAATTTTAAAATTGTGTAGAAGTGGCCCTCTACCAAGAAGGTGGAGCTTTCTCTCTCTCTTTTTCCCCACTTTTAATTCCCTCCTTGAAAACTAATATCCTTGGATTCCTTGAATCAGAATCCAGGCTACTTTGTGTTATTCTATACAAGTAACAATAAATGTGTTTCTTAGAGCATTTATATTATTATCTTTATGATGAATTTTATTTTGACTATGAAACACATGAAAGCACATTTTGAAGAAAAGTCATTAATATATTATAAACACCTACACCAAAGAAATAGTGTTTTCTGTTTGGGGAAAGTTAAATAATAATTATTTAAGCACTTTCCATGTGCTGAGTAATTTATAATTGTTATTTATATCTTTTACATTTCTCAGTCACACATTGAAGATATCCAAATATTGACTATTTAAATATACCTTCAAATATTGACTATTTAAATATACTACTTCATTATTACTTAGCATGTGCTTGTGAGTCATCATTTGGTGGCTGAAACACACCCAAAAAATACAAAATTCTTTTGTAACAGAAATGTAAGGAAAATTAATATCCTGACTTTCCCCTACAGTTTTATATAAAATTGTTCACAGCAAAAGTCTCTTGTATTAATCATATAAATGCCATTTTTAATTAAATCACAGATTCTGCAATATTGAAGGACTTGGAGGCCATTCAGTAAAGTCCTTTTATTATTAGAATGCAAGTTTGGCTGCAGTAGCATAAGCCAGATAATATTGGCTCAGAAAAAATGCAATTTTATTCCTTTCTCAATACCAGTACAAACATAAACAATCCATGACTGATTTGGTAGCTTCAGAAAAATTGGATTTTACTATCCTTAACACGTTTCTTTAAGTCATGATTTTTCATTCCAAGCCATCACATTTTAATTTTAGCCAGGGGAAGAAGAGAAGGTAGATAGCACATATTCCTCTTACTTTAAGGATCCAATTCAGAAGCTTCATGAATTGTGGAAGCTTCTTTCATGAATTGTGGAAGCTTCCTTCCACTTACATCTGTTTGACTAGAATTACCCATTCTAGGTTCAAAACCCATGAGGTGTGGTATAGCAAGAGTTTTGCTAAAATCAGGGGTTGTGTTAGTAAGTAAAGAGAAGTAAAGGAAGAAGAGAAATAATCTTTATCAAAGGCCCCACAATTTGTCTTCCAGGTCCTTAGGAGGAGTTGAAATTGATCTAGAGCAGCATTATAGGAGTGGTCCCCAGAGCTCTTGGTGTGGGTGAGTGGGCAGTGGGTAATTGGAAGCAAGATTCTATCAGCGGGTATACAAGGTGATAACATGTTCATAGATATACTAAGACATTATCTTTCTTTTGCATTATGCTGACATTTGCATTGATGCCAAAAGCAGTGGTGGGTAAACTACCGCTGGAGACTTAGCACAAAGCAAAGACTTGGAACCAAACTGCTGTACTAGTAGGCATATATTATTTTCTGCCACATACTTGTAGAACAAAAAGAAAGTAAGTTTCAGTTAAAAATGTTCTTGGTGAAGCTGTAAAAAAAAGTTTATTGTGTCTCAATTTTCAGTACAAATCCACATGTCAGAACAAAATGGGAATATGAATAAAGCATTTGTGTTACACACTGAACTATAATGGTTGCCTCGAGGCAAAACACCTGTGCAATTGTTTCCATTGCAAGCTGAGGTAAGCACTTTTTTCATGGCAAATCATTTTTACTTGAAAGAATAATTGACAGACAAACTAGTTTATTCAGACTTGGATACTTGGCAGATCTGTTATCAAAACTGAAAGAAATAAACCTATCACTTCTAGACAAACCACTGGCATATTTAATATCAATGTTAAAAGTACAGTTTTCAAGGGAAAATTAGAAATTTGGAAAAACTGTAACCACAACAATGAGATTAACAGCTCCCAATAAAGGTTTTCCTCACGAACCCAGTGATGATAGTAAGGAATGATTTGTTGTTGTTGTTATTTTATAATGCTACGTTGTCAGCATTTGGAAGATCTTCAAAACTAAGTGCATCGATATTTTCCAAATGACTGGCACATGATTTCATATGCATGATTAAAGATCCATTTTAAAGTTCAAGACAGACAAAATAATTTAATGTAAGATGTCAAAATGTTAATCACATGGTTTTAGATTCTACATTACATATAACTTTTTAAAATCTATCACTTGCTGAATTTTTGGTGCAGTACAAAAAAGTAATATCCACAATTATTTGAAAAGGCCATTATAATAGTCACTTCTCTAATAAATCTATGTGAGATTACAAAATTACAATTTGTAACTGATGCATACACAGTCATGAAAATTCAGCTATTTTCTCTTAAGCCAAATATTAAGCAATTCTGCAGAAATCTTTCAAACTTAAGTGTTATATATATTAATCTGCAGTGATCATACTTACTGTTCCTTCTAATTGTATTAATAAATACATTTTAAATTTTGTTTTAAATTTTTTTGTTTTAATTTTTAATTAATAATTTCATTTTACTGTAGTAAGTACATATATATATATATATACATACATACATATATATATCTCATACAAAAAAGCTCTTTGTATTTTCCCATAATTTTTAAGACTGGAAAGGAGTCCTGGGACCAAATAGTTTGACATCTGGTGGTCAAAGTCATTATAGAAGATTTCAGCTAGAGGATTTTCCACTAAGATAACAGAAAAGCTACACTGAAGGCATATAAAGCAGAAGAATGTTTTATGTACATGTCACCTGAATATCATACCATACTTGGAAGTAAGAATACTTTGTCTCTCAATTTTGCTTTTCAGGGCACCTGAGTGGCTTGGTGGTTGAACATCTGCCTTTGGATCAGGTCCTGATTCTAGGGTCCTGGGATTGAGTCTCACATCAGGCTCCCTGCAGGGAGCCTGCTTCTTCCCATGCTTATGTCTCTGCCTCTTCCTGTGCCTCTCATGAGTAAATAAATAAAATCTTATTTTTTTGTTGTTGTTGTTGTTTTTCTTCTCTTGAGGATAAAGGTGGAACGGTGATAGGATAAAACATGTAAATAAAAGTGAAAATTGCCCTTGGAAAATTATAAAGACTTTTAATTCTGATTCTCCTCCTATTTTAAGCATTGTTAACCTGGGAGGGGTGTGGTCCAAATCAGTACATTGGTATACTATGAATAATGTAATTGAAATAATGAATTTGGATAAAATGTGTTCTTACATCATTGTTACTTTCTTTCTCCAAAGGCCAGTGCAAAGATGGCAAGGACATGGGGTGTTTCTCTTAACATACTAGCCATGGATTTTTATCTCAAGAAGTAGTGCATCACTAAATTTTCTATTTTTAATTTTTATAATGATATGGTTGATATTCCTACAGTCACAGTTTTGTAGTCCAAAATCAACTACAAACAATTGGCCAATTTAAGGATTTACATTACAGATCCATTCCTTATATATTACAGAATTATTGACAATTTGAAACCAACCAATTTTCTAAATTCTGTACCACCATTACCAATGCCTAGTTTAAAATCATAGTTTTCATTACACATTTGAAGTCATCAAGATAACACTTGAAAATATACATATACAAAAACTTAGTTCAAATTATTTATTGAATTTGATAACAAAATCCAAAAAAAATAGTAACCAGAAAAAGTAAATGGTTATGAAATAGATTTTAAGATAAATATCATGCAAAACTACATAGAGAAAAGAATTACTTGATTAAATAACATTTTAAAACAGAATTTTGTTTGTCTACTATAAAGTAATTAAATCTTACTTTTTTAGTAAATGTAGGCTTTTGGGAATAGTATTCACACTGTTGTGCATATAGCACAGTTAAAAAGAAACTATGAATCAGGTTCTCAGCTGGGGAGTAGGAGATGAGGGTAGAGTAGTGCATCGCTGGAATTTGAGCTCAAATAGCCACAAGTATGGCAGAAAGTAAATGGGAGGAGTCTTGAGAACTCAACTCTATATCTTCCAAACAAGAGAGGATTTTCTTAACTCATCCAATACTATGACTTTTCAAGATTGAAATAAAGGTCATTAAAGTGACCTAGATGAAATACACTTCCACCCCAGCCCTTCCTTTTTTAGTCAGGGTGTAGTACCTATAATCCTAGAATTATTCTTGTCCAAGCTGGCAGTAGTCTAAAAAATGCTTCTTATGTATAAATGTCTTTTCTAAGCATGTTTAATCTATTCTGTCTAGGAATAAATACTGTAACATCTTATATAAAATTATTTTACCTAACCAAAGTTTGCCTCTCTTCATTATTAAAGAAACATATTTTAATGAAAGATTACATTTTAACAAAGATTACATATTTTAATACAAGATAAGGATTGTAATATCTGATTGCTTTTATTGAATGCATGAAAATTACTTATAAAAATTTCCTGTAATGACTTAAAATTATTTTTGTTTCTATAATTCTACTGTTCACAAATCAGGAAGTTACAATTTATCTTCACATATTTCCATTTGGTTCCTGTGCCCAGTAAAATGTGATTTTTCCTCAATGTTTAATGGCTATATTACCTTATTCTTTTGCTTTTAATGTTATATATTTATTACTTTCTTTATTAGTTTTGTAGTGCACCATGAAGACTTGGAAACAACTTCCGCTTTTCCGTTGTCCCCATCCCTGAGCCAATATTCTTTTAAAATGCCTTTCTTAACATTGTGCAACAATAGTGCATTGGAAAATACCATAATAACACATGAGCTTTGACAAAATTAACTATCAAAACAACCAAAATCAAATACATTTATAGTACTAGCCTTTGAAGGTACTTCTCTATCTTGAATAAGCTTTATGGCAAGCAGAAGATATTTATTACCACAGGCAAATCACATTTTTATACTTCATTTTTACTGCCTTCAGGACATATTCAAAATGGATCCAGGTTTTTATTTGCTTTTATATCCACTAAAAATGTCCCCTATTATTATAAGTGAAAGAAACCAATTTGAATTAGTTGATGGTATAAGAGAAAATTACTGGAAGGATAAATCAGATATCTCATATGTTTGAAAGTATGAAAAAATAAAAAAAGAAAAAATCTGTTATATGTAATCCTCTAATGCATTAGAAAAGAAAGTTGGTCAAAGGTGCAGACGCATCATTTTGTAGATTAGCAAGAAGTCGTAAATTGATTTTCTAAGAGCACCAAATCACTCTGCATAACAAAAATATAGACAGATTTCAGTAAAAAAAGGGTTATATGAAGAAATGAGGGTCAATAAAGAGAGAGGATTAAAAGAAAAATATCTAGATATTCAGCAAAGGAGAAAGGGAAGTAGGGTGAAAAGAAAAGAAACTGAAGAGAAAACAAATATGAGGTAAAATATTTTTACACATTATTCTTGCATGTCAGTTATAAGTACCATTCTCATTTTCACTTTGAAAATATTAAAATTTATGTTTTTCTTGCCTGTGTTACAGAGTTGTAAATACTTGGTGACACATAAGGGACAGAAAAAATCATCTTTCAGTTAGAAATAAAAAAAAGATGGATAACAAAGCTTCAGAGAGAGAAATGCACTGGATGTAGGGGTCAAGAGAAAATAAGGGTTTGAATGATCGTGAATTCTCTGTCCCAGACTGGGTCTACAGCCAGCTTCATTGTCATCTACCGTAGACAGGATGTATGCAAAAGAGATGGTTAGCTACCCTTCTCACCCTCACATCTTAAGGTCTTACTGATAGGTAGAGACTGGCCCTTGACAGGTGTGGTCTAAATGCTGTGTTCCCTCAAAATTCACATGTTGGAATCTTAACCCCCAAAGATGATGGTATTAAGAGGTGGGCCCTTTGAAGGTGCTCAGTTCATGAGGATGGAGCCTTTGTGAATGGGATTAGTATTCTTAAAATCAAAACTCCAAGGAGATCTCTCACCCCTCCCACGGTATAAGGACATAGTAAGAGGTCAGCAGTTTGCTACATGACACAGTTCTTAGATAAGAATAACATAGACCTAAACTTATTCTTCCCTGTGACATGAGAGAAGGGATTTTATCATCTCACCTTTCATTATTAATGAAAAAGAGATAACTTCATAAAAATATTTTAATCAATTTTTAGTGGTTTGCTGCTGCCTGTATATACTGGCTCAGAAGAACCAATTTTGCATATCACAAGAATTGGAAAATGCTATAAATTAGGGTCCCCACCCAGGAAAGCTGGTTGTTAAACTTTTACCAACATACCTTAAATGTGAATAAAATATAATAGCACAAATAGTGTAGCTGAGTTATTTTGTAGAAATTATGTATGAATATTTTAAAATAATTACTATAATTTTTGTCCTTTAATGAAATGAATATGTCATTGTTACTGACCTCAAAAGTTTTAGAATAGCAAAAAAGTTCACTACCTCAAAGAAGCCAGATTGTCACAGGCCTCACAATTTACTCAAGTCAGAATGAGGATTTTAACTCCGTATGAATTCATGAGCGCAACAGTGGTGACAATGTAAATTTGGTGAGATTACTCTGAGTATCCTGCTTTATCTCAAGGATGAGTTACACTATGTATTACAAGGAAAAACTTCAACCTATATGTCATTACATGAAAGTGTCAAGAAATCATCTTACTTGTCAGGGTTCATTTTGTCAATCTCATTTTGTTTGGTTTTGCTTATTTTTTTCACATTTTAGAGTAATAGACCAATACTAAGGGTAGGGAAAAAAAAAAAAAAAGCTGAGAAAAAAATTCCATAGAGGCAAGACAAAAAAATAAAATCTCAAATGGAAGTGAGTCACAGGTATTGCTTATCTACTTCTTCTTTCAGAAAATTTTGAAAACATACTTCACATATATACAACCTCTTTTTTTCACTATATCCTATAAAAAGATTGTAGTACATAGTTTGTTGTCATTTTTCCCTAATATCATTTTATTCTATTAAAATTGAAAAAAGCAAAACAAATAAATCTCATATTCCTTGTAAAAAATAGAGATGGAAAAAAATTCAAATTCAATAAAATTGTTTATGTAGCAAGCAGTCTGTGTGTGTGTGTCTGTGTGTGTGTGTGTGTGTGTGTGATGACTAATAACCAACATGAGAATTATGCTAAATTTAAAAAGAAAGTCAAAAAAACCTCTGGTGATCTTTGATTTATTTAGTTTAAAAATTTAGAATGCAAATATTTATTTCTATAATTTATTAAATTTAGTTCCATGTATTTTCCATTAAATTTAGTTCCAAATAATACATCTTTACTTTATTCTTTTTAATCTTTATCATGCTTATTTATTCTGTACACATCCAATTGAATTGTGTCATATTTTCATACTTTTCTTACAAATCTTGTACCTTTATGACATATTTGTATGTTTAAATTTTATTTATTTTTACTAGAAATTAATGTAGCTCTCATGATATATTGGACCCCACTACCTGCTCATTTCCAGTTTTCATTTCTCCACTCACCCCTTAAATATATCTTTAGATTCTGTCTAAACACTTTCCTTTTTTTTTTAAGGTTTATTTATATATTTGAGAGAAAGAGAGAAAGAGTGAATGAGAGGAGGGGCTGAGAGAGAGGGAGAGAGAGAATCCCAAGCAAACTCTGGATTGAGCAAGGAGCCTAATGCAGGGCTCTCATTTGGATTACTATTTTGGAGAATGCAATTTATTATTTTTGAGACCTAAAACGTTTTCAAATTATCTCTAATAATATAAATTATAACATAATGCTATGTATATTATCACATCCGCATTCAGAAAATAGATAGAGCTCACTATCAAAACAATGTCCTTAGTTGTCTATATTAGCATAAATGTCTTACCTTTGTCTTGGCAAACTGATGAGGGGTTGTTTATGACACCTCTTGCTAAGGCTAAAGAGCTTGTGTACAATTTTCTGCGCCTTCAGGAATAGCTGCTTCATGCTGTTCTCCAGTTGTTCGTAGCGGCGCTGAAAATTAGAATCCATTGTCCACAAATGCATTATGGTAGATGTGTTGAGGAAATAATTCATGGGTAGCCTTTTCATAAAGAACTTGAATTCATCTGGAAAAATGTTAAAATTCAATACTTTAATAAACCAACTATTTTCCCCTTTTCCAAAATAAATTTAATATGTTAATATTAAAAACAAATACTATTTATTATTTTATGTACAACAAATTAAAAGCAAATTGGAAATTTTTTTTGATGCTTTAGAATTGTTTTCTTTTTTGTTCCCCTTAAAGTAGAACTTTCATGGTAGAAGATAATGAAAATAATTTGTACTAAAACAAGTATTTGGCCAGAAAGTTTAAGCTGAAGTTAATTTTTCAATGTTCTCCTTTGGAGGGTTTTTGAATGAACTTTCTCCCACAAGTAGTAGTCATTAATTCAGCTTTCATTTTTGGCATTAGTACTAATAATCCTTTCCAAATGTTTCATACGAAAGAAATAATTTCATTAACTCAGCATAGAAATACATATAATTATTATTAAATGAATATATTAATGCTCAAAGAAAAAGAGAAGACTTTTAAAATAGAAGATTATAATATTCAACTATGCATTCTGGTTATTCCCTTTAACTAACCATATTCTAACTTGTAGAGACAATGTAGTTTAAAACAAAGTGTATGCCAAAGAGAAAAATTTAAAAAGAATTTAAAGCTCTAATTCTGGCTTTTGTTTTTGTGCTGATCATTACCGTATCTGAAATTGTTTTCTTTTTAAATGTCTGATTAACCAACAGTAGAAACAAAACTTGATGCTATACTAAAATAAGCAATCACCGAAAGGTCTGTTAATGATCTTAACACAAAAGAGAGTTGAGACAATAGCCAAAAGATGGAAACAAACCAACTATCCATCCACAAATGAATATATATCTTAATTATGGTGTACATAGATATATATGAATATTATTGACCCATAAAAATATAATGAAGTTCTGACATATGTGGCAGCATGAATAAACTTTGAAAATATGTAAATGAAATAAGCCAGACTAAAACAAAAAGACAAATATTGTATGAGTCCACTTATATGAAATATCTAAAATAATCAAGTTCATTGGGATAGAAAATAGATTAGAATTTACCAAAGGGTGAGGGAAGAGGGAATGGAACATTATTGGATTATAGCTACAGAATTTCTGTTTGTGGTGATGAAAACTTTTTCAAAAAAAGATAGCAGTGATGGTTGTACATCATTAATGTAATTAATGTCACTGAATTGTATAGATAAAATGGGAAATTTTATGTTGTATGGTTTTATCACAGTAAAAACCAATAAAAAGAGATAGTATAGCCTTTCCTCCCATCTCTCCTTTTCTTCTAAAGTAAATATTATGAACTAGGAGTAAAAAAGAAACCCACAAAAAAAAAACCTCTTTGTATCATTTTGCTATTTCTTTAAAATATCAGTGTTAAGAATATCATATTGCACCCATTTCACTGTAGTAGATGGCTGATTGCTCCTCCCCACAAACACAGGAACTCACCACAAGATGTTTTCAGTGGCTGAAGATGTAGTATTTGGCAAGTGAGGCAAATGATATTTTAGTTACTATAAATATAATATAATATAAATATAAATATAAATTTTAGTTACCCATCAAAAAGTACATGGTATGCATTAAACCTCAGCTTCTCTGTGCCTTCATTTCCTCCTTTGAAAATGAAATAGAACATTGTGGATGATCATAACCTTATTTCACTTTAAAATTCTATGATGTTATAAGCATTTCTTTAAATTACCTTTTAGCTAGTTATCCAATTCAAAAACAGTTTTTTTTCTAATGTTCAGTTGCAGCTATTTTTATTTAACTGGATTTGGACAAGGTGTGTCAATAGCCATTTCTTGATGTGGGCAGTGTGTCTAATGCACTATTTTAAAACCTCCAAATTATCATTTCTTAAATGATGCCATTCACTTGGGAAAAGTGTATTACATTAACACACACACACACACACACACACACACATATATATATTTAGAGCAATTAATTTATATTTATTTTATTAGTAGGGTTATTTTGATATTCCGACCCAAAGTCTTTCATCAATGCTGACAAATAAAACTTTTTGGCAATTAATAGAAAATTATATTCTGAATATTAGAGTTGTCATTTCTTCTGGAGCAAATGAACACAGAGTCCTGGTGTCTTTTGGACATTTATGGTCTAGACATTTACCACAAGAAGAAGGAAAAATAAAACAAAAGGAAAAATGATTTATGAAGGGAGATTTTGGAGAATGTATCCACTTGATATGCTTCAAATCATTTTTTAAGTAAGCGGGGTATAAATAAGAGATGCATTTTAAAATTCCAATTTCACAGTACCCTACATTTCATGTGGTCCCATATGTCTCTTTTGAGAAATTCCCTCTTTTGAATAAAGGAGTTGATGCATGGAAATTGGAAAGCATTTCTTGGATTATTCACAGAACAGATGCCACCTCTTTGAAAACTAATCATTCATTTCATTGTCATCTTTTACTTGAACACTTTTGATAAGACTTTATTGTTTCATGGCTTTGCATATTTTCATTGTTTGCTATAATACTCTTCTGAGAGTTTCTAAATTAGTAAATTTTATTCAAAATAAATAATATTTTAAAACAGGATGTATTTTGTATTACCAAAGTGTATGTAATAGTGTATGTCAGCTGAAAACTGTCACTATACTATTTCTAAGAAACATAGTTTTAACATGGCACTTGAATAATCACTTCATTATGAAGTCATTAAGAGTCAACACTGACAGTCACTCAAAACATTTATTGGACACCTGCTGTGCACAGAGCATACAGATGTTTCAGTCAGTCGATGAGAGCGACTATGGATAAACTTTCATCTTATTTTTTTCAATGGCAAATGACATGAGATAACTTCTAGTATTAAAATAACAACCTCAGTTTCTGAAATTCATTCTACTTAGAAGTCAAGAGAATCTCCAGAAATATTCCCACGGATAGCTTTTCCTTTGTGCTCGGCAATTAGTAAAATCCATATTTATAGAATGTGAACATGAAATTTGAATGATACAGTAGACTTATTATATAAATCCAAGGATTTATGTAACTACAAAGAGATAATACAATGATTAGGGGAGGCCAGATAACATTTTATCCTACAGTAGTTGCTAGAAGCCATGTTGAAAATAAAGCACTATTGCTTTTCAAATGGCAAGTAAACAATGACTAGCCATATATTTGGGGGTGAATAAATTTGTAAAAGAAAACAAATTAATGTTGCATAAAAATAATCCAGAAAAACTAAATTTAGTATCTAGATTCCTAGACAGATATTAATCTGGAAACACCAGTTAAGTATGTACCAACTAAGTACTTTTGCTCGGTATGGAGGACAATAGAGAAACAAAATCATACAACAACGATAATGGTAATAAACATCCTCTTGCTCACAGGAATTTATAGTCAATCAGTCTTCTTAATAAAACTATTTCACATGAAGCAAAGAATAACACAGAGAAATGCATGATGTTAATTCTGTGGGGGCAAGGAGAATTAGGTTAAGTGACAACTTTCCAATAACTATAGAAGACTAGCAAGGCACCATGTTAACTTCCTATACTGTTACTACTTCTCCATTAAAAATGAAGTGTTTTTTAAAAAAATAGTTGAACAAAGTTTGTTCCTTTTTTCCCCCTTTCCCCTGATAGTAACTCTAGTTAATACTTGATATTTAATTAGCCAATTCTGGAACTAATTCATTCTCCCCCTCACCCCATCTCTGTGTCTCTCTCATTAGCTCTTACTTTGACAAGAACTGTTTTAAGTGCTTTAAATGCTAATATAATCCCTCCAATAATCCTTCATGTAAATTTTATTGGCATTTCTATGTGTGTAGAATACAGATAATCTTTACTTTCATAACTCTAATGTTAACAAAAATTTTTATTGACATTCCTGCATTTGCATATTGATCTAATGTATTTATATGCACTCTATTCTCATGCTTCACAATTGAATCAAATAGGTAAGAGTAGAAAAATGAAAAATTTTAGGGTGTAAAATAGCCAGTCATATGTAACCCTGATTTGTGTTTCTGACTATACTAATGAACATGATAATCACTGACCAGTATATCTTTGATTATGTATTTTTAAATATTCAGAATCTCTATTCAGAACTGATTTAGAATATATTTTCAAAGGTGCTCTAAAGCATTCTTCTTTCTCTTCTTCTTCTTCTTCTTCTTCTTCTTCTTCTTCTCCTTCTTCTTCTTCTTTCTCTTCTTCTTCCTCTTTTTAAAGCAAGCCCAATACCCAGCATGGAGCTCAATACAGAGCTGAATTCATCACCCTGAGCTCAGATTGGGAGTCCTATGCTCAACCAACTGAGGCACCCAGGCACCCCCTAAGGCATGCTAAATTTTTTAGAGCTTTGAGAAAATATAATTTACTTCCTCAAAAGTGTAGAAGACTAATAAGGTATTTTTCATTATTATTCAGAAATTATTTCTTAAGTTCTAAATCCATGAGAATAATCCAAAACAGAAGCTGCTTACCATTAGAAAGTAAGACTATGGTTAGGAAGAACTGAGGGAGGAAACTGGTGCTTTTATGGTTTTTATGAATTCAGATGAACTTGCTTTTGGCTAAAATTTAAATAAATATTGTGAATCAATATAAAAAGACAGCCAAGGGACACCTGGGTGGCTCAGTGGTTGGACGTCTGCCCTTTGGCTCAGGGCGTGATCCCAGGATCTGGGATCGAGTCCCACATCCGGCTCCCTGCATGGAGCCTGCTTCTCCCTCTGCCTGTGTCTCTGCTTCTTTCTGTGTCTCTCATGAATAAGTAAATAAAATCTTTTAAAAAATCAATTTTTTAAAAATGACACATGAGATATACACATAGTATATTGACAATTCAATAATATATTTTGGCTGTCTTGGTTTTTAAGATTTTATTTATTTGTTCATGAGAGACACAGAAAGAGGTAGATACACAGGCAGAGGGAGAAGCAAGCTTCCCACAGAGAATCTAATATGGGACTCGATCCCAGGACCCCAGGATCATGCCCAATCGCTGGGGCATGGGCATGATGCTCAATCGCTAAGCCACCTAGGCATCCCTTAAAAAGCGATCTTAATTAACTGCTTGTTAATATGAAAGTAAAAGTCTACTGGTTCACATTTCATGCATTTTTTTCTTAACATATTGAGACAATCAAAGTATCTTTTCAGTAGAAATGACAATGCTATATGGATGACAATTTTAATTATTCTCAAAGTATAGCAATAGCTTTACTATAGTAATAAAATATTGTACAATATCTAGGAAAATATGCAGGGACACAGGGCATCTTAAAATGAAAGAAGGTAATAGGTAAAAAATATATATATATGTCAGATACATTCGAAGAATCTATGAAACATTGTTTTTAAACAGAAAGAATCATCATTTCTGATTTTATGACATTACCAACATAATGCCTTTGAACTCATGTCTCCTGCTTATGGTTGGGAATGCAGGATTTTCTGAAATAATGCATATTAATAACAACTGTAGTAGCACAAAATTTTTATAAGCAATGAACTAATAAAATAACTACTACTTCTTCACACAGAATGCAGTACTATACCCTGAACACATGGCAAAATACATTCTGTTTCTATGGCTATATTTTTATTTATTAGTTTGTTGGTTTAGTCTAAAATAGGTTTGTTCCTATGCTAAGTAGTATCTCCAGAGCTAATAAATTCCTATCACCAGTCTTCAGAACACTCTGTTGCAAAGCTATTCTTTGTTCCTCACAAGACAGTTTTCTATGAGAGAGCATGGATTCTTCTATCTTCTGATTTTCACTAGCAAAGTTTTACCTATATTAATTGCAAACCTTCACAGCACAGAAACTGTGACCTTAAGTAGTAACATATAAGACTGAGACATAAGTGGATCCGGATGTGAGTAGGAAGAGGGCTGATGTGAAAATATGCTGAGAGAGAGAAAATTCAGGCAATCAGCGTCCTGAGTGGCAGAAAGTTACCAAGGACTGAAATGAAAATTTGATCCCTGAGAGAATGCAAGGAATACACAAATTTTGACCCACTTCATAATTCTGACTATAATTACTCAAGCTTTACTTTAAAAATTAAAAAAAAAATTCCTAGGGACTATTTGAATGATTTGTATCCGTTTAGTACTTTCCCAACTTCTACAGTAAATCACTGGCATGACTTTGAGTAGGTACATATTGGCACAAGCCTATTCATACCGTTCTATAAGTCACGGCTATAGAGTTTACACTGAAAATGACAAAATACTATAATGCTGCATAAAGTACATGGCAAGTCTGTTCCATAGCTTGTGAACTGGCCAATTTTATGAGGCTACAAAGTGATGGGTCGACAAACGCATAAATCTAAAACTGATCCTAATTCCCCAGAAGCTGCCTAGAAATAAGCCATGTTTTTCCTGTTTTCTTTTTCTCTGAAAAATACAGCATACTTTTATATTAAAATCTTTATTACCATGAGCCAATTAATCTGTCCTTCATTGGATTGTCCAGTTTATGAACTCTTTATCAAATGTTTGAGAAGTTACCTAGACCTTTAAGGACAAAACCTGCAAGGCTCAGATCTTGACATTTCCAGTTCCCTTGTAGATACAGAGTGGGTGCATCATATAAGCTATAGGAATCTGGTGTACCCACCCAGCGTTTGAATCTTAAGCTGTTGATGCAATAGCAAAGAAGATGCCCAGAGCAATTCACTCTGGAAATGGTGTTTACAGCAGGAATGGTAGTGTTTAGGAGCAGTCTTGTATTTATTGCAGTTAGCAGCAATGACCTCAATAAATAAGTCTTAGGCAAGATTTTTAACTTTATGTTGACTATGCAGCACAAGCATACTTCTCTAGATTACCTGATTATTCCAAATGCTATACAATATCCTTTAATGAGTTCCTTATCAGATTAAGTTAGCTAGAGCCTGTTTTTCTTACTTCCAGCAAAGAATCTGGGCTAATCAAGTACTGGTACCCAAAGTGGTTTGGCAATAGCTCTTGTGGGCAATAGAGAAAACATATGCTTGGTGTCCAAGACTGATTGAGACAGAGGGTTTTTAAAACCATATGGTATTATGGGTGGAAATTTGACAATAGAAACACCACCTGTGCTCATCTAGAATGTACAGAAAGAATATTTGGGACTATGTGCCTGCATAGAACTGAATGAAGAACATGAAAAATTCAAAGACTGAGGGTGAGTTGGTTACTACAAATAGAGATGGCTTGCTTAAAGAGCTCAAATTCCTACACTTTCTTCTCAAAGAATAGAATGAATATTGGAGACTTTCAAAGACTGTGCTAAAGGACTCTTTTATCTCTTGCAGCTGTAGGGCTTCAAAACAAACTTTGATCCCAAGATTGAATTTAAATTTCCTGCCAGATCTGTTAAATTAAAGTTAGAAACAACACTAAGAAAGCATGGGAACATAGGAACTGGAAGGTAGATATACCAGAGGACTGAAATTAACTCAGAATAATTCAAAGCATTAATCATTAATACTTGTTTCCTTGATCCCAAGAAACAGCACCTTCTTTGTCTGATAGACTAATGTTGTCTTGCTTTCAGCCATTGTAATAATCTTGATCAAAACAGTGACCTGCACTGGAAAGCCGATGTTCTTCGTGACCCACTTCCATCACCCATCATTTTGTTGAAACTATTATAAGATTAATTTTCCAATAGGCTATCAAGAATTTGCTAATTTATATTGGAGCAAAAAAAAAAAAAACATTACATGCATTGGTATTGGTGCATGGTGAAAAAGAATGCTTCATTGGTGAAAAGAATGCTGACATCTCTGATGAATACTGTGGCTGTTTTCTGTAGGCTGGCATGCCAGTTAGTGTGAAACTCTGTGTGAAATCAGAAAAATTTTTATTTCAATGAGGATATAATTAATACTCTCTGATTGAGGCCTAGTAGCAGCTATTAGTCATTAGAGGTATGATGAACATGGGTATTGTAACCTACAACAGGTTCAGGGTACTACTTAGAGAGGTCTAACTAGTAGGAATTATATAGTTTATTAATCAGCTCATCATGCCAAAGGATTTAAATATAGGACTAGTGCCCTGAGGTCCTTTTTGATTTGTATAATTGAAAAAAAATTAAATCTGATGACTAAGTCCTGACTTGAGTCATCATGAGAGAGAAGAATGAGGCCCTATTGAATTCCCAACCCTGAATCATTTCAAAGACTTGGAACTGCTATAACATAGTTTAAGTAGGGCAAATCTTTCCTTTATGTTGTGAATTAATTCTTAGGTCTCCTGAATACCAGAATATTCCAGGAATCAGTGTGTAGTCTTATAGAATTAAGATAGTGTATTGGGTTTTCCCTGAATTCCCTTCAAATTAGGCCCAGTGGGACCTTACCTCATGCCATTTTTTATTTTCCCAGTCCCTAACTAAAGAATTAGAATAGGAGAATATTGGCTCCCTGATGTATTATGAAATAAGTCTATTAAGGTAAGAAGGATAAAATGAAGCTTCCCTTTCCTACCAAAAGACTAAATCCAAAATGATATTGCTCGTTTTCTAAGCTTGACACGATTGCAGGAATTAGAAATCCATTCAGTACTGAAAATTGTGAGGATAGTATTCATATTCCATCTCCAATTAACTCACCATGTTGGCTACAGCTTAATCATAGAGCAACTCTAATTAAAACTGCTATTCCAGATGTGGTAGCTTACTGGTGGCATGACTCCTGGCACTAGGGATAAAGCTTCTTCTTGGTACAAACTGTTTTCTCTAGCATTGTAAACAGAGATATACCAGAAGCAGTTTCCTTTCATATGTCAGGTACAAGAGCTAAACATTCTCATTTTATTCTGGGGTTCAATCATTTCACAGCCTCTGTAGCACAATTTATTTCATAGGAACATAGATCATCTCATCATGCCATAGGACATATTTTGTTAATGACATCATACTGAAGAGACATGAAAAACACAAGTAGCGGGTATCCTGGCTGCTGGCCCATACCTTAGCTGTGTACAAGGACTGCAAATAAATCTTATGAAAACTGAAGCCCTCAACGCCTGGGTGAGATTTCTAAGTCAGTGGTCCTGGCATATTTCGATAGTATCTCCAAAATGAAGAACAGGTAACTGCTCCTTTAACAACCTTCATAACAAAGATGCACAAATATTGGAAGTTCATCAAATGAATTATCTAGCAACATTACTGATAATGATGAATTCAATCATCTGTATTGGGGTATTGGATGTGCCAGTTGCAGATTCTTTTGCTCCTTTATGTCCTCAAGTCTTCAAGAAATTGCTCTTTCTATGTGATTTAGGGAGTGTTCCTGGCACAGCCTCTGAGCCAGAATCTCTAAGTCCTCCTGCTGATTCTGTGAACTAACCAATCCATATCTTTAAATAAATTCCTTTCCTGCTGTGGTCAGATTCTATTCTTGAAAGAATGTTGACTGATAGAGCTATTTGAGGCCTTAAAGGTAATTATAATGTAGAGTTTAACAAAAGTTCACAAGTATTTATTATCTACTGTGTGCCTATCACTGTGCTAGTTAAGTGGTAAAACCATAATAATAATCATTGTAGCTATAACAATTGTACTTTCTTCATGGGAGTTCTGTGTAAATTAAATGATATAATTACCATGAAAACTTAATAAAATGTCTTTTACGTAATTAGTGATAAATGCTAGCCATTATTTTTCTTCTTATATTCAGTGTTTCTATGTGTGCTGTGCTGAGCACTTTACATGGATTATCTCATTTAATTCTTACAACAATCCTTAGAGATGGGTGCTATTATATTCTGCATTTTGCTGTTGAGGAAATGTACCTTAGCAAGGCTCAGCAAATTGTTCAAAGTGGCACAGTTATTAATTAGAGTTCAGAATAAACCAAGTCTGAAAAAAGCATGACTCCTACCTTAAGAAAAAACACAAGAGAGAGTTAACAGGGGAAAATAATACTATTCTCTATATTTAAAAAGTATTTTGTTTGGCAGATTTTACAAATGTTATTACATCCAACCTCATAACAGCACAGTAGGACAGGCCAGCTTTATTAAGATAAGATGTGAAACTAATTTGAATTATGGAATTATCATATAAAGCCAACTATGAGGGAAAAATTAGAACAATAATAGAGTCAAAAAACGTAAAAGGAGAGCTCATTTTATATTTCTCTGAGAGTTGGGGCAATATTTTACTTTTCTTTGTATTTTCCCTTTCTAAAAGCCTAAGACAGTACATCATATATAGTATGAATTAAGTCTGTATTTCTTAAGTGGCTAAACCAATTGACAAGATCCAGAGAAATGCTTGAAGCTAAATATAAACATATACAGAATAATTCTTTTGGAAAAGTAGAGTTTGAGTTTAGTCATATAAAATATGAAGCTACAAGTTATTCATGTGGGAAAACAGAATTAAAAAAAAATTGCATATTATAGTTCTAAGCCTGAATACTACTGTGGAAAAAGGGAATTCAGGTTGAAAGCAACAATGCAAAAACAAAAAATAGATGAATTTCTTAATTTACAGTTGAGAAACTGACAAATGAATTTCAGGTAGCGAAATGACAGACTAAGTATGTTTCAGAATATTGATAAATATTTGAAATATCTTCCAAAATTGTAACCATTGCTTAAAAGCAAAACTGAAAGTACATATTCTTGGTTGGGTAAGTAAAATGTACATTCAGTATCTTTTAAATATCAAGTGCTCCTCTAGGCACCTAATTCTCTTAATTCTACACTGTAATTACTGCTGTGTCCATGGTATATTTTTGAAAACCGTGATTTAGAGATGTTGAATTATACTCATCCAGCTATGAAGGCTTGTAAGTAATAGCTAGAGAGAAATTGTGGAACACACAAGCAATGAGATCGAGTTCATGAGAAATCATGTGCCTACTATTAGGCAGACAATCCCAGGTGAGGGTAACGGTGGTGAGAAGTAAGAGACTCTATATCATATGCCTTCAATAGCCAGCAATACACAAACGATACACGCCTTGTCTTGAAGTGGGAAAAGTGTGTCTGGTTCCACCCTCCCCTGTCCTTTTTTTGCAGCAGTTTTTATCCCTTTTCAAAAATGAGAGTAGAATCGAAAGAAGTTTAGTGCTTTCTCTATGAACATAGTTCTACAGAAATGTTGAGTTAGTACTTTAAGAACTTTCACCCAAAACTTGTATTTTATATACTATGTTCTTATGTTACATGTTATTAAAATATGTGAAAATATAATAATTATTGAAATAACATTAATTCGCATATTTATTATAAAGTGTCTTCAGGCAAGGTAATTTTAAAACTCTTTAACAAAAATCATCATTTTTTAATAATGTTCAAGTTGGCAAATTTATAATTAAGTTACCAATAAGCTTAAAGAATATTAAGATATTCTTGGAGCCCCTAGGTGGTTCAGTGGTTGAGTGTCTGCCTTCTGCTCAGGTCCCGATCCTGGAGTGCTAGGGTCGAGTTCACACTGGGCTCCTCACAGGGAGCCTGCTTCTCCCTCTGCCTATGTCTCTGCCTCTCTCTGTGTATCTCTCCTGAATAAATAAATAAAATCTTTAAAAAAATAATATTAAGCTATTCTGATATAGTTTATTTCTAGCATAGTTTCAACAATAGGTAGGACTCCCAATACCCTATTGGAGAAATTATCTGAGTCCCTGGCTATTTGATAGAAGCTTAATACATTGTTTTAGAGCTTCAGAAAACCAAACTTCAACAAAGAGTAAACACACCTTTCAAATAGCGAAGTTTCTGAGAAAAAAACAACAACCCAGATCTTGCACAGAAGCAGCAAGGAAACTATCAAGACAAGGAGGTTGTCTCCAGCAGATACACTGAATGTCTCTACATACAACTAAGAAGGATGGAGAAGGCAGGCTGTTATGTGGCTGTATGATATACACTTGAAATCTGCTTTTATTTTTCTTCCTTTCTTACAAAAGTCTTACATGTAATCGAGGTATCTACTAGCATAAAAGTATGATAAAATGTTCAGTAAGACAGAGTCATTGCCTGTGGTGACAAGTAAATGCCTAAATATGTTTATAGGCATATGCATGTATAGAATTAATATATATAGGAATTATAATTGGTAATATAGTAACTCCTTCCTGAAATATTTATATATTCGTTTTTATGTAAAATTAAGAGATGTTATATTCTCTACTTTCATTAGGCATGAATTGAAAGTATTTCCTCATATGTTTTAATTTTTTAAGGCTTTTTTATCCAGATCAATTAACCAAATATATTTTGTACTGTGTCCCTCCAATACATTTTCCATAATATTGTGTTTGTTAGGAACTTGAGATTTTTTTAAAAATTAAAACAATATGTGACTCTGCTAATTGTTCATGCTTATTCTATTTATTCCCAATTAAGGCATCTCAGACGTATTTACATGACACAAATTGTTGGCAGCTGTACTCAATTGTTACTCATCATCATCAGTCTGAAGCTGAGAAATCTTTCCCGAAATCCCCTTCCTTGAACACTTCCAGGTTAGAGTTTGTCAATCAGAGAGACTTGTGGAATGTGGAAGGCAGATAGGAAATGGTAACCATGATTTTCAGAAGTTTATTACAAGAAACTCATGACAGAAGCAGTCCTTCCCAAGATTCAGTAATATGGTGGCTTCTACAGATTTAGCAGTTGCCACAGAAATGGCAGCTTGCCCAGAAGCAGCAAGTTCTAAACACCTCTGCACAAGCTCCATCTTTCCAGTGGTTAGATGCATGCAGCCTCTTGGACCTGTCCATAGTTTTTCCATCTATTCCAGGGCTTCAAGACTAAGTAGATTTAGATGTTTTCCTAATTCTCTGTCCATCCCTTTGATTCTCTTCCCTTCCAAGTTCCTTCCTCATGGAAGTATTGTCTCCCATTTCAAGCCCCTTGTTCCCATATGCCTTTCATAGCTTAATTTTACCAACTTCAGATGAAGAAAGAAGGTGAAGAGTTGTGGCTGGTTTCCTACCATATTCATTGTCTCTTACTGAACATTGATTTTATTGTTGAAAGCAATGGGACAAATATAAAACAACTTGTAGCCTCTGGTGGATATATAACAACATTCCGACCAGTGTAACAAAAGCAGCAGTCTGTGGTAGGGGAAGAGGGCAGGGGTATGAATAAAGTTTTGCTTTTCATATTTAGGTATTGCTCTTCTTCCTTTCAGGCCTTTCCTGAAGTGAAATGCAGACCTGAAGGTGGAGCAGGCATATTTTAAATATGAGAGAAAACCCAATGGCAAGGAGAGACTTTATTCTACATCTCCTCGATTCCATGAAGCAGTACAAACATTACTACCTCACTTCTGTAACACACAGATTTTTGCAACCGAGGATGGACAAGAAAAAGTGTGGAATAATACTTTTGAAATTTCTTATCTTATGAGCTTCTTATATTCTTAGAAATTATTGAGAAGCCTACAGACTTTTGTTTATGTGGGACATTTTATAGGTATCTACCAAATTGAATTAAATATCTATTTAGTTGCTCATGTACAATAAGAGTAATTAACACTTTGCATATAATCAACATATTTTGAAAAATAACTGTATTTTGAAGACAAAATGTATTTTATAAAAGATTGGCATTATTTCACATTTTTGCAAATGTCTCTAATATCTTACTTAAGAGAAAATATCTGCATCTCATACCTGTTTCTGCATTCAATTTATTGCAATATCACACACCAGGAAGTTTCTAGACATCTCCACTATGCCTCATAAGACAATGGAAGTAAAAAAAGAAGCGATAATGTTTCAATAACATTATAATAAGAGGCTTGATCTTGTGGACCTCCTGACACTATCACAGGGACCACCAGGTTTCCCCTGACTATACTTTGAGATATGTTGCTCTGGAGAATAATATACATATAAACTGTCATAATCAAAGTTTATATATTATATAGTTATTGCATAGCTACATAAGTTTTTTTTAAAGATTTTAAAAATTTATTTATTCATGAGAGACAGAGAGAGAGAGAGAATGAAAGAGAGGCAGAGACATAGGCAGAGGAAGAAGCAGACTCCATGCAGGGAGTCTGACGTGGGACTCCATCCCGGGTCTCCAGGATCACTCCCTGGGCTGAAGGTGGTGCTAAACTGCTGATCCATCAGGGCTGCCCTTATATGTAATACATTAATAATATGTATTATATGTAATAACATTAATATAATAATAATGATAACAAATGGGACCAATTTCATAGTATGAAGCAATATCATATGTTATGCATTTATCAACAGAAGATAGTTATACTACTAATTTGAGGTAAAGGGGATTTATGATATTAATTTCCCAAGAATGGAACACAAAATGTTTCATTTTTCAAATAATCTAAGCATAATAATAAAAAGTAAAAATCATATGTCAGTTTAAATTTAACAGCTGCTTCATACTTTTGATAATCTTGCCTTTTTTTTTTTTTTAAATTGTAGATTATCTTGGAATTACCTGGGGCAGAAAAACAAAACTGACACAGCCATCATTTGATTTTTTTTCCCCAAAAAATGTACTGCCAAGTTTCAAAACTGGAGTATAATACTTGATATGATGTGGTGGTGACTTTCTATGATCATAGCTCTGAAAATCACCATTACTATTCTTTGTGGAGAAGAACCCTGAGAGCCAGTCATAAAAGATATAAATGATACCATATGGTATGAGAGCCTGATGCTTTTGTAGAATCCTGGCATTGTGTATAAGAAAAGTGGTCTAATAATAAAATCATGGCAATATTACTTCTTCCTCACAACAATATTTTCAGTAGTAATCTAAGCAATAAAAGTAATAGCAGGTCTAACACCACTGGCAATATTAAATTGAAATAGCAAATTGCAAAGCTAGTAAAATTGTTATCAGAGGGATTGATCTACAATAGAACTGATATTTCAAGCTCCCAAATAAATGTTCAATAAAGTGATGCCTCACTATTGTGCAAACATTATGGTAGTAATTGACCAAAGATATATTACTTAAAAATATCTTGACATCTTTCATATACTGGGTAAAAACACAAAGAACTAAAATGAAAATACATTTATTTTTATGTTCAAATGGATTTTAGTTGCTCACAACGTCTTACTTAATTTCACAGGATGTTTTTTGTATTGGAACCCATGGAAACATTAGACCTTGGCCAGAAATGTTTCTTCTTTGTACAAATAAATGCAGTCAATGTGATTATTCAAGAAAGGTTTGGAAACAACCGTTATATTTTGCAAATAAATTACACTTTCCTTTTTTTCTATTGTATATTAAGTAAACAAAAAGTATAATTTTTACTTTTAATAGGACACTAAAAACATTAACAGAAATATATGTATTTATTCAGTATCAGCTATCTTTTGTCAGGAAAGGCTACATTTTACTTCTATAAAAATTTATCCCCCAAAACCTACATACTTAAAACGACAACAGTGCTTCTTTTTTGTTCATATTACAGGCCCAGTGGATCAGGAGTGGGGTTCTACTGGATTCTGGTCTCATCCATGGAGGCTCTACCTTCTAAATGCATACCCTGGAACATAAGGCCTTCTTGGTCTTCACAGTAGGAGAAAAGAAAGTAGTGTGTGTTTTGTTTTTACTGCCTTAGTCCATAAATTACACACTTTACTTGCACTGATACTGTTTGTTAAGACTTGTCACTTGTCCCATGTAACTGTAAGAGGACGAGGAAAAATAAGGGAGAAAATCGAGTATCAGCTAAGCATTACTATCTTGGTAGTCTACCCTGCTGTTCATCAAATATCCCTTCCTCTCTTCCTCCTACATATAGAATGTACTCTACTCTCCCCAGGGAAGATGACCCAAATATCTCATCACTGTTTCAAGTGCATAGGTCAAGTTATTTGAGAGATGTGGACTAATTTGTGAATCAATTTCAGATATGGATCCCAATGGTCTACAAGTTAAGCTAAAAAAGATGTGTTATTTATTTGCTTCTCATACCTACTATAAAAGGTATAAGCTACTATAAGCGGGACAAAATAAACACAATAAACGCTACCATTTGTAAGGGGTGTGAATAGAAGACACAAAGGAGTCCCTGTTCATAGCCATCTTGAAACCTTCCAACATGCTCTATGGACTCTTTACCCTGGAGGTTGAAAGTGTTCCTTGATTAGGCCCTGGTTTTACTTTCTGGGAAGTTCTTCCTTCTATGATTCTTCTTTAGCAGTAACTGAACTCACAGTTCTTTTCCAGAGATCGTTCTTAGATCTGCTTCATCTCTTTACATTTTTGCCTTTCTGCCTGCCTTAGATTTAAAGGGGACTGACTACCTTGGAGGTATTAAGATTTTAACAGAAGACCACATCCTTATTCTGATCTTTACTGAACATGTGTCCCTTAGGCTTTCTCTTTCTTCACTTTGTAATTCTTGGACACTGGAAGCAGTTAGCTCTTTTAAGTTTGAAAGACTTAGAATTTCTGGACTTTGTCCCTTTCATGTTCCAAAAAAGAGCTTATTCTTTCCTGTCCTGAAGAGAGTTCATTTGTTTCTTTAACATATGGCCAAACACAGCCATTTGCAATCAACACATAACATGAAGTCTTTGTTTTTTAACTCCTTTCCCTAGAGCTATAATTGCATGAGACAGGAGGCCTCCACTGTAAATAGTTGCAGATGACAGCATTACTAAAAGATAACATGGGTGACATCTTTCCTTACTATCCATCCATTGACCACTAGACCAGTATCATCTTCATTTGTTTGTGATTTGTCATGGAAGTGGACCTCTCCCAATACACAACTTCTGTGGTAGTCAGGGCAGACAAGTTTGCCCATTGACAACAAACCCACACATAACTTAATAATATATGTGTCTTTGTAATTATTTTGGTACTCAATGTCAAGCTATTTGTTAGGGGAAAAAAATTCATGGTGTGCCTGGGTGGCTCAGGTGGTTAAGTTTCTGCCTTTGGCTCAGGTCATGATCCCAGGGTCCTGGGATCAAGCCCCGTATCAGGCTCCCTACTCAGCAGAGTCTGTTTCTCTTTTTCCCTCTGCTGGTCTGCCCTCTCCCCTGCTTGTGCTCTCTCTCTCAAATAAATAAATAAAATCTTAAATATATATATATATATAATGTCAATGCATAATTCTAATAAAAATAAAATTACCAAATAACAGAAAAATAATATTTTGGCAATAATTCCCAGAAGCCCACGTTTATCATATTGAAACCCAAGAAGCTCTAAACATCAAACAAGAATTTGTAATTAATTTGATAACCAAGCCTGATCTTACTTACCTAAGTTCTTTTAGAAACAAATCTTTCCTGAAACAACATGAATCTATTCCACAGTCCCAAGCAAATGTTATGTAATAAGCAATTTTTAAAAATCATATTATTATTCTCAGGCACCGGGATGGTTCACTCGTTAAGTGTCTGTCTTAGGCTCAGGTCTTTATCCCCAGGTCCTGGGATGGAGCCCAGAATTATCTTCCCTGCCCATCCTGGAGTCTGCTTTTCCCTCTTCCTCAATCACTCTCCCAGCTCATGCCCTTTCTCTCTTTCAAATAAATAAAATCTTAAAAAAATTTGCGTTGTTATTCTAAAAGCTGAAATATCATAAATTCTGTAACACATATTCTCCGAAGGTTTTGTATGTAGTACTATGAACCTGTAATTTCTAAGTCATGTAGAACAGTGGGATATCACGTACTGCTTCTTGGACATAATAATCTGGTACACATTATGTTTCCCCATTTTTATTATATTTAGATTTGTGAATTTTCCTAAATTCAATTTGTGTACATTTTTCTTTCTGAAAATTATTGTGTATGCTGTCAGTACTGTTAGTGTTATAACCATATGAATTATACAGATATTCATTCAGAGTAATTGCATTTCATAAAAAACTAGTTGCAATATCAAACTTTTAAGAATGCCTTTTATAATTAAGACTAATACTTTATTATTAAAAATCTCATATTTTATTATGATTTATGGCATTTAAGAAAGGGAGGAAAAGATATCTAAGGGATTAGGTTAAAATATTGATGGCAAAAATCTGAACACTGATTCTGTCTCTTTCTTGCTCGCTGATGAAGATTAATCACATCTCAGAACACCTCAGAGTGTTTTGCCAGCACGGTGACAGAGATTGAGTTTCATCTTCCTTACAGCCCTTACCTGTTACTCACATAGTGTCTATACAAGCACAGAAAACCACTACAGAGATGAAAGAAAAAAAGATTTGCTTCAAAGAAAAGGAATATTAAACAAATTGGGTGAATTAAATGATAAAACAATGCTTGAGTAATAAAAAAAATAGTCAAAGAAACTTGAAGAATTATAAGGAAGGTAATATATTTAATTTAGTATGTTTTACTTCATACAAAATTGTTTGAAATAGTTCCATGATTGAAATTTGGTTATCAACTTTGCAGGAATAACAGTATCTGCCAAACCGAGCAGACATCAGTAAAATTAGATCATGCCTACCTTTCTTCTTTCTTTTATTACAATGTCAGCATAATATTTAAAATGTCTCAGCAAAGTCTTCCCTTCATGACTTTAATAAGTAGATTTGCCAGGTGCAGCACTGGCAGGAGGCTCATAATGTATTTAAGTTTGAAAATGAGGCAATTATAATTCAAAGTTCTGATTGGCTACATTTTAATTTCAGAACCACGAGATGAACGAGATGAACGGATTTAGCTGGTGGCTTTCTGGAGTAACCTCGCACATTTGCACCTGTGCATTTTATTAAAACAGAAACACCTTGCCAGGGTTGAGAAGAGGATGCTGGTCACACAAGCCATGACAGCTTGGTCCCTCTGCTCTTACTATTGATTACATTTCTTGACAGTCACATGGGAAGTTAATTACTAGTAGGCAATTAACACCCTTGCAAAATAATAAAGAAAACATAATTATATTGAAAACTCCCAGAGACTGTTTGTAATCTTAAATGTGATATTCCCAGGTCTCTGAATAGCTATGACAACCCAGGTCTTGACATTCCTTTTTGTCTACACTCCTAACCCAGTCCCCGTTCTTGACAAAAAGTGGGAATTACTAATACTCTTTTGCCCTATTTTAAATTATTAAAAAGAATCCAGAATTTTCATCAATCTAATTAAAGATTCCCCAAGGAATTGCTCAATGAAAACAAGATAACATTTGCTTTGCGTACAAAGTGAATCATCATTCTAGCAAAATAAGTCTACTGTGAGAAAGACGCAGGGCATCCTACCTAATATTAGTTTGTAATCATATTAAATAGCATTGTTGCTTTCTCCATCAGAAAAGCGGCTCAGTGAACACACTCTGGAAGAGTCTATTTAGGCTTTTGCTCCCTCACTGTCCTCTAGAGACCAGATGACCTTGGGGAAGGTTATTTAACATATCTGTGACACAGTTTTGTATTCTGTAAAGTGGAGGAATGTTGGGTTTGCAATATTCATTGCTGTTCATTTTATCCTGAGTGAGCACATGAGATGTTCTGGGTCAGAGACAGATTTCTTATGAAATACCCCACAGTAAATAATGATGTGTCTGCCCCCTTCATCCTAGTCCTTACCTCTGGAGTGGCATGATGAGGTGATAATGAAATTTTTTTCTTCACAAGTAGCCTGGCCAAGGTAAGGAAAATTTATCTTTTCTGTTCACATAGAGAAGGAGGCAGCTGTCCACTTCCCCACCTGAAAACATCTTGGAAGCGAACATGGCTGAATCTGAACTTCAACACTGGTGTGTAAGTAAAATCTCCCCATGAACCAGACAGCTCCATGTGTTTCAAATTTTACAGTATTGTCTGCAAATCTGGAATGTTCAGATGTAGGGAGATAGTCTCTTCTGGAACTTTGGGATGCAAGAAACCCAGTGTGGGTTATAACTACTCAACCTTCTTGGGATGATAAAAGTTTATTAACTGTCCAGATCAGAGCAATTAGCTTCTGAAACAGGGAAACAGGTCTTAATTTTTATAGTATGTGAACATGTTTTTAAGAGACTAAGAATTTTTGTAGAACCAGGTAAGAAATCCAGGGAAGTTATGTATTCTCACAAGTAATAATAGTAGCACCCTATGAGGATTTGTGAGGTTTAAATGAGTTAGTGCAAGGAATTACTTAATAAATCACTTATAATTAGCTTGAAATTACCAAAGAGAGTCTAATTCTGACTGATTTTCCAAAGACTTTAGAAGTTAAGATATTAGCTAGCTGTGTTTTTAAAAGAGAAGGTAAACTTTACTTAACACACCATTATTTAGTGCTAAGCACCTTTTATTTAACTTTTTATCTCAAAATGAAAATTTGCAGGAGCTACAATAAATGGAGACAGAATCGGGTAGATTTGATTCCATTTCTCTTAATGAATATATTTTATACTAATACAGGGCAATATAAAAACTGAGAAATCAACAGTGGTACATTGCACATGTGTAGTTCTATGCTATTTTATCTTAAGAGTAGATGATTAATTCCCACAAAAATCAAGATACAGAACTTTATTCTCTTACTGCAAAGATATTCCTGCTTCTACTTCTTTGTAGTCAAACAATTCCTCTTCCTCTGACCATCCCTAACTCCTGGCAAACAGTAACCAATTTTGAACCTCCATAATTTTTCTATTTTAAAACTGTTATACAAATGGAGTTAGATAATATACGATCTACTGAGTTTGTCTTTTATTCATTCAATATAACGCCCTTGAGATTTATCCAATTTATTGTATTTACCAATACAATTGCTCATTCCTTGTTTATTGCTGAGTAGAATTGCATGGTAAAAGTACACTACAGTTTGTTTAACCATTTACCTAATGGGAGACATTATGGTTGTTTACGTTTTTTTGCCTAATACAAGTAGGGACAATCCTTTACATTTCATGAAACTATTGATGATATGTGAAGGCTACACCCGTCCATTGTACTTTTTCCTTTTTTGTTCCCTGTTCTTACTTTTCTTTCTTCTTCTACCTTTCTGTGCATTGCATGAACACTTCTTAGAATTTTTTTTAAGATTTTATTTATTTGTTCATGAGAGACACACAGAGAGAGAGGCAGAGACACAGGCAGAGGGAGAAGCAGGCTCCACACAGGGAGCTCGATGCAGGACTTCATCCTGGAAACCCTGGATCATGCCACAAGCCAAAGGCAGATGCCCAACCACTGAGCCACCCAGGCATCCAACTTCTTAGAATTTTATATATAGTATTTGAATTCATCCCTCTGTATAGGTCTGTTTTAAATGGTGGTGGTAGGCACACATCAACCACACATAACTTATCACAGTATACTAGTGCAGAGGTCTTGCCAGTTTGAATAAAGTACAGAAACACTATCCTATCTCCTCAAGTCCTTTTATTCTTCTCTTTTTGTCATAAAATTGCCTTAAATATTTTTCCGCATACATAGAGAACCACATCAGATGGTGGTATAGCTCCTCCCCCTCCTCTTTGGCTATAAAACATAGTTTAGAAAACTTGAGAGGCAAGTCTACTGAATCTGTATTTATCTGCATGTTTACTTGTTGCTCTTTCTTCCTTCTTGATATTCTGCTTCTTTATTATGCCCTTTCTGTTTAGAAAACTTCTTTAGTCATCACTTTAGGGTAGGTCTGTTGGTGAAAATGTATCTACATTTTTCTTCATCTGAGAATGTCTTAACATTTCCTTAATTCCTGAAAGATAGTATTCATGGATGTTGATTCCTGCTTAATATTTCCTTTCTATCAACACTAAAAAATATTGTGTCATTTCCTGTAGTCTCCATACTTATTAATAGAAGTCATGTATCCCTATAGGTAAAGTGTTATTTTGCATTATTTTCATACTTTTTATTTATCTGCATTTTTCAGAAACTTGACAATGATGTGTCTTTTCTCTATAGATTTCTGTCTCTTCTGTGTGAGGTTCTTTCATCTTCTTAAACTTGTAGGTTTTATGTGGTTTTGCCAAATTTAATTTTCAGCTATATGTCTTTGAAAAATTTTTGCCCTCTCCTTAGTCCTCTTCTTGCAAGATTCTGATGACAAGAAAGTTTGATCTTTTGTTAGAGTTTCACAGTTTCCCAGAGCTTCTAGGGGGTTTGTTCATGCATTTGTTTGTGTTGTTTTATTTTTAGGTTTATTTGTCTCTGTTGTCCAGATTTGGTAATTTACATTGTTCTAGCTTCCAGTTCATTGATTCTGTTATTGAACCCGTCCACTGAGTGTTTTGTTTTAGTTATCATATTTTTCACATCCAAAATTTCCTTATGGAGCCCCTGGATGGCTCAGTAGGTGAAGCATCTGCCTTAGGTTAGATCCTGGAGTCCTGGGATAGAGCTCCACATCGAGCTCCCTGCTCAGCTGAGAATCTGCTTCTCCCTCGTCCTCTGCCTGCCTCTTCCTTGCTTATGCTGTCTCTCTCATCAAATAAATAAATAAAATCTTTAGTTTTTTTTTTAAATAAAAAAATAAAATTTCCATATGGTCTTCTCTATTACTTTTTTTGAAGAGTTTATAACAAAACATTTATCTTTGCTCTTTGCTCTCAGCTACTGGGAGGAAATCTTTGTTGTGCCTGATGGCAATGTCTTTCTTTGCCTTGGGGTCTTGAGTTATGTCACACAGTCTAGGTGTCATTTAGGGAGAGTGCTGGCCACACCAGATAATATTTAGGATGAGAGCTGACTATACCAGAATGACTGACAATGTGATGAAGTGTTGAAGCTTTGGGTCACACAGTATCAGGTGACCTGGGGACTGAGATCAATACATGTGCAATGAAACAATTATGCCTTTAAGATAAACCCCCAATAAGAACTATGGACACAGAGGCTTAGCTGAATTTCTCTCACTAGTAACAAACTACACGTATTGTCACAAATCAATGCCAGGAAACTAATGCATAATAACCCCATGTGGAGAAGAAAACAGAAATTCCAAGTCAAGTAATAACTTTGGACTCTGCCCTATTCACTTTTCTTCTGGCTGACTAATCTATATCATCTTCTTGTAATAAAGCATAACTATGAGTATAATAGCCTTCGGTGTTATCTGTGAGTCTTTCCAGCGAATTATCAAAACAGAGGGTGTTTTGGGAAAACTCCCAGCCTTGCAGTTGGTGTCAAAAATGAGGGCAGTCTTTTGAGAACTTATACCTCTATGTTAGCAGCTGGACTAACTTCACACTGAGATATTGTATTTTTTCATTTGTTGCAAGCATGCTCATAACTTCTCAGTGAAATATTTTTGTGTTAGTTTCTTTAAAATCCTTGTCAGATAAATCTGTATCATCTTGCTGTTGCTATCTATTAATGGTCTCTTCTCATTCAAGTTGTGATTTTCCTGATCCTTCATATGATAAGTAGTTTCAATGGAAATGTGAATCTTTGGGGTATTATGTTAGAGACCACTGGGTCTCATTTAAATGTGTTTTAGCAGATCGCTTCTGACATTGCTCAAGCAGGGAAGAAGGGCATCACTTTGTTAATGCCAAATCAGGGGAAAAGTCCAAATTCCACTCTTGTCCATGAACCTCCTGGAGAGAAGGGCTTCTCATTACTGTAGAAGATCAGTTTTCTCATGGTTTCTCTGCTAATAGAATCCTGCTAGGAGGGATAGGTGTCTCATTACTGTTCTGCACATATTCTCCTCTGACACTGAGGGGTTTGGCTTATTGCTCCC
This sequence comes from Canis aureus, assembly GCF_053574225.1. Lineage (NCBI taxonomy): Eukaryota > Metazoa > Chordata > Mammalia > Carnivora > Canidae > Canis > Canis aureus. The sequence continues at coordinate 15,505,694 of NC_135648.1, forward strand.
TTGGTTGTGAAAGTCCCTTATGCCCCCTCTGATACCACAGGAAAGAGGGCAATCATTACCACCCAGCAGGATGAAAGTCTGTGCTTGTCGCTTGGTCTATTATGATGCCGCCATAGGGGGGGTTGGAAGAAGCTCATTATATAGCCTGGCAAGGTCAGAAATCTAGATTCCCAACTTAGCCTTTGTTGGCAGCGGTAGATTAGGGCTTCAGATTTTTCTGGGGTGTTCGGCTGGTATAGGGAAGTTAGTGTCTAAAAATTTTCTCTTTCTAGGTGCCCCCCTTTCCTGGTCTTTTACCTACACAGAGCAGTCTTTCTTGGGATTGTTTTTGTCTGCTCACATTAATGTTTTTATATTTCTAGAGAGTTCATCATCTAGTTTTTGATATATAAGGTCATAAAAAAGAAAAAGAAAAACAGTGACAAAAACAAAATTATAAAACTCATGTCTGCATTATTCTCCATTCTCTGTGGTCCCTAGCCTGTCTGCTATCCCCCATACGTTTTTTTTTTTTTTTTAGAGTCATATGTTTGTTTTATATACAATGTCCAGAGTTTTAGGTAAACTCTGAGATTTAGCAGGAGAAACAGAAAAAAGTACTTCTAAGCCCTTTTATATGTTCATTAATTATGACATAAAATCACCTTTCTGTTTAATATGGTTTGATCCCTGTACTTATAAAATAATTTGATCATCATCTAATTACAGTAAAACTACACTTTGCTCTCCACAAAGTTGTTGTCTTTAATAAAAAGAAAGAAGATCGAATGCCACAATTTTTCAAGTATTATCTTCAGTGGAAGATAATTTCTAAATGCAAATAGGAAATAGTTTAGGCATTATAAGCTAGTGATCTGTAAGCAAAGAGAAGATGTAGCTACTTTTAAGTTCAGCTGGGGAAATCAGAGCTAAAACATTTAAATGCATATACAAAACGGCATGCCGATTTCTAGAATTTAATCTCCCTGACTTGACAGTGAGAACTTATCAATCGTCAATCATTCAGGGCCAACAAGAACATATATTCCCCTAAGGTAGTGATTCTCTTCCCAAATTTTGCTACACATTAAGCATCACCAGGATCTTATAAAAACCCAATATCCAGTTGCATCTCATAATAATTAAAATATCTAGAGATGTAATACAGACATTCATATTTTATGTGATCTTCATAAGTTGTGAATGAAGCAAAGTTTGGGATCCAGTGTTTCTTTGTGTGAAGTGCATATTTAAGGGAAAAAATACATTTACAGATGAAGAATGTGTAGTGTTTTAGTTAAATTAAATGGCCCAGTTAATATTTATCAAATTTCAGGATTTCTTTCTTTTTAGAGTTGTTATTGGTCAAATTGACTTCATTTTTCACTGCTTTACCACAAATTATTGTTACAAACTTCTCCTGAAACTGAGTTACAGAAATATGATCTCCAAGTGCTCTTATTATCTGATCTGCTATTCAAAACTTCACAGGAAATATTTATAAACATGGTGTAACACAACAGAGAGGCATTTTTTCTCTATGATTAAAAAAAAAAGCATCAGCATGTTAAGACATTTTAAAGTGTAAATGAAAATAATCCTTAAACTGTTTTGTGTTTGATTTCAAATAACAGTTTTAGAACATCAGACTTTTGCTCTTTAAAAAAAATCCATAGTGTTAAGTGTATTGAATCACTAAAGAACATTAAAAATGCTGAAATTTAAACAAGAAACAATGTTTCTAAAACAAAATTTAGTTGAAAAAAGTAAACATTTTATTTGGTGTGTGTGTGGTTTTTGTTTGTTTGTTTTTTTGTTTTGTTTTGTTTTTGCATCAACATTTACCAAAGTATTCCATTTGATATCAATTGCAGACAAGTTTCCTTTTCAGGAACGGGTGTTATATGAGAGCCTGCTCCTAAAGATTCCAATTAGCATCAGCATAGCTTCCCAAAGGAGGGGAAGGCTTTCGGTAAGGGGAACTGTCAATTTCATTGGAGGTTGCCCAGAACCCTCCAAAACACTGACTTAATGGAGAAGAACTGATGAAATAGAATCAGTAGTGAATTTTCTGCAGGAAAATAAAAAAAAAAAAAGAACAATAAATAAATATTGGTTTCTAGAACCCCATTTGAGTAAGAGTAAATCAGAAGGATTTTGGCTTAGATGAGAAAGAACTGAAGCAAGATCATGACAACAGCCAAGAGCCAAGATTTTCAATGTTCTTCCGTTGTAACAATTCTGTGCTTAGTTTGTTGTTTTATGCCTTACTTTAATTTCTAAAACTTTATTTTCATTTGGTAATTGGTAAAGTGACCTTTGTGCTCCTCAAAAAATATCTGCTTTATTCTGTAGTCAATATCATGACGTTTGTACAGAACGTAAAAATGAATGAAACCGTGAAAGCCCGAATGTTCTCATTGTTAATGTGCTTTACTGTTAAATTGTTTTAAATCTGGGAATCCCTTTACCCTTCTCGGAAACCTGAGTGAGCTGCCTTATGACTGACATGAAATGACTTAATGGACTTTCCTTGAAGAAAACTATCAGAAAGCAGGGAAAAGGGAGAGGCTCTAATATGATATAATGGAAAAATATAAAAACAATTTGAAAAAGAGTAAAAGGATGTTTGGGAAGAGAGCAGAAGTAATGTGTGAGGCCTCAGCAGGAACTTCTACATATTAGTCCTGTGAGTGAGTGTTTCAAAGGGTGTTAGGACAATTTACTTGTTGCTTTCACTTCCAGATATATGAGTTCCCAAGAGTTTTAAAGAACCCTAACTATAAAAAGAGTTATCAATCCTACTCAGGGGCACCTGGGGTGGGGGACTCAGTGGTTAAGCATCTACCTTTGGCTCAGGTTGTGATCCTAGGGTCCTGGGATTGAGTCCCACATCAGGCTCCCTGCAGGGAGCCTGCTTCTCCCTCTGCCTATGTCTCTGGCTCTCTCTGTGTGTCTCAAGAAAAAACAAACAAACAAAAAATATCTTAAAAAAAAATCTTATTCATTGCTTCAGGGACTGTGGTAGAAAAATGAGCCCTTCAAAGATATCCATGTAGAAAAGATACCCAATTTCTGGAACCTGTAAATATTTTTTTTAGGTGGAAAAAGTATATATGCAAATATGATTAAGTAAAGAATCTTGACATTGACCAAGACAACCTTAAGGTTCCCCTCAGCTTCCTCAACTTCATACAGGTTTTATCCTGGATGCAGGCCCCTGATATGGTCTGAAAATTTGTGTTCTATATGAAATCCTAGCCCGCAAGTTCATTGTATTAGAAGTGGGGTTCCTACCATGACAAATACCTAAAAATGAGGAAGCGGGCCCTCACCAGGTGCCAAATACACTGGCACCTTGGTCTTAGACTTTTCAGCTTCCAGAACTGTGAGAAATAAACTTCTGCTGTGTACAGGTCACACAGTTTATGATATTTTTGCTATAGCAGTCCAAATAGACTAAGGCAGCCCCTGTCCTCTCTTTGTTTAGGTTTGCCATTATAAATTCTTCCTCTGTCTCTTTGAGATATAGATCTTATCATAGTCTTCAGATAGTTTTATGACCTAGGAATATCTTTCTCAGGAACCTGGGAGCCGTCCCTTTGAAATATAATCATTGGAAAAATAGGCACCTCTTTCTCATTCTCTGTGGGAGAGTAGGAGCCTAACTATAAGCAAGCACAGATGGCCCATTAACGTTGATTAACGTCCCCCCTGATTTGTTCTAGTACGTTTCCACCAGTTCACCCAGTATTTAAAAATTCTCCTACCCTTTATTAAAGGAGAATTGAGGTCCATCTCTCTCTCTCCTATTGTAGTATCTTTTTAAAATTTTTCTTGCTTTTTTCACTTGTCTGGTGTCACTTTTTCCTTTGATAACATGAGGTGATTAATCTGGATTTCTGACCTGGGTTCATATCATCTGTCATATCAAAGCAATAATATAATAGAGAGGCAGAGGGATATTGTATATACAGAAGAAGAGGAGTAAGAATGCGACCACAGAGATGGAGATTGGAGTGATGCAGCCACAAGTCTTTAAGAGAGGTGGCAGGAACCCAAACTGGGAATAAGCAAGGAAGTATTCTCCTCTAGATCATCCAGGGCATCTGACCCTCAGAATTAATTTATACCATTTTAAGCCAACAGTTTGTGGTACTTCGTTACAGTAACTCCAGAACATTAATAGAGTGATCAGAAAATATTCTTATTTAAATATATCTTTTAAAAATTAAACTATTGTAAAAACGTTCATTCCTCTTGAAACATTTTAGATTGATACCACTCTGATTAAGGCAATGCCATAAGAGTACCATATGTTGACAACTGTGTACTGTTTTTTATAACAAAAAGTAGTAGTAAATGAAAGCTATATTATTTTGTTTTCATGGAAAATGTGAATTTTTTTCCCCTAAGTACAATTGTTAAAATGATAGAATTGGGATAAGCCACTTAAGCACCTGGTTTTAAGGAGAATGTTGTTTAAATAGATTAATTCAGCTGGAGCCCTGGAGATACTAATGAAATTCACCAATTTAGGATAAACAGCTTCAGTACGGATTTTTGATAAGAAAACAGCTGCTCATCTAGAAGTAGTAGTAGCTAAAGTCTGAAGGCCATGAGATTTGTCTGTTCTGGAAGATATGATATGCAGAGAACAGATGGTTAGCATAAATAATTCAAAATAGCTCTCCAGTCACTTCTTTGGGTAAAAACAATATGTTGAACTATGTTTACAAGGTTACTCGGAACTCTGTATGTACAAACTATTTCTATTTCTTTTCCATGATTGCTTTCAGTTTAAAAAGAAGATAGGAATTTTCATTATTTAAGTGGTACTCTTCACACAGTCAAGGACATCGCATACATCATAGAAAAGCATTATATGTACATTGAATAGCCAATCCTGATTAAATACACCTAGGTGTCCAAAAGAACTTTTGTTGAGGCTGCAATGTTCATTAACCTCACATATAGATTCAATTACACCCTGAAACTAATATCAATATTTATAACTATCAAAAATAAATAAATAAAACTGCCTTTTGCATAGCGTTTTATAGTGTAAATTTTTCTTCATACTTTATCTAATTTTATTGTTTTATATATAAAATCTGAAGTCATTCCATAAGTTAAGAAAATATACTATTAGCACCATAGTTTTACAATCTTACTGGATACTTACATTTTATTGTAAAATTTTTATGTATCCCTTATTAATTATTGAAATTCCCATTCCTCTTCTTGAAAAAAAAGAATTAAAAATTAAATCATTTCTTTCCTTTGTACTTCAATTTTTCCTGTGTATTACAGATACGAAGAATTCTTTTTCTCTTGTCTCACAGGAAAAATAGTATATTTTATATATTTTATATGTTTTAAATATATATTATATATTTGTATATATGTCATTATATATATGTGTGTATATATATATATATATATATATATATATATATATATATATTCCTATGTCTTTCCATGGTCACAAGCAATCAAGTAAAACATGATTCATAATCCTCTTTCTCTTGGTTAATTACCATTCTTCTCTTCATCATTTCAGTCCTTTTAGGTGTGAGAACAGAACTCGTGACTCTTCTAATCAAATAATGTTAACCAACCTATTTATTTTCCTCAGTGCTTCACGCTAAGTTTTTCTCTTTTTTCATAATTAAAGTTCTTGGAAGAATGCATTTTCTGTGTCCACTTGTTTTCTACCCAATTATTCTTTCTTTATTTATTTTATTTATTTATTTTTTACCCAATTATTCTTAAGACCATGTTCTGTTACACATTACTAATAACTGTGTATTTGGCATACTTTCTCAGTTGGAAACATTTCATGTCAAATAACTATTGTTGACAGTTTCCAGAAAGATGGAAGCATGAGTTTTCTACTCTAGATCCTATGCAAGCTCTCATATCTCCTCTGGCATCTCTACTGTCTCTTCCTCTAACCAAGATTTATAAGCACTAACAGTTCCTAACTCTAGAGAGCAGACATCACCATCAGTCACTAATGTATCATCCCAAGCCTGGTCTCCAAATTTCAGTCGTGCTTCGTTAAACAGTAGATTCCATTTGTTCAAGACTACTACATTTTCACTCACCCACCAATAGCACCCTGTCCTCGCCTATCAGCATGCTGTCATCAGGTAGGTATGTTACCAGCTGAAGCATATAAATTTAGCCCTACGTGCTATAAATCAAATAGTAGAATTGCTTTCCTAATACCAGAGAGCCATTCAGCCATTGTGAGATTTAGTAACTTTTTGGAAATTCCATATGAGCCTTGAGAGGGCCTTGGAACTATAGCATACATCTTTTCCTCCCCATATTTTACACATGCATTTGCATTCCATAGACAACAGTAATAATAAAAGTTCCCTGAATCAGAAACCCAACAGAGAAGCACATACCTACATATTGATATTTAGACATTAAAAGGAAGCTACGGATATACGTCATTGGAACTGAGGTACTTCAGTTATTCTCTCTCCATGGCTCCACAATAGTTGGCACATTAAATGCTAGATTTATTTGTTTGTTTGTTTCTTTTCTGGAAATGTCTCACCTTTAGGAGAATTTTCAGGAAAAATTTACACTTTGTATTTCAGGACTAATTTAGTTTTTAGTCAACAGTCTTTCTAGAGACATACTTGACTCATTTAAAGAGGTTATTCTGTGAAAGGAATCTAATCACTGGGAAATTACCACGGGTATGCTTAACTTTGCAATTTCTCTTTTAAACAAATGCAAACAGGGTTAGGCCAAAAAAATCCCACTGTTGGAATAAACAGAACTATAAATTGTATGCTATCAAAAAAGCATCTCAATGCCTCATTATAGATCCATTTTCTTCTTTTTGTATTCCACTTTTCCTGGGGATGCAAAGGACTTGAGAAGAATCCTGATGGTATTTTACCCACCACAAAGCCTGAGGTCAAGGAAGAGGAGAAACACATGCTCTAGGTTTGGTAAAACGCAACATTTCCCCCTAACTTCAAAACCTTTTCTGCAATGATAATTTCAGCATTATGCTTATGGCCCAAATCAGAATTGTAAGGCTCCAGTCCATTATCTTTTCTGGAACTTTTGGAAAAAATTCTTTCTCTCCTAGGGTAAGCTGGTAGGATAAAATTCTGATGATGCTGGTAGCCATTTTTGTCAATAGTTGGGGGAAAACTGACCAAGATGAAAGTCAAAACAAAGAAAAGAAGATAATTAAAGTGACAGATTCATGATAAATCCAATCTGCTCCTCTGCTCAAAACACATTCTAAGTGAAATTCTAGCCCTATTTCTCCTTCTCCTCCTCCGTCTTCTTCTTCTCCTCCTCCGTCTTCTTCTTCTTCTTTTCTTCTTCTTCTTCTTCTTCTTCTTCTTCTTCTTCTTCTTCTTCTTCTTCTTCTTCTTTCTTCTTCTTCTTCTCCTTCTCCTCCTCCTCCTCCTCCTACTCCTCCTCCTCCTTCTTCTTCTTCTCCTCCTCCTCCTCCTCCTCCTCCTCCTCCTCCTCCTTCTTCTTCTCCTCCTCCTCCTCCTTCTCCTTCTAATTCTATTTCATTAATAATCAATGCAACATTTTTAGTACGGAAAAGAAAATATTTTTACCATGTGACAAATGGGTAAATTGCCTTGTTTTCTATCATTTTGTCTTTTAAATTATGAATGTGTATCCCTTGATCATCACAGAAGTTAGCCTGGCAAATAGCTACTTACTCTTTGAGGGGTAGCTAAAGTGTTCACTTCCCCAGAAGCTCACTTCACTTCATCTTCTCATCACACCAACCTTTATTTTTCTTCCTTGTACAAATATCACCTAGAGTATACCCGTGTCTCATTTATATTAGCATCAGCTATTAAAATCTATCTCCCCAAATAGATTTTGAATTCTTTGAGGACACAATCTTCATAATTTTCTCTCTTCTGCCTACTCAGTACCTATTCCTCATTCTGCATGGTTCCAAACACTATTCATTTCATCTTGAGACAATTTTAGACTTGGAATGAATTTAGAATTTAACTGGAATGGAATATACAGAACATGAACTCAGACATAACATGGTTCATATTTTTGTCTCTACCCAGAGAAAGCATACTGTGCAAATGGAGCACAGGTGTTGAATCACCTTCCTACGCATGTAGATTGCAGGAAACATTTACTTTTATACATAGGTCTTAGCAAATTAGATACTTCTCTGAGACATTGACATGGTTCTGAAATCTTAAATTTTGATCAGTTAGTCATCTGAAAATGGTAGAAAAGTGTTATTAACTGTGAGAACAATCTGCTCACAAATAGTACCACTTATAAAATGCATAAGCAGGCCCACTACACTCAGGTACTATGATGGTAAATATGGCATAAACAACTACAATTTTTACAACCTTCCTAGGGGATTAGTGATTTCTGACATATGTGTTACCATATTGACTTGCACTTACTCCTCTTTGTGTACCAGGGTGATCTCTGTAAAATATAATTCTATTTGAATTATATATAATTCAAATTTATATATCATTATCTCTCAACAACAGTATTATTAGACTGGGCCAGGACTTTATTGCTGGTGTGAGATGAAGTTATCACTGCCATGTTATAGAAATAAATAGTACTTTTCAATGCTGTATAGCTCATTAAAGAAAATATATATTTATTCGACAATGTTTTGTTTAAAAAAACTGCATAGGATTTTCCAAAGAAATATTCATGGGGTGGTGTTAAGATAAAAAGAGAACAAAGAACATTTTTAAAAGATACATATTACAAATGTATTTCTCTTTTAAAAATCTATTTCTTAGAACTTCAACTAACCAGATTCCTCTACAGCTTTCCACCCTCCTGGGAAGGATTTTCACATCCTAGAATGTTATCATCAAAGTTGGCTTGGAATTTAAAAACGTTAAGAAGTTCAAGCATTGTCTTAAAAATTGTTGAACAGATGTAGTTTCTCCTTGGAGACCTTATTGATGGTAAATACCTTGTATTTCATCTGAGCACTTCAAAATACAAGTATGCATTTTTAGCAGAAAGTAAGATATCAGGAAGGAAAAAAATATCAAGGATGGAATCTAAGGACTTGTTGGTTTTTTACCTGTTCCTGCTCTTATTGCACAATTAGAAATACATTTCAAACTGAAACATTGGTGAATGTTTTTCACAGAAATAAGACTATCCAATCATAAGTAGCATAATATAATGTAAATTGGCATTTATAATAAATACTGGGCTTGAGGGCATTTAAATGCAATTGCTAATTACATTATATGAAAGTAATCTCTTTTTTTAATTAAACTGCTAAAATGCTTTGGTATACAGACATCATTTCAAATTTGGTATTAATTTGAAATAAAATGTGAATTAATTAAAGCAAATTGATATTGAGTAAAAGCTATTTGAATTTTGCCTTGATGAAAGAGACCTCATCAGGACTTACACTATCAGAAAAAAAAAAAAAAAGACAAACTATCAGGAAACACTCTCTAGATAAGATCCCAGTTGATTTTTCCCATTCTGTGCAAAGTAGGTTATGCCTAAAGTGTATATAAAACAAACTTTAGGAGGAAAATTAAAAATTTAAAAAAATAGATATTGGAGTGCCTAGGTGGCTTAGTCAGTTAGGTGTCCAACTCTTGATGTCACTCAGGTCATGATCCCTGTGGTCAAGCCCTGTCAAGAGCTCCACCCCGGGAGTCGGCTTGAGATTCTCTCCCTCTTCCCCACCCACTGTTTCTGATCTCTCTCTCTCTCTCTCACTCTCTCTAAAATAAGTAAATAAATCTTTAAAAAATTATTAAGCAGTATAATGCAGAAATTTGAGGCTGCCATATAATGGAAAGAAATGCAGGGTAATAAATATTTAGCCTGTGAAAATAAGACTCAATGGTAATAAATCATTTTACTTCAAATAGTTCAAAATCTAAATGGAAAAGATACCAAGATTCATTAAGTGTAGCTCTGGAGGACAGAACTCATGTGAGTGGCTAGAAATGAAGGAGATATATACCGGTGGAATTTAATGAAAAAAAAAATGTAATGCTATCTAAAAGTTTAAATGGATATTTTCAAAGAGCATGAGTAATCTGATCACCTTAAGAAGCTCACCCATCAATGCCCAGATCTTATGTAGGAGGAATTCAAATACTGAATGTGTAGGAAATACTATTTGATCTCTCATATATTTATCCACATTGAAAGATTGTGAAACTATGAGGAGATTTTAGAGTCTGTTTGCGAAATAACCCAACCTACCATCTATCTCACAGTTTGTGCTTTTCCTTGCATTAATTTATACAATCCACAATCTTAGTGCTTAGAGACTCTTTGAAATAAGTCGCCTCTCTTAAAAATGAAAAGAATTCTGGTAACACTTCAGAACTGTCAGTTATTAGACATTAAGCCTGGGTTGGTTAAGGTCAGTTGTCTTCCCTCTTGAACACTGATGCCAGCTGAATTTGATGCTGGTACTGTTCCTCTCTTTTTTTGACTGCCAGGACCAAGGGAAAAGTTTCCCTGTTCAAATGAGACTGTTTTGTCAGCTTGGGTCTCTGATGAAGCAGGAACAGAGGATAGCTGACTTTGAGCACACATGTAGTGCAAAGGATAAATAAATGCACGTTGTCGTAGAGGTCTGAGATTCTAATATCACTTGTTACTGTGCCTGTTCTTACTGATGTGAACTGGAGTTGGGTAAAAGAGTATTCTGGCCTTTATGCATTCAGAAGCAGACTATGTCCTTTGGTGGGGAGAAGAAATGATGAGTTTGAAGTTGGAGTATTGGTTATATAGATATTAACTTAAAAATATTATTTAAAAAGTCAGGTGTATGCTAACCATACTTCCAAATATGTTTAGAACAAGGCTTGCAAAGCTAAGAAAAGGATACATCCTTTCCCTCCAACTTCCATATATTTTGCTTCTTGACCGTTTGCTTCCAAACCTAGAACAGAATTTAATACTACAGTGACACCATGTACCTTTATCATGAGCCTTAAGGATTTATAGAAAGAATGGAATGCTAAGATCATATTTTTCTGTGGGAAAGTTTGCATTAAGGCAAATTATAATTAGATAACCACTGAGTGCAGAACAAGAGGGTAAGGAATGGCATCAGGCTAAAAAAATATCCTAAAATATTTGTTTATGTGGTTAAGTTTAACCATTGCTGAGAGCAGACCAGCCATAGCTTAAAATAATTTTGCAAGTGAGCCGTTTCCAAATTAGGGCTAAATTAGGGCACATTATTTTACTAAATGGGTTATATTTAAAAACACAGAAATCATGGAATGTTATTTTAGGCATATCAAGAACGAAGTATAAAAGGGCAATTCAAATTACAAAAATTAATATGGAACTATTCTCAAATTCCAGGGAAATCCTAGTGTGGTTTATGACAGGGTTCTGTATTTGACCTGTTGTGTTAAAACAAATGAACAATAGCCAATGATTAATAAGAAATCTTAAAAGACAATTTTAGTCCATGATGCAATCAAAATCCATTAGAGAACTCAAGGAGTACAACAATGACAGAAATGCTAAAACAAAGTGAAGTCCATCATTTATTTAAAAACAAAACAAAACAAACCTCTCCCTTTCTATGTATGTGTTCAAACAAAGAGAGGGGATCTGACTTATTAGAAGATTATTTGAAAAACACTTAGAAATTTTGTTCACTACTCAATGTGTGTGCTAAGTATGATATAGATGCCAAAAAGTTAACAGACTCTTAGTCTGCATATGTCCAGAATAAAAGAGGTAATTTTTTTAATTTATTTTATTTTACATTAATGAAACCACATTTATAGCACTGTGTTCAGTTCTGATTTCTACTGACGAACTGAAATAATCCCAAAAGGATTATGAGGATTGTTAATGATTTAGAAATAAAGAGTCATCTAAGAGATTTGGAATATTGATTTTGCGAGAACAGCTAACAAAGAGGATGTGATAGTTGTATGCAAACATCCAAAAGCAGTGACCTATGGAAGAGGGGGTGGACATTTGTACTACTACATGGAGGAGGACTAAGGCTTTTAGACAGAAGTAGAGTAACGTACATTTTGGCACACAGCAACATCATGCTATTTTTGCAGAAAACTGGGGAATAACTAAAACTTCAAAATAAATAAGTAATCTTATAATTAGAGCCGTTCAAACTCATGCTCTTCAGCTTTGGGATACATGAGCTCCCCATTACTGGACATAGAAGTTAAATAATCAACATTAAATTGTATGAGGCAGAGGATTTTTCATTAGGTAGAAGGTTTGACAAACTGGCCACTAAAGTACCTGTCAGTTTTAAGAGTTGAGGCATGTCTTTGTGCTTCAAGTGTTGTTTGGGGAAATTTATCTTGTTATTCTCTGTGTGTTATCTTGCATAGCCAGTGCGACAAATTTGGTCAACCTTCCTAAGATGATACCTGCTCAGAGTTCACACAACACAGCTACCTGACAATCTGACATAACACCACACATTTGTTTTGCTGCCAATTAACTTCAAGATCTTTCCACTAACACTTTGTCAACTCCTTAAATGAAGCACTGACTTTTGCCAACAGAGGGTTATTTCTTCTTCACAGTTAGCTGTTAAGATCATACTAGCAAGATAACAAAATTAAATGAGACTCTCAGTGACAGGCCATTTAGCTGTGTGGCAGATGCTATGTGCACACTATAGGTGTCACTCTAAGAGAACAGAGAAGGTTGAAGGAACTACTGTTAATCCACAGGAGATATATCTCTTGCACACACATTTAATACTTGTTATGAGTAACCTGGCTATGCTCCACAAGTTTGCAATTATCAATGTATATAAAATCTTGAATTATCATAACAGTAATGAAAGAATTGATTTTTTTAGAAAAAGAGATACAAAACTACTCTCATAATAACTAGTGTTACAGCCTAGATTGCCACCTTTAAAAATAATTAGAGCCTTGCTGACATGTAGTTAGCAAATATTAACTTTGATTTCCATGGAATTCAACTCACTCTAAATAAAAATAGTATCTCTTCTGGCTCTAGAGTTTTCCATCATTCCATAGTGAAATAAGCAGATGATGACATATAAAATTCACTGTGAGCATTTAGGTGAATTTAAGACATGTGGACTTAGTTATCAACATCATATTTCATATAAATGCATATAAAACACAGTGACAATGCCATTTCCTGTGTCTATCTTAGGTATTGCCTACGTGTATTCAGTTTTGATTACAGGGGGCTTATTGCAACCTCTAGTTCATAGCTTGAATTCTTACTTTACCACGTATGAGATGTGTTGAACAAATGACAGCATGCGTTAGCCCTAGCTTTCTTATCTGGAAAGTGAAAGTAAAAATACAAGCATAATATTAGTACTTTGCAGGGTTATTTTAAAGAATAAAAGGCATAAAGTCTAAAGTGTGTCTAAACGGTCTATATACTTTCTATGAAACCCATTAAGTTATAAATTTGGAAAGTATAAGAAATGGTTATAATGATTTCTTAGAGGGAGCAATCAAACCGAAAATCTCATAATGTTACTTTTTAAAATTATGTAAATAAATCATAATACCAATCTCTATGTTTCTTTCACTTACAGTGAAATGCCAAGTATAGCCTATTCCTATATGTAAGTCAGCATAAGCTACGTTTTTCCAACATAACAAGCATACCAAAATATTGCTGGATTTCACAGAAAAGATATATTTCTTGCTCAGATCACATATCCACTACACGGTGGCTGGGTTTATATTGCCCACTGTCCCTTCAGTGACACAAACTGTCAAGACTCTTTATCATCTGAAATATCATCAATTACTTTGGCAGAGGAAGCAAACCTAACAAATTGTGTCTGGCTTTGAAAGCTTCCTCTAGAGAATGACATTGTTTCCTCTTACATTTCCTTTATCAAAACAAGTTACCTGGCCACATCTAACTTCAAGGGTGATGCAAGGTCAATTTTTTTAGGTACCCATAAGGATGAGAGCCAGAAATAAGTTGCTGAAGAAGATGAACCACAGTTATATGCTACATATCAATTTCACTTGGCAATTTGGAAATTTTGCTATATACTTTAAATATCTAATTTTAAAGACTTGATGACCAAATAAAATTTTTATGGGATATACCTTGACTTTGTGTTGATTTCTGCTGTTCTACCATTGGATTATGAGCATGTATATAAAAATCCAGATTAAAATTCCATATACTGCTGTCTTCATTTATCAGTGAGGTAACTGATAAAGCATTTCATGTAAAAAACAACAATATTAACTCTCTACCTATATAGAGAGCTGATTCATTTGCTTTACCAAAATAATGAAATTTAAAAAAACATAGGGCAATATCTGAAAATAGATGAACAGAATTACTTGTTAGTTTGTCATATTAAGGGAATAATATCTAGACATATGTACACAATGAAATAGTTAATATGCAAAGTACTGTGTATACTACATTAGAGAGTTTAACAAAGTCTGTGTGACCATTATGTGGTCACTGTAGAAGGCATGAATGCACTGAGTGCTCAAAGCCTTTGTCCTGGTTTCCTAAAGTTTATAGGTGAAATGAATAACCATTTTTATCAAAATGATCCAAAAAGTAGCATTAAGTGCATGCAACCTTGGAAGGTCATCACTTATATTTTTATAAAACCAACCATACAGTAGCAGTAAAAATTATCTGAACATAGAGTCTTATTTATTAATCTCTCTTTGCCACAGTCTATGTCTATATGAGAAAACAAACAATAAAACACTTAATGAAGTCACCACTTATTTTGATTTTATGATATTGAATCCAAGCCTTGAATGATTTGTTTCAGGCTAAACCAGATAGATGACCAAATTATGAGTTCTAATAAATAATGACTATGATAGCTTTAGAACAAACACATGCATATCTTGAGAGATAATTCTTCATAACAAATAAATTCAAACTGATAGAAAAAGCATGGGATCCCTGGGTGGCACAGCAGTTTAGCGCCTGCCTTTGGCCCAGGGCGCGATCCTGGAGATCTGGGATCGAATCCCACGTCAGGCTCCCGGTGCATGCAGCCTGCTTCTCCCTCTGCCTGTGTCTCTGCCTCTCTCTCTCTCTCACTGTGTGCCTATCATAAATAAATAAAAAAATTAAAAAAAAAAAAGAAAAAGCATTACATCTTTGTGTTCTGGTGCATCTATATCATCTCTCATCTTATTATGAGGAGAAATACATGGCAGTTCATGCTCTTATTCAGATTTGAGTGAGAGAAAATAAGAAAAAAAATCCCTCAAAATACCTACATAAAAATATGAGGTAAAGTATTTTTGTTTTTTAGAATTGTTTTTTTAGAGTGTACCTATTGAAAAGATGAATGATGTTATAGTCACTGTGACAGTCCAAGAGGCAGTGAATGAGGTAGATCGAAATTAATTCCTGGGCAGTGTCTGGCCACACATATTTTTGTTATCTCATTCATCAATCAATCAACATATACTGTGATGTACAGTGTGTCTACTAAATATAGCACATTTTACTAGTTTTTTGTGAAATGACAAAAAGAGATATGATGTTCTCTGCCCTCAAGAAACATTGAACTCTTTTTAGATAGTTGGGATGATGACACTGATCTAGGTATGGAAATACATCAGGCCAACTAGAACAGGTAGATTGTGTTTGGCAGAAAGCCTTGTGGGATCTAAATTAGGAATCGTTACATAAAACACCTGCTTGGCACTCTATAGCCATCTTATTTCAGATGATGTTAAAAAATTAATTGAAGTACAGAATAAAATTTGGTAATGGCAAAGGTGATATTCATAATATATTAAATATGATACAATCAGTCATTGATGAATCAGAGCAGAAATGCTGACCAATCAGGACAGCAGTGAAAACCAAATTGATTTTGCTATATCAGTCTTGAAGCTGAATACTTTCTCTAGTGCTGAGGATATCTATAAGTTACAGTGTATCCAATAAAAGATTATCACAACAAATTAAAACATACACAGATATTATGAGAATCATAACTAAGACTTCATGTTATAAAAAACTTTTCTTTCCCTTACTCTTGTACTTCAATTACCAATATCTTGAAAACAAGTACATTATACATAAGCATATAATTGCCAAAAAGCTACCCATTAGAAGGCAATATTATTTGTGATAGTTAATTTAGAATTTTATATCTAGTTCTTTTCATCTAAATAAGGTAACTGAATGACAAACGAGGTAACCAAAATTTTAAGAGATTAAATGATTTGCTAATGATCATGCAACTTGTTACTGAAAAAGCTTGTTTGTTTATCTGATGTTGAGGTATTTAGTTTGGACAAAATGGCTGGTAAACAGTGGACTGAATGTGTCAAAGTTCACTTAATATCTCCTAATCCCTGACAAATACAAGAACTATAAAATTTCAGAAAGGAGCAAAACATATATTCCCACCTAAGATTATACAGTTAGGTGATATAGAATATGATTTTTTAGTTGTATCTGAAAAATCAACAGTGGCTGACATTTTGGGTATTCACAACTATTCTGGATCATTTTCTTATGTAGGCATATGGTAAAATGGCATTTCTTTGTTAGGCTTGGCTATGAAATGCGATCTAAGGTAATGCGAATTTCTTCCCAGCAAATTCACATTAATTCCCAGCAATTCACATAAGAGACAGTGACAATGTACTGTACTCCTTTCACCACCTGCATAAGCAAACGATTCCAGGTGGTCGCATGCCCTTCAGCCTCAATCTAGGAGTGAGGACAGTGCAGTGCAAAGACCAGCCAGCCTGGGTGGGCATGCAGGATAAGCGAGAGGTGAACTTTGTTTGTGGCTGACATTTCAGAGGTGTTTCTTATTGCAGTGTTCCCAAGCTGATGTTGACTTATACAGAAATGGGAACCGGAAATGGAACGCAGAGGCTGTGCTGGACAAAGCAAAAGCCTACAGTTGTGACACTGACTTAATGGATCATGAATGTGTCAAGAACACTTTATCAGAGCTGGACTAATGACAATCTCGGTTAAGCAGTGGGGAAATGCTAGTAAAACTGTTGCCTCTGGTAAGTGAGGATGAAGATCATGTACCTAATAAACTCAAAGTACCAGGGAAAATGTCAGAAAATAGAATGTTAGTTCTGTTGCCAATGACTGCTTCTGGTAAGGTATGGCAGGGTATTATCCCTTGTCACAGTGACACATTGCTCCAGGTGGAGGTTGTGGTGTCAGCCTAAGTCCTGGAGTAAAGAGACATAAAGAAGAATCTGTAAACCAACTTACACTGAACAAGTGGAGTGAGGAAAAAAATAAACTGGAATGTCATATTCAAAGCAAATTTTTGGTTGTGCATTTTTATTGCATTACTTAGGCTTTCTGTCTGGTGTACTATCTAAAACTTAGAAAAGAATAAGTGAGTTTGAAAGCAGAAATAAAAGGGACTAAAAGAGAAGTAATGAATGAGGTAGACTTGAAAGAGGCAACTGCTTCTCAATTCCCAATATTAAAACAATTGATTTAGTCACAGTGGCCAATTAGAAGTCAATCCCATAGCAATTACAAAATTTAGTGTGTGGCCTCCATGTTTTCGTCATGATCACAAAATTGACTAATGAATCTTAGGGTGTAAATCCAAGTTTTAATACTCAGTAAATATTCTTAATTAGACAAGGCATAAATAAAGAAGTCTAATAAAATCCCTTGACTCAAATGAGAGATGTAGGTAGGGAAATAGGATGCAAAAAAAAAGAAATATAGCAAATATGGAAAACACCTTTAGGGAAAATTGTGAGTGTGACTATTGGCCCAATGAATTGATTGAACTCAAATGGATAAATGGTCAATAAATTTTTACATAAGTTGTACTTCTAAATAAACCCTGACTCCAGGTTTAAAAAACAAAACAAAACAAAACATGTTAAGTTTAAGGTTTAAAATGACCTTCGATTCTCCATGTTTGGGCAGAGAGCAGACTGAGAAAGCTGTTCCTTAGTCACATTTCCAATTCTCACCGCACATATGGCCAAGGGGGAAGTGGAATAGAAAGATCACACATATATTGAAAGTTGGAAATAGTAGATAAGAGAGCCACTCCCAGAGAGAAAAATTGAGAACAAATCAAGGAATAATCTCCACCCCCAGGTTAGAGGCCCTCAAAATGTCTTCCGAATAGAATTTCATAATTGCTACCAGCAAGTTTGCTTTGTGTTCTCTATTTTTCCGCTTTCTGGGTAGAAGAGCTTACTATAATTATCCTGGTTGATTCCACCCTGGTGTATGGCATGTCTAGGATACATAACTTGCTTTTTGGTTCATGTCTTTATAAAAAAAGGAAACCACATCTAGATTGGATTAAGACACTGCCAAGTTTCACCCATTGAGCTGGACCTAGTAATAGATAGGACTTATGTTCTGTCTTTCATGGGGATGGGGGAATGTTCTGCATCTGAGAAGAAGAGGAAATGCAATATCTAATGATCAAAATAGTGGAGTCATTACAGCTCTTATTTATTTTTAAATTTATTTTTTTTAGGATTTTATTTACTTATTCATGAAAGATACCGAGAGAAATCTGGACACTGGCAGAGGGAGAAACAGGCTCACTTTGGGAAGCCTGAGGGGGGACTCGATCCGAGGATACTGGGATCACAACTTGAGCCAAAGGCAGATGCTCAACCACTGAGCCACCCAGGTGCCCTCAGCTTTTTAAATAAATATTAAGGATTTCTTTTTAGAGAAAGGCCTTTTTTTGAGACAAGCCAGGATAACTCATTTTAGTCAATGAAATTTAGCATTTGTGTTTTATATCACTTTCTGGCTAAGCATTTCGACTTAGTATACACATAGCCTACCATATATTTTTTTTCCTTGTCCTTGGTGATCACTTTTCCACATGAGGCTTGGCTGGTCTGTCAGCCTGAGTCTTAGAATGAGGGGAGAGAGCAAAGTCCTTAGCAAACTTGCAATGGTTAAGTGAGGAGGAAATAAATTTTAATGTTAGAATCCAAAGATATTGTGGGCTTCTTTATTACTGCTTTATTATTAGCCTGTCCTATATGGCAGATCAACTATAATTGGCTGCAAAATGGAGGAAATTTATTGGTTCATGTAACTGAAACTAAAGAAAATGTGAGCTTGTAGCAGGAGTGATTAAGCAGCAAAAAATGTAACCAAATAATTTTTTTTTTTTTTACCTTGCATGGCTCAAGCAACTCCTATCATTGCAAGATGGCTCTCTACTGTTCTTATGATTATGTTCTTCTTTCATATCTAAGAAGAAAAATTAATAGAATTCCCCATAGCTATGTGGAAAAATTAAGAATCTTTCATCTTCAAATGCTCTTAGGAAATATATTTCTGGGTCTCATTGACCCAATTATTCATGTGTCTTAAACTGACCTATGTACCTAGGGGAAATGGATTCTTGTGATTTGCTTGCATTAACCAGAGAGCAGTTCTGGATCTCACTATGAGCTAAGTACCACACACTGCAATTCTAAGAATGGAAATGGGGGTTCCTCAAAGGAAATTTGGGATACTTTAGTATCAGGGTGCAGGAATGATTACAGAGCAGCAAACAGTAAGATTTTATTAAAGATTATAACATGTAAACTGGACAGCTAGTTAAAATTCAAATTTTTTATTAAGATACTTATTTTCTCTGGAAAATATTCTTTTTCTATAAACTGATATTTAACTATCATCTGAGGGAGAAACTGTTTTGGGGAAAAATTAATAATTGTCTACATTTTTAAAAAGCCAAGAGGAAATAGATATTTATATTTTAACATTTCTAAATAGAGTTAACCTAACTTTTATAGTACATACATTTTGCCATGATAGCATTAGAAAGTTTATTCATTTTTCAGATGACGTGTCAAATGGGCAGTGTTTTCTAGAAGTAGACCTAGACAATATCTATTACAAGGTGGCCTCCAGCTGCTATTTTTTGGTTTATAAAATGAATATATTACATTAATAGGACATGATTTTGATAAAAATTTATGTTGACAGCATACAATACACCTTAGATTGCCCACATACCAGGTGATAACAATATTTCCAAAGAGTAAAGATGCTATGTCAAAAAGATTCTATAAGATTTGTGCTCTATGCAAACCAAGCACTTTATTTTTTGTCAAGATTAATTATTACTTTAAAAAATTAGTTATTGGGCAGCCCGGGTGGCTCAGTGGCTTAGCACCACATTCAGCCCAGGGCATGATCCTGGAGACCCAAGATAGTCTCCCACATCAGGCTCCCTGCATGGAGCCTGCTTCTCCTTCTGCCTGTGTCTGTCTCTCTCTCTCTCTCTCTCTCTGTCTCAAACAAATAAATAAATAAAATCTTTAAAAAAACTAGTTATTACTTGTATCATCATATTTCATAGTTATAGCTTAAATAATTAAGGTTTTTATTCATCCAAAGAAGAATTAAGGAAAATGTAGAATATTACATGGAAATGATTCTATATTTATATTTAGTTCTTTATTTTTCTAGCAACTTTAGTAAACAGTTGCATAATCCAAGTCAAAATAAAGTTGACGTTTATTTATTTCAATCTCTCTGTAAAAATTTAAGGATTTCCAGTTTCTTTATTCCTGGATAGAACTGGTCTCTAAGTAATTGGCTACAAAGTTGTTTTTATCTAATTAAACAAAACACATAAATCAGTTTTGTTACTCTTCCTGTGTGTGTGTTTCATTTTTTTGTCCGCATCTAGATTTCCCTATATCTTTAACCTATATCCTTTCTTTCACTATAATCATTACATATATGCCACCATTATTTTTATTAAACAATGTTGATTTATTTCTGAAAACGTAAAGGTAGAGATTGAAAAGTTTTATTTGAATATAGTTCTTACAACCAAAATTCCCTCAGGTCACAAGATAAGAAAAAAAAATAGATTCTATTTTGAAATTTTCTGACACTTTTTTGGCAAGCTGTAAGAAGTTTATTTTTCAGGACTTGTATTACAGAGCAAAATGAATCATATAATCAAATATAAAAATGGCTTAGCATTCTACACTTATCTGGCCTAATGATTTATTTTTATACTTAGTGATAATAGAAAATGTACAACAGATTGACCCAATAAAATCTGAAATTTATTTTCTTCCTTTTTGTGTGGTGATTGGTATTAGCATTCTATGTTGTTACTATATACTCTAATATACAGATTTTCACACTTCATGCTATATGTGTTTTGAAATTCAGATGCACATTCTAATCTGATAAAATAAATACAAACTGATTTTTTCTTCAGCTTTAATAAAAACATATTTTAGGTATAGTAATAGTTCGCATTAAAAAAGGTCAATTTCAGTTAAATTAAATATTTAAAGGTAACATAATCATCTTTCTTAATCATCAGGAAAGTTTAATAAATTGATGCATTTCCTTACAGACAAAATAACCTAGAATAAAGTCTACCAACTTATAGAAGCCTGTGGTTGGTGAGAATATTTGAAAACTTTTCCCAATACAAAATCTGCCTCATGGCTACTACTTAAATGTGTTTATTTCTATGAGGCAAAAATAGAGGAAGTTTTATTTTTCAATAAAAGCTCTTCTCAAAGCTATCAAATGTGCCTTTGATACATTTTACAAGTGTTAAAAAGAGTTCAATAAAAACAATATTTTACCTGTTATTTAGTTCCAAGTGTGAGTAAGTGAATGTGGTTTTACTAAAGATGTAAATTAAGTGTGAATCAGCTAAATACACTACATACCAATTGTAACAGATAAATAGAAACAAAAAATTAAATAGAAATTTTTCAATATTAGAAATTAGAAAAACCACATATAAGTACAATCAAACATTGTCACTCTCTGAAGAATAATAATTATTAATTTTCCTATAGTTAAGAGTCTCATGGTTTGTGTCACTCTCTGATTTCATCTTATTTTATTTTTCCCTCCCTTCCCCTACGTTTATCTGCTCTGTTTCTTAAATTTCACATATGAATGCAATCATATGATGTAGAAATTTTAAATTTCAGGATTTTTTCTTTATTTTACAGTCAGTGTTTGAGATTCTATTCACAGCATTGTTTTTAGCTTGACTAAATTTTAAACAGGTTTCTTCTTGACTATAGGCCCTTGATCTCCCTTTTCATCTGAAAACTTGCAGTTGCAAAATCTTTCTGTGTTCCTTTTAAGATGTAAATCTTTTATAAACCATAATGTCTTTCTCAAGGATCTGAGAGTCATCATTTTGAAATGTAATCATCTGAGAAAAAAGAGCTAGCACATCTATCTCCCAGTCTCTGTGGGAAAGTAGAAGACAAGCTTAACTAAGGGGCAATTAGCAAACACAGCTAGCCTGATCATGTTGACCAGTCTTCCTGCTCCTGTTTTCCAGTACTTTTCCATGAGCTAATCCTAGTGTTTTGAAAAGCCTTCTGCCTTTAGTTTCAGAGGATTTGAGTTAAATATCTTCCCTACTGTCTCTCTCCTTTATTGCAATAGTCTTAAATAAAGTCTACCTTGACCATTTAACTGGTAGGGTACAATTTTATTTTGTAGTTATATAAATTAATAATTATATATTCCTGTTGGATTGTCTATGTTATTGTCATAAAATATTTTTATTTCAACTAATATATCTTGCATAATAATTTAGTATTTTTTGACTAATGTTTACTTTACATATTTTTCTATCTTTGACCTCAATTTATCTATGGTCTTGGTATATCCTAGTAAGTAGCAGATAATATTTTATTGCTACTATTATTAGTTATTTTAATCATCCTGTGGTCTTTTATTTAGAATATTCGATGTAATTAAAAATAGAATGTCTAATATAATAACCATTGTAGTGTGTTTATATCTGAACCAACACAATTTATTGATAAGACAATCTAAATGTTTCCTTTTACACTGTATTTATCTATTTGTTCCTGAATATTTCTCTCCTGTTCTCTACTTTATTGTCCTTTTTGGGGGTAATCAAATAATTTTTATTTGATTTTCTTATTCTAGATTTCAATTAAACATTTTTTCTTATTTTAGAGTTATTCTAGAGATTATAATTGTATCCATTATGTTTTTGAATATTGTTTATGCCATTTTCCTATCTACTCCTCCTGTGTCTCAGATTCAAAAATATGTTAGACCTTTTATTAGTATATCATCTATGTACTTATCCAATATTTTGTTGTTGCTTTCTTTACTGCTTCCATTTTGTGTATTCTATTAACCTGTCTTCACATTCACTAGTTTCATCAATTGTGCGTAACTCTTATTAAAACAATATTTTGAGTTATTGATTTCAGGTATTGTATTTTTATGTTTTAGAATGTCCATTAGTCTACTTTCATATATTTCAAATCTCTGATGAACTTTCCAATGTCTTTATCCATATGATCATTTTTTTCCTTTAGTTTTTGAACATTTTAATAATAATTATCCCAAAATCTTTCCTATTAATTTCAATACCGGGATCTTCTTACATCTCTTGTCTAGTTTCTTTTCCCTTTGAAATTAGCTACATGGTCTTGTGTGCTCGTTGTAAATTGGGGTTTCAGGTCCATCAGGTATAAAAAGAACTGCAGAGGCTTTAGAAAACGTTTTCATCCTCAAGAGGTCACCCTCTTCATATTTAACAGACACTGTAGGGAGTTGATGCTGATAAGATTAACTCCTAAAATCAGGATTTAAACTATATTAGTGCTGGGTTATAATTGTATAGGAATCAATATACCTCTTATTCTCCCCTGTTGTTAAAGTGTGGTCTTTCCAAACTTTCAAGTATCCCCTTTTTGAGCATTTGCTTCCTCAGGTCTATAATATGGCAAAGATCTAATTTTATCACCCAGAGGTTTTAGTTTATCTCTTTAGTCATCTGCCACAGGTAGATTCAAAATAAGGCAAATGTCCTTAAAGAGGAGACTAGCCATGAATTTAAATACCTTCAAATAAGTCTCCAATATTCTCAATTTGATCTACTGTAACTGCCATATTTTCTTCTGGCTTCTCTTGTTCTGGAAGAGCAGCATTTTCCAGGAGCTAATCCTAGGTTCTCAGCTTCTAAATCTGCCTTGAACTGATAAATGTGCCCCAGAGAAAAGCAGTTGTAGAAACTGTGTCAATTAATCATTTTCTGTAGGGTTTTCCGTCCTTGCCAGTTTTATTTTCGAGCTCCTCCCTCTAGAGAGTTTTTGTCTAAGCTCTTGAAAGTCTGTGATAAACTTCATTCTGCTTTCAGAGACTTTTGAATAGTTCTGTAGCATCCACCACTATCTAAATTCAGTAAAGACTTTATATTAAAACTGAACTTCTTTAGACCCATCAAATCTAAATTTTGTCAGTCCAATCTCCACAACCACTAGAAGTTTTGCTGGTTTTTCTTTCTTCCTTCAGCTACTTTTTGTGTGGGGGAACACACAGTTCCTCAGCTTCTACTCTAAATCAAGAAATGTCAAATGTTTACAGAATTAAGCAAATGTTCACAAGAAGAAAGAAGAAAGAAAAAAGAAAGAAAGAAAAAAAGAAAGAAAGAAAGAAAGAAAGAAAGAAAGAAAGAAAGAAAGAAAGAAAAGAAAAAAGAAAGAAAAGAAAGAAGAGAAAGAAGAGAAGAGAAGAGAAGAGAAGAGAAGAGAAGAGAAGAGAAGAAAAGAAGAAAAGAAAAGAAGAAAAGAAAGGAAGAAAAGAAAAAAGAAAAGAAGAAGGAAGGAAGGGAGGGAGGGAGGAAGGGAGACAGAAAGGAGGGAAAGAAAAATGTGAATCCTCAGCTTACATCTCCTGTTAGGGATTTTATTCCATTTAGTTTGGTTGCTTCTGTGATCTATTATGTCTTTGAAAAACATAATTAAAAAAATTATCCACCTTTCTAGTTACTACCAATGAAAGTGCTGTCCTACTTCAATATACTACATTCTACCTGGAAACAAAATAAAGGCAAAGCAAAAGGGTAGCATTCTTGTATGATTCCACAAATATAGACAGGCTCTGAGAATTTTCTGGTCTACCTATCTATCATACACTGTGATATGAGATGGAAGTTGTTTTTTATTTTTAAATTTTTTTAGAGATTATTTATTAGAGAGAGAGAGAGAGAGAGAGAGAGAAGGCACAGAAGGAGAAGATCTTTAAGTAGACTCCCCACAGAGAGCAGCGTTGGAAACAGGGCTCTATCCCAGGAACCTGAAATCAACACCTGAGCTGAAATCAAGAGTCAAATACTTAACTGAATAAGCCACTCAGACACCTCAGTTTGTTTTTTAAAATTTAACCTTAGGGAGACTACTGCATATTATAATTTATCTAAAAGTGTTGTATTCCATAATTATTTTTAAACATCAGGTAGTTTACAGGACTAAAACATGACAGATGTCTCATACGTGGCATCTTAGCATTCTTCTGGGAAAACTAGAAAAAAAAATTCACAATTAGAAATTCTTTAGGCTTATTCCTAGATATGTTATTGATTTTGCTGTAATTATAAATGGTATTGACTCCTTAATTTCTCTTTCTCCTGCTTCATTAGGGATGTATAGAAATGCAATCAATTTCTGTACATTGATTTTGTATTCTGTTGACTCTACTGAATTTATCAATTCTAGCAGTTTTTTGGTGGAATATTTTAGATTTGCTATGTAAAGTATCATGTCATCTGCAAATAGTGAAAGTCTTACTTCTTTCTTGCTGATTTGGATGTCCTTTGCACTGTTGGTGGGAATGAAAACTGGTACAGCCACTCCGAAAAACAGTATGGAGTTTCCTCAGAAAGTTAAAATAGAACTATCCTATGATCCAGCAAATTGTGCCATGAGGTATTTATCCAAAGAATAAAAAAATACTAATTCAAAAAGATATATGCATCCTAATGCTTGTAGCAGCATTACCCACAATAGCCAAGATATGAAAACAGCCCAAGTATCCATCAACTGATGACTGGATAGATTTGGAATATTATTCAGCCATAAAAAGAATGGAATCTTGCCATTTCAAATGACATGGATGTGCTAGAGAGCATTATGCAAGCAAAATAAGTCAGTTATAGACAGACAAATGCCATATGATTTCACTCATATGTGGAAGTTAAGTAGCAAAACAAAGGGGAAAAAAAGAGAAGGAGGAAAGCCAAGAAACAGACTCTTAACTGTCAAGAACAAACTGGGGATGCCTGGGTGACTCAGTTGGTTAATTGTCTGCCTTTGACTCAGGTCATGATCCAAGGGTCCTGGGATCCTGCCCTGTGTTGGACTCTCTGCTCATCCACGAACCTATTTCTCCCTTTCCCTTTGCCTGCTGTTCCCCTATCCTGAGCTCTCTCTCTCTCTGTTAAATAAATAAATAAAATCTTTAAATATAAAAAAAGAAGAAACTGATGGTTACCAGAGATGGAGTGATGGGTTAAATAGATGATGAGAATTAAATAGTGTACTTGTAATGAGCAGTGGGTGTTGTATGGAAATGTTGAATCACATATTGTACACATGAAACTAATACACTGTATGTTAACTGAGTGGAATTTAAGTAAAAACTTTAAAACTTAAAAAAAAAATCCAATAATTCAAGGGGATAAGGATTTTTTATTCTAGACAGTTTTTCCTGTTTATATAAAGTAGAAATATTACTAAAACTGAAAAGAATTATTTATTATGCACTATTTTTATCAAAATATGTTAAGAAATCATAAACTCATTGATCCTTCCTATATTATTTATCTACCCTTTTAGTTTATAATGTGGTAGTTCTACTCCACAAAAAGATGATGCTCTTTTTTAACAATCAATTGCATTATTTCTTATCAGATATTAGCTGTGGACTTGTCATATATGGTCTTTATTATGTTGAGATACGTGCCTTCCATGTCTAAATTGTTAAGAGTTTTTATCATGAATGAAGGTTGAATATTGTTGTCACTTTTAAGTGTGTTTGGTTAAATTAATCACCAGAAGAATTTTGATAATCGAGTGTTTAAGTCTGACCTTTTGGCAGTTAAAACCTCTTTTGCCCATTTGAAATTCACTCCAAAATTTTTGGCTAAATACTATATAATTATATTTACCACACTCTAAGGATTTTAGTTATTCTTTAATCATGTATTATTATATATATATATATTTATAATATTGTAGATTTCATGTTGAAATAGCTTTAATCTTTTATTAAAATTCAATGTTTTATGAAATGAAAGCTATTAACAGGTTATGTAATCAATAAGAAACAATATTGAAAATACATATATATATATATATACTCATAAAAATTCAGAAATAACAAAAACCTACACCCACCAACAAAATCATAACTGATCTAAATTTGATTAAAATATCAGTAGTTAAGTGAAAGTGTACTTTACTGAGACTCATGTTAATGTAAAGAAGGTATAGAACAAATGCTCTCTGCATTTTGCCTCACAAGTGAAACTCAAGGACAACTAGAAAAGTCTAGAAAGATATCAGAGAAATCAGATGATAAATTATTGTATTGAGAAAGGCAAAGACTTTCTTAAATGACTAATAATACATCAACTGAAGAGCAGGCTGGGTTCTAGTGATGATAATTCATAGCAATACACAAAGCACCATATATGCTTTCAGGAAAATACTGAAATCACTGGTAATAGAAGTAATGCAGATGTCTATTTGAAAGAATAATAATAAATAATAAATTAAATAGAGCCACTTGGGTGGCTCAGTCGGTTAAGAGGCTGCCTTTGGCTCAAATCATGATCCCAGAATCCTGGGATCCAACCCTGCTCAGCAGCATGTTTTCTTCTCCCATTCTTCTTTCTCCCTCTGCCCTCACCCAATCCCATGCTCTTTTTCTCTCTCTCAAATCAATAAATAAAATATTTTAAATTAAATAATTAAATTAAATTAAATTAAATTAAAAATAAATAAATAAAAGTCTTCCCAGTTATGTAATAATAGTTTCTTCCAAAAGAATTAACTAGTCATTTCAATATAGTATTTGTTTTGGCAAAGTTTAACTGTTACATTTAAATTTGTCCTACCTGATTCCTCAAAGTCACTGTTGTAGGCTTTCCAGGTTTCAGTTATTCGAAGAAGATTCTCTTCCATGGCTTGAATGTCCATGGAGGGGCAGTTGCATTCTGGAAATTTGGGACCACACTGACACCAGCAATCATTGTCCTTGCAGATAAACTCTCCCTCTGAATTGCAAGCAATGTAGCTCAAAGCTGCTTGTACAAAACGCTCCTGAAGATAATCTGGAAGGAGGACTTGTAGCCCTTAAAGAACAAAAAAAGCACATACTTTTTTTGAAAAAGAAAAAATATATATAACACAGTTTTAAAATATTCAGAAAGGCCAAAAATTTAATATACAAGTCATGGATTTAAAACTATCATTAGAAAATTATTTAAGCCAAAAGAAAAAAGAAAAAAAAGAAAATTATCTAAGCCAACAAAATTTCAACATAGGAGGGCTCTCCGCACTGTTCAAGAATCCTGGAAATTATAGATTATCTGATTTTTAATAATTTGTTTAATTGTTTTTTTCTTTATTTTTAAAAAATTTCTTAAAGTTTCCCAGTTAATATACAGTATTATATTAGTTTCAAGTGTATGATATAGTAAATACAATTAGTAAAACATAGTAGAACAATTCCATACATCACCCAATACTTATCAGGGCAAGTGCACTCTTTAATTGCCATCAACTATTTAACCCAGCCCCCTCTGGTAAACATCCCTTTGTTCCCTATGATTAAGAATCTGTTTCTTCCTTTGTTTCTCTCTCTCTCTGTTTTTCCCCCTTTGCTCATTTGTTTTGTCTTTTCAATTCCACATATAAGTGAAATCATATGGTATCTGTCTTTCTTTTTGGTTGGCTCTTTCACTTAACTGTTTAGAATATTTGGATACTTTTACCAAGGAGATAGATCCTAAATTGTTTAGAATATTTGGATAAATCTAAATTGTTTAGAATATTTGGCTATTTTTACTATGGAGATTGATCCTATACCTTTAAAAAGAGGCAGGTATTTATTGCCACCATTTGATTTCAAATAGTTTTCAATACTTTCATTTTACTTTCAGATTATCAGCCCATATTTACACAGATATTGACGAGAGAACTGAAGGCAAGCTGAGGACAAAACAGAAGCTGAAGCCTTGTAACCCTCTGCCCCCAGGTGGGATTTGTGTGACATTCTTCCAGGAAGCTCCCAGCTATCTTAAATATCCCTTTTCCTTACTTCTCCTAACTCCCAAATATATAATCAGTCACCCCTCACAAGCCTGGAGCAGCTTCTTTTCCTGCCCACCCATCCTGTCCCCGTGCTTTAACAAAACCACCATGTTACAACAAAGACAGCTCAAAAATTCTTTCTTGGTCATAGGCTCCAGATCTCATCCAAGCAAACCCCACCTATATTCCAAAATTACATCAGATATTATGATACAATAAACTGTGGCATTGGTAAACCAGTTACAAAATATTGATGATAATGCTTACGTCATGTCATTAACAAAACATAACTTAAAGGACTCTATTGTTCAGGAATGATCTCTAAGACTGACTACAGGGAAGCAAATGGATTGCTTTCAGTTGTTTCACAGGTCATGTCCTTACCATTTATTAAGACAACCCCCGTTGATATGTTTCATTACTTTTCTACATGGAAGTTTAGTAAAGTTAATATCTCTTCAGAAAAAATTTAAAAATGAAGATAAGGCTACATGATTAATATTTAGGGTTCCCTAATGGTTTCATATTTATTCTGATATTTCAAGAAAATATAGTTTCAATCTCAGCATTTTTTTCTACATAGGAAAAATAAAAAAGCTAAATATTCAAAGTGATCAGTACCAAAAGTAAACAAAAAAGGAAAAATTTGGCCAATATCTAATTGCTATTTACTACAAAATTGGATATTTACAATTGTGTTTAAAAGAAGAAAACTTACAATCTATAAAACCGCACTAAAAATAACTAAGGTTTTTTCGGGGGTGGGGGGAGAAGTCTAAAGACCAACCGCCCAAAACTTTGGTAATTTTTAACCAGACCAGTAACATAAACAATAATTGATACCTAGGGAGATAACTTCCATTGCCTTGATAGATAAGTCAGAATAATTGGAGGCTTTTCAAGGGATTTTTTTTTAATGTATAGAAACAATAGAGTAAAAATACCAATAAGATTGTTATTACAGGGGGCCCCTGGGTGGCTCAGTCAGTTAAGTGGCTGCCTTTGGTGTAAGTCATGATCTCAGTTCAGGGTCTAAGGTCCTAGACTCATCTTGATCCTCCCAGCTCCCTGCTTGTTTACTATAAGGCTATACATAATCCTTTGACTTCCTTGTGGCCTGTGAAACTAGTTTCTAATAAACTATTAAAAATATCAAAAGAAGAGAAAAGAAAAGAAAATTTATTCCATCAATGGATAAAATAGGACACAAAATTCTTTCATAAAGCAATATCATTTTATTTTTATTATAAGCAAAAAAAAAACCAACAAAAACATAGTGAACTGTCATTAACAATTACTGTAAATCTTCTATTTGATAATAAACCAGCCCTTTGTCAATTTTGTTGAAATAAAACATTAGGAAGGAACTAATCTAGAAAAATATTTGTTGCTCAATCATATGAATCATTCACATCTCAGCTTCTGGGAATTTTACCAAAAAGTTATTATCAAGACTCAATAACCAAAAAAAAAAAAAAAAAAAAAGACTCAATAAATGACTTTTCATTATACCTTTACTCTTTCACTCAGAAGAACCTTGTTTCATATGTTAAATTCATAAGGGGTTGAAAACATTGGAATATTATTAACCTCAATACATATTTTCTAATACTTCCTTAAGGGTTACTTTTTGTCATATACCTTGCATATATAGTAACCAATATTCTGGAGTTGTAGATACAGCTTTTTCAATTTTTGAACTGTCATGTCTGTAATCTAGTTGGCTAAGCAGATCTCAGGGTCAAACAAACGTAAATCCCGCTTACTCACTGCCAAAAAACATTTGATTTCATTTTTTAAAGTCAGAATTAATGTACAATGTGCATCTTTTTGATATCTCACTTCTGAATGTTAATTCTAACATAGTTAAATCATGGAATTTTGTTCTGTTATTTGTTGCCTAATGCTTTCACCTTTAATAAATCTTATTGATGTTTTCCTTGCTCTGATGAAAGTCTACTTTGAGACTCCAGTGTTTCCAATTGCCACAGAATGACCTAAAATCTTTTATATCCTTCATGTGTCATGGTACCATCGATCGAGAATCTAATGCTTGGCATTTTTTTTAAGTGGAAAAGGGCTACTATTAAAAGAGTGGTTGAAAATTGAATCAACATAAATGTTTAGACCATAAATATAGATGAAGTTTGAGAAAGAACGCAAGGGAAGTTAAAGTCTCTAATACTGATTTCCTGAGATTATCTTTGGAGAAGTCTTTGAGCTACAGAGCAACAAATAAAGTTGTGATAGACCATTGAAAATATAGGCCTAGGAAACAGAGACAAAAAATAGAGATGCAGATCTCTGTGCTCCTCACATAAACTGGAAAAAAAAAAAAAACAGCTATTTAAAAGAGGAATGTTGCTTCACTTATTCCTGTGTTAATTTTTTTCAAGATACATAGGAAGTTGAGCTTTGCCTTTATAATATAATATTCTGAAAACTAAGCACAGTATTTCACACAAACAGCAAAAATTTAAAAATCAGGTTAATAAATATTAATGGGTCAATTAAATAAACATATTGGATATATATATATATTCCTTATTCTTTTTGATGAAACTTAATATTCTGCAGGCAAATTGATCCGTACATTTTAAAAGGAGTAAACAGAATTACAAGTAATATTGGTCGATTGCATTTGTTTAAATTAAAAAAATGTTTCAATAACTTAAAATCTAGGATTGATAATGAGAAATTCGATGGCATTTAAAGCTCAAATTTTTAAGTACCTTCTTTGCAATTTGTATACAATTCAAAATAGATGAGATTCATTTATTATTTACCATATATTGAAATAATGCAAAGCTGCTACATTTTCCAAAATTGAAAAGTTGAGGAAAAATGTCAGATTTTCTGGAACTTGTCAGCACTCTTATGTAAAACTGAATAATGTAAATGCAACTCTAACTTTTGTCATTAAAAAAAAAGTAGACGAGGGAAAAGGTAGACAAGGGAAGAATAACTCAAAATTATCCCTTTGATCAGTCAACTTAATTTAGACAATGTGTCATCAAAGACTTTTCTGAACTTCTTCAACTAGTATATATTTAAATATGTTTAAACATGAGTATTCATAGCTTTCCCTACGTATATGAATAAGTCCACACATCAATAGCCTATTTGGGAGAAGTATATATATCTGCTACAAGTTGTTTAATAATCCTCTATTAAACTATCTCACAAAATACAAGAATAGAAAAAAAGGTAAATTATTACCATTATCACATTATCCATCATTATAATGGAAATATAAATATTTTGTTAATATATTCCCAAATATGTTTCTATCTGTCAGAGGATAAATGCAGTTCTAGCTAGCATATTAGGTTATATTTAAAATATCAACAGTTCATGCTACTGTGTGCATAAATATTGTTACACCTTTTACTAGAATTTATGAGGAAAAGGTCAAAACACAGACAGACCTATGAAAGAATTACTGCATATAAAAACAAAAATTACTGTATGGAAGTAAAATACTATCACAATGAATTCTCAATTATTATATATAGATTACCTAACTTAAGAAGCAAAGTGAATTTTTAACATTTTCTCCATTTGGTCTAGAATGTTAGTATCGGTTAGAAATTAGGAAATTAGCATTTTATGAAATTTTAACAGCCTATTTCTGCATATCCAGCTAGTATAAAAGAACAACAACAATGATAGCAACAGCAAAAAGAAGAAGAATGAAAACACAACTGGATAATTATTATCCAGACTGATAGAGAATTAATGAAATTTTAGCCACATACCTTGCAACTGAATCTTATTCTCAGGACTTTGAACCAGAACAGAACTGACTGAATCTAGGTTGTCATAGTTACTGCAGCCAAGAGGACCAGTCCGTGTTTCTGTTACCTGACAAACAAAACATCAACTTTATTATATAAATCAGAGTTTACCATGTTCTTCTGGCCCAATGTAGTTGTCACGCACTGATATTATACTCTGCTGGCAAACATCACTGAAAGGCCTAGGATCTGATACATACCAACAATACACACACCTAAGCACAGAGAAGACAAATAACTCCCTTTGTCTTCAATTCCATTTTCTTCCCTTTGGCCAGGCATAAATCTTCTAGGAGAATAACAGAAGCCCTCTTTGGTCAAAAGCATCACTCACCTCAGGTCATTGATTTTACCCAAGATATGACAAGGGCATGCTCCTTTAGATAGAGAGCAAGTTTTGACTCATATGAGGATTGTTTTTTGTTTGTTCATTTTTCCTCAATAAATCAGATCTATCTGTCAGGCTACTGTCTAAAAGCTTATTTTATTATTTTATTCTACTTAAAAATCTATAATTTTCCTGTCTTATATGGTGCCATCAAAGTCCAGACTCTTCTGCTTGGTTTCCATGTGTCCCATTTCCCCCCAACAGGCATAAATTGCTCTCCAGCAGGACATTCTTAAATCTGTCTTTGCTTATCCAATATCCTCCACCCTCACCCCTCTTGTCTCCTCTTTGACTAATTGAGTTTATCTATCCTCATGATTAAGTACATTTTCAAACACCCACACAAAGTATTCGTTAATGACTTCTACTTGTGTTTTTCCTCCTGTTTCTATTAAGTTGTGGTTTGCAGTGCTCAGCCTTGGGAATAATTATGGAATCACATATTGCCGACTGATTTTTCCATGGATGTCTCAGGATTTATTGCATCAGAAGATGAGGAGGAGTTTAGTCAATTATGGAAGACTAGAAGCGTATTCTCAGTATGATTAAAAAACCCCATATTTTAAAGCAGGGGAATACTGTAATGATCTTAGTATTTTAAAAAGATACTCTCCACTCCACAACAAGAATGGTTTGTAAAAAAATAATTCAGGTAATTTCATTTCACCATTCACAACTCCACAGCGTCTTCCATCTTACTGAGAGTAAAAACCAGAGCCCTTCCTAGAACTACAATATGTCATATTATTCTGTTATTCCTGTTATCTCTGTGAACTCATCCCTTCTCCTGTTTTCCTCATTTACTCTGCCCCAACTACACTGGCTCTTTGCTGTTGCTTGAACATATTCTTTATCTTCCTGCCTCAGACTTTCTTTCTCTTTCTTCTTTTTAAAAAAAAGATTTTATTTAATTATTTGACAGAGAGAGTGCGAGAGAGAGCAAGCAGAGAGACAGGCAGAGGGAGAGAGCATAAGCAAGAGGAGAGGCAGGCAGAGGGAGAGGGAGAAGCAGGTTCCCCACTGAGCAAGGAGCCCCACCCCAGGACCCTGGAATCATGACCTGAGCAGAAGGCAGATGCTTAATCAACTGAGCCACCCAGCGCCCCAACTTCAGGATTTCTGACATGCTATTCCTGTATCTGGAATGCTAGTCCTCAAAATATTTTTTAAGCTCACTGTTTCACTTCTTTCAAGTTTTGTTCAAATGTCACTCTCTCAGGACTATTTGGACTAACCTATTTTAAATGAATACACCTCCCCATGCTTCACTCTTTCAACCATTATTTCCTTTCTTCACCTTGTTCTACCTTTTCCACAGTAGTAATCAGCTTCTAACATGCTGTATAATTTGCTCATTTATTATGATTACTGCTGACACTTTTCATTGGAATGCAAGCTCCACAAGTACAGGAAATACTGCCTATTTTGTTCAGCATAGTGTCTACATCACATATTAGGTTGTAGTGTAAGCCCATGGACATTGATTAAGAGAAAGAGAAGGGGACAGTTTGAGGGGAAAATCATAACAAGGAAGACATTAAGACCATTATCTAGATGACAAAGACCTGAATGAAGCAGTGGCAAGAAGACTTATCTGAAGAAGATGGATTATGAAAAAGTTAGATCTGGCAAGATTATGAAATATTGAAAATATACACAATGGAGAGAGGGAAAGGCAACTGAGATTTCTAGCCTAAGCGATAACATTTAGATATGTTGCAAATAGTCTCCACTGTAGAGAACATGTAAGAGAGCATGGCTTGGAGCATTCTGACTCTGAAAGGCGTAACATTCTCCATTGGAAACATCCAATAAGAGTGACAGTGCAGATCTATTTTTTAGACATTTTGTCAAAGATAGGATTACTAACTGAGGAGTTCAAAACTTACAGGTAATAATCAAAGACAAAAGGATAGATATGTCAACTGAGATTCACTGAGTGAATGTACAATTTGTATCATGACAACTCTATATCATATTTTGTAAAGAACAAGTTCTTAAAAATAACAAATATTGACTATGAGTACATTGCAACAGTTGAGAATGCAGTTTATCATGGGGAAGACAATACTTTTTCCCCGAACATTGCACCAATTTTGGATACTCTCTACCACTGTTTTCTCATAGTGATACTGACCATCACTTATTTTGTTCAGGGTAATCATTTCTAACGTTGACATGTATAACATACATGTAAGTGTGTGTATATATAAATGATATTTAAATATAAATGATTATCAACAAAAGGGTAATAAGGGGATTAAAAGTACTAAAGGAAATACTTCGGGTTTAAGGTAATTTAAATCTTCATGTTGTCCTATCATGTAATTTTATTGTCCCTCAATACACGCAAACACACATACCCACCACAGTAATATAAACAAATTCCAATGCTTGTAATTTTAAGGAAATTTTTAAAATAAAATTGGCTTCAGGCACACATTGAAACATATGACATTGAATATGACATCTTGGAAGTTGGAAGACAATCTTGTAAACACTTAACTCCTGAAAGAGGATAAGTAGTATCACTCCATCTCTTTACAGACCATTCAGTTATATCAAGTTACTGTGTTCTTGAGAAAAATGCAGGAAATTTAAATAATGGTCTTATAAATTTGGGGGTTTGAATATATCTATGGATCTATAGATTGCTTTAATCTGTAACCTTTCATGATATACAATAATATATACAATAATAAAAATCTAGCATATCCTACATATAATTTTATTTTGTTCTTTATCATTCACCACTGAAATTACTGATAATTATCTGATTTAATATAAAAATCTACAAACCCTGGCACAGTCAATAATGCAAACTCCTTGTTTTCAATTGTTTTATATTTAAAACTCCTACATGTCTTACTAGTGTCAGCACTAATAAATGCATCCATGCTTATTTTGTTTTTTCAATACTAATGAAATAAATAAAAATGAAAAGAAAATTGTAAAAGCCCATTTTTTTTTGTATAAACTCTTCAATAGACATATTAACTCTACCAAATTAAATTATGCAGTTGTGCCACAGACAGCTTGAACTTTTGTCATCAGCTAATAGATGAATATCTGATAGAGAGGTCTTCCTACATAATGTAAGAAATGAAGAATGACTTGACAGAGAAGCATAAAAATGAATAAGACTGACAGGATTCAGTATTTTAAGATTGATGTATCAAATGAGAAAACAATTTTTATTTATTTATTTTATTCATCTGTTGAAAGGAAGATGTTGAAAGCAAGGGGATGTAATCTTTCGGATCCAAAAATGATGCCTTTTCTGAGGTGTTACTCTAGTTTGTGGTTGTGACTGAGAACCATGAAGAAAGTTACATGTGCTTTGAGGGGCCTGGAAGGCTGAGAGACTGGTGTGGAGGACACAAACATTGAAGATATAACTCAACCAGCTGTAGAAAGTAAAATCGAATCTTCAAGATCAATTAAGGACAAGTTTGTCTTCAAAATATAAGAGATATGTCCTTTCCTTCTATAACTGACTTAGGTAAATTGTGTTTTAAGTATATTGTTAAAATCAAGAAGATACAAGAGATCCTTTCAACTTTTCCTGTATTGTTTTTATATTGTTTCATTAAACTACTGCATGATATTTTCACAGTTGGAGAATTTTACAGGGTGCAAAACAAAAATACATAACCTTCCTAATGCAAAGAGATGCCTTGCAAGTAACTATATTAACAAATAGTATTGGTTCAAGTTTATTTGGATTAAAAGAAAATGATACAAATAATTCACTTGGAAATAAAAACCAATCCTTATGATTTTCTATCAAATTTACCTAT
Source organism: Canis aureus (assembly GCF_053574225.1). Taxonomy (NCBI): domain Eukaryota; kingdom Metazoa; phylum Chordata; class Mammalia; order Carnivora; family Canidae; genus Canis; species Canis aureus. The sequence continues at coordinate 15,542,790 of NC_135648.1, forward strand.
AGTCTTACATATTCTAAAGATGATCTAATGCCCCAGTGATGCACTGGAATTATGAAATTAATTCAGTGAAAACTAGTTGAAGAAAAGCTCTCTGAAGCAAAAACAAGTTTTCATATATTAAAAAAGTGAAGAAAGAGGGACAAAGAAGAGTAAACAAACAGAAAAACATACTACTTTCTAAATGAAAATAGTACTATTAAAGAGTTCATAATCTTCAAACTCAGATATATATTTAAAATATTTGCAGTCAAAATCATAGTAATATTAACTAATTAGAGGAAAATACACTTTTTTTTTTGAGGAAAATACACTTAAATGAACATTTTGGGGTCAACTATCCTAACTCCACCGCTTACTAAAGAGGAACCTATTCAAGTTTCAGGTTCTTTTGGGTGGAATAGCTAAAGTTTTCTTAACAGTTTCATGTGGTTGGGAAACAAAAATGAGGTAATCCATAAAAAGTGCTTACCAAGGGCCTGTCCTACAGTTATTATTTCAAGGTAAATGTAAAGAAAGTGTAAATGTTTACTATTAAAAAAGCAAAAGCACAATAATATCTCAACTCTTGGAAAGTTATTGGAATTATCTATACCCAACCTCTCAATCAAGATTATAAGATCCTAATACTTTTCCTGACTCCAGTGTGCTGAATGTTAATGCTTTTCTCTATAAGATAGTGTAAAGGGGCCCAAATTTTACAATACCTTAAATCAAACTCACCCATGAATGAGAGTATGTAGAAGTTTTGTACAAGATCATATGAATATGCAATTAGAGCATAATATTGTAAGAATAATCATGACAAGACTAAACTAGAAATATTGGCATGGGGAAAAAATAAGAAATTCAATTACAAAGAAAAGAATAACAGCAGCTACAGTGAAAATAGGGTAAGTTTTCTCATCTGAAGTATAGAAGACAAGGAGTCTCATATGATTATGAGAGAAAATTTTCGTCTATGTTAAGTGAAAAAAGTAAACCTTTTTTCATTCAGTTTCAGAATGAAACTGTATTTCATTCTGAAAAATGTAGAGCAACATCAGGTTCACAAAGCTATATATAGTGGATGTATATATACTTTGTAAAATTATACATATACATCCACTATATATAGCTTTGTGAATTTGATGTTGCTTTACATTTTTCAGAATGAAATAGAGTATTAGTTTATCATTTTGACTAAACTGATTACTGTTTATCAGCAAGTCGATAACATGCATGATCATATGAATAGTATATCCCTACTGAAAAAATCTATAAATGTAGTTTTTTTTTTTTTTTTTTTTTTTTTTTTTTTTTAAGACTGTAACCTTCCTGGAAACTTTTTTTTTTTTTTCTTTCCTGGAAACTTTATCTGAAATCAATAGGAAGTCTGTCTCTCTGTCTTTCTTTTTTTCCTTCTTCCTTTCTTCCTTTCTTTTTTCTCTCTCTTTTAAGCTACAAAAAAAAAAAAAAAAGGACAAGAATGTGTTTATTCTCCATTACAATGACTTCTCATCTGTGAAGTATTTATTGATCCTATGATAAGAAAAAAATATGGAATGGCAGTATCCTGTCCTAATGTGTCATTTTTAATGACAAAATTAATAAATGTTTATATTTGAAATTCAAGCAATGAAATAAAAACTGCTTTTCTCTGCTATCACATATTTACCCACTTCTGTTTACTAAACATGAAAAGTTGAAATGAGGAGCAACTGCTGTTCAAGACTATTTTTTATTCATAGACCAAATTTTCATATACTTTACATTTTTATAGTTCTTTCCTCTTAACTTTTTAAAAGAATTAATTTGCTTCAAAGTTATATAAGAATATATTGAAATAGTTTATGAATAATTTTATATTACCATTGATTATGCATATGAAATAATAGAATATTGATAAGTATAGTGTAGCTCATTTATGAAGTTATGCCCAGAGTTATTTAAAAATCAAATTCAATCAATTTTTAACGATCTTAAAAGGTTGTATTTATTTTGTTTTCTTTCAAGGCTACAGTTATGACCATTCTATAATCTAAAAGGTAAACACATGATAAATCAATCTTCCACTAGGAACTAACTTAAGCATTCTTATTTTTATTTTGTTGAGTACTCAAAATTCAAAAAACACATTAATTTCACACTTATTTATAAAAAGCAATTAGTAATTTCCTTATAAACTCATATATATGAGTAGCAAAAAAGAAAAGTGCTATTTCCCAAGGGTAGGAAATTATTTGAGGGAAAATATATACTAAGAATTAAATTATCTCCCTCAAGATATTTTAATATCTAATACTTTATCTTACCACAAAGTTTTCTTTATGTCGTATTATGGCATTTATAAAATCACACTCCTCTGTTTACATTACTTACTTACTAAACTATAAACTCCCTATTCATAATCATACACAGTACTTGATACAGGGTAGGGAATTCAATAATTGTGAACTAAGTTGGTGGTTAAATATCTTATTTTTTTGTTAGAAATAACAAAAGAATGCTTACGTTGATTTATTAAACTTTTCTGTGAACCTCTTGAAGAATATGCATCAGGGCCAACATATATAAAGTTTTAGAGCTATTGGGAGTCTTAGAAATCATCCAGCTGCAGCATCTCATTACACAAATGAGGTATCTGGAGCCCGGGGAGGTTATGGAGCTTGCTCACTATCATGTAAGTAAAATTAGAGCTGGAACTGGGTCTGAAACCTTCTGACTCATCAATCAAATACCCATTCTGAGCATCATACTGGCTTTCCAAGTTCTATACGTAAGTTTTTTAAGATCTGCTTACTTTGGTCAATCTAATTCCTTCCTCCTCTCCCTTTCTATCTCTCCCTCCCTCTCTCTAACAATAGTTTTACAATAAATAACTATTTAACTGGTCTAGATTGATGTGTAGGTCAATTAGAATGGTGTAGTATCTTGGGTCATTCTCATGAACAATAAATATTGCCATGAATGCGGTTAATGTAACTTTGATCTAAGGCCAAAGGAATTACCTTTTATTCTAAGTATTAATTTATTAATGACTTGAAATACAACTTCCAACATATGCTTATTCTACTCTACATTAGACTTTTGAATAGTAAAATACAAGTGTTGATTAATTTTTATTATGTTCTAATGTAGGATCTCTTATAGTTGTATAGGGTTTAAGCTATCAAACTAATGAAAACCTTTAGAAAATGCTGATACTTAATGTGTGTGTGTGTGTATGTGTGTGTATATGAATATATGGTTGTAACCAATAATATATGATAATTATATCATGATAGGATACTAAAACATATATAATTTAATATTTGTAACTATATAAGTTTTGGGGTATTATTTGTTATGATTAAATATATATAATAATTTATCATGATACTAAAAATTTATGGTATATAATTGTATGACATATATGATATTTGATTATAAATTATACATAAGAGTTAGCAATTACACGTATCATTTCTATTTTCTCAAAGGTGAATATTGAGTTTAAAGATATTTTTACCATTTATTTTTTCCTTTGCCAGTCATTGATTCTTATTTCTTCCTTTCACTGAACACTTAACATCAAACTGCCATTCAGTGAAGTCTCAGTTCTTTATCATGCTGCAATATTTGTGGGGCTTAATATTTAATTAGGAAATGAATTTTCAAACATATTGTTAATCACAAACAAGCATATGAAAATGTTCATATTTGAATAAAGATATTCTAGTAGCGAGGACCTCCTTTATTTTTAAAATTGCTTTATTTTATACTAAGTTATTATTATTGCTTTATTTATACTAAGTTTTGTGGGAAAGTATAACTTCATATACAAAATACTATATGCCTTCAAGTGAAAAATACATGAGTATATCGATACTAAATTTCATCTTCTACAATAAAACCCATTACACTAAGTCCATGACACACAATTAATATCATTATTTAAAATACATTTGACATTGTCAATTTCATGAACGTGCTCTAACCATATAATAGAAGTTTAAAATAGTACATGATATATAACCAATGACTAGATGACTTATATCTTTACATTAAAAGCACAAACACGAATCCAATACAAATTAAATGTAAAGGAGCAAAAACTATTGTTGAATTATTTATCTATGCAAATGACTTTATGCTGAAAACTATTTATTTTAATTCTATTCCCCAGAATTTCAATAAATAACACACTTTTAAATATTAGAAGCATCCATTTTAGGGTTGCATTTTTAAAAGCTATCTAGAATTCATTCCCCAGGAGATATTTGAAACACAAAGATAAAATGTATGATTATAAACAATATTAGGTTACATATATTCATAAAGCATGTACAAGATAGACAATAAAACTATGAATTATAAAATGTAAGGAATGAGACATAATGTATATCAAATCATAGCATGAGAAATAAACTATTAAGGTGTGAAGAGAATAATATAAAAGACAGGGCACACATTTTATTTGGGGACAAAGCAGAGTATGTCTTCTTGGAGAGCAATTGCTTTAGTGCAGTGTTCGCTTATACTTGCCACCATGAGTCCAGGCAGTGCTATAATGACTGACCTATTTTTTTCATAGCCTATAAATTACCCTCCATCATAATACACAAGCGCCCACATATAAGCCTGTTGAGAGAGACTGTGTATGTCCTTTCAGTCCCCATTAAAATGTAAAATTACACAGGAGGCTAGAAAAAAGAAATGTTCTCAGGTTCTAAAAGTATCTATTCAGTTTGATGTGGAATAAGGTAAACTGGGTACAATTTAGTCACAACAAGGTTGCCAAATAGCATCAGGACTCCTTTATGTTCAAACCATGGTTACCATGGAATTTCAATGTGTGGCACTTGATTGGTCTTGGAGAGGCCAAATCTATAAGCTCACTCCTACAGATGCTGTTTTGATTTATTTCTTAAACAATGCAGAGCTTAAAATCACAGCAATTGGAAGAAACTATATAGCAAAAAAAAGTTTCATTGGGTTCCTAACTACATATATATATATATGTGTGTGTGTGTGTGTGTGTTATATATATATAATTTCTATATACACACACACACACACACTTAGAAAATTGACACTTTCTAAAAGAGTCTAAAAATGGACACTTTCCTAAAAGCTACATTTGTGGTAGCTATAACAATGATGTTACATAAATGGTAAATTTGTACTTCATTATATGAAGTCTGAAGGAATATTGTTATTACACTAGAGTTGTTTTACAGTTTGCTGAATTATTCAATATCAATACCAAAAAAAAAAAAGGAAAAAAAACCCAAAACAAATAAAGTTTCACTGCCACAGGGCAGTTACAAACAACAAACCAATTGTAACCTGGTCAGGGCCGTGGAATGCCGCCTGTGTTCCAGCAAGTGCCATTAGACTGGCAATGCAGGTGTTGATGCCACCCTGGACCTGACCACCACTCCCCCCAGAGCAGAGATATTACATCTGAGGGAACTCAGGAGGCAGAAATTCTTTTCTATTCCTTCACATAAGAATATATATATAATCCAAGGAAGCATTCTTTACATGTATTTTAGAAATGAAAGCAAACAGAAGTAAAATATTTCAAAATGATTTCATTTTGTTTATTCTATGAATTGCAATCTCATTGCCTTTTAGTTATTGAATCTATTTCAAATGACTACCAACTTTGAAACGCAATACCAAACAACAACAACAACAATTTCTTAACCCAAGTTCAGAATACAAATATTTTTTTTGGGGGGGGGCGGCTAATGCAAATAAATAATCATATAAAATGAACAGTGTTTTAGAATCATTTTCAACAACAATGTTATCAGTTATCCTTTTTAAAGTAAAAACACAAAACCAGGAGTTGCTACATTCAATATGACAAAGACATGGGATTAGGATAGGGTCCTCAGCCCATATTTCTTTTCCCTTGAAGATAGTCATCTTTAATTGCAAAAGAACATGCATGGGCTATTTCTTATGGCTTTTCTTATCCCGTTTCCAAATCCCTTCTGTATCTCTAGATTCAACCACTCCAAGATATGCCTCTATGTGTTCTCTCTTTGATGAAATAAGAAAAGAAACAGACAATATACTGAAGATGTTATCCACTCTAACCTACAATTGAGCAAATGCCACCAAGTTCACAATACCTGTTGCCATGATGAGTGAGCAAGGAATTAAACCAAACTGAGTCTTTCACTTAGTTTCTGTTTATAATTTTTAAAAAGATTTTATTTATTTATTCACGAGAGACACAGAGAGAGAGGCAGCGACATAGGCAGAGGGAGAAGCAGGCTCCCGGTAGGGAGCCCAACGCAGGACTCAATCCCAGGACCCTGGATGACGACCTGAGCTGAAGGCAGAAGCTCAACCACTGAGCCACCCAGGTGCCCATGTTTTACAATTTATTTTATCTGTCTATTTCTAATCTACCCATTCTGCCCATTTGGTATGCACCAAGCAGTTAATTATGAGCGGATGCTCCAGATATAAAAATTTATCAATTGAATGATCTATTTTGCTTCCCTTTGACAAAATAACTAAAACATGTGCAGATGCAAATGTCAAGTATCGGAATAAAAAACCCTAACACCACATTGGAGAATGACGGCAGGAGAATCAAGGGCACTGCCAATCCATCATGGCTAGTAGTGCACACAAAGCACAGCCTGGGACAATCTGTCACTGTCGAAATGCCAACCGCAAAATGCTCTGCCATTCTGGGATACTGAAGCAAGGCACCTTGTTAGACATAGCTTTCTTTTGTGTTTAAACATAATCAAACCATTTCATTATTTTTATTTTTTATGTTCTGTTTTACATCAGGAGTCAGTAGAATGCATGGTACCATTTCCCACAGCTCCTGCTGTTTTATTTCAAAAAATACCTTAGCAAATTTTTTTGTATTACTCCTCTAAAATTCCATGTTTAATATTACTTTTCTGAACTACTTATTAAAACATTTCTTATTGCTTATGATTAAAAATATAAAACTTTTTATTATAGCCTTTTGAAGTTTCAGCAGTATTGAATATTTCTGAATTCCTTAAGCATATCAAAAGCTCTGACTTCAGTTATCTTTTTTATGGTAGGACAACGAATGCCTGTGCACAGACTAGCTAAACTTTCATACTGAAACTGTCATATTCTTCCATTTGTCACCCAATTAAACAAGCGCCCGAGAGAACAGATAAGCGCACCACGCTAAAACTCAACAGTCTCAGGAGTAATTAGAAAGACAGAAGTGGATTTCTTGTTTCAACTGGCCATTACAGAAACAGTTCTGCTGTCATTTCTTTCTTTTTTTTTTTCCCCCAAAAATAATTGGCTTTGCTCACACAGAAAAACTTTGGATAAACTCAAATTCTTTAACCACTGATTATCACAAAAAGTCAGCACTAGAATGACTTCAAACAAACAAAAATTATAAGAGAAAGAGGAATCTTATAATCCACATGAATTATATCCATATTATTAAAATTCTAAAAGCCAGGGGGGGAACTACAATAAATTGGACAAATCTCTCAGCAATTTGCAAACACACTCTACAGTGCTGCCCTCCTCTACTTTTTTTTTTTAGGTTGAAACACAGCCTGGGAATTATAACTGATACAATTATTTATCACAAGAAGACAGTAAAAATGGAAAGGACAAAAAGTTTAATCATTTTTTAGAGTGTATATTTGTATATTTTTGGGATTAATTTAGAAATAAAATAAAAATCCAATGTGAACTCTCATTGCAATTTTTGCTTTCCTTTTCTATCTCCTTTTCTCCAAATCATAATCCTTATTATGTTATTCCTTCCTATTTATTACCTTCAGAGATCAGAATTCCAAAGGGATTTCTGTATCTCCATGGTACCTCTGGGACTTCATGGAGCTTTGTTGGCAGTAAGCATTTCCCAAAGTATAGTCCAAAGAACACATGCACCCATGGTTATAAAACACCAAGTCTATTAACTTTGAATCTCTGGAGTTGCTCTTTAGCCAAACAACCAGGTGATTCTTAGCCAGAGTAAACACAGAAATCCAGCAAGCTAGTAAAGATAAATCTTAAAAGGAAGAAAAAAGATTCCTCAGTGGGAATATAATTTCAAATTATGTGTTTTCCTTTTTCCTTATGAAAGATTACAAAAGAAAATCCCTATTCGTTCATATCTCATTCATTTAACGTTGTTAGGGAAGAACTTTTAAAGGGATTCTTTCTGAACAATCCGCTAGACTACTTTATTTCCTTTTTTTTGAAGACTACTTTTTTCTATTAAAAGGTTTTTGTTTTACTAATTTCCTATGGAAGATTTTTAAAATAAAAAATAAGCTACTCTGCCCTTTAAAATAATTACAATTTCACCTTTTCTTGGTCTAGTTCATGTACAAATAATCTTTATAATATATTGAGTGTAAAGATATTTGCCCATGCATTACATGGGACCTGCTGGGAAGGACTGAGCTGTTATTTCAGATATATTTTATTGAGGTGTCACTTCAGCTGTTTAGGTTGGTTGCTCCCTCCCCTTATCTCATTGTAACCTTATCTATTGATATAACTACTATAATTTTGACTACCAGTCCTTCTTGCCAAGCTGAAAGTCTATTACTAAGACTTATCAGTGAGGAAGTCAAATAAGCAAGCTGGGTAGATATGTTTCTGAATAGTTTCTAAGTGAAAACCTGGATTTAATATGATGTCCTAATATAAAAAAAAATGGACTTTAGGAATGAAAATTATAAAAGCTTTTCAGATTACTTAGGTATTTTCTCTACTTGCCTTTAAGTTTTCTGATGTATTATAGTTTAGGCTATTGAAAAATGACATTAAAATTTTCAGAGTTAGGGATGCCTGGGTGGCTCAGTAGTTTAGGCTGCCTTCAGCTCAGGGCGTGATCCCAGATCCCGGGATCGAGTCCCGCATTGGGTTCCCTGCATGGAGCCTGCTTCTTTGTCTGTCTGTGTCTCTGCCTTTTTCTCTGTGTGTGTCCCGCATGAATAAATAAATAAAATCTTAAAAAAAAAAAAAAAGGTAAAAAAATAAAAAAAAATAAAAAAATAAAAATTTGAAAGGTGATATATTTCAAATTACAAATACCCATATTATGTTTAATTATATTGTGAGACTAGATTTTTCAAGCATAGAGAATGAAATAATTAGGTTACCGGAAAGAAAGACAAATTGTGGTTAGGAAATTGGTTTCTATTTCCAGTTTTGTCACTTGCTTACTGTGTAAATATCTCCATATTATATAAAAATAAAAATACCTGCATTACTTAGGGAAAAGATAGATATAGATAGATATAGAAAAATTAGATCATAAATATACATATATGTGTATCTTAGTCAAGCTCTGATGCTCTGTTTTGATCACTATAGCTTTGTAGTATTTGAGACCAGTAAGCTTGACATCTCCAACTCTGTTCTTCTATCTCAAGATTGCTCTTTAGGGAGATCCCTGGGTGGCACAGCGGTTTGGCGCGGGCCTTTGGCCCAGGGCGCGGTCCTGGAGACCCGGGATCGAATCCCACGTCAGGCTCCCGGTGCATGGAGCCTGCTTCTCCCTCTGCCTGTGTCTCTGCCTCTCTCTCTCTCTCTGTGACTATCATAAATAAATAAAAAAAAAATAAATAAAAAAAAATTAAAAAAAAAGATTGCTCTTTAGGATCTTTTGTGGTTCTATACAAATTTTAAAATTCTTTGTTCCTGTTCTGTGAAATATATCATTGGTATTTTGACGAGGATTGCATTGAATCTGTAGCTGGCTTTTGGAAGTACTGACATTTTAACAATATTAGTTCTTCTAACTCATAAGCACAGAATACTTTTTTTTTATTTATTCTTTTCATCAATGTCTTACAGCTTTCAGAGTACAGGACTTCAACCTCCTGGATTACAATTATTCTTAGATATATATTTTTTTATTCCTAGATTTTTTTATGCAGTTTTCAATAGGATTAGTTTCTTGATTTCTCTTTCTGATAGTTCATTAATAGCATACCAAAATGCTATAAAATTATTGTATGTTAATTTTGCAGTCTGCAACTGTATTGAATTCATTATTAGTTCTAACAGTTTTTCGTGAATTCTTGAGGTTTCCATATATAATATCATGTCATCCACAAATAATAACAATTTAACTTCTTTTCCAATTTTGATGCTTTTTATTATTTTATCTTACCTAAGTACTGTGTCTAAGACTTCCAATACTATGTTGAATAAAAATAGTGAGAGTGGGCAACCTTGTCCTATTCCTGATCTTAAAAAAAAAAACTTTAAACTTCTCACATTAAGTATGATATTAGCTATGCATTTGTCATATATAGTCTTTAGTATGTTTAGGTTCATTCCTTCTATACCCACTTGGTTGAGACTTTTTATCATAAATATCTGTTAAGTTTTGTCAAATCCTTTTTCTGCATATGATTTTTATCCCTGTTTTGTGAATGTGGTTATCATGTTGATTGATTTGCTGATGCTAAACCACCCTTAAATCTCTAAAATAAATCCCACTCAATTTTGGTATATGACCTTTTTAATATATTGTTAAAATCAATTTGCTAATATTTTGTTGAAAATTTTTATATCCATGTTCACCAGAGATATTGGCCAGTAATTTTCTTTGTGTCTGTGTGTGTGCACATGTGCTGTCAATGTCTCGTTTCAGTACCAGGGTAATTCTGGCCTCAAAAAATGATTTTGGAGACATTTTTGCTCTTCCATTTTGGGGAGTAGTTTGAAAAAGATCAGTCCTAACTTTTCTTTAAATGTTTGATTAAGGGGATCCCTGGGTGGCTCAGCGGTTTAGCGTCTGCCTTTGGCCGGGGGCATGATCCTGGGGTCCCGGGATCGAGTCCCACATCGGCTCCCAGCATGGGCCTGCTTCTCCCTCCTCCTGTGTCTCTGCCTCTCTCTGTCTCTATGTCTATCATTAATAAATAAATCTTTAAAAAAAATAAATAAATGTTTGATTAAATTCACTTGTGAATCTTATGGTCCTGGATGTTAATTTTGGGGGAGTTCTTAAATTATTGAATCAATTTCAATATTTATAATCAATCTATTCAGATTTTCAATCTTGTGTTTAGTCTTGGAAAGTTGTGTGTTTCTAGTAATTTATCCATTTCTTCTAGGTTATCCAATATGTTGACATATAATTGTTCATATTCATCTCTTATCATCCTTTGTATTTCTTTTTTTTTTTTTTTCATCCTTTGTATTTCTGTGGTCAGTTGTAACTTCTCCTTTTGAAATAGGACTGTATTAGCATGAACTTCCCACTTAGAACTATTTGAAAACTATAGGTTCTGAAAGTTGTGTTTCTATTTTCATTTATCTCTAGGTAATTTAATTTGCTCTCTTTGTTTTCCAAAAACTGGAAAGCCAAAAAAAAAAAAAAAAATTGGAAAGCCTCATGCAAAAGAATGAAAATGGACCACTACCTTACTCCATATGTGAAAATAAATTCAAAACTCATTAAAGACTTATATATTAGACCAGAAATTATAAAAATCCTGAGAAAACATAGGCAGTAATAAGTTCTTTGATATTGGTCATAGCAATTTTTTTGAACCCAGACAAGGGCAATAAGAGCTAAAATAAACCAATGGGATTCTATTAAACTAAGAAGCCTCCACACAAGAAAGGAAACCATCAAGAAAACAAAACAAAAAGAAAAGCAACTTATTAAATAGGAGAAGACTCTGGCAAATCATATAACCAATCAAGAATTAATTAGAAAAAAGAAATTACACAACTTAATGTAAAAAAAAATGAGCAGATAAATTAAATAGACATTTTTTTTCCCAAAGAAAGCATACAGATAGTTAACAAGCACATTAAAAGATGCTCAACATCACTATCACATAAATGCAACAAGCTCACAATGAGATATCATCTCAAACATGTCAGATTGGCTATTATCAAAAATAAAAAATGTTCATGAGGATATGGAGAATTCCTATGTCTATGGGAATGTACATTGATTCGGCCATCATGGAGAAGAGTATAGATATTCCTCAAAAAATAAAAATAGAAGTACACTACAATTCAGAGTTTCACTTTTGTGTAATTATCTGAAGAAAATGAAAGTAACAATTAAAAATTATATATACACCTCTATATTTACTGTAGCACTGTTTGTACTAGCTCAGTTATGGAAGCAATATAAATATCCAACCATAGATGAATGGAATGGATAAAGATTAGACAGATAGGTAGGTAGATAGATAGATAGATAGATAGATAGAATGGAATATTACTCAACTATAAACAAGAATGAAATCTTGCCATTTGTGACAACATGGATAGACTTAGAGGGCATTATTTTAAAGGAAATAAATCAGACACAGAAAGAGAAATACTTCTCTTTCACTTGTATGTAAAATCTAAAAAAAAAAATGGAAATAGACTCATAGATACAGGAAACAAGCTGTTAGTTATCACAGGTGGGAGGGGGTTTTAGGGTGGGTGAAATAGATAAAAGAGATTAAGGAATACAAATTTTCAGTTATAAAAATAAGTATCATCACAATGTAATGTACAGCATAGGAAATATAGTCAATAATATTGTAATAACTTTTTATGGTGACAGATGGTAACTAGACTTATCATGGGCATCATTTTGTAATGTATAAAAATATTGAATTATTATAATTTATACCTGAATAATAGGATATTGTATGTCAATTTTACTTCAATAAAAATAGTTAAATCTTATATAAATATGTTTTTGATACAGAAAAGGGAAGCACAGATTACAAAATTCCATTCTCCTATTAGTCCAGTTTTTATTAATGATGTGGCAAAGTTCCTAGTTATCAAAAATGATTCATTTTATCCATGCGGACAGATCTGGGATGAAGAACTGCACATAGGAACTACATAGGATACATGTGAGTACTTAATAAATAAGATTTTCTAAGAAGGACAAGCTATAGAGTTATAGATACATAGATGTATATAACTGAGTAGCCTCTTGAAATATAAATCAAATTAATAGATAATACTTACTTTTAAAGTGATATAGATTGAATTTAAAGTAAGCAAACACTAAAAAGATGAGTTATATGGAAATATCTGAGTAATATCTTATGATATAATTTTAAGACCTAATATGAACAGAAATATATATGTTATTTTAAAGCATACATTTCTTTAATCCTGTAGACCTAAGTGACTTAAAATAAAAATGGTAATTAGTCCTGACTAATGTTTTCTCCCATCAATATTCCTTCAGCTTTAGAATCTAAAGAAAGAAAACTGAGTTCTAGTACTAAATCTAGTCCTTCTCTTTTCTAGAAAAAATCATCCAAAATTGATTGGTCTTAACTTTCTTATGTATAGAAGGAGATAATTTAAAGAAATGATCTCTAACTTCCTTTGATTATCTCTTCATCATGTTTTAAATGGTGATGGAGGAGGATGAAGAAACAAGTTGCACTTTTCTCCTTTTGGCTTTCTTTTTTCCTTAGTATAGTCCATTTTCTTTTTTTGCCCCCCATTGTGCCTCTCTACGAAACATTTTAAAAATCTATTTATGTGTATAAATTTTTTAGATAAAAATACATATATGTTAATACCTTTAATTTTTAAAAAATTGTTTTTTAGCTTAGCCATCCTTCAAGGAGTTAGTTACCTCCATATAGTTAGTGTTGGTAAATTCTTGATTTTGTATATTTATCTTCATCTAGACACTTTACTAAATTTTATTTATTTTATTCTCTCTCTCTCTGCTTATGTCATCAACAAAAATTTTAGATATGTATCCCTGCCCAGATTTCAATTTAATTAAATTTAGTTATATAAATTTAGTTATATAATTTCTTTATTTAGAATATGGACTTCAAGTTCTACTACACATTCTAATCACCTGAGTTGCTTTAATACTACCTTTAGAAATTTTGACACACTCTGTCTCTAATTGGAGCCTAGGCACTGGTGCTTTTTAAAAGCTATGTGGAGAATTTTATTTTTTTCTTACTTTTTAAAGTTTTTATTTAAGTTATCTGGAGAATTTTAATGTGCTGCTACTGGTGTTGAGAACCACTTGTTTCAAAATACACTTGATGTTATTATTAGTCAAATGATTTTAATCAAATCGAGTTGGTTTTTTGTTTGGCTGCATTTTAGGTTTTAGTAGCATTGGCTACTAAACTTTATTGTATGCATACAGGTTTGAATTTTTCTTTATACTAGTCACTTTCTTATTTTCCTTTATTTTTTTCACCCTTTTTGCCTCATTCTTATTTGGCTAAGTTTTTAATTTATTTTTTTCCTCTTCTGGTTTAGAATATCTTGTTGCATCTCTGCCTTCTGTTAGTGTTTATCTTCTCTTTGTCAAAACTTATGACAACAAATATATAAAAGAGGAGGAGGAAAATGATAAAAGTTGCATGGGCAAAAAAGATTAGTTGCCCCCACTGACAAAAAGGGACTATTTAATCTATGAAATGTTTTACACAAACTTCATGGTAATCACAAGACAAAAATCTAGTGCAAAAACATAAAACATAAAAAAAGGAGAAAATGAGCAAATCATTGTAGAAAACCACCAATTGTAAAAGGTACTAACAATAAGGAAAAGAAAAATGGAGATACTAACCGATTAGAAAAAAAAAATAAAGATGACATGACAGCATTAAAATCCTCATATATCAACAATCACCTTAAATGTAAATGGATTGAGCACATCAATTAAAAAGCAGAGTGGGTGTACAGATTAAAAAACAAAACCCAACTAAATGTTACTTTTAGAAGACTCATTTCCACTCCAAAGAAAAACAGGCTCAGAGTGAAAGGGTGGAAGATGATACTTTAAGCAAAGAAAGCAAGTATAGTCATGCTTTTATCAGACAAAGAAGACTTCAAGTCAAAAACGGTAATAAGAAACAAAGAAAGTGATTATATAATGATAAAGGGGTCAATACATTAAGAAGATATAACAATTATATATGGTCCCCAAATTTGGGCACCAAAATATATGAAACAAAAACTAACAGATCTTAAAAGAGAAAGAAACAATACAATAATAGGGGCTTCAGTACCCCATTGTCAGTAATAGATTATTCAGAAAGAAAATCATCACAGCACCTCTGGAATTGAGCTACACTTTATAACAAATGGATTTAATAGACATATATAGAACACTCCATCCACCAGCAGCAAAATACACGTTCTTGAGTGCATTTGAAACATTCTCCATGATAGACCATATGATAGAACATAAAAATAACCTTGGCAAATTTTTTTAAAGATTTTATTTATTTATTCATGAGATACACACACACACACACACACACACACACACACACACACATGCAGAGACACAGGCAGAGTGAGAAGCAGGCTCCATACAGAGAGCCCGATGTGAGGCTCCATCCTGGGACTCCAGGATCACACCCTCAGCCAAAGGCAGGTGCCAAACTGCTGAGCCACCAAGGGATCCCCTAATCTTGGCAAATTTAAGAAGACTGAAATCATACCAACCACCTTCTCTGACCACAATGGTGTAAAATTAGAAACTAACAACAAGAGGACAGTAAGTGGATCTTCATATACATGGAAACTAAACAACACACTTCTAAATAACTAATGGATCAAAAAAGAAATTTAAAGGGAAATAAGAAAACATCTTGAAACAAATGAAAATGAAAATACAGCATATAAATTTTTGCAGGATGATGCAAAAATAGTTCTGAAGTTTACAGAAAAATATCCATATATTAAGAAATTATAAAGACCTCAAAAAATAACCTAAATTAACACCTTAACTGTAAAAGGAACAAATTAAAACCAAATATAGCAGAAGGAAATAATAAAAATCAGAGCAGAAATAAACAAACTAAAGATCAGACAAAAAATGGAAAAGATCAACAAAAATAAAAGCTGGTTCTCTGAAAATATAAACAAAGTTGACAAACCTTTAGCTAGAGTAAAGAGAAAAGAGAGAAAATTCAAATAAATAAAATTAGAAATGAAGAAGACATTACAACTGATACTACAGAAATATGGATAATTATGAGACTACAAAGAACAATTACATGCCAATAAATTATATACCTAGGAAAAATGGGTACATTACCAGAAATATACAATCTTCTGAAACTGAAACAGAAAACCCCCCCAAAATCTGACTAGATCAACAAGAGATTGAGTCAGTAATCAAAATTTTCCAAAAAAGAAAACTTCAGTACCAGAGAGTTTCACTAGTGAATTATACCAAACATTTAAAGAATTAATATAAATCCTCTTTAAATCTTTTCCAAAATATTGATGAAGGGGGGAACACTTCCAAACAGTCTATGAAGCTAGTATTACCTTGCAACCAAAGCCAGAAAAAGGTATCACAAGAAAAACAACCATAACAACAGCACTACAGACCAACACTCCTAATGAACATAGATGCAAAATTTAAAAAAAATTGTTTATTCATGAAAGACAGAGAGAAAATGGCAGAGACACAGGGAAGGGGAAAGTAGGATCCTCACAGGAGCCCGATGGGGCACTCAATTCCCAGACCCAGGATTACAGCCTGAGCAGAAGGCAGACGCTCAATCACTGAGCCACCCAGGAGTCCCAGATGCAAACATTCTTAACGAAATATTAGCAAACCAACTTCAAGAACACTTCAAAAGAATCATACAAATAGGATTTATCATGCAAGTAGGATTTATCCCTGGCATTTAACGATGATTCAACATACACACACAAATCAATAAATGTAATTCATCACATCACTAAAATAAAATAAAATCACATGATTATATCAATAAACACATGCACAAAAGTCTTTGACAAAATACAATATCCTTTCATGATAAAAACTCTTAACAGATCAGTATAGAGGGAGCATACCTCAATATGATAAAGGCAATATACAATAAAACCACTTCTGATATTATATGTAATTGAGAAAAATTGAAAAGATTTCCTCTGAGAACAGGTTGAAGATAAGGGTTGCATATTCTAGTCATTCCTATTCAATGTAGCATAGGAAGTCCTGGCTAGAGCAATTGGGCAAGTCAAAGAAATAGAAGGCATCTAAGTCGGGAAGGAAGGAATAAAATTTCCACGATTTGCTGAAAATATGATCTTATATATAGATAAAAGTCCCAAAGAATCAAGCAAAAAATTATTGGGGAGTGCCTGGGTGGCTTAGTCGGTTAAGTGATCTTGATTTGCACTCTGGTCATGATCTTAGGGTTGTAGTATCAAATTCCCTGTTGGGCATGGAGCCTAACTGGGATTCCATCTTATCCTCTTCCTCTGCCCCTCTCCACCCTGCTCATGCTCTCTATCTCTCCCCGTCTCTCTCAAAAATAAACAAGATAAAACTGTTGGGATTAATGATTTCAGTGAAGAGCAGGTTATGAAATCAACTTATAGAAATCAGTGGGATTCCTTTACACTAATAAAACTTTGGAAAAGGAAATTAAAAAAAAAAAAAAACTATCCCATTCACAATAGCATGAAAGGCAATGAAATACATAGGAATGAATGTAATCAAGGAAGTGAACTATACCTACAAGGAAAACTATAAAACTTTACTGGAAGAAATTGAAGAAGACACAAAGTAATGGAAAGACATCCTGTGTTCATGGGTCGAAGAATAAATGTTACCAAAGCCATGAAAGAACCATAAAATGGGCATAATCCCCAAAGCCATCTACAGATTCAATGGACTCCCCATCCAACCACCAAAACATTCTTCATAGGTACAAAAGAAACAATTAGGAAAATTTGTGTAAAACCACAAAAGACCCTAGATAACCAAAACAATCCTGAGAAAAAAGAACAAAGTTGGAGGTATCACATTCTGATTTCAAAAATGGTATAATATTGGCACAAAAATAGATACATACAATAAAAACAAAAAAAAAAACAGAAAAAAATAGATACATACACCAATAAAACAGAATAGAGGGCACAGAAAAACACCAGAACCTTGAAAATGGACCCCTATCTTACAGCATTCACAAAAATTAACTCAAAATGGATCAAAGACTTATACAAAAGACTTGATATCACAAAACTACTAGAACAAAATGTAGGGAGGAAACTGATTGACACGACTCTTGACACTAATTCTTTTGGATATGATTCCAAAAGCACAAAAGCAAAAAATCAACGAGTGGGACTGTATCCAACTCAAAAGCTTCTGCACAGCAAAAGAAACAATCAACAAAATGAAACAGGGAGATGAATTTTGCAAGCCATACATTGGATAAGGGGTTAATATCCAAAATATATAAAGGACTAACAAAATTTATTTATTTATTTATTTAATGTGATAAATATTTTTTCGATGGCAATCATATCACAATGTGTAAATGTATTAAAGTATCATGCTGGGTACCTTTAATTTACAAATTGTGACATGTCGAATGTATCAAATAAAAAAAAGAACTGGGAAAGGCTAAAGACATGGTACAGAATTAGGAAAAAAAGTCAATTTATGTATTTATGGCTTTGGTAAACAATGCTTTTCATAAATCAGTTGCAAAGTTCTACAGATAGACTGAAATTCTTCACTTCTCATTTTTACTTTTTAGCATGCCTCATTCTTTCACATTTCAAAGCATTTGTTTCTGTCTGGAATTTTCTTTCTATGTTACTACCCTACTATTTACCCTTCAAGACCCTGATTAGATTTTTCTGAGCATTCTTACCAGCTCCCCCAGGTAAGAATTAATGAGTGTCCTTGAAGTAAATTTATTTTTGCCATATTGCTCTTTATCTGTTTAGATATCTGCCTCTCCAGATTAAATATCTCAAGGCTAAAAATCCCATCATTTTCATTTATGTAGACCAAATACATAGCAGTGCTGAGTACATCACAGGTACTACATAAACACGCACTAAATAAGCACATTAATTGGGTTATTTGTAAACTTCCAGACAAAATTACTCTAAAGTAGGGCATTAAACATTGAATTATATCCAGCAATTAAGGGCCACATATTTTGTATTTATTTTGTTTTAATTCCCAATTTTACTAATTCAATGAAAAGTACTTAAATGTTTTTACTAATAATATTAAAGTCAAAATTTAACTCATCTGTAAGATGTTACAGATTTAAAAACTAGCAATTGATTTTCATCAAAATAAGCAGCAAGAAAAGTAAATTTGTTTTAATTTGGTAAAGATTGTATATCACACTTTTTTTTTTTTTTTAAAGAATGATCTTTAAATTTTTGTCTCCTTTCTAGGTCATAATTTTCTCTGGGCGTGATTCCATTTTAGAAGAGATTTTTCAAACTTTAACTTGGACCAAAGGTGAACTTGTTTGAGAGTTTGAACTAAATTGCTTTAGCCATTCTTGAGTTATGTGAAGGTGAGAGTACATTTTTCATGCACCTAACTAAAATAGGCTCCAACCTTTTCTACTTGCGTAAGTCACAAATGACTAATGCTATATATTTTAAGCTTGACAGTATTATTATATTTCTCGAAGAAACCTCTAAATTTAAAAGAAAATATCTAATCATTTTTAAGATGACAAAATTTTCCATTTATGATCCAAAAAATTGCTAATAGACGACTGTAGTTTAAAAGTAAAGATAATACAATTAAGGTCAACTCAGATTTCTAGCTAGATTAGATAGAAAAAGGGATATAGGACAAATATCAAATTAGTGTACCGTTTCAGGGCAGAAATGTTAGGAAGCTAATGCACTTTAAAGTGCACTTTAAAATGTAAAAGTAATTTAACCTCAACCTTTTACAATCCAGCTGGAGGGAAAAGCAGCAATCTGAAATATGAATTCAATGCCCAGCACATCCTCTAGTGAGTTTTGATCACTTAAACTTTTAGCTCCTCTTTAAGCAGTGCGATGGGAAAAATATCCATTATCAAGTGGCATAAAATAAATTTGGTATAATATATCATGTCATAAATTACTTTTTAAACTTAGCTGATTCTTAATTAATTCCCTGGGCAAAAGTGTTCAACTTTTAAGATGGAAGAATATAATATAATATATTATGTTATAATATGTTATTATATATTGACTGTTCAGAATGTTAAGAAAGATGCAGTATTGTTTTGTAACTTTACATTTATATCAATGTCATATTTTGCGTCCATTTAGATTCCAGCTAACTTGGATGGTTTTGGATCTCCATTCACTTCCTTTGCACTATCCATCAATTGATAACCCTGTCCTTTACATATCAATGTACACAAGTCAGTGATTAAATGGTTGCATAGGGAAGGGACAAGCATTGCATCATTCAATTTCAGAGATTATTTTCTGTGGACCATTATATGTAATAGGCAATAAGAAGCACTCTAAGTGTTAAGCAACTCTGTAGAAGAAGTTATTGTAGAGGGTTCATCTTGAGGTAGCATGCAGACTTCACTAGAAAGGTCATAAATGAAATAGGGGGAAGTAACTGGAAAGCTTTACAATGGGAAGTGTCTGATTTAGTTTCCTTTCAGGAATGGAAAACAGAAGGGATGGGGGCCAGAGACATCTGCAGAACCTGATTAGGGGAACATGAGAGAAAAACAAGTTTGAGGAGGAGGATGCAAGTGCATTTTTAGGAGTTGCCAACATAATGTTGACTTTTGATAAAATGGGTAGGAAATATCAGAAAGGGAGACAGAACATAAAGACTCCTAACTGGGAAACAAACTAAGGGTGGTGGAAGGGGAAGAGGGGGGGAGGTTAATGGGTGACGGGCACTGAGGGGGGCACTTGACGGGATGAGCACTGGGTGTTATTCTGTATGTTGGCAAATTGAACACCAATAACAAACAAATTTATTATTAAAAATATGAAATGCATAGAACAGATGTTCTTCTTTGACATAATTTCTTATATCTCAATAGTTCCATTAATAAAAACTTATTTCAAAGGGACAGTTGTTTATTAGCAATGCCCTTCCTGTATTGAAATAAACTGAGAGTAACTAGTACAGGTATTTATTCCCTTATACCAAACTTTGTACCATATACTTTAACTTACAAATACATGTCAATAAAATTTTTATTTTGCAGATGAACTTTCCTAGAATTTTGCTTATTTTCTCAGTTAGAAATCGCTATTATTTAAGAGAGGTATATCAAGCTTTCTTCTGTCTCCTTTAGTCATGAAAAGCATGTGCTTTGTTGAAAAGATAAAAGGCAAGTCAAGAACATCTAGACCTAATAATACCATTATCCATAATTCATGATAACAACCGGGGCAAAATGGAATCTGACCATTCATAAAAAATAAGGTTGTTTAAATTTAGGATCCCTAAAATTCTTTTTAATCCCTGCAATTTGTAAAAGAAAATTTTGTAATGTTCTGAAACCTCTTTCCCCAACAGTCTTCTAGTGATCATGGGTGAAAATATGTAAATTCACCAGAACCTAGCCTCCATCTCAGGTTCCATAAGTTTTCTTAAATTTCAATAAATGGATTATTGTATCATACTTTAGTTCTAATAAGTAATCTGCCCTTTTTAACCCTTTGATTTGGTTCCCTCTTTAATAACCAACTTCTTTTGTAAAGGGTAAAGAGATTCTGGCTTATTTATCTTCTTTTACAAATTATTTTTTTCTGTACTAGAGCTTGTTTCTGAGCCTTTTGTTTATCTGTTTCATAAGCATAATTAATAAAGTTAACATTTAGGTAGCACTTAATATGTGCAAGGCAATGTTCTAAGCACCTAAGTATATTAACTCTTTTAATCTTCATGACAACTATATAACATAAGTTCTATTATTATCTCCTTTTTAAAGATGATTAAACTGATAGAAAAGATAGTTAACTGGAGCAAGATCACTCAATCAATCAGTAGTGGAATTGGGACAACAGTCTATGGGCACGTGACTCCGGAATCAGAGCTTGTCACTGCTCTGCTCTCTTAGCTCTTTCTGACATTATGTGACATGTTGAAACAGGGGATATGTACAAATAAGGGAAATGAAAGTATTAAATCCTATCTCCAGAAATGCAGTAGAAGAATTTGAGAAAAACGTGCAATGTCTTACAGTGGCTAGTTATAATCTGTTGACAGGTAGATAAATCAATTTCAGAACGACAAGGGAGAGGAAGAATGTAAAATTGTTTTTTTCTTTCATTTATATCGATATGCTATTTAGCAGTATCTTTTAAAAAATTATGGAGATTAAAAATATCTCATAAAATATCACTAAAAATGTCTAAAAATATCACTGGTTGCCAGTGGTCATGGGGAGCAGGAGAGAAGAGGTGAAGAGGCAAAGCACATAGAATTTTGAAGGCTGTAAAAATTCTATGATACTATAAAAGTGGGTAGATATTTTTGCACACTTATCCAACTCATAGAATGTGTAATACAAGAGCAAACTAAAATGTATTCTATATGCTTTGGTCCTTATGATGTATCAGTGTATGTTCATCAACTCTAATAAAAGTACCACTCTGGTGGGGTTGCTGATAATGAGGGAGGCTATGCATGTGTGATTGCAGGGAGTATACGAGAAATTTCTGATTTTCTCCTTAATTGTATAGTAAATTTATAATTTCTATAAAAAATAAGTTCCTTATGAAACTCAAAACAAAGCACCCAACCCCCAAGTAACTCATGAACCATGCACATACATTCTGACAATTTCTTACTTTACTTTCCAGAGCTGTTATAAAAAGAAAGATAATCTAGTTTTTCTTTGCATTTAGACACTAATGATTAAAAAGACTAAAAGATAATTAACAAAAGAAATTGAATTTTTATTCACCCAATAAATGAGAGAACACAACTCTCTCAACTGAAGGGTTGTCAGATTTACTGTGAAACAAATTCAACAGATAGTCAATCTGTACAGAGTTTAAGAAGACATTTTTCCTTTCTAAGCACCTTTATTACAAGCAGCTGGTATTTCGCAAATTCAACAAAATACATTCAACAAATATCTGTTGAGTGTCATCGTGTACAATGCTGCATGTGTTCCATGCTTAGTGTGGCAGGAGTTTCTGCCAAAGAGTTTTACAGTTAGTTACACTGATGAGATTTCATAGTTGAGCTGTGCTGTGATCTTTATGATTTGGAGAACAGGAAGTGGAATACACAGAATTATTATAAAAGAGCAATTGTGTGTTCTTATTAAAAATAAGCACTTCCAAAAGATGGTTTTAAGTTCTCTTCCTGCCTATTAGAAAAGCTGTTACTCTGCTACTCAGAGGCAGGAGAAATATGAGGAGGTTGAAAGATAAAGGCCTATTGGGGATTCCTGTAAAACTTTTCAAAGCTGTCTCAGCATCCATACTATAGTTGCAACCACTCACCTAATTTTAGCAACGTGGAACTCTGGGGTTGCTGCAGTTTCTGATTGCTACAACATCATCAATTCTGCTCATGCTGAGTTGGGTTCATTTAATTCCAATTAGCATTTATTGAGCTCCTATCTTGTACTGAGCTCCGGGTGGAGAGATCAGAAGATAAATAAGCTACTCTGGGAATATAATAAGTGCTCAATAACTATATGTTAAATACTTATAGCTAACATTTTATAGCACTTTTTACATGCTAGGTATTGTTTTAAGAGCCTTTCAAATATTAACTCATTCAGTCCTCACAACAATTCTATACAATTCCTATTCTAGAGATGGTGAACCTAAGGGAGAAGTTGACTATTTTCATTTGTCCAGGTGTCACGACTAATGATCAACTGGGATTTGCATGCAGATAGATACTGTGATTCTAGAATTCATATGTTAAGTATTCAAATTAAGGAGTGAGTGGTTTAATGGATGAAGTATACATTTATTTTTAAAGATTTATTATTTATTCTTAGAAAGAAAGAGTGTGTGTGTGTGGTCGGGGGGAGCAGAGGGAGAGGAAGAGAGAGAATCTCCAGGAGAGTCTCTGCTGAGGGGCAGAGCCCTCAGGGGCTCAGATTCATGGGGCTGGATCTCACAACCCCTGAGATCAGGACCTGAGTCAAAAAGCAAGAGTCAGAAACATAATTGACAGAGCCACCCAGGCACTGTGAATGTATACATATTTTAAATGACTAAATGAAAGATTTTGAATAGGGAGACCTTTGGGACATAGGTAAAATGTAAACAGTTTTAGATAGTATGGGAGAAGATCCCAGTAAGAAATAAAGTATGAATAGTGAAATTGGTTCTTTAGCCCTAGGTATTTACTAATAGAAATCTTGGTGGGTCATGAGAAAAAGAGACTGACAAACCAACAAAGATTATTTCTGACCACAAAGTTAAAAATAGAACTACCTTGGAGCACCTGGGTGGCTCAGTCAGTTAAGCATCTGCCTGCCATCAAGCACCATGTCAGGCTCCCTGCTCATTGGGGAGCCTGAGTCTCCCTCTCCCTCTGCCTCTCCACCTCCTCCAACCCCATTCACACTTGCTCACTCTCTCTCTCTCTCTTACTTGCTCTCTCTCTCAAATAAATAAATCAAATCTTAAAAAAAATAGAACTACCCAGCAATTGCACAACTAGGTATTTACCCAAAGGATGCAAAATACTGATTTGAAGGGATACATGCACTCTGATGTTTATAACAGCAGTATCAGTAATGGCCAAATTATGAAAAGAGCTCAAATGCCCATTGACTAATGAATGGAAAAAAGATGTGGTATATATCTATATCTCTCTCTATATACATATCTTTCCATAATATATATATGTATATATACATATATGTGTGTGTATATACATATGCTTCGATTTTGGGATTCTTTGACGTTCCCAGTATTTGGAATGTGTCATTTTTTTAGTTCAACCTCTGGAATTGCATCAACAATAAAGTGGGGACAAATACGTAAAGAGACAAAATGCTGAATGTGAAAGGCATGAGGCCAGGTGAAAATAATGAGCGAATGGAATAAGGGCAGGCAGGATATATTGAAGCACTAAGTTCTGAAAATAATATTATACTGTATGTTGACTAATTAGAATTCAAATAAAAACTTGACACTACAAAAAGAAAAATCTTGATCAGGTTTTTCCCTACTTTTCTAGACCAATATGCTTCTGAAGAGTCTGAAATTGGGGGTTGTCAAAATCAAAAAAGCTTCTAATGGTTGGTATGTTACATTCTTCCACAAATTATGATCTCACTGACTCTACTCTCCCATTCTGATTTCATCATTATTTTTATCCTGATATTTGGCATCTACTCTTATATAATTATAACAAACGGGATGTGTAAGTCTATTAAATTATAATTGTGTTCTAATATGGAAAACATCCCGCCTATTTTTTTATTTTTCCGCATACTATGAATAAAATTGAAAGTTCAGTTAATATAATGTAAATTTCCATTTGTTTCTAATTGCTAATAAAAGCCATTATATTCATGATGGGCATATTTTATAAAGACATCAATATGTTTTGTTCTTTCTTTCCTTTCTTCTTTCTTACTTTTCTAAAAGTTGCTTTACTAGTGTTTGAAAAGTTATTAAGGTGATGAATGGTATCTAAGTTCTTTCCTCTGTAGTGGCTCATATCTCTGGAATAGATGTTTTGTATCTTACTTTAGCAAATCTATTTCATGTGGAATTATGTGAATATAAATGGATTTAGAAAGCCTCAGCCTGCAGTAGGAAACTATTTTTTTAAATTATCCAGGAATTTTCTGGAAATCTATTTGTTTCCCAATCTATGTCTTAAATTCTATCACTTTAATATTTCTGGAAGCTAAAATGGTATCAAATGTTGAGGATTGGTCATCAGAGGGAAAGAAGAGATCTTGAAAAAGTCTGTTTTTATGTATTATAAAATAATAAACTTAAAATATATTTTGCAGATCCTATTCTTGAGGTATTAGAATTTTTCACCAGTTCTTATAATAATTATTGAATAATTTTATAATTGTTATTAATTATAAAACTGGTAAATTTTAAAAATGTTTAGATTATTGAGGAATAGTACCTAGAGTTGCCATATATATTATTTAAAATGTTCACTTGCCAACAAAAATTGTGAGGCATGCATAAAAATAAGAAGGAATGATGATATGTGGATATCTATATCTATCTATCTATCTATCTATCTATCTATCTATCTATCTATCTATCCTGGAAAAGAAGCAGGAAACAAATTGCTTGTGAGGGAAATCAGATATCAGATTCATCAGAAAAAGACTTCAAAATAGCCATTCTTAACCTTATAGAACTAAAAAAAATGACAACAAAAGTAAAGATAATATCATGTCAGACAATATAAATTTAAACGATGAAAGTTATAAATCAACCGATTGGAAATTCTAGAAATAAAAAGTATAATAAGTGAAATTTGAAAAAAGTTACTGGAAGGGCTCAACTATAGATTTGAACTGACAGACATAAGAAATAGCAAACTTGAAGACTGATCAAAAAAGATTATGCAAGCTGAGAAAAAAAATTAATATGAAAATCCTCAGAGAAATGTGGAACATTTAAAGTGTATCAAAATACGCATCTGGGAATACCAGAAGGGAGGAGAGAAAACAGCAAGAAGAAGAAAAAAAATATTGTAGAAATAATGGCAATAACTTCTGAGTAAAATAAACTCTGAGTAAAATAAACACAGAGATCCACATATTGATACATCATAATAAAAATACTTAAAGCAAAAGACAAGGAGAAATCTATAATTGTAAGTGCTTATATTAAGAAAGAAAACGGCACCTGGATAGTGGAGTCGGTTAAGTGCTCCACTATTAATTTCGGTTCAGGTCTTAATTCAGGGTCATTCAGTCAAACTCCCATTGGGCTCTGAGCTCAGCACAAGTCTGCTTGAGATTCTTTTTGTCCCTCTGCCCCCCCATCTGTCTCTAAAGTGAATAAATCTTTAAGAAAAAAAAAAAAAAGAAAGAAAGAAAACACAGAAAAAAGGAAGAACTAAACCTAAATGAAGCAGAGGAAAGGAAATAATAAATATTGGAATGAAGATGAATGAAATAGAAATTTTGAAAACCAACAAAGAAAATTAGTAAAGTCAAAAGCTTGTACTTTGAAAAAAAAATCAACAAAATTGACAAACATTTAGTTGGATTGAACAAGATAAAAAGAAAGAAGACTAATTGGAATCAAAACTAAACAAAGGAAATTACTATTGACATTACAGAAATGAAAAAATAAAAATTGTAAAGGATCACTATGAACAATTAAATACCAAGTTAGATAATTTAGAGGAAATGAAAACATTCTTACAAAAATACAAACTACCAAAACTGACTCAAAAATAGACACTCTGAATAAAACTTTAATAAGCGAAGAAAATAAAATAAAAATCAGAAAACTACCCACACGGAAAAGCCCCAACCTAAATGCCTCCACCACTGAATTCTACCAAACATTTAAAGAATAATCCATACCAATTTTTTCCAAATTCTTTCACAAAATAGAAGAGAAAGAGAACTTTCCTGGGACACCTGGGTGGCTCAGCTGTTGAGCATCTGCCTTTGGCTCAGGGCATGATCCCGGAGTCCCAGGATCAAGTCCCACATTGGGCTTCCTGCATGGATCCTGCTTTTCCCTCTGCCTATGTCTCTGCCTCTCTCTCTCTGTGTGTGTGTGTGTGTGTCTCTCATAAATAAATAAATAAAATCTTAAAAAAAAAAAAAAGAATACTTTCCAACTCCTTTTATAAGGCCAGTATTAGCCTGATATCAAAACTAAAGATATCACAAGAATACTATGGACTAATATTTCCTATAAATATGGGTGTAAGAATCCTCAACAAAATCCTAGCACCTCAAAACCAGCAGTAAAAAGAAACATCCATCACGACAAGTGGAATTTATTCCAAGAAAATGTTAGTTTGATTTAATATCTGAAAAATCAATTAATTTAATATATAATATAAATAGAATAAAAAAAATTAAGGAACATATGCTATCTCAATAAACACTGAAAAACATGTGAAAAAATCAACACCTTTGAATTATAAAAACACTCCTCAAACAAAATTGAAAGGAACTTTTTCCACATGTCAAGAACATCTATGGTAAAGTCACTGCTAACATCATACTTAATGGTGAAAGAAAGGATGATTTCTTGTTTAAATTAGGAATAAAACTCTATCCATCACTTTAAGACAGGTCCTAGCAAGGGTGATTAGGCAAGAAAAATAAATGCAAATCATGTTAATTGGATAGGAAGAAGTAAAATTCTTTCTGCAATGATGTGATCTTTTGTATAAAAAATACTAGAGAATCCACCAGCAAGTGAACTAATTAACAAATTCAGCCAAGTTTCAGCATGCAAAATCCATCGAAAATTCTACATTTGCTATACATTTGCTGTAATGTTAATTTTATGTGTCTCTTTGACTGTGATGTGTGGTGCACATATATTTGCCTGAACATTATTTCTGAATTTGTCTGTTTAGAGTGTTTTCAGATAAGATCATCATCTGCGTGAGTAAACTGGGTAGAAAACATAGCTGCCCCCATACCCAATGAATGTGTGCATCATTCAATCCATTGTGGGCCTGAATGGCCGGTGGGGAGGGGACAGAGAAAGGAAGAATTTGCTCTCTGCTTGACTGCTGAGCTGGAATACAGTCTTCTGCGCTTAGACTGGGATTTATATCATCAGCTTCTTTCCTTCGTTCATGGGCCTTTGAACTAAGACTGCAGCTTATGTCATTGAATCGCTGGGTCTCAGGCATTTGCGTTTTGCCTGGAACTGCTGGGTAGCAGCTAGACATAAGCAGTGGAAGGAATGCAGGGAGGAATGCCCCTGTGGTTAACAAAACCAGCCAGCTCTTCCACTGAAGGATGTCATATAGCCTACAGGGACTCTAAGGATACAAGTGCACAATCCAGAGAGAAGTTGTCCTCAGCTTGAGGACAACTATTGACATCTATTAACATAAATTAGCATTGCGGTTATAGCCACACCTGGCATGAGAAAAGGCTGCCAAGAGTTGTTCCAGTACAGATATGTGGAGTCAAAAACTCTCCTTCTCAATCTGTGGGAGGAGTCCTCAAATGATTAGAAGTAGCCTCCATTAGATACCACCCTGTCCATGACACAAGCTGGGTTCACAGTTCAGGACAGCTGCCACTTCCCGGCTTGCCCTCTCCCACCTCCAGTGTAATATTGCTTTAACAAAATTGTCTTCTGCTTTCACTTCGGGCACTGATCTCTAATTCTTTATTGCGTTGGTTCAGAGAGCCCAGACACAACACTTTTTGTGCTAACATACTACACCAGCAGTGGTCAGATAGTCTCAGTCTCCATATTCCACCAATTTCTTATAATCTCTTTCTCTCTCTTTCCATTCCCTCCCTCTGTCTCTCTAAAATCTCTTATTGGTTCTATTTCTCTGGAGAGCCTGGACTAATATACTTGTTATGAACAATCCAAAAATGAAATTAGAAAAAATTTCCAATTACAGTAGGATCAAAAAGAAAAAAAAAAACAAATCTTAGAAATAAATATAATAGAAGAAAATACAAAAATTTTATGTTGAAAATTACAAAATGTTGAAATAAATTGAGGGTCCACATAAATGAAAAATCATGCCTATGTACATTATGTCGACAGGAAGACTTAACATTGGTAACATGGTATTAGCCCCAAATTGATCTACAGAGTCAAAGAAATCCCTATCAGGATCCCAGGTTACTTTTTTGTAGAAATTGATAAGTCTAATTTAAAATTCATATGAGGGACATCTCAGTGGCTCAGGGGTTGAGTGTCTGCTTGCAGCTCAGGGCCTGATCCCAGTGTCCTGGGATCAAGTTCTACATCGGGCTCCCTGGGGAGTCTGCTTCTCCCTCTGCCTATGTCTCTGCCTCTCTCTGTCTCCCATAAATAAATAAGATCTTTAAAAATAAAAATAAAATAAATAAAATAAAATAAAATAAAATAAGATTGATATGAAATAGTAAGAGACCCAGAAGAATGAAATCAATTCCAAAGAAGAACTAAGTAGGGGCACTCCTGTTTCTTTATATCAAAAATTATCACAAAGCAGTGGTAATCGAGACCCTGTGATATTAACACAAGGACAAACATAAGGATTAATGTAATAGAATTGAGAGTCTTAAAATAAATCCATACATCCATAGTCAACTAATTTTTGACAAGGATGCCAAAAACATTCAACAGGAAAAGAATAGTCTTTTCAAACAAAGATGCTGGGATGACTGGAAAGCCACATGCAAAAGAATGAAGTTGTACTCTTACTTCAGAAAAGAGGAGTAAATTTTTAAGGCTTTGCATTTGGCAGGGTAATTTTAGATATAATATCAGAAGCTTAAGCAACAAGAGAAAACAAAATAGATAAATTGGACTTCCTCAAAATTAAAACTTTTATTCTTCATCAAGAAAGTGAAAATGCCACCCAGAGAAAGGGAGAAAACATTTGCAAATTACATATCTCATGAGGGAATTCTCTAGAATACAAAGAGAACTCTTACAACTCAATGATAAAAAAGACGAAATCTCAGTTAAGAAATGAGCAAAGGCTCTGATTAGACATTTTTAAAGGAAAATATACAAGTGACCAACAGACACATGAAAAATGCTCAGTGATGTCATTAGGAAAATGCAAAGCAAAACCACAATGAGATACCATGTCATACCCACCAGCATGTGTAGAATCAAAGTCAGATCATACCAATTATTGGCAAGGTCATAGAGAAATCAGAGTCCTTGGATGTTTTAGTGTTAATGTAAAATTGTGCAGTAGTTTTGGAAACTATGAAAGTTCTTCAAATAGTTAAACAGAATTACCACATGACCTTAACAATTACACTCCAAGAGAGATAAAAACATATGCCCACACAAAAACTTATACACAAATGCGGATAGCAGCATTATTCATAGTAGACAAAAAGTAGAAAAAACTAAAATGTCAATCAACATATGAATAAATAAACCATGTGTTATGTCCATAGACTGGAATATTCTTCAGCCATGAAAAGGGAAAATGTTTATTCATGCAACATTTGGGGTGAACCTTGAAAACATTATGACATGTGAAGGAGGGTAGACACAAAAGTCCACATTTGTATGATGCTATTCAGATGAAAACCCAGAATAGGGAAATCTATAGAAACAGAAAATAGAATAATGTTTAGATAGAGCTCGGTTTGTGTGGGTAGGGCAGAGGGGGATAATAGCTATAGGGTCTTTTTCTTGTAAGGTGATAAAAATGTTTTACATTTCACTGTAGTGATGATTGTACATATCTACGAACATACTAAAAACACTGAAATGGACACTTTAAATATGTATGTTAAATGGCATAAAATTATATGTCAGTAAGACTTTTTTTAAAAATGAAGATTACATTCACATAAGATAGCACCTAGTATTATAATGTATATCATGTTGTTTTAGTGTAATGCACTAAATCAGGAAAAATTTCAAGGAACAGTTATAGCCTCTATTTGTTGAATGTGACCATGTTTTACTATCATTCACTTCCTCCTTTAAGAACAAAAACACATAAGAAATAAAATGACAGCTTGCTTTATGCAATCAACAAAATATTTGAGCTTGCTTAAGGCAAGTAAAACTTTTAAGAAGTTTTTTTCTTTTATACTTATTTTTAAAATGTTAATTTTTGGAGGAATATTCATATGTGCACTGTTTTTTTTTATTTTTTTTTAAAGATTTTATTTACTTATTCATGAGAGACACAGAGAGAGAGGCAGAGACACAGGGAGGAGGAGGAACATGGTCCATGCAGGGAGCCCAATGTGGAACTCGATCCTGGGACTCTGGGATCAAGCCCTGAGCCAAAGGCAGACACTCAACTGTTGAGCCACCCAGGTGTCCCACACACTGATGTTTATTTCAGTATTCTAGGGCAGTTGGGGTTTTGCAGATCAGGTTAGTTTGACTGGTTGCAGGGAAACTGGAATCTGGGACAGCATTACTTAAGATTTAAGAGCTCTCTTAATAAATATCACGAAACACCACACACATTCAAATGGGAGAACACACATACACATACAAACAGAGTTAAGGCAAGATACAGGGAAAGGAGGGAACTCAAATAAATGCAGCATCCAAGTGATTTTTCGACCTATCTTTAGTTCCTTGTGATATTTGTCAGTGACCAGACTACACAAGAATGGTGGGCAGCCAAAACGGGCTTAGTGAAATAGAAGAACCCTTTACTTGTGGTATCACTTGACATTTGCTCTTTTGATATTCCTTTGGAAACTGTAAGTTGAATTTACATGTGAGAAGAAATAGAGTTCAAGAGTTTATTGATTTAAAGTATTGCTTGTGATAGTCTTTGTTCCAGATCATTGTTTCTAATAAACGAGTTCAGAGGTCTACTAGAAAGATATGACCCCTGACATAATGCTATTGACTTTTGCCTCCAATCTCTAAATAAAGGTTAAATGACAAACAAAGATTTGCATAAATTTAGTGACCTAATATTGATAGCTATATTGAAACAAAACAAAAGAAAGCAAAATCAAAACAGCCTTGTTGGATGAAGCCAAGGTGATTGTGACCAGCATTTATTATGTTTCTAAAAATGTCACCTAATTGCTTTTCATGGAGGAAATAATGTACTATGTAATAATATAGACTTATTCACATGACAATATAGTAATACGAGAAGTGGTCACATGGTATATAGAGGACTACTTTGAGAACTTTGAAGCACTGGTCATAGTCAATCTGAGGAAGATATTTTAGAAGTTATTAGAGGAGAAAGTATACTTTATCGAATGTTTCCTTGACAAGAATTTTGTTAGGGTAGCAGCAAAATTCCCTCTTATAGCCCATCTTCCTCCGATACTCAGTATCTTCTGTCAGAGATAAAGAACACTTGATTAATAATAATGAAAAATGGGATTGCATGTGCTCAATTCTGCTCTTTCTGAAATACCACTTGGGTAGATCCATCAGAGAAAGTATACAATTTTTTCACAGATTATACTGATGGGAGCAGGTTCTGCCTTAAGGGAAAGTGATAGTTATTTAACTTTAATTGGATGACAACTGTTTGGAAGCTTGCTGCTGCTTCTTTTACATAATGACATGAAATAAAGCTTATATTTTAACTTCAATTTTGGTGATTTCTATACTTACTTCTTAATTGGTTCTAAAATTTCTAAGGGGGAAGAAAGGTGTACGACACTGGAGCCCATGCACTTCACCAGGAATTATGCTAGAAAGGTAATGGAGGACATAATAAAAAACTGAAGTGCCTTAGTATCTCCAGGAAGTCTCTTTGATTTCATATGAGTAAGAAGCTAACATAATAAAAAATAGTGTTTTGAAAAAATATATATGCTTATATATAATATGTTGTATATATATTTATTTATCATGGGATATAGGGAAATAGGAATAAAATAGCAAAAGCTAAAAGGAAGGACTTGCAATTTTATTTAAAATGTAGAAAGCCACAAGAGACTATCATTCTTAACCTAACAGTGAAAATAAGTCAGGTAAACTCAAATTCAAAGTTTTTATTTAAGTGTAGGAGAACACTGGATACTATAAAGGAACCGAAATTCAGAAAATCATTAACTCTTTCTGGAAGGAAAAGGAGACATGGCTGCTCTCATCACCAGGTGCAGTAGAGAAAGAAGAAGGTAAATTTACAGTTGATATGATAAAGGGAAGCTGGGAAAATGTTTAATTCTGTGTTTGTGATATGATGCATTATGGGGCACCTGGGTAGCTCAGTCGGTTATGTGTCCACCTTCAGCTCAGATCATGATCTCAGGGTCCTAGGATCCAGTCCCTGCTGGAAAAAATGTTTTAAAAAAAACATTTTTAAAAAAATTAAATGTTTAAAAAATTAAATAAAATATCAGAAAGCCCCAAAATGAGTGTACATACACACCCAGTAAAATGGCCATGAGCCCCCACTGAGTACATGGGGATGGTACATAGGTGATTCAATGCAAAGCAGCAGAACTGAGAAATATTCTTTGAAGCATACAGGCTTTCCCCAAGGATAAGTCCTCCCCGGTACTTTCAGTTTTCACCAAGTTCAGGGCCCAAAATGGGAAGAACTGATAATGATGCTTCCGAGGCCATTCCAGACTTTGACCAAGTACCAGGCATTGAACTTCTAAAATGGGGACAGGAGAGCAATAAGGAAAACCATCTTCCAGTAGGTAGAAAGCCAAGACAAGCCTGGAGTGCAAAGATAATTTTGCAGAATCACAAGAGATTGGTAGTTAAATCTTAAAGCAAAAAAGTGACTCCCTATGATTCAGAAAGCTGGTAGATGAGTTGAAAAGAATCTCACTCTTGGGCAGATCCTAAGCTCTTCTAAATGTAAAGAACTGATGCTGCCTTCAGACTATGTTAAGCCAGGTGTCAGTAGATCAAGTTAAATTTTCAAGAAAACACAGGTCTATCCCAATTCCAAATTAGTCTGACTCAGCCACACATATTAGAAGCCTAATAGAAAAAGGGGTATGCTTATTTTCAGAGGAAATATTTACTTTAATTTTTTCTGTATTTGTGTGGGTTCTTTCTTGTTTTACAGACAATGGTAAATAACAATAATATGTGAAACGGCAAAAAACATGAACTCAATGGGCAAGACAGGAAATAGTCAATGGAAGAAACTCAGATATGAATGAGAAGTAGAAATCCCCAGACAGGAACTTTAAAATAATGATAATGACTATGCTAACATAGCTAGTAGAAAAATTATACCCAATATGCAAAAGCAAGTAGACAAGTACAGCAGAGAGAGACTATAAAATAATAAACAAATATAAATGGTCAAAATGAAAAATATTACATCTTAAATGAAAAATTTAGGGGCAGCCCAGGTGGCTCAGCTTCTCTCTCTCTCTCTCTCTCTCTCTCTCTCTCTCATGAATAAATAAATAAAATCTTTAAACAAATTTTATTTGATTGGTTTTACATTAGACTAAGCAACTAAGGAGAAAAATGAATAAACTAGAGATAAGCCATTATAATTTAATCAAATTGGAAAACAAACAGAAAAAAGAATGGTAATATAAAACAGTACAAGATTGTAAGGACAATATCGAACAACCTACTCTCAAAGCCCCAGAGGAAAAGTCCTGGAAGGACAAATAGGAAAAAACAAAACAAAACAAACAAACAAACAAACAAGGCATATTATAGTCAATCTTTTAAAAGTCCAAAATAAAAAGAAAATCCTAAAATCTGTCAGAGAGAGTGAAGCATTGCATTCACAATAAAAATTATAGTAATGATGACTAATTACTCATCAGGAAAAAATGGAGGGCGAAAGACAAGTATGACTGAGAACAAGAGACACAAAGAGAAAGGACACTCTGAGGGATGGATATACCCCTATATGTATGGGTATACACACCTGTATGTGTGTGTGTTTGAAGTAGAATAGTGAAAATACTAAAATAATCATAACTAACTTTTAAGTATTTTTTTGGTTTTAGTATATAGGACTTTTAAATCTTTTATCAATTTTAATTTCAACTTCTGATTATATGTTGCTAGTAAATAGAAATACATGTGATTTATAATCACAAATTTGTTCACCCTCAATCCTTGTTAACATTTATAACTGTATTTTATAGTGATATATAGTTACTTCTCATTCCAGATATTGATAATTCGTCTATTCACTATTCTAATTCCTGATAATTCTGGCTAAATGTAAATCAGTTTTATTGATACACTCTTAAAAAAACAGTATTTGGTTTCATTTTTTTCTCTGTCATTTTTCTGTTTTCTACTTCATTGCTTTCAATTTTTTTTTTTCATTCTTCTGATTACTTTGGATTTAATTGCTCATCTTTATATTCTTATGGAATGTTTGGTCATTATTTTATCACTTTTTTTCCTGATAAAAATATTGCTTCTGTAAATATCCCCCATAGTACTACTTTACCAATATTTGATTGATTTTGATATGTTATATTTTCATTATTTTATTCAGTACAAAATAATTTCTCATATCCTTTTTGATTTTTTTCTGAGTCATGGGTTATTCAGAAATGTGTTATTTAAAAAAAAAAGAAATATGTTATTTAGCTTTTCAATATTTGAGTATTTTCCAGATAATTGTCTATTATTAATACATACTTTGCATTGCTTGAATGATAGTATTGTTTAAATTTACTATACCCTTACTGATTTTCTCTCTACTTGTTCTGTCAAAGATTGAAAGAAGGCTGTTAAAATCTCTGACTGTAATTATGGATTTCTTTACTACTTTTTTCTCTCCTATAATTTATTGTTTCTTGTGTTTTGAAGCTATGCTACTAGGGACTTAAATGTTTAGTATTATAATTTCCTCTGGATGACTGACTAGTTAGTTTATCACTATGAAATGATTTTGTCCCTAGTAATATTATTTTCTAAAACATATTTTTCTTATATTAAAATAGTCACTCCAGTGTTAACATCATTTTAGTTTTAACCTATTTTTAAATTACAGTGATTTTCTTATAGGTGTCATAAAATAGGATCTTCCTTTTTTTTTAATGCAATGTGATGATCTGTACCTTTTAACAGAAGAGTTTAGGCTGTTTTATGAGTTAAATCATATCAATATATAGTTAAAGTTTGTCTACTTGATATTTGTTTTCTATTTTTTTTTTCCATCTGTTCTTTCTTACCTATTTCTTAATTTTCTGACTTCTTTTGAATTAATTTTTAGTCTACGGCCATACCACCCTGAACGCGCCCGATCTCGTCTGAATTAATTTTTAAATAATTCAATTATGTCATTTCCTTGTCATATCAGCTCTATTGATTGTGATTTTAGTGGCTGCTTTAAGATTCCTAGTATACATTCTTATCATCAACCTTCAAATCATACTATACCATCCGACTGATAATACAAGAACCTCACAGTCATATACTTTCATTTTCCTCTACTGATCTTTATGGTACTGTTATCCTACTGTTTATTTCTACATATACTATAAACTTCAAAATACATTGTAATTTTCTTTGAAGTCTCTTTTAAAGAGACTTAAATAATAATAATAATAAAAGCATTACCCATGTTGTTGCTTCTACCACTTTTCTTCATTCCTCTGTGCAGATCCATTTTTTTTCTGACTGGCATCATTTTCCTTCTTAACTATATCATTTCCTTAGTTCAGGTCTGATGGCAAAATTCTTATAGACTTTCTAAAAGATTTCATTTATGTGTGTATTTTAGAGAGAGAGATTGAGAGCACAAGCAGGAGGAGCAGTGGGAGAGAGAGAGAATCTCAAGCAGACTAAGAACTGTGCACGGAGCCCATGTGGTCTGGAGATCATGATCTGAGCCAAAACCAAGAATCAGACCCTTAATCGACTACGACAGCTAGGTGCCCCAGAATTCTTAGAGATTTTATACATCCACAAATATATTTTCCTTTGTTTTTGAAACATTTTTGCTAGAAAATGAAATCTAAGTTGACAGGATTTTTAAAACATTTTAAAGATTGCACCTCCACTGTTTTCTCACTTGCATTGTTTCCAAGAAATTTGCTGTCATCCTCAGCATTGTTCCTCTGTACCTGATCCCCATACCTCATTAACTTACATCTAAGCACTTACAGTCTTAATAAGCTTTATATCTGAGTAGAGATGTCTTTATCCATGCAGGAACTCTTCAGATAACTCATGAAAATTAAGATATTCTCTTTAGTATTAGTTCTGTGTAACTTGAATAAGAAGTGCTTTGATTGTCATTTTCTTGAGGATTCTCACATTTGGTGTTTCTTGAGTTTCTTGGATCTGAAGGATTAAATTCTGATCAACTTTGGAAATTGACCTTTAACTTTTCAATTTTTTTTTTTATTTTGTCTGTGGCTGACAGACTCTAAGGTGGCTCCCAAAACTCCTTCCGCCTAGTTTGCAGATTCTTCTGTAATCCTCTCCTACTGAGTATAGGTGGGAAATGTGACTTGTTTCTGAATAGAATATGGCAAAGGTGATAGAATATATGTGATTATGTAACTATATGTCCATATTTACACAACATAACATTGTAATTCTGTATACTGACTCTCTTCCTTGCTGAAACTGAGTGAACAAATTAAGTTGTTGTGAGCTGGCATATAATATGAGTTCCTTGGCAAATAACTGAATGTCATCTCCCACCAAGAGCCAACAAGAAACTGAGACCCTCACACCTTGACCAGTAACTGAATGGTGTCAAAAACTATATTAGCTTGAAAATGAATCCTCATCAAGTTGAGAATAAGGTGAAAATGTAGCTCTGGTGGACACCTTGGTTGGAGAAACTAGCTAATTCATTCCTGGGCCACTGAAAACCCCCACCTCCAACCCCACCCCTCAAAAATCAGAAAGATGATAATGTGTTTTATTTTAAGCCTCTAAATTCATAATAATATTGTTACATAGCTCTAGGTATCTAATATATGCCCCCTTCACCCTTGTCTTCCTTGAGACTCTACACAAATTTATGGCCCCATGAAATTGTACCACAGCTCACTATTCATTGTTTTACACATTCTTTTTTTTTTTTCTTTCTGTGTTGCATTTTAGAGAGTAACTGTGTAGACTCTATGTATCTATATCTCAATTTCACTATATATATATAGATATCTATATCTATATCTATATCTATATCTATATCTATATCTATCTATATCTATCTTATTTTGTGCCATGTTGTAAGTTTTTAATCTTATCCTCTGTATTTTTTATTTGAAGATTATATTCTTCATCTCAATAAATCTGATTTGGTTCTTTATTATATCTTCATGTCTCTACTTTTATTTTAGGAAATACAAAATGCAATTATAATAAACATTTTAATATTCATATCTTCTAATTTTAATGTCCTTGTTCATTGTGAGTCTGCTTTAGTTGTCTGAATCCTCTTCATTATTTGTGTTTTCCTGCTTCTTCATTGCCTGGAACTTTTGACTGATGAACATTATGAATCTCACTGTGTTGCATGTTGGGCGTATTTGTTTATATTCCTATAAGTGTTCTTGAGCTGTGTTCTGGAATGCAGTTCTTGAAGACAGTTTGATTGTTTTTGGCCTTATAATTTGTTAGTTAGGGCCCAGCGAATAATTCAGTCTAAGTGAAATTGCAGGTATACTTCATTTTATTGTGCTTCACAGATATTGTAGTTTTTATAAATTTAAAGTTTGTGGCAACACTTGTTGAGAGCAGGTGTTTGGCTGCCATTTTACCAACAGCATTTTTTCACTTTCTTTAAAGATTTTATTTATTTATTCATGTGAGACACAGACAGAGAGAGAGAGAGGCAGAGACACAGGCTGAGGGAGAAGCAGGCTCCATGCAGGGAGCCTGACGTGGGACTTGATCCCAGGTCTCCAGGATCAGGCCCTGGGCTGAAGGCGGCGCTAAACCACTGAGCCACCTGGGCTGCCCAGTTTTCTCACTTTGTGTCTCTGAGCCACATTCTGTTGATTCTCACAATATTTCATACTTTGTCATTATTATTATATTTGTTATGGAGATCTGTGATCAGTGATCTTTGATGTGGCTACTGTAATTGTTTTGGGGGGGACCACAAACTGCACTCATGTAAGACGATGACCCTAATCGATAAGTGTGTATGTCCTGACTGCTCCACCAGCTGGCTGTTCCCCTGTCTCTTTCCCTCTCCTCAGTCCTCCTTATTTCAACAAAATTGAAACTAGGCCAATTAATAACCCTGCAAGTGAAAAAAAGAATTACATGTCTTTCACTTGAAATAAAAAAGCAGAAATGATTAAGCTTAGTGAGAAAGGCATGCCAAAAACAAGATAAGCTGAAATCTAGTCTCTTACACTAAACAGCCAAGTTGGGAAGGCAAAGGAAAGGTTCTCAAAGGAAATTTACAGCAGTACTCAAATAAAGACACAAATACTTAAAGAAAAATAGCCTTATTGCTGATATGGAGAAGTTTGAGTGGTTTGGATGGAAAGTCAAATCAGTGGCAACATTTCCTCAAGCCAAAGCCTAATCCAGAGCAAGGTCCTAACTCTCTTCAAATCTATGAAGGCTGAGAGAGTTGAGAACATTGCACAAGAAAAGTTAAAAGTTAGCAGAGATTGGTTCGTGAGGTTTAAGGAAACAAGTATCTGTATAAGGACAAGGTGAAGCAGCAAGTGCTGATGTCGAAGTTGCAAAAGCTATGCTGAAGATCTAATTAAGGTACCTAATGAAAGTGACTACATTAAACGTCAGATTTTCTTTTTTTTTTTAAGATTTTTAAAAATTTATTCATGAGAGACAGAGAGAGAGAGAGAGAGAGAGAGAGGGGCAGAGACACAGGCTGAGGGAGAAGCAGGCTCCAAGCAGGGAACCTGATGTGGGACTCGATCCCTAGACTCCAGGATCACGCCTTGGGCTGAAGGCAGGTGCTAAACCGCTGAGCCACCCAGGTGCCCCAAAACATCAGATTTTCAATGCAGGTGAAACAGCCTTGAATCAGAAGATTTTATCTAGGACTTTCATAGCTAGGGAGGCAAATGGCCTGGCTTCACAGCTTCAAAAGACAGCTGACTCTCTTGTTAGGGGCTGAGGCAACTGGTGACTTTAAGTTGAAGCCAATGCTCATTTACTATTCTGAAAATCCTAGGGACCTTAAGGATTATGCTAAATCTGCTCTTCCTATGTTCTATAAATGGAACAACAAATCCTGGACAATAGTACATCTATTTGCAACATGGTTTACTGAATATTTTAAACCCACTGTTGACCTCATGCTCAGAAAAAAAAAAAAATCCCTTTAAAATATTGCTCATTGACTATGCACCTGGCCACCCATGAACTTTGATGGAGATGTACAAGATTAATGGTTTCTTCCCAGATGTCAGGCAATTTCCTCATAGGTATACACTCAAAAATATTCTGTTAAATACCCAAGGGCAGCTCTCTGCAGTTCTCTGGGCTTCTCTCTCTTCATTGCTTCCCCCTCTTTGGCATTCTATCCAAACAAACTAGAAAACACCTAGATCTCATCACACTCTGAGGTTTTCCCTCAACCTATGGAAACTTTTGGTCTGTTCTTGGATTTTCTTTCCCTGTACCACATCCTGGAAACTCAAGACAATAAGCTGGGGTGATCATAAAGCTCACATTAGTTTGATTTTCTCTCTCATGGATTACTGTACTTCTTTGCCTATTGTTCAGTGCCTTAAAATCCAGTATTTTTATATTTTTTATTTATTTTTTGGTATTGTAGTAACATGGATTCTATCCCCCTGTTATTCCATCTTGGCTAGAAGCATATTTATTTAGAGATTTTAATTTTATTTAAGATTAAATTCATTTATTGATTTTATTTTTTCAGGCTTTTTCACTTTACATATTTTCTGTAAAAATGACAGAGATAATTTAGTCAGCAC
The DNA here is from genome assembly GCF_053574225.1 of Canis aureus. Taxonomy (NCBI): domain Eukaryota; kingdom Metazoa; phylum Chordata; class Mammalia; order Carnivora; family Canidae; genus Canis; species Canis aureus. The sequence continues at coordinate 15,583,955 of NC_135648.1, forward strand.
TCAGTTATAACATAAAGTATATAATTATAAATGATTTATGACAATAAATATAAACACAAGGTGGGTTTTGAGTGAAGATAATATGACAATTGAGATGTGAGGGAGCAGAAAACAAAAACAATATGTTGGGCTTAAGGAAAGTAGGTTCTTGCACAGGAAACAAAGCTTATATGAGGAACACGGCTGGAAAAGTGGAGCAGAATGAAACAGATGCAGAAAAATAGCACAAATAGAAGTTTTAAATTTTTCCCTGATTTATATAATTAAGATTTAATCTATGCTGAGTAATGTATAGAAATATTGAGTCATATATTGTACACCTGAAACTGCTATAACGCTGTATGTTAATTATACTGTGATTAAGTCTTAAAAAATTTTTAAAAAGATTTAATCTAAATAGTCAAGTTTAATTTTCTTTTTCTAATTTACCTATAGCCAACATATATAAGCTATTTTGATTAGAAATAAAACAAAAATGTAAACATATTCTGCTTTTGCTCTCTAGCAAATTAGGACTTTGTCGAAAATAAAGAAAGCTCAACACAAAGAATAAAGGCTTATAAAAAAAGTAGAAAATTATTCTCAAGAATATGAAAGTTCTGAATATGTAAAAATATGAATATTATTCTGAAAAATTTGTTTTTTAATAAATTTAATCATGACATTAAATTTATATTAATTATTCTGGAATAATAATATATTATTCCTTTAGGCTTAAAAATATTACAGGTAAGTAAATATGTATACACAAAAAATATAGATACACTTTTTTGTGAATTTGAAAAAAATGTCAAACTTGTTAAATGTACTAAGTTAAATGTACGACTTGTAACAAGATGTCTATGTTTGTGTGTAAATTAAAACTTTCTTTTAAAACCCTAAAAGAGTTTGCCAAGAGAATTCTTTCTGAAAATGAAACTAATACATTAAATCAACCTTTTATTGTTATGAATGGTTTACATGTAAATTTTCTTATCTTGTGTCTTCATAAAGTAAGCTTTTTGAACATGTAGAAATAAATTTAAATATTAGTTGTGAAGTTTTCTGATTTTATTCTCAAAGAGAAAATAAGTTACATATCAAAAATGCTTCTTAGAAATTCCTTTCAGGCTCAATTTTATAAAGGGCTTTATACATTTAAATTTAATGGATTTTATAATTTCAGAAATGTAGATCTAAAGTTATGGAGCTCCTTCTCAATATTACCTGCAACACTCTTAAGGAAACTAAGTGGCACTAAAACATGATTTGGATGTGGATTTTTGAAGTTGAGATGTTGAACTTCAAGGTAATTTTAATATATTATTTTGTTATTCCTAAATTTCTTGGAAAAAAATTGTAAACACTATAATTTTAAAAATCTATCTGATTTTTTTCTTGTACAGGAAATATGCCAGAAATACAATGAATTCATCAGTACTTATTTTGAGAAAATAATAACTTAGTTCTTTTAAAAGATTTAAGTGATAAAACATTTAATTTTACCTACTGCCTGTTACCTGATTTATAAAATTTAGATTATTAAGGAAGTTTTGCAAAACGCACATGCCACATCAAGTGATAGATTACATTTTCTCAAAATATATATTTTCATTGTCAATCGCATAAGATTAATTTATTAGACTACTTCATAATAAGCATAAAGAACATGTTAATGTGATCTTTTAGATAACTTGGGTCAATTGAATCGAATCTTCTGAAAATAATGGCCAATTCTAGAAATTATATTTGATATGTTATTCCATTAAAATAATTTTGAGAGGGATGCCTGGGTAGCTCAGCAGTTTAGCGCCTGCCTTCAGCCCAGGGCGTGATCCTGGAGTCTCAGGATCGAGTCCCACATCAGGCTCCCTGCATGGAGCCTGCTTCTCCCTCTGCCTATGTCTCTGTGTCTCTCCCTCTGTGTCTTTCCTGAATAAATAAATAAAATCTTTAAATAATAATAATATTGAGCAATAATACTTGATATAAATGCTGTTAATTGGAATAATATGGCAGTTAAGCCACATAGGTGTTTGAGTCTCTTTTTTTATTTCCAGCTGTGCTAGTAAACTGCAGCCTACATTTATAAGATATAAAAACAACAAATTGCTGTATCCCATTTTCTAGAAATTGGCTCATAGTTAACACTATTTGTCCAATTGTTTTGCAAGAATTAGCATGATAAAAACAGAACTGATTTTGCAGATTTAATTATATTTTTGCTGTTATCTTATAATAATCTTTCTTGACTTTATTTTTTAACAATACTTTGTTTCCTAAATTCTGTAAATCAAGAGACAACTTCATATATTTGTTCAAGAGATCAAATGCCTACTTCATGGCACTTCAAACACAAAACATTTTGGCTTATCAAAGAAACTACAGATCTTGCTACCCTTCATTGAAAATTTTAAATATACAAACAATGCAATAAATCCCTTTAGGGATTTGGTAAAGGAGCTAAGATCTTGAGTTCAAATGAACTACAAAAACCCTTTGCATTGAACAGTGTATTCAAGTATGAAGGATTTCAGTAGTTGAATGCCCTTAGATTCCCCCTATACACCCCCACCCCATCCCCAACCTCAGTTCTTATTCTGTTAAATGACATCGAAGCAATTATAATCTTATAATTGAGGAGAGACACTTTTCATCTGTGTAGGGACATACTTGATAACTAATGAAAGTAAGATACTCTCCCCAGAAAAATGCACAGGCACATACAGTTGTGCATGGTATAAAGGAGCCTGTAGACCTCCTCAAGAGCTTTCCCTTAGGGCTTTTGCAGTAACCCAGACAGCAGCTGACCCTGCACCAGAAAATCACCAGTCACTTAAAACTACCAACTGCCTCAGAAGAGAACTCCATCCAGACCTAATTAAATCCTGCCTGCAAAGACTGATTGTCCTCCCCTCTGTCCCATGTAATTCTGAGACTCACCCTCATACTCCCAATGTAATTCTGTGACTATGTTCTTACTCCTATTGTTGCCACTGGAGTGACAATATCTCATTTCCATTTTTCCCTCAGTTACAGCACAAGATCTGTTTACTTCCCTTTACTATCGATTCCTGTATCATCCCCATAGTGTTCTCTGCTCCCTCTCCCTGATCTAAAGCCCCACTTCTCTTTTCCATCTGCAGCCACTCTATACACATTTTAAAATATGTCCATTGTGTGCTCTGGAGGACCTTTCCATGGTTAATGGATAATGAACATTCCCTGTAGCTCTAAAGGTGAGGTTGTTCACTCTTCCAAATTCCAGCTTACTCCTTCCTCTTGCTCTTAGATAACTTACTTATAAAAGTCACTTCTTAAGACATCTGGGTAGCTCAGTTGCTGAGGGTCTGCCTTTGGCTCAGGTCATGTTTCCAGGGTCCTAGGATGTAGTCCCCCATCAGGCTTCCCTCAGGGAGCCTGCTTCTTCTTCTGCCTCTGTCTCTGCTTCTCTCTGTGTCTCTCATGAATAAATAAATAGAATCTTAAAAAGTAAAGTCATTTCTTTAAAGCTCATTTCTGGGATGCCTGGGTAGTTCAGCAGTTTAGCACCTGCCTTTGGCTCAGGCTGTGATCCTGGAGACCCAGGATCGAGTCCCATGTCAGGCTCCCTGCATGGGGCCTGCTTCTCCATGCTTCTCTATGTCTCTGCCTCTCTCTCTCTCTCTCTCTCTCTCTCTCTCTGTCTTTCATGAATAAACAAATAAAATCTTTAAAAAACATAAAGCTCATTTCTACCACACAGTTGTATCAGCCGAGTTGAATCACCACATTTGAAGAACAATATTGTGTGCAATACTTTACATCATTAAAACGTTGATTTTTCTGATACATACTTTGCTCGTGGGAGACCAGAATTACCTACAAAAATCCATTAAGTTTTCTTTTTCTTTTTTTTCCCAATCCCTAGGCACCGTGAACTGTTTCACACGTGGCTGGCATATACACCTCTTTATCCTGCCTGGGGCTGCCAGGCCTTCCAAATCTGTGAAGCTGGGGCCCAGCACCTAGCACCTGCATAGTCTTCAGTGAGGAGGGGGCCCACCCACCAAAAACCACCCTGAGGCTGCAGCTAAAGATTGGCAACAGTCCGTCCCAATTTGGACTTGCTGCTTGATGAAGACCAGGACATCTTCAGCAGTGAGAGGTCCCTCATGTCTCATTAGATGCAACTCCATGCAGCCAGCAAGGCCCCATTCAATCCCAGCAGACCAGTATCCCCCAGCTCAGCCTTCAAGGGGATATGCACATTTGTGTAGCTAAGTGCTTAGAGATAAGCAGATGCCTTTGATCCCTAAGATCTTGTTCCTGTGACCAGACCTCTCCAGATCCAAGTCCTGCTCCAAGTCCTCAGTGACCCATAATTAAGTTTCTACATAAACTGTGAATGAATATTTGTTACTGAGTGAAGTACAAACTCTATTGCATAATTCTACTTGAGGCTGAGAAAAAAAATCAATAGCCATATAATAAACATACTCACAATAATGATGTTTTCTATTAGAAAATACACTTTAGGTTACTGTTTATGTCATTGAAATTGAGTTCTGAAAAAGTCTATTTGTCCTCAGCAACCTCAAGCTAAATATTTCTAACAGTGTCCTATCTTACAATATTTTTGAATTAACTACAATATCTGCATTCAACCTGGCCACATTTTTATCTATACAACATAGATAGTGTTTATATATTTGATTATCCAATATAACAGAAGTCTTACAGTCAGAAGTAGACTAACTACAAATGTGTAATTTATATCTACGGAGATCTTTTCCACACTTTATCTATGAGCAATATTGAAGACAGCTGGTATTATTTGTGTAACCTATAAGCTAGAGATATTTCTGTACCACCTTTTATTCTTTCCTGTACATCTTGTACAGAATATATATTTTGGGCTAATTTTTCTTAGAATTCCCCAAATACTGAAGTATTATCCTTTGATTAACTTATAAAACACACATATTAATTTTAAAATCATAAAGCAATACAATAATACATTTAATGACTGCTTTTTACATGGATTATGAAATCTTACAGATAAAACACTAAGAAATGCTCTTTATATTTTAGTTTGCTCCTGCTAACTTTGTCCTGGATCACCCTATCACATGGTAATGACTCTTTATTTGGCAATGTCCATTGACTAAACACAATAACATATTGATTTAAACTGCCAGAGAAATGTGCCAAGAAGTCTAATGTTTTGGAAGCCACTGTCTGTCTCTTTCTCCCTCTATTTCTCTCTCCTCTATTTTTTTTTTTAATTAAAGGGACCTTATTCTTCCTTTGTCCTAGTTTTGGTAAAGCCAACCTTAGTATAGGCAGAGGGAAAGGATTCTAGTGAACACATGGAGTTTACACAGAAATCTAGACTATGCTGTGTCTTGACTGCCAGAAACTTATACCCAAATGCTTTTACTTCTTAATTATATTTTTAAAGTAATAGGAGAAAATATTCCTTCAATCAGGACTTCTCAATGACTCTTGTGTCACTGACCGTTTTGAGGGTAACACTGCACCTTCTCAGCATGCTTTTAAATACATACTATAAAATATGAATATTCATAAAATAAATTAATGTTATTAAAATAAAGTTTTGTCCACCTACATGTCATGAGGGAGTCTGTCTACCTCTGTCTACTTACACAAGTCAAATGTATTTCAATTAACATTAGGGTAGGAGATGCCTTGACCCAATTATTAAGCCACAAAGTTACATCAAGATACATACCATTTCACTGAAATCTATCACATAACTTACAAAAACTGGAAATGTTTAACCGTTTTGTAGAATGTAGAATCAGTGGTACATGCAAATATATAGAGATGAGTTTTAGAACTAGGAAAAAAATAATGGTATGATATCATTTTAGGGTAAACCCATTCATACCTTAATGGCAGTGGATGCAATTTGAATGTGGTGAAGTCTCCGAAGAGTGCTGTCCCTGTCAATGAAATAGGAAGCAGCTAGTTGATGTAGCGTCTCCAGAGTGACCAAAGAGCTATTGGTGCTGGAATCACTTCCTTCAGATCTTTTGCTCAGCTTCCGCTTGTCCACAAAAATTGTGAGTGACTCCTCTCCTGCATTAACAATATTTATAATTATTCCATTTTCCACTTAAAATCAATTTTTCAATTATCTGCAGGTGAGGAAGTATAGACTACAGACATAATGAAACAAAAGAGTGATAAGCAACAAAAGGACAAGTAACTTTTGTGTTGTTCATGATATTTCTCCTGTACTTAGAAAGATACTTGAGATATTGAAGGCTGTAAATGCTTATTTAGTAAATTTCGAATAGCTAGCATTTGTGGAACAATTTCTCTAAATTTTACTGACTTTCTGGGACACCTGGGTGGCTCAGCAGTTGAGCGTCTGTCTTTAGCTCAGGGCATGATCCTGGAGACCCGGGATCGAGTCCTGCATCAGGCTCCCTGCGTGAAGCTTCCTTCCCCCTCTGCCTATGTCTCTGCCTCTCTATCTCTCTTGTGTCTCTCATGAATAAATAAATAAAATCTTAAAAAGAAGATTTTATTGATTTCCTCATATACTTTACCTAACATCTTATGGCACAAAAGCAAATTAAGAAAGGAAAATATGTAAAATGAAGTTAAGTAGTGTTCATGATATGTATTTACTCAGAAATGATTATTGCAGATCAGCATGTCTAATGGAAACATGACCGAACATATTACTAAACACTAGCCATTTTTTAAAAGATTTTATTTTTTAGTAATCTGTACACCCAACGTGGGGTTCAAACTTACAACCCTAAGATAAAGAGTAACAGGTTCTGCAGACTGAGCCAGCCAGGTGCCCCTAGCCATTTTTAATTAAACCTTGAAAATGCAGAGAAAACATACATATGCATATATAGTTACGTAAATATATGTGAATTAAATTCAGAGGTTTCCTACATGTGGCATTACATAAAAATATTATGTGTTAAATAAGCTCTACAGAAATCACTAACCTCCATGGAGGACTTAGGTTTTTTTTTTTTTTTTTTTTTTTTTAGGACTTAGGTTTGATAATAGATTTTCAAAGATGAAATTTAAAGTATAATTAAACTGAAATTTTCAGTGTTCAACTGTTGACAAAAAATATCGATGCTATTTAAATTTAATATTAAGAACTTGCCATCTTCAGATTTCCATATTCTTGGATATTTATCTAGTACAAAATTGTCAGACTTGTCATTCTTTCAGAAACACTCTGTTCTGGCTGCATTATGCCCACTTATGAACTGGCAAGCCAGTTTTATAAAATACCAAGTAAATAAAATAATACTAATTTTTAAATGACATATCCTAGGTTATTATCCAATCATAAGTAACAGCTCGTAACAGTAGATAAAGCAAGAGATCGGGTCAACTGATTCCAGAAGTAACGTGTTAACAATGTTATTTCTGAAAGGTCACATTCTCAATTTGTATTTGGATCCCGATATGCATACTGGAAGTCAAACAGCCTAACTGGAACAGGTGAAAAAAAAATCCCTCCAAAAATATGAGTAAGTGGGTTAAATTATCAAAAGCATTAGGTTATGTGATGATAAATAGCTTTCAGGTGGGAACATCTGAAAGAGAAAAGGGAAAACATATGTAAATTACTATAGCAACAAACAAAAAAAATCCCCAATGATTATTCATCCTCCAGGAAAAAAGGATAACTAGTATGGAGGTTTGAGTAACTATTATCTCAGAAAGACCAATTCCTCTGAGGAAAAAAAAATCCCCTATGAACCAGCTTGTGAGGGAGTACCCAAACAAGCATCCTGTACACGGATGTACAAAGAACAGTTCTGTGGTAGTCTAAGAACTCCCGGGAGGATCTATCACCTATTCAAGTGCTATGCTCTGAATGTGTAGGTCCCCTCAAAACTTGTATGTGAAATCTTAACCCCCAAAGATAAAAGTATTAAGAAGTAGGGCTTTTGGGAAGTGCTTAAGGCATGATATCAGAGCTCACAAAAATGGAATTAGTGTCTTTATTAAAGAGACTCCAAGAGAGATCCCTTGCCCCTTTGCCATATGAAAATACAAAAAGTCTGCAACCCTAAAAAGGGCCCTAGCCCAACCCTGCTGGCACCTTGGTCTTGGATTTCTAGCTTCCAGAACAGTGAGCAATAAATTTCTGGTGTTTATAAGCTACCCCGTCTGTGGTGTTTTGTTAGCAGCCCAAATGGACGAATACAACAACAGACATGTCTTATTAAGCAAGGTTAAAAACCAAATGGCAAAGATCTTGGTAAATGTAAATAAAAAGGAAGCAAAGTTAACAGTCTTGATATGAGATATTGTACAATTTGGGCCAAAAATTATTAAATGGGAAAAAGAAGAACTTTGTATAATGAGTGCTAAAGACTCAAACTTGCCAAGTTGCTTTAATGGCAACACTTTTCATAAAGCAGAAAATACAGGAAATAAAGGTAAAAATAGTACAAGAAATGCAAATTAAAATATATTGATATATCACTTTGCAATTACATAATTTGCCAAAATCCAAAAGTTTAACAACTTTGCCAAAGCTGTTGGCAAACTGGAAGGAAAGAGGCCCTCTGATGTATTGCTAGTAGTCATGCAAAATGATTTAACTATAGAGAAGAAATTTGGCAATAGTTAGCAATAATTGACTCAGCAATCTTACTTTTAAGAACCTATCCCCAAAAATACTGGCTAAATTATACAAAAGGCTTCTTACTGTGGCTTGCTTTGTAATATTGGTAGCAACACAGATACCTAATCATTAAGAATAAACTATTTTGCTTCTGTACAGTAGAATACAGTGCAGCCATAAGAAAGGAGTGAGAATGATTTAAAACATTTATTCACAGTTAAAGTTTAAAGTTAATTAGTAAGTTAATAATTTTAATATTATGACTAAAATGTAATTCTGGATGACTTGGCAGTCTTCAGGTGATTCTATTTAGAAAATACATCCAAATATCCAAGTTTAGCCTCCTTGTATCCACAATGTTTTCTACAGATTTCTGTAGATAGAAGGAAGCTTACTTCTTTATTCTTTAAAACAATATCTAATCTCTTCTTCAATTCAGTAATATATGAAATTCAAAATATTAGTTCAATTGATTTATTGGAAATGAGTTTTGCCTTCTGAAGATTCAAGAAAGTCATTTAAATATGTGAAGAGTAATCTTCACTATGTCTCTTTTTGTATAGTAGTGAATTTACTTATCACTGGAGGTGCCCAACATGAATTGAAAAGCTATACATCATTGACAAGTGGAGATAATTAGACCACTACAATGGACTCTTTTACCAAAAATGAGTGGCTGGAAGAAGGACAAATATAGAATGACTTATTATAGTTTAGAGGTAAGTGTGCCAACTGCTAGTGCCAGATAGATTTGGGTTTTGATGCTTGTACTTGGTAACTGAATACTCTTGAATTGTATAACTTGACTCAGTTTCCTCTAGTATAAAATGAACATAGTATTCCTTCCTCAAAGAGTAGCCAGAAGCATGAAACATCTAATATCTGTAAAGGATTTAGAATACAACTAGACTACAGGAAGAATTCAAAAGTTGTTGGCATAGTATTATTCTCTTTTATTCACCACAATTCCTTAAAATTTAGGATAAAACAACTCATTTCATATATACACATTTCTACTAATTTTAGCTATTTTATTTGTGATGAACAGAAGCCTCCTTTTCTACTTCTTTTACAAATCCATGAACCCTTGTCCTATAATCTATACCTATACATGATGAGTAAATAGTCCTCAAAACAATCCTTTAAATACTGTACCCCTCTATACATCTTCACTCTTCAGGTGAAAAGTCCTTAGTGGGACCTCAGTTGAGTCATCCATCACACAAAAAGAGAGGAGTAGCATAAACTTGTTTTAAAAGGCAAATTAAAATATTTGATTTAAGAATACTTTGCGAATGTTAGGCTGGCTTGTGATAATTTGGAAAATAACACATAACGAGAGCGAGGGGATTAAAATTTCAGAGTTGTCCTATGTTACAATTGAATGATAAATGCTAATATAGGTTTAAGTAATCAAAGCTGTACATAGAGAAACGATGGCCCATCATCATCATCATGAGTAATAATAACTTCCACTTTCTATCTACTGGAGAGTTAAAGAATATTTCCTTTGTTTTTCAGAGGCCACATTTGTTTGCAAGGTACAGATAAATGTGTTTTCCTCCTTTTATCCTGAGAGCAAAAAAATATATTATAGACAACAGAGAAAAATCAAAGGAGAAAAATATTGTAAATCTTTATACACTTTTATTATTAGTTTTACAGTACATGCTTCCTTGTTAGTGTTTCAATTTGAAGGAAATATGAGGGATCCCTGGGTGGCGCAGCGGTTTAGCGCCTGCCTTTGGCCCAGGGCGCGATCCTGGAGACCCGGGATCGAATCCCACATCGGGCTCCCGGTGCATGGAGCCTGCTTCTCCTTCTGCTTATGTCTCTGCCTCTCTCTCTCTCTCTGTGACTATCATAAATAAATAAAAATTTAAAAAATGTTTAAAAAAATAAGCATTAAAAAATGAAGGAAATATGATATAATAAGAAAAAGGAAAATGTGAGTTTGGGAGTCAGGTGTATGTGAAGGTAAATCCTAACAGTTCATTGTCCTCTAGCAATGACTGCGTGGCTTTGGTAAAGTTGCACATGCCCTTAGCATCCCTGTCTCTAGAACAGAAGCAATATCTTACTCTCATCTGTTTGAAAAAACTAAGCAATGTAATTTCTCCATAGAACTTGGCAGAACACATATAATATGTACAATAAACGTTGGTTTCCTCTCTTTTTCCTTTTTTAATTAGGGCCTAACTGTAAATAAGGAGGTTTTAAATTTTTACAAGTTAACATTTCAGAGAGATTGAATTTCACCACGGGAACCTGGACTTAGTCAAACTTGTTTTCTAGTAGATCTTATAATCAAGATACATGGGATGATTAAAGATAGCAGTTGGTCATTCTTTCCAATAACCTGATAAAGAGAAACCACTCAAATTGCTGGCAGTTCTTCTCTACAGTAGGACATTAATCCATGTATATAGTAGCTTTCCCTGCAGTGAAGCATGTGAGGCAGTTAAAATTACCCTAATTGTTCTTATGAATACCATATTTTAAATCCTCATTTACAACAAACTAGACAACTATGTGATGTAAACTAGGTAGTTTATGCTAAATTTCAAGTGTTATAAATCATGGATTGTTAAATATCTAAGATATTTTGACAAGGCTACTCAATCTACATCACAAACAAGCCTATCAATTTCCTCTAAGAGATCTTTTTGTGTTTTTAAAATTATATATAACTACCATGTTTTTGTGATGTTTACGATCATAGTTTTAGAAACACTTAGGGTTTTAAGAGAAAAAGAATGCAAAACGAAAGAAGAATACATTCTTAACTTTAATTGTAACTCTTTCTCAACTATTCAATTATAAAAGTTCATCAGAATTCTACGTAACACACAATATTCACAATTGAAAACTGAGATATTATTCAATCAACTAAAATTCGTGTTGAAATTTCATTTTTATTCCTATTTTTTAAACCAGCTGTTGCCCATAAGCATGACATGAGTACCAAAGGACATCCACACATTTTGCAAAAACTAAATGTGATTCTGAAAACGATTCAACATTCTGAGTTTGTTAGAAAGTAAAAAGGATTAATGACTGTGGATATAAAAAGACGTGATTATTTCACACAGAAATCACGCAGCTGTGTCTTTTACTACTAAAATACTGTGGTAGTTTATGGACATTAAAAGCACATATTGAAGGATGCTTTCGGAGAGAATGCAAAACAGAAGACAATAAAACAACATCAAAAAAATCATGACTTTAATGTTATGATCAGTTCATAAGAGGAGATTATGTACATTTGATATGCTATGGACCTCATAGTAATGTAGTTTTCGGTCCTGATTTTCAAATCACTTATGTCCACGAGGAAGAGAAATTTTAAAGAAATTTTGTACTATTATATTTTCCTTGGATTTTATCAATTTGCATTCTCATATATACAGTTATCAAGGACTAATGTAATGCTCTCAAAAAGTTAGAAAAAGTCAAAAAACAATGGATAATAGAATGAGTAAAGGAATCCTAGGGATAAATCGTAATGAAGATGTGTCAAATTGCAATATTTTTTTGCAATTACTTTCTGCACTACTGTGGATCCAAACATGGATACATGGATTAATGGCCCATTATAGAGAAGAAGTATAAACAGTTCATGAGGGATTCCTTATAACCTGGCATTGGAAAGGAAAACATTTGGGTCATTGGAATACATGAAAGCCAGTATGCTATGATCTAGTACGAATTTTGAGAAGTACTGCAAAGTTACACAAATTATTTAGCCTTTTCCCTCTGCCAGGAGGTCTGCATGTTCAAAAGAGAAATTTCTTCAACTTGATTCTTGGAACAAAGTGACACCAGAGCAGACCACAGAGGATCCACAATCATAGCATACTAGATAGGCACAGCCACTGCAGTTAAAATCCACTTGAGGGGTTTTGTTTAGTTTTGTTTTTTATTTCTTTACTGTGATGAAAATAATGTTTATAGGTTGGCTGTATTTTATGTTATCATTACTCTGCCCTTGGGTTAGTCTACCGACCTATAATGTATACCATTTCATCCAGACGAAAGCAAAACAAAACAACTATACATTTATGGTACATTTATGGTAGATGTCCTCCTGGTCATTCAATTTCCTTACACTGGAAAATCTTATTGTGAATGTCGGTTTTGCTTTTGTGTGAGTTTTACTTGTAAAGTAATGCTATTTAGCAGAAATCTTTCCCATAGGAATGCCAATGCAAACATAGATTAAATGTAATTGCTCGTAGGTTTTACTTTGGATGTGTCATCTTAATCCAAAAATGTTATCTTACTTTTTGGTAATAAGAGATCATGCTATGTCTTGTGCTAAAGTCTTATAATATTTTGAGTATAGCTCTTCTTTTGAAATTATATTTCAGTTTTTACAGTGTACTTTGCGCTCACCACTGATGATCATCCTTTCTTAGCTTAACATGTTAAAAGGTAAACATACTGATGAAATATATCTTTCCACTATTATAGTGTTGCAGAAAAAAAAGTGTTTTAGAAACAAGCAGACATAAAAAAAAAATCAATCTGAGGAAAATAGGCTTCTGACAAGAAGCAGAGCCAAATATCTAAACAGTAAAAACAGACATGTTGGCTTAACACCAATTGGCATCTGCAAGATATTATGGGAAGGAAATAACTAGTCTTATAGAGCTTTGACAAAGAAACATAATATGTTTTGCAAAATACTCCAAATGAAAGCATCTGACTTTATGATTATTAACAATTATCCCCCAAAAAGTCTGAAAATACCTTAAACAAAATTTCCCAGCTACCATAATGTTCTCTATAGAACAATGACATGAAAAAGGAGGAACTGGAAATAAAGAGTTTCCATGTCAGATGAAAGTGAATCTATCCTGAGTGAAACACAGTTAAGTCACCTCTCTTTTGAGTTGTTTACAGTGTTATAATGAACATTTTTGTTCCTTATATTATAGACTCCTGCTACTATTTTGGTAAGATTAATTTTCAGAAGTGAGATTTCTAGAATAGTTAAGAACACTCTAAATTTATATAGATACTCTAAACAGTTCAACCTTAATGTGCACATAAATCACCCAGAGATCTTGTTAACATGTAGATTCTAATTCATTAATCTGAGATGAAATCTGAGATTCTGCAGTTCTAACAAGCTCCAAGGTAATGCTGGTGCTGTTGGACCATGAACTACACTTGAGTAATGAGGCTCTAAACCACAGTAAAACTTATTATCAATTTAAATGTCTCTATTTGTCAGTCACCTATGTGTTCCCTTAAGGAAGGCGTTGGGTCTTTGCACTGTTACAGGTTAACTCAGTACATGCTTGTCAAACAATGGACAGATGATTTATCTACCTTGTCGAAGTGCTATAAGGTAAGGAGGAAAAAGAAAACATAATCAAATTTATAAAATACTAAAACAATATTTATCTTTTGACTTAGTTGCCAGGAATGTCATTATTAAAATCCATTGACATAGCAATTTTAATCCTAATTTCTTTTGTTTTATATTTATGACATTTATGTAAATAGTTTCAAATCCTTTTAGTAGATAACTGCCTTATAAAACATTAAAATTTAATTTACATTTCTGTTTTAAATTCTGTTTTTAAAAAATTTTATCAGAGAAACATGAGAGATCAGGAGAGAGGGAAAGAGATGAGAGACAGATGGAGACAGAAACGGAGAGGAATAGGTACAACTGACTAATCTTAAGGATTATATCTTTACTTTTAAAAAAGTGTGGCAATTTTTTTTCCCTCTTCAATATCATTATTTTAATGATTCCCCGGGAAGAAGCATCAGAAAAATATTTCTTTGCTTTCAGTTCTTTTACTTAAACCAGCATATGCAATCTAATAGAGGAAATAATTCCATGCATTTTTAGTGAGTATTTCTATTTGCATATGTTTTTAGTAGATTTGCTTCTTTAATTATGTTACAGTTAAACTAAAGCAAAAGGAATTGGTATTTGCTAAGAAGAGATCAAATGAAAATGAGAAACACAGTCATTAATTAATTTTGAAAGAAGGTAGTGTTTGATATAGAATTTAAAACTATCTGTGGACACTTCATACAGAATGTAATTTACATAGACAAAGGTGAGAATTTAGTATTTCTGAAATTAGATAAGGATATTTGGAATCTTACACTCATGGGGACGCAAGACAATTTTTGAAAATTCAATTGTTATTCTATCTATAGTGTATCATACTGCCTGACTCCTGACCTCTGTTCTTTTTTTTTTTTTTTTATTCATGAGAGACACATAGAGAGAGGCAGAGACATAGAAAGAGGGAGAAGCAGGCTCCATGCGGGGAGCCTGATGTGCGACTCGACCCCAGGACCAGGATCATGCCCTGAACTGAAGGCAGAGGCTCATCCACTGAGCCACCCAGGCGTCCCAGGCCTCTGTTCTTCTTGAAAGAGATACATATGCAAACAGTATATGGTAAAACTTGCAAGCTATTAAACTACTTTGCATCCATAGTGACTTATACACTATGTGGTTATTGAGGTAGTATTTATTATTTTAAATAACTATGCTGGTAAGTTAATGCTACTGAAGACTTCAATCATGTATTTTTACATTCTAATAGTAAATAAAATATTTTCTTTATATAAACAAAATTATATATCTGATAAAATTCTTAAGTTGAACAATATGCTAATAACAAGGTACATTCTCATAAGGAGCACTTTGAGGAAAAAATTTTAAAAAACTTACATATTAAAAAAAGTAACTATTTCCACCAAAAATTAAATTATCACTTTTAAAACTCTGTGCATTCAAAACCAGTAGTCAAACAGCATTTGTTTTTATGTTGCAGAGGGTGAAAAATATTTTCTAGAGATGCAAATAAACAAATCTTAAGGTATTATCTATTTGCTCCTAGAATGAATTTTTATTTCTTAAAAATATCTCTATCAAGAAAAGACTACTTTTTCCTATACTCCTTTCTGAGGGAAGGTATTTTGTCCAAACAAACCTTGTCCCTGCATTCCTGACTCTTCCCACAGAAGTGCAGTGAGTTAACAGAAAGGCTGGTGTAGGAAAAAGACTGACATGAGTAACCCTGCCTCTTCTTCTTCAAGATGTGCCTGTTTGGAGAGAGCACAATCTTTGGTTTGTTCTTCACTGTGTTAGGCTTTAGAGAACCTAGGTTGATATGGGAGCCACCCATATGCTCCTGTGACCATGGGTGGCTCAGGGCTATAATGATCGCTTAGACGAGTCTGTGTATTACTGGTCCCTAATCTAAAATTATTATAAATATTTTGTTACAACATCTTACAAAATTTTAAGTAAAGTATTGGTCTGAATCTTCCGTAGTCTTTTTGCCTTTTTCAATTGATCCAGAACCTGGGTTTGGTGCTTTATGCTGGGCACCCTCCCTCTCCCCAGTCAACCCAGTAGTTTTAAGGTCTTTGTATTTTTTTTCCTATTCAATCATTTTGTTGTTGTTGTTCTATATTCAGTACACAGGCACTTTTTTTTTCAGTATTTGTCATATATTGTATTATAATGAAATATATTACAAAAACAGTCATGAAATATATTCCATAGCTAGAAATCAATATATCCCACTAGTGCAATCTTTTTCAAGATTGATTCTTCATATTGAGTAGCTTATTTTAGATATTTAAACAGTGATGGAGTTTAGATATCATTATCCAAATAGAAGCAAGCTGAATTACTATATTGATAAATAGTCTAGAAGCCATAAGATGAAATAAATGTGGAAAATGATATATATTGAAGAAAGTTTTTTATAATTTATTTTTCCCTATAGGGAGATAATTCAATCACTGGCTTTATATATCATAAAATATTCCATTAAAGGCTTCAAGTATGCTATCCAAAGTTTTATGTCTAAGTCAATAATATGATGTACTAAATAACTCAGGGAAAAAAGACACTTTTTATTTATTTATTTTCATCACTTTAATACTGAGAGCGTTTTACACAGCTCATTTTTTAAAATGTTTAAATTTAGTTGAAGATCATTACTTAGGAAACAAAAAATAACTGGCTTCTTAAGATGTTTGCTTATATACATGACATCCTCAGTGTGTTAGTATTAGAGTTATTACTTAGTTGATTAAGAAGAGAGCAAGAGAGAGAATTAACTCCAGTTATATACCACAAATCTTATTTTTTTAATGCAATGATACAATTTCATGTTCAGCCAGGTAAAACATATAAAGCTAAAGTATATTATAGCAACAAAAAATGATTTAGTATAATTACAACAGCAATATTTTTAAAATTGCCTGAGATCAACCTGATGTATATTTTAATTGGAAATAGTTTATATCCTTAAGCTACTTAATAATTTCAGGCATTTTAGTTAACTTATTAACATCACACAGCAGAGACTACTGAAAGAAACTATAAGTAACATTTAGAGGGTAAAAAAAAAAAAAAAAAAAAAAAAAAAGAATTTCAATAGAAAATACCAGGAATACTAGATGCGAGGAATATTCAGAAGTGAGGCGGCCAGGAAGCCTGGCAATTCCATTTCTTCGCCTCCCTTACCCAACTCCATGATGTGCCTTTAAGAAAATGTTTGAATAAGACTTTTAAATAATTGAAGTAAAATAATTCTGGGAGAGCATATTACTATCATTGACTAATCAACCTGAAGAAATGATTTAATTCCACAAAGGATTTTTAGACCATGCTTATACAAACAAAAGACATACACAACAAAAACTAATCTGAAGGCCAGAATGTTGCATCTACAATGCCAAAACAATCAAAAAGTCATTGTAATTTTAGTATAAGGAAAAATATATCCATGAAAATCATCTGTATTTTTTAATCTCTTTTGTCTTTTCTCTGTCACTTGCTTCCTTTCTTACTTGGAGAATGTATTTTATGTTCTGAGATTCTTCTGGGTATCAGACATTGTCGACACAAACATGATGAAGTACAAGACCACTGAACTTTTCAAAGGAAGTTAAGGTAATAATTTAATTTTCACTTTTACTTCAGATTTTTTTGCATTAATAATCATTGGCCTTACTAATCCATATAGACATAACTCACAGAATGAGTTTTTATAATTACTGGGATATTTTATAATTTTTCTATCCATAGTACTGTAATAACAATAACAATAACATAAATGCATTGCATATTTAATATTTTTTAAAGATTTTATTTATTTATTCATAAGAGGCACAGAGAGAGAGAGAGAGATTGAGAGGCAGAGACACAGGCAGAGGGACAAGCAGGCTCCATGCAGGGAGCCTGATGTGGGACTCGATCCGGGGACTACAGGATCACACCCTGAGCTGAAAGCAGACGCTTAACTGCTCAGCCACTCAGGTGTCCCGCATTGCATATTTAAATGATGCCATGCATTGTGCCAAAAACTATCTTCCTACATCAATTCCTAAATTGAGGACAAAGATAGGAAAAGTTCCTGTTTTTAAGAAAACATGCAGAAATAACAAATAATAAGCCAAGAAACTAATAAATAAAATATTTCACATAAAAATTAATACTATAAAGAATCCAAAGACGATAATGAGGTAGTAGAGACTACTGGTGGACCACTGGGCACTATTCCTGGTAGAATGGACAGGAAAGCCCTCCATGGAAAGTAATATTTGAGCAGAAAAATTGACCTGAATCATTTGAAGGTCATTGTGGCTGAAAAATAAAGTATTCTTTATTTTCAAAAGTTGAGATCTGTGGCAAAAGCCAGTATCAAACCATTCATATAGTGCATTATAAACTATAGCAAGACATTTGGATTTTAAGTGGCTAGTTACAGGTTTTAATTGACACACAGAGTAATTTGACTTGTTCCAAGTTTTTAAAAGATTTGTGTGGAGCATGGACCTGAGGCGTATTCTAGGAGAAACGATGATGACTTGGTCTAGGGATGTCTGGGTGGAAGTCAGAAAGCTTTGACATGGGATATATTTGGAAAAAAAAAATACTGGCATGACTTACTGACAGACTGGACTGGCAGGTAAAGGAGAGAAAAGAGCCATCTTCTAAGATAGGAAAAATGAAAGACTAGTGGCCTTTTATACCACCTCATCATTGGTATGACTCAGTTGGCCTGTATTCAGTAAACTTACTGAGCAACTCACAAGGAAGCAAGTAGTCACTGTTTTCATGGTTTTCCTACCCAATTATATAATTTCGTATCCAATTATATTCAGTGCTCCTCATTATAAGAGTAACACCCATTTCTAAATAAAATAGCTGAACATTATTAAAAGTCCTACACAAAACTAAATATATGGAATTCTGGGATATTTATAGTTTAGGAAAATCCTATTTTTTTCTATTACTTTTCCTTCTCAAATATCATCTAAATGTATCCAAAATACTGAATTATATATCACCATGATAAAACATAATATTTAAAAATATTAAAACCACAGATTTATTTTTTACAAATTCATAAATTAAAGAAGTACATTATTAATCTCTACTTTTACATTATGGATCATAATTGATATTTATTGATCATTCTTTCTATATTATATATCAACCACAATCAGAAATACTAAAATAGTGCTAAAAAATGTAATTTTAGATCTTTCATGTTTACTCCAGGAAACTTTTCCTGCTCTCTGTAACCAGAACTGATGACTTCCACCTGTGACATGACTGTTTATTATTCATTTTTTGGAACAAATTTTGGAACGTCACCTCACACTACAGAGTGCAATAGCTATGACTGTATTTAATGCATGCTATTATATTATAAATTGCCTTTAGGCAGGAACTAAGTAATAAACATTTACTTTACCATTGTGAACACCATAGAAGGTGTCTAGTAATAACTCAATAAATGTATTGAATATATTAGTGAAAAAATTCTAGACCTACTCAAACTGAAGTCACCTGGATTAATCAACACGTTTTTACCTGATTTTTACAGTTTTATGCACAAGCACACATAGACACAAATATTTTCAAAGAATCGTACCTCCCAGAGTTGCAGATAGCAAGAAATGGGTCCCATATTTCTTGATAAGATTTTCTGTGATTTGCTGAAGAGTAGGTCGACGTCCCAGAAGTCTTATGTTGCGGAAGAATTCAGGAGCAAGAGGCAGAGGGGAGCCAAGGAAATTTCTTCTCTCAACTGCAAGATTATTTACTTTCCAGCGGCCAAACTCTCTGAAAAGCAAATTTATTTTTATTCATAAACACATAATCTATCTGAATATTTTCATTTGAAAAGTTCACTCGGTAGTTTTGCTGGGGTCACCACATTACGATGAGTCTGGCCTGTAATAATACATCATGTACTATGAGTAGGAGAAGCAACATTTATAATTTATGTAACTGGAGTGAATATTCTGAAACCAAATCATATAAAGGAAAAAATAAGCCACTTAAAAGAAATAGCTTCCACTGATTTTTTTCCCAATGAAAGATACACTCATAAACATGATTTCGTTATGCATAGAATATGAAGGTAGAGCTATTTTAAAAAATCACTAAGGTAATACTTTGTTTTTTAAGGAAATTGAAAAAAGAATCAATTTATTTTCATAACTCTAATGATTTTTTTCTCTATTCATTTTAGAGTGGGACCCTGTAAAACTTCAAGAATATCATGGAGCTGTAGAAGAATTAAAAAAAAAAAACATGATCAAAAGAGAAACACTTTTTTATAAGAGTAATTGTTTACAATCTATTTTGAAGCCTAAATTCAACTTGATTAGCAATTTCTCAAGATGCAAAATGACTTTTCAGGTGGATTTGGCCAAATTGAAATGGAATATATAGTAATAAATGATTTACACATTTAAACAAAGATTTACCAACTTATATTGAGTTAAAATCAACTTAATAATACTTTAGCAAAGAACTATGGTGAACTGGATCCCCTGATTAACTGTTTAGATTTTTTTCTGATGAGTGGTTTGATAAAAACCTCAAATACCTTCTTTCTGAGGGAAGAATTCCCTCTACCAGGTCTAATACTCCCAGGTGTGTTATTTTACTCAATTACTATCTAGCAAATAAAACATTGAATAAATATTGTATAAATATGTCCATATTTATTTATATTTTTTCCTCTAAAAAAATGCCTGCAGTGTACTAATGAACAGTGAATGATAAGGATACATCAGTGAACCAGACCAATACTGTCCATGTCCAAATGGAGCTCACATTCTAGAGAAAGTTTTAAAAGTAAATACAACAAAGATATTAACTTAAATTTTAAACAAATGTCAGAGTATTTTAAGTGCTGAGAGCTACCACAGACAGCCTGCTTTGGTAAGCTATAGAGCTGTAGGCAGTGGGCCCTATGTTACTTTAAGTGGCCAGAGGAGGCAACTCTAGAGAGGTGATATTTAATATTTAAGCAGTCACTGAACGAAAGAAAAAAGTTGCTGAAGGAGGGAAGGCAGGGTAAAGATTTACACAGGATAATGAAGAACAATAAATAGTGGCAGGACAAAGACCCCTACCCTTGACAGAGTCTCAACTATGAATAGATTTCCTTCATGTGACACACATTTGGCAGCCAAACAGTCCACTCGGTCTTTTAGATATTAATTATGAGGTAAGGTTCATTCAAGAATCTAGGGAAGACTTCAGCGTGAGAATAAGTCAACCTAGTGTTTTGTTTCATTGAGAAGCTATTGCTGTATCCTCTATAAATCAGCTAATCTAAATGGTTTGGTTCTACCAATGGCTCTCAAACTTCAGCACCTATTAGAGTCACTTGGAAACTCCACCCCAGATTTTGTTTGCTTGTTTTTAAGATCTTATTTATTTATTTATTTATTTGAGAGACAGAGAGCAAGAGAGAAAGGGAGAGAGAGAGAGAACAAGCAGGGGAGAGGGAGAAGCAGGCCTCCCACCAAGGATACATGACAGGGAGCCAGATGTGGGGCTGGATCTCAGGACTCTGAGATCATGACCTGAGCAGAACTGCTTAACTGCTTAATGTACTGAGCCGTCCAGGCACCCCCACCCCAGAGTTTTCTGATTCATTAGGTTCGAAGTGGGTGCACTTTTAAACAGCAGTGCTAATGTTGCTATTTGGAAAATAATCTGTTAATTAGATAATTTGATGTATTGTCTTTAGCATTTTCTCAAAGTGCTCTTTTTTCAATATATGAAGGGTATTTGGAGATACATTGCTGGATTTATTAATTCATGCTTCCTCAGAAAAGGGTACAGATGTCTTTCATCTTTCAAAACCTGGGTTTATATTAATCATTTTTATGTCTCCTTTTATAAAAAATTTACATGAACTGATTATATATGATTATATATATGTATAATATATAACATTATACTATATATGCATTGTAATAATATATAACATTATATTATAAATATATAAAATATAATATATTTTGAAAGATACTAAACATGTATGATATATGTATGTTACATATTACATGTGTCAATTATATATATTTATATACATATATATTTAATTACATACATAATGTATTATAATCATAATTAATTACCTATTACATATGATGTATGTAAGTATAATATACTTATATATCTCATTTATGTAAGTATATATTCAAAATTATGAAGAAGGGCATTTAAATAAAACATTTAAGTTTTAATATTTTGTGATAGATCTAAAGGTACATAATCATATAATGCTTGTAAGAAATTATTTATTAAACCATGATCTAAATAATAGTTGCCCAATTCCTTTTTTTTTTTTTTAAATCCATTTCTTTTTTTTTTTTTTTTTTTTTTATTTATGATAGTCACAGAGAGAGAGAGAGAGGCAGAGACACAGGCAGAGGGAGAAGCAGGCTCCATGCACCGGGAGCCTGATGTGGGATTCGATCCCGGGTCTCCAGGATCGTGCCCTGGGCCAAAGGCAGGCGCCAAACCGCTGCGCCACCCAGGGATCCCTAGTTGCCCAATTCCAAACTTTGTAGGCTTACCCTCAAATATGTACTTTTTTTAATTGCTGAAAAAAGTTTATAATTTTGTCAAGGGAGTGACATAACTTGAACCTAAAATTAGAGTGTATCTTTTTCAATGGTTTAAAGTTCTAAATTTATAAACTCATATGCATGTATCATAGACTAACATGTGGACTACTAAGAGAATAAACTGGACTTGGAATAACCAAGAAAACTGACTCAATTGTGATATTTTACATACCATATAAACTCTTTTTAAATCACGAAGTTTTTCATGCTAGATGACTGTGAGTAATTACATATTTAAAGAGTGCAATTCTAGTTTTTCTTGTCTTTTTAACAATTTGTAAATATACAAATAAAAACCCATGATCTATTCTGACCTAATTTACTTTCTTTAGTTTGGTCCTCTTAAATTTGGCCAAAAAAATAGATAAAATATGAAAAAGCTATAGTAAATTTGTGTCATTTTCTGAAATCAGTTTTTAACACTAATTTAAGAAAATGTATTAATTGTTCACTATTATCACCATTATCAGAAATGTGTAAGTCTTGTAGATGAATGTAAGAAAAACCCTGAGCTCAAGGGCTCAATGATTATATTAAGCAAGATAAACTATAAATGAATGCATTTTATTGAAGGACTTTAAAATATTTTTGGGGCAAAAATGCAACTGTGCAGTAGGTTATTTAGCATAATTGCTCTACCTTATTTATCACTATTCTTTAACATAAGTAATCTTACTTATTTTGAATATGTTTTCTCTTCCCCTAGGTTTTCAGACCATGTCAAGCTACGCAGAGCCTAAAACTGTGAACAACTTTCCAGGAAGCTCTTTTCAGCTATTAGGCGCTTTTTATTACCTTAATCTGTAAACCCCGATTAAGTTTATAATTTCAATTTACCTTCTAACATTTCAGTTGGACAAAACACTTTGCCATCCTATCTGATTACTCTGTCTGTCACACAACAACCAAAAGTAGAGGACAACTTTTTGAGAGTATTGCTACAGTAAGACTAATATTAATAGAAATTAACCAGACAACTAATTTAATTAATTAATTAATATTTAAAACCCCCATTGTTGTTAATAAATATAATGAATTATTTTCTTTTCTTGAGAGCTCTATCTGAAATTCTCCTACTTCCTCTGCCTGTGTCTCTGCCTCTCATGAATAAATAAATAAAATAAATGAAATTCTTCTCCTAGTTTTTCTGTTATATTTTATATGAAAAATGGAATAATATATTACACTTATATTGTGTATATCCAAAAAGTATAAATTTGTGTATGTAAAAAATATAAATGTTGATCTGAGATCACTCATTTCCACTCTCCACATTATTGGTTTGTATTATAATGATACATGATCACTATGATCGTCTCTACTGATTTTTGGTGAAAACCCAAAGAGAAAGAGAAATAATTCTGAGATGTGGTGGTAAGAAGCACTTTAAGTAAAGGATGTCAACTCTGGACAGTTAAGTACCACACTGTGAGTTATAAACATGTAGGTATGAATACAGATACTCAGTGTCTCTTCATCCTGGGCACAGGATAAGACTGCAGTTACAGGTCTCCTTTAAAATCAGTGTGGCCATGTGGCTTACTTTGACTTCTAAAGCATGCATGTGCATGGTTATGCTGGTCCATCAGCCTGGGATCCTAGTAAATGATGATGATTCAAATCCCCATCCCCCAATCCCAGTCCTGCAGCTTATTGGGATGAGCAAGCTCATGAACTAAAAAATATTTTTATGCAAAGATATCAAGATCATGGAGTTATTAGTTGGTTTATTTGCTTGTTTTCCAGTCATGTAATCTAGTACATCATAAGCAACATAGAGTATCTTGACTTCGGTATAGCTTGAGAAGGCAATAAGGAACTGGTTGTATATAAATTGGAAACTTATAGGTGCAGTCTTTGTTTTCCTTCCTGAAGATAAAATTCACCTCAGTTGCAACTAGACCAAGCATTCATTAAATTTTGGAAAAACAAAGCAATGGAATGCTGAATTAAAAACATGCCGTCGGGTATGATTATCATAATGAGAGCATTTTACCTAAAGGATCTAAGAATTCCATCCAGATTCATTATGTTTACATTAAATAAGAACACTGCTGCATCTAACTGAAGGCTCCATTCTACCTGAAGCCTTCACAGTACATAAATATCTTCCCATCATAACCTTTGGAAGTCTTTAAATGAAATAGGCACAATCATTAGAGCTTAATGTAACTCAGCCCCTTTAGAAGCAGCACTATTTTGTAGAACACACAAATGGGCTATAAACAGTTCAGCCAGAACATTACTTTGAAAATGTTTTTGTTGGCTCTAAGAAGCTTCTATTAGTTGATTAAGTTGTATGTTTGCCTGCTAAAAATTCTGACTTGCAGGCATCTATTATTATGTATGTCTATGTAATGCTTACTTTTCTACAACAATATTTATTATAATTTTATCTGTACCCATCTCATATAAAAGGTTGGAAAACAAGAATGACATCAACAAATTCCATTTAAATAATGATTACATCATTGCCATATTGCTATAGGCCTTTCTTATTAGTATTTAAATTCTATGTGAATACATAAATGTACTCAGGTATTTAAAATATATTAACTACCATAATCTTTTAAATTACACATAGATATATATCCAGTTCCTGAAAAATATAGAATCCACCACTGTTGATAATTCAATATCAGAGGAAAATCAGTATTAAAAACATTGACAAGGGTAGCCTGGGTAACTCAGCAGTTTAGTGCCGCCTTCAGCCCAGGGCGTGATCCTGGGAGACCTGGGATCGACTCCCATGTCACGCTCCCTGCATGGAGCCTGCTTCTCCCTCTGCCTGTGTCTCTGCCTCTCTCTCTCTCTCTCTGCGTGTCTCTATGAGTAAATAAATAAAATCTTAAAAAAATAAAAAATAAATAAAAACCTTGACAAAATCAGAAGATGCACCTGCTGAAAAGATTCACCCTTAACTACTAATTTACAATAAATAAAGTTGCTTCTCTAAGTCATAAGAGGCTATTATTATATTATTTTTCACAATACTATATTTGTTGGCTTGTAATTTTAATTCTTTCAATATTAATTAAATTTGTGTACACAACACAATATTAAACCAAAATATATTACCCAAGCACTAATCTATGGCAAATTCAGCATAAGAATCATAAATTGATTTGCCAATTTTTAGTAGCAATAACTTTCTAATTGCATCTGTAAGATCATACTGATCCTTAAAAATGCCACTAATAATCAATACTGGCTCTCCATAATTCTATTATGTATAACTGATACATATAAAAATGGTTCTTTGAACGTTCTTTCTTTTTTGCATCTCACAGAGATGCTGTTTTCCATTTGGCCAGTAAAAGGGAAATGTTCCTAATGGCCTGGATGACTGTAGCTCTGAAGCTAGTGTTTCTAAGG
The DNA here is from genome assembly GCF_053574225.1 of Canis aureus. Classification (NCBI taxonomy): domain Eukaryota; kingdom Metazoa; phylum Chordata; class Mammalia; order Carnivora; family Canidae; genus Canis; species Canis aureus. The sequence goes on from NC_135648.1 coordinate 15,609,876, forward strand.
CAGCTGAATGCTAAGCAGTTGGCAGGGTAAAGAATCCACTTTCTTTAGTCCTCCTGCCCCTTGATACAAAACAACTTTAAAAAAAAAATTAACAGTAGCGAGTTTTTAAAGCTTGCGTAGTATTTTTGGATGAGGCTACGGATTTAGCACAATGAACCTAAGCAAATAAAATACCGAAAGAAAAAGACCAATGAAAAATATGACTTATGTACAATAGGTACATGCAAGATTTTTTTTTCTCTTAGATTCCATTTACTTATCCATGAGAGACACAAAGAGAGAGGCAGAGACACAGGCAGAGGGAGAAGCAGGCTCCCTCTGGAAAGCGTGATGTGGAACCCGATCCCAGGACCCCAGGATTATGACCTGAGCCAAAGGCAGATGCCAAACCACTGAGCCACCCAGGTGCCCCTACATGCAGGATTTTAGGAAGCACCATTAATGAGGGTAGTATTTTGAAAGAGCTGACAACACATAGTAGATTAGAAAAGTCAAATCAGCAAGATTGAAACTAAATATTACTCCGACCCCTATAAAGCCACAAGGATTAATCGTAGGTATAGCTGCTTCTCTCTATCATTGAATTGAATAAAATGGAAGTGGGGTTATAGAAAATGTAAAGAATGGTTGGTCGCTTATAATATATATTTCTAATTATTTTTAAAAATGCTAAATTTTCAGGGCTTTGAAATAACTGAAAATTAATTTTATCTTATATAGCTTTAAGCTATTTTCTGCAATTTAATAGATATGGTTGTATTAAATTTTTTTAAGATTTTATTTATTTATTTGAGAGAAAGAGAGAGCACGAGCAGGGGCATAAGGGAGAAACAGGCCCCCCCCTTGTCCTGGGAGCCTGATGGGGGCCTTGATCCCAGGACCTCAATTCCTGAACCCTGGGATCATGACCTGAGCCAAGGCAGACACTTAACTGACTGAGCCACCCAGGCACCCGGTTTTATTAAAATTTTAAGGGAAATGCCACAAATTCAATTACTATAATAAACACCATTATTCCCAAAGGTAACTCATTTTGTAGAAATATAAGGCTACTACATGCTGTGCTTACACAGATATATACATAATATAGTAATTTATTATTTACATCTAACTTAAGCTACTCTTTTGAGCAGATTTTTTTCTGATATAAAACATATACATACATGCTGTCAATGAAGGACTTTCTAAGTTGAAGAAAAGGAATTAAGTAAAAGAAAAAGCTTTTCTAAATTTTGGGACTGTAGTTGTAACAGTAACATCTGTTACAACTTATCACAATTCTTTATCAATCACATTAGAGAGATTTGGTAATTATTAAGCAGTGTAGACAAGCCAAGGGCAGATACAACTGAGCTAAAATAAAATACACTGACCCTCTCTGAAACAAGAAATAAACAAATATGAATGTCCCTTGTATTTATAATTTAAAAGGTGTTTATCTTGACTAATTAATGAAAATATTTGCATTTCACACATTAATTAATATTTTAGGGAGGCCATGTTTTAATTTTTCAAAAGAGAATAGATTTAGGAGTCACCTGAAGTTTCAATTCCCACCCTCACCAATTCAATTCACAAATTTCTAAGTCCTGTGAATTTTGGCAAATTCTTAACCTTATTGACATAAAGTCATTTCACATAGGAGCATACATTTAATAGTACTGACTCTGTAGAGCTTTAAAGAAGCAGAATGTAACACTTAATCAAAATGGTACAGGGGACATAGTTTACCTCTTAAGCAAATTTTGATGTATGCTTGTGAAGTCATGAATTTTTATCCTAGGATGTCAATTTTTTAAATATTATAAACCTTGATCAAGGTAATAAGCCTTAGTGGAATTAATTAATCAGTAAAATTAACAAAATAATTTATAATTGAAGCCATACTCAAAGAATTTATTTTAAATTTTAAGGGATAGTAAAACGCCTAAGTGGCTCAGTTGGTTAAGTGCCTGACTTGATTGCAGCTCAGGTCATGATCTCAGCTTTGTGAGATGGAGCCTGGAGTCAGGCTCCTTGCTCAGTCCAGAGTCTGCTTGAGATTCTTTTTCTCCCTCTCCCTTTGCTCCTCCCCTTTCTCAGATACTTTTTCTCTCTCTTCTTTCTCAAATAAATAAATAAAATCTTTTTTTTAAAAGAATCTACAAATTGCTTTCCTTTGTCCAGAAAAATCATTGCCAAAATAATAGTTACCTGCTAATGAAAAATTAATCTGTTTTGTGGTAATGTCTTTAAACATTTAAGCAAAAACCTCATTAAGATTTCTTTATGGTGGTCCAGTCTCTACCTTAAATATTGGATCAAACATTCACAAACCATGAATTATGACAAGTAGCTAATCAATTAAATATTTGAACTTACAATAAGTTACAAATTCATATTCTGTTTCATTTCAAGTAACTCGAGGTAAAAACGTAAAATTAAAGGTCATTCTCTTTTAGAGTAATTGCAATTTTTAGAGATAGTGAATATAAATTGTTAATCTATTTAATGAAATTTTTCAATAATAAAAATTAGTTTTAAATAGTAACTCAATTTAATAGAATTTATATTTTTCCTGAAAAAAAATTTAAAATGGGTTAAAGAAAATTCTTCTTAAAATGTTATGATTTTTCTTACATAGGTAAGGGAACTAAACTTGCTATTAATTTTATGTCTCATGCGTCAACATGTGGAAGAGAGTCTGGATATGGCCTTTTATGACAAATTTTCACAACAAAACTGCACACTCTTAAATTTACAAGCTGTAAATTATTATTCCCCAAATTAAAACCTTTCAGCCTGAATCAGGCTTGAGTTGTCTGTCAAATATCATTTTATACAAAACAAAAAATAAAAACAACTTGTGAAACATAAACTAGCAATGTCACATTTCTCTGGATATCACCCTTAGAATTTATGGATTACAAAATGAAACCTATTATCTAACAAGCACTTAGTCTTTCTGTCTTTTAAGCCTGAGATTTATATAAAATAAATTTGTTAACTATCACCCACTATACAGACTTCAAAGACACCAATATTAATCACACGGGGAAACTGCAGTCATATTTACCACACCAATCCAATCCTCAACTAGGGTTATATATACTTATAGTTGAATATTCTTTCCTTCCTAGAAATTAGTGTATTTATGGAGTTACTTGATTAATAGCTCCCTCTTTCTTTATGCAATAGGCTCAACATAGATGCTTTATTTTTATGGACATGTATTCTTAAGACTCAGATACATGACCCATAGTAATCACTCAATAAATCCACACTGAATCAACAAATGAGTAATGTTCTCTTTGAGCTAAAATGAAATGACTATATAAGTAAGATAGAGGTGGAGTTTGTGACTTGCAAGCATACACCATGGCTACAATTCACAGAAAACCAAATCTACTGTAACAATGTGTTCCTCAATCATGCTTTTTGAATGTTCAAATGACTGAGGGAAGGTAGGAGTTAACTGCTCCTGCTAAATGGAGAATCATTAATGACTACGGAACAACTTACTTCTGCTAAATCTAATATATACAAACATTGAGTGGTGTCCCAGTGGCTCAGTGGGTTAAGTGTCTGCTTTCAGCTCAGGTCATGATCCCAGGGTCCTGGGGTAGAGCTCCCAGTCAGAGTCCCTGCTCAGTGCGAAGTCTGCTTCTCCCTCTCCCTCTGTGTGTGTGCAGTCTCTCTCTCACTCTCTCTTGGTCTCTTGCTGTCTTTCTCAAATAAATAAATTAAATCTTAAAAAATAAATATTGAGAAGAGTGTTACGATTGTCTGTGAGTGCAGTAAAATATATAGTGGCAGTGTTCATAGCCTCAGTTAGTTAATGCACTTTGAGGAGAGTAGTCCTGCTATTTCCACTATGAGAAGATGTTTAATTTTTCACATCTGTGTCACTGATATGGTAAGGGAAGAAGACTGATTTATACAAATTCCCGTCTCACCAGGGAATAAATAAATACAGAATTACAGAATGTATAAGGTGATTAGCTTTCTCTTAACACCATGAAATACATATTTATATATATTTATATTTATTTATTTATATATGTATATATATATTTATATTTACCCATTAACAGGCAATAAGTTTAAAGTTAAAGTTTGGCAGGCAAAAAGCAAAATTTTCATACTAATGACAATTTAAATTTTTTTTTATTTTTTCAAAACTATCTTTCTTTTTATAAATTAATTTTTTATTGGTGTCAACTTTCCAACATATAGAATAACACCCAGTGCTCATCCCATCAAGTGCCCCCCCTCAGTGCCCATCACCCAGTCACCCCCAACCCCACCCACCTCCCCTTCCACCAACCCTAGTTCATTTCCCAGACTTAGGAGTCTCTCATGTTCTGTCTCCCTTTCTGATTATTTCCCACTCATTTTTCCTCCTTTCCCCTTTATTCCCTTTCACTATTTTTTTATATTCCCCAAATGGGTGAGACCATAAAATGTTTGTCCTTCTCTGACTGACTTATTTCACTCAGCATAATACCCTCCAGTTCCATCCACTTGGAAGCAAATGGTGGGTATTTGTCGTTTCTAATGGCTGAGTAATATTCCAACAATTTAAAATTTTGACTGGCAAAGAACCTTTACCTTAATAAAACATTTGGAAAGATAATCTTGTGTTTAAAGCAAATACTCTGTGAGGTTTAAGCTATTGCACTGTGAAGTACATGCTCTTCTCACCTGCTTTCAGTGAGTGAGCAAACTTTGGTGGTAGTTATTCCCCCAACCTAACAAAAGGCTGAATGCAAGGGGATTTGACCCCAAAATCGATGCCCTTAACTTCTTTGTAGATTAACACCAACTGGAATTGAAAAGTGGATATTAACAGTAATGTATGATCTGTGTGTGTTTGTGTGTGTGTGTGTGTGTGTGTGTATGAGGGTGGGTGTCTGTGGAGAATATATGATGAAAGAAGGAAATAGAGATAAAAATATAGAAAGGAGGGGTAGGGGAAAAGTGAGGAGGAGTTTAGCAATCATATGGGGCATAATGTGAAAATATTATTATAATGTTAACATAAATTAATATAAATATAATGGAAGGAACATGTCAATTATAGATTAATCCTGTATTATCCTAGCAGTTATCTGAGAAACAGAGAGCTTAAATATCTGCTTGGTAGAAGGGGAGCTAAATAAACCTAGGGAGTAATTCATATTTCTTGGAAGAGGATGGTAAACTTGTAAGAACTGAGTAGTTAGAGAGTTTTATGATCAATTCCTTTTACAGGAGACACAGTAAATAGTACATAGTCCAAACTCCATATTCAAGAGCATAGAGAATGAAAGCTTCAGAGAGAGAAACACAGATGGTAAGAGGAGAAATACATTCTTAGATGGAATCATCAAGCAGTGTTGAGGATACTCAAGGATGAAATTGGGAAGCTGATGGGAAAATCTGTTATATCCAACAAGCACCAAGCTGAAGGATGCCAATAAGACTTGAGCCCATGAGAAGGGTCCTGGAGATGCATAATGTTCTGTAAATCCATAGGGAAACTTGAATTCTTTTTTTTTTAATGTTTATTTATTTATGATAGTCACAGAGAGAGAGAGAGAGAGAGAGAGGCAGAGACATAGGCAGAGGGAGAAGCAGACTCCATGCACCAGGAGCCCAACATAGGACTTGATCCCGGGTCTCCAGGATCGCGCCCTGGGCCAAAGGCAGGCGCTAAACCGCTGCGCCACCCAGGGATCCCGGAAAGTTAAATTCTACAGTAAAAAGTTAACTCTTCATAAAAGTAAACAGCGCACTATAAGAAAAAAAAAATCATGATTTCTACAAAGAGATAATAGACCTGATCACTTTACTGTAATTAGTTTCAATGAAAAATAAGCATATAAAATTAATATAATCGATTGATTCTTTAAAAAAGTCTCCTTCTTAAAATTTGTTTTAAAAAAACAGGTGACTAAAGTGTTTCATAGTTCAAAACACTTACATTTGGAAAAAAAATCCATCCAAATAATGGAGATATCTGGAAAGAAAGATTAACCACAACAACAAAAAAAATCAATCAGGTGTGCTACTTAATTAATATGCATTGTAAAGAGATAAGCTATATTCAACGAAAATGTGTTGTTGTACCTAGAAAAGGAAGAATAGTTCAGCTGGATACAGGGGGCAGACTTCTAAAAGAAAAAAAAAAAAAAAGGATACCCCTGGAACCTCAGAAAGTTAAAACTGAGCATGCATAATATTTGGTTAAAAGAGAAGAAAGAGACTAATAAAGGATTTATCTGTGATGATAGTGGGAGACAGCACATTGATAAATATAGGAATCACTAAACACATCTTTAGAGGTCTTTATTACCTCATTGTTGACCCTGAGAAGGAAATGGATCCATAAAATTAAAATACTGATGAACCTGAAAAAATGTATCACAGAAAGTCACTCTATGTGACAAAGGAAAATGGAAAATAAAATTATGAAATAATAATCAAAGAAGTATCCAAGGAAATTTTCCCAGAATGAAGGGAGATGGAGGAAGAGTGGGAAAGGGGTCAACCTTAGGACACTATGGGGAAAAAAGAGAGGAAACAAAAGGGAAAATAAAAAGAGATTTATACTATCTTAAAGGAAGTCAAAGTATTTTCTATACATTGTATTTATTTATTCATGAGAGATACAGAGAGAGAGAGGCAGAGACACAGGCAGAGGGATAAGCAGGCTCCATGCAAGGAGCTCGATGTGGGACTCCATCCCGGAACTCTGGGATCATGCCCTGAGCCAAAGGCAGACACTCAACTGCTGAGACACCCAGGTGGTCCCAAGAAGTCAAAGTATCCTCTAGATCCCACTTGAACATTACAGGATTGATAAAAACAAATGAAACTGCATATATAAAACTGATAGTTTCCAATTTCCATTGTTTGCCCAATCAAACCATTAGTTTGAGTTGTTTTGTTTTGTTTTTAGAGGGAGGGAGAGAGAGAGAGAGAGAGAGACCAGAGGCAGAGAGAGGCAGAGAGAATTTTAAGTAGCCTCCACACTCAGTGTGAAACCCAACACAGAGCTCTATCCTGTGACCCTGAGATCATGATCTGAGGTGAAATCAAGAGTTGGTCACTCAACTGATTGAGCCACCTAGGCTCCTGACTTTTCTTTTTATAGATTATTTCCAAATATCAATGACTTTAAAAAATAGTCAATATTCTGAATCACAAGTATAACGAAAATAGGAAAAGAGTAAATTACTGATGAACATCACAAATAAAGGCAAGAAATTCATGATATTTCAATATATAGTTAACATTATATTTATATTCATGGACACTTTAGGTCCAATAGTGATTTCTATGATGAAAGATAAGAAGAAAAATAGCAGACATTTACTGAGAAATTTTTATATGATAAATGTTAAGTGTTGTTCTCTTACTTTCATATACAATCTTAGTATAAGTGTCAACTAAAAAGTCAAATGCCATACTGACACATGAAAATTTGGGGTAGGAAGATTTAGGGAAGAACACTTGCATGAACATAGAACTCTAATTTTCAATTGATTTGTTTTTCACCTAATCTCTGGTTACAGAGGGTCTCCACCTCCTGCAGAATAAATTCAGTTGCTAAACTTCAATTTGAGTAGTTGATGGTTTTGAAATGGGCAGCAGTTTCACTTCCAGGGTGATAGTTTTCCCAGAGCTCTTTCCTGTAAGTCCGTAGACACAGCTCAATTGTCTAAGATTGTCTCCTGTCTTTAAGATAAATGGCTGCATTGGAAAGTTGATACCTAGAAAATTGGAGCACTTTTCATCTTGGCATGAGTTAATTCATTGATTAGATATTTATTGAACATCTATCATATTCCAGAACTGTTGCTAGATACTATTTTTTTTTTTTTTTTTTTTTTTGCTAGATACTATTGATGCACTTCTTACTAACAGAACAAAGAGGTGAGAAATTTTCAGTACTCTGGCATAGTGCTTATTTGATCTGGGTATTCTATGTACACCTAAGGTTTAAAAAAGAAAAAAAAAAGATTAATTATATACTTCAATTTCGTACAATAATAGTAATCATCTGGTATAAATCACCTGGTATTCAATAAATACAACTTGTATGAATGAATGAATGAATGAATGAGTATTTGAACACAATTTTTTTTAATTTTTTTAAGATTTATTCATTCATTTGAGAGAGATAGAGAAAGCAAGCAGGGGGAGGGGGAAAGGGAGAGGGAGGGAAGCAGAATCCCAGCTGAGTGGGGAGCCCAACGCAAGGCTTGATTGCACAACCCTGAGATCATGACTTGAGCTGAAATTAAGAATCTGACTCTTAACCAACTGAGCCACCCAGGTGCCCTTAAGTAAAATTCTTAATATGATTAAGGTAACTGATATAACAATTTCTTATTAAATGTTTAATTCTGTGATAATGGTAAGGTTCCAATTCACATGTAAAGAATAATAGAGAAATCATAGATTCTTTTCCAGTTTCCTCCAAAGGTTACATCTTACAACACTATTGTAAAACATCACAACTAGGGTGTTGGCATTGGCATGGTCAAGATACAGTACATTCCCTTCTCCACAAGGATCCTTCATGTTGCCCTCTTTTAGATGCATACACTTTCCTCTTGACCCCCAAATTCCTTTCAAACACTAATCTCTTCTTGACTTCAATAATTCTATCATTCTAACAATGCTATATAAATGGAATCATACAGTGTGTAACCTACTGACATTGTCTTTTTATTACTCAGAATAATGCCCTGGAGATTAATTGAAGTTGCGGCTGGTATCAAAATTTGTTTTTGTTGCTGAGTAGTATTGCATGGTATAACTGCATCAATTTGTTTCACCATTCATCTATTGAGGGACCTCTAGGTTGTTTCCAGGTTTTGGCTACTACAAATAAAAATGTCATAAACATTTGTGTACAGGGTTTTGCATACCCTAAGTCTTAATTTCTTTGGGATAAATGCTCAGAAGTGAAATTGCTGGATTATATGATGACTATAGCATTTTACATTATCAGGGCCAATGTCTAAGTGAAGCTGTTTCTCCATGTCCTTTCTAGCATTTGTTGTATTTTCTTTTTATTTTAGCTGTTTTGATTGATATGTAGTTACATCGCATTGGAATCAATTGATTTTAATTTGCATCTTTTTAATAGCTAATGATAGATAGAACCCATGTGTTCATGGGTTCGTTTGCCATGTGTGTAATCCCCCTCACTAAATATCTAGTCATATACTTTGCAAATATTCTATCTGGATTTTTAATGATTAATTTTGATACAAATAGATAAATTGGTTAGATAGAAGACAGATGATAGATAATTATCTATTTATTAAATATGTGAGTTGCAAATATGTTATTCAGATATTGGTACATATGTAGTTTGTATTTTCATCATCTTAACAGGATCTGTCAAGTAGCAAACATTTTTAATATCGATGAGATAAAATTTATCATATTTTCCTTATATGAATCATGCTTTTGGTGTCAAATCTAAGAACTTTTTTTTTTTAAAGATTTTATTTATTTATTCATGAGAGACACAGAAAGAAAGAGAGGCAGAGACACAGGCAGATGGAGAAGCAAGCTCCATGCAGGGAGCCTGATGTGGGACTCGATCCCAGGTCTCCAGGATCATGTCCCAGGCTGAAGGCGGCGCTAAACCGCTGAGCCACCTGGACTGCCCAGAACTTTTGTTCTAACCCTAGATCTCAAAGATTTTTTCCTATGTCTTATTGTTATCTTTCCTTTTCCTGACATTGTCTTGCAGAGAAGAAGTTTTTGAGCTAAATGAAGCCCAGCTTATCAATTATTGCATTCACTAATTTTGTCTTTGGATGTTGTATCTAAAAAGTCATCACCACACCCAAGAACATCTAGGTTTTCTCCTTGTTGTCCTCTAGAAGTTTTAGAGTTTTGTGTTTAAAGTTAGGCCGTGATCCGTTTTGAACTAATTTTTTTAAAGGTGTGAGGTCTCTGTCTGCATTCACTTTTTTTGCAGGTAAATGTCAAGTTATTCCAGCACAATTTGTTGGGAAAATTATCTGTGCTCCTTTGGATTGCTTTTGCTTCTTTGTCACTGATTGAGTTTCCCTTGCCTGTCTAGCCTCTTCTCCACAACTTTCAAAGTCTTCTTAGGTTTGTTTTATATATAATATCCAGGTTTTTTAGTTGTTCTTAGTAAGAAAAATCAAGAAAAGTATATTTAATTTAGTTTCCCAGAAGAAGATACTACTATAACAATGCTAATATTTTAAAATTGCTTTCATTTATTTAATAATGCATAGTAAATATGTAACTGCATTTTGAAATATGAAACACTGCTAAGAGGGTAATAATTCTATTAAATCATAAGAAATTACTAAACTTAACACTGGTGACTGAAAAACATTGAGTTAAAAATCTTTTTACCAATTTTATACATCTTTCTGAAGACATACAGAAAAAATAAAAAGTGTTAAAAAACCTTTTGGAGGGGCAGCCCAGGTGGCTCATTGGCTTAGCGCCGCCTTCAGCCCAGGGCCTGATCCTGGAGACCCGGGATCGAGTCCCACATCGGGCTCCCTGCATGGAGCCTGCTTCTCCCTCTGCCTGTGTCTCTGCCTCTCTCTCTCTCTCTCTCTCTCTGTGTATCTCTCATGAATAAATAAAAACATATTAAAAAAAAAAACCTTTTGGAATTTTTGGAAACTATATAAGAGGTCAGTGAAAAAATGAAGTCAGGTAGAGAAACCGCCCTTTTGTAATTACATAGATAATTTAACTTAGGGGCACCTGGGTGGCTCAGTGGTTGAGCATCTGCTTTTGGCTCAGGTCGTGATCCCAGAGTCCTGGGTTCCAGTCCTGCATTGGGCTCCCCAGAGGAAGCCTGCTTCTCCCTCTCCATCTGCCTATGTCTCTGTCTCTCTCTGTGTCTCTCATGTATAAATAAATAAAATCTTTTAAAAATGATAACTTAGTAAAAGTATAATTGGAGTAATCTGAGGGACAATTTTATGTTTATTTAAGAACAAGAATTTGTAAGAATTTATTGAAAGATCATGTGATTATAGAAAGCACTATTTGTTGAGGTTAAAAATGGAACAGAAAACCAAGCATTTCCAAAAACATTTGTATGTAATTATGTATAATATAGATGTTGATACATTAATGTAGAACTCCATTTTTCTCCTATATACTTTTATATATACTATCTATATTTTATGTAAATATATTTCTATATGAAATTGCTTTTGCTGATATATGTATATAGGTGAAGTTTTATTGGTGTTGTTTCTTATAATGAAAAGTTGTGGGGCATCTGAGTGGTTCAGTGGTTGAGTGTCTGCCTTTGGCTCAGGTCGTGATCCCTGGGTCCCAGGTCGAGTTGTGCATCAGGATCCCCCCACAGGGAGCCTGCTTCTCCTTATGCCTATATCTTTGCCTCTATCTCTGTGTCTCTCATGAGTAAATAAATAAAATATTTTTTTAAAAAAAATCACCCTGTAAATCTAAAAATGAAATCTGTAACAAAAACACAAACCAAAATCTATTACAACAACATGAAAATTTTGTATGGTATATTATACCATAGTTTAGTTACTTAATTCTCACATTTTTAAAAACTTTTTTTAAAGATTTATTTATTTATCTGAGAGAAAGAGAGAGAAGCTCATAGAGGGTGAGGGAGAGAGAAAAGCAAAAGTGGACTTCCTGCTGAGTAGGGAGCCCAAGGAGGGGCTCCTTGCGGGGCTTGATCCCAGGACCCTAAGATCATGACCCAAGCCTCAAGACCCTAGCTGAAGGTAGACACTTGATCAACTGAGCCAGCCAGACATCCCTACCTCTCACATTTTAAATATTCTTCATTCTTCTAATAGATTAGACTTACTCTTGCTGGTTTCTCATGCCATAATTGTGAAAAGCAGGCAAGAATCACAGGACTATAAAGTTCCTCTAAATAAAAATATTTTTGAATAGTGAAATGTTGTATATCTTCAAATACAATGCCTTTTTTTTCTCAGACTGCAGGAAATATTCAGCTCTTCTCTGTTGAATATTATTATATGCCTAATAGAAAACAAAATTAACAATGACCATAAACTTTTGAATGTATAGATTTAGAATGGTGGTTTTTAATGCATCAACTTGAAGGAAATATAAATTTTAATTTTAACTGTTAAAATCAATAAAAAATAATCAATTAATATCAAAATGGTATGGGGAAAATCTGAGGCATTATTTCTTTGTGGAAGACATAAAGATAACACAATTAATTAGATAACATACTTTAATTTTCCAAGTTTGAGCATTAGCAGCAAATGGAAATTAGTTTTTTGTTAAATTTAATGGGAAGATTCATGGCAAGATGATTCCCAAGGAATAATTAAAAATAAATTTTGTAGAAACTTTAATATTTTGATGTTCCTAATAAACATAAGTTAAATGGTATAATGACTCTTCTGGTGGTAATTTAACTACAATATTGTATTTTTATTTTATTATTTTTTTAATGATTTTATTTATTTATTCATGAGAGACACACACAGGGAGAGAGGCAGAGACACAGGCAGAGGGAGAAGCAGGCTCCATGTGGGGAGCCCGATGCAGGACTCGATCCTGGACTCCAGGGTCATGCCCAGGGCCCAGGGCTAAACCACTGAGCCATCCATGGATCCCTTAACTATAATATTTTAAAGGAAGGAAATATTTCAGACGGGATTAGGGTAGCTGTGAAGTTGAAGGTGACCATACGTTTTATGAAGTAGATACACTGTAATCAGGTCTCCAACTAAGTGATACAGGAAAAAAAAAATTGTCAATAAAGACTGAAAAGGGGGAGATAAGAAAATTGGAATCAAATATGAGTAAATTAGGCTACATTGTTATGGAATTGCAAACTGACAGAAAATAAACGAGTTTTTACTCCAAAGTCAGCAATTTATTTTGTTTATTCAATTTCGACTAAAATTGTAATTAATAATCTAGCAAGTGATCTTACTCTAGTTTGAGCTTGAATAACTATTTTATCAGTTAGGTATTAGGATTCTCCTGAAAGAACTAAATCAATTAAAAGTTAGTAAAGCCAGAAGTCCAGATGGTGCTGAATCTACTCAACTGAAGTTAACTACCATGGTTTGGCTCGTATTTGAAAATATGGCAAATCAGAAAATTGCCAGTAATATGCACCCATCAATGGAATATGACTCATTTCTCCTAATTACAGAGGTAGACCCAGTAAGTATCTTCTCTTTCCCACTAGGTATTTTAAAAAGTGACTGACTCTATTAGAAAAATTAACAATCAAAAGAAAATCACACATAATTTATTTTTCCCCATCAGTTAATAAATCAAGTAATCATTCATACAAAAGTTAGCAAATAGTCATCTAATAAAGAATACTCTGCATTAACTAAATTAATAAAGAGAACGTTTAATAAAGACTTTATTGGTATAAAGAATAAAGATTAATAAAGAAACTTGAAAAGAGGAAGAATTCTATACTTCTATATTTTTGCACTAAATTGTTTTATGACCTTGAATAAATCATGTATCACTTAGATTCTTAATTTTCTATGCTTGAAATTAACCATATGGACTTAAAAAATTCAAATGCCCTTTTACTAGATTTCTGATTTACTGCTTTAAGTTTATATGATTGTATGGACATTTTCACATTTAAACTTCTCAAGATAAAGCATATCTCTAAATAACTAGTATATGATTCACATTATTTTAAATGGATCATTATATCATACGTATATACTTTAGCAATAAAATGTTGCTCATTTGCTTGTTTCTTGTTTTTGTTTTTGTTTTTGTTTTGAGAATAACAGATCATCTGTGAAAGCAATGACAACTACAATCAACCATAACTTTCTATTTCCTCTCTGAAGACTCATAGTAATCAGGAATGTATCATTATTATCACCACTTTATAAATGATGAAAATGAGACAAAGTCAAGTTAAAACACTTGCCCTATCTGAAACAGCTTATAAATCAACAATGCCCAATCAACATATTTTGTGAGCCACAGACACTATTGATAGCATCTGAGCAGAAGTGACATAATCATAAGGGAAGTGAAAAGAAGGCTATTGTGCTGGGGCTGGAAAGGGATATCTGAATGTAAATGAGCCATTCTGAAGGTCACTGAAACATTCTGGTTCTGAAAAAAGTCTGGTCAAGGATCATGATGACAAGAATGACAAGAAAAGCTAGAATTTGAGAAAAAACAAAAAGATACTATTTTAGCTTTTATTTGTAATATAATCCAGTGAAAAAGAGTATTACCTCTTCAAAATGATAAAATTCTTTTTGGATTAAAGCCAAAGCTGGATGGAAGAAGGTGTACTATTTTAGAAAAAAAATGGCTATGACCTTGGTCTAGTGGATCAAATCTGCAACATAGCAGACTCCTTAGTAATCTGTCTGGATAGGTGAATTGTGTTAATTTTTTATGCTAGAGCTCATTTATCTTGGCACAGATAATCAAGATTCATATTACAACAGTTATGGTTACAGTTAGACATAAGAATGAGACAAAGAAATCAGGTCAGGATAAATGGCTTCCATAAATGTTGCATCTCAAAGGCAGATGAGGTAATTCCTATGCATAAAATATAGAAAATATTTTAGGTTATTTAAATAAAAGATACTATTGTAAATAATATATTGTCTTCATATTTATGATTGCTCAAATTTTATAGATTCACTTAACAGTAAAAATTACAATTGGCTACTAATTTCCTAAATGATAAATCATTTCCATGAAATCATATGGCACTGAGGAGCACAGATTCTTTGAATCCTTGAGTATCTACTGAGTGCAAAATACTCTGTGTCTTATATAGCACATTTTGTCACTTTACAGTTTTGTAAACCAAGCTCTGAGTAAGCTTAAATGACTGGGAAACCTAAAGAGAAATAGTTCAGTAAAGAACTAAAAATTAAAACATAATTTATATTGAAAGTTTGAGGTTTTTTGTTTGTTTTAGATGCACTGTGATGAACTGAACTTCCTATTAATAGCATTTTTAAGTACTCCCTACTAATGAGAAAAATTAGTTGAATTTAGGACAAATCTGAGTTATACACCAAAGAAAATGTTTTTTCAAGTGTGGACTTTACTCATCAATAATGCCAAGCATGGCTCATTTCTAAAAAAAGAAAAGAAAAAAAGAAAGAAAGAAAGAAAGAAAGAAAGAAAGAAAGAAAGAAAGAAAGAAAGAAAGAAAGAAAGAAAGAAAGAAAGAAAGAAAGAAAGAAAGAAAGAAAGAAAGAAGAAAGAAAAAGAAAGAAGAAAGAAAGAAAGAAAGAAAGAAAGAAAGAAAGAAAGAAAGAAGAAAGAAAACAAAAAAAGGAGAAGCTTTTGTATTTAGAAATAGCCCCCCTTCTTATATCTATGCTTTGAAATATTAACAAAAATTTTAAAAATAATGAACAAGTTTTCATTTGTATGAGGATGGTTGATTATATCTATCTTGAAAACAATTAATAGACTAAAATAAATATTCTAAAATATGTTCAAGTGGCAAGAAAATTAGGATTATTCAGAATCAAAAATCTGAAAAGGCAAAAACATAGAAATGTATGAAAATAGAAATAAAAAGTATTTAGAACTTGACAACGTTGTGTTTTGACAACTGTTGTATATGGGTAGTTACAATCATGAAATTTATAATCTCAAATTCTTACATTGGAAACTCAAAAAGTCATAGAATTAGTTAGCTATATACCTGTAAAGAAAAAATAATGATAACAAACTAAAAGCGAGAAAGAAGAAAGAAAGGGACAAAATAGAGAAGAAAAAATAATATAGAGAAAGAGACAATAAATAGAATGAAAAGTTACAAAAGGTTGACATAGGCGACAAGAGTAAAAATAGCTAAACTTGATTAAGTCAAAATGAAAAACTTTTGTTCATCAAAGAACACAATCATCAGAGTGAAAGAGCAACTTCTAAAATGGGAGATAATTATCATGTATCTAATAAGTGGTTAATATCCAGCATATAAAGAATTCCTATAGCTTAACATTAAATCAGAAGGGAATTGAATAGACATTTCTCTTTAGAAGATATGCAAATGACCAACATACATATGAAAAGATGCTTATCCTCACTAATCACTAGAAAACTGCAAATTAAATCCACAAGATAGCACCTCCTACCTATTAGGATGGTTACTCTCAGAAAAAGAAAAGGAGGAAAGAAGTAAAAAAGGAAAGAAGAAATAAAGAAAAGGGAAAATGACAAGTGTTGGTGAGGATGGGGAAGAAGTTAGAAACTTTGTGCACTGTCAGTGGAGATGTGCAGCTAACAGCCATTGTGGAAATCAAGATTGTGGTTCCTCAAAAAATTGTAAAGAGAATTACAATATGGTCCAGCAATTCTACTTTTGGGTATGCACACAGAAGAATTAAAAGGAAGATCTGAAAGAAATGTAGGTTACACTCAAGTTTGCAGCAGCATTAGTTACAGTAGCTATAAGTGGAACTAAGCCAAAGGCCCATCAGACAGATGACTGGAAAGCAAAATGAGGTGTGAACAAACAATGGAGCATTATTTAAGCTTATAATGGAAGGAAATTTTTAAATATGCTTCAACATGAATAAACTTTGACATTATGCTAAGTATAATAAGCCAATATCACACACACAAAAATCCCATATACTATATGATTTTACTTATTTGAGATACCTAAAGTAGTGGCACTGATAGAGATAGAAAGCAAAATAGTGCTTCCCATGGGCTGAGGAGAAGGGACAATGGAGAGTTATCATTTAATGAATACAAAGTTTCAGTGTCACAAGGTGGTGGATAGAGTTGTATGGTGGTGATGGAATCACAAAAATATGAATGTACTTAATCCACTGAACTGCACTTTTAAGAAAGGTCAAGATGGCAAATTTTATGTCATGTGTATTTCACAACAGTTTTTAAAAATCATTTTTTTTAAAGTATGATCCAGGTGCATATCTTCAGGGAAGTGGGATATATTTTTCTTACAGTTAAAAAATAATTTTAGGAGACAATTTCAAATGATTGGCACGGCTGGTATTAAATTCATTGTTTGCGATTTTTATTGTACAAATCTTATTCTGATAGGATACTGAGGATACTGTAAATGGGATAAGAAAATTTTCTTGGGGATCCCTGGGTGGCTCAGTGGTTTGGCGCCTGCCTTCGGCCTGGGGCGTGATCCTGGAGTCCCGGAATCCAGTCCCACGTTGGGATCCTTGCATGGAGCCTGCTTCTCCCTCTGCCTGTGACTCTGCCTCTCCCTCTCTCTGTGAATAATAAATAAAATCTTAAAAAAAAAGAAGAAGAATTTTTTTTTTTTGCTTAAAATGGGATCTTATTGCTAAAGAATCATTTGAAGGGAAATCCATTTTCATTTTCCAGTTTTTTTTAATAATTCTTAGGTTGCTTCTATAAAGGTAAGTTACCCCATGTTCCTTAAAAAATTATTCCTGTGATAAGATCTATTCTCTTTATGATTTGCTAATCTGAAAATATTACTGTTAGTTAATCCTAGTTATGAATATAAAATTTAAATCTCAAAACAAGTCTTTAGAATAAAAATGAGATGCACACCTGAAGTTAATCTACTGTATTTTATGTTAATGTTCTAGTATAGTGAGTGTGAAACTCTGCCCAGTGTTATAGAAGCCCCTCCAGGAGCTGCAGCTAAACGACATGGAGTAGGCAATGGAACTGGTCTCTAGTTGTCTGCACATTTCTCATTATTTGTTGCTTTTGTTTGTTAGTATTTTGGGACTGGGACTCCATTTTGTTGTTGTTGCTGCTGCTGCTGTTGTTGTTAAAACTATTCTTCTGACTGAATTGGTCCCTATTTTTTTTTTTTTTTAAGATTTTTTTTTCTATTTACTCATTTGTGAGAGACACAGAGAGGCAGAGACAGGCTCCTGCGGGGAGCCCTATGGGGCACCCCAGCCCAGAACTCTGGAATCATGCCCTGAGCTAAAGGCAGATGCTCACTCCACCGCTGAACCGCTGACCCCCCTACCCAGGGGTCTCAAATTGGTTCCTTATTTAAATTAACAGGAAGTAAAAAGCCCATAATGAAAAAGATTTATAAGGAAGAGAATGCTATATTGAACACGGAGCATTAGCAGTTGATTGCCCAGGAAGTTTTTTATTGTCTTTTGACCTTTGGTGCACCAATAAAAACTCTAATGTTTCATATTCATGTTTAGGTAAAGCATACAGGCTTTCTGAAAACGTTAACTTGTGATTAAGATAGTGATTCAAAGGCTAGTCAACTAAATGAATTTAGACACATTGTGTATTTTCAAAGCTGATATATTTTTATATGACTAAAAATAATTACAATATAATTCTGACATGTATTATCAAGCAAAATTCATTTTTGGAAGAAATATCATAGGGTCTGTAAAATGCCTAGCACTGAGCCTTGCATTGTGTAAATTGTGTAAATGAGCTCCTCTAAATGCCAAAATTATCTGTTACTGCCATTTAAAGCAGTGTCCTGAGCTTGTTATATGTAATCATCCTAACTTTTTCCCTTTCTTACTGTTTCTTCAGCCTTCTTTCCTTCCATAGCTTCTCTAACTCATTAATGGTACCATCACAGAACATCCTTCCTGAAAATATCTAAAGCCCCCACCTTCTTCCCCAGGACTACTTCTCGTTCATCTTCTCTCATTATTTATCCTATGCTTTTTCCCTTTCCAGGTCATCCAAAATGCACAGGGTGAGAATAAATTAAATTAATAGATTAGCCTATTATGCACTGTTAAATAGCTATTTAAATCTTTCAACACAAACAAATAATTCAAGTCAATAAACATTGAATAAATACTGGCTAATATATGAATTCCTTATCCTTGGTGGAAGATTCCAGTTTATAGGAGAGATACGGAGAGAACTACCCATTCTCCATGTCCCTCACATCTCTTTATCCACTTGGTGAATGCTTTTAATGCTAGAGCGGATCTAAAATCCTTACATCTTTCACTTCAAAATCTAAGCATTTTCTTTTTTTTTAAAGTAAATATATCATCTGAATGCATTTGCATTCACAACATGGCATAGGATTTGCGTGTACTGCCTGGCGTTTCAGTTACTGATTTTTACTTAGAGTTTCCACTTTATATTAACAAATAAGAAAATATCATTTTGAATGAGTATTACTTCAACAAAAGCTAGAGGCATCGGATAATAACATCGTATCGGTAATGTTAAATCTTTTAAAAATCACCTGTGCTTATTCAACTGTAAAATTTTCTGAATGCTTCCATACGTTTTGATATTTACCAATGAACATAAGCAAGCATTTTCTTTTATCCTGTATTTTTCTTCTTCATTCTAGGCTGGAATCTGAATTTTAGTGAGTTTCAATGAACTAAATCAATAAGTGCTAAGTCATAAATTTTTTTTTGGTTTGAAAATGTGGCACACTTATTTTAATGACGATAATCAGGGAAGGCTTCATGGAAGACACAGGATTTAAACTTTGCCTCGGAAACTGACAAGGATTTTCATATGTGAGAAATGAGAGAAAAGCATTCAAGGCTAGGAGAAAGACCTGAGAAGAAACATGGATAAACCAAAGTGCATTGAATATTGATGGAACAAAGGTTAATCCTAGGTGACTGAAAGGCAGACTGTGAAGAGATATATAATGAAATCTGAAGCTAGTTTACAAAAAACAACTGTCAGCAAAGTGTGGTGATTAGGAGTGTGAGATTTAGAACCAAAAATAATAGGAATAAAATAGAAATAACAATGGTTTGTTTGGGGGGGAGGGTTCAAAGCATAATGTTAATAATGACATCATTAGGTTTACCTGGGTGGTCCAGTCAGTTAAAGGTCTGCCTTCTGCTCGGGTCATGATACCTGGGTCCTAGGATGAAGCCCCTTGTCTCCCTGCTCAGTGGGGAGTCTACTTCTCCCTCTGCTTCTATTCCTTCCTCCTGCTCTAGGTTTCTCAATCTCTCTCAACTAAATAAGTAAAATCTTAAAAAAAAAAAAAAAAAACAAAAACAAAAACAAAACCTCAGTCTTTAAATAATGATATCATCACAGGTCTAGAAAACGGTATTAACCAAATGCCACAATTAATTTTACTGTTGTCTTGAATAGATATAATATTGTTTTACTCTGTAAGAAAGCTTAAATTGTCCTACCTTTATTTAAAAAAAAAACCCATCTTATGCAAAAAGAAGTTGATTTGATCTATTAGGTAAAATAAGAACACTAAAAGTCAGTGACACTGAATATGTAGGTAGAAAAAGAGCTAAAGGAAGAGCTAGAGATATAGAGAAGCTGGAACTTAAGAGAGGGAAAGAAAAAAAAAAAAAGAAATGTTAAGTCTATTTCCACAGATCCAAAACTGGTTATAGAGATTGAAAACAGAATGCCTGAGGAAAACAGTATAGCACCTGCCTTCCACTCAGGTCATGATCCAGGAGTCCTGGGATCAAGCCTTGCATCAGGCTCTGGGTTCAGCAGGGCATCTGCTTTTCCCTCAGTCCCTCCCCTCTGTGCACCACTGTATGCTCTCTCTCTCCTTCTTTCTCTCTCTAATAAATACATAAATCTAAAAAAAAAAAAAAAAAAAAGAGTGAAAACCATAGAACTCACAAGTATGGTGTCAGTTGAATGAACAATCGTATGTGCCTAGAGGCCATGTTGATCATATTTCCTGACAGAAATTCAAGCATATGGTCTCTTAATTGGACAGAATATTTAAAATCAAGACTGTCCAGAAAAATCCAGGATGTATGTTAATTATGTCTAAGGTCACTTCGTAGATGAAAACACTTAATAATGGAAGCAGTTTTATGTTTAAGTAACTAACCACATTTGAAGTGGTGCCAAAACTTAATAGAAAATTATGATCTTTTATAAATTGTGTTATTGCAAATTTGAATATAATAGTCCAAAGAATTCCTGCATAGTTGAAAATGAGCTATAATTTAGAGATATCGTAAAAGGAAATGCTTATGTATTTCAAAAAGCTAAAATAAATCTTGAAATGGCTTAAAAACAAACACGAAGAGAAGTAAAAATATAGAATTTATAATAGTACATATATACATACTCCAGAGGTGTTTGGGGGGCTGGAAATGTTTCTCAGTGATATCCCAAATATATCTACTATACCACAGAATCTGGAAATGAATACAGCAGGCTTTCCTATGGGTTCAAAATGCCTTAGTTGTGGGTCCACTCATAGCATAAGTTGCCATTATGTCTCCAAATAGGAAATGAAATAGACCTTAAAATGTGTTTTCAATATTCTCAGGCTTTCCTCTGAAAGGATTTTTTCAGAAGTAACAGAGAGCTTTCAAATGTGAGAGGTACAAAGGTTTAAAAGCAGAGCAAGATAAAATTTCTTAAATGAAAGCTCTGAAATACTGACCTCAAATCTTAAATTAAATCTCATTTTGTATCATCAGATAATAAAAGATAGCTAAGGATATGGGTGATATTTTGTGGGAAATGTCACATTCTGTGTGATGGATTATTTCTTTCATAGTCTCTAACATTTAATTGGAAATCTTTGCCAACTTGTAGATATAATAACCTATCCTTGGAATATTCGGCTTATTGCTTGAATAAGATTGGCATTGTATTTAATTTGAATTAAAATTTTCATTTCAAATTCACCAATATATTCTTGGAGTAATTACTATTGTTATCAACTACAAGCTTTGTATTCTATGAGGATTTTTAATTTGCAAATTACTTTTAATGCGTATATTGTCAGGGTTAAGATGGGGGGGACATAGATTATAAGTAATTTGCAGCAATTTGAAAAAATAAGTACAAATATAATTGGTTGGACCTATTTGGGTGCTGTGTAATTAAATCTGTTGATAAATTTGTTATCTAGTCAATTAAGTACAGAAGATGGGTACTTCCAGAGGTTTTTTTGTTTTTGTTTTTTGAGTCTTCCTCAACAGAGGCTGTTGAGATGCTTTATAAATCAGAGGAACAACAAAAAAAAATTTAAAAAAATCAGAGCAACAAATTTGGTAATGTCTTACACCTATGCATTTATATCAAGTCAATAGGTAAGATGAACATAAGAGCAAAAGGTAAGACAGATGAATCAGAAACAAAAGCAGAAGTCAGGCTTGGGGCCTGGTGAAGAGGGCAACATGAGAGTAATAATAGTGGTAAAACAACAATAGGAACAATTTTTATTAAGTAGGGAAGGCTCTCTATGTAGGGAGAACTACAAAGAAAAATTCTGCCAAATATGTAATATATTTGAATAGTAACCATGTATAAAATATTCCTATTTGGTTTGACATGTGCAACTTTCTTAGTCTTACAATAACATCCTCAATAATATTATTGAGACCTAAATATGTTCCAAGCACTCTGATAAGTCCCATGTTTTACTTTATTCTCATAAAATGATTCAGGTAGATTGACCTCTTCCTATATGACAATGAGAAAACTGCGATTTAAGGAAGTAAATAACACAGACCCACACAAAGGCAGGAATCTAGTCCAGATTCAATTGACCTTGATGTCCTCTTAATGTTTGAGTTTTGTTCTTTGGTTATGCAGATACTTTGGAAATTAAATATATAAAATACTTTTCAACTCATATTATAAATTCAGAAAAAATATAGCTAAATACCTAAATGTCTTGGCTACCTTTTCCTCTGTCACACGCAATTTTATGACATTTTGATATTTAAAAAGAATATTTTAAACCTTGATTTCATCGGGGATCAAACTGCATCAAAAAGTATACTTTTTAATGGAGAATAAAAAGGCTTGGAAATGCATGCACAAAAGTATGCTGTGGAAATGTAGAGAAAGGTATAATTAATGGTAACGGAGGAAGTTAAATCTTAAGAAAGTAGGTTGTATTTCAATGTGTTAAAGGATTGTTAACATTTCAGGAAATAAAAAAATGGGAAAAGAGAATAAAGTTAAAAAATAAAGAACTTATAAAGTTTAACATTCAAAAAACAAATAATCCAATTAAAAATGGGCAAAGGCATGAATAGACATTTTTCTGAAGAAGACATACAGATGGCAAATAGAAAATGAAAAGAAGCTCAACATCACTCATTATCAGGGCAATATAAATCGAAACTATAATGAGATATCACCTCAAATCTGTCAGGATGGCTAAAATCAACAACACAAGAAACAACAGGTGTTGGTGAGGATGTGGAGAAAGGAGAATATTCCTGCACTCCTGGTGGGAATGCAAACTGATAAACCACTATGGACAACACTATGGAGGTTCCTCACAAAGTTAAAAATAGAACTACCCTATGACCCAGCAATTTCACTACTAGATCTTTACCCATATCTAGTATTAGATATTACGATATCTAGTATTAGAATACAAAAAAATGCTATTTGAAGGACTACATGCACACTAATATTCATAGCAGCTTTATCAACAATAGCCAAATTATAGAGTCAGCCCCAGTATCCATGGACTGATGAATGAATAAAGAATATGTGATATATATGTATATACGTATATAATATTCCTTTATACGTATATGTGTGTGTGTATACATATATATATATATATATATATATAATATTATTCAGCCATAAAAAGAGTGAAATCTTACCATTTCCAATGATGTGGATGTAGCTATAGAGAGAAAGTCTTCATAGGTTTGGGCATCTGAGAAGAGGCTCAGTCTACAGTTTGTAAATATGGTAAGGAAAAATGGCAAGGCACAGGAATCCTCTTACTGTCAGATTTTTGTGGTGATATAATAATGGTCTGTATCCTATGTTAAAACAGGTAAGCTTAAAAGTTCTCCACAGGAATCAGAATGTTTCTTTCATGCTAGAACAACATGAATGTGTCTGTGTAAGCAGACAAGACCTAATGAAAGGGGAATGCCTTTCTCCTGGCTGAGAAAGGGAATATCATAGACTGAACTCTATCAATCAAGACAGATAAGGGGTGGTAAAGATATCTCAGATATCTAAATAGATATCTAAATAGATATCTAAATAGATGGTGATCCTGACAACCAGAGTTAGTCCTCCCCATCATCAGCCACCAGGTGCCATGTTAATCTTCCCAATAGTCCCACGTCAAAGAAAGGAAGAAAGAACCCTGAACAGATTAAGTTTAAATTTCTGCCATCCAAGCTAATTGGAAACTCATATTAAATTTTGAGAATCTTCTAATAAAAATAAAGTTACACTTTTTAAACTTCTGTAAATGTGTGATTGTTAGCTGTAGTCATCAATCACCATCATCATCACCATGTCCTGAGTGCTCATGGTCATTAATTTTTCAAGCAGTAATGCTTCACATTAATCATTTTATTTAATCTGATGAACCCCTTTAAAGAATAGGTGACATAACTCACATTTGTCATATATATATATATATATATATTTTATATATAGATATACATATATATGTATATATCTCAGAAGAATTGAGTAACTTGACCAAATCATTATTTGAGGATCCAAGATCTTAACTAGGATTGTATTAATTTAAAGCATTAATAATGAATTAATAGTTTTTTATTTAAAATATTAATTAGTTCTTGGTGTCTAGATCAGCTACCAATTGAAGTACATAGATAGCATACCGTATGATAATTAAATCCTTTTACATACCTGTCCTATTCAGTGAGAATTCAATAAGGAGCAAAAGTAATGACAAAGCTATTTTCTGCCACAAATTTTACCTTCAGTTGGATTTTTAAAAATTTTTATCATTTTTTCTGTTAAGCATAACAACTAGATAAGTAATTGAAAGATATTAGGTCCCTTTTTTAGTCTCAAATGATGTTGGTTATTGAAATGATGGCTTAATTTTAAAATATAGTTGACATATTTAGTGCCCAAATGGGAGCAATGGAGATACTCATTAAGAACTATAACATTTACAAAAGGAAAAAAAAAAAAAAAAACCCTCTAACTACTGCAAACCTTCTCTTGAGGAATGGAGTATGTTGTAGTAGTTTAATTTTTTTATTCTGATGAGATTTACCCAACTGAGTGAATAAAATAATAATAAATGATTTAATATTTAACAGATAACAAATTGTTTGTACTTCAGAGACATGCTTACAGGAATATGGAAAGTTTACACAAGAATTTTTTTTTCTCATCTGCACGAAGACTGGTTATTCAACTATTCTGTGGAGCTGAATATTATAACTGATGTCACTGAGATTATACAAGAAAGCAAGGCAAACATGACAAGCATGACAGAATCATGAGACAGCTGCATAATTACCACAAATGAAAAGCTTTCCGTTACACACAAGAAATTGTAATAGGAAATCCCTTTGCAGCTTCACAGTTTAAGAGCATAAAAGTGTCAAGTAATAAATTCTTATCCTTTTTTTAAAGAAATATCTACAGTTACACAACCTGAGTCCTAGATAGATACATAGATAGATACGTAAATAAATGGATAGAGATAGATAGATAGATGATAGATGATAGATAGATGATAGATAGATAGATAGATAGATAGATAGATAGATAGATAGATGATAGATAGATTAAAATGTTAAATGAAGACAAATAGATTACTGGAAGAGCATGCTTCTGGCATTAAAAGGTAGCAACTTTCAATAAACAGTAAATAAATACAAATGATTATTTCATGACCTTCACTGGGTAAGAGCAATTAAAATTGTTTTAAGCATGTTTCACTAAGTTAAAAGTGGAAGGAACATATGAAAGACATTGCTACATCTAGTCAAACCATGTTTTCATTTTAATACAAGCTACTCTTAAAAGGTAATTTTCTAAGATCTTGGTGATAGACTTTGTGTGATGTATCACAACTAGAAGGCAGAATGAGAAAAATGACTTAAAAGAGGAGTTAAACAGGAACAGAGTGAAAAGTGATATGGCAGTTTCCAAAATTATGTTTTATGACAACTTTTGGAGATTGAAACTACACGTCTGTCTCCAACACATAATGAAGTTATATTCTAAAGCCAGTAACTTCACCACAACCCACCTAACACATTTTTTTCCCCTAAGAGATTCTTGAATGTTATCTCTAATAAACAAAGTTATTTGAGGAGGGGGATCTGGCTTTGATAAATAACTGAAAAGTGTTGTACTGCATTCTATTTCCATAATATGATAACAAATATTGCCTTGAAACATTTGTCAAAGTTTGATAAGCATTCTTCTTGATTTATTGTTTTGGGGGAAAAAAAGTGTTTAAATTGTTTCACCAATAATGTTTATTTTCACTAATTATCAAATTTCTAAAATATCATTTATAATACTTTAAAAATAGATATCAATGTTTATATAATTAGCTATACAAAAGACTTTGTAACCTCAAAGCAATTATTATCTTGATGATATTTTCTGTCATAAGTTTAGTGAAATAAATTACTTCTAACTAATTGGGGCTAGAAGAGAATCAAGGAAGCAGAAAAAAAATACCATTATTGATGGCTTTTTAATCATTGCAGTATCTTGTAATCATTGGGTTTCCTAGAGGGAATAAGATTCAGAAATATGTGGAGCTCAATATACAAAAATATGATAACAAACTTTTTATAGAAGATGAAAACAAAATGTTATTACATTATGTTTTCTTCAGTGTGTTTGTATTTTAAAATAAAATGATTAAAATTAAGTACAAGGAACCTAAATAGAACAAATACAAGAAACTAAAAAATATCTAGCATTAATGTATGGAGGACTGATACCCAGGAAAAAGTTCATGTAAAATGTCAAAAGGAACAAAAATAAATTTTATAGCCCTCGTAAATTTGTAAATCAGAATGTAAACCAGTGGTTTAATTGTAAGAAAGGACCATTTACTAGGAACTGACATGAAATCTAGCCTACTCCAGAAAGCATTTCTGAGTTACTTGATAATACTCAAATAATTAAGCATTTATCTATTCATAAGCCAATTATATTCATGCTTTTGTAATGGGTAGACTCAAAAAGATAAGTCCTTCTGTGGATCTGACATTTTAAAAAATTTATTACACTTACATCCAAAAAGAGTTATATCATTTCCGCATATACACAAAAATTGTAATGAAATCAAATAAAAACTAAACTGTTTTTTAAAACTCGACCCTGTGTGAGTTCCCTGAAGGTCGAAGAACTCATTACAAATAATGAGCTCTTCTTAATTGAATGATGTACGATCCCACGGACTTTTCTTACCTATTCATTATAACCACTTGAAAACATCTTAATTTAGCTATAAAAGCTTACTTCATCTAAATTTTATAAACTAAAGTTTGTTAGGATAATAGTTTACTGAGGACTCTTCATTATGCTTTTATAAGAAGTCTGATTATTATCTAGGTTATGGTAGACTGTTAAGTAGTCACACTAACACACACACACACACACACACACACACACAACTATTTTCTGTTCCTTTTGGACATGTGCATAGCCTACCTGGCAGTTAGGGGTGGCTATGTGACTGACTTCTGCCATCAATTGTAAGCAGACATGATGTGTGGCCCCTTTCAGGCCTGGCCTGTGAAAACCTATCACTTGAATTTCCACATGCTGTTTTCCTTTTCATGCTAGCTGTAATGGCGTTAACCCCCAGGGCAAACATGGAAGCCATATATTGAAGATAGCAGATCACCCAGTAGTCCTATTATTTGCATGAAAAAATAAACCCTAATTATATTTGAATTATGAATTTGAGGCCTATTTGTTGCAGCAGTGAGGATATCATAGCTAACACACAAAGTTTAACAATGTCTAAACTGCTTCCATTATGTAGACAGGTTAATAACTTGAATTCTCATAATTCTAAGGAAAATCCTTTGTTATCAGTGCATCATTGATTTGATTATGACTATTAATTCTATTCTTACTCTTTGATAATAATTTTCTTTCCATGATCAGCATTTTTTAATAATTTGGTTAACTCAACTATTTATAATAACATCTTTACATCAACCCTATTTTGAACTATAATATACCAATTAACTAGATTTTATTTTATTTTTTATTTTTTAAAAAATATTTTATTTATTTATTCATGAGAGACAGAGAGAGAGAGAGAGGCAGAGACATAAGCAAAGAAAGAGGCAGGCTCCATGTAGGGAGCCCAATGTGAGACTCCATCCCAGGACTCCAGGATCACGCCCTGGGCTGAAGGCAGAGGCTTAACCGCTGAGCCCCCCAGGCATCCTTATTTACTAGATTTTAAAGTGTACATGCATTTCTATTCACATGTTAAATATATATAAAATGAATGTATATATCAAAGAAGAATGTTTGCTATGCTAATGAAGAAGAATGCAAGAAGAAGAATGCAAAGAAGAATGTTTGCTATGCTAATGTCATCTCTACTTTATCTCAAGTGATTTTACTGCTGGAGGGTGGGGGTAATTATGATAGATGGGTGCCAAAGGGCAAATTACCCCAATTAAAGAGTCTATCATCAAATTCAATGGCCATTGCCAAAGAACTCATAGTTGACTATACCAACTAGTATACTGTTGGGTAACCATGACTTATTTCATACTGACCCCTGCATATGTCCACTGCATACACCACCAGTATGCGCTGACTGTGGATTTAAAACTACCTATTTAACTTTGCTAGCGTGCTCTCACCAGTGAGAAGAGTGGTCAAGTTTAGACTTGTGGCTATCAGCACTCAGTGATGTCTTCTGGCAGAATGTCACCAGGAGGACAGTCCTTCTGGAAATAAAACACCCTTCTATTTGTTTACATCTTTCATGTTTCCTTATTTGCAAACCCTGACTACCCAGAAATTTAGTCTACTATGATTTCTCCAAAAGCAGTTCATGAAAATGAACCGAATGATCCTTTTCCAAAGTATTTTCTCTGAATAAAGACACAAGGGAAACACAATAAAATATATGATCTTGATTTAACAAATCATTTAAATACAGCTATCATCAATCTGGGTGTGTTTCCTAGTGAGGGGTTCTCCAGTGATTTACTCTACTTTCTTTCTTTTACATTGACTCATGAACATCCATTTTTTAAACAAAGTTTATTTCACACCACTTTTGCACATAAAACTGTTTAAAATCTTAGATATAAAGTTGAAAAATATTCTTATCGTTAAGCAACTTTTAAGTACAGATAGTGAAAAATCATATTCTTATTAAGTAACTTTTAACTACAGGGAGTGATGATTATAATATCAATTATTACCAAATAATAGCTGTAATGAGAAGGTTATTACTAGCATTTTTCCAATGATTATTATAAGCCTGACCCCATGCTAATTGATTTGTAGAAACTATCTCATGTAATTGTTACAATGGCTAAGGTAAATGTTCTCCTGATAAGTTTCATAGATAAGAAAACCAAAGTACAAAAAAAATTTAAAACTATCCATAAGTACACAGCTTTTAAGTGATAAACTTGTGATTCAAGGACACATAATTTTTTCAAGACTTTCTTCTGCTGTAAAGGCCTGGGCAGAATAAGTTTGATGATATTTGTTAATGACCCTAAGCTTAGTGGAACAACTATGCAGTGGGTAGCCAAACCTTAATTTAAGATATCAAAAGAGTGAAGAATAAATAAATAACAGTATAATACAGATAAACAGCAAATTGCTTCATATGCACATTTTAAGAGAAAAATTGAACCAAATATACATTGCTAATGATCAAATCATGATATCAGTCTCTAAAGGCATTTTTAAAACTATTTTTTACTACTTTGTTTATGAAGTGCTTGCAAGATTAAAAATGAATTTAAGTTTTATCTTCCAAATTATTTTCTAAAATACAAATTAGCTTAACAGCATCCATAGCAATTGATCATCAGCGTCTACTTAAACATTTCCTGGGAAAAGATCAATTCCTCATAACAGAGCTCAATCTATATTGTGTGATCTTTCTAAAATCTATCCCACTTCTTTCTAACTTCAACTCATTGATCCCAGTTCTGTCCTCTGAAAAACACATAATTAATTTACTTACTGATTCTTCTTGGCAGCCTTCAAATATTTATAGGTTCCATAATTACCCCAGTGGGCTTCTCATTTCCAGATTAACTTCTTAGTTTAGATACATAGTATCATAATTAGTATAGTATTTTATAAGAACATCCTTCCTCTACTCTTACCTAACCCCCCGACCCCCCACCCCCACATGCACATGTTAGGACACCCCATCTTTGATTAAACAAATAATAAAAATGGAAATTAAAAAATATAAAAAGTTAAAAATCCTAGACACTTCAAGTTAGGTTCATATAAGGTCACTCTACAAATGAGGTGGAGTGGCTAATAAGTAACTTAATTTTGTCTTTCCTTTCCCTTTTCCCTTGATTTTTCCTGTTTTCTAAGGCCCTGCCCAAGCTGTTTTCATGAGGGAACTCTTCTCATTTAAAGGTATGGTCAAAAAGATATAAACAATTACCATTATTTTTTTAATTTCCCCTAATGGGGGAAATCGGGATCTTTTCAAGTCTTTTCTAAATGAAATTGCATTGTGAAAATTTCTAATCCCATCACATTTGGTAGGTTTTATCATATTTTATGTATTGTATTGTATATACATATCATGCACCTATATACATGTATATATGATTTGGGGGAGAATAGAACTAGGCTGTATTTCTTTTTTTTTTTTGGAGTTGCATGACTTTTCTATCCTCGAATAAAGTGAGATTCTACTTACTATATATGTTACAGAAAGGAAAATGCTCTGAAATTTGAACATGACTCTTTCTGTACTTTATGTTGGAGCAAAATTCATCTCTAAGGTACATAGAATTTTATTTAGGTGGTGACTTTTCTAGATCTTTGATAACATATAATTAGGTCTCCGAAAGCTAGTTTAAAATGGGGAGCATAAAATAAAGGTCTCCAAATTGCTATGACTGTTTGATAATTTTAAATGCTTGTACTAGTAATCCATAAATGTGAACGGACATTTGATTTTATAGGGGCAGGCCCAGACAGGAAATTTCTTAAGGTTAGTAATATGTGAAAAAGAAGAAATAGTAGTCTATGAAGAAAAAGAGAAACATCAGAAACAAGAAAGAGATGACCTCTTGAAAGAGACTTCCTATGTTGGATGTGCTGAGTGGGATTGATGAAGTTTTAGATTTAATATGCAATTTAAAGATATGTCCTCTTTTATATTCTAATTCTTCCCTATTATTTTTTTTTAATTTTTATTTATTTATGATAGTCACACAGAGAGAGAGAGAGAGGCAGAGACAAAGGCAGAGGGAGAAGCAGGCTCCATGCACCAGGACCCCGATGTGGGATTCGATCCCGGGTCTCCATGATCGTGCCCTGGGCCAAAGGCAGGCGCTAAACTGCTGCGCCACCCAGGGATCCCTTCCCTATTATTTCTTTTGGTTTCTGTAGGTCTCCAAGAAAACTTAGTTAACCATAATTATCATTTAGTAGTAGGGAAAGAAGGGGAGACTAGGTGAAAGATTGGGGCAGAAAGATCTAGATCAAGATCTGGTCATGATAAAGTAGCTAGAAGAAAATCCAAGAGCAGAAATTAATAGAATAGGCTAATTATCTACAACTAGCACTGCTAAGCACTTCCCAGGCATATCTTAAGGTATTTATTTCATCATTCACATAAAAGATACACTAAAGTTACACTGTTTTACTACTCCCCTCAAAGGATAAGTAATTCCAGAGGAAGAAGACTTTTAGGTCCAAAGTTATGAATAATAGGATACACTCTTTACCTTTTAAGTAATTTATCATAAACTAATAATAATAATCATAATAATATTTTAAAATTACCTATCATGATAGTTTTTTTAGCTAACATACAGATGTTTAAAATAAATGTTTATGCCTCAGTTTGTGAAAGAAGAGATTTTAGGTTGGATAACTATTTAATATGAAATGATATAAATATACTTCTTGTGTTCTAACACTTGTATGAAATCTTAGTCTCAAATACTTGAGTATTTCAAAGAATATGTGACTCAATTACACGTTAGTACAAATCTGAATTGAAATTACCAAATATTTTCAAAGCAAAATTAAGATATTTCAGGAAAATAATTTCAACAGTTGAAAAATATGACCTTATCTATGAGAAATCATTATCAGTGAGATCTAAAAATTATTATGGAGCCTCTTTCTCTAAACTTGTGTAATTCATCTGTATGAAGTATTTTGGCAATTAAGGGCTTTTTCTCCTTTGATATTTCAGTAGACAATCTCTAGGAACAGTGGGAGCTGAAAACTTTTCTTCCTTTGAGATGTGATATCTGATAAGAAATAAAACTACTGGGCAGCCCCGGTGGCTCAGCGGATTAGCACTGTCTTTGGTCTGGGGATGAGATCCTGGAGATCCGGGATCAAGTCCCACATTGGGCTCCATGCATGGAGCCTGCTTCTCCCTCTACCTCTCTCTCTCTCTCTCTCTCTCTCTCTCTCTCTCTCTCATGAATAAGTAAATAAAATCTTAAAAAAAATACTTGGTGATCCCCAGGAGTAAAAGAACTATATAATAATGTAGTAAGCTTATCATTGTGGGAAGTCTGGCATTTTGGAACCTGGCTAAGTGATATATATTAAGGCAAGTGACTTATTTTCTGTTCTCCAAAATTTCAATTAAATGGTAATCATTAAGATTCTTTCAAGTTATTATATTTACTGATTCCGTAATTACTTGCCTATCTTTGAATTGAAAGTTCTGTAACTCCAGGAGTATACAATTGCATAATAGTTCTATTGAACACTATACTTGCAGCTGTAGCCTTAGCTAACTAGTAGACTATCTAGGTAATACTGAGATCCTTTAGATGATAAAGAAGGGTTCCAAGCAAGGATTCACATCTACTTTCTTTGAGTAATAGGTTTGAATGGTTACTCAGTTTTTGTTTCTGTATTTTTAATAATAAAATATGTTATAGGTTGAATACTTGCATGGATTCTGGAAGAAAGCCACATAGATCTACATTAACATCAAGGAAATTAAATATCACAAGGGAAAAATCCAAAGCAACATCGACTACACTGGTATAAAATGACTGTTCTCCACTCAAGAAAATGTAAATCATTTTGTAAATCAAGGCCATGCATATTTAATGAGATTGTTAGCTCAAGACAAATATCACTGTGTATGTAATTTACAAAGGAAACTAGTTTTTAGGAAGAAGGGTTCCTGAAAATGTGAGTATAAATTATAGCTGGTGTGGATAAAATCACATGTAAAAAGCCCTAACAAAATGTGCTTTTTCTGAAGCACATTCACAATGAATAATAAATAACATTCAACTAAATTGAAAAATAATTCATAGTCACCTTTCTTTCCTTTTCCCCTCTTCCTTTTCCCACTCTTTCTTTCATTTTCTGTAAATGGCTTTATCTAGGAAATTATCCACAGAAACCACAATGGATATTTGATGAAATAACTTTAGAATTCCAGGAATGTCAACAAAGAACAATAATGACATATGGTAATAAATTATAGTAATGATAACATCAGTCATCTTATAAGGAGAGAAAGATCTAATTGAGAAGTCAGTCTCTGCGAACCATATGTTTAATGTTGAAGACTGTATGCCTATGTGGCAGATTTTTTAAAAAACTTTTTTGACTTATTTCAAGTTTTTGTTTAAATTCTAGTTAGCTAACATATAGGTTAATATTGGTTTAAAGAGTAGAATTCAGTGATTCATCACTTACATACAACACCCAATGTTCATCATGAGTGCCCTTCTTAACACTCATCATTCATTTAGACCATCCCCTACCCACCTTGATCTGACATCCAGGAAAAGTATTGTAAATTTAAGTTTGACATATCAGTGATTTATTGAGGCAGCATTCAAGGACCCAATACAAACATCCAAATGCAGCAAGGACCACTCGTCTTCTTTTTCTATGGTACCTGAGTCTAGTAGAAAACTAGAAAGAATAGAATGTCTAAGACTAGCTCTAGAGGAAATGTGTTGTTTTGTTTAATTTTCAAAGGAGTTAAAGATTACTAAAGACAGATAGGATTTTATAGCTTAGATATTGAGAGGAATACAAATTTTATGTATGTTGACTATATAATTGAGGAGGCAAAATTTAAGAATACAGAGAGCTAACCCTTACTTATCCTGTCAGCTCTCAATGTCCGGGAGAGAAAATAATGTATTTATACCAAGCATTGCTACTGGTTGGGATATGATGCACATATATCTTAATAGCATATTTTCAGACCCAGACTGTGTGGAGAAAACAAAACATGAGCTATTTAATTGAAATATGCTGAAAATTTTTCAACGTATAACTTGTTTTTACCTATCAGTTTCTAGTACATTTGCAGTAGTGTTGTTTCCTCCTGGTGAGCTTTACCTTGCTGACTGTACTATCTTATAGATATTATCCAAGAACTCTGAGGAAATGGTGACAGTACATCAATTTTTAATGCATGGA
This sequence comes from Canis aureus, assembly GCF_053574225.1. Classification (NCBI taxonomy): domain Eukaryota; kingdom Metazoa; phylum Chordata; class Mammalia; order Carnivora; family Canidae; genus Canis; species Canis aureus. Next base: position 15,644,193 of record NC_135648.1, read on the forward strand.
AATGTAATTTTAGACTTACAAGTGGTTAGTCAGAAGCTTTTAAGTAAGAAGAATGGAACTGGGTAGCACCTCCATTTCACAAAGTGCTAACACAGAGTTAATAATATATTCTTGCCTATAAAAAGGAAGAGTTTTGTGCATAGTTTCAAGGTGCGATAGCTGGTTAAAGTAAGCAAATGATTTGTGTAGGCAAGTATACATTAGGAGGCATGTTAATTTTTTCCTATCTATTTTCATCTTAGGGAGTAGAGTATGGCTGGTGTGTGAATGCAACGAAAAATGAAGATTTTTCTTCAGTTCTCAGTGCAGAAACTAGGCAGCATACGTCTAATCTTGAAAGGATGCTCAGCAACAAACCAATTTGCCTCACCTTCCTTAGGATAGTGGTCTTTCAAAAGCTTCACAAAAATGGTTAATCTGCTTTGTCCGTGTCGCTCTTAAAGCTTCACAGGACACTTGGTGAAGCAGCAGCTGCACTGCAGATACCCTACAGCATCATTAAACTTGAGAATATCTTAGGGGAAAAACTGTAATCTTAGACTGAAAAAAAAATCAAAATCGAATTCTTCCCTTTGTGTCTGGTAGAAACCCTGATAATACTGAAGACTCTCACACATCTTTTAATAATATTTGGACAAGTTGCACCAAAATCACATCTCAATTCATTGTGCTAGCAACCTATGAGAAAATAAGAAGATAGCTCAGGAATCAACTTGTAAATATGAAAGAAAGTCAGGCAAAGAAATGGATAATGTTAAAAGAGTAAATGAAAATCTGTGAGGAGAAGTGCCTCTTTTTCCATTCAAACAGCAACAAAGATGGAAATGTTTCTTGCGTAATGATTTCATTCAGAGCGGTTCATCCTGTGTTAGGTACTCATGTTGATCCTGTCTTATTACCCATCTGCAAGCCTCTTGCCTATACTTTTGAAAAAAAAAATGAAAACTAACCAAACCCTTTGTCTAATAATATAATTCACTTAAGCATTTGTTCTATCAGCCTGTAGGTATATTTAAGTTCTTTATTTCTTATCTTCCAGAGTGAATATTTTTTACTTGGTTGAAGTATATTTTAGATCAATCCTTATAGGCACCGTTTTGATAATTTTTTTGTGAACTGTAGTTTAAGACAGCAAAAGACACTGGATTATTCTTCTGTGGAAAGATGTATCTTTCATACTATATTTTTGTGTCCATTGGCCTAATTTACTAGACAGGTATTTTATAACAAAAAAACCTAGGAAAATTTTCTGGCTCAACTCATGGAATAAAAATCCTTAGATTTAGAAATTTTTCTGTCTCAACTCACTGAATATCAACTTACTGAATATCAAAAATAAAAAGAGAGAGAAGTTAAAATGGTTATTTCTATAATCACATTGAAAAGTGACTCATTCTATTATTTTATACTTCGATTCTGTATAATGTGGGGAAATCAAAGGTAAACAAAATCCTTAGATAAGGAAAGCTCTCAGTACAATCTATTTTCAGAGTCCTGATTGACCTCTGAGTTAAGTTATATTCTGACAGCAAACAGGGAGAGGATTTATTAACTTGAAAGCAATAAAGGATCTGGAAAGTGGAGGACACTCCCCAAGGGACATTTGTCAAACCACATGAGGCTTTAGGGAGTCTTTTTTTGTGCTGTGTGCCCAAGAGCCAAGGTTCTCCTTTCCATAATCAAGTATTTGAGGATTGTGCCCCCAAACACAATCTTTGAAGGCATTGCTTTTTTGCTTTAGCTCAACGATATTGCTTTTTGCTCTGCCTTTATATTGACGTGAGCTATCTGTCCATAGATTTATTACAAGTCTGTAAGAATGCAATGGGAACAAGCCTAAAAGCTCTGAGGTATCAACCACCTTTCTAATTTATCAGATTGGCCAATCAAGGCTAAATATTTCTGCCATTCCAAAAATAGAAGTCTATTTACTTGAGATTCAGTGGTTATACTGGATAACATCATGCAAATTTTTATTCCTTTTTCCACACATGGGTACCAGAATAAAATCCTTCTATGAATAAGATTACAAATTCTTGTGGGCCATCTCAAAAAAGTTAATGTGGAAGTGTGGAATGCAGGGGGGATTGCTCTTCTCAATACCAGATTCATGATCCTCAGCTCACTCCCCAAAGTTATTCTCTAAGAGAAGGCCAAGAGTAAACTGGGCTCTGATATTGACACTCCAAGTGAGTAGACATGGATACAATATATGCTTCTGATTCTCATTCGTTACTTCAAAATTTATTTTTGAATGTCTTGCTCTGAAAATATATTAACGGGAAAAGAAAAAAAACCTTCTGCTCTCATGCAGTTATACTCTATTGAGCAGTACTTAGATTTGTGATATTAGAGACACAGAGAAACTAACACTTTTGGCTGCTTTATATGAGTTCTGGCTCCAGCAGTATACAGTAAAATCTGTGGTCCAACCATCTGAAACTTAGAAAACCAATTGCCACTACAGTCCAAGTGATCACCCACTGGGTGGGTAGTCATTATCGTTCTTCACTTTGGTTACTTGAACATGCCATCCTTTTTCATATTAACTCATGCAGGATGCTTTCATAATCTAATGCCAGACAACTTACACTCAAAACTTACTTCGACGTTGATGGAACAGGAGGGTATTATGCTGAGTGAAATAAGTCAATCAGAGAAGGACAAACATTATATGGTCTCATTCATTGGGGAATATAAAAAATAGTGAAGGGGAATAAAGGGGAAAGGAGGAAGAATGAGTGGGAAATATCAGAAAGGGAGACAGAACATGAGAGACTCCTAACTCTGGGAAACGAGCAAGGGGTGGTAGAAAGGGAGGTGGGTGGGGGGTGGGGGTGACTGGGTGATGAGCACTGAGGGGGGCACTTGATGGGATGAACACTGGGTGTTATTCTTTATGTTGGCAAATTGAACACCAATAAAAAATAAATTAAAAAAAAGAAAGTAACTATTATATTTGAGAAGTTTGTTAGACATCATGCCCATTGTTTTTGTGCATTAATTTATTTCTCCTATGATTTTACTTTAATATTCTCAAACTTGAGTTGGGACATCTGGGTGGCTCAGTGGTTGAGCGTCTGCCTTCTGCCCAGGGCATAATCAGAGTACCGGGATCAAGTCCCACATCAGGTTCCCTGCATGGAGCCTGCTTCTCCCTCTGCCTCTGCCTATGTCTCTGCCTTCTCTCTCTCTCTCTGTGTTTCTCATAAATAAATAAAATCCGAAAAAAAAAAAAAAAAAAAAAACTTGAGTAAACTGAAATGGAAAGACAATGAGTAATTTCTTTGAAGTCACACAGGAGGAAGGTGCTAAACCTAATTATTATCCAGGCAGCTTTACACTAGAAAGCTGATACCTCAGCTACTATTGATAATTGGAGCCACAGTACCATCTCAGAACCTTTGAGTGCAAATATAAGCAGCAAAAATTTGATTGTTTACTGTGGCTATGGTTCAAATATTTGTGTCCTCCCAAAAATATTATGTTGATACATAGTGCCTAATGTGAGGGTCCTGGGAGGTAGGGCCTTTGGGAGATGGTTAGGTCATGAAGGTTAAGCCTTTATGAATGAGATCAATGTCCTGAAAATAGAGGCCCAGACAAATCTCCCATCCCTTCTGCAAAGTGGCATAAAGTGAGAAGTCCACAACCTAGAGAAAGGCCCTCACCTGACTATTCGGGCATCCTGATCTCAAACTTCCAGCCTCCAGGACTATTACAAATAAATTTATGTTGTTTATAAACCACACATTTTGTAGTATTTTGTTGTGCAGTACAAACAGACTAATAAGTATTTTCAGTTCGTGATTTTTACTCAGTAGTTTTTTTAAATCACTTTCATTAGTAAAAAATAAAATTCAGCAATCATCATCCTTGCTATTTACCCAGAGCTGAAAATGTGTGTCTGCATAAAAACTTGCCCACAGATCTTTATAGCAGTTTTATTCATAATTATCAAAATCTGGAAAGCAACCAAAATGTCCTTTAGTAGATGAATGGATAAATAAAGAGAGGTACTTCCAGACAATGGAATATTATTCCGTGCTTAAAAAATGAGCTACCAAGCCATGAAAAGACATGGAGAAATCTTAAGTGCATATTACTAGGTTAAAGAAGCCAAACGAAAAGGCTACATACTATATGACTCCAGCTACATGGCACTCTGAAGCAGGCAAAACTATGGAGACAATTAAAGGATCAGTGGTTGCCAGGAGTGGGAGTGGGAAGAGACAATAGGCAAAGCACAGAGGATTTTAGGGCAGTGAAAATATTCTCAATGATTTACAATGATGGATATGTGTCATTATACATTTATTTAAATGCATAGAAGGGACAACACAAAGTGAACCCTAAGATTATATACAACTATTCAAACCCACAGAATGGAAAACAATAAGTGAACCCAAAAGCAAAATATGGATTTTATATTATAATACATCAAAGTAGCTTTACAATTGATAAAAAAATACATATGTATCATGCTGCTGAGTGATGTTGATGATGGGGGAAGGGTATGCATACATGTGTGGAGGCAAGGGTCTTATAGGAAATCTCTGTACTTCCCTCTCAAATTTTTTTAAACTGTTTTAAAAAAATACAATCTTAAAAAATGAGTATCATCTTCATGACATTCCTAGAGAACATTTTTCCTGATTTCCTCTCCCATGCATCTTGAAAAATCTACTAAGAATCAAACCACAAAGGAAAGAATGTTTATAATATCAAATGTTCATTGATGATCGATCATATATGAAACTCGTAGCAGTGAAGTAGTTGAAAAGTTTAACATAATAAATAATCTAGCTTAAAAATGATACCAATAGGCATAGTATTACATTGCTATTAGTCATAGATAAAGTTCAAATATTTGAATAATTTAGGACTATTTTAACCTATGCACCATCAATGACCTTCTGGCAGTAGAAATACGAAAGAGACTATTGTGACAAGATGTTAAAGATGCACCAACTGAAAGCAAAAAAAATGGTGAGCACTGTGAGAGTTACATAATTCCCTTTAATGTGATTATATTGAATATACATTACACATGCTTATAAAAATTGTCACAAATGAGGAATGATTTTTTTAAATCATGATAGGAATTTCAGATCCTTTTATTAAATCCATTAACCCACATGGTATGTTTTCATGATCTTAGTCCATTTATGTGAACATTCATTCAATGTCAGATTCACTTTCAAAGTTGTAAATATTTGGACTCAGATCTGGAAGGGTCCTCAATGAGTCTACTTATCTCTCCACCACTCACAGACCAGTTGTGCACTTTAATCCTTACAGAAAAAGATATTTCGATTTTCTCTGGAGAAAGGATTTAAGAATTCCAAATCCAGACTATTTAAGCATTAAAAATTCAAAAAGTGCCAATTTACCCATGAAATAGAACAAGAGTTCACAGCTCAGAAAGAGAGTAAAATCAAGAGCTGGAAACAGAAATTGAGAAAATCTCTTATTTTTTAACTGTTTTTTTTTTTAAGATTTTATTTATTTATTCATGAGAGACACAGAGAGAGAGAGAAAGAGAGAGAGAGAGAGAGAGGCCAGAGACACAGGTAGAGGGAGAAGCAGGCGCCCTGCAGGGAGCCTGATGTGGGACTGGATCCCAGAACTCCATGATCACTGGAGCCAAAGGATCCTTTGGATCACCTGAGCCAAAGGCAGGAGCCAAACCGCTGAGCCACCCAGGGATCCCCAAGATTGAGGAAATCTTAAATGATTTCTTCCTCTCTCCTCTTTTATTTCCTTTTAGTCTTTGAATTCATTTTTGTTTGGAAATAGGATATCATTACTTGAGACATGTATATGTGCATACATATAGCTTTTATAGTTATATATATATGCACACACCCACACACATATATATATAGCTTTTTCATTTATATTATAAAGTGGCTTATTATAGGTGACTTAAAATAGAAAACGTTAATTTAGAATTAGAAAATATGAAAAAATTATGCAAAATTTGCAAGTCAAATGGTTTAGAAGATTATTGATAAAACTAGGTAGCCTAATTTGGAGAATTTGTCATGAAAGGAATTAAATTACTAAATCAAGCCACAGAATATTCATCTACCCTCAGAAAAACAATAATTTTAAAATACATGAAGCTCTTTTTTTATCACCTGTCCCCTCAAAACAGTAAACAGTGAAAGGATAATTCATCAATTTGAATGAAGTAACATTAAAAAAAAATTCATTGGAAATCATTTCCAAATATCTTCTAGTTCTAAATTTAATTCTAAATGTGTAAATGCATATCTTCTCTGGAAATGATCAACATCAACAATAGCGGAAACAGCCAGCTTGCTTTAAAGAATGTCCATATTTAAATAAATTGTAATAATCATGCTTGCATAAGAAAAAACAGATAAAATGAAAAATGATAATATTTCAGAGCATCTGACACAGAACCATAAAACAGCTAAGAGAATGTGGCATTTTAGAAGATCTATCATCTTAACATGCTTTCAAAGACAAGAACAGATAGTCATATGTTGGCAAGAATAATCAACTGTACTGAAACAATTAGACATAAAACCTTTTTTGTATAGCCACATAAGGGAATATCCTGGAAAAAAAATCACAAATGCAGCATTTCAATCGAGGTATAAGGATATTGCCAAAATATATAATAAGAAAAATGTGCATATTTATTCACATGTATTGTATAACTACTCTAGGAAAATACTGTGAGCACCTATAAACTATTCTCATTGATGTCAGGGCCTCTGCTAAAATGTAGGTGATTATATGCAACATATCCTGAAACATTTTTTTTTTCTCTTTAGGTATTAATGTATTCCTTTTGATCTTTGATTTATTTTTATTATCTTCTTTGATCCCAAATAACTTCTCACTGAAAGTCTTTGGCCACAGGTGTTCCTATGCTAATTCAAAGCCCAAGAATACTCATTATTTGTCAATATCTATCTACTATAACTGGTTGGCTTAAATCTGAAAATTCTGACCAATATATCTTAATCTGGACATTCTGTTGTTTTGTTTTGTTTTGTTTTAAGATTTCTTTATTTATTTGAGAGAGAGAGAGCATGCACAAGGCAAGAGACTAGGACGCTCAACTGACTGAGCCACCCAGGCCTCCCTGAATCCAGATATACTTACAGGTTGTTTCCTCTTCCCAGAAGATTCCTTTTATTTATGTATGTATTTATTTTTAAAGATTTTATTCATTTATTTGAGAGGGAGAGACAGAGAGAGAGTGTGTGAGTACACATGAGCAGGAGGAAAGAGAAGCAGACTCCCTGTTGAGCAGGAAGCTGATGTGGAACTTGATCCCAAGACCATAAAATCATGACCTGAGCCGAAGGCAGACGTTGAACACACTGAGCCACCCAGGTGCCCCTAGAAGATCCCTTTTAATTGTTCCGCCATGTTCTGCTTGACAAACTCCACTTTAGTTTTGTGAATTCAGGGTGGAATTCATGCTCCCTAATAGCAAACTCTCCCATACCAAAGTCTACTTGATTATTTCTCCTTCGATAACAGAAAACTTTGTGCAAAATATGTTAGAACTTATTATAGTATTTATCACACAGGTTATTGACTTGGAAATCTTTCCCCAAAGAAAATAAATAGCATGAAGATAAAAACAATTTTATGTGTTTGTTGTATTCTCAGTTAACAAGCACACAGAGAGCTCTCAATAAATAAATGATTCATTAAATAAATTTTAAAATCAATCATTAATAAGAATAGTATATAAAAGACAGGAAAACACTTATATCCAACTCCATCAGGCCCTCCCATAAACACTCTACAAAGTCAGTAATAATTTTCATAACAGCTATTATTTCAGTGTTTGCTGTGTGTCAAAGCTCTATAGACACTGTAGTTTTTAATCCTCACAACCACTATCAAAATTAGAACTTTATATCTGAGAAGATGGCTTTAAGGGACAAGGTAATTGACCCAGGATCTAGAATCTCACTGCTGATTCCACCTTTTAGTCACTATGCTATACTTCTTTGACTTCCTATGTACTTTTGTTCATTTATTTAGAAGTAATGATTGAGTGCCCATTATGAATATACAACACATATTAAAATTGTACATTTTCTCATGTCCTGCAAGCATGGAAGGAGAAACAAACAGACAAGGGAGGAGGGACGGCATAATAGTGGAAATGGAGGCCAATGTTGAGAGCATCTGTATCATAAGTTTAAGGTAGCAAAAATTAGTACTATTTCTGTCAAAAATAAGAAATTATATGCAACAATTATCTAGAAAGGTAGAAAAAATAATAATTTCCCAGTCTGTTTGATCCTTCCCCAATGTGGGTGTTTGCAATTCACACATTTGTTAGAAATGCATATTTTGTTCCAGTTCTTTGGGAAAATTCTAATAAAGTCAAGATTTAAATTCAGGAATTTGAAACACATGGAAATCTAATATAAAAAATATATTAAAGCAGGCTCTTCTTTACTGCATACCAGATATTTCAGTTAAAATGCAATTAGCAAAAAAAGGGACACTTTCCATTTAGGTAATTTAAATCTTGTGCTTTATACAATTTTAAGTTGTTGAACTGTGTGTGTGGGGGGTGGTGGTGGTGGTGGTGGTAATTTCAAATTTGATGCCTCCCACTCCCTGGTTTAATGAAGAAATCAATGAAAATCAACAAAATAGTTTTTAAAAAACAGATTATGGAAAATACCTTAGGATAAAACTGGTTGACAATTTGTTGTTAATAATAAGAATAAAACATGTTCATATCTCTATCTCCTACTCATCTATGAATTTCAGGAAAGACTATTTCTTTTAAATCTTTCACTTCTAGTTCCCATGTCTTAGCAAGAAATAGGCACTCAATACATATTTGCATAAAAGCAAATACCTACTTCTCCCCAATTTTGTAATTTACAGAAACTGGCATATAGAAGTGTAAATTTCTCAATCTATTTGACAATGTTAGAATTCTTTTCCCCCAGTAACCTTAGGATTATCAAAGATGTGTGTTTATAACTCCTAAAATGACTACTAGGTGCCTGAAAATTGAGCTTGTTTAATTTCTTTCCTTTTGTTGAGAGCTTTGCAGTTACCAATGCAGGAACTGCATAAATGAAAAAAAAAAAAAAATGTTCCCTTCTCTTTTATAGTATGAGGCCAAGTATCTACATCACAAAGAAAGTACAGGATGAGATCATGAATTGAAGGCTTTCTATAGAAAATAGAAATGCAATCATAAGGAGAAGGATGAGTTGAAACAGTAATATTTTAATAAAGAAATGGAATAGACCAAATTGGAGATTTAACCTGGGAAGCTTATCCAAAATATTGCTGTTGCCACTCTGCCTTTATAGAAACTTCAATAAAATTCAAATAGACATGACAAGATTATATACAACAGAGAAATAAAATACAAGTAACCATTCAGATAGACTGAACTTAGGATAGAAATGGGACCTAGAATTTAGAATGTGGAAGAAAATTCAGGCTTTTTATTTTAAATTGAGGTATTATTGCCTTAGTCCTTTGTGACCTTGAGACCTTATAAATGTTTTGGTCATATGCTTCTAGTTCTGTAAATTGAGTACAGTATTCTCTCTATGTGACTTCACTCAATAAATTCTATTCAGCCAACTCAAAACATTGGGCTAGGACCTAAGAAACCTGGAAAGAAACACAACATTTCAAAATAATTCAGTGCTGTGGTCAGAATCTTTTACCAGAAATAAATAAGAAGCACATAAGTCCTTAAATCCAGTCTATCTGTGACAGTGACTGTATGTTCAAAATTATCCTGACACACTCTGAATGGTTGTATAAGGAATTCTGGGAGCTGACTTCTTAATTTATCCACAAATTATTACTCCATTAGCATATCACTTATTGCTCCATATTTTTATGACCTAAATGACCCTACCAAATACTAAGCATTTCCATATCTCCCAAAGGCTCTACTATTTTCACTTGTACACACAAACTGTCTGATTGTAGGTCCACTTTAAGCTTCCACCTTCAAATTTAGGCTATTTGTGTGTATCCAAGATTAGTAGACATACCCCCTTTGGAGTTCATTTTTGCCTTATCTAACACAGTAACTTTGGTTGAACCATGTTTTAATTCAGGCTTTGTGTTCATTCACCTCCTACTTTAGAAGAAAAAAAGGTATTTACTTTACAACATATTGTAACTTGTCCTTCAAGAGATATCACATTATATTTTTTTTGGTTTACTCCGATTATATGGTAAGGTACATTAAACAAATAATAAGGAACTTAGAGGTTCAGCCCATAAAATATAAGAGATGAGCTTCTATAGGTATGATTTTTCCATGAAGCGTCATGTTGACAGGCCAGTACAAGGATACCCCAAAATTCAGCATTTTAAATTGGCCACTAAGAGATAGAAATTTGAAGAACAGCTGATTCCAGAAATGATTGCCATCCTAATCCAGGTTTTGAGATGGTTAAAATTCTTCCATTAAAAAAAAAGCAAATAAAAATATGATTTTTCCCTTATTAATTTCAGAAGCGACTTATTCTCACCCATTTTTAAGTTTCTTGTAGGTCAAATAGTTGGCAGAGATTGTGAATGGGAGTTCAAGTACAATGTGGGTCAGCAAAAATATAAGAAGAGGAAATGAGAATTTAAAGATAATTTTGGGCATGTCTTAAGGTAAAGAACTTTAAATTCATAGGATAGAGAGAGAATTCCAGAAAGAGAAAGGGTTAGATTTAAGAATATAAATCTCTATCTGCCTTGGTTAGTGTCATTAAGGAGATATCAAAGGTTTTTGGGGAATCTAGTCCCTCGGAAACTAAGGCCCATGTCTTATTATTTGAAATGTAAGGACTTCATGTTTTAGAAACATGTAAGGACTTCATGTTTTAGAAACATGCATATTTCAGGCTCCATAAAGGGAGACCAGGGAAAGAAAATGCTCATCATTTAGATGTTCTACACCTGAAGTTGATTTTTTTGTGGATGGCAAAATTGTGTTCTCTTCATGTGGACCCAACAGAAACTCTTCTTTATTTCCTTCTTGTTCTGCCATTACTTAGAGTAGAGAACAGAAACTCTTCTTTATTTCCTTCTTGTTCTGCCATTACTTAGAGTAGAGGTAAAATAAAATCAGATAGTCTTTGGGGCGGGGGGGGAATATAAGGAAAACACAGAAGGAAGAATTAATATCAGAACTGAATTGGAAACCAGAAGGTTTCCAGATTAAATGGGAAGCAGAAAGATAATAGAGTTATACTCGTAATCAGAAGCCCTGTGTTCACCAAACATTCAAGCCTGCAAGATCATTGCAACACAAACGAGGAGATGAAATAACATTATTAGCTTTATTCAACACGCTACAAGTTGCCTTAGATATGGAGCCACTGCTGTATTTTGGTGGCTGAATGTCCAGCAAAAACACATATTTCTTATCTGTAAGTTAAAGGTGGACTAAATATTGGCGGGCCTCCAGAAAGGCTCTTGAGAAAAGCAAACTGTTGGCAATGGCCCCTCTGTCCTCCTCACTTCCATCTTCTTGATGCCTGAAATAATGTCATAGTAGTCAGCACTCTCGTAGCACAATGGACAATAAGAGGACCTTGAAAGACGGACTCCAAGTACCAGAATAAGAGAGGCAAAGTCAAAAGGAATTAAGTGACTAATGACCATGTATGCCCCTAGATTCCTAGCTTTACTAACAGCAAGAAAGAGAAACTCCCACTTTTTCAAAATCACTGTGAAGCTTTTGTTTTTAACATAGCCATATCTAACTGAAATGAATTACTGGTCTGTCTTGACAGCTAAGAATATATGGCAGCATTTGAACCCATACTTGAAAGTGACACAGTGGGCAGGCTCCTGGTGACCCCCTGATAGCTACAGAAAGGATCCCTTAGCCAAAATTATCTATTATTAATTAGGTTAAGGTTTGCCTATTTCAGCATTTCAATTTGTACTGTAGCTACAAAGTAGGCAAACAATGCTACTTAGAGAATAAAAATCTTTTTCATTTTAGATTAAGAGAGAAAGAGAGGAGAGAGAGAAAGAGAGAGAACATTTCCATTACTCATATTTCAGATATTTAATTCAAGCCATTGGACACACCATGCAGAACAATTTATATTGGAAATACTGCCAATATTGCCAAACCCTTATGACAGTTATTTTGCTTAAAATTTGAAAATATTTATCGTTTTTGCAATAGTTTATCTACTTGACCAACAGCTATTATCAATAATTTATGAATATTCATAAAGTCGTAAAAATGAAATTCTAGCAAGACATATCAAGAACTACCTGTATAACATAAAGGTACTTTTTAGCATTTGCAAAATATATATATATATATTGGACACTACCAAAATATACTATCTGGCTGGAAAAAATGCAATTTCAAAGAAAATATATTTTTTGCCTTATTGAAAATAGCACTGAATTCCAGGCTTTTCAACATATAAAGCATCTATTACAAAAAAAAAGAAATAAGTTCTCTATTAATTTCTGGCTATTATTTGTGGGCTACCATAAATTCGAACAGCTTAGGTAAAATATTTTAGAGAAGTTCAGCTATTTCTTATGACAAAAATGCTATCTAAAGTGTGTGCTTTTCGTACTGATCCAATTTTCAACATTTCTCAGATAAGCATATTAGTGTAAGTAAATTACTTGTTTAAAAAAATTAAGCAATCATCTTTAATACATTCATGTGGTTGGAGCTCTCTACGAACCATGGTTTGAATATACCTTGAATAAACTAGATGTAAAGGTTCCTGACAATTTTAGATTTTTCATAGGAAATCTCCTTGCTTTTGATACATTTAATATAAATCTTTACTTTTATGCAATCAATAAGTAGTTTATGGTCAGCAATAAAACTCATTGCATTTTGCTCCAAATTTCAGGGATACCTTATCAGATGGTAACTGAAAAAGTGAAAAGAAAATTTTATATAGAAAAACGTATTCATTGTGGAAAAAATAAAAGTTTAGATAATCAGAACACATATCTAATATGGCTCATACATTATTTGGTTAAAGAAAATTTGAATTAGACTTTCAAAAATATAGCCTAACACCATTTGCAGGATTCAGTAACTTTAATCTGTTTGGGTGACTATCCCATGGGGGGGGAAGCTTAGGAATTTAATTTATTTCACTCACTATTTTGAGTATCAGAAGTGGAACAGAATACTAGAAGTCAGTGGATGCTAAATATTCTGCAATGAAAGGGCTAGGTTCATACAAAGTAATTTTTCTTATTAAATATCCACAGTGTTCCTGCTGAGAAAACAATGATTGATCTAGATGTCAGATATAAGAATGGCTAAACTCAATGATAGAAAAAATAGAGATTGAAGCTTTCGCTCACACATACACACACACAAAATCTATTATATCTGACCTATTAGTGAAAGGAAAGTTGGTACAGAAATTTTTTAAATTCAAAAATATGTTTTATGTTTTATATGTTTTATGTTCTCAATGTTTCTAAACCTAATTTATACTCTCTGCCCCATTTAATATACCATTCTTCTATCCTTCTTTATTCTGATGTTTTTCTGCACCACCTCCCAGCACTCCAACAAAACTTATTCCTTTATTACCTTTGGGCTAAGATATAAATATTACAAAAATTTTCTTTTAAGGGCAGTTGCACTGTGAGAGATATTCTATCCACCTCCCTCACTTCTCACTTTCTCTCTCTCAATTTGAAACTTGAAAGTTATAATCCTCTGTTTAGAACACTTTCTGTGTTATAGGCTTTAGAGCAGACACATGTGGGGTTGCTACTCAGGAAATAGGCATTATCTTGGTTGTCCATAAAAAAATAAATTAAAAAAACCCCTTCATTTGCTAAACATTTTAACTAAAATGATATATGCAGTCTCTTAACAGAGAACATGTTTTGTATTAAATCTATTCCACATTTACACGTTGCTGGGTTTTTCATAATAAGATACATTGCTTATTGGGCTAGGAAAGATGTAAGACAATGTAAGAATAAAAACTGCCTATAATTAGTAATACAAAATTCAAAAAATGAAGAGTCAAAAGGTTGCTGCCATTTAGTATTCTTCAGCATGATGTAAAATGTGGCCATGATAATATCATAAGCCAAAAATTCATCACTAATACCACCTTGATTAGTGGCTAAGTAAAACAACGGTTTTGGAAAGTGAGATGATGCTGGAAGCATGTCAGCAGCGTCACTTCACATTAAATGTTACAATTTGGTTTGATTAAAATTTGGCTATAGCTGGTACAGAGAATGAGCATGGTGACTTAACAAAATTAAACTCTGATTTTAAGCAGCTGTAACTGAAACATGAATATTACAGAAATAATTCAAATGAAATTGGTTCTTACAAGTTTTTTTGGTTCTTATTTGATGTTTATGTAGTTATATGTAGGTGTGTTACTGCCCATCATTATATTTCTTTCTTCTTCTTCTTCTTCTTCTTCTTCTTCTTCTTATTATTATTATTATTATTATTATTATTATTATTATGGTAGGCTTCAGATCCAGCATGGAGCCCAATGCAGGGCTTAAACTCATAAGATCAGGACCTGAGCTGAGATCAAGAGGTGGATGTTTAACCCACTGAGCCGTGCAAGTGCCCTGACATTTCTTTCTCTTAAAAGAAAGTGTATTGCACATCACCAAGCAATCAGTCACCCCATCCAGAAACCTCAACATTTCTCATCCTTCCACCATATCCATGCTGTCCAATTTGTCACCACATCCTCTGTATAATGACCCATATGACTGTTTCTGAAATGTGTCCCTATTTATTTGTCCCCACTGAAACTACCTTAGTTTAATGAGATCACATCTCTCCATTTGAACATCATTTAAATCATCTTGCCTTACTGTGCTTATCAGTTTATCCTCTTGCTCTTAGTTCTGTTTTCCAAAACATAAATCTGACCATATCATTCCCTTTCTTGGAAACCCTCAATGGCTTCTCACTGCCCTTACAACAATATCCAGATTTCTTAACATGCAGATTGCTTAAAGACTTGGCTGTGACCTACTGATCTGTTCCATTGTTCCATCCACATGTCCCCTCCTCTTACTGGAAACCCAAGTCCTCTGTGACACTCTGCTCCCACTTTGTCTAAGTTGCATGACCACTGTCTCATATAGACTTTATAAGTCTTGTTGGTCTTCTATTTATTTGTTCCTCCTAACACACTCCTAAAGGTGTGGTTCTCAACTGGGGATGATCTTGCCCCCAGAAAACATTTAGCAAGAGGTAATATTTCATTATTACATCTGAAAGTGGAGTGCTACTTGCTTCTAGGAGTAGAGTCCAAGGATGCTGCTAAATATTCTATAATTGGCAAGACAGCCCCTGAACAAAAGAATTATTCAACCCAAAATGTCATGGTGAGGAAGTAGAAAATCCTGTTTCAAGGCAAGAATGTCATCTTTTATGTTGAAATTTTTAGCACCTAACAGAGACCCTGACATTTAAAAGGTGTTTTTAAAAAGTGTACTAAATGAATGTATATGCAGTATAGTGTTTGGACTATGAAAATTAAATACTAAAATGGACTGTTTGGTTACAATTTTAAAAGTTAATTTTCCATAGTTTATCCCTTCCTCTGTTCCTAAGTACATATATCCTTTGTTTGAATACCTTGTCACTGACCACAAATTCCAGCAAACATTTTGTTGTTCTACCTCTAAAATACATATCAGATAAGCACATTTCTGTCTCCATTGCCACCATCTTCCTTGAGGTCAAAGTCATTTTTCATTCTAAGTAGTCTTCTAAGTGTGCTTTTCTGTTGATGTATCCCTTTCATCTATTTGTATACAGAAGTCAGTGATCATTTAAAAAAATTAACTTGAAAAAAAATAAAAATAAAAAAATTAACTTGATCTTGTTACTCCTCTGCTTTAAATTTGGCAGTTTTCTCATTTATTTTAAGATAATAGTAATTTTTAAAAACCCTAATATGATATTCAAGACTCCATGTGTTCTGTTTTATGCTTAGTTCTTCCTTACGTAATTCAGCTACGTCTACACTAGTCCTAGTCTTTCTAATTTTTTTGGATTTTGTGAACATTGAAATTAGAATTCCCAACTATGCTCTGGTGCCCTCAAAATCATAAATAATTATCTAATGTTCTTTATATTCTCCAGTCATTATTAATGGAAATGTAAAATATTTACTTAATAAAAATAAAATATTGGGTTTAATAATTACAAAGAGCTATAGCCTATAGTAAATATTCAAATAATGGAAAACACCACTGAACAGTACTGGGCAGCATTTGAATAACATAACATTCAGATATCCTAGCAAGGTTAAAAGCAATGCACAGCATCGCTTGTGAAATTGCCAAATTAAGGATTTATTTCATTTCTAGAACTTGACATTTCTTGGAACACTCATAGGATTTGTAAATAGTATGACATAAACTTCTTAACACATATTTTATTTTTAAGAAAAATTCACCTTTAGCAGTATACAAACCCAAAACACATACTATATTGTGGGAGATAGTTAAAACCAAGACAGATGAAAGATTGTGACCAAGTCTTTTCTACTTGACATTGTCTGGTTCCTCAAAATATTAGCTTTAACCTTCCTTATGTACTTTGGAATTTTTCTAATTTCCCAACTGATTGTTCTCAGGACTAAGCTACAGAAAAACATTTCAATTTCTCAAGAAATACCAGGAAGGCATTTCCATATTGGAACACTATGTCACATAGTCTTCTCTCTGAAATTCATGGCCACCATGTTGCTCTCATAATTCAGAGTTTTTATTTCTGGTCCCTCTGCCTGGGATGCCCCTTCTTTCAGTCTTTATAGGACTCTCTTGAATCATTTCAGATTGTAGTGGGAAGGTCTTTTCTTCAAAGAGGTTATGCAGGACTGCCGTTCTAAGCCACATCCCCAGTTATTATCATTTCTGTGTCTCTATCTCTGTCTCTGTTTCTCTCTACCTAGCTAGGTGTGTTGCATCAAAATATAGAGGTAGTATGTATTACATTTGGTCCTGCATTTACTTGTTCAATATCTGTTCAGTAGGTGACAGCTATTCAGCACATCGACCAACAAAAATGATCCCCATTCTAGCTTTGGTTTATAAACAAAAACTTTCTCCAAACCATTTGGAATTTTCACTGAAATTGTGTGTACTCTGTGAGGGATACACACCATGACCACTATGTTTAATTCTATCTTTAGGTTTAATCAGAGTCCCTGAAACTTGAGCAGTGTGTAAGTGTTCTTTAAATGAATGAATGGTAAATGCTTTCTCATCATCTTTTGCAATCTAGCTTTAACAAAAATAGAAAATCTAATATTGTCTTTTGCTGCCTACACCCTAATTAAAAGTTCAGGGCTTATTAGACTTTAGATAAGAGTTCTTCCATTCAGGCTCTGTGGCTAGGTATTAGAAAGGTAGATGAACAGCAGCAAATACCAAGTGTATTAGTTTCCTATTGCTACGGTAACAAATTACCAGAAACTTTGGCTTAAAATAACACAAATATATCATCCAAGAATTCTAGAGGTCAAAAGTCAAAAGTGGGTCAGCATGGCTGCATTCCTTCTGGGGTTCATTGTGGACAATCTTTTAAATTCCTTGCCTTTTCCAGCCTTTAGAGACTAATTGTATGCTGTGGCTCATGGCTCTTTCCTCCATCTTCAAAGCCAGGAGTGTAACATCTTCATATTTCTTTTCCTCTCTTACCTCTCACACTATGACCACATCTTGTTCTCTGAATCTGACTCTCCTACCTTTCCTCATAAAGATACTTGTAAATAGATGGGGCCCATCCAGATAATCCAGGAGAATCTCTCTATCACAAGGTCCTCAACTGGATCACATCTGCAACGTCTCTTTTAATATGTAAGGCAGCACTCTTAGGTTTAGGAGATTAGGACATAAACAACTTTGGTGAGTCATTGTCCTGAATATCACACCAAATAATCCAGTTCTCCCATTTGAATGGAAGTAATCACTCATTAATTTATTCACTCAATATATATGCAGTTTACTCCAGGAACTGCAACTAGGCAAGATTTCTTCAGAACATTGGAAAGGGAAAGATGATAGGTTACATAGCTAAGTTAATAGCATACAGGTTGACAGAAAGAGAAATGTTTTTTTTTATGGATCAATGGAAGGGGCTTCGGGAATGATCAACGCTACTTCTAGTAGTGTTTATTTATTTTTAAAGATTCATTTACTTATTTGAGAAAGAAAAATAAAGAGAGAGTGGTGTAGGGGTAGAAGGAGAGAGACTGAGAAAGAGACAGAGACAGAGAGAAGGGAGGAGATAGAGGAGAGAAAGAAGAAGAGAGAGAATCTCAGGCAGACTCCTTGCATGTGGACTCTGACACAGGGCTGGATCCCAGGACCATGAGATCATGACCTGATCTGAAATCAAGAGAAGGATGCTTAGCCAACTGAGCCACTCAAGTGCCCCTCTGATAGTGTTTTCAAAGACTTTTCCCCAATTCCTTCTCTCTCCCTTGTTTTGGCCCCTGAAATCATAATTTGTTTTCATGATCAGGCTTTTATTTTATATCCATATGATTAGCACTGATAATTAAAATAACTATCAGTTTAGAGAAAAATTAGTTGTAAAAAAAAAAAAAAAAATCCTGTGAGTCTTTTTAAAGATATTTTGAAACTGACCTCATTGAGTCTACTTTACCTAGATTTTAATTTGACTGATGACTGTGGTTATAAAGGTTTTATTTCTAAATAAATGGAGCTTTTAACATAATTTCCAAGGATATTTTGATTGTAGTATTGTTTTACTAATGTTTTATTTTAACCTTCTATACTTAAATAGAGATTTTTTTAGTCCTTTTAGTTTAACATTTCCACACTTGGGATACTGAATGGTTTTGGAATATCTGTACTCAATGTAGTGTCTTTAAGAACACCAGAATGCAAAAACTCTATGTTTAGTAAAGATTTTAACCTTGTCCAAGAAGAGTTCTAGCCCTTTATTCTTGGCTCCGAAGAGGTGATCATTGTCTGCCTTGGGCTAGCCAGATATTAATAATGTGATTAAGAGTGAAGGGTGGCCACATCAGAAAGACCAGTGACGTCGATTAGTGTGGAGACTTTGGGTCACAAAGTATTAGTACATGTGGAGACTGGGAACCACTACATGAGCAATCAGTCAATCATGTCTACATAATGGAGCACCAGTAAAAACACTGAACACCAATGCTCATGTGAGCTTAGGAATATCCTGTATGTATTGTCACACACTGAAGTTAAGAAATAGCATGACTCCACAAGCATAAGACTATGGAAGCTCCACATTTGGTAGTTCCACAGATTCTGCCCTAAGCAGTTCTGCTTTTGGTTGATGTTAATCTGTATTTTTCCCTTTTGGTAAAGTGAGTACAATGGTTTTCAGTGAGTTTTTTGAGTTCTTCTAGTGAATCATTAAACATGACAATAGTTTTGGAACCCCAAGACTTGCAACTGGTGTCAGAAGTGAAGATGATCTTGGAGAGGACTATGCTTCTCCTGACTGAAGAGTCGACTAAAGTCTTCATACTTCCTGATATTTGTGTGAATAATATGCAAATCTACTTGGGCTAGGATATTAATGAGGCTTTTATCGTAAGGAAAGGAGACTTACTACAGGCCATAAAGCATTAATTTTTTTTAAAAGGTGGTAATCAGTTTGTTAGATTGTTGACTCTTTCCACAATATAAATGGAAACTAAACAAAAAATTTGCTCTTCTTACTATTCAAACTCTTTTCAAAGGCACTCTGTTCTTTTAACAAATATGAAATAATCAGCAATATTCAAACCTTCTAAAGTGTTGTCCTTCAAAGTTTTATGTGACACTCTCATTAAACCAATAATGTTCCCTGTAATTAGGCCAACTGCATAATTATTGTCCAAACTACAATACTTTTGATACTGAAAGGGAATTCTATTAATAATTCCTATGTAAAACAGGCATAAAACATGACTACTCAAATAAAAGATGATATATGATCACTGAACTTCTATCTTAGAATGGAGGCCGATTTGCCTAAGAAACTATAGTTAGACAAAATGCAAACAAAACAAGACTCAGAAATATCATGAGTAAATTTTATAAAGCATATCTAACATTGAACTTTAAAATTTGAGAATAAGATACATATGGATTATTTCATTGCTTTTAGATTATGCAAATTGCCTTTTTAAAATATGAATTTTTCAAAGAATCTTATTTTTCACATGTAATGAGACTATATCACCCACATGATAATCTTAAATGAGGAAAAGTCAAAAAGCGATGACACTGATTTTTTTTTCCTGGCTTCATCATTGCCTTGGTTGCAAACATGTGACTTGGGTTTCAGTCTATTCCCAGCTGTGTTTTTCCTGTTTTCAAAAACAACCATGCAGTGTGTCGAGCACTGCAGTTATAAAGAAAAATAATCTTTGGTTTACTTAGGGAACTTGCAATCTAGAAAAAGAGACAGGGAAGTAAACAAATCATTATAATTTAATGTGGCAAATGTTATATATCTACACAATATTAAAGAAGCATAAAGAAAAGCAAAACTAACTCCAGTAGTGCAGTCAGGGAAAGTGCCACCCAAGACTACGAATGAATTTGTTTAGTAGGTGGGAAGAGATGAGGAATATTTTAAGGAAGAGAAAGTGTGTGAAAAATCTTTAAAAGTACAAAGGCAAAACCTTGCTCAGAGAATAATGAGCAGCTACATTGGGCTAAAGTGCAGATGCCATGGTGAAGGGAAAAGGAAGAGAGGGCTATCTAAGGCATAGAGGCCAGCCTACAGGAGGCTGGGCTGACACAAGCCATCAAAGATTTCACAATAAAGAAATAAGATTAACCAAGGGATAATTAATGAAATAACTCTGGCATAATTATAAAACTGGTGAGACGTTGAGGCATATACTAGTGTGCATCATATGGGCAAAACAGAATGGATACATGAACTAAGGAAAGGTAAGACCAGAAGTAAGAACCGCTCAGATATTGAGTCAACAGGACTTTGCAGGCCTCTGCTTGTGCAGGTTATGTACAAGGGTGCACATGTCAAGGCTTCCATTCACAAAGTAGACACTGTAGAATTTTAAAAATTGATATGCTTATGACACATGGTGGTAACATATTTAGTTTTAACAAAAACTCTAACAAAACTGTCATAATATTCTACAAAATAAAAGTGAAGAGTCCTGAGTGATGGGTACCACTTTCTACTTCTCACAGAGGTATCTCTTAAGCCTAACGAACTGAAAATTTGTGACAGAAGGAGGGATCAATACAGTTTCCAATTTCTGGTTTCTGAGGGTGTAGAGATAAACTCTATATTTCAAATCAAGAGGGAGGTAAATAAGATGGGTCTGATTTGAATATGTTTCACTTTGATATGCCTTGGGTTGCATACAATGATATCTGGTAGTTAGAAATAAAAAAAAAACTGGAATGTAGGAGAAAAAGGAAGGTTTAGAAACACAAATTATGCTAAGTAATAATTTTGGTCGTATGAGTGAAAAAGCAAAGACTACTTTGCAAATGAAGAGAAAAGAAACTGAGGGTACAATTCTTCAAATGTTCAATGACCAATAGTTAGAAGAAAGGAAGATAAGAAATTATATAATGAGAGGTCTTAATCAGGTAGCAGGTCATATATTCAAGAAAATGTGCTATTAAAGAAGACAAAGCAATGGACAGTTTCAGGGAAGAAAGAGTGATCAAAATTATTAAAAATGCAGAATATCTCTTAAATATGTAGAAAGCCAAAATGACATAGTGCATTTAGAAATTAGATCAACTTTGGGGCAGCCCGGGTGGCTCAGCGGTTTAGCGCCGCCTTCAGCCCAGGGCAGGTTCCTGGAGACCTGGGATCGAGTCCCCCGACGGGCTCCCTGCATGGAGCCTGCTTCTTCCTCTGCCTGTGTTTCTGCCTCTCTCCCTGTGTGTGTCTCTCATGAATAAATAAATAAATAAAATCTTTAAAAAAATTATATCAACTTTAACTTTAACCAAATCAGTATCATGAGAGAGGTGAAAGCAAAAAGTTGACTTCAGCAACTTGAGTGAGGGGGATGAGAGGTGGAATAATGAAAAACTCTCCTTCAACAAATGTGATTAGAGAGAACTATCAGCATCTAAGAAAGATCTCTGGTCCTACTTTTTGATGGTAATCAACAGTTAGGCTCCCTTATTCAACATTCATCGAATGTTTACTGACAACCACTATGTGCTGAGCACTCTTTCAGGTAAAGAAAAAAACAATTCACACACCTTGCTTTCATGGAGTATACAGTGCAAACTTGCAGGGTTAAAGATACGAACTAATACAAAATGCTGAGAATATTAGGAAAAATATGATGAGCCTACCTTATCAAATAAGCTAAAATTGAATAGAAGAGTTTGTCTTGGGAAGGAGCAAAAACATTCCTCTTTGAGACAACTGGCCGAAAAAAGCAGAGGTGGCATACAGGTAAATTAAAAATAAGCTTTCTTAAAAAAGAGAGAAGGAAAGTAAAACTCATAAAAAGAGTAGAAGTGATTGTCAGGGGTTGGGAGATGAGAGAAATAGGGAGAATTTGGTCAAAGGATACAAACTTCCAGGTATAGGAAAAAATAAGGTTGAATGATCTAATGGTAACAAGGTGATTACAGTTGGCTAACACTATGTTGTAAAACTGAAATTTGCTAAGAGAGTAGAATTTACCTGTTCTCACCACTGACCCCCAACCAAATAAAAGCACCATAAACTAAGAGAATAAGCTTTGGAGAAGACAGTATATGTCTTTCTCATTCTCTTTTAAAGTTATTTTTTTAGCACAATGTAATAATGAATAGTGACTATTCAACACATATTGTTAAATAGATAAATGAGTATTTATACCTGATAATTCCATTTTAATCTCAAAATAAAGCAATATGTTATGCCTTGTGTCTTTAATAAATAAATAAAATTAAAAAAACAACAAAACAACAAAACAACAACAAAAAATATATCTTAAAAATACAAACATGTACACATTATATAGTCACACAAACACACATCCTGAACTTTGGGAAAAAATAAGTCACATACAATCACTTATTATTTTTGCTCTTGTTGTAGTTCTTGCTGAGATAATTTACAAAATTTTTGTTCATGTCAAAAGATAGAGGTTTAAATAAATCCAGGAAAATAACTAGCCTCAGTAGTTAGGAAAAAGGAGAAACATACAGGCAATATATTCCATGTAAATGATTGATAATTTCAGGGCTATAATGGTTCATTCAAACTAACTGAATTGTTTCTCCAGCTACTTCTGTTAGAGTTGCAGGTTTTATTTATTTATTTTTATTTAAATTCAGTTTGCCAACATATATTATAACACCAAGTACTTGGATGGGAGAGCTGCAGGCTTTAAAGGATTATTCATCTCCAGATGCTCAGAAAGGTCTATCAGAATACATTTAGGTTCTAGAAGATCTGTATAAGTCATGAGTAAGGAAAACATTCAAATAATTTTTAAAAGCAATACATTTAGCCCATTTAATAAAACTTGACTAATATTATAACCACATCAGGTAGAGCGATATTTAAAATAAGAAAATTGCCGCCTGTACTTGGAAGGAACACAGGATATAGTTTCACTCCTTCCATTTCCAAAGGTGGATTTATTTTTATAATTACATTGATAGTTTTAATTTTCCTTCAAAATGCATGTAACATATTTGACATTTAATATTATACACTAATATACAACGGTATGTGTATCTATGTGTTACTAAGAATATTTTCACATTTTTATATCTCTCTCGCTTTGTTTTGGCCAACTCATTCAAAGCAATAAACATTTTTCAGTATTTATTGTCTTTCAACAATCTGTTGGGTCCCAGGGACATGATGATGAATAAAACACAGACCTTTTCCTCAGAGATCGAATAGTATATGTGAAAGGGTTAGAGAATTAAGAAAACAAAGAATATAATAAAAATGTATTGTTTCTTTAAATTGATTTTTTACTTAATATTCTAACATGATTATTATCTGATGTTATTTTCTATAACATCATTTCAATTGATACATTATTTACTGTTGTTAATATATAATTAGCATGACCTATCCCCTATCATACAACATTTATGTCTTTCTATTTTGGATTTAGGCTATAATATTGCAATTAAAAGAAAGATATTTTTTCTGAGTATTTTTTTATCTCTCTGGACCTCAGGAGCCAGAGCAGGTTAAAGAATATTGATTTTATTTTTATATACTAATTAGTTAATGAAGTTGTATAATCAAAGCTGGACATTGAGGAATTAAATTATTTAGAAGGATATAAAACAATATTGTTGCATAAAAAGTGGTAACTAATTGGATAATAGAGGTTAAAAACAAAAGACATCAAATATGATGAGTTTGGCCTTATAAGACTAGTTCAGTTTAAAATATTATTGAATGGCTACTAGGCAATTGTATTACAAAGAGGAGGAAGTCACCATCCCTACCTGTTATGGACAGAATGTTTATGTTTCCTAAATTCATATATTGAAGCCCTAACCTCTAATGTGACTTTTACTGGGGACAGGTCCTTTATAAAAGTAATTAGGGTTAGATGAGATCATGAGGTTTGGTGTTCCCATGATGAGATTAGTGCCCCTGTTCCGAAGAGGCATCAGAGAGCTTGGTCTCTCGCTTTCTCTCTCTCCCTCTCCCCTTGCTCACACAGAAGAGGTCATGTGAACACATGGCATGATGGAGGCAACCTCCCACCCAGGAATAGAGACCTTTTCAGAAACTGACCGTGTTGGCATCCTTATCCAAAACTTCTGGTTTCCAGAATTCTGAAAACATAAATTCCTATAGTTGAAGCCACTGTCTATGGTATTTTGTTATGGTGACAGTGACTAATAATCTACCCTTGGGAAACAAACCAATAAACACAATCTTAAGTGAATAGGACTCATATTGGAGACACACCCACATAGCACACTAGACAAAAAAACCTAGCTGATGTGGTGAATTTAGGGGAAGTACATATTCTGTAGAAGCTTATGCCTCAAATGGTGAATCAAATTCAACCAGGACCACAGGCTAGGAAGGGATGTTTCATCTGAAGAAAAAGCATAAGCAGGAACGTGAATATTCACAGCAAATCCACACAGGTTGGTATTTGTGATGGCCAGAGTTGTAGGGCCACCTCTCTAAGACTTTCACTTCATTCTCTTGGTTCCAGAAAGAAATGTGAATATGAGGAGATAATCACTGCTATGACAAGGTTCTTAATTGACTTTGAGTTCATCTGGGCATATCTGATCTAAAGAAAGAAGCCCTTAGTAGGCTCTAGGGTCTTTCTGAAGAAAGAGAGATTGACATGTGAGAGAGCCTTGAAGGAGATCCCAGGGATGGGAACTGGGAAGAGCCTGAAAGAGTTCAGAGCCATCCCTGGCCAAGAGGTACCAAGAGAATGGAGAGCACAGCCCCACCACTGCAGGAGGATGAATACTGTCATCCACCTTGTGAGCAGGAAAAATGCATAGCCCAACCAACAACTCAATTTCAATCTTGTGACAATTTGAGCAGAGGACCCAGATTCCTGAGCCACAGAAAGTAAGTCTCCCCTGTTTTAAGCAACTCACTTTGGTAGCTTGTTAGGTAGCAGTAGAAGCTACTACATTAGTAGAGACCGTAAAACATACAACTAAAAGAAGCTAGATCAGAGGAGAGGCAAATAGGATTTCATGAATCTTCTGAAGCTTTTTAAGGGGGTGGGAGGTCAGATTTCATGTGTTCAAGCTTGCTCTGGCTGCAGTTTAGAGACAGATTTGTGTGGATTACTGCTGATCACATACAAGGCTGCTGTTCTCATCTGGGAAATATGTGAGGAGAGGCTGGGGAGAGCAAAAGTGGTCAGAGTGAAGTGAATGCATTACTCAAAATTAACAGGTGAAATGACAGGCATGGGTGTCACATAGATGTCAAAGATAAAAGGATAAAAAATTGTCTAGAATGACTCTGAGATTTCTACCATGTATGTCCAGGTGAATGGTGAGCTACAACCTTTCATGGAAATACAGGAGGAGGAGCAGAATTGACTTGGCGAATGTGACACAATGATGAATTAAATTTTAAAATACGGTATTTGGGGTGTCTACAGAAGAAAATGTGAAGAATAAATGATGTCCCAAATCTGTTGTTCCCTTTTGTGTGAAAAATTAATTCATAACCTTCTTCTTGGAAGAAATTAGCATTTCTGATAAAATGTTCAAGCAATTTCAAGATAAACTTTTAATGCCATTCAGACTGATTCTGGGAAATGAATCCCCCTCCCACTCAGTTGTCAATCAAAGAATCTAATGATTTAAGTTTTTTTTCCTGTTTTAATTTTGTATGGATATTCTATGATTCTCCCCTCACTTCTTTAGATGTCTCTCACAAGCATAAATCTTAACTTGCCTGTTTCAGGAATCAGCCCTTATATCAAGATTAAAATAATACTTGCATAGATGGTCCTATCCAAATAACCTGAAAATTTAATTTTAGACAATGATCTGTCTGCTAAGAAGTTAGTGATATGAGTCTCCATACTGTGCAAAAGACAGACTATGAGATAGAGCTGGTGGTGCCCAGGAAGGAGACAAAATGGGACAATGACAAAGCTGAGAACCAGAAACACAGAAGAGCCTTGCTGTGTGAAAACATGGATCAAAATTTAAATATTATAGTTTGTGGCAGTTATGATGGTAAATTATTACACATATTAAATACATCATATCTATATAAACATTATAATTTGAATAATGCTTGAAAAACTGCGTTTGCAAGCATATTTTATAGACAAGTTTAAAAGCTAGAATTGGGCTCCCAATCCAGCCAAATAAAAAAAAAAAAAAAATGAAAGAAGACCGAAAGGAAGAAATGACTGAGTTACTAGACTATCCAGAAAATTAATTCACCAGTGAAAAGAATCATGCAAGAAGAACTGGCTGAAGGCACTATGGGCTGATGATGCTCGAATTTAACCTCAAATCAGTTGGCCACAAGTACTTTCACTTGAATTAAAATCAAAGGTGACATGGGAAAACGGGTTGTTTACTTCACCAAAATCAAAGCTGCCCTGTGAGTCATTAAATCACCAGGAAATCCTAATCACAGAATCGTTTCTGATTTGGCTGGTTATCAACTTTGGTGAATATTAATTTATTAAGAAAGTCTCAAACCAGACTCCTGCCTGACTCCTGAGAATGAAGTAGCTCCATAATAGAACTGGAGGAGGCTCCGTTTCATAAAATCAGGCATGACCACTTTGGATGAAATGTCAATAATTGTGCAGAAAAGGTTTTGTGCTCATCCATCCACCTATTAATCTAATGTCCATTCATATATGCATTAATTGCTTGCCTTCTACGCCTTTTCTTAGGTGCTGAGGATACATAGTGAACTAACCAGAATCCCTGCCCTTGTGAAACTTACATTTTATCAGAGGAGATGGATTTTAAACAAATATTATAAAATTAATATTTCTAGTAAAAATATCATACATGCCACAAAGGGGACTATGAAAGAGAAAATAACAGGGACATATATGTATATATATCCTGTCAAAATTTGTGAGATGAAGGGAAGTTTCTTCAAAGAAATTTGAAGAACAAAGGAAAGGAACTAGAAAAAAAAAGGGATAAAATGCTTTCCAATGAATAAAAGAAGCATGAAGGCTCATGGCCAGTGTATCTTGCAAACTCCACATACTAAAACAGCCTGCAGAGAATCTGTGGGTATGATGTGAAAAAAGAAGAAAAAATAATTTGACACCTTTTGTTATTTGGTACTATGTCCCAAATCAACATTCTCATTTACAGAAATATGTACATTATTGATAAATAAGAAATATACATTTTTAAGATTTTATTTTTAAGTAATCTCTGCATCCAAAGCAGAGCTCGAACTACAACCTAGAAATCAAGAGTCATACACATCACCCACTAAACAAGCCAGGGACTCCGAGAAATATGCATTTAAATATTCAATATATTGAGATTGATATATATTTTGTTGTTATGTTATCGTAATGGAGACGCCCAGGAAATAGTTCAGTGTCACAGGGTAATCTCTAAAGAATTGTGATAGAATTAGTAATAATATATTATTATCATGATACGCATAGCTTTTATCAACTATACAACAGCACACCATTTAAAATAAGTCCAAAGCTCAAATTTTCATTTTTTTTAAATGAGAATTAATATCAAGTTTTAATAGTGATCACAGAAAGTATTTTGTAAGACAATGCTAATTTTTTTTAGATTACCAAAGTTTTCCAAATTAATACTAACTATACATTCTCTGTCTGACAAAAACACCCCGTTAGAAAGACAACTTTTTTAAAGATTTTATTTATTTGAGACAGAGACAGACAGCCTAGGCAGGAAGAAGGGCAGGGAGGGAAGGAGAAGCAAACTTCCCACTGAGTGGGGAACCTTATGTGGGGTTCAATCCCAGGACTCTGAGATCATGACCCTAGTGGAAGGCAAATGCTTAAACAACTGAGCCACCCAGACACCCTGACAACTTGTTTTCTAAAATGCTTTTAAATCAGCCACATTAGCTTGCATAGTCATTTTTGTAAAGTATGTGCTTGTGATTTTGAAAGACATTGAACACCTTCTGTAACTAGCTTCCTTGAAAAATGTTTAGTCTAAGACAAGTTTTATATGAATTATGAACTTACTGACCTGAATATTTGAATAATTTTCAAATCCAAATTTCACTATAATGCTTCACATTATTAAATTTATTATGCTTTTATGACAGTGTTTGAATTAATAATTGACCTGCTAATCAACATTTAAAAAGAGCCTGAGTAAATGGACATTTGGAACTTTGTGAATAATCTGATTTATTAAACATTTTTAACTTTCCCTAGAGTTTATGGCTAAATCCCAAAGATTCCTTGGCTTACTTCACCCCTAATATTATCCTCCTAACCCTGCCAATATGTATGGCATTCCTTTGACCATCTTGGTGAATAGACTGGAAAAGAATAAGGTGAAAAGGAAGGAAGATACTGCAAGAATGATTCCAACCCATTCCCATCTCTTTAACATTTTCACAATAGTGTAACTAACATATACACATACAATGGTGTAACCTACATATACACACACTAACACATATATATTATATATTAGTATACACACACACACACAGACACACACACTTGGCTTATGTGATTCTTTGAAAACAAACCAAAAAACCCCAAACAAACCATCAATTAATCTAATCAAGACACACAAAGTAAGTATAAGCAAGGAAATCACCATAGTTACATATTTTTTTAATTATAAGAGACCACTTTACACAACTCTGTACAAATAAATGTAAAAACCTAGATAAAATGAATAATTTTCTAGAAAAATCCAATTTACCAAATTTGACTCTAGAGCCTGCTATAATGCTAAACAAACCATGAAGAAAGCAGAAAATTTGGGAGTGAAAGGGAGCAATTCTAAAGGTACATATGACAGTGGACTCAGAGGAAAATACTATCAAATACATGTCTTTTCTAGATCTGTGCTTTTATAAAGCTCTCATAAAGCAAATTTGTGTTTTAAAATACCTAGGCTTATGGGGAAATAGGCTGGAGGATGCTGGGGGCAGTCAGAAAGCTGGCATTGCATAGTCAAGGTGGAGCTCTAGTTTGAGAGGCCTCTGTCACTTGACACAGAGCTGGGCCAGCCGCTGACCTGCCCAGGTGCACTGACCTTGAGAGCAACAATCAAGTGTCAGGGGATTGGGAGTCGGGGCTCAAGTCCTCAAGGCTTCCTGGGGATCTTGTGCCACTCAGGCATCATCGCCTTGGGATAATGGCTGTGCACGCCTGGTTCTCCCTGTCAGGGATCTGCATCAACTTAAACTTCAGCCCTTTACTTCAAGACCCCATGCAGAGGGCTCAAATGTCACAGACTGGAGATATGGCCACTGCTCCAGTCACTGCTGATTCTTCACAGCTCTGTGACCAGGAATGTGTTTTAGCAGCCTGGAGTGACAGAACTTGTCTGAGGCAAGAGGGGAAAGGTGAAAGACTTAAGTCATAAGGGGCTGAAAGGGGACACCCCAGGAGTCCAGACCCAGAAGGCATTTGGAAATCACCGAACTTGAGAGGGTGAAGAGAGTCAGACACCATGCAGCCTGGTGTCTTGCACTCTGCCCAGCCCACACTGCCTCTGCAGCCCCTCTGACTCAGTTCAAGGGACTGTCATTTTCATGTGGGAAAGGTCAGACATTCTTCAGGAGGCTCTCTGACAGAAAGTCCTGCCTTCCCGTCCCAGGGTGCTCACTGACTGGAGGAGTACACATCAGCTGGCTGCTTAGAAACAGAAAGGGTAGCTTGGTGATGCTCAAGCCAAAGACCCACATAGTTCAGAAAAGGCTCTGGCTGTCACAAGATCAAGACCTGTAACAGCTGGAAGGCACTCAAGAAAGGATCTCTGTTACAAGAGGTGAATTCTGGCATCTGTGTTAATGCAATTTCCCTTCCTTTGTTGTTAATGTTATATACCCTAGATCCACTAAAAGGACTGTGCATGAACCAACGTGACTACTGCATTTTACTGTCATAATCCCCCCATTTACTAATTGTTTATGAGGTAATTTCAGTTTCGGAAACATGAATTACCCTAAAATAAACTGTTGTAAAGAGCAGATAATTCTATATGTCACTTAAAGTACTCCAGAGAATAGAATTCCTTTCAAATATTTCTATATGAAGCAAGTATCAATCCATAGGAAAAAGAAAACTCCAAAATATATTGCACAGAAACTGTACAAATATTTCACAAAACAATCTCATTTGTAATATCAATTAAAAATCTAAATAAAATACTAGAAAGTAAGTTCTAGGACCTCGCTTAAAGAATATTTTATTATGAGCAAGAAGAGTATTGTAAGAAGTCAGAGAGATAGGCAAAATATTAAGAAGTTTATTAATATAACTCGCGATATCAATATATCTGAGAAGAAAATTCAAATCATCTCCTCCTTGGTCACTGAAACGAAATTTGTCAAAAGGCAACACCAATTACTGGTTTAAAAAAACACTGAAGAAATAGAATAGACGAGTAATTCCTTAACATAACTTAAAAATGCATATGCCAACGATCCTGATTATTTGTCAACCATGTATCTGCAATTTCACCTACTGGCTAAGATCTATTTGTATCCCTCAATAAATATTTGGGGCTTTTTCACCATCATTGCAGGACATGTACACACACAGAGCAGTGAAAAATCTGAGCAATTCAAATGTGCACATCCTCTGTTCAGGTCCAGCAAGGTGCTGCTCGGCCTTCTGTTATCAGCTCTTCTACAGAGACGACCACGGGATGGAAACAGCAGGGGGCAGCACAATGTAATACAAGACACTGACTCTACTGGCCAGGTAGGGTTTGAATGTCAACTCTGGTACTGTTAGAGGGAGGGTCACTTCATACTTCTAAACCTAGTTTCTTTCTTTTGTAAAATAAAGCAAATACAATCTACCTTGATGAACTGTTTTAAGAATTAAGAATATATGTGAGATAAGTCTCTATCTGTACAAAAAAAAAAAATACATGTATATACCCTAGAAGCAATGGCTCAGTATTTGTTAATTCAAAGTTTGTGGTGACTTTCTAAACCATTATTAGCAGAAAGAAGAAGAATTGAATATGCGTGTGTATTATACACACATATATATAAATATGAAATATATATGTGTATATATGCGCAGCTGGATATATTTTATATATCTGTGTGTATCATTTGTATGTGAAAAGCAGCACCATGTACATGGACTAATACTGAAAGCTTTATTGTTAATTCAAGAAGATGAAAGTACCATAATCAGCTTTACTGTCTAACACAGCAATAGATGTTCTCAGTGATGTAACTGGTCAAAAGAGAGAAATTAGAAGTATAAACACTGAAAAGAGAGCACTAAAAATATCAATATTTGTAGAGGATATGATTTAAACTCAGCAATCCCACTAGACTTAAGTGAAAAGATTCTACAAACAATAAAGTAATTCAGTTAGGTGGTGGGGTGTGAAATTAAAATACAGAAATCAATAGCCTTCATCTATACACACAATGACCAATTGAAGATATAAGGTAAAAGAAGACTTTATTTATATTTTCAATAAAAATAAAATTAAAAGCTTAGAAAATCACGAAAGAGGAGAAAAATCTACCTGCGAAAAATTTTGAACATTCTTCATCACAAACATAAAATAGAATAAATAGAAATATATACTATAAAAATATTTGACTTCATAAGGGCATCATAGACAGGCTATATGGTAAAATAAATAGGCATAAATATCCAAGAAAACTTTGGAAAGAAGGGTGACAAGGGTGACAAGAGTGACAAGATTAGGCCTATTGAAAACCAAAACTAATGGAGTGCCTGAGTGGCTCAGTCAGTTAAGCATCTGCCTTCAGCTCAGGTCATGATCTCAGTCAGGCTCCTTGCTCAGTGGTGTGTCTGCTTCTCCCTCTCTCTGCTCCTCCCCCCAACTTGTGCTTGCTCTCTCTTTCTCTGTATCAAACAAATAAATAAAGTCTTAAAACAACAACAAAATCAAATTTAAAATTAAAAATTGAGTTAGCAACTACTCATTAAACAGACCAACAAAATTAACTAACATGTCAAAAATAGACCTACCTATGTACAGAAATCTGCTATATCCTTGGAGGCACCTAAGTGGCACAGCTGGTTAAGCATCTGATGCTTGATTTTGGCGGGATGGTAATCTCTGGGTAGTGAGATTGATCTTCATATCAGACTCTCACTTGGCTGAGAATATGCTTGAGATTCTCTCCCTCTCCTTTTTGCCCTGCCCCTTTGTGATCTCTCTCTCCCTTTCCAAAATAAATATATTTTTTTTAATTTAGAAAGAAATTTACTATATAGCAGAGGTAGCATTTCAAATAAACCAGAGATTCCTAGAATTTTAAATCAATAATTTTTGTGACAAACTGGGTGGTTATATGAAAAATAGTGTTCAATTGATACTTCATTACACACTAAAATAAATCCAAATCAATTAAAGATATATACATTCACACATATGATTTCATACATATCTCCAACAAAAACATAGAATATATGATTAATTTATTTATGAATGTAGAATGTAGAAGGTTGTTTTAACTTACTTCAAAATAAAAAAAAATAAAATATCTATTGCTGCTTGATATAAATAAGAATGTGTGCTTAGTCACGCCCCTCCATCACTATAAGCAAAGGCAAAGGTTGTAACAAGCTTTAAACAAAATTGGATTTTATAGTACATATTAAAAATACCTAATTTATAAAAAGCCTTATATATTAATAAGAAAAAGTTCAATTCAATAGAAAATGGGCAAAACACATGAATAGGCAATAATATATATATTGAGCAATAAATTCATCACTTATATAGCTGGATTCTGAAGAAGCAGACTTGTTGCTAACCTATTTATATTTGTTCATATACATGTAAAGAAAATTCACTTTAAAAATTATCCCAGTTTTCATTTCCACAATGATCACAGAATAATTTCAAAAAGGCCCTCTAGGGTAGCCCCGGCGGCTCAGCAGTTTAGCGCCACCTTCAGCCCAGGGCCACCTGATCCTGGACACCCAGGATCCAGTCCAACATCGGGCTCCCTGCATGGAGCCTGCTTCTCTCTCTGCCTGTCTCTCTCTCTCTCTCTCCCTCTCTCTCATGAATAAATAAATAAAATCTAAAAACAAAACAAATACAAAGCACTCTAAAATATTTGATATCCAAAAATATTGCCGCTTTAAAGACAGAGAAGTAAATAATTTTTTTTTCATTTTATATAATGAGAATTTTTAATTACTTTAGTTTCAAGTAAAATGTACTCTTCATTATAATAAAAATGAGAGTTTCAGCAAGTGGGATATCTTTCATAGATTTTTTCTGATGAAAAATTATCTTTGTAATTTAACCAAAAACACACCCTTCTGATGACTGTGGGCATCTTTAAATATTAAGGAAGTCAAAACTTTCCTAGACACAAAGTGTAATCACACAATTTTTGTTCATTTTCATAACAATCCAAATGTTAAAAAATATCATATCCTCATTGTATTTATGAAGAAACAGAGTATTCCTTGCAGTGTTTAATACTTTATGTGTAATACTTTTGAACATGATTTCTTTTCATATAGTGGCAGCTCCTTAGAAACAAGATCTACACTGGCTAAGTAACTGCTTATCTCTGGGTGTTCTGCAGCTTTTTCATTTAGTAATTGTTTTGATTAAATGAAATGTAGAAATAGCATCAGATATAGAATGCTCAGAATACTCAAAGAAATACACCTTTAGGGCAGCCCTGGTGGCTCAGCGGTTTAGTGCCGCCTTCAGCCCAGGGTGTGGTCCTGGAGACCCAGGATCAAGTCCCATGTGGGGCTCCCTGCATGGAGCCTGCTTCTCCCTCTGCCTATGTCTCTGTCTCTGTCTGTCTGTCTCTCTCTCTCTCTTCTCTCTCTGTCTCAGGAGTAAATAAATAAAATCTGAAAAAAAAAAAAAAAAGAAATGCACCTTTAATAAATCCATATTAAATCTGTTAATTTTACTCAGATTTTGAAGCAGGCATAATGAAATTAGAGCTGTATAATGAAATCATGTTATCTGCTCATCTATTTATAATGTTTTCATAAATATCTCTCTGTGATTCAGTAAGCCTCTCAGATGTGCTAGAAATTGTGTTATAAGTTTTATTTTCTTATTCTCATAATAATACAAGTAGTTAGAAATATCATATCCCCATAATATCTATGAAGAAACAGATGATTACAAATATTCATTAATCTGTTCTGAGGTAGAATACAAATAAGAATTCTGACATCATAGCATAATTTCTTAAACATTAGACCATATTGTCTGCCCCAAAATACTATCATGAATATTCATGTATAACGAATGTATTTTGTTGAAATTCTGACATAAACAAATGCATCTAACTTGCATCAATGCTAATTGATTTAAGCATGTTACATTAAAAAACATAATTTTCTCTCTTTAAAGGCTAATGTTTATATTTCTTTTTCTATTTAAACTCATTTTTGGAATCCCTGGGTGGCTCAGTGGTTTAGCGCCTGCCTTTGGCCCAGGGTGTGATCCTGGAGACCCAGGATGGAGTCCCACATCAGGTTCCCTGCATGGAGTCTGCTTCTCTCTCTGCCTGTGTCTCTGCATCATGCTCTCTGTGTATATCATGAATAAATAAATAAAATTAGAAAAAAAAAACTCATTTTCTATTTCTTAGCCATGAAAAGGGAAGAAAGGCAGAGACCAACACACAGGCAGGATTTAGGGCAGGACTGACAATAGAATTTTCTGCAATTAAGATTTTTTCTATATCTCCATTTTTTAATATGATAGCCACTAGCCACATAGGGAGAATGGCTGAAAATGGTCAAAGTGTATAAACTTCCAGTTATAAGATGAATAAATTCTGAGGATATAAAGTACAGAATGGAGTCTACAGTTAACTATATTGTACTATATACTTGAAAGTTGCTAAGAGAATATATCTTAAATGCCTACACACACAGAAAAAAAGAAGGAAAGAAAGAAAATAAGAAAGGAAGAAAAAGGAAAATAAAACTATGTGAGGTAGTACATATGTTAACTAATCTTATTGTGGTAATTACTTCATAATATATGCATTCATCAAATTATGGAGCTGCAAACCTTAAACATATATAATGTTATTTATTAGTCATATCTCAGTAAAGATGGAAAAAAGTTTTAAATTTTGTTATAAATGAAAAATGTGATTAATACATATAAAGAGCTAGATTTTTACCTTCATTTAATTTTAATTAGTTATAAGTTTCAATAGCTACATGTGACTAATAGATGATATACTGGACAGTGGAGCTCTAATGTCTTTGCCACACGGCCACCCTGTAATGATAGAAGTCCTGTCATCCTACTTCCATATTCCTTAATCAGCCCACATTTTTTTCAACTGTTAAGCCACCATAGCAGCAAACATTTCAATTTCTTTCGAATTAGTACACCTACTTCTACTCTTGGCAGTCCATTGTCTAGATAACAATAAAAGAAGTATTTAAAAAACTCAAATTAACATAACATAATACTTGATGGTGAAAGATTGAAAGCTTTTTCCCTAAGTTTGGGAACAAGACAAGGACGCCTGCATTCACCACTTCTATTTAATATAGTACTGGAAGTTCTAGACAGAGCACTTAGGCTTGAAAAAGAAATAAATGACATTTCAACTGGAAAGAAAGAAGTAAAACTATCTCTTATTTGTCAGTGAAATGATTTTACATAGAAAAAGGGCCTAAAGAATACACACATACACACATGCACAGTTAAAGCTAATAAACAAATTTAGCAAAGTACAAGACTCAAAATCAACACACAAAAATCAGTTGTATTTCTATACAGTGACAATGAACAATCCAAAAATAATATTAAGAATACAATTCCATTTACAATAGAATCAAAAAGAATAAAATACTTAGAGATTAAGTAAGGAGTCATAAGATTTATGCACTGGAAAGTATAGAACATTACTGAAAAAAATTAAAGAAGACCTAAATAAATGGAAAGGCATCTCATGTTTATGGATTGGAAGACTTAATATCATTAAGATGGCAATTCGACCACAGCTGTACACGGATGTAATGTATACCTATCAAATTCCCAACAGCATATTTTCAGAAATGTAAAAACTCATTCTAAAATTCATATGTCATCTCCAGGGAGTTGAACAACCAAAACAGCCTTAAGAAAAAATAATAAAGTTGGAAGTCTCACTTCCTGACTTAAAAATGTATTATAAAACTATAATAATTAAAATAGTATGATACTAGCATGGGATAGTCAAGTTTACCAGTGGAATAAAATTGAGAGTCTAGAAATAAACTCTCAGAACTATGGTCAATTGATTTTCTTCAAGGGTTCTAGGACCACTCAATGGAGAAAGAACATTATTTTCAACAAATAATCCTGGGAAAATTGTATATCCACATACAAAAGAGTGAGGTTGCACCCTTACTCTACACCAGATACAGAAATTAACTCAAAATGTATCAAAGGCCTAAAGTTTAGAATACTATAAAACTCTAAGAAGAAAACTTAGGGGCAAATATGCATGACCTTGGATTTGGCAATAGTTTCTTAAATATGACTGCAAAGTACAGGACAAATGACAACTAGATAATTAGACTGCACTAAATTTAAGAACATTTGTACATCAAAAGATACAACCTAGAGTGAAGAATCAAACCACAAAACAGAAAAATGTTACTTAAGAATCATATTTCTGAAAAGGTTTTAATATTCCAAAATACTAAAAATTACTACAATTCAACAGCAACAACAAAGCAAACAAACAATTTGAAAAAACAGCCAAGACGTGAATAGACATTTCTCCAAAGAAGATGCACAAATGACCAATACACACATGAAAGATACACAAAAGCATTGCCTATTTGGGAAATGCAAATCAAAATCACAATTCAATATTACTTCATGCTTGCTAGAATGGTTATAATAAAAAAAAAGGAAGGAAGGAAGGGGAGTGAACAAGGGAGAGACAAACAAACAAGTGTTGGCAAACACATGGAAACATTGGAACTCTTTTGTAAAAATTTTATTTAGTTGAAAAACAAGAGGAACAGGAGGAGGGGAGAGACAAACAGACTTCTCACTGGGTCAATCCCAGGACCCCAAGATCATAGCTGAAATCAATAGGTGCTCAACCAACTGAGCCACCCTAGTGCCCCAGAAAAATTGGAACTCTTGTACATTTCTGATGGGGCTGAAAATGATGCAGGTACTATAGAAAGAGGTTTCACAGTTCCTCAAAGCTGTATGCATTGAATTACCAAATGATTCAGCAATTCAGCTCTTAGGCATATTCCGAGAAGAAATGGAAGCAGAAACTCAAGCAGGTGATAATGTACCAATGTTTACTGTAGCATCATTCACACTAGTCAAAGGGTGGCGACAACCCAAGTGTTCATCAATAGATGAACAGATACACAAAATATATATACATATAGTGAACATTATCTAGTCATAAAAAGGAATGAAGTTCTGACACAGGCTACAGCATGGATGAATTTAAAAATACTTAAGTGAGATAAGCTAGACACAAAAAGAAAAAAATAAGTGTGTATGATTCATATAAAAATATTTATATGAAATATCTAAAATAAGCAAATTCATAGAGACAGGAAGTATAGTAGAGGTTACCAGGTTCTGGGAGGAGGGTGGAATTGGGAATTATCACTTAATGAGTACAGAGTTTCGTTTGGGTTGATAAAATGTTCAAAACCTATGGTAGTAGTAATGATTATTCAGTATTGTGAATTTAATTAATGTCACTGAATTTTATACTCAAACATTGTTAAGATAACAATTTTTGTTATGCATATATGTATTTTACCATAATTATCAAGATAGTAAAATAACAAGAAAACCTCAAAGTATGTTTTTAAAAAACAATATCATTCTATCATCAAAAAAGTCTCCCAAATAGATGCTTTTCATTTGAAATATAAAATCCAAATTTCCTTATCTAAGCTTCCAAGCCCTTGTGTATTTCAGCTCTTGTCTTCTTCAAACTTAAGCCATTAACTGCTCTTATATCCATTACTTGAACATTTTAAGCTGATTGCCACTTTAAGATTTTTATCAGCTTTTTTGACAGTCTGCAAAGCTAGTGTATATTTATGCAATGAACAGATGTTGGCTTTTTCTATAAGCTTAATTCTATCACAGTTGGAAAGGTAATTGCAGAGTGTCATACTTAAAAACATGAATTCTGGAGCCAGACTACTAAGGTTTAAATCTAAGCCTCACAACATACTACCTGCATGACTTTGTAAGTTACTATGTCTCAATTTCCTTACATGTAGAATAAGAATAAAAATAAAACCTACCTAATGAGACCATTATGATTATAACATAACATATGTTGTGGGTATAACATTAATTACTGTAATGTAGTCCTCAGACTGATGTCTGGCTCATGGTAAATGTTACTAAGTGTATTCCATTTATTATTATTATTATTATTATTATTATTATTATTATTAATTAGTATTATATTTGCCTCAGAGTTATCTTACTTTCTTCCTCCTTCTTCCTGTTCCTTCCTTATCAAAAGAAAATAGTTTACATACGTAGCACGCAGTAATCCTCTCAATGGAGAAAATCTTCACACCTAGTTTTAAAGGATGTATCTCCATTGAGCTAAATCCAACATAGGAATTCCCTTTCTGCTTGACAGTGTTCGGTCTAGATGTAAATACATAATCCAGTTCTGGCCAAGAAGTCTTACTAAGAAGTTTTCTGGTGGGACACCTGGGTGGCTCAGTGGTTGAGCAACTGCCTTTGGCTCAGATCGTGATCCTGGGGTCCTGGGATGGACTCCCACATCGGACTCCCTGCAGGGAGCCTGCTTCTTCCTCTGCCTATGTCTCTGCCTGTCTCTATGTTTCTCATGAATAAATAAACAAAATCTTAAAAAAAAAAAAAAAAAAACGAAATTTCTTGTCATCACTCCAGGAAAGACTTGCATCATTAATAGAAAAAAATATATAGTTACAGGGAAAAAAAGGCTCTTTTTACATTGCTTTGTGTTTTCTGTCTTGAACAGAATTGTGGGGAGACATGATTTTGGAGTTTCAGCAACCCTCTTGCAACACCAGACCATTAGGAGGCAATTCTCCATGGTGCTTCTATTCTTACTGTGACAGCTTTTGTTTTAGACTATTTTTTTCAAGAATGTTTGCATGGCAAACAGTTTTGGAACTTACAAACAATATTTCCCTTGAATAAGAGGTCATATTTGTTTTCTGACAAGGATGATAAAGACAATGCCCTCCTTCAGTACGAAACTTGGGCATGTTTGCCAGCAGTCCACTTAGAAGATTTGGGACTTCCTACCTTGGGGCCACTCAGCTGTGGCACAACCTGAATGTGTGCAGAGCATCCATCAGAGCTGCTCCAGAGAGGCCCTGGGGGGTTTGTAGGACAAAGAGAACTGGTGTGAACATGAAGTTCATGCCACCTCCTATGCTAACACTGATTAAGTCCTCTGTAGAGACAGAGGATCCAACATTATTTACCATTTTTTATATGAAGCTATGGCAGGATAACTACAGTTAACCCTTCAACAATGCAGGAGGTTGGGAGTGCTGACCTCTGTACAGTCAAAAATCCATGTATAACTTTTGACTCCCCCCAAAACTGAACTACTGGTGGCCTACCATTGGCCAAAGGTCTTACTGAAACATAAACCATTAACCCATATTTTGTATGTGATATATATTATATGCTATATTCTAACAATCGAGTAAGAGAAAAGAATTATTAATAATCACAAGGAAGAAAAAATACACTTATAGTACTGTATTCATTGAAAAAAATCCATATGTAAGTGGACCCACACAGTTTAAATCTGTGTTGTTCAAAGGTCAACTGTACCTACTTTGCTAGCAAGGTAACATTTCAGACCTTTCCTAGTTCCTGACAA
The DNA here is from genome assembly GCF_053574225.1 of Canis aureus. NCBI lineage: Eukaryota > Metazoa > Chordata > Mammalia > Carnivora > Canidae > Canis > Canis aureus. Next base: position 15,684,721 of record NC_135648.1, read on the forward strand.
ACACAAGTTTAAGTATAAGAACCACCTTGCTGAAAACAGTAGAGAAAAATACAGGAAGGTCTTACTAAGCCACAGTACCAACCTTGGAGTATCTACCTCCAGGTTTATTACGTGATAAAAACACACCCACCCAAGAGGTACTTGGGTGGCTTAGTCAGTTAAGTGTCCTACACTTGTTTTCGGCTCAGGTCATGATCTCAGGGAGGTGAGATCAAGCCCCGTTGGGCTCTGTGTTCAGTGCAGAGTCTGCTTAAGACTCTCCCTCTCCCTCTGCACCTCCCTCCCCTCTAAAAAACAAACCCAAACATACACACACACACACACACACCTTAAAATATATCCCATTGATGAACACATCATATCTAAAATTATGAGAAATTTTTATGAGAGTCACTCATTGACACGAGGAAAGCAAATCATCATTTGCTGATTTGAGTACCAAGAAAAAAAAAAAAGATTAGAATATCTATTTGAAGAGATGTTCTTTTACTTACCTTCTCATATTTCCTGTAAAATCTATTATAGCTCAAGTTCAACTCTCAGGCAATTAGGAAATTAAAAAAAAAATCCTGGTCAAATATATTGAAGTACATCAGCAGAGGTTACCATACTTGAGAATATTTTTATTTTTAGTTTTTTTTTTAAAGAGTTTATTTATTTTTTCATGAGAGACACAGAGAGAAGCAGAGACATAGGCAGAGGGAGAAGCAGCCTCCACGCAGGAAGCCCAATGCAGGACTAGATCCCAGGACCCCGGAATCACAACCTGAGCCAAAGGCAGACACTCACTCAACCACTGAGCCACCCAGGAGTCCTGAGAATATTTTTAGTTCTTGAGAAGCAAATTCCTCCTCTTGTTACTAAGTCCTGTGATGCTAACCACTTCTGACTTCTTGGAAGTACCACAAACCAACAGATGCTTGTCACCTTTACAAATATGAAAACTGTTTTCTGTTACTCTGATATTCTTACTCCACCTTGCTATCCCAAAGAAGTTCTTTCTCTTCTTTTAAGTCTTAGGTCAACCTATTCTCTTTGTTTTGTCAAATAATTCCCAGCCCGAATTATCTGCTTCTCCTGCTCCTTTTCACTGTTATTTCACAAACACTCATGTTTTCATCCCATGTGTGTCACGTTGTAAGTTGTACATACACCTCTCTCCCCCATCACATTTTGCCTTGCTTTAGAATTTTGCCTGCGTTGTATACATTTGTCTACTCCCACTCATCTCTTCATTAAACAAATAGTTACTAAGGAACTGCTATGTGGTAGCCACTGTTTTTGCTATGGGAATATTGCTGTACAAAAGTCACATTGAGGCATTTCCTCTGTAGAAATAACCTTCTGGTGAGAGAGACAGAGTAAAAACAGTCAGTGGAGAAATACAAAAGCAAAATAAGCAGCTTCAGATTAGTGCACTGAAGAACAAATGCAAAATAATTTTGAAATAAAAAGTAATGAAAAAATCCAATTTAGATATAACAGCCAAGAAATGCTTTTTCTGAGAAAGTGACATTGCATTGCTGACTTGAAAGGTGAGAATGAGGTGGTCATGAGAAAGGCCAAGAAACATACTCCAAAAGAGATAAACAGCGGAAAGGCTTGGGAAGGGTGATAAAAAAAAGATCAGAGAGATGGAGAGACCAGCTTCATAAAGAAATATGTGTGTCACGGTAAGGGATTTAGAATTTGTTCCAAAAACAATGGAACAAAAATCGCTGAATATTTTTATTCAAAGGATTGATGTAATCTAATTTACATTGCTGAGAAATCTGGCTGACTACTGTGAGCGAATTTACTGAGCCCTGCTGGATGTGTGGAAAAATTGTTCAGATTAAATATTATGGTATCTTTGAAGAATGCTGAAGTATGGCATGCAGCAAGTGGATGGACTAGAAATTAAAAGTGTTAATGGACTGAATGTGGCTAATGAGGGGGGAAAGGGGTATTGGGAGTAATCCATAGGTTTTGAAATTGAGCAAGTAGCCAACTGATGGTGAGGAAATGGGAGGAAGCTGAATTTTTGGAGGAATATCAAGAACTCCATTTTCAACATGCTAATTTTGAGACAGCCATTTAATATCCAAAATTAGATGTCAAAAAAGTAGATGGATATTAGAATCCGGATGGATTTCTGAAGAGATTTGGACTGAAGACACAAATATTATGTATCTGTATCAGTAAATACTTGTGGATGGTACTGAATGAGATTCTTCGGAAAGAGGACAGAAATTTGAGGCAAGGAAACATTTAAATGAAGAGTATTAGATCATTTATGGTCAATTAAAACATCTCCAATAAAACCATATCAAGAAGCAATCTTATCAAGTAACATACACTAAAATCTTGAAGTAGGATGTGCTTCTAAGTTTTTGAATTCACCATTTCAAAGATGTTGACTTGACAATCCTTAAAAATTGTTGTTATAATTTACCTACTTACAGATAACAAAACTGATCATCATGGAGAAAAAACAACTCGTGCATGGTTGCATAATTAGTAAAGAAAACAAAGAAGCCGGGCATTAAAGTCTAAGCTCATTTTTTTCACATCACTCTATCATAAAAAATATATTTAATTTTCCTCATTATGATATTACAAGTCCACCAAGTTAGACTGGTAAGTCCAGTTATCCTCATTTTCTTATCAATGAAAAATATGAGTCTCAAAAATATTTGATAATTTGTTCAAAGTCACACTGATAATTAGTAGAGTCATGGCTCGAGTTCAAGTCTCAATTCTTACACTCTTCTTACACTCTTGGTCCCATTCTAAAAAGAATCTTTACATTTCTTCATTTACCTGTTTCTTTTTTCTTAAGCATTTATTTATTTATTGAGAGCAAGCAAAGCATGAGTGTGGGGAGGGGCAGAGGGAGAGGGAGAGAATCTCAAGCAGACTCTGCAGGCATCACAGAGTCCTACATGGGGCTTGTCCTCACCAGACTGAGACCAGGACCTTAGCCAAAATCAAGAATCGGATGCTTAATCAACGGAGCCACCCAGATGCCCCTAAATTTATTATTTAAAAAACTCTAAGTATGTTAGTCTAAGTTCCTCATTTTGGCTATACTTTGCTTCCTTGACATTTTCTTCCACCAAGAAAGCATTGGCAATACACATAAAGCTCTCCCTATCTGTGGCAGTACAGGCTTTCAGGGAACCCAACAGGTTCGATGCAGGACTCGATCCCAGAACCTCAGGATCATGACCTGAGCTGAAGGCAGATGAGCAACCACTGAGTCACCCAGGTGATATGACTACTTTGGCTTTTTAAGGGGAAATAAAGTTGAAGGAAATATAAGCATGTACCTGTGTTTCTTATCTCTATTTTTAAACTTTGAACTAACTTTACAGGATCTTTAAAATTTTAATTGGTAACACATGTATATCCTGATGACCTTGAATTTTCCTTTTAGCCCAAATCACATAAAAATATTCAAAAACTTCTACCAGAGATTCATTAATTATCAAATAATAATAATGTAAATGAATGGTAGTGAATAGCACATTTTTCATTAAATCTACTAACTAATTCTCATTCATGTTCCAACCCAATTTCATTCAACACACACTGATATTTTATTGGTCTTAGGCATTTGGATCAGTACTTATTTCCTAGACTATTTCAATATTCTTTTCCTTTTCATAAAGATAATTTGTGGAAATTAACTTTTCAGATTTTATATGGTAATTTCCTCGTTAAAAAGTTTTATATTGAGCTTAACTCCTCTGAGCAAAGCTTATGATGTGTAAATTTGAAAGTAAAAAGGCACAAATAATGAGTAGTTTCAGAAAATTATATGTGCACATGTAAAACATAGATGCACGTAAAGCATAAGGCCATTTATACCTTGTAGAGAACATGTGACAATTCTTTCTCTTTAGTATTATCTCTCTTGTTTTAAAATGTAATATTTTTGTCTGCTTCGGGAAATCTAAAAACATTCATTACCATGAACCTTCTAGTTCATTTTCACCTTTTAATTGACATGAAATATAAAACTGAAAAACAAAAACAAAAACAAAATCCCAAGATGCATGTACATACTTCTAAAGAATCTTGAGGGTTTTTTTTAATCCTCTCAACTTTTCCTAATTACTTCATACTTAGAAATCCCGTCACATCTTTCCTTGTCTACACAACTGGGATTTACATTCTCCCTCTTAATACACCATCACAAATGAAAACATTGTTTTTGGTTCCAACTGCATATTCAATAGCTGCTGAGGAAATAAGAAATGTGTACTCATTTAATGAGTCTTCACACACTCAGACTTCAACTTGGTAGTGTAACAAACTGAAAAAAAAAAAATCCCAAACTATAAAGTTCTACAAAAGATCACTCTGAGCCAAGAATGAATTTTTTTAGAGAAGAGGAGAGTAGGGCACTAATTCCTTAATCTTCCTGAGAAAATGACAGTCTAACTTCAGCAAATACTAAAGCAAAGTACATATTTATTAAACTTTTTGTCCTTTCGGAATATGCCATTCAAAGTTGTCCTTTGTCAATTCAAATGTCCTTCTGATGAATTTCATCTGCTCTCAAATATTAAAAATTCCCTTCTAGTATATATTTCCTTTAATTAATTTACCGGCCACTGAACTGGCCAGAGCACAGTTCTAAGAGGCCTGTTTAGGGTGTGAGATCCAAATAAAAGTGCCTAGTTATGGACCTTGGGGTTCAAGCCATGTAAATGAGTTACCCAATCCAATCTGGGAGGAGCAAATGCTGCAGTCATTTCAATTCACTGCGGTCATGTCGACCCAGCCTCATTCTAAATTTCCTCAAGTGCTTTCATCACATGGGTTTGGCGAATTGACAACTCAGAATAGATACAGTATTGATCTGTGTCTTCTCAGTGGTGCAGGTGGAACAAGGATATGAAAGGAGGCCCTTGAAGTTAGTATATTGGCACGCGTCCATTCCTGGATGTATTTTTTTCTTCTCTATTCATCTCAGGGAAATATCTAACTGGGTACTTTGTATGAGGTCATTCACAAAGTAATTCTCTGGTTGTTTTTTTTTTTTTTTTCTTTTTTTTTTTTTACATTTTTAGTGGGCCATTAGATTCAGGAGAATCTAAATTTCTTGTTCTTGTATTAAAATAACAATAAAACCTGATTTCTGATTCATGGAAGACATTATCTGTCACCTTTAGATTGTAATGCTGCAGGATTTGATAATTATGAGCACCTACAGAAATAAATGTCATGATTAAGTTCCAACATTAAATGTCCCTTGTAAAAGCATAGTAGTCAGTGTAAACATCTCCCACTTAACAAGAACTATTGTCTGATTTTTGGATATTTCGTCCTGACTCCTTAAAGATTTCCAGAAAATAATGAACTGTATGCCAATTATGTGAGATTCATGTCCATTGGTACTTTTAGCATGTATTTTATAGTATTAGAGAGTAATCATCTTTTGTTAGTGACCAAAATAAAGCATGAATAATGAAATTAATTTAAATCATAAGCCCTGGGAATAAGTCCTAGCTATGCCATTTTACAACCTATTCAACCTGGAAAAGTTACTCAGCATTTCCAGATCTTATTTTTCTTCACCTACACAGTGAGAAGAACACTAACTTCAAAGGATTATGTAACACATTAATATTTGTGAAAAGTACTTAAATTATGAAATGTTAATAAAATATTAATTATTATTGATTCTTATAACAAGTGTTTTCACATTCTCCCAAATTATACAGACATTAAAAGTAATACTCCCTATGGATTATGAAGGGATTATTAGGAGCTGGTTGTTGTTATGAGCATGCTACATGTATTAACTCATGTAATCACTACAATAAGCTCGTGAAATAATTATTATAACTATTAAAAGTATCCAAATGAGAGTATTGAGGCACTGAGCAATTGAATAACATCACACATCTAGTAAATAATGAGATCAAGATTCAAATCTCAGGCAATCTACATCCAGGGTCTTTATTATTAATGTAATCATTGTCCTTCCATGCCTTTCCATTATGTAATAATTTGCAAAATAAAATTACATTTCCTAAAATGAAAGATTTCTTTGCATTACTTCTCTTCTATATTTTGTTATATAAAAACACAACAAAATCTAAGGCCAAGCCCCTCATTGGTTAGCAATTCCAAGGTGCCAGGCAGCATTCCAACTATAATTAGGGTTTCAATATAGAATCGGTGTTATTATGTAGAAAAAGAAATTCATTTTCTAAAGTATGGTTATGATATGTGAAATAAAAGGTAAAGATTTCAAATAGCAAATGTTAAAAATATTTGTGTATCGGGGCGCTTGTGTGGTTCAGTAAGTTAAATCGCTGCCTTCAGCTCAAGGCATGATCCCAGTGTCCTGGGATCAAGCCTCACATCAGGCTCCCTGATCAGTTAGGAGTCTGCTTCTCCTCTCACTCTGCTGCTCCCCCCTCCCCCGCTTCTGCTATGTAGCTTGCACTCTCTCTCAAATAAAATAAATAAATACATACATACACACATACATACATACAATTTTTTAAAAATGTGTTGTAAATGGCAAGATTTAAATCTTTTTTATGGCTGAGTAATATTCTAGTGTGTGTGTGTGTGTGTGTGTGTGTGTGTAAATACCACATCGTCTATATCGATTCACATGAAGTCTTACTATTTGCAATGACAAGGATGGAGCTAGAGTACATTATGCTAACCAGAATTAGTCGGTCAGGAAAAAAAAAATGAATGTCATACGATTTCACTCGTGAAATTTAAGAAACAAAACAAATGAGCAGGGGAGGTAAAAGAGAGAGAGCGTGCGAGAGAGAGAGGCAAACCAGGAAACAGACTTTTAACTGTAGACAACTGATGGTTACCAGAGGGGATGGGGGTGAGAAGATCTTTTAAATAGTGATAGGGATTAAGAAGTACACTTGTGATGAGCATCATGTACGTATGGGTGTTGAATCACTAAATCATACACCTGAAACTAATACTATATTGTGTGTTAACTAACTGAAACTTAATACTTAAAAAATACTTGATAATTAAACAATGTTCAAAGTGAGGTTTCTGACAAAGAAGGAAGCACAATGTAAATTATCTAATCTATATCATTGGGAAATATCAGTATCAAGATTTTAGTCATTTTTGTTACATATATAATCCTCAGATAATGAAAAACACTTGTATGTAGCTACTCCTTTCCATACGTTGGCAAACGAAGATCATCCGAGTTCAACAGAAATCTCTAAGTGAATACATTTCCTTTAGGTTAATAGTGGAATGCTAGTTTGAAGGCAACATCTAACCTGCTCTTCCCCTTAAACTGATACATTACACATCAGTATTGGTTTGCTGGCCTCTAACTTTCTGGTAAATTAAACCCTTACTTCTTATATAATCAATCATAGAACTTTTCTGTTGGAGAGGCCTAGGAACATTGGTGTCTTTAATCAGTTTGGAGACTGTAAGAGTCAGGGACTCTCTTTAAACACAAGTAGCTACTTCAACACTGAAATGGTCACCTCATTAGCATAAGAAAATGTGCAATATCATATCATTCCACATTATTTTACTGATGGAAAACTTTGGCTCTGAATTCCATTTGCATCACTTTACCATTACTTCCATTTGTGAACTTTTATTTTTGAGCATTTTATTAATATAGGATTATGTATATGTAGCCATCGAAGTTGAATCTTTAAAAAAACAACTATACCTAAGTTTTATATAAGATAGCAGGAAAAAACTTCATTTCTGCAAGAGTAAATCCTAGGACATAAATTAGTTATAGATCTTTTCTGGGAAAACCAAACTTTAAATGTTATTTCTTTCCTTAAGTAATGAAAAATGAAAACTCTGATATATATCAATGAAATTAAATGTGTTTTGCTATTGTAAAGTTTTAATGGGCTCTGGAGAGAAATTTCATATGTATATCAAACTATAAAAAACTATAAATATTTTATGTATTACATTTCCTAAAATGAAAAATTTCTTTGCATTACTTCTCTTCTATATTTTGTTAGATAAAAACACAACAAAATCTAAGGCCAAACACTTTCGGGTGCACAGTCAATAGAAATGAGATCATTTGCACAAATATAAGTGTAAAAATACTAGCTCTTAGTTTTAAGACACTCTTCTAAGCTTTTTCTGACCCTCTTTTACTTTACCCAGTCCTCAACTCTGGGAAGCTGTATTGTCACTACTCCTTTAAAAATAAGCAACTGGAAGCTTTCAGGATCTAAGTAACTCACTTACCAAATCACTGTTCCATGGAGCACCCTGGATTAAAGTTTAGGGCACCACTATATATCATAGTGGCTATAATTTTATAATGGATATATTTATCAGCTTTGTTTAAAATATAAAAAATATTTAGAAAAAAGTTAAGAGTTTGATAAAATAATGACTTATCCTTTAAGTATAAATTATTCACTTAATTATTGCTATGGGTCTATTCTCTTTGGCACGGGAATGTGTACAAGGTATTTTTAAATACTTTATTATTTATTTATTTATTTATTTATTTATTTATTTATTTATACATTTTTATTTATTTATCCAGAGAGAGAGGCAGAGACACAGGCTCCCCACAGGGAGCCTGACGTGGGACTCAATCCCAGGACCCTGGGATCACGACTTGAACAGAGGGCAGATGTGTAGCCACTGAGTCACCCAGCTGCCCAAGGTATGTTTTTAAGTAAAGAAAAAAGATCAAGGTTTAAAAGCATTTATGTAATAAGAATAAAGGGATTTTTTAATGTCTAAATAAAGATATATATTAAAAATTGAAAATATACAGCTAAAAATACGTAAAGTAATTTCATCTGGTGATGAGATTATATATGGTTTCAGTTTTACATTGATCTCCTTAGACTGATTTGCAAGGAGACAATACAGCCTAGTAGATAGGTGCAGATGCTCTGGGGTCAGATGCCTTAGGTGACATATCAACTCTTTGAGTGTTGATGACTAGTTGAAGAATTACTATACTACCTTAAGCCTCAGTTTCCTTTTCTGTAAAATGGAGATGTTTAGTTTAGATCTATAGTTTAGTTTTACTCTGGGTTAAATGACTGACTATCCAAGTAAGGAGCTTACAACTCACATCAGCCCATATTTGCTCGCCATTTCTTAAATATGCTAATAGAAGAAAAAGATTTATTATGTCTTTATTCTCTAAGTATACCATAATTAACATTCTTACTCATTTAAGGTGAGAAAAAAATCAGAACTAATCATTATGAATTTGTAAGTGCTTTGCAAATACCAGCATCACCAACAAGAAATATCATCTCTTAGCATGAAGAATCACTAGTATTCTGTGTAGACATTTCTAATAGATAGGTACAGACCTCATCTCTTCTGCTGTCAATAAATTACAGAAGACAATTAATGTATGCGTATCAGGTTTGGATATGACATCTAGTTTAAAACCACAACTGTTTTATTTGATTGCTGACTCAAGAATGAGAATAAATTGGGAAGTCAAAATCAGTTGAAACAAAATGATGATATTTAATAAGGACAAATGCAAATTTATAAATAAAATTTCTGGGAATCAATAGTAAAAGTTAAAGGATGGAAGAAACTTGGCTTGAAAACAGTTCATATGCCAAGGATCTGGGGATTTTCAGTTAATCAAAGCAAATAATATGACAAGCTAGCAGAAGCTAATTTAATCCCAGGCAGCATTAATAGAGTTATAGTGCGCTTATCATGGGAATTGATAAGCTCACTATACTCTGCACTGTCAAAATGAATTTGGAACACTGTTTAATTTTGGATACTAAAATTTAAGAAGGGCAATGAAAATGAGAGACCATCCAGAAAGGTTAAAGATGAGGATGTCTGTAATTGAAATTGTATGAGAATTCTTGAAGAAACTACAATGTGGAGAGTGAGTTTGACTTGCAGGACACCATATTTTCCTTGTTACCCTGCTTACTGGCTGCTTGTTCTTTGTCTCATTCATTAGTCTCATTTGTTTGCTTGTTCTCATCCCACAATCTCTAAGCGATGCAATGCTTCAAGCTTAGCCTTCACCTTTTTTTTTTTTTTTTTCTGTTGACATTAACCTCCTTGATACTCCATCCAGCTTCACAGCTTTAAATGCCACTATTTATGATAACTCACAGGTTGCTATCTTCAGCCTAGATTTCTTTGCTGAACTTTATGCTACAATACTTAAACTATCTTCTGGACATTGTTACTTGGCAGTCTACTAAATCTTAAACTCAATAAATTCAAAACTAAACTCTAGATTTTCTTGCCCCAAACATAATTATTCTAAATAATAATTTCCCCTCTTCCTAATAAATGACAACTTCATCATTGCTGTGGCTTAAACAAAGTAGTGTCATCCTTGACAATTCTCTCTTTCTAACATTACCTCTAATTCATCAACACCTTCACAGTTGTATGCATGAGGTAGTCACTTCTCACCATTTCCAAGATATACCTTGGTACAAATCACCTTCATCTTTCATATGGATAAATACAAGAGTCTGAACTTCTTGATTTGACCTCTGCACACTGAAGTCACTTCTCAACACAATGGTCAAAGTAGTACTTTAAAATAAAATAATATATATATATATATATATATGTGTGTGTGTGTGTGTGTGTGTGTGTGTATGTTTACACTTACATGCTGGTGCATTAATTATATGCATATAATTAACAGCTGACTGACAAGTAAATACGAAATAAACATTCCCTAAGTAAAAAATTCTCCTTAACCATAAATGTGCAAATATAGTCCAAATAAACATACTTTAACATAAATCATAAATGAATTATTTCTTTAAGTTGCCATTAAAAACAAATAATAAAATATCTTCCCTTTATGAAACATTGTAATATTTCAGGTGATGTAGTAAGTGACCACATACTTCAGTATTCATGAAGGATGGAAGACTTATTCCATTTGTTAGTTGACAATATATTCTGAGTTCCTGTTATATTCTAGACACTATAGGGTATTCTGTTGATTTATATTCCCTAAAATTATATGTCTAAGTCCTAGCCACTAGGACCTGTGAATGAAACCTTATTTGAAAATAGTCTTTGGAGGGCAGCCCGGGTAGCTCAGCTGTTTAGTGCCACATTCAGCCCAGGGCCTGATCCTGGAGTCCTGGGATCGAGTCCCACATCAGGCTCCCTGAATGGAGCCTGCTTCTCCCTCTGCCTGTGTCTCTGCCTCTCTCTCTCTGTGTCTCTCATGAATAAATAAATAAGAATCTTAAAAAAAAAGAAAATAGTCTTTGGAAATGATATTATACTAGATTAGTTGAGTCCAAGGATTGGTATCCTCATAAAAGAACTTAGAAACAAAGACATGTAGGGAAATTGCCATGTGATGAGAGAAGTAGAGATACACCTACAAGCCAAGGTACATCAAAGATTGCCGGCAACTACCAGAAGCTATGAAGAGATAAGTAAAGGTCTCCTCCTCAGGTCTCCTCCTCAGTGAGCATGGGCCTACTGATATCTTGATTTTGGACTTCTACTCTTGAGAACTGTAAGTCCATGAATTTCAATTTTTTATGTCACCCAGTTTGTGATAACTTGTTACAATAGCCCTAGGAAACTAATATGACTATGTACTGCTAAGAATGGCAAGAAATCAGAATCACTATGCTTTATAAATAAGTTTATATATAGACTGTAGTCTAGCGGGAAAATCCATTGAAGATTCACATTACAATCATGCAACAGTTCTATGAAGATATACAGGATGTTATGAGATTATATGTCTAGAAGGTAGTAGGAAAGACTTTCCTGAAATGAACATTCTAAGCAGGCTGTATATTATTTATTAAATGTAGCAGGGTACTAGGCACAGAAGTCAATGTTGAACGAATGCTTGAATGGATAATGAATGAATGTGTTAATGTATAAAGTAGAAATAAGGAAAAGTGGGTCTAAAAGAATATTTGAGACAAAAAGAACATTGTGTACCAGGCAAAATTCTGTTTGGCACAAAACAAAAAGGAAAAAAAATTAAATACAAAATGAAACGTTATAATAAATATTTCATCATATTTTTCTCAATTATGAGGTTGTATGAGTAGCCAAGATCTGACATGCTTGTACATGATACAATCCTCACCAAAAAAAGCAAAAATAAATTTAAAACTACATGTGGAGATCACTCCTTCCTGTCCATTCCCTTTATTCCCCCATGTCTTCTTCCTAACAGAATCCTAATTTTCATCAAATATCCAACCATATATTGTATGGTTCATGAATCTTAAAAAAAACTCCTATCCTTAAGAATAGATTTTGATAAACCGACACCGTTATTATACCTTGCAAATAACTGGGTTAAGAACCAAGGTTTTAGGCTAACTGGTGGCCAACATGTCAAAATTACTATCATCAAGGGAAATTACATAGCACTTAATTTGACCCAATCATATGGATGTGAAGGACTTTATTTTATGAATTGGAAGAGATATTTTCCTTTCTTCTGGGAAAATAAAACTGCAAGCTTAAATCATACCATTTCATCTTGATCATTTCCTTTTCTTTGAAGCATTAATAAGGCTTCAATAAATGGAAAAATATATTATTTTATAATGTAATATATATTATTCTTATTTACCACATAATACATAATATACACTATAACTGAAATGAACCGATTGACCATTAATTTCAGGAATGTGGAAATTCTTGGAGAACTTGATAAGATCACTCAATGGTACATTAAGTCAAACTCTAATCTGGATGGATGCAAGAAAAAAAGAAAAAGAAATACTGGCAAAAAAATGTATATAAATTTCTTTTGATGAGTTTTACTATTTAAAAGTGTAGAAAAATACTCATGAGTCAAGGGTCAAGAATTTTTGTTGTTGTTGTTGTTAATTGATAGAGGTGATAATAGCTTGCTGAAACACTGATAAAAATGTTCCTGTAGAGATGAGAAAGACTTCTTGAAACAATTTTTTCAAAGGAAGGGGATATGGATTATTCATTTCTAAAACTGTATTGCCTCACAGTAGTGTCTCAAAATAGATACCTAATAAACTGTATGTTGCATTCCATTTGCTGATACATAATTGTTAGTCTATACTCAATATGATTAGCATTTCAATTTGAATTAGAAAGAGCATTTATATTATGTTGACAGTACTATGATAGCAACTTGTCATCATGATAAATAGCTAGTCTTAGATTAGCCATTAGAAAACAAACAATTTTATATTATATAGAACAATAAATTTTAAAATAGCTCTATTTAAATAGAAACTTGAAAGGAGTAAATTGACTTTTTAAAAACCTTATAGGTTTCTTAGGGAGTATAAGAAATAGAAATGTTCCTTTTAGTCACTTTTTCTCCAGGAACTAAGGCTTCCTGTGGTGATCTACAGGTAGGAAATGATTGAGCTGTAACTTAAATTTAATCTACTAATGTTAGATAACACCGTTTGCCAGATTCTTAGGGTCAACGATAGAGACCAAAACATGTCTATCTTCATCACTTTAAGCATTAAAGACAGTTAACTTTATCACTTTACACTACTACATACTTGAAGTAGGACAGACACTACTAATTAATTTTCAGAAGCCATCCCCTTCCGTTGTACAATATTTCACTGGGAATGGTAATGTGTGCATAACCCTAATCTTCAATGCACTGCCATTTTACTTCGTTAGCACAGCAGATGTTATGAAGTTAAAAACAGAATAAGAGATTAGTTTGGTCAAACATCCTAAACTTTGTAATTAAAAAGACTCTTCAGGAGATTAGCCTCAAAAATCTTTTGGTGCCAGATGATTAATACGCCTCTTAAAGTGGGCTTTAAAGTTATATTGTGTTCTGCACACTTTCATAATATAAAGATGAGATTAAAATAATAATATCTTAATAAATAATAACAAACTGGACTCTACAGTCATAATCATTGCAATAGTAATGATAATAAAATTAATAATAATAATAATAATAATAATGTCTAAAACACTCAGTCTCCTTACTATAGGCTAGGGGACCAGGAACACAGTGACACATGCAGAGCTTATGTGAGGTAGATGCTATTATTATTATCAATTTGATGATGCAAAAAGCTCAAATTTTAAAGAGTGAGGTAACTGAGTAAGGTTACCCAGCTCAAAAATAGTAGGATTGGAATTCTCAAGCAGTCTGTCTCTTGCGCATATTGCATTATATTGTGGTACAGGTAAGGGCAGCACATATTTAAAAGGATTTCCCTGAAAAGCTCACTTTTGATCCTTCCCAATACAAATGTTTCTTAAAAGAAAAGTAAGATCCCTCAATTTATACCTTACATTTACTTGGCACTTGCAAATATTTTGTCAGACTAAGAATGAAAAATTTCAAATCTCCATCTCCAATAGAGTCATACCTATACCCAATTCCATTGCTATACCATACCTGGATACATTGTAGAGAAAAAAAAAAATCTCACTTCTCATAGAAAAAAAGAAAAAGAAAGAAAGAAAGAGGGTAATTTGGGAATCAGAAAAACAAAGTAATTCATACTTTCTTTGACCTAAGTTTTATGACTTTTAAATTGTTTGTATTGTCTTAAAAATGCTCTTAATGTAATGAAATGCTTGTGTTAGATTAAATTACTTTGAGTTTCTTACTGTATCCCTACTGTATATTGTTTGTAGTTGTGAACAGGCTGAAATCACAGGATTGGGAATGGAACATGTCTAAATAAAAAATTACCCAGGGTGCCTGGGTGGCTCAGTCAGTTGAGCAACCAACTCTTCATTTCAGCTTAGGCTATGATCTCAGGGTCCTGAGATCAAGCCCAGCATCAGACTCTGCACTCAGCATAGTCTGCTTGAGTTTCTCTCCCTCTCCTGCTGCCCCTCCCCCTGCTCATGCTCTCTCTTTCTCTCAAATAAATAAAGTCTTTTAAAAAATTATCCATGTTCATAGTATCTAGTTTTCAAGAGCTGAAATCTCTTTGATTATAATATTAGGATAATATTGTAGTTAATACATAGTTCTAATTTTGTTTTATTTTCCTTGAACATTAACTGAGGGGCTCTAGAAAACATTCTATGAGCACTGAGTATTTTAAACACATATATATGCATATATGTGTTTGCATTTATATAATATTCATACATATTGTGTGTGTCAAAGGACCAGTAAGTGTGATTAGGATGACTACAAAATTCTCCTAAGATCAGGGTAGGAAGGGGTATTACTTAAGTCAACCCAAGTTATCAATTGATGATGGCCTTCTGACTTAGGTGCAATTCTAAGGATAATAAGGAGACTAGGTCTGATGGGAAAGAGAGACCTTCCTGGGGACAAAAGGGAACACAGTAGCACATATGAATAAGCACAAAATTTTTATTCTTTCAGACTTAGCACAAAGCCTTGCTAATATTTTTAATAAAGCAATAGGCATTAAGAAAATTCTAGGCATATAAAGTCACATCCTTCTGTATTCCCTTCTAATTATCTAGTAAAATCATATTCTTAAAGGAGGAATTCAAAATATACTATAGATTAATTTTCTTATATATATAGTTCACATCTCAGAACTATTAAATCTAAAAGCATGTTGAAAAACCTTGAGTGCATGTATTACTCTGAAAATGGTTGCTAAAATTTGCATTTGATTATGCTAAAATGGATGTTATGGCTAGTTTTGTGCACTCACTGCAGAATTTCAGTTTTAAGAAGTCTTTTAATGTATCTACATGCCCTAGAGCTAAGCCAAGGGAATACGAAATAAATAGAGAAACATAGTTTCAGTATTTTATTTTAAAATTTCCCTCTACATTAAAACTAATATTTTTGCTTGTGAAATTACTAAATGGCCAGTATTCCATTCTTTTTAACTCAAGCTTAATCCATACAAAATATTTAACATCAATTCTGTTGTATTTTGAATTTCTTATCAGTTAGGCAAGTGAAGTATTGTAGGTAAATTGCTCATCATAATTTGGTACTTGATTCAAAGAAACAAATTAAGCCAAGAAACATGCACGTGATTTAAACAAGTGTCAAGCCTTTCACATCTATAACATTTTATAATACTTTAAAATATTTCCCTCTCTCTTTACTTAAGATTATTTAGTCTTATTATTATGGAGTATTTAATGAGTTCTCTGAGCAAAATATAATTTTCTTTTTAATAAAAATGGAATTTTTAAATAGAGTAGCACAATTAAAATGTCATTATTTCCAGTAACACTGATTTCAGCTGGCAATGGGTTCCTTGTACTCTTTTTAAAATTCCTAATTCTCTTTTCTATAGAGAATATGCCCATAAAAAGCAAAATCCCTAAATTTATATTATTGCAAACTATGCTGGTTTCTTTAATCAGAATATTTCAAATAGTAATCTCAGAGGCCCTATTCTTCTCTTAAATTAGGTAGTTAAAATATCATAGGTCTCTTATTATAGAAAGAGATATGAAAACTAAAATAGCAAAGAAAATTAAGAAACACATTTTAATTAAAGGTAAGAAGAAACTGTGTTGTTACCCATATTTCTTTTTTCAAATATTATATTCTGTGTTCGCTATTAATGTTTACAATTTTGTGTAAATTATATTCATTCAAATATTTATTTTATACAAAGATTCATATACTTAGAAAATATATGCTATGGGCATACACCTGAGTTACAGGGTTAAATGATGGGATAGTGGAGAGCCTCTCCTGAAAAACCTTTCAGCTTTTGGAAAGGGAAAGGCACCTGAATGAATGCAGAATTACACCGTTGCAAAGAGAGGTCTTTATAGCATGTTTGTTTTTATTTTTTTAAGATGTTATTTATTTATTTGAAAGAGAATGAGTGAGAGAGAGCAGGAGCAAGGGGAGGGGCAAAGGGAGAAGCAGACTACCAGGGGAAGCAGGGAGCCAGAGGTAGGACTGGATCCCAGGACCCTGGGAACATGACCTGAATGGAAGGCAGAGACTTAACTGAGCCACTCAGGAGCTCCTGCATGTTTAGAATGTGTTACTTTTAAAGCAGAGATTTACTGGGGCGCCCAGGTGACTCAGTTGAGTGTCAGACTCGGTTTTGGCTAAGGTCTGGATCTTGGGATCTCCAGATTCAGCCCCTCCTGGGGCGCTGAGCTCAGCAGGATATCTGCTTCCTCCTACTACCTCTCCCTTTGCCCCTCTCTCTGTTTCCCCTTTTTCTCTCTCCCTCTCTCTCTAACATAAGTACATAAATAAATCTTTAAAAGCAGAGATTTATCAAAACCACTGGACAAGATTTTGTAAAATCAAAGTATACTGTGATGTTTGTAGTAATCTTGTATATCAATGGCTTACAAGCATTTACTTATTTTTCTTGTAATTTGTCAGAAATTGCTATGTGTTACCATGAGTAAAAATTAATCAAAATTATACTCTGAATTCTACATGCATGCATTATTAGGCTATCACTGAGAATAAAGTAAGATGTGGCCTTCTCTATGTGTGATTTTTTTCTAAATCTAATTGCTTAATGTAAGGAAAAACATGTATTGGGAGTCTGCTATTTGTCATATATTATGGTTTGAAAATAGCAGTTTACATAGTATGGCTCACAAAAGGAAAAAAATAATTTCAACAGAAAATAAAACTTCCATTTAATTGTGCTTTTTAAACAATTCAATTATTTATTGAAACTATTAAATTGTTTATCCAATTTTTCTGATATATTTCAATTAAATACACCATTGCTTTCATTCTCAGTGCTTAGCCTTTGCTCCTAGTAAACGTTTAAAAAATATGTCAAATTAAGACAAGAATAATGTTGCATGTAAGTGATGAATCACAAAATTCTACTACCGAAACTAATATTGCACTATATGTTACCTAACTAGAATTTAAATAAAAACATAAAAAAGAAAAAAACTAAAAAATTTGAAGGAGAAATAAATTAAAACTTAAGAAATACATATTTATAATATATACTTGTTCTATATGGTACTATATATAGTCCTTTTCAGTATTTAAACATTTCTCTTTAAATATATCTCCTGATTCTGTAGGCACAAAGGTTTCACTTTTGCTTTTCTTTTAATCCCCTTCAAAACAAAGAGGCTGTATGACTTTCATAACCAGTTGGAGGCAGAGGATAGATGAAGGTTCAATATGCAGCAGCTGCTGTGTTTGCCACTAGGAACTAAAGTTCAGGTGCTCCTTCTCCTTGGAGAACATGGTCTTTATCTTCTACCTTTGGACTCTAAATTTAGATCCATTTTGGCTTTTTCATTTGAGTCTGACCTTCTGACATTCCACTTCTCATCCCTCTGCAGCCCCTTAACATGACAAGCGGTACTTACCAATTGCAAGCCATGGGGAGCCAAGAACAATACCCCAGGTTCATCTAAGCATATTCCTCTTCTACTGTCACCCAGACACCCACGTCATGTTGGAATTGTTCTTTGATAGGCTTCCAGCCCTCCCCAGAAACCAGTGAAGTGAATTCTAGCTCTCTCCCTCCCCATTTTCTCATCTCCCCATACATTTGGATTTAGGCATTGGGCTTATCCACCCCACCCTTAATTACCCCTACCAATAGGCTGGAAACAATGAGTTTGCCATGTTTCATTTCCTTCATGCCATATCCTAATTCTCTCTACACTCAGAATACAATGAAACTATCTGATCTAATTATAATCTAAATATTGTATTCCCTGAGTCAGCAAGTTTGGAACCCCACTGAATATCTGTTTGGAGTTTGAATATAAGGATTGAATTAAGGCAATAATTAATTATCTGTGTGAGTAATCTATAACTGAATTTAATTATTAAAATTCTCCCCACAATTTTCTAAGAAAATGGTCTCATGAAAAGGAAGAGGGAAATACTATTTTAATAATGAATAATGATACATCAAAAATAATTTACTACATTTTCAGAATCATTCTTTTAATGGATGAGATGATTTTTATAACTTTTTCCAAGAAGAGAAAATGAATATATGAATCTGTCAAATTTTGCTGAAATGACACTACAGTATGGGATTAATATCTTGTTCAGTGCAGATTTTATTTTTTAGAGAAAATTTGCCTGGGACCTATGTTAAAAGGAGGTATGGCTTTTATTTAGTTACAAAAACAAATTTGACTTCATTTTGAAATATTCATATCAATCAAACCACAGTTTTAAAAATATCACATAAATTCAAACAACCAAAAGTCATGTATTTTTTTTCTCAGTGAAAAATTTTAGAGGATAGACAAATCATCCTATAATTAACACTCCACTTAAGTTCACATTAACATTTGAGTGAGAGAGAGAGAGAGATAGAAGGAGAGAGGGAGAGAAAGAGAGATCCAATTTGTGTTAATAAAGAGGCTAACTAAAAAGCATAATTTTATTTAAAATAATATTTTTCCGTTAATTTTCTGAAATACAGTTAAGTCTAAATGGAAAAACAGTTCACATTTATTGGACACCTACAGTATGCTCTGCACAGAGTTTTACATTTACATTTTATTCTAATTTCATAACACTTCTGCAGTAGATATTATTAACATTGTAATAGCAGGTGAGGAAATTAACGTGAGCATATATATAGGATGCTGTTTCCTTCCTGGTATGCCTGCCTCTGCTGCCAAATTCTCCACCATTCTCACTTAGCTAAAAATCTACCTCCTTTAAAACTTAAACTCATACCAGAAAATTACATGATGCATCTCTTCCCAGTGCCTGTCCTCAGATTACATCTGTTAAAGAGAGCAGTCGTGGCCAACAATACATGAAAAGATGTTCAACATCACTAATCATCAGAAAAATGCAAATGAAAACCACAATAAGATATCACCTTACGCTTGTCAGAATGACTAAAGTAAAAAAGACAAGAAATAGCAAGAGTTACCAAGGATGTGGAGGAAAAGGAACCCTTGTATATCACTGGTGGTAATTAATGTAAATTGTACAGGTACTGTTGAAAATAGTTTGAAGTTTCCTCAAAAAATTAAAAATAGAAATACCATATGACCCCGTAATTCTACCACTGGGTATTTATCCAGAGAAAGCAAAAGCACTAATTCAAAAAGATACATGCACCCTTATGTTTACTGGAGCATTATTTACAATAGACAAGATATGAAAGCAACCCAAATGCCCAGTGACAGATGCCCATTGATAGATTAATGGATAAATATTTTAGATATATATTATATAAATCTATCTATCTATCTATATCATACAATATATATACACACCCTAATTAAAAAAAAGGTTGAGGGATGCCTGGGTAGCTCAGGATTAAGCATCTGCCTTTGGCTCAGGACATGATCCTGGAATTCCAGGATCGGGTCTCGCATCGGGCTCCCTGCTTGGAGCCTGCTTCTCCCTCTGTCTGTGTCTCTGTCTCTCTCTCTCTCTGTCTCTCATGAATACATAAATAAAATCTTTTAAAAAAGACTTATTAAATTAAATTAAATTAAAATTTAAAAAAGGGTTGAGATCTTGACATTTGGTGCAACATGGATGGGCCAAAAGCATATTAATCTAAGTGAAATAAGTCTGACTGAGAAAACAAATACCATCTGGCTTCACTCATATGTGGATCCCGATACACAAAACAATTGGATAGACAAATAAAAAGCAGAATCAAACTTGTAACTACAGAGAACAAACTGATGATTGCCAGAGAGAAGGGAGATGGGGGGCAGGGAGGATGGGCAAAATGAGTGAAGAGGAGTGAGAGATACAGACTTCCAGTTAGTTATAGAATGAATAAGTCACAGGAATAAAAGGTACAACCTAGGGAATGCAGTCAATGGCATAGTAATAGTGTTGTATGGTGACAGATGGTAGCTATGCTTGTGGTAAGCATAGCATAACATATAGAGAATCTGAATTACTCTGTTGTACCCCTGAAACTAATGTACCATCATATGTCAACTATATTCAACTTTTAAAAATTTAAAAACTAAAAAACAAAACAAAAAATAAAAATAAAGAGTCGTCTGTCATCACTGGACAGGTTTAGTGTTAATGTCTCTTTTTACATCTGTTTCTTCTAGAGATTATGAATTCTTTGTGGATAAGAATTTGTCTTAATTTTTCTTGGTGATATGTGATATGTTTTGAGCCTAACAGAGCGAACACTTCAGGTACAAACTAAATTCTGAAACCCTCCCTCGTAAGTCATACAGATTTATGTGAATCAAGATGACTAACTTTTGGCCTTCAGCTCAGAGGAGACAAAGGTACAATGTCTTTAGTCTTCCTCAATCCAAGCTCATCTGACACCAGTCACCTCTACCACACTCCCTAAGTTTGACTCTAAGATCAAAGTTGTATACCGGAAATGCACTAGTTGGGAAATAGGTGCCACAACTACCCTGGCCTGAAAGATTGGCCCCTTGAGTCTGTCTCCAAAAAGGGTTGATTATGACATTTCCAAGGCAACCAGTGATTGGAAGCATCGGAAGATTAGTATGAAACTGACCAGTCAGAACAGACAGGCCCAGATTGAAGTGGTACTTTCTGCCTCTGCCCTGATTATGAAAGCCCTCAAAGAACCTCCAAGAGACAGGAAGAAGCAGAAAAACATAAAGCACGGTGGAAATATCACTTTTGACGAAATTGTCAACATTGCCCAACAGATGCGATGCTGATTTTTAGCCAGAGCATTCTCTGGGAGAATTAAAGAGATCCTGGCTGGAAGCTGCCCAATCTGTGTGCTGCAGTGTTGATGCTGCCACCCTCATGACATCACAGATGAAATCAATAGTGGTGCAGTGGAATGCTCAGCTAGTTAAGAACTACAAAGGAAAATATTTCAGTAAAGGATCATCTGACAACCAGTGGGGAAAAATGATTGACTTAGTATGTTTTATTAAAAACACACATCTGCATGAAAACAAAAATCTATTCGTCCAAACAATGAACAAAAAACACCAGTAGTACCCTTAGAAAGGAAAGACAGAAAATATTACCAAAAATTCTGATTTTTTTTTTTTTTTAATTACAGACATCCCTGACTAACAAGAGAAAATCTCAGGGGAGCTAATTTGTGATCCCATGTGTCTCTTCATCAGGTTACAATGGTTTCAAGCTAAAAATAAAAGTGACACTACTTGGGCATGAAATTGAAGTATAGTTTTATAAAGTACAATAAATAGTTCTCATTTATAATTTCCCAGGGGTTTTACAGATAGAAAATTTTAAAGAAGTATATTGTGCTCTTCTGTTCATTACCAGTCTCTTTGTATCTATAGGTATAAGTGAAACAGAAAAAGAAACATGTATCACACAGTATTCCCTATGTTGAGTATCACATACTGAAACTAGGATAGAAATGTTCTCCTATATAGGAAAATGATTCTTAAAGATTCTCTGACTAAAAACAAAACCAAACGCCCTCCCCTCTTGGATTGTCTACCAAGTCAAATATTCTATTAGATTATCTGCCATAAAGAAAAAAGCCACAATTAGGGTCATTCACTTTGAGAACTGTAAAGCACATGTGAGGTCACCTATACTCCGCTGCTCCCTCTCTTACAGATGAATATAATACTGAATCCCAAGTGTATTTAAGTGGAGAATATAAATACTTACATCCTGATGATAGTAGTCTGATCACTTTCAATCCATTGCTCCTTGTACCTACCACTAGTTCTTTCTTCTTTCACTATATATTGACTCACATAACAAACATTTATGGATTTCCCAGAATGGTTGACATCTAAATCCTAAAAGTTTGAGATTTAAGATACCGTTGGGTGAAGATAACTCAAATCCATGTAAAGATATGACTAAAACATCTGGTATGATGTAGAAAAGAGAACTAAAAAAAATACTTTGTTTATGTGAATTTGTAACAGATCTCCAATATCAGGCATTGCAGATTCCTAGAATATCAACTCTGAAAGGATTCTCAGAGATTATTACGGAAATTAAATAATTACTAGTTATGTAGGTTAAATTAGAAATATAATTAAGTTATACAATTTAATTTAGAAAAATCCCAAGACAACATCAAATACAAACACACAATCTCAAAAACTGTTAGCACTAATAAATTCATTCAGAAAGTTTCAGGATACAGGATCAATAGACAAAATTTTATCATATTTCTATATACAATAACAAATTCAGAGAAATTAAGAAAATAATCCTATTTATGATTGCAACAAAAAGAATAAAGTAGGAATAAATTTAGCCACAGACATGAAAGACCTACATATGAATGAAAACTATGCTATTAATGAAAGAAATTGAAGAAGCCACAGATGAATGAAAAGATAACTCACATACATGAACTGGAAAATGTAATATTGTTAAAATGTTCAAGCTACCCAAAGCAATCTACAGATTATATTCAATCTTTGTTAAAATTCAAGCATTTCTTATAAAACTAGAAGAAATGGCCCCGAATATCCAAAGCCATCTTAAGAAGAAGAATAAAACTAAGGGTATCACACTCCCTTATTTCAAAGTATATTAGAAAACTATAGCAACCAAAACAGTATGATATTGGCATAAAAAAGACACATAGACCAATGAAACAGAATACAGAGCTAAGGAATAAACCCATACATATACAGTCCAATTAATTTATGACAAAGGACCAAGAATATATAATGAGGAAAAGACCAGTCTCTTCAATAAATGGAGTTGAAAAACCTGGAAAGTTTATGTAAAAGAATGAAACTAGACCACTGTCTTACACCAAACACAAAAACTAACTCATAATAAATTAAAGACTTGAATGTAAGACCCAAACCACAAAACTCCTAGGAAAAAATTGTCACCTTCAGCCTTCGCATCGATTTCCTCAATTTGACACCAAAAGCAAAGAGAACAAAAGTAAAACCAAACAAGTGGAACTATATCAATCTAAAAAGTTTCTGCATAGCAAAGGGAACCATAAACCAAATGAAAAAAATTGATTGAATGGGAGCAAACTTTTGCAAATTATGTATCTGATAAGGGGCTGATTTTCAAAACATATTAACTTATACAACTCAATAGCAGCAAAAAAAAAAACAAATAAAACCAAAACAAACAATTAAAAAATGGGCAGATGATCCAAATAGCCATTCTTTGAAAGAAGATATGCAGATAGCTAATAGGCACTTGAAAAAATGCTCAACAGCATTAACCATCATGGAAAAATGGATTAAAACCACAATGAGATATCACCTCACACCCATTAGAATGATTTTTATAAAAAAGACAAGAAAGAGGCGCCTGGGTGGTTCAGTCAGTTGAGTGTCCAACCCTTGACTTCAGCTCAGGTCATGATCTCAGGTCATGAGACATGAGACCAAGCCCCGCATCAAGGTCCACATGTAGATCCTGCTTACAATCATTTCTCACTTCTTTCCCTCTGCTTCTCTCTCCTCAAAAAAAAAAAAAAAAAAAAAAAAAAGACAAGGAATAACAAATTTTGTTGCAGATGTGGAGAAAAGAGAACCCTTGTGCCTATTGGTGGGAAATGTAAATTGGAACAACCATTGTGGAAAGCAGTATGGATATTCCACAAAACAGTGGAATATGATCCGGGAATTCCACTACCAGGTATTTATCTCAAGAAAATAAAAATACTAATTCAAAAAAGATATATGTACCTTCATGTTCATTTAGGCATTTTTTACATATATATAGCCACAGCATGGAAACAGCCTAAGTGTTTACCAATGAATGAATAAAGAAATATATATAGAATATTATATATATACATATATAATGAGATATTAATTATTCAGCCATAGAAAATAATGAAATCATGTCACTTGTGACAATAGGAGTGGAACTAAAGGGCATTATGTTAAGTGAAATCTATGAGAGAAAGACAAATACACGTACATGTGAAAAAAAAAAAGTGAAGCTCATAGGTACAAAGAATAAATTAGTGGTTGTGACAGGAAGAGAGTGGAGGGAAAGTCATACACAAAATGGGTGAAAGTGGTCAGGAGGTATAACACTTCCAGTAATAAAATAAATAACTCCTGAGGATATAATGTATTAACTACAGTTAATAATACTGTATTGTATATCTAGAGATGAGATCTTAAACATTCTTATCTTAAGAAAAAATAATTTGTAACCATGTAGTTAGAGATGTTAAGTGGACTTACTATGGTGATGATTTTGTAATATATACAAATATAGAATTATTATGTTCTAAACCTGAAACTAATTTAGTATTAGAAAATAATATGCTGATTATACCATTTTTTTAAAGAAATTGGAATATAAATATATCAAATAATTTAATTTTGAAAGAACACCGGACAGCCTAAAAAAATGTTATGTCTTAAAAATGCTTAAGAGACAAAATCAGTTCTACTGATTAGTTAATGTAGTAAAGAAAAAAAAATCCTACTGGATATGGTGCACTGAACAACTATAAAAAAGAAAGTTTAGTGAAAATTTTATGTATTTTAAAAACAAGACAGCTAAAGATTTATTTTACCAATCAGATGTGATTGGTCACATCTACTTTCTTCCATTTTTTATGGATGGATTTGCGTATAAACACATGTTGGGCAGTATTTGAAAGTGAGAGTAGTGTTTGCTAGTAATGGCCAATCAGTGCCATCCACTTCCTTCCACCATCATAAGAGAACACTCATTTTGTTCAATGGTATTTCCCATTCAGTGCAGCCCCGAGAACTTAGAAAAGCAGATCTTACTCATAGCTCTATACATGAGCCTGATTAGTATGAGCCAGTCAAGATAATCCTAACCTCCTTGCCAGTAATAGTGCAGAAATACTGACATAAATCAAGCAGATCATGTAATTCCCTGGCAACTTTTATTTGTTCAGAGTTAGATGCATAACCTATGTTGGTCTAATCAGTTCTAACAAAAGACCTTATATTCCAATGATTCCAGAAAACCTTTCTCTCTGTTTTGCTGGATGTGAATAAAGAAGCTTTCTGCCTCAGTTGCTTTCTGCAGTTATACTATAGCCCTGAGGAAACCCTGACTGAGAACAAATCTAACATGTGTTGGTGTATCACAGAGTAGAGAAAAACAAGGAAAATACAAACAAACTAACCTGGGGCTCAATTATGTCTTGGAGTGTGACCAACCTTCAGACTGTTTAACATGTCTTTTTGTTTAAGCCAGAGCTGTTTTAGTGTGGTCCATGGCTAGCAAGATCAGCATCACCTGAGAAATTAATAAAAATGTAAATTCTGTGTCCCATCCCAGACCAACTGATTCAGAAATTGAGAGTATTGTCTTTAGATATGTGTGGGCTGAACAGGATCTCCATGAATTTTCAGATGCATCAAAGTTTGATAAGCATTAAGGTGAATAGAAACCATTTTTGAGTCAGTATTTCTATTTATTATAGTCAAATGTATCCAAACTAACAAAAAGATACCAATTATTTCTATCAAACCAAAGGTACCACTTGTACAGATCTAGTTGCCAAAATAATGCTATATTCTTAAATAAAATTTTTCTTTTATAAATTTTCATTAATTTTAGTGGAAACATTTAAAATCACAAAGTTATGTTATACACCTATATTTTCAATCAACCAATATTCCTTTTATTTAATGAAAAAAAGGAAATACACAGGGGTGCCTGGTTGGCTCAGTAGGCTGAGCATTGGACTCTCGATTTCTGCTCAGGTCATGATCTCAGGGTCCTGGTATCAGTCAGCATTGGGCCCTGCACTCAGTGGGGAGTCTCCTTGAAGATTTTTCTCCCTCTACCTTAGTTGCTTGCCCCTCCCCCTGCTCACATGCTCTCTCTTTCTCTCTCTCTCACTCTTGCTCTTGCTCTTAAATAAATAAATAAATAAATAAATAAATAAATAAATCTTTAAAAAAAAGGAATACACATATATTTGCCATACATACTACACTAAATTATAGTAGGTAAGAAACAAAAATTGGTCTATGCTCCTGGTACCTAATACAGAATTCCTAAAACCAATGGAAACTCCTGAGTGATAGGGCTGCTGAGAGCATTTTTTTTTTCTAAGAAAATGTTAGGTACACACCTGTAAGAGGGTTGGTTACAAGAAAAATCAAGCCCTAATTAGAAGCTTGAAACTTTCAATCCCAGGTCTATCCTCTAGAGAGGCAAGAGGGGTTGGTGATTGAGTACGTGATGAAGTCTCCATAAAAATCCATGAACTATGAGATTCAGAGAGGTTCTGGCTTGGTGAATATATCTATGTGTGAAGAGGATGGTGCATCCCAACTTATCAAAGACAGAGGCCCCTGGCTTGGAATCATTTTGGACCTTGCCTTGTTCTGGCTATTCATCTGTATTCTTTTTAATATTCTTTATCATAATCTGGGGAAATGTAAGTAATTTCCCTGAGTCCTGCGAGCCACTACAGCAAATTATCCAACCTGAGGAGAGACTCTAGGGAAACCCCAAAATTTAGTCAACAAGTTATGAGTAACTGGGGAATCCACTCCTCATGACTGGTATCTAAAATGGGACACCATCTTATGGGACAGAGCCCTTAACCTATGGGGTCTATCCAAACTTGGTATAGTGTCATAATTGAATTGTAGCAGCCCAGATGATGTCTGGAAAGATGGAGAATTTGTTGGTATAAGAAAAAAACCGGGGGTCCCTGGGTGGCTCAGCGATTTAGCGCTGGCCTTCAGCCCAGGGTGTGATCCTGAAGTCCTGGGATCGAGTCCCATATCCAGCTCCCTGCATGGAGCCTGCTTCTCTCTCTGCCTGTCTCTGCCGCCCCCTCCCACCCCCCGTCTCTCATGAATAAACAAAGAAAATATTTTAAAAAGAAAGAAAAGAAAAAACCTACATACTTTGTGTCAGAAATGTTGTGGTACAAGTAAAGAGAAATCATAGCTTACTTTTAAGAAGAAACATACTTGTTTCTTACTAGCCTATTATGCACAATCTAAATCTAATAGTTGATAGTAAAAATGCATTATCACAATCATCGTTAGAATAACGGTCTTGAGAATAAATCCACATGAAACAATCTTATATGGACACTGATGTCATGTGTGGAGGTATGCAGTTTTTTCTCAGAAGGGGACTTCAACTTAACTAAATTGAAGTAATATATTTTTATATTTAAAAAATTGCATCGTTGATTATAGTTTCATTTGTGAAATTATAGACCATTTCAAAAATTATAGAAATATATGAAATTAATATATTCATATACTCAACTGGAAGACTTTTAAACTCATGAACATTCAAATGTTAATGTTCTGTAATAGCTCCTTCTTATTATAAATTAAAATTAGTTACATCATCTTTATACTTAATAGCAACTATCAATTTTAGAAATTCAATTTACTTAAGAAAATCCTTTCAGACTCTATGCTAAAATCTCTTTGAAGGTGTCTCCAGAGGAGGTTGCTTTGCCATTAGAACTACCTAATTTATTCACAGAACAGATGAAAGAGTCCTAGGTTCATATATTGATGCTGAACTTATTAGAAAATTAGAATAAAGCTTTACACTCATCATAGCATAGAGTTTAATGTTCAAGTTTGACCATTCTATAAATCAAGCCAAATTAAAATTTTTGAAGCCTCTATTAAAAAAAAAAAAGGAGAAAGAGGCAGTATATTTACAAAGTGATATGGTAAACTTTCCTATCATAACTTCTTTAAAAGTGTTATTACATTTAATTGTTTTTGAAATATTAGATTTTTCTTATTATTAAAACATTTCTCATACTGTCCTGAATGCATAATCTTCTGAATTAATAAATTATACATTCAAATTATCTGAAACTTGTTCAATACTGATTGATACTAAGGAAGTATGAACATGAAGAAATGAAGTGAACAGCCTATAATCTAATTTGATACATGTTAAATAATGGTATTCTGGCTAAAAGGGAAAGATTTATTAAATTTGTATTCAGTTACTCCATTAAGTTCTGCTGGGTAAATCACTTGAATTCTTTGGGCAAAGCTGCATAGCCCCAGGTCTGGTTCTAGTTTTCTAACAAGATGAAAAGAGAGTGAGTACAATCAAAATTCCTGACAAAACCATACATGGAGAAAAGAGAAGTTATAGTCATGATCAAATTAACAGGTATGAGCCAATTGTCTTCACTGCCTAATACAGAACAAGGCTTGTAGTGACTTCACTAACTTGGGTGCATGCACACGAGTATATGAATGATCTAATAATTGCAGAAGGAATTAATCAACACATCAGTGGATCACAGTATGAATAAGAAATGCACTCTCTGAGGGAAATTATGAACTATAGGGTGATTCTGTAGATAAATTGAAAAGTAATGAGCTTTTTCTATGTTTTAGAGCTTGATTTCTTTAAATTCTCTGGATCTTTAATACTAATTCTCTTTAATGTAACCCTTCTTATCACTACATATACTGATTTTAAATCATCATTCCCATCCCCAATGGTAATTTGCTATTTCCATGCCAAAGTATAAGTCAAGGGGAGAAGTCTTGGCTCAGAAAACAATGTGCAGATTTTCTTAAAAGGAATATGTGAAATGTTTCTGAAATCATTTGCAATCTACAATGTACCAGATAAAGTACCTACCTTATCTCATTTAATACTAAAAAAAAAGCCCTAGGAGGTTTTGATACTTACTCCATGCAATTTTACAAACAACCAAATCTGAACAGAAGAAAAAGTAAATAAATTATAATTAAACCCTTGACTATCAATACCATAACCCATGCTCTTTAAATCAAATTACTGGTTATACTGCAGTCTTATTTTCTATGGTTTTGTTATTTGCAAATAATAATTCTAAAATAACAAACATCAAAAAAGTCTGTCCATAGGAAACCAAAATTAATAACAGTACTATGTCATTGTGCACAATCTACACATTTGAAAGTTTCTTACAGAAAGAAGGAAAATGAATTCACCGAAGAAGTCTTGTGGCCCAAAACTGAAATTCAATAAAAGCTATATGGTATTTCTAGAATAATTTTGTTTGATTAACAGATGGAATCATGCTAAAGACAGGTGGTTGCCTTTTCTTAATGAAGTTACAAAGCTCACAACTTCATAAAACATGCTATTACTTATTAATGTATTTATTTCCTTTTTGTGGAGAAGAATGGGAATTACTAAAAATGTTTTCATATTTGCAAAGTGACAAAGATAGAATATAGTTAACCAATGGAAAAATACTATCATCAGTGAAAAACAATTAATGATAATATTACCTTAAATTTATAAAGCACTTTAGAGTTTTTAAGGCTCTTTCATACACATTATGTCATTTGGCTCTTCAAGAGCCCTGCGAGATTGCCAGGGAAGATAAATTATTAACCCAGTTTTATGGGTGAGCAAATTGAGGCTCAGAAAGATTAAGTGTTTTACCTAATAATACACATAGTTTTATGGTGGTATTTAATTATTACTATTAAAACAAGTTTCTTTCTGGAACAGCAGTGTCCTTTCTTTCAACAGCAATGATTTTACTATTTGGGATAGAATTTTACAAATGTTTCCCCAGTTTTCAAGATGGTTTTAATCTAAAAATTATAACTGGATAGTTGCCATGAAAAAAATAACCATAAAGCCCCATAAACATGGCTTTTAAAAATCCTGCAGTGAAATTAGTTAGTATATTTGTAATACAGAAAACCAAGTGCATAAACAAACGAACCAAAAAGGAAGCAATTGTTCTTCAATTTATTGAAATAAAAAGG
Organism: Canis aureus; assembly: GCF_053574225.1. Taxonomy (NCBI): domain Eukaryota; kingdom Metazoa; phylum Chordata; class Mammalia; order Carnivora; family Canidae; genus Canis; species Canis aureus. The sequence goes on from NC_135648.1 coordinate 15,715,261, forward strand.
ACATCCATGCCCTGCATCAACAGTTCCTGAATTTTAGGATTAACAATAACCACATCTTCTTAGTTTGTAGTAATAAAAAATATTTACCAAGAATCATCGACATGCCACATTCTTTCTTAGCATGAATAATGATGAACATTTTCGAGCTCTAATGATACTGCGGGATCACAGGGAATGCAGCTTGGAGGCTTACCATATAAATTAGTGCAGTATCACATTAGCAAGCAAGACACAATCAGAGAAACTAATAAAACTGAAGGAAAGAATTGCCAGATGTAATACTCTGAAATAAAGCAAAACATGCAATAATATTGTTTTGCTTTTCAACTTCAGCTTCCTGAATTACAAAAGTGGATTTGGGGATTTCATTTGCAATCAGCCTTTACCATGCTAGATAGGCTGCCATCACTGAAAAGGAACAAAACAGTAACAAAATTAATCCAAATATATTTGGGTAACAGGCCTGAAGACTAATCAGCCAGGTCAATGTGTCCTTTTCACCATTACTTAGGTGGTACAGTGTGCCTACTAAGAATGAACAAACACCTGATGATTTGTGGTATTGAGACAACCTGATTTTGCCCATTCCTTTATTTGTATATTTTATATATATTTTTGATTTGACTTCCAAGTTGTCTTGAGTACTACAAAATTGTTAGTTGTTCATACTACATATAGTTGCAGAAGTAAAAATGTAGAAATGGTTATAGAATATTGTATTAAACTCAGCTCTACCACTAAATCTTTGTGCCAACAGCTTTTAGACACAACTACTGTACTGGCCGCTTCCTTTCATCTTTCTGAGAAATCAGCAAGAATAATAGAAGAGGTTTCACACTAGTCACCTATCCATGATTATCCTTTAATACACTATGGACCATGTTATATAAGCTTAATACAAATCACATTATACTACTATGTCTGCTAGACCTAGATTTTCATACCACTACAAAAGTCAGAACTATCTGAATGAATCTCCTGACAGATCAGATTTCAATCTCTAGTGATTTAAAATGCAATGCATTTTAGTTTGGCTTTTTCCTCACTTCTTTTGCGATAGCTTTGAATTGAACTAGGATACATGCAGCCCGGCTGTGACATACACCTGGTTAATTTAAAATGGGTAAGCATCCTATATGCTGAAAAGTTTTATCATCATGAGTCAGGAGTTTCCTCAGAAAAGCTTTTGAATCTCTTGTCTAATTTCTGCTGGGCAGGGGTTGGGGAAACTACCAAAAATAAATTTAAAAAAATAATAATAAAGTTCAAATGAAAATGACAAAAAACAGTTTCACCTACTAATTAATTTAGTTACCTTTTATAGCTAATTCACTTTCCTTGAAACTTTGAAAGTGAAGGGAAATCAATACAGAATCAAAGGTTTCACATGAATATTATTGAGGTTTTTCTTTGGTCAAATTAGATGCCAGATTACAGCCAATCTTAAAATATTTCAGTCTAAAGTATGGTCAGCCATGTTCCTTGATCTGAATCTCTTTGATCGTTATAGGACATGTTTTGTAGCAGCAGCAAATCAATTTCTTGAGTAAAAAAAAAAAACATGCATACTGCTTGAATTTTGCCAGCAACTCTGAGGACCACACCCACACCCACAAAAGATGGCAGTTCTTCCAATTAAAATTTGACACACTTCTGGTTTACCACCTTACATAATGGATTAACAAACCCACCTATGGAGTCTAAAACATTTGAATCTCTCCATATTCAAGATGAATATTGGCTTGTAGAGATCTCTCCAGAAAGTGTAAACTTAAAGGCATTGCTTTTATTCAGTTCTTTGGTAAATCCTGGCAGAAAGAAGCAGTGTTCAAGAAAAGAAAACTTATGCATCATACAATTTATTCATTCAACACATTCAAACTCTAATTTATATCAAGTTTGATAACTAGAAATAAGAATATATTAACATCATTACTTTAGCTTTTTAACCAAACAAGTTATGTTTTAAATGTTATGCCTTTTGTTTTTATCCAGAGCAAATGTTGTGCATAATAAAAGGAAAAATATTTAGTACATGTAACAAATTGGTTAGTAAGAGCCAAAAAGCTGGTATCACTTGAAAAATTGATGTCCTTTCTATTAGATGAAAGTTATTACTTTAACTGAGAGGAATTTCTAAACTAAATTAAAAGTTCACTCACAACAATTATGTTAGCCCTTGATATAGTTCCATCCTCCTCAAAACACGTTTATGTGTTTTGTTTACATTTTTGCTATTTTTTGAATAAAAGTATCTTCTTTCAATCATATAGATAAAAAACATCTTAAGAAACCATTCTCCATATGATCTTGTATAAACACTTTATTGTAGTTGCTTCAATTTCTTAACCTATCAAGAGAGAGCTGAACTATATATCTTCCTTAAGATCATTTCCATTCTAAAAGGCTCTTATTTAAAGATCTGAAAATTTTAATTAATAGAAAAGATTGATATTATTGATGAATTCAGAGCACATGGGTCAGTGAAATTTATTTGCTCTTACTTTTTATTTATAAGAACAACATATGTAAACTCTTTTCTATCATACATACTAGATCATTGGTTCTCAGGTGAGGGTGATTTTGCCATCCAGAGGATATTCAACAGTGTCTGCAGACAGTTTGGTTGTCAGAACAGCATCAAGTTTAAGCTATCAACTTCCAAGTGTTATCCACATGGGTAAGAATGAGATAATATTGCTGGTGAAGAAGACCTTAAGACTATTTAAATTAAACCCATAGTTCTGGAGAATGCGGGGATTTCATCCCCACAGTACATTTGGCAGTGTCTGAAGAAAGTTTTGGTTTCATTACTTGGCATAGGAGTTACTAATGGCATTGGTGGTAGAAGCCAAAAATGGTGATAAGCATCTGGCAATGAACAGAACAGCCATTCACAACAAAGAATTACCTAACCAAAAATAACAACAGGGCAGTGCTGAGGTTGAGAAACCATGCACCAGGTGGAAAAGGTCTCTCTTTCCTTAGTTCCTCTATAGATAAGTATAAATATCTCTATACTAAAAAAAATATAGCTATGAACACAACCTACTTTAGAAAAAAAAAACACAAGCTCAGTTTTTTATTTAATATATCGTCATCTCTTTTTATTTATTTTTATTCATGTCTTTTTAAATTATAGGTTAATATTTTAGTTCCTTTTTTCTTAACCTAGTAGTGAAAGATATTTTACGTTTCTCATGTGTTAAAAAATAAAACCTAAAGATTTTTTTTAATATTTTTTTTTATTTATTTATGACAGTCACACAGAGAGAGAGAGGCAGAGACACAGGCAGAGGGAGAAGCAGGCTCCATGCACCGGGATCCCGATGTGGGATTCGATCCCGGGTCTCCAGGATCGCACGTTGGGCCAAAGGCAGGCGCCAAACCGCTGCGCCACCCAGGGATCCCTAAAGATTTTTTTTAAGAGGGTGCAACTGATGTTCTATTTTACAAACTGATAATTCTTTGGCAGAGGTTTCAAGTAATTTCCCTTTAAGCATCTTCTAAAGATAATTGATGTGAATATCTCACTTTGGAAGATAGAAACTGGGAATTACACTGAATATCATTCATGCAATCCATGTTTATTGAGTACCTGTTGCATGCCAGGGTGATGTGAAGGAGCAGACCATATGAAACTCTGGAGAAATAAAATTGAAAATGCCTCTGTAATAGCCCCAAAATGAGTAAACTGGATGTATTAAGGGGGAAAAAAATCTAGGCCTTTGGGGATGGGGAATAATGAGTGAAAGAGAATGAAAAACAAAAAGAATGAATCCAGAGAGGTAGACAAGAGTAAAAAATCACATGAGACATGGAAGGCTATGTAAGAGAAGATTTTTTAAAAATATTTTATTTATTTATTTGAGAGAGAAAGAGAGAGAGTGCAAGCATGAGCAGGAGGAGGAGCAGTGGGAGGAGCAAGAGGAGAGACCAGTAGATCCCCCACTGAGCAGGGACAACCCCCACCAACTAGAGCTTCATCCCAGGAGCCTGAGATCATGACCTGAGCCACCAAGTTGTTCCTTAATGGAAGAATCTTTTAAACAGGAAAATGACAAGAATTGGTCCCTTCCTTTCCAATCCCTTCTCTTCTCTTCCATCCATCCTTCCTTCCTTTCTTCTTTCATTCATTCTTTCTTTTTTTCTTTCAGATTTCCCTGGCTCTTAAGAAAATAGGCTGAAGAAGTGAGAAATGATAATGACTTGGACTAGGTTAGTAGTGTTAGAAATGGGGGAAAAAACGTGGTTGAGGGCTGGATATAGAAACTTGTAAGATCTGCTAGTGGATCAGACATGAGGTCAAGAGAGTATGCCTCCAAAATTTTTGGTTTGAACAAGTAGATAAATAGTATTGATTGTCACTAATGTAAGAGACTGAAGACTGTGTGAGCTATTTTTGTCATTTGCTTGCTTGTTTTGGTTGGGGGTGAAAATAGGTATTCTGTTTGGAGCATGTCAAGTTGAGGGTGTCCTCACACATATAAATAAAAATATAAGAAAATATTTAAGACTTATGGGCAAGTTCAGGGTTGAGTTATAAATATGATGCCACCAGCACATAGGACGATACAGGTAGTATTTAAATTGTATAAAACCATCTATAGAGATGTAAAAACATAAGAGGGAAAGAGAAATAGGATACCATACATAGCATTTGAAGACTTAGTGGTTAGGAAGAGGATACCGAATCAGAAAGGAGAAAAAAGAGGAACACAGTTTTCGAAAAGAAACCAATAAACGTTGTCCTTAAAGACAAGTGAAGCAATGTTTCAAGAAAGAGGATGTGGTAAGAGTCTAATGCTGCTGGAGGTAAAGTAAAAGGAGGACAGAGAATCAGCTATTGGATATAGTAAGAGAAAATTTCCTAGTTTTAACCAGAATTATTTCAGTGAAGTGCCTGGGCAAAAGTCTGATTGGAGTGGGTAAAAAAAGATGGAGATTTTTGGAAATATGATCTTTTGAACAAATACATTCATCCCTACTGAAGTTTTGCTAAAAGGACAGTAAGAATTTTTAAAATATATAAATTTATAAGGTGGAAGACTAAAGACAGAGTAAAATAATACCAGGTCAGGTCTTAAAACACATTTTGAAATTTGGAAAGCAGATAGATTTAAAACCAGTTTAAGTGTGAAGAAACTAAAACTTAAGTGCTTGGAGGGATAAATGTAGAAAAAGCAAATTCATTTGCTCCCAGAATCGCCCAATATGTGAGAAATAGAGCTGGGAAAGGCATATGGTCACAAGCTTGTTTATATCTCAGGCCATCTTTCTATCACTAGCCCCAGGCCATTACCTCCTCTACCTTATGGTCTGCATATTCCCCTCATGTCCTTATTCTCTCCTGGGCATCTGGATTGACTTGGCTAAAATAACACTGACAACATTCCTGAGTTTCTGATACCTGAAACTGCAGAATTCATGAAAAAACAACAAAGATCAAGAAAAAGTTAATAAGGATTAGAGAAGAACTAAGGGAAGAGATTAAGTTTGTTTATATTATTGATTAACCTAATACCTAAAAATGTGACAGATTTTAATTGTAATATTAAATATATATGGGTATTTCTTCAATCTTGTGGTAAAGGAAATGAAAAAAAATTAGTATGCTATAAATAAAACCACAATTAACAATGGTAAACAACAAACTAGGAAAATATAATATATAACCAAAAGATGGTTAATAACCATATTGCAAGTAATCTTGAAACTTTAAAGTAAGAAAAGCTGCATAGTGAAAGGAGCAAAAGATGTATATAAGTAATTTACGTAAGAACTATATTCACCTTAAGTGAAAAAAAAATTGAATGAAATATTTGCTCCAGTAGATTAACAAAAATTTAAAAGATTAATTCTACCCACTACTGTATGTGCAGTAATAATTTTTTTAAGGGTTTTTTGATAACTTATTTTGGCATTCTGATTTTCAAATCCAAATGTGATAAGCCAATTGTCAGATCCTTTAATTTAGCATAAAGAAAGAAGTAGATACGTATGTATGCTATTTTTATTGTTATTTCATTAACTCAAAAAATCAAAGAAACTTAAATGTCTATCCAAGGGAACAGATAAAATTAGGTACCATATATACACACACAATCCTAATCCCTGGAACCTGTTAAAGGTTCTTTATAAGGAAAAGTGTTTTTGCAATGCATTTAAGGATCTTGACTTAGACGGATTTTGCTGGATTCTGTAGGTGGGCTACAAATTCAATTACAAGTGTCCATATAAAAGAGAGACACACAGCAGAGGAGAAGGCAATGGTACCTCCAAAGCAGAGATGGGGTGATGTGGCTACAAAGCCAGCCACCAAAAGCTGGAAGCAGCATGGAGTAGATTCTCCTCTAGAGCCTACAGAGGTAGCACAACTCTGCCAACACTCTGATTTGGGTCCAGGGATACTGAATTTTAGAGGCTGGCCCCCAGTACTGTGAGAGACTAAATTCCTATTGTTTGAAGTCATCAGGATCATGGAAGTATGTTACAGCAGCACAGGAAACTAATACATTACTTCAATAGAAGAACTCACATTTTTTTCCTTCCTGAGTAAGGAAAAATCCAGTCCTTTCCTACTGTGTGTTTCTCTCCTGTGAGTCTCCTTGACTACTCACACAACCTTTCATTTTTGACACTTCCAGTCACCAAGTATGGGGAGGTTTTTCCCCACACCAACAACTGATTCTGGGACACCAACAGGGTGTTCAAGAATTCAACTTAATTTTGACATTATTAGCCAGAGAGGGCTCAGTTCCATGGGATTACTTCCCACCCCACTTCAGATGCCAGTCAAAAACCCAGGTTGTCGAGGCACCTGGGTGGATTAGTGGTTGAGTGTCTACCTTTGGCTCAGGTCGTGATCCTGGGATCCTGGGAGCCCGCTTCTCTCTCTGCCTATGTCTCTGCCTCTTTCTCAGTGTCTTTCATGAATAAATAAATAAAATCTTTCAAAAAAAAAAAAAAGCAAGAAAAGATAGGATATTGCAGGCTCATGTAGCAGCTCTAGAAGTCATCAGGGGCACAGAAATCTTCTTTTTATTCTGCCATAATTTGCGTGTGGTTTTCCACCCAAAGGCATTAGGCCGTAAGATAGCTGTTGGACCAACATTTTTGGAGAATGGAAAGGGTTAAAGAGGAAGACAGTCTCACTGAACCTCTGCTCTTTTAGGAGCTATGGCTACTGATATCCCAATTTGCAGCAAAGCAGCAAACTACAGTCTTATCGATGGGCACACTGTTACTAAGGCAGAAGGAAGAATGGATATTGGTTTGACCACTGGTAGTGTCTTCTGTATCTATGGCACTAACAACTAAAGATGTCACCAAGAAGCATTCAAATCATGATCCAAGAGGAGCCACTGATGTGATTTGTTGCCAACCATCTCTTTATGAAAAACTAGATAGTAAGACTGTTTAGCCTTGAAACTAAACAGAGTTCCTGTTACTTTCTCTTTCTTGCCCACCATAGACTATAAATAGACTAATTTCCTATTTTAAGTGCTTGGTTCAAAAGTACTCAGTTTGTTTTACTTACATAGGTGAGTTAGGAATGATTGGATACATATTTTAAATTCTTAATTCCAAATTCATCTTTACTTTGTGATAATATAAGAAAACTGCCCGCCAAGAATCAGTAAGACCCTGCATCCTTCGTTTGTATCGACTGGTTAAGCAGTTCTTCTCTAACACAGCATTAACTAGAGGATAAGATTGTTTATTAAGTGAATCTGCTTGATAACGTGCCTGTCTGCTTAAATTACTACCAAATGGGATATGAAATCAAAATACAGTCTCTAAATAAAGTGACCACACATTCAAGAAACATAACAAAGCACAGATAACTTCTGTTGACCGAAGCTATCAATTTTTAACTCCTCAATTTCTATATTACAAACATCATGGTTAATATTTAATTGCACCAGTTCTAGTGAATCATGGTAGCAAAATAGAGCAAAATGAAACAGACAAAGCACAAATAAACACTAAACAAAAGACTAGTGAGCATTTTTTATCTAAACATAACTTGACTTTTTACATTAAAAGATTTGTCAACAAATGAACATGAGCACAATATAATAGAATCTAAATATAAAATGATTCAGGGAAGCTAGGTGGCTCAGGTCATGATCCCAGGTCCTGGGATTGATCCTACATCTGGCTCTCTGCTCAGCAGGGAGTCTGCCCTTCCCCCGTACTCTTGCTCATTAAATAAAATAAAAAATAATAATAAATATAAAATGATTCAAGATAAAAAAGTTTTAAATGTGCTTTTTCATACACATCATCTATGTTTATTGTACATGCTTTTATTCTACTGTGTTTCAGTCACATTCAGTATATTCCCAAAGTTGAACTCAGTTGTGGTTCTCTTTCAATGTCTTTTAAGTTGACTTCCAGAGAAAACAATATAAAATCTTGATTAAATAATGCACAACTCAATACACAAATCTGTAAAGCTGTTTAAAGAACTATGAAACTCTTAAAAAAATATCTCTATATATGTGTGTTTGTATTACCTTTACATCCATGGTAGGTGAATATTTATATAAATATATAAAGGTAAGTCATAGGGCTAAGTTCTGCTGTAAATATACACAAATTCCTTTCTCTGTATTTTTAACTTGCCCACTTTTCAATCTCTTACCTAATTAGTAAACATCCACAGGATGCTAAAACTATTTATATGCTCCTAGCCACCTCTTACCCAGGAGCACTATTAAGAGAAGGAATTTTTTATTCCAGACCTGACTGCTGCCCCATATAAGAATATCTGGCACATTGTGTGTGCTTAAGAAATTCCCTGGACTCATAGCATCTGTCCATCTATGTCTGGCTTATTTCATTTAGCATAGTGTCCTTCAGGTTTATCCATGTTGTTGCAAATGGCAGGATTTTAAAAGCCACAGTCCTAAGATCTATTAGGGAAGGCCCCACCCTATTCTGCATGACTGCACTTATATGAAGTATCTAAAATAGTCAAACCCATAGAAACAGAGTGCAGAAAGTTGTATGTCAGTGGCTGGCAGTGACAGGGGGATAGGGTAGTTGGATGGGAAGTTGTAATTCAATGGGTATAAAGTTTCAGTTTTGAAAAATGAGTAAGTTCTAGAGATTGCTGTACAATGTTGTTCTAACAGCAACACAAGATTGTATACTTTAAGAGGGTAGATCTCATTTTAAATATTCTTACCATAAAAAATAAAGATAAATAATAAAAAAGATAAATAATAAATATTCTTAACAAAATAAAAACAAGTATAATTGAAGACCAAAATATGCTTGATGAGTGAATATAGAAGAACAAATACACAAACACATTTTAAAAAAAAGTAAAAATAAACAACAAATAATAATCTGGAGTTCATTTCAAAAACAGTGAATATAGATCTACATAAGCATAATATTTGAAAGATGTTTGTATTGAGTTATGTATCTACCAATGCTCATGTCTTTCATGTGAATCTGAGGAAAGTAATAATGACACAAATATTAATTCCCCACTAAATATACTCCAGTCTTTGCACATACCTTATAATCACTACCCTATGTAATCTAAACATTATTATTATTACTATAATCTTTCATTTACCAGTAAGGAAACTAAGTCTTAGGGAGTATATATTTGTTTTGTCCAAGCTTTTACAGTTATTGCTACAGGGTCTTACTCCATATATGGAATATTTAGCCACTGGTTCACAACCTGAACTTAGGAACATGGAACACCTCAGTAAGTAGAGACATCTGCAGGATTTTTTCCACATCAAAACCATATAGGATTATCTTTGTCTCTAGATTTATAATTGTCCCTAAATTAGAAGAAATTATACATAGGAGATTAAGCACAAAGTAAAGTTAGTTTCATCTTCCCATCTTTCATGTTGCTAAGAAAGTAATACTTCAGAATTGTGTAAATTGCCCCCAAATTCTAGTGAACAAAGACAATTATCTGAAATACAGTGAAAAATCTATTGAAATAGAATCACAACTTAAGGTAAATAAAACTCATGTAACAAGTGTTTGTTTTTAGATTTTATTTATTTACTAGAGAGTGAGTGAGAGTGAGAGAGAGAGAGTGTGTATGAACTGAGGGAGGAGTGGAAGGAGAGAGAGAAGCAGGCTCCACGCTGAGCAGGGAGCCTGGTGAGGGGCTAGATCCCGGACCCTGAGATCATGACCTGAGCTGAAGGCAGATGCTTAACCAACTAAGCCACCCAGACACCCAAACAGATGTTTTTAAAAAAGTATTAGACACATGTATTTATTGACTCAAAATATAATTTGCTATGAGTCTACAAGACTAAATCATTCTCAAAAAAATAGAGTATAGGATTATACATTTTGTACACGTTTTAAGAGTATATATTAAAAGGCTTGGGATCCCTGGGTGGCGCAGCGGTTTGGCGCCTGCCTTTGGCCCAGGGCGCGATCCTGGAGACCTGGGATCGAATCCCACGTCGGGTTCCCGGTGCATGGAGCCTGCTTCTCCCTCTGCCTGTGTCTCTGCGCCTCTCTCTCTCTCTCTGTGACTATCATAAATAAATAAAAATTAAAAAAAAAAAAAAGGCTTGGTAGAACTCATTGTACTTTAAGTATATTTGATTAACATAATATGCCTATTGCCTTTTAACATTTTTTTAAAAACCCTATTCAGCAAAATATAGGTATTTCAGCATAAATGCTACTCAATAGTGACACTTCTGTTGTAGTAATGCTTCTAGGAAGTCATCTATCAAAAATTTAAATATGTCTTATTTCTTAATATAAGCATATTTGGCCTTTCTTTTAAAAATATTTAGTCATGAAAGAGAGAAAGAGAGAGGAAGAGTGTCTGAGGGGTGGCAGAGGGAGAGGGAGAAACAGACTTCTCACTGAGCAGGGAGACGGACATGAGGTTGCATCCCAGGACCCTGAGATCATAACCTAAGCCTAAGGCAGACATTTAACCAACTGAGCCACCCAGGAGTTTTTTGGGTTTATTTGTCTGAGTTTTATTTTAGTGCTATATAATTAACCCTTCCCTAAAGTTAAAACAGAAGGATTTGAATAGCAAACAATACGAAAACATAAAACATTCAAAAAAGATAACTTATAAATACAAGTTATTTCGATATGAGATATGAGACACCTCATATCTCTAAACAATAAAAAAGAAATGTCGTATTTGATGACATGAAGATGATGTGAGGGGTAAGTGGGAGAAATATCGAGAAGTATGACTGAGCCATTCTTTATAATAACAAAAAATAATTGTCTCCTTTCAGAAAACAAGATGACAGCTATTATTCAACTTGGTTCTGACCCACTGAAAAACAATCAGATAAAATAAATAGCATAAACACAGAAGTCTCCTATCTGAATCTAGAAAATTAATTATTGAGTGCACCAGCTTTGGAAAAAAGCAGAATTTTAGTCCTTCATCAAGCATCCAGTTCTAAGGTTAAGTATACTTAATTCCTAAATGATATCAGCATGTGACTCATCATATTAGCTCTTATTATTCTTGATCCAAAATCTTCAACATTGTTGATCTCATCCTATCTGAAAGTCACTGTTTAGTTTTCTTCCTTCTCCTTAACTAACTAGCAATCACTAGCAGTCACCCTAATAGAGATTCTACATCACCTTGTGCTTGGACTATAATTTCTCTCCCTTCAAAATATCACCATTTAATGTCTTCTTGATTTTTTGTCCTCCCTAAATAGTGCAGAGTATGAAAACATCATATTGGATATATTAAAGTCTTCAAAATAAAATGTAACTCTCTCACCCAACATTCATTGCTTATGGACTCAGTGTCTGCGTGAATGAGTGTGCGTGATATTAATTAGTTTGAAAATTTCTTGACTTAAGGCTTGAATAGGAGCTGCAATAAATAACTTTGTCCATAATGAAATTTTTAAACGTAAAATTACTTATCTTAAATATGATAGTATAAGTAAAATTACTTATCCTTAAATATGATAGGTATTTACTGGGGGGGGGGGGGGACTAAATAAAACCTGACTGAATAAGATAAAAGAGAACGAGAATACAAAACTTCTTTTCATGCTCTTATTCACAATTATTGTCTCATTTTTTTTAATTTAAAATTAAAATGTCAGGCAGCCCGGGTGGCTCAGCAGTTTAGCGCCGCCTTCAGCCCAGGGTGTGATCCAGGATCGAGTCTCGCGTCAGGCTCCCTGCATGGAGCTTGCTTCTCCCTCTGCCTGTGTCTCTGCCTCTCTCTCTCTCCTCTCCCTGTTTCTCATGAATAAATAAAAAAAAGTATATCTAAAATTAAAATATCACGTAACATTATGTTTTGTTTGTGACCCAGTATAACTCACATTTTCTACCCTATTTGTTTAAATCTCCTTTCCATAGTTTGTATTTTTGCCATTTGCTTTTCTTTCTTAAGTGAATTTTTATTTTCCTTCTCATCGCAGATTTATCTGAACATGTTAAATATTCTACTATGATCTTTATGATAAAAATAGCCCCAAAATACAGTATTTGCAACATTTGTCATTCTGTTTCTTTCATATAGCATAATGTCTTCCAGGTTCATCCACATTGCCATAGATGGCAGGATTTTCTTCTTTTTTAAAGTTGAATAATACTCCATTGTGTGTGTGTGTGTGTGTGTGTGTGTGTGTATAAATGTGGTGTGTGTGTGTATAAATGTAGTGTATATGTATCTCTATATATCTCTATATAGCTGTATCTATCTATCATCTATCTATCATATATATATATATCATATATATAAGATAGTTCACATTTTCTTTATTCATTCATCTGCCAATGAGCATTGGATTGGTTCCATCTCTTGAGTATTGTGAATAATGTTACAATGGACATGAATATACAGATATCTCTTTGAGATCTTGATTTCATCTCCTTTGGGTATAAAACTAAAAGTGGGATTGTTGGATCCAAGGGCAGTCCTATTTTTAATTTTCTTGAGGAATCTTCATAAAATGCTGTAGCACCGTTTTACATTTCCACTAACATTGTACAAGACTTTCAATTTCTCCAAATCTTCAGCAACACTTGTTATTATTATCATTTTTTGATGAGTTATCCTAATAGGTATGAAGTAAAATATCATTCTGAATTCTATTTCCCTTATAATTAATGATGGTAAATGTTTTTTCATATAACCCTTTGAATGAAACTAGTCAATTTTAAATCTTTGAAAATTAAACCCTTTAAGATACCATCTATCCCAAAATTAAATATATCTCTGCTTTTCCTACATAAATACCTGCAAAACAGAAAAACAATATAGCAATAACTGAACTTGTTTATTTTCTTTAGTGGGTCAGAACCAAGAATGCTATGTACATCTTTGTCTGGAATCAGTTTGAGAGGTGTTGTGAAAAATATGGATGGAATAGTCCTCAGCAGCTGAGTAGACACTGTTAAGAATTAGACTTATTGTGAGCCCCTCTAAGGCTCCCATCTGCCTTCCGCCTGCCTGCCTCATCTTCTGCTGCTTTAACTTGTGGGCCTCAGACCTAATACAAGGTTCAGGCTCTTTATGACCCTCCAAATCCTATGGCTTCGAAAACCTAGCTATGACTGGGGCCCCTGGGTGGCTCCATCAATTAAGCATCTGATACTTGATGTTGACCCAGGTCATGATCTCAGGGTCCTGGCATGGAGCCCATCATGGGACTCTATGCTAGGTGTGGAGTCTACTTGGGATTCTCTCTCCCTCTGCCCCTCCTCCTTTCCCCTCCCATTCCTGGCTCCAGTTCTATCTCTAAATAAATAAATAAACACCTGGTTCTCTGATTAAAAAACAAACAGTGCCTTCAGCCTATTCATTATATTGCTGTCCAACCTAAAGCAATGCATAATGGATCCCTATTGAAAATGTACCTTTAAGAGTTTATTTTTTCTAAAATAATCAAATCTTACTGATGAGGGAGCAGGGCTAGCTGAGGACAAAGCACAGCTGATATTCCACAAACAACCCTCACCTAGGGTGGGATATGTGTGACATTCCTCAGGAAGCTTCCAGTTGTCTAATGTTAATGCCTTGCTAGAGAAAAAAAACAATCTTTAACTTGACAATGGTAAGACGTTCCATATCTCATAGGTCCTCCTTAGCATATGAAAATCCTTTAGGATCTTTTTGCTTACTTCCTCCAACTCCTGGGTATATAATCAACCACCCCTCACAGGCCCTGAACAGCTGCTCTTCCTGCCCACGTGTCCTGTCCCTGTGCTTTAATAAAATCACCATTTTGCACCAAAGACGTCTCAAAAATTCTTTCTTGATCATTGGCTTCAGATGTCCCCCCGCTAAACCTCATCTGTATTCCCAAACTTCATCACTACGGCTTCTCCTCCCACCATTCTATATCTCTCCCTCAAATAAATAAGTAAATCTTTGAAGCACCTGGTGGCTCAAGGGGTTAAGCATGAGACTCTTGGTTTTTGCTCAGGTCCATGCTCAGTCTCATGACCCTGAGATTACGACCTGAGCAAAAACTAAGAGTCTCATGCTTGCATGGAGTCTGCTCAAGATTCTCTCTCCTTCTTTCCCCTCTGCCCCTCCTCCCACCCTCAGACACTACCAAGTCATAGACTCTCTCTCAAGTAAATAAACAGTATTTTTAAAAAAATAAATCATATGAATTTTTTGCCATATAAACCATCCTTTCTAAAGTTTATGTGCCCCTGATATTAAACAACTTCCATGGAAAATTAGAATAACTTTATATTTTCCATATGAGTACCCACTTATAAGCTAGAGGCTGTTTAGCCTAAGAGAAAAAGTGAATCTTAAAATCAATATTCATTCCTTAGTTAAACTTCAAATATTAAAGAACTCTAATTACATGGGTTCCTTTGTGATCAAAAGGGAAAATGAAAAACTGAGTACTTTGACAGCATTACATTTAGAAAACTTAAAATTAATCTCAGAACTCTGAAACCAATTTTCAAAAACAAAAATTCAGTTGTTGCATGCTCATCAATTTCATATTGAATTAATAGGGCTAAGAAAAGTAAATCCAGCATATTTCTTTTCATTATCTTTGTTACACAAGGACAAAATGCAAAATCTAGATGAATTTTAAGTGTAAATCATTGCTCACTCTTATAAACAATTCCGTTCAGTAATACTTATAATTGAGTTTGAAGACAAATAATGAGTATTTATCCCATGAGTATTCCATCTAAACTTAGTTCTAAAAATATTTTATTAAGATAAATGGATAGTTTAAACTATATGTAGGGGATCCCTGAGTGGCTCATGAGTTTGGCGCCTGCCTTTGGCCCAGGGCGTGATCCTGGAGTCCTAGGATCGGGTCCACATTGGGCTACTTACATGGAGCCTGCTTCTCCCTTTGCCCGTGTCTCTGTCTCTGCCTCTCTCCCTCTCTCTGTCTGTGTCTCTCATGAATAAATGAATAAAATCTTTATATATATATATATATGTAGCTTATGTCAAGCTTTGGTATCTGATGCCAAGTAAACAAAAATGGCAAACCCTATGCCCTCTCCTAGTTTTTCATATGTTTTCTTTGTAAGGCTCCTAGTCTTAAAGACTATTTGTATACATACATTTACACACACACACGCACACACACACTCACAAATTTTAGGTTCCTAAGTAACTATAAAAGGAATAATGGTTATAAGAAACAGAAGGTTTTTTGTTTTTTGTTTTTTGTTTTTTAAGAAACAGAAGGTTAATGTAACTTACTGGTATATAGGCCTTTGACAACTATAAGAAAAATACATTCCTATTTAGAAAAAAAAATAATAAATTTCCAGGTCAATATGCAAATATCATTTGAAAGCAATCTGTTTTTTTAAATAAGTTGTTTCTCTTGAGTGGTTTCACAAATATCAGCTGTGTTGGTATAATGTGTTTGCAAGCAAACCAAATTTGGGGAGCAAAGTAGATTTTTAAAATAAATCTATATATGAATCTTAAATAAGATTCAATAAGCACACAGATGGTTCTGCAGGTGGTAATGTCTCAACAACTGAAGCTCTTCAAGAAGGAGTATGTGTGACTATCTTGAATTAACAATGGACACACACAACCACTCCAATTCTCCAGTCCATTGAGTTGACATCTTCTGTCAATTATTTGATCACCGTTATGTCTCCAGTTGCCTCAATATGTCACACTCTCTCAACAGTCATGTGTTACCGTCCCTGAAAGTAGATCCTGAACAGGTGTACATGACATGTGTGAAAAAGGTTGGAGATTGTCTCACCTAGAAAGGATGTAAAAACTGATTACCCACAAATATAAAGGAAAACTCTAGTAGTAAATGCAGTTAGATCAGACTTCCCACTTTCATCATAAGAACAGAATAAAATCAAATA
Source organism: Canis aureus (assembly GCF_053574225.1). Taxonomy (NCBI): domain Eukaryota; kingdom Metazoa; phylum Chordata; class Mammalia; order Carnivora; family Canidae; genus Canis; species Canis aureus. The sequence continues at coordinate 15,731,602 of NC_135648.1, forward strand.
TTTAACAATTTGTATTTGCAACCCTGAATTAGCCAAATTGACTGATTCTTTCATCTTTAAAAAATATCACATTTTATACATTCAAGTTACAGTGTCAGGACTAGACTATATTGGAATTAACATATGAATTGTTCACATAACTTTAGGTTAGGTTTTGATAAATTTCTGTTTAGAAAAATGAGTGTAGTCCTCTGACTTTAGAAAATGTCATCAAACCATCATCATTGGCAAAAATCTTCTTATTCTTTGAAAGTGAAACCTCCCAAATCCTGTCACTTATCGGGTAACTATCTTGTTCAAAGATCCAGCAAAGATAGCTGAGATTTTATAGATTACTGAGTCTGACTGAGGATGTGAGCAAAAGACGGTGCTTCCAGTGAGATTTCGGCCCTTCCAACCATCTAAAGGTTTCTATTTTAGTTACCAGAAAGAGGTCAGCTTGTTCATTGAAACCTCTTGAGTGCAGAGGTGTTAGTTTCCTGCCCTTATGACTTCAGCAAATATAATAGTTGCATGATTCACACTTAGTATGAAAAGAATGACACAAATATAATCTTGATACTGGCTGTTCTACTGACAAGTTCACAAACCTTTAACCTAACACTAATTGTAATTAGAAATAAAGTTATTCATACTGTAATCCAATACCTTGCTAATCACTAGATTTTTCACATATATTCCCTATAATTGCCTTTTTTTTTTTAAATCACAAATGTCTTATTTTGTGTACTAGAAACAATTAAAATGTAATGATGCCTAGATGGTTCAAGAATAGTAGGAGATACTTGAACAAAATATTTTTCTATTACTATTATTTGAAGTGGTATAAAAGATAACTAGGTTTTTAGGGAAACCCTGCCTTTTAGCAGGTTCTGTGGTCCATCTGTGACTCATGAACTATTGAAGATGTAATCTTTAAAAAAATGATACTGATGATGAACCTCTACATTATTTTATTCAACCCTATGTAGAAATCTATCACAATACATAAGTCGGACTAAAGGAGATTCTCCAGCCCTGATAAAGCATAGTCATAAGATATATTTTACAAAAAAATAAGTGACATAAATATTAGCTCCATTTCTTGAAATTACTTATATATGTGATCACGTACATAGATATCATCTTCTTCTATCTAGACTCTATGCAACATAAAGGGCATATATAAATGATTATGATTTAAGAGACCTGAAATTATTCTGCCCATAATCTGTAATCTATATAATTTTTTTCTCTCTAAACTTTCTAATATTTTCAATTGATCTGCACATAAAACTTTCTTCATCCCATTTATGATTCTCAGAGCCTTTTCTGTATCATTTGATGTTTCCATACATTGTGCCTATCACAACTCCATACAATGTTTTCATAATTTTTAAAATATGGTTGATTAATTTTTAACTTTATTTTCAAAATTCTTAGGTGAAATGACTAGAATTTTAATGTTTTCCTGATGTCATTCCTATAAAAATAATGGGTCAGAATCCTTGGAAAAAAATCTGTAATGATACACTTAGGTAAAGAAATTTCTAAGCAGAATCAACCTTTAGAATGAACATTATGTAGGCATTCTTGGTAAGGCTAAATTTTTACATTTGATAGATTATTACGGATTGTTGGATTAATAAAAGTAATTTTCAGAAAGTTCACTATGGAATTTCTCTGAAGAACAGATTGGAGGTATGATATAAAATATCTTTGGAAAAAGATAAAAATAAAAAAACTTTTTTGGCTTCTATATGACCTTTTGATTTTTTTCTTTTTTCCAGCTATCCGTTTAACTTTCAAAGCCTGCCTCCATCACACAAATGCATACACACCCTATCCATCTTCCTACAGTTTTTTTTTTCTTCACAATACCTATCACCATACAACACATGTACATAGCCATTCACTTATTTAATATATAACCTCAATTATATCATAGGTTCCATAAGGCAAGACATTTTTGTTTTTATTGTTTCCTACTGTGAGAATCCCAGAAACCAGAATATTCTCTAGTAAACAGTAAAACACAATTAATAGCAGTCAAATAACAATAAGCATGAATTAATGGTTCAAGATAGAAATATTCAAATGTTTTATTAAAAAAGAAAGTGTAATAACTATATCCCAAATATGATCTAAGAAAATATATAATTATATTTAAGAATATCAATGTTTATAATAAGGAGGATTTTTTAACCCTTTGAGAGGTATATTTATTTATGTGTAGGGGCCGTAAAATACATATTTATACTGAGTTAAACCTGAACTCTGAGCAGGAAGATATTCAGTTTTATAAATAGCTATAAATAACAAAATAAAATTTAGTGTTTAAATTCTGTTTTTTTCTTCTTTTGAGTAATAATACATGTTAATACTATTGGAACTTACAAAAGTGTTAATACATAGGAATATAATCCCACATTACTCCACAGATTAAAATACATTTTAGCACATGCATTCAGGCCTTTAAAAATAATTTTGAAAATATAGTTGTAATCTAACAACATTAACAATGTCATTATATTTATTTTTTCTTTTACATATATTATTTATGTAGCATTACATATCATTAGCATTTCATAAATCATTTAAAATTCGGCATTTCTATTTAATTCTATTCTTTATATTGTCCAAAAATTAGTGTAGTTTCTTTTGAATGTTAGTAAGTTCCAAAGTTCAAAGTTTCTTCAAGCTACTCATTCAGTCAAAGTTGTGGAAAATATTTTTGCAACTTCTACTATGTGCCAAACACTCCGCTGTGGTGGTAACTGAACAAAAAAAAGCATGAGTTGTGCACACATAGAGCATGTTTTCTTATGAAAAGGGAGCAGACATTAAACAGTAAACAATGAAAAAACAGATTATGATTATTTCTATGAAGGACAGAAATAGGCCCATGAGGTTATAACTGGGAGCCATATTACATGCCCTTGTAAATATAGATTTTATAATAAAAGTAAAGAAGTTTCCAATATACATATATGCTTATTTATAGAAATTTATATATTTTGTTATTTGCTACTTAAGAACTTAAAGTATGGACATGTGGTTATGTGAACAGCATTTTAAGACCATTAATAATATGTATTAAAAATTATTAGATCCTACAATGTTAGGAAAAATGATAATTTATGGTGAACATCATGAGCATTTTAAAGGAAAATTGTGCTTCAACAAGAATTTTCTTAATGTGTAATTTGGGTGTTTTGTACTCATATCTATCTTCTTGTCAAAGGTAACACTTTTTAGAATATTCACATACAAATTTTGCATAATAATATGATTCTAAGACTTATGATTCTAAGACTTATTTTTCAAAATGTGCACATTTTTATCATTTCTTCAGGTACAACTCTTTATTTAAATTATTGCATTTAGAGAAAACATATTGCTGGCAACAACATTTATCTTTTTTTTTAAACAACATTTATCTTAATAGCTGTTAAGTTTTAAGTCTTGCCTATATGATTTAGTAACACAGGAAGACTTCAAACACATGTGTGTGTGCACATGCATGTGTGAATATAGTGAACACACATTTCCTGAATACAAGCATGATAAGGTTAATGTATATGGAACCCACAAATTGGAGGCCACCCCCAGTAACCCTGCCTATGTTCCAAACCTAAACTTAAGTTAACTTGCATTAATGGGAAACCTTCACTGTTAAAGAAACCTAACACCTATCACATAGTCCTTCAACTCAGCTTTAGCTAGTTTACTGTACCCTAGAAAATAGGACCTGCTAGCCTAAATGCCCAATCTCCCAGTTAATCATGTTTTATTTCTGTTTTGCCTTTCTAATATTCTATAAAATTGCTCTTGCCCCAAATCCCCAGGGAACAGTGTCCTACTGCTTTTGAGGCACTGTATTCCCCCATCCATGGATTATTTTCTGCAGAATAAAAGACATCAAATCCATTATTATATTATTTTAGCTTTGTCATTTGATATGCCTAATTTGTCTCTTGTTTTGGCTTATGTATTCAAAATGATACAGATAATTATCAATTTTCATAATTGGAGAAAAAATCTAAACATTTAGTTTTCTCATTTATTCAATGTTTTTTAAGTTTGATCCATCTAAAGTATTGAGGAAAGTAAAATCTCTTTAGGAGATAATAATAAATATGACTGTTTTATTTAAATTAATGTCTGCTTTGGTATCTTAAATATTACACAAGTTACTACTAATAATAATAGAGAAAATTCCACTCTTCAGTAGCCAAAATAAGAATATAATATTACCAAAAAAAAAAAGAATATAATATTACCATATAATAGATGTATCTATTTTGCTTAAATGTAATAAACTATTGAATTGCATTAGAAAGTGTGATATTATGATTAATAATACAATTATATATTCAGTCTTTGTCCTGGTTCTAGCACAGAGCTCCAAAAACCTTTGGAATTTCTGAGTGATAAAAGTGAATTCTGTTATGTCAATAAGGTGACTTTTGGAAAGCCCCTAGATAGCCAAAAGGTGGACTGGTTGCCAGAGGCCCCAACCACGTGTTCAATTCCACACTCCTCTGTTCCAACTCCAGAAAGGAGAGAAGGTCTAGAGATAGATAAATAGCCAATGGCCAGTGATTTAAGCAATCATGCTTATGTATTGAAGCCTTCATAAAAACCCATAAAAGCACTGGACCTTTCCCCACACATTACTCTATTTATTTCTCCCATCTGGCTGTTCCTGAGTTATACATCCTTTGTAATAAACCAATAACCTGGTAAGTAAAATGTTTCTCTGAGTTCTGTGAGCCCCTCTAGCAAATTATTCAAACCCAAGGCGGAGGATGTGAAAACCTCAATCTATAGCCAGTTGGTAAGAAGCACTGGTGACAACCTGCAATTATGCCTGAAGCAGGGAGGGGCAGTCATGTAGGAATGAAGGCTGTGACACTATTTCCAGGTAGAGAGTGTTAGAATTGAGTTGAATTATAGGACACTCAGATGGTTTCTGAGAACTGCTTGGTGGATGATGGGGAAACCACTTCCTCCACCCACACCTGTCAGAATTGGTTCTAGAATCATTGAGAAGACAAATGACAATCATTCAAGAAAAAAAAAAAAAAAAGTTTGTTCAAAGGACAAAAAAAAAATAGTCATTTTAACAGTTGTTTCTAATACCTAAGCAAACATTTAGATGTCATTTATGTGCATAAAGTCCTTAATTAAGGTGAATTTTCAAACACACATATAATTAAATTAGTTGCAAGAGAAAATGTGATGTCACTATAATTATAAGCATCCAGTCTGGGCCCAAAGTCACAAAGTTTTTAAAAAGAGTTAATTAGAAGACATATTTCTCTAATGCTTACAAACAAGTGGTGGACTCCTTTCTCTCTCTCTCTCTCTCTTTCTCTCCCTCTCTCTCTTTTTAGAAAATGTCATTATAAATTTCTGAGAACTTTTTATAGACATAGTCTAACATAACGTATAATGTTACTCCCATTCACTTGTTCTGGCTCCTTGGACATATTATTTAGCTTCATTGAACTGTAGTTTTCTCATCTCAAAAACTTACTCGTTACAGTTCGTGAAAGAGTCAAATGTTGTCATGAGTGTGTAGTGCTTGGCATAATGTCCACTATGCTGCCAAACTCCCCATTACTACTTTTACTATTCATATGTATTGTTTTCTGGATGTTTCTTACATTATTTTCATTTCCCTTGCTATTTTTAAACCACTTTACCCTTTCCTAGCTATTCAACGAATTGTCCACTGATCACTCGTCTAGAAAGTGTTCCCTTCCTACACATGTTTCCCAAAGTGACCCTACATATCTCATCAAATGATTGACACTTAATACTTGTATGGCCTCGGGTGAATTACTTAACTTTTTATATCTAGGCCTTCTTCTCTGTAGATGAAAAAAAAACATAGTGTGATGCTTAACTGACAGTGTACTTTGAGGGTTATGTAAGAAAATGTATGAAGCATTTAGAACTATGTCTATAACCCTTAACTGTGACCAATGGGATATAAATGAATGTGTGTTCTTGCTCTCTTTAAATCTGGTTGACAAATCATTTCTAGGATAGAGCTGAGCAATATATTTTGATTATATTAAATAATCTAGAACTGGAGAGATCATATTACTCAGATTCTCTGTGAACTCAGAAAAGATGCCAGAAAATTGTATCCTATATCATTAAATTATTTAAACGTTCAAAAATCATAAAAGTAACTGTCAATGAAAAATGACACCTGCTATAGGGCAAGTCAACATGAGAAATGACACATTCAGGACATATGCTGCAAATTCATTACAAAAATTATCTGATGTGATAGGTAACTACACACATACTGATAACCGAAGCTGCTGCAGGATTCCTAGATTTATAAATGAATTATTTCCCCCATAAATATCATTTATTCTCAGTCATATTTCCTAAAATAAAAGCCAAAGTCCAGATTTTAGGGAGTGGATTGGAAGGAAGGAGTGAATTGAAAATCTTGAATCTCATTCAGAAACTAAAGATGAAGCTGAGTATTTTTAGTATTAAGCATTTATTTTAAGTTTACAATTTTTTGGCTGAATTAAAGCACTTTTTCTATATAAAAGATCTTTTGACATATCATTTGTAAAAACTAGTAACTTTAACAGAAAATTTAAAATGCTAGGCTATTATTACCCTGTTTCAATTTCTTATTATCTATATTGAAAGCAGTCTTTGAAATATTAGAAACTTTTAATCTGATTTTTGAAGGGTGCCAATTTTCATTTGTGGCCCAGGTAGGCAGCAAGCTCATTGATCTTTCTCATTTGAGAGGGAGGGAGAAGTTTCTAGACCCTCATCCCCTTCATACTGGTTTTATATATGAGCATTTCTTTATGTTTAGGTCAGTTTCAGCTTCCTATAAGGAGACAGGGAACTTCTGAGGCATATATTCCCCTCCCTGGGGCGTCATTATAGCAAGAACTCTTGTCATGAAGGATTCGATTGGTTCCACACCTTTTTATGAGGGTTTTCCTTTTCATTTCTGAAAGCTGTACATTTATTTCCCTTTCTTGGCTGTAAGTTTCAATTCATGGACAACAATACCAAAAAATTATCCCACAATTTTGTACTTTAGGAGCACAACAGAGTCCTTCTAGGGCAGCCCAAACCACTATATTGACTTGAATTCCCTGTTTGTTTATTTAGCACAAAGTTACAGTATTGACCAGATATGATAAATGTTTAAAATAGACTCATATGATAGTGTAAAAGTTTTCTTCCATATATGTTGTAAACTGACAGCAAACAGATCAATTATTTTTACCATGTGAAAAATTATTGTTATCTTTACATATTTGGCAATTGACAAGAAAAATATTGCCAATCCTTTTAACTTAAGTTATACTTTATATTATATTTATGCTTCCAAATACACCATAATTTAAAACATTTTTAAGATTAAATCATTACAAAAGAATGAAATATTGTCTTTTGATATTTCCCATTTACAAATGAATTTGTCAAACTTTTGACTTCACACATTTCTTTCAAGTCTTCCACCCCGAAACATAGCATATGTACATACACTTCCCGTCATTGGTGCTAGACATAAGAATTTTATCTTTGATTATTATTATGGCAGCTTTTATTTTTCTCTCAAAGGGATTTTATAATTTTATATCACCAAAACCTAATTTTGAACAATGTGAGGTAAATTTATGCTAACCTAGTTTCAGTGTTGCTCACAACCTGTTCTTTTATAGGCTTTGCATCCTGAATATTAAATTACATTTCATTTATTCGTTGGTAAGAGTTCCATAAATACATAGAGTTGCTTTTTTTTTAAAGTAGGTATATGTGCAATCTATTTTCAGATTTGTTCCAACTTATTACAGACTTTAAAATATAGTTCTCCTGCCTCTTTCCATGAAAGAACTTGTGTGTGTATAAATTCTTTTTTGTGTGTGTGTGTATAAATTCTTGAGTCTTACCCTTTCCTCTAAATTTTGCTGCTCTTCTGTTTTATTCTTAATTTTACTTCACTGTTTTCTGATATATGTTGTTACACAGCCAAAGGATTAAAGCCAGCATAACACATATTAGTGGTTACTGCCTTATAGTCACTCAAAATTCTAAGTACTGACCCTTCTCAGTCTTTTTTATTCTCATTCAGACATATTCAAGTCTCAAAACAACAACAACAAAAACTTGATGTTGATAGAGGGGCATTTTAAAACAGGAAGTAGAGTCTGTATAAAAGCAATACAGTCAGGGAGAGTAGGGGAATTAATATTGTTAGAAGTATATTATTACAGGTCTTACAGTCTTGACTGTACTTGACTTACAGTCAAGTCTTTAATCAATTTAGTTTTATGTGGCTTTAATTCATGTTACTTTTGTGTGGCTTTTTTTTTAATGTGGCTGTCCAGTTTTTCCAGCACCATTTATCAAAGAGCTGGTCTTTTCCCCATTGTCCTAAGTATCCATTGACAGATGAATGGATAAAGAAGACATAGTACGCTATTCAGAAATAAAAAAGAATAAAATCTTGCCATTTGCATCAACATGGATGGAACTTAAGGGCATCATGCTAAAATAAATCAGACAGAGAAAGACAAAACCATATTATCTCACTCGTAGGTAGAATCTAAGAAACACAAAAAACAAGCTCATAGATACAGAGAACACCTGGTGGTTGTGCAATGGAGGATGGAGCAAAATGGGTTCAGGAGATCAAAAGGTACAAACTTCCAGTTATACAATAAACAAGTCATAGGAATATAATGTACAACATGGTGACTATAATTAATACTATTCTATTGCATATTTGATAGTTGCTAAGAGGGTAGACCTTATCACAAGAAAAAAAAAAGATTAAAAACATTTAAAGCTATGAATAGTGATGTTAACTAGTCTTATTGAAATCATTTTACAATATATACAAATGATGAATCACTGTGTTTTATACCTGAAACTAAAATGCTTCAAAAAAAAAAAAGATTTATAGATGACCCTTGAAAAATATGGAATTAGGGAAGCAAATCTCCTATATCCATGTATAACTTTTGACTGCCCCAAAACTTAAATACTAAATAAGTCAAAAGCCTTACCAATAACATACACCGTCGATTAACACGTTTTGTATGCTGTATGTATTATATACTTCATTTTTATAATAAAGAACACTAGAGAAAAAGATGTTACTAAGAAAACCACAAGGAAGAGAAAATACATTTACAAAATTATGCTGTATGTATCAAAAAATGTATTAAGTGGGCCAACATAATTCAAGAGTCAACTGTGTATTATTATAGGGACTTCACATATTCATACTTTCTTCAATTCAGGTTGTCAAGGTACCATAGAATAGCTTATTATAATATTCCAACTCCACAGCACTAAGAAATTCCCAATAGAAACTTTGGTTTAGAAACTGCCCAACAGATTACCTTCCTGTTGTAAAAAAGAGTGAAAAAAGAGTGGTTATAGCAAATATAGTAGAGATATCTCTAAGCACTGAATCTTTTTACAGCTTAAAGATTGGGTCATGTTACTATAGAGGAGCTCTAAAAAACACCATGAATAAAGAAAACTAAATCTAGAAATCTCAGGAATATTAGCTATATAAAGCCATCGGTAGAAAGGATGTCTTTTCCCACAGCAGAAGGAAATGCCAGTGCTGTACCAACGTACACAAAGAAGCACGCAAGAAGACTTGGCCTCTTTAAAAGAGCACATCTGGAGGTGAGGAAGCCAGAGAGAAAACAGATGTGATTAAAGGGAAGATGAATGAGATACGGGAGGACTTCAAGGACTAGAATTGCAATAATAAAATAAAAATCAGATAAGAAGCAAACTCAAAGGGAACTGACACTTCAAAAAGCTGTACCAAGAAATGGAAAAAATATCGAGAAATTTATGCTAGAATGGAAAGGAAAATTTTTTAAAAAGTTTAAAATAGTGAGAAGCAAGGTGATACTCAAGGGACCAAAAACAAATATGAAACCTATGAATTAGGTGTCCTGTAGAGCAATTTACAAACATGGAGAATAATAAATAATTAGACGGGAAAAATTTTTAATGAGTTGAAAGGAGATCTACTCTTGTAGACTGAGATGATTTAACAATTTCAAGGTGACACCAATGACTTTTTTTTTTTTTAATTTTTTATTTATTTATGATAGTCACACACACAGAGAGAGAGGCAGAGACACAGGCAGAGGGAGAAGCAGGCTCTATGCACCGGGAGCCCGACGTGGGATTCGATCCCGGGTCTCCAGGATCGCGCCCTGGGCCAAAGGCAGGCGCCAAACCGCTGCGCCACCCAGGGATCCCGACACCAATGACTTAAAAACAGATAGATGTTGGCAAATACATATGTACTGTCTCAAAATAAGCATGGCCAAACTAAATAAAAAAGAACAATGCATCTTCAACCAGCAACCAATTTATTTCAACAATGGAGAAAACAAAATGTGTTAGAACACAGTGAGTTCCAAATTACTTATTTCAAAGAAATTTGGATTTTTAACTTGCAAATAATAGCAATTCCTTCTACTATAAGTCACCGGCATCATACTTAACCAGGCAAACTACATGTTATGAAAAAGGCTAATGTTTTACTCCTTGTCCTAGAAATACAAACTATAAGCCAAATAAAGTAAAATGGATCCTATGAAAGAGGCTTATGCACTGTGTAATGTTATACAACAGCTAACTTGGCAAAACCTTTGCTTGACCTTAAAGAACTATACTTGTTAGAATTATTTCCAAATCAATAACCATTAGACCCAAACAATGTTGATTTGTGCCTTTCTGAAAGGTAAATGGCTCAAACAGAATCATTGCAATAAAATCTTCCCCTCTAACAGTATTCATTTCAACAGGAAGCCAATAAATCTGACTTTCATGAAAAGCCAATAAATAATGAAAAGCCCAGCATTTTATTTTTAATCAGCAAAAATTTAAATATATTGGCATATACAATGTCAGGATTGCAAAAAAGTTTCACAATTATATATTGATATGTATAATACGCAGCTTCAAAAGTGAAGAAGCATGCATTTTTTCAATATTGCAATATAACTTAAGCAATGTAAGTTTATATGTATCTTTTAGTTTAGAAATGTGTAATGGAAATATTTACCTAAATCCAGAGGATAATTTTCAGGATCATTTCTCTTTTCTTAAAAAAGATTTTATTTATTTATTCATGAGAGACACAGAGAGAGAGAGAGAGAGAGGCAGAGACACACAGGCAGAGGGAGAAGCAGGCTCCATGCAGGAAGCCCGATGTGGGACTCGATCCCAGGTCTCCAGGATCACACCCTGGACTGTATACAGCACTAAACTGCTGAGCCACCCAGGCTGCCCCTCAGGATCATTTCTGAGGGAACAAGTAAACTATACCCATTTTCTTCACACCCTCCAAGCCCTTTATAAAATGAAAATAATACAACAGAATTGTTGTATGACGACATTGAATGTCTAATGTAATTGGCATGATTTTATTTAATATAGTTTAATTTCTAACATTCTACCTTGGTATACCTTACAGAAGAGCATGTGACCTAGTGAAATTGGAAGTATTTATTAAAATATAATGTCTATAAAGAATGCACCAACAGAAGTGTTTATATTATAAAATTTAGGAAAAATTAAGATTAAAAAGTGTGTAATCTCAATTGTGTAAAGTATGTCTAGAAAAAATAGTAGAAGGAAATAAACTAAAAGTTAAATTTGGTTGCCTCTGGGTTGTAGGTTTATAGAATTAATTTAGATATTTATACCAAGCACTGTTCTAGACAATCAAATCAATCAAATCATTCCTTTTTCTTCATAGTTTTCTTTAGTTTATAATTATCTCATGCTCTTTTCAGCAGCATATATACAATTATCTCTATAATACCAATTAATTAATTAATCAAAAAATAGAAAACTGTGGTATAACAAATATAATGTTGGATTCTGAATTAAGACAGCATTATATTGTAAGCAAATTCCTAAGTTTCTCTTATGCTTCTTTTGGTAAGGTCTAAATAAAAGTTATTTCAAGAATTAGTATGAGAACTAAAATGGACAATGAATACAAACTATCCAGTATACTATCTGGAATCTCAGACACTCTATAAACATTGAATTTTCTGTCATTTATTTCTCTAATTTTTACGCTTGATCTTCTGTTTAGAATGTTACTATCTTAAAATCAAAGATTTGTTGGTTTATTCCATAAAATAAAATTTTCAGATGAGCTTTGAAAACACTTTTATGCCTCTCAGCTACATGTGTGGGGAAAAGACATTCTTATAACCAGCGTTAGCCAAAGGAATATTGTGTTATCTTCTGTTTAAACAATGTGCTTTTGAGGGATCCCCGGGAGGCTCATAAGTTTAGCCCCGCCTTCGGCCCAGGGCGTGATCCTGGAGGCCTAGGATAGAGTCCCACGTTGGGCTCCCTGCGTGGAGCCTGCTTCTCCCTCTGCCTGTGTCTCTGCCTCTCTTTCTGTCTGTGTCTCTCATGAATAAATAAAATCCTAAAAAATATATGCTTTTGTTTTTCAACTTTCTATAGGTAGAAAAATATACAAGCAATTACATCTTCTTTAAAAAAAAAATGTTCCCCTAAATTTCAAGTTATTTAAAATACTATGTGTCTATATACGCTCACTTAGAATTAATGCAGAATATTAAAAATAAGACTCATTGAAGAATTACATGTACAAATGAGAAATAAATCATATAGGCGAAATCAATTTCGAAACCTTCCTTCAACAAGAATCATTCTCTATGAAGCACAAAAACTGCTTGAATTTTAGATCACGTAATAAAATAATTTTAATTATTTTTAAATATACAGGATAACTGACCTCTAGAATTATAAGACAATAAATTGTAATGCTTTAAGCCACCAAGTTTGTGGTAATTTGTTACAGCAACAATAAAAAATGAGTATGTCTATTGATACTAAAATATATTATGAATAGAAATGTTTGTGGTTTTAATTCAGGAAAAGGAGGTTTCTAATTCCACCTCTTCCTCTCTATTAATACCTCACAACCAAATTATGCTTCTACTAAAATTAAAAAAAAAATCTGTGCTCAAACTTGCCTCACTGCCTTTTCTTCTTAACAATTCAGAGCTTTTTGTAAATGTTGTTTGAAATCTCTTTATTTCCACTCATTTTTTTAAAAACCCAGCTTACAGAGATAGGACTGATATCACTGATATAGTAAGAATTGCATATATTTAATATGTGCATTTGAAGTGTTTGGATATATACATATACCCATGATACCATAATCACCATGAAAGTAATAGCCATATCCAACACACCCCAATGTTTGCTATATTCTTTAATTTGTTATTGTTTGGTTTTGTTTCCTTTTTTTTTTTTTTTGTAGTAAGAACAGTTAACAGGAAATCTATCCTTTTAACAAATTTTGAGGTGCACATAATTGCATCAACTATAGGCACTATGCTGTATAATAGTTCTCTAGAATTTATTCATCTTGCGTAACCAAAACTTTGTGCACACTGAATAGCAACTCACATTTCTCCCATCACCCAACCCCTGGCAATCTTCTCTCCTATCAGTATGACTATTTTAGATACATCATAATAGTGAAATAATGCAGTATTCTGTAACTGACCTATTTAATGTAACATTATGTTGTGTTGTCATAATGTCATGTCAAAATCTTCTAATGGGAAGATTTTCTTCTTGGTTAAAGCTGAATACTCCATTGTGTGCATATACCATATTTTCTTCATCCATTCATCTGTCAACATACATTTGTGTTATTTCCATATCATGGTTATTATAAATAGTGCTGGAATGAATATGGGAAGTACAGACATGTTGTTATTTTCTGCACAATATATCCTTGAATTTTTTAACTTTGGCATAGTTGACAGAAGGGTTTCTATTAAAATTACTGTTAAAATTACTGTTGAAGTAATTTTAATCAAAGTGATAACATGATCAGAACTGTGACTAAGATTCATGTCATATCTGATATATGATAGTCTCCAAAATAGGAACATTCATTAAATAGAAAAAAAAAAATAGGGAAAAAAACAAGACGTTCTAAGTGTTATCAAAAAAAAAAAAAAACAGGAGGAGGGCCAAGTGCCTACAACTACACACTAAAGGAAAAAAACTAGTTTAATCCTTGAGGTGTGGTCAAGCGGAACATATGATACGTTGACAAGATGCCAATAATAATCATAATTATAGCAACATGACTTACTTTATGCCAGGCACTAGACTAAGTGATTTCCTGACATGCATTATTTAGCTGAATCCTCATATAAAACCTGTAAAGTAAATACTATCATTATCTTCATTTTACAGATGATGATACAGATAATTAGAGAGTTTAAGTGACTTGTTCAAGGTTACGAGTTATTGAATTGACAAGACCATAATTCAAACCTAGGCCATGCTTTTTAATTATTATTCTACTTAGTTACTCCCATACTGTCACCAAATTGAGAAGAGTTCATTGGATCTAGTAATTACAAGATCACTCTTTTTGAATTAAAGCCAATGGATTTTGTGAAGAGCGAGAGGACAAAATATCAAATCTATTTCCCTCTCTAAGGTATTTTCATGAAAATACTTCTTTTCATGATTTTTATCTTGTATATAATATTACTTCAGTTTCATAATGTCACTTTTACTTCTTTAAACATGAAAGTTAAGCAAAGATAGGGAAGAGTCAAAAGTCATGAACAGATGGACAAGAAAACGAATTATAAGATTTGTAAGCTCACTCAAAATAGAGACAAACAAGTTAAACACCAACATATCACTTTAACCTATCAGGTCATTGGAAGCAATAGCAAAATTTTACATATATATAGCTTTTCATTGAACAATGCCATTTATAAGCATTTGTTCTACAGATATACTGATGCATGTGAACAAAGATATATTTTATTTCAGTATAGATTTTAAAACTCTTGATACATAAGACTCTAGAATTTTTTTTTGTCTATAGGTACTTTCTTACAGTCTGGAGGATTTAAGATCATTTCTAATAAAATTGGAGTCCCTTTAATCCTGATCTCTTCTATTTTTCTTTATAATTATGTCAGCATTGATCACCAAATATAGATGTTTACCTTAAATTTGACTTTGATCAGAGATTAGATGAATCTTAGGAAGAAAAGATTTTTTAAACATCTCAGTCAGTTTTGCTTTTTTTTCTTCCAAGTTTCTAATAAATTCCAGTTAGTTACCATGCAGTGTAATATTAGTTGAGGTGTAGGATTTATGATTCCTCACTTACATACAACACCCAGTGCTCATCACAAGTGCCCTCCTTCATACCCATCACCCATTTAACCCATCCCCTGCCCATGTCCCCTCCAGCAACCTTCAGTTTGTTCTCTATAGTTAAGAGTCTGTTTCTTGGTTTGCCTCTTTCTTTTTTTTACCCACTATGTTCATCTGTTTTGTTTCTTAAATTCCACATATGAGGGATCCCTTGGTGGCTCAGCAGTTTAGCGCCTGCCTTTGGCCCAGGGTGCAATCCTGGAGACCCGGGATCGAGTCTCACGTCGGGCTCCCTGCCTGGAGCCTGCTTGTCCCTCTGCCTGTGTCTCTGCTTCTCTCTCTGTCTATCATAAATAAATAAATCTTTAAAAAAATAATAATTTTAAAAATTCCACAAATGAATGAAATTGTTATTAGTCACTTTGCCAGCAGTCATATTTAAGAGAGAGAAATATTAATGCTGTGACCTAAACAGAAAACCATGGCAAAAAGTAGTACTAGTACTACTATATTAGTTATTATTACTTTAAAAAAGTAGAATCCTGTCACCAGAATCTGAATATGTGTAGTTCAAGATGAACTATAAAAATATAGGGTAAAGGTTCAGTACTACAATGTAGAGCTACAGCCATATATATATATATATATATATATTGTTTTTTTGATTGGTCTAAGATTTATACAAGGGCCTGACTGTGCCTACTCCAGATAAAGATCAAAGGGCCCCAATTTTGGGGAAAGGAGAAATGTATAAATAGGAAATAAGTCAGAACTTCATAGTTAAGTTGCATAATGAAAATATATTTTAATTTTATATGTGAGTTTCTCTTATCTAGACTTACCAACTTCAACCATTATGAAGGATAATTTCCAATTCTCAATAACATTTAAAGATCATCAGATACAAATGAGGCTATGATGGCATAGCACATTTTCTCCTTAGTGTGGAATGCTGAAGTATTGACAAAAAGCCATAATTTAGTTTTATGAAGCAAGGAATTCAATTGTTGTGGTTCTCGCTGTTGGAGGCAATCTATAAAATGAAACAGTTCAATCCCATTGTATAATTTATAAGAAATCAAATTAATGGTGCTGTAAACTACTCAAATATGTTTATCCTATTCAAATGGTAATCGTAGGAGATTTCTTCTCAGAAAACTTATTCCTGAGTAATATGTCTGATAGAATTACAGGATAATGAGGTAATTACTAGAAGGTCTCAGGAAACAGAAAATTTGTGACATTATGTATATGTGTACTTCCCTTTAGCTAAAATGTTAGTTTGAAAAGCCATGTCTAAAAGTACAGTACATTTCTGAATTCTCATAACATTATTACATTTAAATTTAAATACATCTAGAATCTTATTAGAAATTTTGTTTGATACATTCCACGTGGTTCTTGTTTAGTTAATTAATTTTAAATACATTTGATATTCTATGTGCAAAAGTTGCACTCACATATTCACATGCAAGCTTAAGAGACTATTTCATACAGAAATTTTATTTTGGAAATTTTACTACTTTTTACTCAAAAATGACTATTTTCAGGGTGCCTAGGTGGCTCAATTGGTTAAGCATTTGCCTTCAGCTCAGGTCATGATCTCAGGGTCCTGGAATCAAACCCTGAGTTGGGCTCCCTGCTCAATGGGGACTGTTTCTCCCTCTATTTCTACCCCCCACCTTACTCATGCCTTCTCTGTCTCAAATAAAAAAAAATCTTTAAAAGATGATTATGATTTTCATAAATTATTAAACTGAAAAAGATGAGGATTTCATTTTCAATGAAAAAAATCTCATGGGAAAATGAATGCACTCATACTCATAAATTTGGCACATAAACCACAATTTCTTTCAATAATTTCCTACTGCATAACTGTATTTAGTTTTCCCGTCAGATACTGCAAATTAAATGAATAATAATCTACAATATAATGCATTTTCTTCTGAAATGTCATTCAAAAGCTTATCTGCATTGCTGAAAGAATTGAGAAAACAGTAATAATTTTCACATAAACTCATGAGCCCTAATGGGCATTCATTTTTAGCAAAAATAAGAACCAAATAATGGTATTAAGAGGAATGTACTGAAGGTAATAGGAGTACACAGTAACAAAGTATATTCATTCATACACAAATGTACGTACAAATGGAAAGAGTGACATACTAGAAATAATCAATACTGAAAATCACAAATAAATCCTGGCAGTTTCCTGTGAAACAGAGCCTCTCTATCCAAATCTTATGACTGCTCTTATTCACGTGAAAGTTAAATTATGACCTATTAACAATCTTTCTTAGAAGGCCTATGATCCTGTGACCTTCTTAGATAAAAGATTACCAGTACCATGTGGGAGAAACTCACTCAAACTAAATTATCATACTTGAAAAAAATAGGAGATCCAAATTTGCCTCTTAACAACTCTGAATTATAAATGACAAATATATGACACATAATAGTGCTGTATAATTCATTGAAAATTATGTTCTTAAATAAAATTCTTTCTCAATAAAATTATCTACATAACTCATCTCATGAAATAACAAAGAACTTAATATAGAAAAATATATTTGATTGAAAAATCATATCAAACAAACAGAATCATGACACCCAGCTGGCTCAATTGTCTTCCATGGCTGAAAATAAGCAAGTGCTTTCGTGTGAACTACAGACATTCAGCGTCAGCTGGTGGAGCCTTCTATTGTACTGTTATTGTTGTTTCTTGAGCATATATTATGTGCAAGACTTTGTACTACATGAGGGAGTTAAAATAATAAATAAGATACTATGTTTTCTCCCAGGAAACTGATACTCTCAGGTAACTGTCAGGTAATTAAGTAATTACAATACAGTAAGTGTAAGTCTTACCAAATCTACCCTTTTAATGAAGAAAAACTTCACCTAAGTGAGAACTGATCAAAGTATTTCGTATAATTAGTATTATTTAAAGTGGCTATTATTTTTTGTAAAGTTTTTCATATTCTCAAAATTTACTAAAAAAAAAAAAGTGAGTGACGTCATCGGATTTCTTCAACAAAATGCCAAGATAGCATATTATATGTCAAAATACTTACACTCTATTCCCACCAAATAGATAAAAAACTTTATCTTTCTAGACTTTCTTTTGGCCATGTCCAATAAAACCAAAGATTTCTGAGATGGAACCATCTCTAAGTGGTTCACTGTCTATGTGAAAATCCTCATCAACAGAAAATTCTTACCCAGAAAGGTAAATTTCAAATAACATTATTGTTCATTCCAGAATTTTCCTGCAAGACTTATGGACTCTTCAAAACAAAGCAGGCAATAGTTGATTGCCAATAGCCTTTGAACCCTTGGCCTCAAAATCCATCTTTTGCTCTGTCTAGAAGTCCTAAACTATTATATCCAGGGTCCTTATCCAATCCTACCTAATCAAGCTTCATACTACTCATATTGATAGACCCACATAAGCAAAATTGTAAAATCTCACTAATATTCTAACTTTACCTTCTCCTCTCTGAGACACTTTTGGGTGTTTGTTGTGTTAACAGTGGCAATGAGAATAAAATCAGCTTTTTCTTATTAATAGGTTATTCTGATAATATTTTGGGAAGCTAGGATTCAACAATGTTATTATCTAAGTAATTTTTTTAATTTTTATTTATTTATGATAGTCACAGAGAGAGAGAGAGAGAGAGAGGCAGAGACACAGGCAGAGGAAGAAGCAGGCTCCCTGCACCGGAAGCCTGACGTGGGATTCGATCCCGGGTCTCCAGGATCGCGCCCTGGGCCAAAGGCAGGCACTAAACCACTGCGCCACCCAGGGATCCCTCTAAGTAATTTTTATAATAATTTTTAAAATGTTTAATGACTTCTTGGTATTTTACAATAGTTACAATTTATTTAAAAATTATGTGGAAATATAACTAACCCATTTAATTTTACAATAATGGCATTGTAGGCAATAAAATATATTCAGGATAAATGAATACTTTAAAAAATAATGTTCCACAGGGTTTTGTTATAAATTTTTCCTTGTAAGATGTATAATGAAACTATAAAAGTAATGCTAAAATAAATATTAGGAGGGGGTCACATTTATATAAAGGTTATTTTGCAAAAGCATATTCTTCATTCCTCAAGATTTCACAGTAAAAACAAAACTGTAAAAGGAAGAACTTCCAATTCAATAATCCCTAAGATCTCTTCCAAGTCCAAGAGTTTTTGTTGAATCACTCTTTAATCATTGTATATTATTAAACACAACCTTTAAATGTTCTGACAAAAAATTATGAAAGTAACTAAAATATTGTGATTTTGTTATAAACATTAGAGAAGAGAATGCTAAGCATTATTTCTAAAACATCTATTTATTTTTTTAAACACCAGATGACCCCCTATGAACAGCTCACTTGCTCACTTTCTCTCTCTCTTCCTCTAACTTATCACTCCTCTCTGTATGTGAACTTTGCCAAAATCAAGACCACACAAATATTTTTTCTGTATTAAAAAGATTTTCAGAATTACCTTGTCAAAAAGACATACTTCTTGACTTTGGGAACAAACTTACATTTTACTAATAGAGCAATATTTTTAGATTAAACTTTTAACCTATGTTGAGGTTGAGGGCTTTTTACATGAAATCCCATAAGCATCTTAACATTTGAAGATACTGTACGGATTTTCAGAAAGGTTCCACATTTAGAAAATACTGGTATATATTAAATCCAATTCTATAAATGATTTTTGAGTAGCGATTTTGTTTGAGCTATGACCTTGGTCAAAGATCCACTGACAAGCAGGGCACTGGGCAGCCCAAGTGGCTCAGCGGTTTAGCATCGCCTTCAGCCCAGGGCGTGATCCTGGACACCCGGATCGAGTCCGGCATTGGGCTCCCTGCATGGAGCCTGCCTCTCCCTCTGCCTGTGTCTCTGCCTCTCTCTCTCTCTCTCTCTCTCTCTCTCTCTGTCTCTCATGAATAAATAAACAAAATCTTAAAAGAAAAAAGCAGGGCACTAACCAAAGAAGAGGAAATGTTTTCTCTTAAGATATCCTAAAAATGAAGCACTTTCAGTTATCAAAGCAGGTAAAACAGTAGCAAAGGACAAGTTAATACCAGCCCTGTGGTGGGAGTTCCTTGTCCCTCTTCACAGGATCTACCAAAACCAGATACCAGAGAGCAATTCTGAGTTTTATCTATATTCATTTTTGCTCCTGGTTGCTTAGGGCAGAGTAGAAACTGACCAGGTCTTTTCTGATTTGATATTACTCCTTCTATCTACTCTGTTTTTTTTTCTTCCAATTTTTTATTTAAATTCCAGGTAGTTAACATATAGTGTATTAGTAGTTTCAGATGTAGGATTTAGTGATTCATCACGTATACACAACATCCAGTGCTTATCGCTGCAAGTGCGCTGCTTAATACCCATCATCTATTTAACCCATCCTCCACGGCCCCCAAGAAACCCTCAGTTTGTTCTTTGTAGTTAAGAGTCTGTTTCTTGGTTTGCCTTTCTTTTCCCCCTCTATGTTCATTTGTTTCTTAAATTCCATATGAATGAAATCATATGGTACTTGTCTTTCTCTAATTTATTTGACTTAGTATAATACTCTCTAGCTCCATCTACCTACTCTGTTTAATGATATCATTTTCAGAATTGTGTGTATGTGTGGGAGATGGCACAGAGGGGAAGGAAATGCAAGTGAATATGTTTCTTCCCTTTTGGCTCTGAAATAATTCAGGGCAACGGACATAAAGGTGAAAGTGAATTACCCTATATTCTACCTTCCATTATTCCTAGGAGTTGAAAAATGTGTTGCTCATAAGTAAGCATAATGCTCACATGAAGATCAAATAAGGAAGAAATGAAGAGTATCTCAACTTAAATTGAATATCAATTGAATATATTAACATAAAATGTTTTTATATAATCCTAGTACCCAAAGGTGGTTTGAGTTTCCCATTTTAATTTATTTTGAACTTTAAAATAGCACAAGCTAAGTGTGCTTAAGGCATAAGACTGTTTCATATTTAACCAAACAAGGTAAGTGTTAAAAAAAAAAAAAAAAACAGGTCAAGAGCAATGTACAGTATGGTGACTATGGTTAATATTGCATATGTGGAGGCTCTGAGAGGGTGGATCTTGAGAGTTCCTATCACAAGAAAATAATTTTGTGACCATGTATGGTGACAGATGTTGACTAGATTTGCGGTGATCATTTTGCTATGCATACAAATATTGAACCATTATGCTGTACACCTGAAACTAATATAATGTCATTATACTTTATTTTTTTAAGGTTTATTTTAAGGCAGGAAGAATATCAGTTCATTATTATTTTTTATAAGAAGGTCTGTTTGTGGGTGTGTGTTTTGAATAAATTAGTGGTAGGAAGATGTTGAACTGTGTGATGATCTATTTTAGGAGTATTACTAAGGCCAGAAACAGAAGGGAGATAACTCGATAAACCTAAGGCCAAAATAGTAAAGCTCAACAGTGAACAGTGCCAATGGAAAGACTCAAGTAGGAGCATGTTAAGATGCCAGAAATAGAGGTAGAGAATCTCAGTCTTTATGAAATATAATAATAACTTCATATTATATCAACAATGATCCTGTTTCCTCTAATAAGGCAACTGGAGATAAGGGCAAAAACAGGGCTCAAAATGTTAAGTTGCTGAGTCGTGGGCACATTTTTAAAAATTTTCTTTTTGATTATTTTTCCACTGGTGAAAAAGAAGGAATACTCACAGTGTCTTATATTTTTTTCAGAAAAATATTTTGAATAACTGCTTTAATCTAAAATGTACTAATATAACATTAAAGAATCTTACTAGGTTATATTTCTTCAGGCAGATATCAAGCATCATGTTTTTGAAAGCTACGATATAGTATAAAATTCATTTAGTGAAACTTAGAGTTTGATTACAGGAAGCAACTATCTGGAATTTTTATAAAATAAAAAAATTCTATTCATGTGACCTTCTAAAACTAAATTATTAAAAAAATAAATAAAAATTAAATTATTATGACAAAGTCAACAGTGAAAGTTTCTTGCCAGATTTAATTCTTATTCATGTATCCTACATTCCTTAAGTATCATTTCCCTTTTAGAAGCAACCAAGATTAACATTGCTTATCTTGAGGGCGGCCTGGGTGCTCAGTGGTTTAGTGCTGCCTTCAGCCCAGGGCATGATCCTGGGGTCTCGGGATCAAGTCCCACATCAGGCTCCCTGCATGGAGCCTGCTTCTCCCTCTGCCTGTGTCTCTGCCTCTCTCTTTCTGTCTCTCATGAATAAATAAATAAAATCATTAAAAAAGATTGCTTACCTTGAAAAATTATACATGAATTTTAGAAATTATTTTCTAGAAAAATCAGAGATCTTTGTATTCAAACATGGCATTCACTAAGTAGAATTCTTTAAGTCATAAAATATTCAAAACAAATTCAAATATTAATCCTAAAGAAAAAATATGCAGCCAGTTCCATGACATATTATATACATTTACATTTAATTTTTAAATGTGGTGATAATATCCCAAATAATTATTAACATTATAAAATAGCTTCTGTCAGAAAGATGACAGGTGAGAACTTTGCTTCAATTGAATCTCAAAGTGAGAAATAAACTTAGAGAATTTCCTCCCATCCCCATTTATGAGATGAGGACTCAGAGGAGCAGAAGGATGATATAATTTTACTGATTTACACAAAAAGAATATGATAAAGGTAGGCCTCAAATTTAGTTCTATAATTCCAATTCATCTTCTATTTTCTAGAGGGAGTTGCCTTTATCTTTCCATTCATTTAGTGGGCTTAAGTTAATACAATGCCAAAAATAAGTAATTTAACTCCTTAATTAAGGATCAACTAAAAAAACAGACTTAAAAACTTTTCAAGAGAGTATAAGAATTACAAGGTCACGGGATAAAAATAATAATTTATGAATATAATTTCAATATTTAAAATGAAAAAGGAGAGTCCTATTAATTATGTGTATAGGTAAGAATAGAAAAAAATGTATTTAATTTTCTCCTTAAATGGGATTGTTAACCTAATAGATCAACAAACCAGTTGGTATACTATGAAACTTCTAAGGGTTATCAGGAGATGTGTTGAGAACTGGTGTTTACGTGATATGTGGCATGAGCCAGACTTTTCTACAGATGAGTCTGGGCACTAGGGCTCTCTGGCACTGGTGGGGAGCAGGGGATATGTGTGCAAGCATAGAAGTATGTTTCATCACAGGAGGATTCTGCTGGTCCCATATAACTCCTAAGATCCCTAGAGATAGGGCTTCTCTGAGTGATCTTAGCATCAGTGTCTCCTACCTGATTCTCCTGTTCTCTGAGCCACTCCTGAAAGCTCATCCTAGCCTATTCTCTCCTTGGCTTTCCACTTGGACCTGCAAGCACTCCCCACCATACACCTGAGACAACAAAACACACTTTGTGGGATCCAACTGTGCTGTTTGCATCTAACATGGTAAAAATATTAACCTAATGCAGAAGCTGGAGAAAAGCTTGGAGGTTAACACAGATCCAAAGTGCTCTATCTGAAGCTTTGGGGTTAAACGCATCTGAATTCAGAGATTTTCAGATTTTAGAAGAAACATAAGGTAGACATTGTCTATCTCTGGTAATATCTTCAGTGGATAAGAGCATCAACCCATAATCAAATTAATCAATATCTCTGCAATGAAACATATGAATATTTGCATTAAGTACAAAAATAAGAACTATAAATAGTTTCACATCTGCCCAGGTCAGGGCAGGTTTTCAAGTCATATGTGCTAAGAGAGAAGGCTCATTTTTAGAGCTTTGAGATTTTGAAATTGTTGATAAAGGACTTTGAACATTTACAAAATTTGAAATGTATCTAGTTGTGAAAGGGTTTCTCATGATGTGCCTGAGAAATCTAGTTTTACTTTAATTCAGCTAAAATTATCAGTAATGCAAATGTATAGGAGACATTCCTTTGAAATGTGCAGATTTGAAAAAAAACAAGGTGTCAGATTACAATGTTCAAAAAGAAAATTCTTTACAGATTTGTCAAATGACTAAAAAATGCTTTTATATTCCATTATATGAGATATGAACACATATGTCAAACAATGACGTAACAGCATGCAACAGAACCAAAATGATTTGAGTAGATGGGTCTTAAGGGCATTTTTAAACATTAGATTTTTTTTAACATTAGAATTTTTAATTCTATGTTAAAAATGAAAAATTATCTGAAAAGATAATCCCCAAAATTATCTCTTTGTTTTTTATAACAAACAAGGCAAAGTATTTTTATGTGTGATGAATTGATAACTGTGAAAAATCTTCATATAATTGTTAACCTTTTCAAAATTATATTTTGTGAGGAAATACGTTCTACATTTTAATTGAGTGTGTTTATTTAAATCTAATTTTCTATTATGTTTTGGGATGATAGTAGACCATGTCTTTAAGAAAACACAACACACAAGGCTGCAGCAAAACAGAGCCTCTGCTAATTTCAGGCTGATAGGAGAGTTAGTTTAATTAGTTAGCTACTAATATCTATTTAAGTGAACAGCCTGAGAAATGTCTGCTAGGAAAAGGACATGCAAATGCATTGTAAGGCCATTCTCTTTGCCTCTTTTCAATTGTAACAAAAAGGAAGAGAACAGGTAGCCTGCAGGTATGTGGAAAGAGGAAGAAATTACTTTAAGAAAGGGAAGATCAACACAAAAAGTAATCATATGTCTGCAGAGTGTGTGCATATATATGTGTATATATACATACATACATACATACATAATTGACCCTAGAACAAGGGGATAGTTAGAGGCATTGACCCCCTGCACAGCTGAGAATCTGTGCATAACTTTTGGCTTCTCCAGAACTTAGCCTACTCTTGGCTGGAAGCCTTATGGATAACATAAACAGGTGATTAACAAATATTTTGTATACATATAATATATAGTATTCTTATAATAAAATAAGCTAGAAAAAAGAAAATGTTAAGAAAATCATAAGAGAAAATGCATTTATAATACTTCACTGTAATTATTGAAAAAAATCTGCATACACTTAAACTGAAATAGTATATTCACATTTTCCTATTTATTGACATAATAAATCATATATTTTTATGTTGCCTTTTGCCTTTGTTTACTAGAATATTTAGAGAAATAGAAGAAAGAGAGGTTAAGAATATATGGGTAGGGGGGCTGAATAGGCATTTTTCCAAAGAAGACATACACATGGCCAAGAGAAAATGAAAAGATGATCAGCATCACTAATCATTGGAGAAATGCAGATCAAAATCACAATGAGCTATCACCTCATACCACTCAGAATAGATAGTATCACAAAGGAAAAAAAAATAGTAAGTTTTGGCAAAGATATGGGCACCACCAAAGTGGTGCAGACACTGGAAAACAGTATGGAGTTTCCTCAAAAAATTAAAAATAGAACTACCATATGACCCAGTAATTCCACTTCTGGGTATTTACACAAAGAAAATAAAAACACTAATTCAAAAAGACATATACACCTCTATTTTTATTGCAGGATTACTTACAATAGTCAAGACATGGAAGCAACTGAAGTGTCCATCAAGAGATGAATGGATAAAGATGTGGCATAATTATAAAATGGAATATTAGCCATAAAAATGAAATCTTCCCATTTGTGACAACATGGATGGAGCTAGAGGGCATTATGCTAATTAAAATAAGTCTGACAGAAAAAAAGCAAATATATATATATAATATAAATTATATACCATATAATTTCACTTAAATGTGGAATCTAAAAATCAAAACAAACAAGCCAACAAAGACATACTCTGTATGGTGACAGTTGGTAACTACGTTTACTGTAGTGAGCATTTCATAATGAGATTTGTAGAAATCACTATTTCCACACATGAAATATAATATTGTATGTCAAATACACTTCAATAAAAAGTATATATATGAACATCCTTCGTGTAATTCTTTTTAACCACATTTATTGAACATCTACATATTATTATATGTCATTTCAGTCTGAGAGGCAGATTTCTTGGTTAAATATTACTAATTAATTGATGGTAAGGCTCTTCTTTCAACTGAATGAACTTTATAGATAATTCTTACTTCCTAAGGCAGATTATGGAATTGTGATTCTAATTGAAAATAATGGGAAAAATAAGCAATTTATAGAAAAAGTATCTCCCAAAATTTTAAATGTGCTACTTCTATAAAAGAATAGCCTACTTATAGATATTAATTAAATAAAACCTATTACAAACAATGAGTACTCAGTACAAATTTTAGCTTTAACTTTTGCAAAGTACAATTTGAAGGTGAGGATCTAATCTTCTACTATGATTCACATTACATGCTTATTAAAGTAAAAGAGATAATATCATAATCTTAATCTTTTCACTAACTTTTTAAAAGTTGGATTTCCCAATATTATAATTAAATAGCAATTACCTTAATTACTTTATATTAAGGCAGAAAAAGGCATAATAAATGTTATTTAAGACCTTTTCATACTTACAATGAGAAATATAATGCAAGTGATTTTTTAAAGTAACAGTCCATTGTAAGTAGGCATAAAAAAGCCTAGAAAAAGGATTATTCAGGTTTTTTCCCCTCAATTTTTAAACCTTGTATTTTTGAAATTATGCTTGATTTTTAAAAATACATATTAACAATACAAAAGCCCCCAAACAGTGATACCAAAAGAAAACAATACTGATAATTTTGGTGATTTCATTGGAAGATGACCACAGAGATAATGACCACTGAAGTCTTCGGTAAGGTGGAACTAGAGAGGGCAAAATCATAAATTCTTTGTTTGAATGCCAAAAAATCATCATTGTTATTTCCTGTTCTGTAAATAATTGTGTAAACTGGCAGTCCTATTCATTTGCTCATTTTAATAGCAACAAACATGAATGCACTATTAGACTAAAAATCATTACTTAAAAATTACAGAAATTATGACAAAGCATGCCTTTTATTTATAATCACTAGATTATATGCAGTCTCCTTTAGGAACTGGCTTTTCGGAACATCAATTATAATTCCTAAACCTTCAAGTTAATATTTCTATCTTATTTCTTACTAAAATTTTCCCAATGACAGCTAAAGGAGAGATAAAGTAGAAATTCATATGTATAGTTGTGAATTATAATTAAATAATAAAATTTTAAATTTATTATATGATTTAATCTCAAAATTAGAGATGTAACTAAATAGAGTTGTTGATAAATATCAAAAGCAAATAAATTTAGGTTATTTATGTATAAAATCACTATCTAGAACACTCTCCCTAATTTGTCACTGCACTGTAAAGTGTGCTGCCAGATTAGTGCAAAGATTTGTAGAAAGTCAACCAACTAGGAAAAATAGCTTCCTTCCATTACAGTTTCAGTAGAACATATGGGAAATAGAAAAGAATTTGAGTGGTATGTGGGGGGGAATTATTACAAAATTGCTATTTAAGTATGCATAAACAGAGTAATATGAAAGATTCTCAGATACACTCCTTAAAAAGTATCTATAAACGACTTTGTAAAAGACGGAATAATACACTTAGCAGAATTAACCATAGCTGATTTTTTAATTTAATGCTTAACTATGTGTTCTGATAATTTTCCCATTTCACTTTTAGATTACAAGCATAAAACTTTATAACTCAAAGGATCTTTAGATATCTAGTGCACCCTTAACTATACTAAAAAAGGATACTGAAGTCTGAGAAATTAATTTATAAATCTGAGGTAGCACCGTTGGTTAGTAACAAAGATAGAAAACAATTCATATCTCCCTACTTACAGTCAAGAGGGGATCTTTTCAATGGCATGAGCATTGATTTTGAAACCAAGCAGTCCCAAATGTAAAGCTGACGTCTTTGATGGGTGTACAACTGGCTTGATCCAGGAATATAAACATAAATAAAAATATAAAAATAGAATAATATAGATATAATAATAATAATAATAATAATAATAATGATATAGAAATAAATCAGAAAGATGAAAAAGGCCTGCATTGAAGGCATTTACAGTTCAAGGAGTCAACACGTGATTTTAGTGCAGTAGCATAAGTACAATGAAAAGAGACATTTAGGAATACTATGAGTAAACTGAAGGACAACAGTTTTGTTTTTATTTGTTAAGCTGTAAAATGGGAGTCATTATATGAGGGTTATTTGGAGGATTAAATGAAGTCACATATGAAAGTACAATCACATAAAAAAAAAAAAAAAAGAAAGTACAATCACATAATGAAAACACAATATTTATTTCCACCTCTTCTTTTCCTTATTCCATTAAACACTGCTGACTTATTTTATAGTTCTTTATGATATAAAGTTTTATTATAATTG
The DNA here is from genome assembly GCF_053574225.1 of Canis aureus. Lineage (NCBI taxonomy): Eukaryota > Metazoa > Chordata > Mammalia > Carnivora > Canidae > Canis > Canis aureus. The sequence goes on from NC_135648.1 coordinate 15,760,163, forward strand.
CTTCAAAAAGAAGTGTAAAGACTCAAAAACTCAAAGAGTTTTCCCCTTTTAAACTTTATTTTTAACTTTTATCTAAATAATCCTAGTAAATTCTCATAATTTCATCGTTAATTATTTGGAAGTCATTTTTCAAGTATGTCTCACTTAATATTTTAATGGCATTAAGTAACTTGTCTGATCATAGAATCAGACATACTTATTAAAGAAAAATGAAAAAAAAAATCTATAGAACTTTCCAACCAGAAGTAAAGCAAACACTTTGATAAATTTACCTGTAGTCTCTATACTCCACAGGTTTCTATTTTAAAAAAGTAAAATTACAGAGAAATCATTTGAGCTCTACTTTCTATTTTGGAGTTTTGGAGCTGAGTTTTTTGTTTGTTTTATTTAACTTTGTATCTGAAAAAAGTATGAGAGAATTTCTCAGAATATTAAATATATTTTAAAATAAAATCATCTTTATTGTCATTAATTCTCTGAATTTTAAATTTTATGACCAAATAGTTAAAAGAATTTCTCTAAATGTATATTCAAAATAACTAGTCTTAAGGCTATGTGGTAAGACTTTAAAAACTCTAAAATGTAGGGAGATACATTGTGTTTAAAATTTTTGTGTGGATAAAATAAATAAAATTTCATAAATATCTCATATATGTGTTTAAGAAGTATATCACATGTTTAGCATTACATGTTCATTATGTACAATTCTATATTGCACTCTATACAATTGCACTAGATTCAATACTCAAGTTATCTGCTTTTTCCCACTCTTATACTGATTTTTTTGGTGTGGTAATCTATTTCATCTATGAAGAATAAATATAGTAGATTAAAATTTCATGTGACAGTTAACGTTTTTTAACTTCTTTTAGAAGGTCTAGTATAATATATTATTTATTAGGTACTATTATAAGAGAATTAATTGATCATCTGTTTGGCTTTTATGTTAGGGTTAATTTTGTTTTAGGCAACTGCTGTAAGTAGCATATTAAAAAAATCTAAATACAGTCTTAATGTTTAGACCTTGAAATATATACATTCATTACACTAATCATATGTTTAGTTTTTCTGCAATCACCTTGCCTTAAGTTATATTTATCATTGTCTTCTTTTTACTTTTTATATGTAGCAGTAAGTTTTAAGATATGTATGATGCTTTTTGTGTCTACCACTTGCTACCCTTAAGGTTTGTAATGACATTGAAACTTATTCTTTCCAGTTTCTATTTTCATAATTGAAATAAATATAAATTTTGATTCTTTACTTAAAAAGTTTTTTTTTTTTAAGATTTTGCTCTATTTTTAACATGGCCTTTCTTCTAGGTATTTATTTCTATAATTGAGCTTATAGACTTAAATGATTTAATCATGATATCTCATGTTAAATATTGCATCCTCCAAGAATTATATTTTAATATTTCCATGCAATCTCATGACCATCCTCTCAATTCTTACACTTACTGTGAGTAATGGTCTTTAATGTGGCTTTATGCTTATTGCTGCATTTGATTTACCTGCATTATTATGCTACCTTACCCAATACCCTTTTCTTTTCAGATTATTTTTTCCTAACCATCTCTTCTGTTTTGTAGATTTCACGGTTTCTTACAACCGACAGAGAAGATAAAGTGTACATGTATGCAATACTTGCATATGTGTGTACTGAGGGGGAAGTCATAAGGACGTCATCTCTTCCACTGAATTCTTATGGTAATTTTTTATTACTTTTGTTCTGCAGGTTTTTTTATTTGTTCCTTTCTTCATTCTGTGAGCATAGTCTCCCTACAATGTGGCAGGCACTCTGTCATGCACTGCAAACCCAAAGGTGCTATTACTGTCTTATTTCATTTATCTGACATAGAATGGAGAGCTCTATCAATACACAGATTTTTGTTAAAAGACAACATGCGAGTCACTTTTTCCCACTCAATCTTAGGTTACTAGAGAATGCACTGGTGTATAGTTGTCTTCATCTAATGCAGGAGTTCCCCTGACATTAATTTCTCTGATAGGGTGAACAAGAAAAGTACATGAGAGACTCTATTAACTACATTCAGAGGTTTTTTTTTTTTCTCTTTTTATTTCTTTTCTTTTTTTTTTATTTTAATTTTTTTTTTTATTTATGATAGTCATACAGAGAGAGAGAGAGAGGCAGAGACACAGGCAGAGGGAGAATCAGGCTCCATGCACCGGGAGCCCGATGTGGGACTCGATCCCGGGTTTCCAGGATTGCGCCCTGGGCCAAAGGCAGGTGCCAAACTGCTGCGCCACTCAGGGATCCCCTCTCTTTTTATTTCTAATTTACTTCTGAGAGTCCTTGTCATTGATACATAATCTGAATGTCGGTAAGCATCTCTTTTCCTCATAAAGTTACCAGCTAGAGCAAAAAAAAATTACAACCAGTTAAATTCTAATTTAAATAACCAGCAAATGGATTTTTTAGTGTAAGTATGTCCCACATAATATATGGGTCGTATTTAACTTGCACATCTCTATCTATCATATTATTTTGGGGAACTACCATTTCCAAACATGGTAAGAAAAGAGAAATCATGTAAGTATTGAATCACTAAATTCTATATCTGAAACTAATATTACACTGAATGATAACTAACTGAAATTTAAATAACAGTTTAAAAAAAGAGATAAAAAAGCAGGAACCATCTATTTGCTGTCTACAAGAGACTCATTTTAGACAGAAGGACACCTACAGCCTGAAAATAAAAGGCTGGAGAACCATTTACCATTCAAATGGTCTTCAAAAGAAAGCAGGGGTAGCCATCCTTATATCAGATAAACTAAAATTTACCCCAAAGACTGTAGTGAGAGATGAAGAGGAACACTATATCATGCTTAAAGGATCTATCCAACAAGAGGACTTAACAATCATCAATATATATGCCCTGAATGTGGGAGCTGCCAAATATATCAATCAATTAATAACCAAAATTAAGACATACTTAGATAATAATATACTTATACTTGGTGACTTCAATCTAGCGCTTTCTACACTCGATAGGTCTTCTAAACACAACATCTCCAAAGAAACAAGAGCTTTAAATGATACACTGGACCAGATGGACTTCACAGATATCTACAGAACTTTACATCCAAACTCAACTGAATACACATTCTTCTCAAGTGCACATGGAACTTTCTCCAGAATAGACCACATACTAGGTCACAAATCGGGTCTTAACCGATACCAAAAGATTGGGATCGTCCCCTGCATATTCTCAGACCATAATGCCTTGAAATTAGAACTAAATCACAACAAGAAGTTTGGAAGGTCTTCAAACACATGGAGGTTTAAGGACCATCTTGTTAAAAGATGAAAGGGTCAACCAGGAAATTAAGGAAGAATTAAAAAATTCATGGAAACTAATGAGAATGAAGATACAACCATTCAAAATCTTTGGCATGCAGCAAAAGCAGTCCTGAGGGGGAAATACATCACAATACAAGCATCCATCCAAAAACTGGAAAGAACTCAAATACAAAAGCTAACCTTACACCTAAAGGAGCTAGAGAAAAAACAGCATATAGATCCTACACCCAGGAGAAGAGAGTTAATAAAGATTCGAGCAGAACTCAACGAAATCGAGACCAGAAGAACTGTGGAACAGATCAACAGAACCAGGAGTTGGTTCTTTGAAAGAATTAATAAGATAGATAAACCATTATCCAGCCTTATTAAAAAGAAGAGAGAGAAGACTCGAATTAATAAAATCATGAATGAGAAAGGAGAGATCACTACCAACACCAAGGAAATACAAACGATTTTAAAAACATGTTATGAACAGCTATACGCCAATAAATTAGGCAATCTAGAAGAAATGGACACATTTTTAGAAAGCCACAAATTACCAAAACTGGATCAGGAAGAAATAGAAAACCTGAACAGGCCAATAACCAGGGAGGAAATTGAAGCAGTCATCAAAAACCTCCCAAGACACCAAAGTCCAGGGCCAGATGGCTTCCCTGGGGAATTCTATCAAACTTTTAAAGAAGAAACCATACCTATTCTACTAAAGCTGTTTGGAACGATAGAAAGAGATGGAGTACTTCCAAATTCATCCTATGAGACCAGCATCACCTTAATTCCAAAACCAGAAAAAAGAGAGATCAATTATTTATACTCTGTTTACATCACAAAGCAGAGTCTTTGCAACAAAGAGGGCTGCACAGTTTTTACTATGTGCCAACTCTGGGTTTCTCAGCAGGTAGCTGATAATGATGTAGGACCTAACTAGATTTAAGGTTAAGTATGACATTAGTCAAAACTATTTGGCTTCCTCGATCTTAAGCATTTAAATGTGTTTGCTAATCACTGATTCTCCTAACTACTGAAATGCCTTTCATTGGCAGAAAATTGTGTATCAACTTTATAGTTGTTCTTGCATTGATATGAGTTTTCATCTTCCTCCCAACCTCATCTCCTTCCATGAATTCCTCATAATTTAGTGGGAAATTTAAAGTGATTGTGTCAGGAATTGCTATTTGGAAGACATTTTTAGCCAGAATTCTTAGTCTTTATTTTTAAAATGTGTGCATTCTTAAATAAAGCAGCTTTTTATAATAAATGTTATCTTTACCATTTTATATGATTTATGATGTCATTAATAAATACCTGTCTAATTTATATTCCTGATGAAGAATACTTTCATCAATTACATGTGGTACATGGAAAGGTTCACCAAATGTAGAGGCTTAAAACAAGTTGTTTTTGGTTTGTTTTGCTTGTTTTGATGATTCTGTAAATGAATGAGCAATAAATGTCTGAGCCCAGCAAAATGGTTCTATTCCTATGACTAGGTTACACATGTATTTTCAGGTTTCTGGTAGAAATATTCAGCTTGAGCTGAATATTTTTAAATGGCCTTATTACTTGTCCAGTGATTGTTTCTATCTGATACCTATCAGGTCCAGAGAACATCAACTGGTTCGGTTCTTCTCTGCTCCATGTAGCCTTGGCTCCTCTATTGGTCTAGAGGAAAATTCATCACAGAGTAATTTCAGATAAGATTCAGGGCAAGCCCAGGACACAAGCACTTCATAAGATTTTGCCTGCATTGTATTTGCTGATGTCACATCAACTGATGCAACATGGGTGGACAAGCTCAAAGTTAGTGAGGGAGATAATACACAAGGTGGTTGAGATGGGAAGGCTAGATACATTGGGAACCTTACATGCAGAACCTTACATGGCTAATCTTACACAATTTTATTAGGTCTCTTGCAACAGAATACATGTTAGACAGAAGGATATACTTATTGAGCAAAACTGTTTAATACATGCAAACATAGAAACAAGAGTGGTACAATGATTTCGGGTTTTGACTATCAAAAAGATTTAGCCCATTATCTATGAGGACTTATTTTTGTTTCTGTTTTTTAATTCTAGTAAAATGGTCATTGACTTTGAATCAGAAATATAAGTTTTTAATATTTGTTGATGTAGATATATTATTTAAAATCTCTGAATGTTATCATTTTGAAATTGCTATAATAATGCCATCAATGAGGGGTGCCTGGGTGGCTTAGTCCATTAAGCATCTGCTTTTGGCTCAGGTCATGATCTCACAGTCCTGGATTGAGCCCTGAGTCAAGACCTAGAATAGAGTCCTAAGTCCCCAAATCAGGATCCCTGCTCAGTGGGAAGTCCACTTCTCTGTCTTCCCATCCCTTCAACTTGTGCACTCATTTGCTCTCTCTCTTTCTCAAATAAATAAATAAAATCTGTAAAAAATAATAATGCCATTCACTGAAAGGCTATAGAAAAAAATAACATATAAAAATATGGAAGGTCTTTGTAAACAATAAACAATAAAAAATTTTACTTTACATGAATGAATACATATAAAGATATGAAACTATAATGGAGCATCTATTGTTCTTATAACTAAACATTTCTATAAAATTTATTGGAGTTTAATAAGCTTTAATAATAAATACTGAATTTGAGAACAATTCAAAGGAAAGAGTTAATTTACTTAATTTGAGGATTTCAAGTTTTCAATTCAAGGTTAACACAATATTTACTTACATTTAAAATTTTTTGTATTGTGAAATATAAAATAATAACTGTCTAAAACAAGTATTTAGAATCTAAAGAACACCAGTATAATGATCACCCACTTTAAGAAATTCAGTATTGTCATTACTTTAGAAATCCCTCATGTTCTACAATAAAAATCCTATCCTTCTTACCTCACCATGGAGATAATCGTTATCTTGATTTTTGTTATAGTCTTTTCCTTGCTTTTCTTTAGGTTTATCAATCATTTTTGCATATGTATTTCTAAATAATATAATTTAGTTTAGTGAATTTCTTATAGTAGGGTCATATCGTGTGCAAATTTTCCTGTGTTGTTTCTTTCACTTAACATTTTGATTTGGAGATTCATCCATGCTGCTACTGGTGGCTTTGTTCCTGTTACTGTATATATGTTAACATACCTAAATTGATCAGTATTTTTTTAGGTTTAATGGCTGGTATTTTAAGAAATTCTTATATATCCCAATATCATGAAAGGATTTTCTTCTGTTATCTCCTAGAAACAACATTTTTGCTTCTCTTATGTAGATCTTTATTCCAATATAAAGTAGATTTATATATATGGTATGAGGAAGTGATCTGATTTCTGCTTTCCTCACATGGCTACCTAAATTGCACACCATTTATTAAGAAACTCACCCTTTCCCATACATTATTTCATATACCCCTGTCATATATGAAATGTCCATACATTTGTTTATCTTTCGAGACTATCTTGTCCTTTGCAAGCCATTTTTAAATATATTTTTTTTTCAGAGAACATAACCATGAAGACCAATAAGGCACAGCATTTATTTCAATTGTGTCTTATTCTCACTTAAATTTGGTTTTGAAAAATTACTTCGAGGAAGTAACTAAGTTGTAGTAATATGAGTAATATGACATTTTTATTTTATCTTGGAAGATTATAAGAAAAGCATCATCATTTTTCCTATGAATCACTTGCACATGTGCTTAAACAAAGAATAGTAGAAGTTTGGCAAAGAAAAAAAGGCTTTTATTTTGTATCACCATATTTGAAGATCTACATATGTAAAATGTTTCCTTTACAGAAATAAAAATCACCTCATACGACCATAGAATTTATAGCTGTGATTTAAGATAACCCTGTTTGAGTTACTAAAAGTGAGTCCCTTTTCCAGAGCTCTTATAATTTATTAAATGAATGAGAATCTCCAGGCCTGGAAGAAACTATGCATTTGCTGGTGGCCATATTGCCTAAGGGTTATTTCTAGAACACAATAACCAATGACATGGCTCCAAGTTATTAAGGATCTAGGTGTGCTGCTATTCTAGAATTTCTACTGGACAAACTTTCTCCAAGCATAGCCCATTTTCTAAAAGTTAGAGTACTTAAAATGCCTATGCTTAGGTTCTATTATCAATCTTCAGCTAAGAGGGAAAGATGGCTAAAAACCCAACTTTTAGGGTTAACAAATAACAAGTGTTAGCAGAGTCATTCTAGATCCTTCAATTCAATAATCTACTCACAAAATAATCATTTCTTAAGTCATAGTGTTGTTTCAGAACAAAAATCTAAAAATTCTTTATAATTATAACATTCTAATTTAAAAATACAAATATAAGGGTAGCCCTGGTGGCCCAGTGGTTTAGCGCCCCCTTCAGCCCAGGGTGTGATCCTGGAAAGCCGGGATCCAGTCCCACATGGGCTCCCTGCATGGAGCCTGTTTCTCCCTCTGCCTGTGTCTCTGTCTCTGCCTCTCTCTCTCTCTCTCTCTCTCTTTCTCTCTCTGTGGGTGTCTCTCATGAATAAATAAATAAAATCTTAAAAAATACAAATATAAGCCCTGTTAATTGCCTAAAATGCACTTTGTCATGAAAATAATGGCACTTTTTCCCTCAAAGCCTTGACTATGATCCTAGTAAAAATGTTCAGTGGGTTATGATCTTACTATTGTATATTTGAGGTGAAAAGAAAAATATGTTGCAGGAGGCGATAAAATGAAGACAACTGAAAGAGATATGACCTAATTATTTCAACAGGCTTAATATGTTTTACATGTAGAACTAGTGCCTTTCAGAAACTATATCAATGCAACACCCCTCATGAAGGAGCTTATGACAGTAATAGTAAACACTAGTAGAATTTGGCTGATCACTTTTTGAATTTATGTGGTCTTTCAAAACGATTAATCTAGTGCTTAATATGGAAAAAAATATTGATTTTCCAGCTATAGAATACTTAAATGCAAATTCTATCTTTCAGGGCAAACATTGATAAAAGATAAATTCTCTAATAATTATTGTTTAAGACAAGTATTTTTTAAAGTAAAACAACAACAATCAAAAGCTATTCTTATCCTTGGATTTGAGATTTTCTAACAGCTCAGAAATAAAGTTAACTTCACCAGAAAAAACACTGATCCATTATATTGGATGCATAGGTGAGCAGAATTCTTTGAAATTTAGGTAAGTACTAGTTGAATAGATGAAATATCTTACCGTTCTGACACAAAGAAATCCTCATAAATATAGTGGTCATCGTATAGCAACCATCAACGAATATAGCACCATTAAGTAAAGTTTCAAAGGTAACATTAGTTAAAACCTGCTCTGGACACAGGGGGAAGGATGCGATGTTCCACTGTTTATAAACAGACAAGTCCCATACGTGTTTATCCAAACCACAAAGGCAAAGAGATAGGAAGGATGAGAAATATAGGGCTAATGAAGATCTTTAAGAATATAGTGCCATACAGACTAAAGGGAATATATGAGCTAGGCAACATCCCAAGGCATTATTTTTCATTACCTTTCACTATGGTGATCCAAATAATGTCTCTTTGATTCAACTTAGAACCTCTAAAGACATGTCAAGCCATGTTTTCAACTCACAGCTCACTGACCAATAAGCTGAACCAAATAATCACACGCCATACAACACCTCATAACTCCCAATAGAGATGCCAATAGATCCTGGAGACATGCTCTGGATTAAATTGTTTGACAGACTGAAAAAAAACCTTTTGCAGAATGCTGAAACTAATTAGACATTCTTACAATCTTAAATTCAAGTAGCTCCACATAATTTGTAAAGGAATCTGGCAAAACCAACAAACACATGTAAAACGGAATAAAGCTAGAATCATCTTATATTGACTGTTTCCTTCTGCATCTCAGAAAGAAAATCTTTAATATTTGTCATGTCATTTTTAAAAAATTAAGGTAAGTCTTTCTATAGACTTGTGACTGTGCTCTGGCTTCTTAGACTAAGGGAGTTCTTATTAAACACACGCATACACACGCACACATAGAGCAGTGAGATTTCATGGAACTTGTTCAGTACCTTCAGTCTGTTCTGTAAATATGCATTGCTGATAGGACTTAACAAATTTCTCACAATGCTGTGTGAAAGACTACATACAGACCAGAAGCACAGTGCCCTCTGCTGCACATACAACATAAAATAAAATACTTATGTAACAGTATCTACATAGATACAGACACAAAAATACAATGCTAAGTTTTGTTTCTACATAAATGCTAAACCAACTGCTGGGAATTGTGAATTCCTATCATGCAGAAACAAACCAGACTGATAACTTTACATAAAACATTCTTTATGGCAAGGATCAATACAATCTAATCCAGTCAGGCAACCATTTGTACACTCCTCTCTTTAATGGATTTGCTGGGCTGGGGAGAAGCAGGCAGTCTGTTGGATTTAATATATGACTCCTTTTGTGTAACTTATTTATATTCAAATATATAAGAACAGTAAAAGTTAAAGGCCATATATCTCAATCCCCTCCTTTTTCTTGGCCTTTGCTATCATGTCACATTTATCTGCTACTTCTTTTTAATCCATTGCCATTTTCTCCAGCTTCTGAACGTACAATTACCTCTAAGGGGAAAAAGAATGAGGTGACTCAACTTCTCAGTGACTAGTACAAGATACCATTTCCATTTAAGCTTAAAAAAAAAAAAAAGATAACACAGCATGATATAAGGTAGAAAAGAATCTCAAGAAAATTCATTTAAAAATTTAGCTATTTAAAATTATACACTCAGCCTCACAGTTAATTGGAATTTACTTTAAGAAATGTGACACTCCTACAATTTGAGAGTGATGCACAACTGGTCACCATTACTACTTTTTGGTTTTGTTTTGTTTTTAATAGTTTGTTACATCTATAAGAAATACTCTTAAATAGCAAGAAAACAGTACTACTGTGAATGGTAAATAATAACCCTTCTGGTAATAACCCTTTCCCATCTGAAGCTTTCCCTTAGAGAAACTTATTTACACACAACCTTCAAGGAAGATATCTCTATAATTGCTTTCCCTTTGCTTCATACCTGTATATCTTGTATCTTGTGCTAAATCCCTGCCGGCTTCTGTCCACAAAATCTGTGTATTCCTGTGAACGATGGAAGGGTCCCTTATCAGAGAGGAGCCAGTCGAAGGGGCTTGTGGCATGCTGATCCGAAACAGCAGCAACCGCTAAAACCCAGCATTGAAGACTCAGGGCTATCCACTCCCATAGAGCCATCAGAGAGAACAATTCAGCACCAGCTCTGCTCCGCCATATCATGCTTCCACTGGGGATTTAGAGCCTTCATTCTCTTAGCTTTCCCTCAACACCTAGACAAAATACACAGGCAATTAGTTAGCCCCTAGAAGATTCTTTTCTAGCAATTAAGGTGCTGAGGTGGCAAATTCCTTTCTTTTTAAATCTAGTATCATTTGTGTTAAATTAGATGATAGCAAAAGTGAATAATCAGTAAAACAAAATAATTTCATTTTTTGAAAGCTCTATGTTCCTTTTTTATTCATTGGAAAATAGGTCACTGAGTCATAACAGACTTTGTCATAACAGTGTCGTACAACCACAATTGGTTTTGACGAATACTTCTTCTTTTTTGCTTAGATGTTTATGACATTGGACTCTTTCAAAATAAATATTGTATATGTTTATTTATTTCATGAATTGTGTAATACATTGTAATATAAGTGTATTTTATTGTTTACTTGAATTGTTCTAGAAAAAATGCTTTAAAATGAATCAAAGATATTCAGGTAGTCATTTCCATAATATGAGACCAAAATGGAATAAAATTAAGGGCTTAATAATACATAAATAAATTATTGTGTTTATGTATGTGTGTCTATCTATCTACCTACCATCTATATATATAGATAGATGGATGGATGGATGTGTGGGGGTGATGAGTGGGAGGGAAGGTCTATGTGTTTTCTCAGATATTTTTTTCCATTATTCATCTATTAGGGACAAACTTCCCAGATTTTTAAAGCAGAATAATAATAAACTATTTCTAGGACCTTTAAAAAACTTTAATGTGCATCCATGTCATATTCATGAGATAAATAGGCATACCTACAAAATTCAAATACACACAAAAACTAAGACAATGCAGATTATACATAAGCTATGAAACCACATACATTAATTTCATAAGCATTCAGAAATAAAGTACCAAGAAATGAAATCCCAATGTGGTATAATATAAATGATTTTACACAGAGCAGATGATGCAGTATCTATATACTACACAAAATATTCTACAAATATTTGAATTCAATTTTACTTTCCATCTTCACCAATCTTTTCGATTATCATTATTTATAGCACATAGAACTGTACAGTATATAAACTCTGACTAATAAAAAAGTATGATTGTGAGAGTTTTTAGTCAGTAAAATCTCTTTAGAAAGGAATCAAAATGCACGTATTAAGTAAAATATCTTAATTATAATGGTTGCCATATTTGGTGTTTGGATAGGGCGATTGACATTTTTAATCTGCTTTCTAGTTATAATCCTATAATGCATAATTTAATCCTAAACTATTTATATAGGAAAGGCATACAGCAATACTTTTACAACTATAAAATATCTCAACCAATGATACAATATGACTGACCTAGGTCATCAGATCCAGTCATAGACACTACACAATTAGAAGAACTAATGTCCACATACTGTATGAGTTGCCCCAATCATGAAAGTTGCTCTATTGTGATGATTAAACAATGGCCTCTTTTGTAAACAACATAGGAAGTCTTACAAGTCAAGACACTTTAAAAATTCATAAATTATAACATCATATAATAGATTTTGGAATATCAGTTGGGAGTTTCCAGGCCTCCATCAATTACTTGTATAAATATGGCATTGTCAGATGATTCAATTCAGAATTTCTAATGCTGATAAAGAAAATATATACTTTTATATTTTGTTTCTTGTGTGGGAACTATACCACTTATCTTAAAATTATTATATTTCACTTATATTCATAAACAGTTATTACTATGTTTAATTGTATGGTATAGTCCACTTGTGACTAATAAATATTTACCTTTGTTAAACACATTTTTTCTGTTGATCAAATATATTCAAACCAGAAACATTTAATCATTATTGCAAAAAGGCTATATTTTCTTATGTAGGCACTTAGAACAGCGACTAGAATGTTGGAAGAACATTAGGAATGCTTCAAAGTATATTCCATGCTGATATCAAATCATATAATTATATACTATAAAATTAAAACTAGCTCTTTCTGCTGCAGCTCATGATTTTGTAAGATACACAGCATTAAGAAAGTAGTATACAAATGACGTTTGGTGGCATTTTTCAGTATACTGCCCAGAACCATTGTATTTATTTTCTTTACCAAATGTGCTAAAGAAGTTTCATGGTTAGCATATTTTCTAATCTTAACACAGAGGAAAATGGAAAGATTTTATGTTATGTGTGGGGGAACTACCTAAAAATACTGGAATTAGGTTTTAATTATTTCTGTTTCTTCTACTTCTAATTTGGGTGCATGCTCCTACTTCTGTTCAGCCGTGGGTTTCCCTGAAAGAAAGTTTATTAGCAATGAGATTATGAGAATTTCATCCTGCCCAAATTTACACTAATTTGGGGGATCTCTTGGAAATCATTACAATTATAAGGTCTTTTAAAAGACAGGAACAATAATCAAACTACACTACTAGACATTTCAACTCAAGCCATCTTAAAGACACTGCCTTTAAGAATTACAAAACAGGGAGAAAAGTAGAGTTAGAATACATTAAGGCCAGAATGTATGCTTTCAAAATCCTTAGGACAAATGGCCATTAGATTCAATGTTCACAAAAAAAAAAAAAAAGACTCCATTCATCTAGTTTGTTATGAAAGTAGGCAAATGTACATTTGTAAATGAGTAGTAAATTTTAAAATATTACTGAACCACCTGAATTGGTTCCTTTATTTGGTTTGAAATAATAACAGTTTTTGTCCTCGGGTGAGAGATGAGTTTATGATATAGATTGCCAATTTCAAAAGTAGTGAATAAGGTCCCTTTGAGAAATCTCACAGGTCGCTACTGAGATAACCAGCTACATGTAGAGATATTACTAAAGAAGGGAAATCATGAGGTCCAATGAATGAAAGTAAGAATCATTAAACTAATAAGTGAATTCACCAATTTCACTACCTGGAGTATAAGGAAATGGCAAAATAATCTTGAATTTACTATTTCTAAGTTCCTAAGAGGCCAACTAAGGAAACTACAATGTCATGCACAGTATATTCTGAAATATGTAAAGGTGTATTTTATGAATAACAAAAAAACCACAACAAAAACATTTAAAAAGCAAAAAATTAAGGTCATATTTAAAAAGCAACATTTAATTAAAAAGCATTATTTAATTAAAAATATTGATCAAATTTTTCTTTTCCAAAAATTAAGAGGAAGAAAATATCACATTGTTTATATGATGGATATTTGGTACATGGCCTTTTCTTATAACAAATTCTCACCAAATAAAGTTCCGTGGGAACTTATCAACTCACACAACTTTATTACTTGCAAATACCCAAAAATGTCAGGAAGAAAAAAACACAACAAAATATTTCTCTTCATTGACTCTCCTTTATCCTATTCCAGAGGACAGTACATTATTTTTACGTAAAATATTAACTTATCATATGTATTTGAAATTCATGAAATATTGGAACTTAGAAAATATTTTCTATAATATTACAAATGAATTTCTAGTATAACTGAAATTACAAAGATAAGAAAATTATGAATTATTGACTTCAACTTAATACCTTTTAGATTGGTGTGTCATGTCATAGAGGTTCATCTTTTAGACTACTATCTAGTTGAATATTCAATACTAATTATTACTATTTGTTGAACAATTAATTTTGCATACTATATGATTTCTTCTTTTAGATTGGTATTTGAATTGATTTTTGCTGCTAGCATGTTCAAAATAGTTTCTTAAGGAAATCCATTTAAAATCTTAAATATGCAAAGAAGCTTCATAAAATAGTTGTATCAAAGAGATGTATTTTCCCTTAATTTTAAAAATTTAAAACCCACAGAAAAGTTGAGAGGCTTGTACAGTAAACACATATATCCTTCAGCTACCAATTATTTACATTTTACCACATTTTATACTCTCACTATTTCTCAATCCTTATTTTATTATTTTTTTGTGTAGAAAAAGCATCTAAGGAAAATTGACTTTTTGCTCCAGGTCATACATTCATTTTCCAAATTCCTCATCTTCAGAGATTGCTACATTGCTCTATGGAATAGCTCTTTAATATTCATGATCACTAATATTGGAGTTTGTAAATATAAATAATCCTCAAAAAAATCCTCAAACAAAAAATAAATAAATAAATAAATAAATGTCCTCAAAATAAAGTCTCCTTTTCCCAAAATGATTGTATTTATTAAAAGGCAACATTCTTCCTTAATAGTTTAATGGAATATATATTATTCTACAAAACATAAATATTGCAATCATTTTATTATTATAAAATAAATATATTTGTATTACATACTCTCAGAATCTATTAAAATATATAGCATATTATTATTATATTACCATATATCAAATAATATATATTAGAATAACTATTAGCTTAACTATTAGCTTTGAAGTAAATATCTGCTAAATAAACTGTATAAGTAAATGAATGGAGAGTTAAAATATATTTCTAGCAGTAAATTTTCAATAGTTTTCCCAAGTAGTAATTGTTTATATATATATATATATTTTTGGTAGAACTACTAATAAAGAAAACCACAATAAAAAGGTAAATATTAGTTATCATTACAATGTGCAAAATACCCTGATATATTTTGATATGAAGCAGGATGACAGGTATCATTAAAAAATCTTGCTTTTGAGGGGCACCTGTGTGTCTAGGTCAGTTAAGGGCCTACTCTTGGTTTTGACTCAGGTCATGTCTCGTGGTTGTGGGGTGGAACCTCATGAATGGGCTCTATAGTCAAGCAAGGAGTCTGCTAAATCTTCTCTCCCCCTCCCTCTGTCCCCCTCCCATACCTCCCGCTCATGTGTACTTGTGTACGTGCTCTCTTTCCTCTAAAATAAATGAATAAATCCTAAAAAGATAACAAAATAAAATAAAAATAGAAATAAAAATACTGCTTTGATCCTCAGAAACTTACGATCAAGTGATGGCTTTATATAAGGCAGAACACATGGCCTATGGGAATCCTTGTTAGAAACCAATTCTTTTTCAACTAAAAAATCAACATTCTCTATTTTTTTCTCTTTCTGATTTTCTTATCTCATACATGACATATATTCAAATTTGTAAGCCAAATCTTTTTTATTTAAATTCAATTAATTAACATTGAGTATATTATTAGTTTCAGAGGTAGAGGTCAATGATTCATCAGTCTTATATAGTACCCAGTGCTCGTTACATAACATACCCTCTTTAACGTCCATCACTCAGTTTCCCCATCTCCCCACCCCTTCCCCTCCAGCAACCCTCATTTTGTTTCCTATGATTAAGAGTCTCTTATGGGTTGTCTTCCTCTCTCGTTTTGTTTTATTTTTCCTTCTTCCACTATGATCCTGTTTTGTTTCTTAAATTTCACATATGAGTGAGATCATATGATAATTATCCTTTTCTGATTGGCTTATTTTGCTTAGCATAATACTTCTAGTTCCATTCATATCAAATGGAAAGATTTCAATTTTTTGTTGACTGAGTAGTATTCCTTTGTATATGCATACCACATCTTCTTTATCCATTCATCTGTTAATGGACATCTGGGCTGTCTACACAGTTTGGATATTGTGGACATTACTGCAATAAACATGGCAGTGCATGTGCATCTTTGGATCACTACATTTGTATCTTTGGGGTAATTATCCAGAAGTGCGATTGCTGGATCAAAGGGTATAATTTTCCACTTTTTGAGGAACCTCCATACTGTATTCCAGAGTTTTATTTTTTTTAAGATTTTATTTATTTATTCATGAGAGACACAGAGAGAGAGAGAGGCAGAGATACAGACAGAGCGAGAAGCAGGCCCCATGCAGGGAGCCAGATGCCAGACTCTATCCCGGTTCTCCAGGATCACAGCTTGGGCTGAAGGCAGGTGCTAAACTGCTGAGCATCCAGGGATCCCCATGTCTTCCAGAGTTTTAGGCCAAAATCTTCCTTTCCTCTACCTTCTCTCATTGCATATATCAAATCAATCCCCAAGATCCTCCCAAGAATCAAATCTATCATTTCTTTTCACACCCACTTTACTTGAGTGGGTCATTACATACCCCCAACACTACCACCATAGCCTCTATTCTAGATTGCTGCAATAGCTTCAAAATAGGTCTTCCTAACACCCATGTGGCTCTCCCCAATTTTTTGTTTTTGTTTTTGTTTTTTACTACAGTTATCTCACTATAAAGTGAATTTTGAACATTTAACTCTTTTACCCCAACTTATGACTTTGTGTCATTTGCCCTCTGGATAACATCCAAACTCCTTAAGATAATGTATAAAATTATCTTCACTTACAGAATTCTTTATTTTAATCTTTCTGCTGCGTATGCCACAACAATTTTCAACCAAACATCAACTATGCTTTGGTCATAATTTTATTCTTCAAAATCATCTCACTTTCTCCCTTTCTTCAGTGTCTTTCCATATGCAACTTATTCTACCTGAAGTACTATTTCAATTGGATTCCTTTACCTGCCCAACCTTTACCTACTTTGAACTTCAGACTAAACTGTCATTTCACCACAAAGCTTTCTGTGACCCTTTGAGATTGGGTCAAATTTAAGATCCCTTTACTTCATCAATTATAGCCCACTTATATTGTTTATTTATGTATAGATAATGACTTTTTCATATTCCCCCTGCCTCCAATTAGACTTAGTTTTAGAAGGACAATAATTGTTCTTATTTTAATGACAACTAGATAGAGTTAGCAAAGTACCTGAAATAAAGTTGCTTAATAAGTAGTGGTTGAGTGAATGAAAAAATGATAATTAAGTACTAAATTGAGGTGTAATTAATGTGATATGGATGGCAAGATTAAGAAAATTCCTTCTATGTGGAAAGAAGAAAGCTTTACAAAAGACTGTATCTGAGCTATACCTCAAGATGACAATAGCTCTTAGAGTTGAGAAAGGAGGGAAATAGAGTCCTGAGATAATGATTTGGTGTCCAAATCATGAACATAAATGACATGTTCAAGTAGTATCAAAGCAGAGCATTCTTAATATTCAAAAACCTTTACAAGTAAGTATATAAAAGCATCATTAATTATTAGCTTGAAGTCAATTATAAGGAATTATCATGATCATGCATATAATTGTGGAAAATTCAGGATCTTTTTATTTATGATCCCTTATTCATAGTTTCTAAAGAAAGACCAAACAAATACGAGTTCAAAGGAAAGTACAACATAAATTCTCTTCTCACTAATAAGCACGGTATATGTTTTACTATGTTGTCACTCTTGAATTTACAGAATAATAATATATAAAGAGCAGTTGAACAACTTACCACTCTCCCTTTGAAAGGTTCTATACTAGGGGTAACTTTAACTGAAACCCTTCTAAATTTTATCAGAGAAAAAAAAAGACAGTAATGATGAATATGATATGCTCTTTTCATTTTCTTTCCAACAAAATTAGCTTTATCAAGCTCCTTTGATATGCCAAGCATTTTACCAATATTTCCTTATTGCATTTCCTAGCAATACAGTACAGTATATATTATTATCACCATTAGCTTGTTTAGATGATGGAGGTTCAAGGTAAATAAATAGGCAGCAAAGCAAGGACTGAATGGCAACAGTTTTGAAACCAAATTGAAACCATGCTCCCCCTATTACACCATACTGTAACCTAATAAGAACTGACTGCAGATCAAAGTTATTAGGATTTTTGCTGCCATTTAATTAAATGCTCTTGAACAAACTAAAATTTTAAAATTGAGAATAAGGGCACCTGGGTGGCTAAGTTTGTTAAGCATCTGACTCTGGATTTCGGCTTAGATTGTGATCTCAGAGTCCTGGGATTGAGGCCCTCATCTGGCTTCACACCAACTTGAAACCTACTTAAGAGTCTCTCTCTTCCTCTCTTCTGCCCCTCCCTTTCCCACCTTAAAAAACATTAACAAATATATAATAAAATAAAGTGGAAAATATAAATAATAGAAAATTAAAATAAAAGTTAAAATAGGAAGTTTTATCTCAGTCTATTATATGCAAGTTATCTGAGTATTATGGGGCTTCATAATATAAGTTTTCATATTAAAGATTTTCAAAGCCTATCTGCTTCATCTAATTTAATTTTTTAAAGATTTTATTTATTTATTCATAGAGACACAGATCGGGGGGGGCACAGAGAGGGGGGCAGAGGAAAAGGCAGAGAGAGAAGCAGGCTTCATGCAGGGAGCCCGATGTTGGACTGGATCCAGGGTCCCCAGGATCACACCTCAGGCTGCAGGCGGCGCTAAACCGCTGCGCCACAGGGGCTGCCCCTAATTTAATTTTTCAATGAAGGTTATAATTTAATCAACTAAATGTGATTCATCTTCATGTATTTAAAAATATGTACCTTTAAACAAAAAAATCAGAAAACAACTTTTTCCAGATTATATGTATTATTTAATGGGTTAAGAAGTATAATCATGGTCAGTGATTTAATTTACCTATGTGCTCTTCAGAGAAATTACAAAATTAATCCAATAGGCTTAATGACTCAATCTTATTATAAATTGCTTTATAGTATTACAAAAGAAAAAAATATATCCAAAACACGTAAAACCGAATTGGTTCTCAAAATATGAAACATAATAAAATTTCCGTAGAATGAGATGATTTCAATATTTTGCTGAAATGCAATCATAAATTTTTAATTAATGTCAGTTTTCTTATGTTCTCAAAAATCCAGATAATGACAAGAATATGAAGATCATTATTATCAAGTGGCATTTTAAGAAATAATAGTGTGAAAATTCAAGACTACAACAAAATATATATATTTTATAGTATTATTTGGCAGAAAAAATCCCTAGATATGAGGAAAGTCATTTTAAAGGCATTGCTTTTCTAAAGTAGCAAATTTAAGTATTAATTTGGTGTACATATTTTAAGATATATGGATAATGTAATCATTATCTTACTATATACATATAAATTTGGATTATCTTTGAATATTCATGACCTATATATCGTATATAGTCAGTTTAATAAAAGAATAAGAGCTCCATTATGCAATGATTTACATCATTGCTTTAGTAATGACGTATTAATTTATGGCATTAGTTAAATAGCACTTATATTCTAGAATTCTAGACTTCAAATGACCTTAAATTGTTCTCAGTTAATCTAGATATTGTTTATTTAAAGGTAATGAATTTTTAAATAGCCTAACAGAGTAGAATTAGGCATTTTATTAAATAAAATGTCAAGAAATTCATCAAGATATAAAATCTTGTATATGTTATATAATGTGTGCCATTTTCTATATAAGTAAGCAGAATTTTGCCATTCTTTCTTCTGTACTCCACCAGAAGCATAGAGAAATGATTGCTTTACCTTTGTGCACCTGTTGAAATGAACAGTAATGTGCAGAAATGAGGAAAAAAGTCATTCTGACTTTTAGCCATGCAATTTGTCACCGGGCATATTTGGAAATTATACCAAAAGTTTTTTTTTTCTTATGCACTGATAATTATTTCAATTTTCCTCAAAAACCGAAAACAAATTTATAAAAAGACAAAAAATGTTTTGATAATCCCTAAAGTAGAAGAAATACCATATAACTCTAGGCATTACAGAAACCTGAGATTATCCAATCGGGAACTAAAAAAAAGATTGGAATACATTCTTGTTTGAAACAGCAATTCCTCTTGAACTTTAAAATGTCCTGGTGGGTTAATAACTACCCTAAATCCTTTTGAATATGTTAGTTTGAAAATTATTAAAATAACTATCAACCCGATTGATTTCCACAATATGCTACTATTATCCTTTTTAACCCCTTTGTTCATAGGACCAGCTTATAAAGGACTTCCTGGCAGGGATTATGTTTTAGTAATCCCTGTGGCCCCATATTTAACAAACTGTCATGTAGATGGTAAATTTTTGAAACATGCACTGAATTGAATTTCCTTTTTTTTTTTCTTTCATTCATGGACTATTTCATTATGTCTGCCTAAACTAGCAAGAGATTGCCATTATATTCATCTGTTAGGAGTGTTTTATTATTATACTTTTTCACTTTTCTGCATTGTTGTTTCTTTTTCTATTTTTTTAATAACTGAGCTTATTTGTTTTACTTTTTAATTTTTTTAAAAAGATTTAATTTATTTATTCATAAGAGACACAGAGAGAGAGGCCCAGACACAGGCAGAGGGAGAAGCAGGATCCATGCAGGGAGCCTGACATGGGACTGGATCCCGGGTCTCCAGGATCACACCCTGGACTGAGGGTAGCACTAAACCGCTGAGCCACTGAGGCTGCCCAAGCTTATTTGTTTTAAATCATGTTGTATAAGTTAAGATTGTATAAGTTAAGATTATCCTGAGAAGTAAATTTTTCCAGTGATTTAACTCTGCTAAACCTATATTCCAGAGGGTCTTTCTCATTATTTATTTTAGCTGATCAGGCAATACAGTGCCTGTGAATTACAGCTTTAAGTGTTTTCCATCTTAATGAGGGTCAGTATTCCTCTGAGGAGTATATACTGCAGAGGGAACTAATCTCCTGCTTGATCCTGTCAATACAATCTTGTCCTACCAATAAAGAAGAAGTTAAATGCTACTACCTAATGGTAGAGCTGATTAGAAAAAATGAAGACAAAATGAGTTCCAGTCCTTAATTCTGTCCAGCATATAGGGGATATCATTCTTAAAAGTCCAAAGTTCAAGAGTCGCTTGGGTTATCTTTATATTTTAAACATAAAATATCTTGGTGTTCCAACATAAGTGATTATCTACCAAAATATTTTGGTAAGATTCAGATTGTACTTAATTTTAATTCATAAGGAAAGTAGAAAGTAAAGAATAAAGTTCAGATGCAAGATATTTAGAATAGCATATTTAGATTGCAAAATCTAATTTTAAAGTTAAGTATGAGAAATGCTTCTGAAAATGTATTATAATCAGTATCTTTGATTACCAAAACAGCAAAACAGAAGACAGTTTAAAGATATTTTTTTCCAAAAAAGACATACAGATGGCCAACATATACATGAAAAGATGTTCAACATCACTAATCATCAGGGAAATGAAAATCAAACCCACAATTAGATAGTACCTCATATTTGTCAGAATAGCTAGACTCAAGAAGATAAGAAATAACAAGTGATGGCTAGAAAATGGAAAAAAAGGAACTCTTGCACTGTTGATGAGAATGCAAATTGGTGCAGTCATTGTGGAAAACAGTATGGAAACTCCACAAAAGTTTAAAAATAGAAATACCATATGGTCCAGTAATTCCACTACAGAGTATTTACCCAAAGAAAATAAGAGCACTCGTTTGAAAATATATATGCATCCTATGTCTATTACAACATTATTTTTTTAAAATATTTTATTTATTTATTTGAGAGAGAGATAACATAGGAGAAGGGGGTAGCAGTGGGAGAGGGAGAAGCAGACTCTCGCCTGAGCAAGGAGGCCAATGGGGGGCTTGATCCAAGACCCTGGGGTTATGACCTGAGCCAAAGGCAAATGCTTAAGTAACAGAGCTACCCAGGAGCCCCTACTGCAGCATTATTTACAATAACCAGATATGCGAGCAAGCCAAGTGCCCATCAGTAGATGAATGGATAAAGAAAACAATGGACTATTACAGAGTCATAAAAAGAACAATATCTTCCCATTTATGGCAATGTGGATGGACCTAGAGGATATTATGCTGAATGAAAGAAGTCAGACTGAGAAAGACAAATATCATAGTATTTCACTTATATGCAGAACCTTAAAAAGGTTTCAAACAAAAGGGCAGAAACACTTCCACAAATACAGAAAACTGATAATTGAGGTGGGAGTGGGCGATGGGTTAAACAGAGGAGATATAGGCTTCAGACTATGGAATGAATAAGTCTCAGGGATGAAGAGAACAGCATAGGGGATATAGTCGATGGTAAAATAAATAAATAATTTGAAAATAAAGAACAAATAATCTACATCTACATACAGTACTGGAATGAAAATAATGGTTACAGACATCTGTATTTAATATGGTCACTATAGCTAGGAATAAGATTCTGCTTTTTCTGGTATAGTCTGATAATAAAAGCATCCTGGTTTGTAGGAGAAAAAAACAATTCTTGTCAGTAAAAGAATTTTGTCACATACATGCAAATTTAAAGAGAATTTGAGGAAATAATTTTTTAAAAAGGACAACATGCAAGTACTAGGCAAATAAAAAGACAATAAACATTTTGCACCTTCCTTTATGGATAATGACTTCAGTCACAATTTTGCAAAGTTTTAGAAATGCTTTAATTTTTTTTTTTCTTGGGGACTTCCAGGTGGCTCAGCAGTTTAGCACCTGCCTTCATTCAGCCCAGGGCGTGATCCTGGAGTCTTGGGATCAGGTCCCACATCGGGCTCCCTGCATGGAGCCTGCTTCTCCCTCTGCACCTCTCTCTATATATCTCTCATGAATAAATAAATAAAATCTTTAAAGAAAAAAAATTTCTTAATAATGATCCTGGGTGAAAGCTAAAACTATAATACTAACTTATTCAGTAAAGTCATTTATACTGATGTAAAGACTAATATATTTTAAGAATTAGACATAATGCTGGGCTGAAGTGTAGAAATGCTGGAGTTTGGAACCAAATGGACAATAAATCTCTTGTTCTATATAGGACCAAAACTTACCTTGGAGTTTACTAGGACTACAAGGTGAAAAGGGCTATTTAATTAGAAGTTATTATATGGGGAAATACAAATAAGAGTGTACTTTCTAAAGTCACAGATAAAGTCCAGTAAAACTATTAAAGTTTTTTTTTTTTTTTAAGGTCCTGATTGTTAGGCTACAGGAAATTTTTTTTTAATTTCAAAATAATAATCTCCAGGTACTTTTCATTCATTTGTAAGGAAATAAAAGTGTTCTAATGTTCTTAACCTAGGAGTGTATGGTTATAAATATTGTCAGCAGACTCCTAAACTTGTTTTCTAATCTTGATTACAGGTATCATTAAATTCACAGGATAATCCTTGTAATTATTTGATAGTTCCTATGATAATGTAATAATCACTGCAATTCCAGTACAAGCAACACGAGGCAGGGGTTTTTATCTGTTTTATTCACTAATGCATCTATAGCACTAACAAAATAATCAGGCACAGACAAGGCCCTAATAATAAGATAATTACATTTGTAAATTATTTTAATGTTAACCTTTTTTGTTGTTGTTCCTTTTAATTACTAAAAACAAAATATATAACCCATTGGAAATGTTTCCATTAAAAATAAACTAGCATTTAAGGGCAGCCCGGTGGCTCAGTGGTTTAGCACCGCCTTCAGCCCAGGGCCTGATCCTGGAGACCCGAGATCAAGTCCCATGTCGGGCTCCTTGCATGGAGCCTACTTCTTCCTCCGCCTGTGTCTCTGCCTCTCTCTCTCTCTCTCTCTGTCTCTCATGAATAAATAAAATCTTTTAAAAAATAAAAATAAACTAACATTTAAAAACACAACAAAAATAAATAAATCATGATAAAATGTCAACTAAGTCATTACCCTGAAAATTTTTATGGTTTTATTTGCACAACTGTCCTGGTTCCTACATTTCTCATTAATAAATATCCTCTAAAACTCTGGATAGAAAATTAATTCTTTATTTGACCTATCTGTATGCTGAGGAATATGACAGCCTTTTTCTCTCAAAGAGAATTATATTTGTAGTATCAAAATAATTGGACATGTGTGAAAATAAAATCAGTGGCCAAGCGTTAAATTTGCCTTGATGGATTAATTAAAACAAAATGTACTACAAACAGCAAAATACTATAAGCCTCTTATGCACAATTGTTATATCTTTTCATTGTTATATTGCCAAGGTTTACCCCAGTGCACACCACTGATTATACATACATTCAATAAATACTTTTTAAAAAGAACCAAAGGTAACAACAAAAAGAGGTGATTTACAATAAGTAAACCAATTCAGCATCAAATAGTTAAATTCTTATCTACTGTTCTCCAGTGCCCTCTGAACCATATCTAAGAAAGCATGTCACAACTCTCCATTTTCTAATGGAAGAATGCACATCTTACCCATTTGCCAAAGATGCAGGGATGGACAATGTTTTCACATGGTAGGTAGCCTTGTATTGCCTGATATTGGTAATATATTCTAGCTAACCTAAGCTCTTCTCTAACAATATTTTATTTTTCCCCAACATACAATTTTGAAAACATCTAATATTCTCAAGGACCATTCTTGTCATTATATTACTTTAACTTTCAAAATAGCTCAAATTGTCTTCAAACTTAGAAAGTTATAATGAATTTAAGATACTAAATTTCAAAAGAAAAGCAAAGTAAGGGGAGCCTGGGTGGCTCAGTTAGTTGGATGTCTGACTTCTGATATTGACTCAGGTTGTGATATGCGGGGGTCTTGAGATGGAGCCCCATGTCAGGCTCTGTGCTGAGTGGGGAACCTGCTTCAGAATCCCTCTCTCCCTCTCTCTCTACATCTTCCTCTGTTCATGCTCTCTCTCTGTCTCTCTAAAATAAATAAACAAATCTTTAAATATAAATAAATCTACATGAAAAATAATTTAGCTTCTTGAAGAGAGTTTTTATATTTTAAAAAAGCCAGATTTTAAAGGATATTATAAGCAAGCATACATGAGACATCACTATGTCTCACATATAGACACTATTGAGTGTTAGCTAGACCCAGCATATCACGTACACACTATCAGTAATTTTTAAAATCATGTTGTTTGAACTTGTCAGGAATTGCCTTCTAAATAATAATCATATGAATCAATGTTATGGGAATTACCCAAGACCAAAATTTGGTAATAAATAAATGTTAATGAACAGTTAATAGTTGTCTAGTTTCAAATCCCGAGTAAATACATGGTCATCTTCAGTTTAGACCTCTACAGATCTGTATCTAAAATAGGGTAAAGCATGGTAAGTTTTTATCACTTTTCTGACAAAAGAATACTGTAGAGCTGGATAAAACTCTTGTTTACCTCGCTGACTCAATGTTATTGATGAGAAAGAAATATTTTTAATAGTTAATCACGGCTATTTATATGAAGGTGCTGATTCTTACCCTAAATCAGAATTGATCTTCTTAAATAGTAGTTGTCAAGGATAGGCCTAAAAAGTAATAATGACATGAGTGATCTTTCATATTCATCCTGACCTATCTTTGTATGATTGTAAAATATCTGCATTTCATGGATGGATGACAGATACAAATGAAAACCTGCCAGAGTTCCGAGAGGAAACGTGGATGCCTGGTTACTTTTACCATGGTTTTGTCACTATTCAAAAATAGACAAAATATAAAGATAGCATACATTTAAAATGTCAAGGGGCCCCTGGGTGGCTCAGTCAGTTGATTGCCATACTCTTGATTTTGCTCAGGTCATGATCTCAGAGTGGTAGGATCAAGCCCTGTGAGGGGCTCTGCAACCAGCAAGGCGTCTGCTTGGCATTTTCTCTCTCCTTTTTTAAAACAATAATGATAATGATAATAATAATAATAATAATAATAATAAAGTAAAAAAATAAAGTGTCAATAATCTGTCTTTGATCTAAAAGTTCTCAAATAAGGAGTGATATATTACAAAAATCTGTGTGTTGGGGGAAAAGAGGCTTATAAATCCATAAGCTACATCTCCACTCAAAGGGGAGAAAGATGCTTAAAACAAGTATCTTAATCAAAAAAGAAGTTTTAAATTTAATTTTACAAGATATGTGGAGTGCCCCTTATGAAATTGCTCAGGAGTCCCTTTTCCTTAGCTGTAAATTTTAAGTTTCATTTCACTTCTCTTAAGTCACAATGTAAAAATGATAATGTTTTGGGGTAATTGTTGAAACTTCTTAAGTATGAAAGAGTACATCTTACAAATTGGAAAACACATATCCTATAATAATTGCTTTTTTCAAGAAAATTTTTGAATTAAAATTAACAAGTTTTTTAAAAACTCCATTTGGAGTGAAATTAGTAAAAAGGAACAACAACAAAAATACTTTCTAGTTGTTACTGTTATTGATTGGTAGTTGGCAGATTCTTTTTATTCTATTTTGGAAACTTTTAGTCTGCCACATTATTCCATAGGATAATCTCCCAAACACTGCTTATCACATTTAAAAAATGTACTTCACTTTGTATATTAGTGACAGGTCTGAATGAATAATCAAGATTTCAATTACTGTAAACTTGAGTCACTCAATGTAAATGTTTTGTGTAAGCTACGCTTAGTCTATTTATTAATCTTTGGTATTTTATAAGAAAGTGTTGAGAAAAGCATGAGTTAATTACCTATCACTTTTTACAACTTTGTTGCAATATTTATTTCACCACTAATGATTTTCTTCTAAATATTTAAATTGTGTTTATTATTATTTAACAGGTGTTGACTTCTGAAAAATACTGTTCTATCATCTATGTACATATAAAGGGCTGATTTTTCAAACCATCTGAAATGTTACCATACTAAAGATATGAAAGACACTTAAATGTATTGTCTACTGTAGGACTTCCTGATTGAATTAGTTTTGTTCTATATTTACTTTACAACAGAAGAAGCTTCTGCACACAGCATTAAATTCCATATCTGAAGCAGTTAAGAAAACCTTGTTTCTTAAAAGGATATGCCTATCAAAGATATTATAGGTTACAAAGAACACATTATACATAACATATGTGATTCTGTAATATGATACTTGATTGAACCTATGCCTCAATTTTTAAATTTATATGCTGGTTTAATTTAATCATTTTCCCAAACTTTTGCATTTGTGGACATCATCTGGAATGTTTTAAAGAAAATGTTTTCCAGTTGTGAGGATGAGTGTTTAATGAATCTGTAAAGTAGCACTGTGCTTATATTCTGACCACTATTTGACACTGGAAATCTAAAAGGCATGCCTACTCAGTTCTGCTCTTCCCAAGGCAAAATTGTTTTTTAATAGTACAATATTCTAGAGATAGCTTTTAAAATTAACAAAATGCAAGACTCCAGAAAAGTTCATAAAAAACAGCTCAATCCTGATGAGGTTGGCTGATATTCACAGAAATCAGGAAGACTATCTATAAGTATTCTTTCACAATAATTCTATAATGGAATTTAAATGAAAATTAAATTATTAAAATTAAATTATATCACACCATTATGAGACAATAATTCTTATATAGCAGAGAGCTACAATACATTTGAATGTAATGTTCACATATTTATTAATTTAATCAATAAATGAGTATTTTATAGATCTAATTTGCTGGAACTATAACATGGTAACTTCTTTATTAGCTGTTAAAGGAAATTTGTTATGCTTTGGGTGCTTTCAAAGACATATACATCTGAGTAAATTAGGTATAAGCATTAAAACAAACACTCCTAAAATATTAATTATAAATAAAAATAGGTCACACTGAGGATAAACACCAATTTAACTGTAAATTTAAGAACAAATAAATATTGTGAGAAATTGTAAATTGTGTTTAAGAGACAACAAGGAATATGGAAAATTAAGAATCTATAAGACTTTTTAATTTTTTAGGACGCATGTCATCTTTCCACACCTGAACTTATTCTTTCTTGGTTAAAAATAAACATTTTAAAAATCAACACATCTGTTTGTTTCATGATAACTACCTAGGAATCCGGTCAACTCATTAAAAATATGTTAAGTTTATCTATCAATATTAGGGGAAAAGAAATTGGTTAGAGATTCGTAATTGGGTTTATTTCAATTATAGAGCATCAACTAGTTATTCATGATTTGTTATTTCGAATACAAAATTGAGAAATAGCCCAGAACTGTATGCATGAATACTTTATTTCATATATTAAGTACCGAAGAGTGGATTCATAGTTTATGAAATCATTATCTATGAAGACTCATCAAACATGTCCCGAAATGATAGTAATGAAAGCTTTAAAATGGTATTGATAAGGATATTTGATGATCAGTAAAAAATGGTTTGAGTGGCCATTTGATGTCACTTAAAAAAAAATAAAAAGAAAGACAGGGAAGGAAGAAAAAAAGAAATTAAGAATAACTTCCAGATATATTTTCAGTAGAAATGTCATTAGTGTTCATGATAGAATTTATTTTAGAGAATCCTTTTTTTCTACACTAGAATAAACGTTATTATCCTATCCCCTTCTTTTAACAATCCATTAGCAATCAATAATATTCAAACAAATTATTTTTCTTTTGTTTTGCTTTAGAACTTACAAATTGTAGATATTAACATCACAAAACCACATAGCCTTGAATGGAGTAACTGCTCAGTTACATTCCTAAATGCCTAGATGAAAATATCCAAGTAGTTGCTAAATTAAAACACCAACAAAGCCGGATGTTTCCTAATTAATTCTGGTAAACTTAATATTAGTTTATAAATGATGTTTGAAATTAAAACTGGTATTTTTTTAGTTTCTCCATTTTTCGAAGTTGCTACACGGGAATATTTTTATCTTGTTTCAATTAAACTGACAGGAATCATCAGGTTAATAATATAAATTTGCTAAGAAACCATACTTTCCTTTCACTAAATGACCCTGAAAAGTTAATCAAGAATAACTCTTTTTGTTAATGTGACTTGTGTCAGAAGTCCATTAAAGCCAAAGTAAACATAATGTAATTAAAAACTAATGTGCCTCAAGGAATGTATTCTTGAACTTTTGTTTTTTTAGGTACACAATATCAAAACAAAAAGAAAATATGATTTATACTCATTAGACACCATGGCACCATAAACCAAAAATATTTGATACTAATATTTTTTTTAAAAGTTGTCAACATCCTTACTTTTTCATGGAAAGAGAACTTTATCAAAAACAAAGCAAAAAAAAAAAGTAAATGTATTTTTCAAAATACATTTTGTCTTCATTGCATGTTTGTCTGTTTAAAGCATCATCTCTTATTTATCTATGACAACACTATTAAGCAGACATTATTTTCCCCACGTGAGAGTTAAGGAAAATAAATGAAGAGTGGTCAAGAAATTTCAATAGGATTGTATTTAGGAGATAGAACTAGAAGTGACATTGAGGAAGGAATCCTAAACCCATCTTACTCTATGTTTCACGATAGCCCACTACTGGGGATAAAGAGAAAAATGTTAAGAATCTTAGAAGTCTATCTCATTAGTCATAAGTCATAATCATAATACCAAATAGCTTTTGTGATATTTTTTCATGAAAGATAAATTTGTGCTCAACATGCCACAGATTGGTGTTATGTTCCTGTTTGTATCTGAACTTCAAACTCATACTCAATTTTCTAGATTACAAAAATTGTAGACACTTATTCAAGTCTGTAACTGCTCATTTTAGAGGTAATATGAAAAAAAGTCAAAATAACAGGGAATATAGGGAACTAAAGCATAGGTTGATAACAAGGTATCAAAGTTTTGAAGTCCTACCAGTTAAGTTCTTTGCACTTGTAGAGAAACACACAGAGGCACTATTCTGAAAAGACATTCCATTTTTATTTAAAGAACATACAAATCTAGTAGTAAGGTTAATTTTATATATGCATGTGTATATATAGTATACACACACACACACACACACACTCACTAACACACTTTAAGAATCCGAAAGGTTTCTTCCTACTTAGGTTTGATTTACTTAATTATGATATATCAATCATTTTGCATGAAGAAAATCAAGATGTACTGTATTTTATTTAAAAAATTTACATTTCCATTATAATGTTGAGTTTAGGAAAATATTTCATGAGGCTAGAATTACATATTATCTGATTAAATGATAAATGAAATCAATCATATATGCATCGTGTCTATTTCATTTGGAAAACATTACTAAAGCAATGTAGATTAAATAAATACTTTCTCCACCCAACTAAAAGTGGGTGAGCGTGCACACACACACACACACAAACACACACACATAAAATGAGCATGTTCACTACAATAACATTCCAGAAGGTAAGATGCAAAAGAATTGAGGAATTGACACTCATTGACAAATTACTTTCTCCAGTGGAGTAAAAACTACCTCTTGCCTCAAACTCCTTTTAAGAAAAGCACTGTAACTTCACGATTTTATGACCCAAAGTTTCAATTATCTTTCTTATATCTTCAAGATGTTATCAGTGAGCCTTACAAGCAGAAAAATTATTGATCAGGGATCCACATCAATAAATGTAAGTACTAAAAATATTTCCCAGAGAAAATCGTAAAGAATACAATTTCTTAGAGAAGAGAAAGTGTTAGAAATAAATGAAAATGTTTTAGGATCATGTTTTATTAAATTTTTGCTTCATTACATGGGGACTCCAGACTCCTTCAATATGTAGGCAAAACATAACAAAACATTATCAATAATAATAATAATAATAATAATAAAACTTCACATACGATGTGTGTTGTCATTTTAATTGAGTTTTTTGTTTAACAGAAGAAATCTATTGGCTGGTACTATCATACATCTACAAAATTTAGAATTTAAAATAGCTTTAATTATGAGAGATTTACTTTAATTTTCTAAATTTATTTTTTCAGTTTCCAACTGGTTTTCCAAGCCCAAAGATTTCTCTACTGGGGTCCTACATAACGTTGCCTTAGGGCAAGTTCTTTTCTTATCCTTTTTGAAAACCCAACCAACCCCCACCTCAAGAATTTTTTTTTTTTGAAATTGGAAAATAATATGGCTATAACCCACTCAGCATTTTTCCCAAGTAGTCAGAATTAAATTTCTAGTTCAAAATGCCTTTTATAGTTCTCCAATTGTTCTTATATTAAGGTCTGTGACCTTAAGAAGAAGCACTATTTCAAGGCATTCCTCCAACTACTATTTTACATACTTCATTAGGGTTATGCATCCTTTCCTCCAACTCCGGACCCTCCCCATTTCCTCCTCTCACCTCTACCCAGTTTATGATTTTTGTAACATTGTTAAATCATTCAAATGAATGCAAGTTAAACGTTTAAATGGATTTAAAGGTTTCACAAACGTGAATACTAAGAAGTTATGCATCCTAGCAGAACCATCTGAAAAGACACATATCCCATCGCTTGAAGCAGGGAAAAATTACCACAAGATGGGTCAAATACAGGTTATATGACTGTCAATAAAATATAGACATTCAATCCTTACCTGCTTAACTGCATGATGACAAACAAATCTAAACAGCATGCACAAAAGTCTCAAAATTCTGAATCATCTGTCTTCGAAGCTGCTGAGTTTAATACCCTGATGCTTTCTTCTTTGCTTCCATACATTTGACTGGCTAGAATATTTGTAAGCAATAGTAGGGTTATTCTGCAACCCCTGTCACCTCCTCTTCTCTTCAAGCCACTGGTGTGCATCTCACACAGCTCCAAGCAGGCATCTCATCTTCGGAGGGAGAGCCTCCCCAGCGTTTCCCGTACACATTCCCATTAGAAAGAGGTCCCTGCTCTAAAGGGCTGGTCACGTTCTCGACCTGGTGCAGAGTAAAACACTCTCGGGTTCAACTCCTGGGGACTAGGAGCACAGCCCTCAGAGACACCAACTCTCTGCCGCTGCCTGGCTGCAGAACCAGCAGAAATCAGCGGCCAAGAAGCACCACCCCCTCTCGGGTGGACTCCGAGGGGAGCGCTCCCAGTCCCAGATCCTCCTACTTCCCACCCCACCTCCAGAAAAAAAAAAAAAAAAAAAAAGGAAAACGGAAAAATGAAAAGCCCAACTTGCAAGTGGGTCTCATAGAAGCCACACGGCTCCCAACCTCATTCTTTAAGCTTTAACTTCAACCTGACAGTCTCAGCTCCAGCTCCAAGTTGAAATCCAAATCTCGCCCCCCCCAAGCCCTCCCCCCCCCCAGATTCCCGCGAGTCACTGAAGGCAGACAGGGAGCCACGGTCAGTAATACTTGAACCCAGAGCCTGAGCAGTCCCTTAGCAGGTGTGAGCCCAACTAAGCAGGGGCGGCGGGAGGGGGGGCTGGGGGGGATGAAGAGGGCGATTATGGCTTTTTATATAAAGCGGGCATGCTGAAAAGCCCTCATGCATTCGTCTGAGGTGCAGCTCATTAAAAAGAATAAATAAATAAATAAATAAATAAATAAATAAATAAATAAATAAATAAATAATAAATAGATGCAAATATACAAAAGGGCGTTGATAAGACTCTAGAGCTCCCAAGCCCATCCTCTCGGACAGAATGAGGGGTTTTGCTCAAGTTTGGCCTGAGGCAGGCTGGAAATGGTGCGTCGGGCACGGCTGCACCCCCAGCCCAGCCCAGCCCCCCAGCCCGGCGCGCCCCGCGCTCCCGGGGCTGCCGCTGCCCGCACCGAGCCGCGGGCGCTGCAGGGGCCGAGCGCGGGGCGGGAAGGGAGCGGGCGGGGAGCGGGCGGGGAGCGGGCGGGGAGCGGGCGGGGAGCGGGCGAGGAGCGGGACAGGCCCCCCCAGGCCGCCCCCGCCCCGCCCCGCACCCAGCCCGCGGCCCCGCTGCAACCCCGCACCTCGCGGGCCGCGCTCCGGGCGCCCAGGTGGCTTAGGCGTTGCCGGGAGCTGCGGAGAAACCCCCAGGCACAGTCGCCTGTTGCTGGCCCTCAGCTTGCAGCGTCCTTGGCGGCGGAGCTCTCAGACGTAAATGTCCCCCTGCCACCAGCTGGAGTTTCAGGCTAGAATACAGCAAAACGCACTTACCTAAGCACCGTGCGTCTGTGCTTTGCTGGAGTAGACTGGGTCCAGAGGAGAAGACCCGACTGCACTGAAAGTTGCGGGTTTTTTTTTTGCTCTTGCTTTTGGGGTTTTATCTCCCCCACCCCCTCCTTCCCCCCTTGCGCAACAGCAGCAGTCCTCCAAAGAGGGTGTTTGAATTGAATTCTGCTAAGCCCTCGCTCCTGCAACTAAAGTCACGGCGGCTGATGGCACTTGTCAGCCAGGACGACCAGACGAGGAAGGAGACCAGGTAGAAAGTAGTGGCGGGCGAGGGGCGCCCAGCGGTGCGCACCGCAGGCTCAGCCCCGTTCCCCCGGGCTGGGGGTGGGAGCCGAGGGGGGAAGCCCTTGCATCCTGAGCCGGGGGTGGGGTGGCGCTGCAGCTGGAGTACTTTCATGTCTGGAAGCTAAAAGGGCTTTTGAATTTTAAAAAGCATTGCTTGGGTCTTCACGTCAGCCCATCAGTAAGCACAGGGATAGTTCTTTCCCAGAAATTTAGAAAGAGAGAGCAGGAAAGGAAAAAAGGAAAAAAAAAAAATGAAGGAAGAAAAGACTGAAGAAAGAAAGAAAGAAAAAAAGAAAGAAAGAGCTTTAAACAATAGGTCTCACCTCCATCCATCCCAATAAAGAGAAATGTTGTAGAAACCAGGAACTTGTGCTGATGGGGGCTGGGCTGGGGGGGGGGCGCGGGTGTCACAGAGAAAAACCTGAGTATGCATTAGAGATTACACTACACGCAGGCTTGACATTTAATTTATACCGTGTCCTTGTCCATATGTGAAGTAAAAGCTAAGATTTAAATGTTCCTCAACATACCTACAGTTAAAGGGGAAGTGATGATCATAACTGTCAGTGAAGCCCATAAAAATGTTCATAAAAGCAAAAAAAAAAAAAAAAAAACCACTGAGTTATTAACATACTCATTAAGTAAGAATTGAGTCTGGGGGTCGAACAAGTGTGAAGAGTGAGGCAATTACATTTTTGCATATAAAGTCTGTCCCTGATTTTCAGTTTATTAGAACCAAGATCATCAGTGCTTTTTTCGGATAGCTCTCCGCCTCTGAAATGAGCACTCTGTGTCCAATTAGCTGCTCACCAACTAAATTCACAAAATCAGAAATGTACTAAATAAGATGCCTGGATTGAAACACAATGCCCAAAATAACGTGTTCGTGTGTGATTTGGGATGTTGTAAGAAAAAAATGGTGCACTTAAAACTCCCACTCTTCTTCTTCCCATAGAGTGGTTTTTAGTGCTTACCGTCCTGCTAAATCCATTAAAAATACACTTTACAAAAGTCCTCCTTCAGTCATGTAATTGCTTGCAATGAACAAATGCTGACCTGAACAACCTTCTGAAGATCAGGGACTAGTGAACTTTCTCAGACCCTGAAATTGTCAGAAGGTTTCTTTTAAGCTCACTCTTAGATAAACATATAAAATTTGACCTTTCAAATAGCACAAGAATGTGTGCCAAGAAGCATTAATGGGGGGGGGATGGTTAATGTTTCCTATAACCTGTAATACAAATGAGGATAGACATAAATAATGTAAAAGGTGATGGGCTAATTCATTACATGGGCTATATCTTAGTAGCACGATTGCAACTAATATACTAATTAATGAACAGTCACACAGATCTTCGATGTCTGAAAGTAACAAAAATATCCTTAAAAATGAGATATCGCTCAAACACACAAAGCTTATTAAAAATGACACTAGCAATAAGTTTGCAATATAATATAAGGAGAAAAACTTACCAGAGGACATTTCAGGAAGCAAGATGACCGTGAGAAAAATATATCCAGGATTCAAACAGATATTCCATGATCTTCCAAATCAAGGTAGTGATGAGCTGCAGGGTGGTGGAACTTTGAAAAAAATCAGCAGTTCCTGGTGGCGTGTAACCAACTAAAAAGCAGCTACACAGAAAGCCACGAACCCCCCCACCCCCACCCAAGGAAAAGAAACAAAATGTGAAAAGAGGTGCCTTTTATTGGGGAGGGTGGGACGAGGGGGGGGCTTATTTGTAATGATCCTTAGGAGGACAAAGTGAACATTTACTGACTGTCCATGCCCATACAGTGGGAGAAAATAGAAGCCGTGTGACCCCAGAGAACAGGAGGTGAAATACAGATAAATCTGCAAAGAGAAGTAAAAGGATGTGTTGAAGACAAGAGATAAAGAGAGAACTAGTGAGCGAGGCTGTAGTCATCGTGATAGATACAGCAGCAGGAATGATTTAGGCTGCTGGGAAGGATCCAATGAGAATTCAAGAGGGCACTGCTTCGGAAATCCTGCTCCCTTCTCCCCACTCGCAGTTCAAGAGTCACCTGCGTTGAGAACATTCTGATTAGGATTAATAGTATTCCATCAGTGCATTTCACTAGGATTTCCCTTGAACTCTCACTCGCAGCAACTGAGGGAGGCGCAGTAAGGAAGCCCATACGACCCCCCCCCCCCCGACACACACACCCCACCACCCCCAAATAAGCCACTGTGGTCACTTTAGGATGAGCAGACCAGCAGCGATTTGCACTGGGGGTGGAGACCGGAGGGCCGAAGAGGGGCCGAGGCCGCGTCGCCGGGCGCTTTCGGGGGCGCAGCGCGGAGGCTTAGGCTGGGGGGCCCGGCGCCCGCCCGGGTGATGGGCTGCGGCGGCGGCAGGAGCCTCCCGGAGCCCGGCTTCCCGCAGAATTCTGCAGCCCGCGCCTCGAGGCCATCACTTCCCCCCCGAGAGCTCAGCTCCCAACGCCTTGCTTTAGAAGCTGGAGCTCTGGGGGACCTGGGGACCGTCCCCGGGGGAGCGGCGGCCGCGTCCCCCCGCGCTCCTGCACGGTCACCCGGGGAGAGAACCAGAAAAGGCTTTGCTGCCGAATGCATTCCCTTGTCGTGTTCGTGTCCCGACACGGCACACGCGATCGCCTGATGGATCGGGTAAGATGAGCTTTATTCCTTCTCCTGTTTCCCCTCCACGGTCCCATCCCGTCTCCCAAGCCCAAACCCGAAACCCTAATCCCCGGGTCTCCCTCTCCCTCTCCACCCCTCTCCCCCCACCCCCCCTTCTCATTCAATTGGAGAACTTCCCTTTCCTCTTTGAAATCGACTTCCCCCAGGGAACTGCCTGTGCGACCGAGGGGCTGGTAATTCTCTTTTTAGATGATTTATATTTGGCAGTGGAATGATTCCCCCCTCGCCACCCTCGGGACCCTCCTTAGGGGGGACCCCCCCTCCCCGTGGGTTCACCCTCCGAGCTCGGATCTGGATGAAGAGCGCTGTGGGAGTCTTTTGCCCTCTGCTCTCTCTTCCTCCGGACCCTGAAGCTGGAGCATTATCCGCCTCCCTCTCTCTCTCTCTCTCTCTTTTTACAAATAGGAGGGAAAGGCAGAGTGGAAATTGATTTCTTGCAGAGACTGAGGCGCCGAATGATAGAGGGAATAAACATTTGCCCTGGATAAAAATGTTCTTGGTAAGTAATCTTATTTTCTACGGTTTTAAAGGAAACACATTGCTTCGCATCGCCCCATCCCCCACTCCATTCATTTATTTGCTCTCTGTATGTAAATCACGAGCTGGGTCAGTGGAAATTTTCTTTTCCTCTTTCCTGGGAGAATAGCAGCATGTAAGGGTGAATTTGAACTAGGGGGCTTTTAAGAAGAAAATATGAAGGCTTTAAGGCTCTTCATTTCTTACATTCAAAACCTACACAGGTAAAGCTGATTCCTGCTTGCATGCTGGAAGAGTATTTAAATACCTCCTTTATTTCCTAGTGTCTTTTCTTTCTCTCTGAAAATAGAATGACTTCGGCTAGTAGCCCCATGTCCAAGGTTTTCATATACCTTGGTCATGTTCTAAAATTCCATTGCAGAGATGAGACTGTGTATTAAGCTAAAGCTTAATGAGTAAGCTTTAAACTAAAGGCAAGTTAGAGCCATGGTACCCCTTACCGATGTGTACATCTTTGTCCCAATTCTTGTACCAGATACAAATTATCAGCTTCCAAGATAGCCATTTGCATGTTGTGGTGAGACCTATAAATTCAGAAAGCCCTCTGGTTTTCATGAGTCTATAGCACCCCCAGCCTGCATTTGCTTATTATGTGAGGAGTGTAAAAGTGGGAGGAAGCCAAACAGCCCTGGATTGTGCTTACATCATATGTCACTAAGTGTACAGAATAATACATCTTGCAAATTGTGTGAAATTGGTTTATTAAGCGTCAGCTGACCGTTTTGGATACAAAGAACTAAAGGAGACTTGCTTGAAGAGACATCATTGCAATTTTGAGTCATAGAATATATTTTATGGGTGTAATATCTGTATTATTTTTTTCCTCCATTGTTGTTATACCTTATACTGTACACCCCTTATGCCCAACTTTAATGATAAAGAAAAAGCTAACTTGAACAAAATTTATTCCTGATACAAATAGGATGGCCTTAACTTCATCCAAAATATCTATTAAAATTCCATTGATAAGAATAGAGTTCATTTCAGATCATCAATTTTCTAGAATTCTATTAGGAAATCCCAGAAGAGAGATAGCCAAGTGTAATATTTCAACAGCAAGGCAAATTGTGCATGTGCTCAATCAAGTATCCATAGTCTTTATTACTATAAAAATTGTCCAGGGAAAAAATTTCATGTGTGTTTAACTTTTTTTTTTTTTCTTTCTCTCCTTAGGCTGTGTTCCAACCCTAATAAGGACCTACAGCAGAAGTTTTTCTTCAGTCATCTAATGTTACCCAAAAGATTACTTGTGTGTTATATCTCTTTTTACACAGGCTGACAAATGTTGGTAGGGGGATCTGAGATCCACACAAGGAGGATGAATGCCCTGAATTACATTTGTTACAAATTCAACCTTAACAATTGTGATATACAGATATACAATCTTCCTAAGCTGCCTAAACCTACTTACCTAAATTACTATTCAAAGAAATACAGTTATTTGTTGAAGACCCAACCTAAGTTAGAAAATGTAACATTTGTGAAATAAATGTAAGGTTGTTGTTCTTTTAAATATTTGAAGAATAAAAAGCTCAGGATGATACTGACTTTGTGACCCATGGTTCCCTAACTTTAACATATTTTATAGCACTTAAAATTTGTTAAACTCTGTAAGTATCTGAGCATTATATTAAATCATATGATAAAATTTGATGAACCTCAAAATAGAACCATAGGTTTTTATATCTCTTAGTTAGCTCCTACCTGGTTTGTACTTAGACCCATCTCAAAAATTACACATTTCATTTTATACTGAGTCTGTCCTTTACTGAATAATCTCAAGGTACATCTACAGTTGGTATTTTAGCACATTTTATATTACTGGTAAGGTCTTTGGTTTGCCTTCCTGGCTCCTTCTTGTGGGTATATAGGAACCACTTAATATATTTCTTACCTATTAATTCACTAACATGTCTAATCCAAAACCAATGTCCAAGGCATTTGTATTTGAGAAATTGTGAATCTATTTGTGACTAAAAATGACAATGTGCTTTAGGTTGTCTTAACCTCAAATTTATACTATATATAAATATGTAATTTATATCAATTACATTTATGTTAAATTACATTTTTAAAAAATTAATTAAATATCAAATACATTTATATTAACTAAAAAGTAATCTAACGTATTACTATAAAAATGTAGTAATAAGAGTAAATTAAAACTTTCTTGCATACAAAGTGAATCAGTCATACATCGTACACATGTGATGCATATATAGTTTCCCTCATTAGAATATTGAAATTTATTCATTTTAGTATCTGCTATATGTTTATTTTGGCTTTATATAGATATTTCTCTTTGAAAACGTCTTAAATGTCTTAAATATTTAAGTGTGAAAACATTTTCATGTCTCACTCCATAATACGAATATGCTGCTAAATAAACTGAGCCAATATATTTGAATCTCAAAATAATTATAGTAGTCCCCTGCCTTATCCACAGAGGATACAGTCCAAGACCCCCAGAAGATGCCTAAAACTACGGGTTTAGAAGAACCCTAAATATACTGTTTTTTCCAAAACATACATACTTTAATTTATATATTAGGCACAGTAAAATTTTAACAATATCAAAAAATAGAACAATTATAAAAATATGCTGTAATAAAGTTATGTGAACGTGTCTCTCTCAAAATACTTATTGGACCATACTCAACTTTTTTTTCTTCTCATGTTGATGTGAGATAATAAAATGAAATGGATGAGATGAAATGAGGGAATGACATAGGCATCAGTGACAGAGCTTTAGACTACTACTGACCTTCGGACTCCTTATCAGAAAGGGATCACCTGTTTCCAGAAACTGAAGCTGTTGGTAGGTTAACTGAAACCGGGGAACCAGAGACAGAGGGGACTACTGTATGTTGGAACTTGAAGGAACTTTAATGGCCATTGAGTCTAACTCTTCATTATGATGAAGAAATTGAGAATCTAAGTGGCTAAGTGATTACTGTAATCATGTACTAACTGGTAATCCAAGAAACTTTAAATTGAGTCTTCTTAACTTCTTAGCTAGTATTCATTGTAAATCAATTAAATTCTATCACTAGCTGTTAAAGCAGATATTGAGATTGGGACAAGGAATAGATGAAAGAGAAGGTAGTACAAAGATTAATAAATTGCATCCTTCTTGTAGCTTATTTTGTTGACAACTAATACTCTCCATTGTAGGTAATTTTTATTTCCCCATTACTTTTTATACTCCCAGCTCCCTGCTATCTTTGCCCTCAATAATAGGGGATCATTTCTTAGTGTAATTTTCCTTTCTCAGGAAAGATTCTCAGTGTGTTTTTACTTCACTGGGTTGCTCCCTAGACTATTACACACACACACACCCATTCAGTCTTAAAGGGTGGATCATTCCAATACCTACAGTATCACACTCCATTATGTCACCTGCAGTTCTATTTTTTAAATTCCCTACCAACATAAAAAATAGAACTATATCAAGAAGAAAGCCATCATCTCAAAATAAGAAGGTTAATTAGACTTACATCTAAAACCACACACACACACAATATGAAGTAAATGCAGAAACTAAGAATACATTGTGATGAAAATATTATGCAAAAAAAATGCATGTTCCATAAACAAAGGGCTTTCTTAATAGGAGAAAAGCTATAAAACTTCAGTCATTTAGGAACGTTCAGTTTTCTGGAGTGATTGAAGCCATTTTTCATTCTTTCACAGAGATCAAAATTTGAGTATTACATGAAATACTTTTCTTGGAAATGACAACCTGAAAGACAAATACAACATTGAAATATATTGGCAGCTATTATTTCAAAGGGGTTATTATTGGATTTAACAAAAATAGAAGAAAATCTGAACATTTTTAGGTCTGTATAACATGCTCTTATGAAATTAAATTTTTACACTAATTTGAAATATTGCAAAAGATGAAATACATGTGAAAAATAATTTATATTGGTTATTTTCTGTTTTGAGAATTGAAAACAAAATCCATACTTATTTAAAATCTACCCATTGTTGAATAAAATTTCTAATTGCTAAAGAGAAATTCATAGGATTTTTTTTTAAGATTTTTATCTGAGAAGGAGGGAGGGAGTAGCATGAGTGGGGGGAGGGGCAGAGGGAAGGAATCCCAAGCAGACCCCTCACTGAGCACAAACAGAGTCTGACATTGAGCTCCCATAATCTCACAACTCTGAGATCATGACCTGGACCAAAATCAAGAGTTGGCCGTTTAACCAGCTGAACCACCCAGGTGCCCCAATTCATAGAATTTTTTGAAGAACATACTGTAGGCCTGTATTCTTAAATAGATTATCTCAATATGAGCTGTGCATTTTGGTTATGAACATCTCATATATGAAGCAACAATCTCAAAGAACTTCATTAATTTGCCCAAAGTCACAAACTAAGTAGAAGGTTCAGAATTATAAATCAGTTTTTATGACTGCAAAGTCTGGGTGGATTCCCATTGTACTTTTCTATCATATATAAAATACTGGGATTATAGAAGCATTCTGGAAGCATTTAAGTAGCATTTGTATTGTTCTAAGTGTTCTTGTGTGATTAATAATATCTTCGAAAGTGTGCAATAGAATTTAGAGCCTAATCTATTTCAAAGAACATGTTGCCTAGTATCAGTTTCATGGAGAAACCATGATTGTGTTTTTCATATTTATTTTCGACTCCTTTGCTTTGTATCTGCACCATCCAGTAGAAGACCTTACATAGAGAAGGAGCTCAAGAAGTATTTATTTAATGGATGAAATTAAGTACTTAACTGAACCTTCCATCTTTCATATCCCTACAAGGGCTTACTGTATTTAATTTTTACTTAACATTTAGAAATACTATTACTAAGTGGCAGCATTTTTCAAAATATTTTCAGAATATTTTACATATCTGTGGCCTTAGTAAACCATGTTTAGATTTATCCCTGGGACACAAGGCTGGTTCAACACCCGTAAAACAATCAATGTGATTCATCATATCAGCAAGAGAAAAACCAAGAACCATATGATCCTCTCATTAGATGCAGAGAAAGCATTTGACAAAATACAGCATCCATTTCTGATCAAAACTCTTCAGAGTGTCGGGATAGAGGGAACATTCCTCGACATTTTAAAAGCCATCTATGAAAAGCCCACAACAAATATCATTCTCAATGGGGAAGCACTGGGAGCCTTTCCCCTAAGATCAGGAACAAGACAGGGATGTCCACTCTCACCACTGCTGTTCAACATAGTACTGGAAGTCCTAGCCTCAGCAATCAGGCAACAAAAAGACATTAAAGGCATTCAAATTGGCAAAGAAGAAGTCAAACTCTCCCTCTTCGCCGATGACATGATACTCTACATAGAAAACCCAAAAGTCTCCACCCCAAGATTGCTAGAACTCATACAGCAATTCGGTATCGTGGCAGGATACAAAATCAATGCCCAGAAATCAGTGGCATTTCTATACACTAACAATGAGACTGAAGAAAGAGAAATTAAGGAGTCAATCCCATTTACAATTGCACCCAAAAGCATAAGATACCTAGGAATAAACCTAACCAAAGATGTAAAGGATCTATACCCTCAAAACTATAGAACACTTCTGAAAGAAATTGAGGAAGACACAAAGAGATGGAAAAATATTCCATGCTCATGGATTGGCAGAATTAATATTGTGAAAATGTCAATGTTACCCAGGGCAATATACACGTTTAATGCAATCCCTATCAAAATACCATGGACTTTCTTCAGAGAGTTAGAACAAATTATTTTAAGATTTGTGTGGAATCAGAAAAGACCCTGAATAGCCAGGGGAATTTTAAAAAAGAAAACCATATCTGGGGGCATCACAATGCCAGATTTCAGGTTGTACTACAAAGCTGTGGTCATCAAGAGTTTGGTACTGGCACAAAAACAGACACATAGATCAATGGAACAGAATAGAGAACCCAGAAGTGGACCCTGAACTTTATGGTCAACTAATATTTGATAAAGGAGGAAAGACTATGCATTGGAAGAAAGACAGTCTCTTCAATAAATGGTGCTGGGAAAATTGGACATCCACATGCAGAAGAATGAAACTAGACCACTCTCTTTCACCAGACACAAAGATAAACTCAAAATGGATGAAAGATCTAAATGT
Organism: Canis aureus; assembly: GCF_053574225.1. Classification (NCBI taxonomy): domain Eukaryota; kingdom Metazoa; phylum Chordata; class Mammalia; order Carnivora; family Canidae; genus Canis; species Canis aureus. The sequence continues at coordinate 15,802,995 of NC_135648.1, forward strand.
GAGACAAGATTCCATCAAAATCCTAGAGGAGAACACAGGCAACACCCTTTTTGAACTCGGCCACAGTAACTTCTTGCAAGATACATCCACGAAGGCAAAAGAAACAAAAGCAAAAATGAACTATTGGGACTTCATCAAGATAAGAAGCTTTTGCACAGCAAAGGATACAGTCAACAAAACTAAAAGACAACCTACAGAATGGGAGGAGATATTTGCAAATGACATATCAGATAAAGGGCTAGTTTCCAAGATCTATAAAGAATTTATTAAACTCAACACCAAAGAAACAAACAATCCAATCATGAAATGGGCAAAAGACATGAACAGAAATCTCACAGAGGAAGACATAGACATGGCCAACATGCATATGAGAAAATGCTCTGCATCACTTGCCATCAGGGAAATACAAATCAAAACCACAATGAGATACCACCTCACACCGGTGAGAATGGGGCAAATTAACAAGGCAGGAAACAACAAATGTTGGAGAGGATGCGGAGAAAAGGGAACCCTCTTACACTGTTGGTGGGAATGTGAACTGGTGCAGCCACTCTGGAAAACTGTGTGGAGGTTCCTCAAAGAGTTAAAAATAGACCTGCCCTACGACCCAGCAATTGCACTGTTGGGGATTTACCCCAAAGATACAAATGCAATGAAACGCCGGGACACCTGCACCCCGGTGTTTCTAGCAGCAATGGCCACGATAGCCAAACTGTGGAAGGAGCCTCGGTGTCCAACGAAAGATAATGGAGAAAGAAGATGTGGTTTATGTATACAATGGAATATTACTCAGCTATTAGAAATGACAAATACCCACCATTTGCTTCAACGTGGATGGAACTGGAGGGTATTATGCTGAGTGAAGTAAGTCAGTCGGAGAAGGACAAACATTATATGTTCTCATTCATTTGGGGAATATAAATAATAGTGAAAGGGAATATAAGGGAAGGGAGAAGAAATGTGTGGGAAATATCAGAAAGGGAGACAGAACGTAAAGACTGCTAACTCTGGGAAACGAACTAGGGGGTGGTAGAAGGGGAGGAGGGCGGGGGGTGGTAGTGAATGGGTGACGGGCACTGGGGGTTATTCTGTATGTTAGTAAATTGAACACCAATAAAAAATAAATTAAAAAAAATAAAATAAAATAAACCATGTTTAAACAATCACAACCCTTTGTTATTGCTCAGGATTTTTATTTTTATAATACCTTACTATCCACCATACCAATTTAATCCTCTCACTATGCTGTAAATTAAAACATTTTGTTTATTTGAAAATAAGGGGAAATAAGTATGAAGAAATTAAAGCAGTTATTGATTACTAAAAGAAATAATTAAGCTGTTTCTATTCGTTATATTTCCTAACTTGTTGAAGGGAAGAAGAAATGTAATGGAAGTATCAAATTATTTGTTACTTTTATTAACAAACTATGTAGATGTAAATTCTTCATCTGTCAACTTTTGCAAGCAAAATATATTCATAGAAGAGAGAAATGTTTCTAATTTTGTGAGTTTAATTATAAAACTATCAGTTTATATAACATTTTACTAGTCAGGCTTATCAGAATTAAGATTTTTTTTTTTACATTAACAAAATGATTACTTTCTAGATTATTTGTACTGCCAAAATCTATTCATGAGTGCAGTGACCAAAATATGTTCAATGGCATAGTGATTATATGGATTAATGCATTATCAACTGACATGAATAAACTTGCACAATTTTTGAAGTGACCTAAAAATAACAATTTTGGAAACATTCAAGGAAATGATCAGATACAACCTCTTTATAATTTTCCCTTTTATCTGGATTTCAATGATTATTCAGTGTGGTAATAAGACTAAAATTTCCCCAAATACCCACATTCTAATTCCCAGGGTATGGGACTAGGTTACAATGTATAGCACAGAGATTTTGTAAACTTCATAAAGTTAAAGACCTTGTGACACAGAGAGCAGCCTAGATTAGTTGTGTTTCCCTAAAATAATCACAAGCATCCTTACCAGAGAAAAGTAAAAGGATGGAGCCAGAGAAAGAATTCTGATGAGAGAAGTAGATGGAGTGATGAGGGACCATTAGCCAAGGAATGCATGCAAGACATCCTAAGTAGCTGGAAAAGGGAAGGAAACAGATGGTTCCCTAGAGCTTTCAGAAGAAATTAAGTCCTACTGATCAAATTTAGACTTCTGACCTACAGAATTGTTAATAATTTGCGTTGTTTTAAGATGCTATATATTTGCGGTAATTTATAAAAGCAGCAATAGGAAACTAATAGAGCCAGTCATGCACAGAGTTCAAAAATATGTTGTATGTTCTTTCCTTTCTAGGAACTTTAAGAATTAACAGCAAACTCTGGCTTCATGGCCATTTCATTCCTCTAGGTATTGAACAAACCAGTGTCTTTCATCAGGCAGAAACTCGATTTCCTCAAGAACCAGGTTGATTCACTCGACTTGGTTACATAAAGAGTGAAAAGGAACCAGGGTAGGGGCAATCAGATAATAGCACTAGTCTCCAGAAATAAACTAACCATTTAATAACATAATATTGCACAGCTTTATTCACTTAGCGTAGAGTCTTACACAATATTAGCATCCAATTCATGCTGATTTAGTTGTAACAAATATTGATAGATGTTTAAGAAAAGAAATGATAATCATGACATTTGATTGTATGAAAATTAGATGGTATGAAGAGAAGACACTAAGCACAGTAACAATAAGGTCAGAAGCTGAAGAAAATTAGCAAAATATTAAAAGAAACGTGAGATCAAAATGAGACTACAAGAGATGGACTGACAAGGAGTGAGAGGATTTTTATTTTCATGGAAAGATGGATATGAAGCAATTCAATCATTTTCTCCTTATATTTTGTACAGTACTTCAATCAGGAAAGGAACCCAAACGTTTACTTAATTAGGATGCATCATTAATTTTAGTGTCTCCTGAACTCCTAAGGCCTTTCACCCCATGTAGAAATAAAAGAAACTAAGCTATTTGATTGCTAATTCTCTTGGTGTCTCTAAATCTCTGTAATATGTGTACTTCCTATTCTGAAGAAATACATACCTTGTAGGAGGAAGAAAAACAATCCTTCACATTGATCATGGAGTTTTGCCTCTGAGGAGAAAATATGAATTTACAGACAAAAGCAATTTTAAAAGACTATATAAAATGAATTCATTTCATATTTATGGAAGGAGCCCAAGCCTAAAAGTCAATTCAACAAATATTTATTGAGCATTTATTCAACAATCATTTATTGATAGTATTATATGTAAGAAGCAAGGTTCTAAATGTTATAAGGACATAAAAATAAATAAGTTACAGTCTTTATGTCCTAGTAGGAGGATAGGGGGAGTATACTGATAAATATAAAGGTACTTTTGACTCTATCCCACATTCTATTCACATCATCAATCATCCTTTTATTAGAAAGAAAAATAAATTTATCGTCATCTGTGATCCAAGCACTTCTTAGAATAATAAGCTGAATAAGATAACCAAAGTCATGGACATCAAGTATCTTACAAATATTGACAAAATCCTAACAACAACACAGAAGAAAATAATAAACCTAGATCTGAATAATTGCCAGTGTCTTTAGCTTAGGCATAAGATCTCTTCAGCAAGACATATATCATGCTTCACTTACATTACTTACTAGCTTCTGAAAGCACGTGTCTTTACCTGTTGCCTGTACTTATTGGCAGAAGTTTGCTTAGAGTTTTAAAAGGCAACAGTTTCAGCAGACAGGGTGAATTTTTTTTTTTTTTTTTTTTTTTGGCAGAAGTCTAAAATTAACAACTCCAATGTCTTTAGTTCAACTACAATTTTTTTTTTTTTTGGGCTAATGCACAGTTCAGTTTAGCAGGCAGGAAGATGTGGTAATCTGATACACAACAACTCAAGGACCCAGACCCCTTCCATCCTAAGACCTAGTGTTCCATTAGGTGTCTAGAAAGAAGAAAAGAACATAACAATATGCTGCACTGATATTCTCAAATCAAAGTATTCTTTGGTTGTATATTTAGTTCAGGACAAATTTTAACTTTGCTTGCGAGAAGGAATTAGAGGAAGGAATTTGATGGGTGGTGCGTTGCTAGATAATAGAAGAAATTCCAGTCCCTGCCAGCATCGAGTGGGCTCTACAAAGAGTTGATCCTTAATAAATATTTGTTAGTGAATGAATACTTATGGCCTTGGGTATTCCCATATAACATCCCTGTGCCTGAACCTGGCACTCAATTGTATATCTACAGACCTTATACTTTTTACAAAAAAACTTGAAACAGATCTCAGACCTGAATGCAAAATACAGAATATAAAGCTCCTAGAAGATAATAGAAGGAAATCCAGGTAACCTTGAGTTTGGAAACGACCTTTTAGATGTGACATCAAAAATACAATTCATGAAACTAAAAAAAAAAAAAAGAGAGAGAGAGATAAGTTGACTTAATTATAATTAAAAACTTTTGCTCTGCAAAAGACATTGTTAAGAGAATGAAACAATAAGCCACAGACTGGGACAAAATACTTGCAAAACATGTATCTGATGAAGGATTGATATCCAAAATACACAAAGAACTCTTAAAACTCAACAATAAGAAAAAATTATAAAAATAGAGCATAAGATCTGAACAGAGACCTCACCAATGGATATATACAGACGGTAATTGGGCATACAAAAAGATGCTCGACATCATGTATCCTTAGGAAAATGCAAATTACAACAAAATACCTGCTATAAATGGTTAAAATAAAAAAAAAAACGGACAATAGCAAATTGTTAGAGGATGTGGAGCAATAGAAACTCTCATTCATTTCTGGTGGGAATGCAGAATGGTACAGTCATTTTGGAAGCAAGTTTAGCAGTTACTTACAAAGGTAAACAGTCTTATATGACTCATCAACTGCACTTCTTATTTACCAAAATGAGTCAAAAATATATGTCCACAGAAATACCTGCAACTTTATTTTTAATTGTTCCAATTGGAAGCAAGCAGATTATCCTTCAAAAAGGTAATTGGCTAAACAAACTGTCGTGCATCCATGCAATACAGAATTATCACTGATTTTAAAAAGTGTACTATCTGAGCCACAAAAAAAAGACATGAATAAACCTGAAATGCATATTATTTAGTGAAATAAGCCAATCTGAGAAATCTCTGTACATTATAATTTCAACTATATGAAAGTCCAGAAAACGTAAAGCTATAGCGAGAATAAAAAGATTAGTGATTAATCAGTGGCTGTGTTCTGTGGATGGGAATGGTAGGAAGAAAACAGGATTAATAGTTGGAACATAGGTGTTGTCTAACCTAAGTCAATGGTCAATTTTTGGTTTACAACTTCTTTGACTAATAAATAGCATTTTGCACAATACTCTTCTTTGAAATAGTTGGTATATTTGCATCCAACACAAAACAGTAATTGATCTCCTTTCTATATCTCTGGTTTCTGCCTCTCAATTATTTTTTCTAGTTTATTCTCATCATCATGAACTCTTGAAGTTGATATTCACTAAGATCCTGTCCCTTAACTTCTTTATATCTACACTCAAGGTCTTGGAAAATACATTAATTTCTACGGCATCCAACATCATCTGTGTACTGATTACTCCCAAATTTATATTTTCAGGGTGATAATCCCTTGTACACTTTCCAGAATCTATAGAATTACTATTTTTCAGTTTCACTTGGAAGTGTAATAACTATTCTAATTTTAACATGTTCAAAATTCATCTGCTTATAACTCCAATGCTTTTCAAACCTGTTCCACCTACATTCTTCCTCAACTCAATTAACAACACTCCATCCTTGAATATAGTCAGGAAAAAACTAAAGGAATCTTTAACTTTTCTCTTTTTCTCAGAGGTCATACACACGTAATCAACAAATCATTTGATCCTACCTTCAAAATACAACCAACATCTGACTAATTGTCCTTTTTATGCTAACATACCAAGTCAAGCCACCATAATCTCTAACCTGATTTACTGCAACAATATCTTCTTTGTTTTGATTTTTCCATTGCCATTTTTTCTAACACAGTAAATATTATAATCCTGTTAAAATAAACATTTCTTGGAATGCCTGCGTGGCTCAGTCGGTTGGGCATCTGACTCTTGGTTTCACCTCAGGTTTGATTTTTATGGTCGTGGGATTGAGCCCTATGTCAGGCTCTGCACTCAGAGCAGAGTCGGCTTGAGATTTTCTCTCTCTACACCCCCACCCCCACCCATGCTCTCTCTCTCTCTCTATCAAATAAATAAAATCTTAAAAAATTTCTCATATATAAGTCTTCTGTTAAAAACGTGCAATGGATTCCTATTTATCTAGAATAAACACCAAAATCATTACCATAGCTCCCAAGATCCTGAAATTTTTAATCTTCCTTTTATCCTCTAGTCTGTTACTACTATATCTGTAATCACTCTCATCTAGTCTTGATTGGCTTCTGCAGAAATTTCCATTCATGCTCCTTCTTAGGCCATGCTATTGAGAGAAATTCCCATTTTATACTTATATAATCATAATCCCAGGCCTCACTGGATCCAGAAGCAGGTTCAGAACAATCTCCCTCTTGAAAACTTGGATATTCTCCATCACACACACATAGCCCATGAGAAACAAGGTGGTACTATTTCAGGATCCTTTTCTTTCTAAAATGCCACAATGTCATCTTTACTGTACTGTGGACAACACCCACTGAAAGTTGTCTTACAAAATTTTAGGAGGAAAGTGGAGTAGAAATCTCTGTCTCTGAGATTTCTAATTATCTCTATTCATACTCATCCTGTATCATGCTCCCCCTTTCCTCTCCTTCTCTGCACTGGCCAAGAGAACTTTTGTTAACTTTCTGTATGTAAGAGAACTGCCCTTGTATGTAGTGCTCTAAATTAGAGTAAAAATTCTCTATATTAAAATTTTTTTACTAGAGTAAAAAAATTATGCAATGAGTCCTCTGAGATCTGGTTCTCAAAGGGAAGTTTATAAAATTCATTTTATTTAACGTTTAGCTCTCACAAACAGAAAGCATCTTGGTTTTATACCATATAGTCAGTTGAGACTGAAAACAATACAAAACAGAACATTCAGCACTTTGATATTATTTTCTCCTTAGGGGAGGAAATAGCAAACAACTCCTAAATTAAAATATCCACATATTACCCCATTGCATTAGACCAAAAATGGAAATTTGTAAAACTTTTGTAAGAGAAACATGGAGTGATGATTTGAATTCATCTACATGTAAGAATATGCTTTTCTTTTAGTATAAATATCTGTTCTTGGTCTTCTTTGTGATACTTTCCAGTATACTGTCTAATGTGTCAGAACAGTGCTAAATATTTGACTCAGGTCAATTTCTGCTCTCAAAGCCAGATACCTTCACTCTCATTGCTTTCAAAATATTGATTCAACCAAATGCCTGTTTTTTTAATGTGCAACTTTAAAGATTGAATCTCAAATTGGGTCTGAATTGTGGGACCTAGGTCACATGACTGTACTGCACTCTACAAAAATGGCAAGAAGAATGGAAGTGTGAAGCTGAAATTCTCCCAAAAGGGTGCATAGAAAACACAAGAAAGTCACCATGCATTGCAAATATCCGTCAATTTGTATATAGTTCCTATAGTTAAAAGATGATGGCTTTCACAATTTAGTAAGAGGAGAATAAGGCAAAATAATGACTATTGAAAATTGAAATTTAATTGAGAAAATATTATAAATTGTGTCTAGAGTCATAGGATGTTACTCATTGATTAAAATCATCACACAGATATATTTAAAAGAGGTTTGAAATATAATCATGTTTTCTTTCTCATTAAAATTGTATCCTTTCAGGAGCCTTCCTTTAATACTCAAAACTGAATATTCAGTTCAGAAAAATCCACAAATATTGTCCAGTCAATTTCTTTTTGATAAATTCTAATTGAGTTCCAGGAAGAATTGTATGGAACTAATGTAGCAGTTCATGCTTTTACCTATACTATCGCCTAAGACATTAATACATATAATTAAACAATTGAGATTATTAATTATAGGAAAAATACTTTTAATATAGATTGTAAAAGGAAATAATTATTTAAAATTATAAAGAGAATTAATTTCTAGAAATATTATAATTATGAATGTACAATAATATTGAGATAACGATGTTTAAAATCAATTTGCACATATGTGCTATAGAGTCCTAAGTCAATTTTCTATCTTTTCCTGCATCAACTGATGATATTCCTCAGGGACAAGATAAACATATTTTCAAAAAAATTTTTTTTTAATTTATTTATGATAGTCACAGAGAGAGAGAGAGAGAAAGGCAGAGACACAGGCAGAGGGAGAAGCAGGCTCCATGCACCGGGAGCCCGACATGGGATTTGATCCCGAGTCTCCAGGATTGCGCCCTGGGCCAAAGGCAGGCGCTAAACCGCTGTGCCACCCAGGGATCCCCAAGATAAACATATTTTAGAATAAATATTGTTATATAGACAATATTAAAGGCTCTAAAATTTTCTTAAATAAAATATACACTCAATTTCTTCTAGACTTAATTATATTTTAATTATATGACATGGGAGGAAAAGTATATAATCAATTTAAAAGCTGAGAGGGGAATGATTAGGAATGAAAGGTACAGATTTTGGTCATAGATAAAATAAATTAATATTTATGGTAAATTTTCTTCTAACAATTACTGCTAAATTCCCTTGATAAGGTCTTAATTTGCTTTGAGCAGTCCATAAAAAAACCTCATTCACTCCTAGAAAATAGTGCAGTATTTGTTGTTAAGCCTGAGTAATTAATAGATTTTTGAAAGTCACCATTTTCCTAAATAAGTATAAAAAATGTACAACTTTTCAACGGACTAATATATATTTGCAAATAAATAGATATATAATATAAAATAATGTAAACTCTTAGGGCACCTGGGTGGCTCAGTTGTTTAGCAGCTGACTTGATTTTGGTTCAGGCCATGATCTCGCGGTGCTTATATCAAGCCCTGCATCAGGCTCTGTGCTCAGCACAGAGTCTGTTTTCCTCTCTCCCTCATTTCTGCTTTTTTTTCTTTTTTTTTTTTTTAGTTCAGATATTCTTTTCCTAACCTTTGTATCCATCTTTATTTATTTATTTATTGTTTATAGCAGCAATGTCCACAATAGCCAAACTGTGGAAGGCACCTCGGTGTCCATCGAAAGATGAATGAATAAAGAAGATGTGGTCTATGAATACAATGGAATATTCCTCAGCCATTAGAAACAACAAATACCCACCATTTGCTTCAACGTGGATGGAACTGGAGGGTATTATGCTGAGTGAAGTAAGTCAATCGGAGAAGGACAAACAGTCTATGTTCTCATTTCTGCTTTTACCTCGATTCCCTTGCACTCTTTCTCTCTCTCTCAAATGAATAAATAAACAAACAAATAAATAAATAGATTATAAACCCTTACTATATTCATCACACTGCATATCTTATACATGGATGCTAGCAAGTTTTAATACATTTGGTTGATTTTATTATGAATATTTATTTATTTATTTATTTATTTATTTATTTATTTATTTATGATTTTATTTATTTATTCATGAGAAACAGAGAGGGAGAGGTAGAGACACAGGCAGATGGAGAAGCAGGCTCTATGCAGGGAGCCTGATGTGGGACTCAATCCTGGGACTCCAGAATCACACCCTGAGCCAAAGACAGGCGCTAAACTGCTGAGCCACCCGGGGATCCCTATTTATTTATTTTTTAAAGTGAGAGAGAGAAGAGAGGGCAGAGAGAGGTGGAGGGAGAGAGAGAGAATCTTAACCCTAACGCTGAGCTGAATGTGGGGCTCCATCTCACAAACCCGAGAACATGACCTAAGCAAGAATCAAGAGTTGGATGCTTAACCTACTGAGCCATCCAAGTGCCCCAACATATACTTATAGAAACAAGGTCTTAGTAAAAATTCTCATTAATAAATGCTAATATATAAATCTTTGGTTTACTTAAAATAGTGTATAAAATTTGTTGTTGCAGTAGAATTCAGAAAAATGAATTTATTTATATATAAGTATATATGACTTGTTTAATACAATCATTTTTATTCTATAGATTCATAGAAAATTCTTCAAATATTATCATGATATCATATATAATTAATAATGTGATAGCTCTCCATCATTCAATCAGGGTTGGAATATGCCAGTCTTATTATTTTCCTTAAACCACAGGAAGTACAAAATCAATAAAAGGTAAATAGTGTTTTAGACTTATCAGGGTCCATAAAAAAATACCATAAACTGATATGCTTAAACAACAGAAATGTATTTTTTAGTTTTTGAAGCTGGAAATTCCAAGATTAAGGTATCAGCATGTTTGGTTTCTTCTGAGAGCACTTTTCCTGCTTGTACACATGGCTGCCTGCTCACTGTGTTCTCACATTGCGAAGAGAAAGCTTTGCTTTCTTCCTCTTCTGATGTACTATTATATCAGCACATCACCTTTATGACCTCATTAACCTAAACTATCTCCTTAAAGGCCCTATTTCCAGTGCAGTTACATGGAAGGGAGGGACTCTTAGGACTTCAAAATCTGAATTTGGGAGGGGATCCAATTTAGTCTATAGCAGATAGACTGTGCCAAAAAATGGTGATTCACCTCAATACGAATTCACCTTTAAAGTCACTTTTTTTTTTTTTTAATTTTAACCATCAATCTAAACCAGCAATAATTGCATCCCTTTCTTCCTGCCTTATTCGAGGTGATAAGGCTTAGATGCAGAGTATCATTTAAAGAGAGGACTGGTGAGCCTAACCGCTTGTTGTTATGCATAATTCCTTACTATATTTTAGCATAAAAGCAATAATAAGGGGAACCCCGGGTGGCTCAGCAGTTTAGCGCCCCCTTCAGCCCAGGGCCTGATCCTAGAGACCTGGGATCAAGTCCCACATCTGGCTCCCTGCATGGAGCCTGCTTATCCCTCTGCCTGGGTCTCTGCCTCTCTCTTTCTCTAGTCTCTCATGAATAAATAAATAAATAAAATTTAAAAAAAAAGCAATAATGAGAGGGTAAACTCAGGATATTAAGCCAATCAAATAAACACACAAGGATGTATGGAGACAAAAATTAAGGAAAAGTCACAATGAAATCTTTCTGAGACATTTTCGGCTATATAGGGATAATTAAGTAGCTGAATTTCTAAATGGAAGTATTTTCATTTTCTCAACTATATGGTCTCCCTAAGAGATCTCTTAAAAACTATTGTGTAGCATAATACTTGGACTGGATTTGACTGGATTGGATATTTGTCATAATATTACTTGCTGATTGTCTGAAAGCCATTCCTATGAGTGAAGAATTCTCCACTGAATGAGACCAGTTGGGACTCAGAGAAGCCACAAGGATGCACTTTTCCAGCACAAGCATATGTTCTAGGTTGGATAATCAGATGCACATGCCTAGCAATTTAAATCTCCAACTAGGAAGACAAATCATCACAAACAGTAAGAAATTGATTTTCATGTTAGCAGCAGGAACAACAGCAGCTTCACCTTTGCAGTTCCAATAGCAGCAGCGGTGCCCACAATGCCTGCAGCAATATCCAATATCCTGTGGCACAAAGGAGTAGGAGGTGTGGGAGAGTAGGGGGTATCAATAATGTCACCAGATGGGCTCAGTGGTGTGATTTTTGCTTGGATTTGGCCACCATACATTCTTTGCTCTTAATTGTTTTCTGAGCCCATTTTGTGGCGGTATTTGAAAACCCTTGAGCTAATAAAAATCCTTCCAATAAACACACACTTCTGCTTAAATGATCCGAAGATGTTTCTATTGCCTATTTATGGGAAACCTATTTGAAAATAAATGGAAGATGTATACTATCATTCCACACTTCTCTGCAGGGCTTCTGATTGATGTGTATAACCGACCATAAAATATCTCCTATTAGATGAATGTCACAAAGCATTCCAAATCAATGAACTCAAAAGTGAACTCACCATCTTTTTCATCAAACTCTACTCTTTTTCCACTATTCTCAAACTTCATGAATGGTACCACAATCCAACCAACTGTTTAAGCCATTCTTGAATTGCTTTCTTATACTTCCTCCATATTCAATCATCAGCAAGCACATGCAACACAGTAAATGACTTTATTCTGATCAGTTTTCTCAGACTGTACCACCATAATCTTTGCCCAAGATAGCATTATTTCTCATTTAGATTACTGAAAGCACTACCTAACTGGATCTAATCTGAATTCTCTATAACATGTCAGGACATTTTTTCAAAACTCATATAACCGTATCATTCTCCCAGTTATGATTTTTTGTTCTTAAAAATGTTCTTAGGATCAATGAACAATTCCCCAGTTTGGTTTATAAGCCACATGACCTAGCCCCAAACAAATTCTCCAACTGTAGATTGTACAAAACTTTTTTTTACCCACTTTGATCAAAACACTGTTTCATTCTCTTCTATCTGATATGTTTCCACTTGCTTTATGTCCTTTACACTTGCTGTTTGCCTACTTGGAGTAAGATTCCTTTTCATCTCTCCTTGCTCATTTTCTACTCAACTGTCATATCACAAATTAGATGTCATTCTCTGGTAGGCCTTTGACATCTCCAACTAATCAAAATCCCTACTACATGCTTAACATTGGTAGTTGTGTAGTCATGTTGCAGATAGCAATCACTAATTATTGTATAAGAAAATGAATTTGGTTTTCAACTCTGTGTAAACCTGTAATTGAGTTAGCTTGCCTTGGATAATGATATTCTAACAGTAGACCGGTATACCCATGATAAAGGATAATATCATCAAATAATCTTATCAGCTTCTTTTCTTATTTTTTATGAAATAAGAATTAGATGCCTAGATGCCTTACAAATATCTATAAATATGAAGAGGAAAAGGAATAGCAAGACACAATATAATATGGCTGTATAGGTAATTCTAAGGGACCAAAGTAATCTAAAACAAAAAAATAATAAAACAAACAAACAAACAAAAAACTCTTGTTTTTCTCAAAGAACATGACATAGCTTATCCTTAAACTTGACTGTGGAGAAAACTGTACCACAAACAAGAGCAAATGGTCAAGTGCACAAATACCAGGAATGTTGAAAGTATGGTTATTGGGAAAACTTACAGAGATAGGAGTGGCTGCAGGTGTGTGGATCCTCATATCCTAGTACATACTCAGAAGTCTAGCAAGGGGCAGCCAGGGTGGCTTGGCGGGTTAGTGCTGCCTTCAGCCCAGGGCCTGATCCTGGAGACCCGGGGAAGGAGCCCGCGTCGGGCTCCCTGCATGGAGCCTGCTTCACCCTCTGCCTGTGTCTCAGCCTCTCTCTGTGTGTGTGGCTCTCATGAATAAATAAAATCTTAAAAAAAAAAAAAAAAAGAAGAAGAAGAAGAAGAAGAAGTCTAGCAGGGCACATGGTCACACTCCAGGAGAGGAATGCTGATCCTTGGATCTCTTAAGCTGCATGAGTAATAAAGTATCCTCTCATAGTGGGATCAGGGTCAGGACACAATAGCAATGCAACAGGGTAGAATTTTGGCTTCAGTCCTATCCTTCCAGTCCAGTATTTGTGGATGGAAAAGCACAAGCTTTACATTGGCAAGATCAGAGGCCCAGGCCCCAGTCTTGCTCTAGACCAGAAATGACTGCCTAACCACTAGACTGTGACAGCTTTCTATGAGGCTCTGCTTGAGCCATCTTCTTTCCTGGTAGGTCAGCTTCTAGGAATTCAGTTTTATCAAGTAAACATTAACCTTTTACTGAACTAATTAAAATGATGAAGTTTGAAATAATTCTAATTACTGTAATAATCCTTAAATATTTTCAATATTTTTTATAATGTTAATGAACCTGATGTAGTAATATTTTCTCTCAGGCTCCTTATATTTCCCTCTCCATTATTCTCATAGTTTCCTGAATTTCCTTTCCTATTAATATCTAACCTTCTGTAAAATATCTGAGGTTGAATACGATTTAAATTCCTCACCAATCTTTTTTTTGTGTTTTTTGTTTTTGTTTTTGTTTTTGTTTTTAGATTTTATTTATTTATGAAAAACACAGAGAAAGAGGTAGAGACACAGGCAGAGGGAGAAGCAGGCTTCATGCAGGAAGCCTGACGTGGAACTCGATCTGGGTCTCCAGGATCACACGCTGGGCTGAAGGGAGCGCTAAGCCGCTGAGCCACCCAGACTGCCCACCAATCTGTTTTTCAAATGGACATTTTCCTTATTTGTTTTCTTTAGAATCCCACATTTTGAATATATAAATTATGTGTCTTCACATCTGCCCTGAGAATGTGAAGATTATGTTACCATTTGTCTAAAGAAATATGCATATTCCCTTCTGGACTATGTTTTTTGAAAATATATAATGCCATATTTTAAAAGCAAATTCATACTCTAGTTATAGATATTTACATATATATTTTTTCAATAACATATTATTTACATTTTTCTACCAACTATACTCAAAGGCATAAATATCAACGTTTTGGTGCTTAATGCTAGATTCCCATTTAATTGCAAGTAGAATAAAAAATTTAAAATTCTCAATTGTACATGATTAGATTTGGAAGTAATTAACAATTTCTGTCATAGTTTTGAATTTTGAATTCAAATTTCAAGTTACTATTACGATTCAAATTTTTATAAGAAACTAGTTATCATTTTAAAATGAGAAGGAAGCAAAATTAAAATCATTTTTCATACAGATTCTGAGTAAATTATCTTTTAAAAAGATTTTAAGTAACATGAAAATGTCAAATCCTTCTGATATTTATCAGTCACTTAATGATCAAGAATAATGTAATTCATAATAGAAAAAAGAAAGCTGAAAATGTGATGTTATATAAACTGAAAATTTTATATTATATATGCTTATATATTGTATATATCATACATGACTATATAATCATGTACAATCATACATAACTACATAAAGTACTACATTATATACATTGTTTATATCAAAATGAAAATTACCTTTATAATTATGTAAAATTAACAGCTTGCTTCACGATAGGGTGAACAATATACCAAAATATAAAAACAAAAAGATAGAGTCTGTATGTGTGATGATTAAATCTAAATAAACATTACTTTGATAACTCATTAAACGTTAAAAATATTTACAGAAACTTTTCAAGTAAAGATATTATTCATTTATTGATTTTATGGATTCAAGACTTCTGTATGTAAAGTTTATATTGCTTTATCTTCTCAAATATCTTAGTGTGATGCTGACATTTTGGATAGGTTTTAACGGGAAAAAAAGAATTTCAGAAGTATAGTTGTAAATCATTTGAAAAGATAATTTGTGATACAATTTATAAAAGAGTGATAATAATGCTTGGAACTGTATGTTTTTTATTATGAACCTCAAAAAATCATAAGCGCCAAAGACTATTCCCATAAAGTCCAAAGGAAGGGGTGGTGAATATTACTTTGATTTGGAGGGAAATATGACGTGTGGAAGCTCTTGAACACAGAAGGAAGAGGAAAAAGCCCAAACATTAGAATAAGAAAATTACTAAAATAAATAAAACAGGCGGTGAGAGATATGGTTATACAAAATCTGGGATCCCTGGGTGGCGCAGCGGTTTGGCGCCTGCCTTTGGCCCAGGGCGTGATCCTGGAGACCCCGGATCAAATCCCACGTCGGGCTCCCGGTGCATGGAGCCTGCTTCTCCCTCTGCCTGTGTCTCTGCCTCTCTCTCTCTCTCTGTATGACTATCATAAATAAATAATAAAAATTAAAAAAAATTTACAAAATCTGCTGACTCTGGGTGTAACTCCTGCTCTGGTGGCAAAACCTGCTCTATTATAAGAAAGCTGAGAACAAAACAAAACAAAACAAAAAAAAAAAAAAGAAAGCTGAGAACATGGGCCTTTTTTCCTTCCTTCCTCCTTCTCTCTGCCATTCCCTTCCTCCCCTCTCTTCTTCCTTCTTTTATTCTCACCCTCTCTTTCTTCCTCTTATTCTTGTCATTTATTCTTTATTTCCTTATTTTCTTTCTTTTTTTATTATTAACATTTTAGACTCAGAAAGGGGCACTGACTTTCAAAATGCATCATCACTAACATTGCAGAACAGAACAGAATTGATGAGCACGTATGGTTCCCAAGATAAAAAGTGCCTCAAGGTTCCATCATGCCCTTTGAAGTGACAGGTTACGTGACTATTAAAGTCAGATGGTTCAATGGGATGGGGAAACAAAACAAAACAAAACAAAACACTTGTAAAGAACTACTGAAGGTCTGACTGACCAGGTCAAGAATTCACTGAGAGTCACAGGGAGTCCTCAGGGGGGAAATAACCTGTGAATCCTTACTTAGGAATCCTGACTATGGAAGAAACAGTCCCAAATATTGGAAACGGATTCAGAGCATATGAAGCCTTCTGGAGAACTTGGCTTCAAATCTGCAAGTTGCTGCCACCCAACTGGTGCTATAATTGAGTCTTCAAAAGGCCATTCTAGCATCCTAGCAAACCATCTGCTTAAGAATGCTAGAGAACATGGTAAAACCATTAAATTCCATGAGGCTCACTGTATTTGCTGTGAAATAATGATCAGAAGCAATGCTATGTGGAATACCATGATGGTGGATGAGGAATTCTGGAAGTCCTTGGATGATATTTTTGGCAGAAACATTGGGTGGGTGCAGGGAAGGCAAATCTATATTCAGACTGTCTACTTAAATGAGATCAGAACACTTCCCCTTCTAATATGGAAGCAATCCAATGTAATCAACATGCTACCAGGTAGCTGGCTTATCAACCGAGGGAATCATGCCATATGTGAAACTCAGTGCTCATGTCTGTTGCTTTGTATTGAGTGGTAGCCATTGTCAGATTGGCTTTAGTGAGTAGAAGTCCATGGTGCTGAGCCTATGCATAACCTATAACACTGCCAACAAGGCTGCTGGGCGATTACCGGGTGGCTGGGGAAAGAGGTTGATTGACAACCACAAAACAGGTCATCATTCTGTTATTTTGATTATTAAAATCCTCCTTTGTTGAGATCACCTTGTGATGAGCATTTTCATGGGACACAAATAACTTCATTTTTTTTTTTTTTGCAAATTCAGAGGCATCTATACATGAAACTCTTCAAGTTTCCTTGTCATCAATTTTCAAATTATGTTTCTTTTTTTTTTTTTTTTCAAATTATGTTTCTACCATCTCTCTGACCGTCCAGCCAATCCATTGGCTAAACCCCATGAACTGGCATATAATTGCACATCTGATCTTCTCTCCTTCCAAAAATAGGATATTATTTGGCAATAAAAATGAATGGAAGAAACTTGAAAACATAATACTGCATGAAATGAAGTGCATCACAAAAAATGCATACTATATGATTTCATTTATGTGAAATGTCTAGCATTGGCAAATTCATAGAGACACAAAGTAGACTGGTGTTACCAAGTGTTTGAAGGGAGAGGGGAGTAAGTGTAACTACTAATGAGCGTTGTTTTCTTTTCGAAGCCGTGAAGTCTTTAGAATTAGTGATGTTTGTACAACTCTGTAAGTGTACTTAAAACACTGAATTGTGCACTTTTAAGGGATTAGTTGTATAGTATTTGAAATAGATAAACTCAATACTATTATTGTATGTATTTTTTAATGGAAAAACATGGAAAAGAAAAAGAACATCTCCCATGATTTTTTTTTTTTGATTTTTTTTTTTTAAAGGTGTGTAGGGTGGAGCAGAGGGAGGAGACAAAGTGCGTTTTGAGGGGAAAGAAAATACTGGTAAAATTTAGCTTCTATCCCATTTCCTCCTTGGCTTTTCTATGATGAGTCAATTATCTTGAATTTTTAATCTCAGCTGTTTTAAGGCCCTGAATCCACTATGGAGCATTGCAAGGTGAAATTTCTTCACTACTCCCTAGCTGTGAAATGCAAGGCATCTCCTGGATCTTTTCAGTTTCTGTTTCATAATGTGAAAAATAAACAACACCACCTACTTCAGGGATATTTTGAGGAATAAGGGAGATTGCATTCTTAATGGTTCAACAACAACAAAAAAATGTTCTAGGTGCGTCAACTGTGACTTACAATGATTTCTTTTGTAAATTGAAAAACCATTTTTTGTAGCATAAACAATCTTCCTAATATTATCCATTTTGTAAATTCATATTTTTATTTATTTTAATATATATGTTTGCATATAATCTTGTTACCAAATTTCCTGGTCTGGCTATTCTGTTTTGAGCTTTTCTTTTACTGTTGCTTTGCCCACCAAATTAAGGTTTTAGTTTTCATTATGATTTGACACATTGAACAGCCATCTCCTTTGGTAACCCTACAATTCTGGAATATTGATCTTACTAATATAATACATAAATACAAAATAAAAGTGGAGACTTAAAATTCAGGTTTTCTGAAAGTTATTAAATGTGAATTTAGTCAATTTAGAATAATAGGAAATATTTTTTATCCTATGTACCTAAAATCTAGTGTTGTGCCATGTAGATGACACAGCATAAGATTAACTTGTTGAATTAATGCATTTGACATTGAATTAATGCATTTGACTCTTTTTACATTTGTTTTTTTCTCTTTCTCATACTCTATGGATTTAAAAATATTTAACCTGATATTTTATCCTGTTTATTTTATGTAGCACTATATCAAGAGTGTCTTCTCATGTTTTGAAATATTCTTTGTAATAATTAATTTCTTATGACAGTGTAAAATTTCATTGGATTATTTTAATCAATTCATTTAAATATAATTTGCATATAGTTAAATAACTCACTGAAACCTGTATGTAAAAACGTTTTAACAAATTTATACACCTGTATAACCACTTCACAATCAAATTATAGAACTTTTCTCATCCCCTTAATAATTTCCAAAGTGGTTTTACCATTTTAATATTCCCATCAGCATAATGAATATCTCAGTTGATTGACACCCTTACCTACATATGGTATTGTTAGTCTTTTTAATTTTAGTTCTTACTGGGCATTTCATTGTGTATTTAGTTTTCTTTTCCCGGATGAATAATCACAAACACTTTATCAACTGTGAATTGGCCATTTGTCTATCTTGTATCTGTACTATCTTTTTAAGTAATTTGACCATTTAAAAATCTCTTTGTCATCTTTGTTGTTTTTATTATTAAGTTGTAAAAGGTTATTTCAGAACTGTCAGCACAAATTATTTCATCAAATTGTATGTCTAGCTTCACACATACACATACATGCACACACACACATAGTTTTAAAAGGAAAATTTAATTTTGATAAAGTCCAATCTATGATTTTTTCTTTTTATAATTTATGCATTCCATATATAAGATAAGACATTTTTATATGTTCAAAGTAGCAAAAAGTTTCCCCTGTGTTTTCTCTAAAAGTTTTGTAAATTTAGTTCTTAGAACCTATCATCCATTTCCATTTAATTTTTGTGTATAGCTTAAGGTAAGCATTGAGGTCTAGTTTTTTTCATATGAATACTTCATTTTTCCAACACTATTTGTTGGAAGGATTACACATTGCTGATTGAGTGTTGTGGTGCCTGTATTGAAAATCAATTGGCCATGTATGTGTGGCGCTCTTTCTGGACTCTACTCCATTGCCTTCCTCTATATCTGTCCTTTAACCAATACAAAATTGTCTTAATTCTATAGTCTCATATTAATCTGTTGTTAAATTTATCCCCAAATATATCTATATAACACTTTATTTTTTTTTAAGATTTTATTTATCTATTCATGACAGACACAGAGAGAGGCAGAGACACAGGTAGAGGGAGAAGCAGGCTTCTTGTGGGGAGTCTGATTCATGACTTGATTCTAGGACCCTGGGATCTCAACCTGAGCCAAAGGCAGATGCTCAACCACTGAGCCACCCAGGTGCCACTTGATGTCACTGTAAATGGCTCACTTCTCATACATTAAGACTTCTATAAATTATTTTCAAACTAGGTCACTCAATAACATGTATTGTTTTTGTATTTAATTTCTCTAATGATGTCTTACCTTATGTTGATGTCCTTCTGTCATTCACAAGAAACTGAGATCTTCGAGAGCATAGGATAGATCCTACTCACTGTTGTGTAAGCAGCAGAGAAAGAAGATGGTTTTCAATTATGAATAAACGACTTGGGTCAGGTCCTAATCTCATAGTCATTAGTAAGAGACCCACTTTGTGCTCTGCGCTGGTTGTGGAGTGTACTTCAAAAAAAATTATAAGAAATACCAAAGTTTGTTTGGCAGACAAATATGGAACATCCACTAATATGACTTCAGGATGTTAAATGATTCTAATATAAATTATTTCTGTATTTCATATAAATGTGAAATGATACTTAAAAATTATTTGATCCATGCATCTGCAAATTGCTTTTTGGAACAAAAATGTTTTCGCAGAGATTTCAGAATCTAAAATAATTTTCTTTTATTACAAACTATAGGGTTCTAAGTCTGAAGATGTTTCTGCAAAGCTATTTAGAATCACAATATTTTTAAAGATATACTTGTGATTTATCATTGCTCTTATTCTACTTATATCTTTTAAAAATCTTTATTAATTCCATGTTTAAAATCTGATGATAATTTCATGATTCAAAACTGAGTTGAAGATTCAGATTTATTTATATATCTCATGTAATACTATCTGAAGTTATTTAATGTGTTTTTTATTACAATCATAAAAATTTTTCTGTTACCGACTTTAATATACTTGCCATTTATCTTCTTAAAACTATGGGAAGCTTAACTCTAAAACACGATTAAAGTATTTTTCCACCTACAGTGTCCCTGATTTTTTCTTTTTTTCCTTTTTTGCTATATGTTTCATAAAATATATTCTGACGCTTGTGCATGTAACAAAATGTGACTTACTGATTGCCAACCCCAGAGTTTTCTGTCAGTCTTGATTTTGCTCAATTTAACAGTGGCCTTGCACACAGTCGATCACAACGTTCTTATCATTTGACTTCATGGGGTAGCAGTGATTTCTCATCTTGCATCTTATCTTTCCAATCATTCTTTTTGCCTGTGTCACAAAGACACTTCCTAAGATTCCTAATATGCCACTTAGAGTATATAATTAATGATGAAGGTTGGTTGAAGCGCCATGGGGGCTCCTCACTCTCTGCTGTGTGTCCTGAACTCACAGTCTATACAGGGCTCTAAGAGTAATAGATGCACAGGGAGCACTATATAGAGAAAGAATGTGTTATTTAATCGTAATGTGTTTCTTCATAAATATTCCATGTTCAGAATTCTGGATTTTTGTTGCAGAAGCGAGGGGTTTCTATTGCAGATAAAAACCTCTCTATATCTTTTTAAAAGGAAAGACTAGACTTTCCTTCAATCGGCAAAGCTTTTAAAGCAAATACATATCAGATATTAACAAATTTAATATGATTAGTACATTGATCTTGTATATGACAAGGCAGCCACTATTATACACTTACTTGGGATCACATTCTGGCTATTAGAAATAGCTGAAGGGAAGCATTTCTGGAGGAAAAAAAAAACACACAGAGCACAGAGTAAGCTTTATATACAAAAACAATTCTTGCCCATGTGCACTAGTAGACATTCACAAAATATTTAGAGTAGCACTCTTTGCAGTAGCAAATACTTTAAAAGCTTTTTGCCAGAACAACTGAAAAATAAAGAGTGGGAAAATACATGGTGAAAATTAATGAACCCTAAGATGGCTGAATCTTATTAAGGTAATATTGCAAGTAGCAAAGGATCTCTTTCACCATGGCAGGCTAGGTAATTCATACCAATGCTTCTACTGAAAAAAAAAAAAAAAAAAAGAGAGAGAGAGTAAAAAGCTGAGTAAAGGATAATAATCATCTGTTGAGAACATCTGAGAGCAAACAACGCAGTACAAGTTATAGGGACAACAGCCATAAAAATGGAGGAAACAACAACAACAACAACAACAACAAAATCCCCAAAACTAGAGAGGCCAGTCTATCATTGGAGATCTCTTTTTCTATAAGAGCATCTGCCAATTCTGGAACTTTGGGAGGCTGAGAAAATGAGAAACTACTTAGGGATTTTTTATGTACTTTAAATTAAACTAAATTAAATTAAACATGGAGTTTAGAGCCTACCAAAAAAGAAGAGAAAGGGAGAGATTGAGGAAGACAGAGAAACAGAAATAAGCAGAGACACAGAGAGACATTGAGAGATGCTGGTTAAATTTCAAAACTAGAAACACATGGTCACTCACAACATATGAACATATGCCAACTTACGAATCTATATCTAATTGAAGATACACTTCAAACATACATGAAATGAACATTTGACCAGCAGACACTCTGAAGTGTCCCTTACAAGTAGAAGGAAATTGACAACAGATTCAGATTTGAAAATGTAGATAGAAATGAAAAAGAATGGAAAATATGAATAGGTAGACAAACCTAAATATATGGGTAGGTAAAATAAAAACATATGATACTTTATTCTGAATATGTGTATATATATATATAATAAAACAACAAGAATGCATAAACTGTGAGGGGAATGAATGTGAGTTAACATTCTAAGGTATTTACATTGGCTAGGGAGAAGTAAGATGTCAATTTTTGGTAAATCAAATATGTACATTGTAATTTCCGGGATAACCACTAAGGAGAGAGCAGAAGAATGATTGCCATCATAAATTTTTCTAAAAAATAAGAAATGCATAAATAACCAAAATAAAGCAATCTCAAATATAAGCTGCTTAGAAGAAACATAGCTGAAATATACAGCTTCAAAAAGGTGGAAAATAAAACAATGAAAAAAAGATATACTATATAATATATGAACCAAAAGAGAGTTAATATAACTATGTTACTATCAAGCAGGACAGAATTTAAATTAATATAAAAATAAAATATTAGAATAAAATAATTTATAAAGATATAATTTAATTCAAAAGTAATATATAGAAGTGTACATTTATATGCTTTACAAAATGAATGAAGAGGAATGATGAAAATTGTTAAAAGTATATTAGCAAGATAGGTTAATAGATAAGTAAATGTTTAAAAAATAGAATTTTCAAAATATCAAATATGAGGAAATAATTATAGTGCTTGTTTGTAAATTAAAAGTCCTCATTTAAGACATTGATTCACATAGTATATTGTTATAATTAAAATATGCCTTTAGTAGTATGATGTCTTATAAAGCATGAAAACACAGACAAAAACTCACAAGAATATTTGTATATTGATAATTATCATTCTATGTAATGGATATAGATTATCAATGTCTATAAAGTACATTAACTGAAGAGAATTAAAAATGCAATATCCATACAATTATATCTCACTTCTCTAGATCTAACTCTATTTTATTATTTCTCAAGGAACTAGCATAATGTCAAATATAGTTTATTACATTTTTTTATTTTAGATTTTAAAAATCTTTTAAAGAACCAACTAAATCTTGTTAAAGACAACAAAATATCAACTTCGTAACCTAAAATTATTTTAGCATTTTCTTTTTAAATTATTCAAAATATGAAATAAAAAAGATAAAAATGAAAAAAAATATGTGGAATAATTTAAAACAATTCTATCATATAAACATAAGCTCATTTTTTGCATAGTACTTTGGTATTTTTTTCTAAACACCAAAAACCCCCGCTTCATCATCATACCATTTGATACACTGCATTTCTCCTTAGTATTATTTTATGAAATAGTATTTCAGTGTATTATTACTAATTATTATTTTAACAAATATTGTTCATTTGATATATAGTAACTCAATAAGCATATCCAATATTATTGCATATTTGAATATATGTATAAATAATTTATAATTTAACATATTTTATATGTGCTTTTTAATTCTGAGGACTTTTTTTTTCCTAAGGAAAATCCATAGGCATAGGATTATTGGTTTATAGACTCAATATAAATATGATTGTTATTATTGTTTAATTTTCCATAAAGAGTAACAATATGTTCTTCCATAATAAGTGAGCTGATATTTGATCTAACAAGCACCTATTGAGTATCTAATGTATAGAATGAAAGAAAAATATCCTGGTATAGGAAAGAAAGAAAACATACAGTTACTGCTCTTGAAGAATTTATAACTTATTTAGCAGGCTAGAATGTTACAGTTCAAAGAAGGAACAAAGTCTCTGTTTTGCCTAAGTGCCTAAGTCCATGACAATTTCTGCTATTATCTACTTGCTACTAAATTAATAGCAAACTTTTACATTTTTATATAACATGTTTCTTGGAATATTTATGTTTTGACATTGTAGATTTTTTAACTCTTTATCTTACTTTGCTCTATTAGTAACTTAAGACATATGACAATTATAAGATAGTACCAGAATTTCTGCTATGTATGGGTTCCTGAAAACCCTCTTGTGCAAAAATCATACACTAAAAATAATAGGGCTATGAGAATAATAGAGTTGTTACCAATCACTCAAAACCCAGTACCTTATGATCAGAGCCTTAATAAAAACGATAACAATCCTAATAAAAATATTAGTATAGCTAAATCTCTTCTGGAATTTGCACCTGGAATGACAATCTTTCATACCATTAAACATGAGAATAGTGCTTCCTGTGACTTCCAGAAGACTTCCAGAAGACGCTTTTTTTTCAAATACGGAACAAATGCATCAAAATTAGCAAACACTTTTCAGGAGTAGCCATTTTTATTAATCATTATTTTAAAACAAAAGGCAAGACTAATAATGTACTCTATGTTGACTAATCGAATTTAAATTATAAATAAATAAATATAATTATTAAAGCAATAAAATAAATAAAATAAAAGGTAATATTCCTTAAGCTTCCCTTCTATAGGTGAACAATCCTAAGATAGTTTAGTATATTGAAAGGTTTTAGCAGTTTAAAGGCTATCAATTATCACCTAACACCTAAAGAAAGGTGCTTCTGTGGGGTTTTCAGTATTTTTACCAATTGCTACAAAATATTAATCTGCTGGGGAAAATTGCATATAAAGAAGCATGTGTTTAGTAATGTCATTCTCCTATTTACTCAACATATATATGCTAATTCATATTAAAAAACAAGTATGTTACAGAACAGAATACATAACAACCATTCCTTTTCTACACGGGAGCTTTATCAAAATTGTTTTCTATTGTATACTTTTCAAGGTCCCTTTTACTTGAAAATTTGGAGCTAATAAACTCTCTTTAATCTTAGTTGTTTAAACCTCTCACATATTTTCATATTTAATTATCAAAATTAATGTTTGCTTATATTATATCATACTCTTTACTGTTCACTTTTTAAACCTTATAATTAATAAGGAGCTTATATTTAATACCTCCACTCTATATCTCTATAGCTGCATAAAGTCTTCCAACTCATATTCCATTGTTTTCCATTATGTGGAATGAATAATAAATTTTTGACATGTAGATTTGATTTGCCCATGAATGGCTATATAAAATGATTTCCTTCAAAATTTGTGAAGCAAACTATACACTTTATTGATCAATTGCATTAAAAATGTAATATTCAGGGACCCTTGGGTGGCTCAGCGGTTGAAGTGCCTGGATGATCAGGGCGTGATCCTGGAGTCCTGGGATTGAGCCCCACATTAGGGTCCCTGCATGGAGCCTGCTTCTCCCTCTGCCTATGTCTCTGCCTCTCCCTCTTTCTCTCTCTGTCTCTCATGAATAAATAAATAAAATAAAATCTTAAAAAAAGTAATATTCAATAAGCACCTAATTCCAATATCTTAGTAAATTAGCACACACAGTTTATTTCACATCAGTAATAGATCATTTCTACTTTTTAATTCTATAAATAACATTCTAATATTTAAGATGTAATGATAATGTTAGATGAAGTAGATAATAGATGCATAGTACCTGCTCTAAATTCTTACATAATCAAGTAGTTTAGCACATATTGCAAGAGCAGAATGTTAGTTTGTAGATTACAAAGTAATTCCAACTCTGAACTAAATCACAAAGATGACTTCTGGTCTCTCTTTTTTATTAATTCCTAGCTCTTCACTTTGCTTTTTTCCCCCTATTATCCACTTTCCTTTCCATTGTACAATAAATGAAATAAGACAGAATTCAGATGGATGATGCTTGGAAACCAATGGTTTTATTTAATCAGAATAACAGGAACCTTAACAATACAGGGATACTGAGAGAATTCAAACCATTTCAGACTGCTCTATAATCAAGTTTCTATGAACAAAGCTCAAAATTAAAGGAAGAAGTGTAGGAAAAAATCTCTTTCAACTTACATTAGTCTCTTCATCTCTGGTTTTAAGGATTGAATTTAATATTAAGATAGTTAATTGCTGTTGCTTGAAAGATCTATTAGAAAACTTAAACTGCAATTGTAAATATGACAAAATAATGTTCCACTAAAGCAAATTTTTCAATCCATTTATTCAGTCTTCATGTACTCAGTTTTTATTTTATGGCAGTAGAATAAGAAAAGAGAAAAATAATAAATAGAAAATAATACAGATAGATGTAAGCTGCAGAAATCCTTACATTCTGGTTGGTGTAAGAGAATCTTAGAAAAGGACTAAAGAGGAGATATCCAAAAAAGATAAGCAGTGTCTGAGAAACTGAAGAAAATCAGGATCATAAAGGAGGAAGTTTTCAAGATTATTAAGTATCACATAAATATCAATTAAATATGGATTGATAAGTTTTTGTCCATTGCATCTGTTCCTACCCAGAGAAGGTAGGGATGACCTTCTCTAGAGGAATTAATAACACATAAGGATAGATGTCAGATCGCTATTGCATTAAAAGTGAATGTGTAAAATGAAGACGTAGAAATTGATGAAATATGAATTAGGCCTTTTTTCCAGGTAATAGCATTGCAGCAATGTAAATTTTATTTTATTTTATTTTATTTTTTTTAATTTGCGCATTGATTTATTATGCCTTTCATGAATGATTTCTTTATATCATACAATCCTTTTTTTTCATGCAATCCATTTTGATAGCATTTTAGCCACAGTAGAATTTCTCTCATAAGTAGAGTCAATCCTCTCAAACCCTACTATTGTTCTATCAACTAAATTTATGTGATATTCTAAATGCTTTGTTATCACTTCAACAATCTTTATAGTAACTTCACCAAGAGATTGATAGATTCCATCTCAAGGTACCACTATGTTTGTTCATTGAGAATCAATTCCTCATCCATTAAATTTTTATCATGAGATTAAAGCAATTCAGTTGCATCTTCAGACTCCACTTCCAGTTCTCTTGCTATTTCCACTACATCTGCAGTTTCTTCCTGCATTAGAGTCATAAACCTCAACCCTTCAAAATCATCCAAGGGTTTGAATTAACTTCTTTCAAACTTTTGTAAATGTTGATATTCTGGCCACTTTCCATGAATTAAGAATGCACCTTAATTGCACATCTAGGATGATAAATCCTTTCCAGAAGGTTTTCAGTTGTCTTTGCCCAGATCTATCACAGGAATCACTATCTATGGAAGTGTAGAACCTTACAAACTTTATTTTTATTTTTTATTTTATTTTATTTTATTTTTTAATTTTATTTTATTTATGTATTTTTTAATTTATTTTTTTTTGGTGTTCAATTTACTAACATAGAGAATAACCCCCAGTGCCCGTCACCCAATCACTCCCACCCCCCACCCTCCTCCCCTTCCACCACCCCTAGTTCGTTTCCCAGAGTTAGCAGTCTTTACGTTCTGTCTCCCTTTCTGATATTTCCCACACATTTCTTCTCCCTTCCCCTATATTCCCTTTCACTATTATTTATATTCCCCAAATGAATGAGAACATATAATGTTTGTCCTTCTCCGACTGGCTTACTTCACTCAGCATAATACCCTCCAGTTCCATCCACGTTGAAGCAAATGGTGGGTATTTGTCATTTCTAATAGCTGAGTAATATTCCATTGTATACATAAACCACATCTTCTTTATCCATTCATCTTTCGTTGGACACCGAGGCTCCTTCCACAGTTTGGCTATCGTGGCCATTGCTGCTATAAACATCGGGGTGCAGGTGTCCCGGCGTTTCATTGCATTTGTATCTTTGGGGTAAATCCCCAACAGTGCAATTGCTGGGTCGTAGGGCAGGTCTATTTTTAACTGTTTGAGGAACCTCCACACAGTTTTCCAGAGTGGCTGCACCTGTTCACATTCCCACCAACAGTGTAAGAGGGTTCCCTTTTATAGACTCACAGGACACTACAAAAAAATACTATACAGATTCCTATATGGTCTTCACACAACTTGTCTCTAAAACATTATATAACCAGAAAATTTTATTTCAAAATAAAAAGTGTAAAAAAACCAAGAATGTCCAATTTAGGTACATTTGAACCCAACATTTTGATTCTATGTTCTCAGTGGAAAGAGAGAAATATAAACAAACTTGAATTCTATTTTATATTTAATGGTTGTTTTCAGTAGTGTTATTGATGTAGAAATTCTATAATCATACAGGCATACTGTAAGATTGAGCTAATGAGTAAATATATTGATGGTGTTGGGAGTCAGAATACTCACTATACAACAAAGGAATAAAAATTGTGGAATAAAAAAAAGGCAAGAATGGATTCTGTGGTGTTAGATAACAATTAGAAATATCAGTATAAAAAAAGAAATATCAGCATAAATTCATGATTTCAACGTATTTTACCGTGTTATAATGATATTTATCTATACATAGTTGAATGTGTAGCTTATTTTTATAGCTAATATGTATATGTTATATGCAAGAAGGAAGATGAAAATATGGATTGAGTGGGGGTGCCTCAGATGGTTAAGCATCTGATTCTTGGTTTCAGCTCAGGTCATATCTCAGGGTCTTGAGATTGGGCTCCACACTCAGCTTGGAGTCTTCTCAAGATTCTCCTTCTCCCTTTCTTTGCCTTTCTGTCCCCATGCCTTCCTCCCAGTTGCTTGTGCATGCTCTCTCTCTAAAACAAATAAATAAAATCTAAAAAATATATAGTACAGGATAAGTCATGGGAGATTCCTAACTTTCTGATTTTGTAAAAGACTGGATGTACTCATTACTACTGGAGAATATTGTTCCAAGTCTCATTCAGTGGGCAAAGGCATGGAATAAAAAGGTCAATCTTATCCCATTATGCCAACTATAAATAGAGTGTGCGATCATGCAAAAGTTGGTAAAAAATGCTCAGGTGTGTGTGTGTGTATGTGTGTGTGTCTGTGTTACAAAAGAGAACACATATTGGGATTCCTGGGTGGCTCAGCGGTTTAGCACCTGCCTTTGGCCCAGGGCACGATCCTGGAGTCCAGGGATCGAGTCCCGCATCAGACTCCCTGAGTGGAGCCTGCTTCTCCCTCTGCCTGTGTCTCTGCTTCTCTCTCTCTCTCTCTCTCTCTCTCTCTCTCTGTGTGTGTGTCTCTCATAAATAAATAAATAAAATCTTAAAAAAAAAAGAGAGAGAACACATATTAAAGTAAATGTAGCAAAATATTAACAACTGGTAAATCTGAGTAGTAGATGCACAAATGTTATTAGTGATACACTTGACATTCTTCTCGAAGTTTGGAATTATTGCAAAATTAGTATTAAGAAAGATCAAATTTCATTTTTCTTGGTTGGGTACAGTATACTTTATTGATGATATATGGCAAGGTAGGGCTCCCCCCAGCTCCTCCTCTTCCTCCAGGTCTGGGATGTAAATTGGAGGTCAGGAGATTCTTGGTGTATTGGGGGATTAAGTTGGGATAGGGACTCCCCAGCAGCTGAGGGCTCTATCTTCCTCTTGTTCTTGCTGGGGCTCCAGGAGGCTCTTACTCCTTGGAGGCCATGTGGACCATGAGGTCCAACACCTGGTTGCTCTAGCAGAATTCATTGCCATACCAGGAAATGAGCTTGACGAAGTAGTCATTGAGGGCAATGCCAGGCCCGTCCTCGAAGGTGGAAGAGTAGGTGTCACTGTCGAAGTTGCAGGAGACAACCTGGTCCTCAGTGTAGCCCAGGATTCCCTTTAGGGGGCTCTCCAATGCCTGCTTCACCATCTTCTTGATGTCCTCATATTTGGCAGCTTTCTCCAGGTGGCAGGTCATATCCACAACTGACATGTTGGACATGGGGACTCAGAAGGCTATGCCAGTGGGCTTCCCATTCAGCTCAGGGATGACCTTGCCCACTGCCTTGGCAGTGCCTGTGGAAGCAGGAATGATGTTCTGGGAAGCCCCTAGTCTGTCACTCCAAAGCTTCCCTGAGGGGCCGTCCACAGTCTTCTGGGTGGCAGTGATGGCATGAACAGTGGTCATGAGGCCCTCCATGATGCCGAAGTGATTATGGATGACTTTGGCCAGAGGAGCCAAGCAGTTGGTGGTGCAGGAGGCATTGCTGACAATCTTGCTGGACAATCTGGATCACCCCACTTGTTGTTGGCAGGATCTTGCTCCTGGAAGGTGGATCTGGACTTCCCATTGATGACAAGTGTCCCATTCTCAGCCTTGACCATGCCGTGGAATTTGCTGTGGGTATAATCATACTGGAACATGTACACCATGTAGTTGAAGTCAATGAAGGAGTCATTGATGGCGGCAATATCTACTTTGCCAGAGTTAAAAGCAGCCCTGGTGACCAGGTTCACTCTGACCTTCACCATCATGTGTTGGGGTCGCAGCTGGCACTGCACTAGAAGACGTGGCTGTCTGTTGACGAGGGAGGAACAGAGAGCCGAAAGACCAAATTTCAGATTAATAAGTAGAAATGGTAAGTATAAACTAATAATTTTAAAAACTCGTTTTTGAAAAAAAATTAAATGATCATTAAATAAAAATGGAAATAATAATTGAAAAATAGTAGCATTCAATCATTTTTAATATTTACTACCTGTCATGCATTTTCAAAATGCATTTTATGTATTCTTCATTCATTTAACCCATGCAAAGTCTTGTGGTGGTAGATTGTTTTCCCAGCTTTACAGAGGAGGAAACTAAGGCACAGGGATTTTTAATTAGCCTAGGAAAGTGACTCAGATGATAGTTGGAAAACTGGTTCAAATAGAAGCAGTCCAATTCTACAACCAGTGAGATCAACCGTTGCAGTTGGTGAAGTCAACATCTTCTTATAGCTATGAGAAGAACTCAATGTGTAACAAGGCAGTGAAGCCACAAAGGATAGTTCTCCACCATAGGAGAGAATGGATTTCAAATTACATGTGGAGAGGTTGGCCTCAAGTAACATAAAGATTACTTCTCCTGTGGTATCAGAGATTTGCTTTGGCAATTGAACAGAGTGATTAAGATAGTTATTGAGATAATTTGTGTAAAATCTATTTATAAATTTAGATGGAGTTATATTACTTATCTACTTGAAAAGTCATTTTATTGGTGAAGACCAGAAATTTCAGTCTACTTAATAGGAAAAGACCGAAATTAAAAATCCCTTTATAAGCAGCTGGCTGCTTTTCATGTTTACTGCAATAATTTCTTGAGTTGAAACATAGCATCTAATGTAATACTATCTGACTGGAAGTATGGCATTTATGTAAAAAATATGGCATTTCATTATTTTTAAATTGACTGTAGAAATAATTTGATGCAAGTAGAATAATATAGGTATGTGGATAATCTAATTCAATTAGTTATACATATTTTGGATAATTGCTGAGAAGCAGACCTATTAATTCTTTGAAAAAGTTGCTATGAGGGCAGCCTGGGTGGCTCAGCGGTCTTAGAGCTGCCTTAGGCCCAGGGTGTGATCCTGGAGTCCCAGGGTCCAGTCCCACGTCAGCTCCCTGCATAGAACCTGCTTCTCCTCTGCCTGTGTCTCTGCCTCTCTGTCTCTCTCTGTGTCTCTCATGAATAAATAAATAAAATCCTAAAAAAAAAGGATACTATGAGATCATAATGATATGTGTTCATACTTATGACATGAGCAGGTAATTTCTTATATTAAAATATATGTATAAATGTAAAGGTGTGTGATATAGAACATGTGCCATCTTTAGCAAAGATGCACAGATTAAACAATTAACAAATTAAAATTATTTCCACCAAATGCTGATTTTCAAGCTTACTAATATTGTGACATACTTTTGATTATTATTCTGGTTCCTTATTTTCTGTTTTCCTGCACATTTCAAAACCAGTTTCAGAAAAAAATACTTGTTTTGTTTTTTTCTGAGCCACTTAGGTAACAACACAATCACGACATCTCTCTGCTTGAATCTTAATCATCCACTTTACCTATAGAGTTTTATATAAAGTCCTTGAACACACTCACAGTGACATTTTTGATCTACACTTCCCTTGACAGCATGCCACCTCATATCCAGTCAGTCCCAGTACTGATTTTGTCTGCATCCTCTGTATTTTATAGACATTCTAATGTAGAATATATATATCACACATATGACACTGCAATAACTG
Source organism: Canis aureus (assembly GCF_053574225.1). Classification (NCBI taxonomy): domain Eukaryota; kingdom Metazoa; phylum Chordata; class Mammalia; order Carnivora; family Canidae; genus Canis; species Canis aureus. The sequence goes on from NC_135648.1 coordinate 15,835,368, forward strand.
CTAGTAGTGTCCTTCCCTACATTGTGCGTGATGAGAAGCCTTGAAAATTAAAAAAAAAAAAAAATGTGGACCATAGCATTTTTATGGAGTTTTCAAAGGTACATAGAGGTAACTAAAATTTCTTTTTAAGACATTAAATATTAATTTTCCTAATATACTATAAGATACATTTCCTACAAGAGGGATACATGGAGCACTCTGAGAAAATACAGTAGTGTGGAAGAGTTTGGTCACTTACTCAAATCTATAGCAGGACAGAGAATCAACACAGATAAGGCTAATAGGGATTGAAAGGAGGTAAGGCGTATGTTGAGAGAAGTTTTTTTTAAATCTTTTTAAAAGAGATTTATTTATTTATGATAGACATAGAGAGAGAGAGAGAGAGAGGCAGAGACACAGGAGGAGGGAGAAGCAGGCTCCATGCCAGGAGCCTGACGTAGGACTGATCCCGAGACTCCCGGATCACGTCCTGGGCCAAAGGCAGGCACTAAACCACTGAGCCACCCAGGGATCCCCTGTTGAGAGAAGCTTCATGTGAAGCCTTGGCAAGTCAATCAGGGGTACATAAACCATAATGCTGGGCAGCCAAGAGGATGATGCATCATGTACCCCTTTGGTTTGAGTGGTCAGAAGATTGAAGGAGAGAAAATCTAAAGAAAAAAATGGTCTTTGAAGGCATAGGGAATTCTCCACAGGTTACAGATCATTCAGATTTGAACTTCATAACTGCTACCCATTCCAAGTTTTCAAAATACAAGTCTAAATTCAATCTATTCTCAATTGCAAAGTGCTTATTTTTTAACAGAACTGAGTATAGAGTTTGTGGGTTCCTAAATCTTTCTGCTTCCTTCTTTTCCCATCTGATGCTCAGGGATGGCTTCCTTGTATCACTATGATAGGCAATACATTTTGGTTTATATTATATATTAAAAAGGGACAGATCCCTGTCACTAGAGGAATAAACTAAAGCTCTTATATTGGTATTTGGAACCCAAGTGGACCCCAACTATCCCTGCCCCCAAAAAACAGAAAAGGAGAGGAAAGGAAAGGAAAAACAAATTCAAGGTCTAATACCTCCCAAACACATTTATAAATAAAACCACATGCACACATTTTGATATAAAATACAGTATTTGTACAATTGCAACAAGTACATTCTAAGTGACATTTTTCAGGTCACAATATAGCTACCATGTCATTAATGGCCATTAAAATCGGACCCCAGTCATTGTATTCAGCCCAGTTGCAGTAACTGGGCTGGTTGCAAAAACATCTTGATAGTTTTCATGATCGATTTTTGACATGTGAAAGAGGGGAAGAATTGTTAAAATTCAGAGATTCTATCCCAGCCACCTCTTTGACTTTGTTTGCACAATCAGAGCATGAAGTTATTGCCTTCTAGATTTGGCATCTGTGCTTCTATGTATAATGGATTCTTGCCACTATTTAGGGGAACAAATACCCCCAGGATGCTGAATGTGGTGAGAGTATGTGAATGTGTTAGCTGATGAAGGTTTCTGCAAATCTTCCTCTCCAAGAGATCTTCATCGTTTCTCAGAACTTTCTTGAAGTCATAAATACAGAACTGTAAGAATCCTTGTTTCCTGAAAAATGACACAAAACAAAACAAAAACAAAGGAAACACAAAATACCAAAACTACTCTACAAAACAAACAAACAAACAAACAAACAAACAAAAAACACCTCTGTTTCCTCTGTTTTCTGAAATATGGTGGTTGCTGGAACAAGATGAACAAGTACAGAGACTTGATTATAGGTTCAGACATGAATTCTAAAATTATGGACTGGTCTGTCTAAATCTAGTGGCTTTTCCATCCATTATTTTTTGATAATCTGCATGATTGCCCAGCTAAGAATCATTCAAAAAACTCACCTAGCAATTGTGGTCACTCATAGTTTGAAATCTTCAGAAATAATGAGGGTCTGAAGCTAATTTAAACAAAACAAAACAAAACAAAAACAAAATAGCACAAATTGTGAGCTATATGATAAGCTAACTCACATGCTGTTTCTAAGTGGTTAGTTTTTTATTCCCCTGGGAAAAATAAGGGAAAATAACCCAATTTTATTTCCTTTCCTCATAAACCTTAGGGTTATTTTGATACTTAAGAAATTGGAGAATAAATAAATGGATTATTGCAAATGCCAGAGCAGTACTTCTGTGCCTGGCAGGGGCTTAAGTTTACAGTAATACATATTTGATAATAGCACACAACCAGGGAGATCACAGGAAATTTGAAGAACAAGTGAGTATAGATTAATATAAGTATATCTTTATTGAGTAAAATATAACCATCAAGATTATATTTTATACAAAAGAGAGATGGGAAATGATGACGGCTGTGAACTGTATAACAAAAAGCAGAACGAAACACAGAAAAGTAAGGAACCTAGGGAGATGCGCTAAGCATTTCTAAAATGATTGGCTTCAGTAAAGCATGAAAACTACCCTTCTAGTGCTCTTCTTTCTTTTTTTTTTAAAGTTCTGAGATAGGGCTGCTTTGCTGTATCTAGTTCTAATTGACACTTCCCCCAAATTCCTTACCAGTTTTGTAATTGTTTTCTTTCTGTAAGAATATTTGTGGAATTGTAAACTAATGGTTTTTCAATAAGAAACTCATATGCCTTTAAAAAAAATCTAACTTTTATTTGGCTTGACACACTTTACTTATATACCTTTAAAGGGTGAACTGAACAAACCTATTTAACTGGTTGTGGAACTTCTTTAGTATATGCAATATTTTTAGAAAATAATTGAAGTTTATTTTGTCATAATTAAATTCATTTTATACCTTGTACATCTGATGCTTGATGCACACTGACACAAAAACTCGATCATTTCTAGGTAAGTTGGTAATTTTCAGATATTTCTCAGTCATATCAAATTGTAGCTTCTATGATATTCAGTATTATTTTCATTTTATACTTTCAGCCCTTCTGAATTTCATGCTAAGTGTCAAGTGGCTTCTGGAAATATCAGTCACATTTGTGGGGAGGAGAATATAGAAGACTATTGGTTTTTCTTGATGTTATATTAATAGCATTTTTTTAAGATTGTATTTATTTATTCATGAGAGACACACAGAGAGAGGCAGAGGCATATGCAGAGGGAGAAATAGGCTCCCTTCAGGGAGCCTGATGCTGGATTCCGTCCTGGGATCCCAGGATCATACCCTAAGCTAAAGGTAGATGCTCAACCACTGAAACACCCAGGGGACCCATATAGTAGCATTTGAGATAAAATCAGTTTCATTTGATCCTTAGGCATTTTCTTGTCCTCACTGAAATATTCCAGGATGTAATCTTGCTTCCTTCAAACCCAGGTGGATAGTTCACCTTACACCTTTTGCTATGTGGACACCTGTCTACGTAGCTGCAAACTTTGCCATAGGTCTATCAGTTCTTTTCTACTAGCTTTATGACTTTATCTATTAGATAATATGGAGTAAACTCTTCTCTTGCATTTTTCCTTGACCAAGGGTGGTTGGTGGACACTTACTCTGCCCTTTGTTAAATTAATTCAACAAGGAAGCCATTAGATTGAGGTGACTCTAATGTTGTGAGTATCTTTGTAAACAAACAAATATCAAAGCCTGTAAATGCTTCAATAATGCCCATTCTTTGCTCCCATGCCTCCTCTATCTTAAGTTCCCCCCCACCCCCAGCTCCTGTGTGCCAGTGTACTCCTAACCACTGGGGGTTTGGCACTGATTCAAATTGATTTTTGTTCCAAAAAACTCTTTAAAACATGCTTCATTTTACATTTTAAAACTCTAAAACACCCTATAAGACTTATTCCAAGTATGTCTCTGATTCTTTATCCCATTTTGTTTGTCACTGCCTCTACTCCTTCCCATCAAAAGGTGGAAGCTATTTCCATAACCCTCTGATTTCATCTGCCTCTGTGACTTGCTATGGTAACTAGAATGTTGTAGAAATGAAGATGTATTGATTCTGGCCTAGATTTCAGGAAGCTTTCTATGTTTACCATTTTTTTTTTCCAGATCTAGATAAACAACACATGAATGATTCCAGGAGAGTCTGCTGGAAGAAAGGCATTACATGTCCCATCCATACTAACCAAGGACACCCTGACCAGGCAGGCTGCTGCACAGTCAATCGGTGGAGCCATGTACTCCTATCACAGCTGCTTATAGCTGCAAAGGTAAATGTAGCCAGGACCAGAAGAAACACTCAGCAAATGTATAGCCTTATGAACAATGATAAATGCTCATGAACTTAAGTCACTAAGTTTTGGTGTGGTTTGTTATATAAGGAGAGTTAACTGAGAAAGCCTCCTTACAGCTCTCAGCTCTGTTGCCCCAATGTCACTTTGTGGGCATGAGAACCATTTTTTTTTTTTTTTTCCTGGATAAATCTGTTTCCACAGGAATGGTAGAACATATCTGTGGGTTTTATTTTGGTCTCTATTCTTTCCAAACTCCTATTTATGAGCTATGATGGTTCAAAAAAATCAAAACGTATGTATGGGGTCTAGGAATTACAACGTCATTGCCAACACTGACAATAGAGAACTAGTTAGCTTAGAAGGCCAATCAACTAGAAACAGAGCCAATTGGCTTCATTCCTAATTTGTAAAACTGGAGTCTATTATCAACATACTTAATAAAAGAAAATTCTTATTCTTATTGGTTCTTAGCCTTCTCCACCACCTCATTTTTGTTGACATATTTTATTTGTAAAAGTCCTTCTTCATCTGCTGTTATTCTGAATTAAGAACCTTCTTTAGTTTCACCTTTACTCTTGTTATGGATAAAGATGATTTGAATTCCCTTGATTTTCTCATACTTGTACAGCACATAAAAAATTGGCTAGCTTTATTTTATATCAACCGTACTTTCTTATGATAATGACATGCTTATCAGACTTTCTGTAACACACACTGAATCCTTTTTCCGTATGACACAAGACTGAAGGTCAGTAACCACTAATCAACCAAATGAAAATATCTTTGGCTTTTTCAACTTACTTGTAAATGCTTCTTTCATCTCCTTGTCTTAACTAAGTGTGGCAGTGTTTTGAGCATACTGCTTTTCCAGTCTTTTTAATTATTAACTGAATGTATTTATCCAAACAACTTTATAAGCTCTAGAGTTAAGAGGTATGGCAATATTCTAGTAGCCCACAACCCTCCTTTAGGAGTAAACATACTTTTTGGGGGGCTCATACAACCATAACAGAAACTTGTCTTTGCATTGATTACTCTGGTTGATCATGCTTTAAAGACAGTTACTTGACTTTATCTTTCTCTCTACTACAAGACCAGCTATCAGTCCTATAGGCTGGTTCCATAATAACAAGAATCAAAACCATGGACTCAGTTTCCGGCGCTCCCCAGATTCAGTGACTTATCTCATCACTTTCCTCAGTGTAATAGGGATCTCCAGAGACACAAAGATAATAGGGGATTTAATAGCCAATTCTAGAAGCCCCAGAACTAATCTGGAAAGCTTATTCTTAAAATTGCCATCTTCTAAAACTGCTCTTAGGGATCCCTGGGTGGCGCAGCGGTTTGGCGCCTGCCTTTGGCCCGGGGCACGATCCTGGAGACCCGGGATCGAATCCCACGTCGGGCTCCCAGTGCATGGAGCCTGCTTCTCCCTCTGCCTGTGTCTCTGCCTCTCTCTCTCTCTCTGTGACTATCATAAATAAATAAAAGTTAAAAAAAATTAAAAAAAAATAAAACTGCTCTTAATATCTAAATATTATTAGTCAGGATTCTCCAGAGAAACAAGGGCCATACTTTATAATCCCATGATTATGGAGGCAGACAAGTCCCATGAGATGTCATCTGCAAACTTGAGAGACAAGAAAGCCAGTGGTGTATTTTGATGACCAGAGAGCCCTGAATTCTTACCACAGATGAATGCTCAAACTTACTCAGTTAAGCAGAAAGATAGCGATTCGTCTCTTCCTTTACTTTCTGTTCTATTCAGGCCACAATGGATTGGATTATACCCCCCCACTTGAAAAAGGTCAGCTACTTTATTTGGTTCACCAATTCAAATGCTAATCTTTTCAGGAGACTCTTGTGTACAGTGGGGTGGAGGTGCAGGTCCTAGCAAGAATAAAAGCCTGAAAAGAAGAGCAAAGGAAAAATTTTTTAAAAGTGGGGGAGTTGTTTTTAAAGGTCCCTTCAGTTTCCCTGACTCACCTGAGTGTTTTTTTCCTGGATAGACCATAAGTTAATACTGTTATGTAAAATTAACAATACTTAAAGACTATGATATAAAGTCAACATATCATATGTTATAAGATAAAGGAATAAGAGATGAAAGAAAACAAAGGCATTCGCATACACAACTATCTATCTATCTATCTATCTATCTATCTATCTATCTATCTATCATCTATCATCTATCTATCTAATCTATCCACAGTTGACCTTTGAACATTACAGATTTGAACTGGCCACTTATACATGGATTTTTTTAAAAAGATTATTTATTTATTTATTCATAGAGACACAAAGAGAGAGAGAGGCAGAGACACAGGCAGAGGGAGAAGCAGGCTCCATGCAGAGAGCCCGACACGAGACTCCATCCAGGGTCTCCAGGATCACGCCCCAGGCTGCAGGTGGCGCTAAACCGCTGCGCCACCAGGGCTGCCCCACGGATTTTTTTATTTTTTTAATGAAAACGATATAACACAATAAATATATTTTCTCTCCCTTATGATTTTCTCAATAACATTTTCTTTTTTACTGTTTACTTTATTGTGAAAATACAATATATAATACATATAAAGTACACAATATGTGTTAATCAACTGTTTATGTTATGTTTGGAGAAGGGAAAAAATTATATGACAATTTTTGACTGTGTGGGAGGGAGGTCAATATCCCTAACCCTTGTATTGTTCAAGGGTCAACTGTATTATGTTTTTTCTACCATTATCCCATCTCCTTAATATCTATTTCCACATATGTTCTCCAGATTTATGTTGGTATAAATTAGAATACTCAAGTAGTTCTTTTAGAGTGTAACTCATATCCTATGGGTTATATGTTATGTCTCACTTTTAGGGAGCCCCTGAGACTACAGTCTAGTTTGGGTCAGAAGCCAAGACTACAGGTGTGGGTAGTGCTAAAGAGAGTATTATATCACAAGGCAACTGCATCAGTGAAAGCCCTTACAGTTCCCTCAAAAAATGCAGAATATGCTGTTACTCTTATTATACAAAGATGATAAGGCTTACACTACTGTGGATAGAAACCCCTGATACCACTGGTGGTATGGAAGCTACTTTCATTGGGGATGGGAGACCTTTCCTAATTGCAAAAAGAAAAACAAAACAAAACAAAACAGAGCACATGGCTGGGTCAGTCTGTAGAACATATGACTCCTGATCTTAGGGTTGTGAGTTCAAGCCCAACATTGAGTGTGAAGCTTATTTAATAATATATATATATATTTTATACATATAAAATTATATATAAAATTATAAATATAAATAATATAAAATTATATTATTATGTTATATATTATATATTTAAGAATATATTATATAATTTTATATATTTTATATATTTATATATAAATATATATTAATATAATATATAATATATACAAAATATAAATATATATAATATATATATATATTTAAATTTGAATCTGTATATCAACATGAGGAAATTGACATATTAAAGTCTTCCAATCCAAAAAGGAAAGGAAAGGAAAGGAAAGGAAAGGAAAGGAAAGGAAAGGAAAGGAAAGGAAAGGAAAGGAAGGAAGGAGGAGGGAGAGGGGTAAGGAAGGAAGGAAGAGAAAAAAAAAGCATCAGAATTTAGGAGCTCCATGTCCCTAGATTCATCAGTCTTTCCACACATTCCCATTTCAAATTGTATGATCTCATTCTTCTTCAGTCAATGCCCTCATTTTAACAGTAGGTATCCTGTGTGGCTGGGAGTTCAACATGCTCTGTAGTTCAGCCAGACATAGGATGAGATTCTGTGTTGATTTTCAGCAATTTCATCTTTGCATCTGTGAGAGATAAGAGTCTACCTCAGGGACACAGAGAAGCCTTCAGGTAATTTACACTGTGCTTGAGCTGGGAATTTAAATCCCTGAGTCCATTCTTTTCATTTATCACTTTGTCCAGGGACATTGGGTACAAGCAGCCAAGCTTACTTTATTTGTTAGTTTTTCAAAAATGTTCCAAAGTATTATATACTCTGTCACCCAGCTCTTTGCTTCTTATAAATATTTGGTTAGGAGTAATAATGCACATATTTACATATCTCTATTGCTGTGTCACATCATAGACACTACAGACTGTCAGTGCTCTTTGCTACTGTAAATAAAATTAACTGTACCTTTCAGTCTAATCAAATTGGAGAGATAATTCCAGAAACCCCAGAAGTAATTTGGAAAATTCATCTTTAAAATTCTGCTCCTCTAGATCTACTCTTTTTTTTTTAATTTTTATTTATTTATGATAGTCACAGAGAGAGAGAGAGAGGCAGAGACATAGGCAGAGGGAGAAGCAGGCTCCATGCACCGGGAGCCCGACGTGGGATTCGATCCTGGGTCTCCAGGATTGCGCCCTGGGCCAAAGGCAGGCGCTAAACCGCTGTGCCACCCAGGGATCCCTAGATCTACTCTTAATATCAAAATCTGTATTAGAGAACAAAACCCCGATTATATACATGCATATATATGTATGTCATATATATATATATAATTTATTATAAGGTGTTGGCTCATGCAATTATGAAGGCTAAGCCCCATGGTCTGCCATCTGGAAGCCAGAGACCCAGAAATATCAGTGGTGAAGTTTAAAGTCCCAAGAGCCAAAGAGAAGATGATGTAGATTCTAGTCAAGAGTCTGAAGGCCTGAGGACCGGGGGTACTCATGTCAGAAGACCCATTTTCTAGCACATGTAGTCAGAGAGAGAAATTAATCTTCCTTTTTATTTTTGTTCTATTAAGGCCCTCAAGGGATTAGATGATGCCCATGCTCATTGGGAAAGCCATCTGCTTGACTCAGTTCACCAATTCAATTGTTAAACTCTTCCAGAAACACCCTCATATACAAACCCCCAAAACAAAGTTTAATCAGGTATCTGGACATCTTTTGGTCCAATCAAGTTGACACATAGAGTAAATCATCACATTCAGTCTTTTGCATCTGTGGCCACACCTACTGACATCCTTTTGAGGTGTCCATTTCATTCTTTTTTCCTTTCCTTTGCCATAAGAAGTCTATTTTTTCTTTCCTTCCTTACTTCAAAACTGAATGCTCACTGCCAAAATTTCCAATTATGTTTTGTTTAAAAATCTGTTTATAGATTATATGATTGCCCTTTTCTGGACCATTAGGCACTGTTAACCACTACCCATTTCCTCAAATTGCTTCCTTTTCTTGCATCTTTGTGGCATCTAATTTTACAAAATTTTAGTGGCCCTTATTTCTCATTCTCCTTTATTGCTTTTTCTACTATTCTCTTTCCTTTAATGTTGACATTTTTCTTTTTTCTTTTTTTTTTTTAATGTTGACATTTTTCAGACTTTGTCCTTTATCCTGAGCATATTCTAAGAGAATCTTTAATAGATTTTTTTTTTATGGCCTAACACCAATCTTTTAACACTCTGCTTTACATACAATCTTTCCAAGGTTTTCTAATACTGTAACCTTATTAAGAGAAAATAATAAAATATAACTGTAGAGCATATTAAAATCTTTAAGAGCCTATTATAACAATCCCCTAAATAACATGTCCTATTTTGTTTATAAGTCTTTGCAATGTACATCCTAATAGTAATATACAAATATTTTGTAATCTTATATGCTAGTCACTTTCACTTTCCATTATAGAAATTTAACAATCAATATCCATAAAACTTTCAATTAACATAAAAATAGACATGAATTCTTACATCCTACTTTATATGCCATTATAGGCCTAGATTCTATTAACAGATACTGTCTTTGTAAATAATAGGCTGCATATTTATTTACTGTGTACTGTTGAAGTAAGGTATGTAGTATCTCAAGTGTGTTAATAGTAATTTTTATAAACTTTACTAAACTAAATATAAAACTAAATAGTAGTTTTATAAACTTTACTAAACAAATCTGAGAGTGTAACAGCAATGAGAGAAGAAATTATATTTGCTGATAAGAAAATATTCCTTTAGCAAATATACGTGTTACCATGTACTCACAACTTTAGTGTAATTTTAAATTAAGTGAATGAAAAAAGTTATGAGTTGATAGAAAGATGGTGCCATTGAAGAGAGCATCAATATCTGTATCTTTTTAAAATTTTTTCATTTAGACTCCATTAGTTAACATACAGTGATTAGTTTTAGGCTTACAATATAGTTAATCAATACTTCCACACAACAGCCAGTGCTCATCAGGACAATTATACTCCTTATTCTCCAATATCTATTTAACCCAACCTCCCATGTACCTCCTCTCTGGTAACTATCTCTTTGTTCTCAATAGTTAAGAGTGTATTCTTTTGGTTTGTCTCTCTGTCTCTCTGTCTTTCTTCCCTCTGCTCATTTGTTTTGTTTCTTAAATTCCAAATGAATGAAATCATATGGTATTTGTTGATCTCTGACTTATTTTGTGTTTTCTTCAATAATATTTTTAATTGAAAACCTTGGCAATTATTAGAAATTATTATTTTATAATTATAAATAATAAAATAGACTATAAATTATATATTCATTTAAAATGAATATGGAGGGCAGCTCTGGTGGCTCAGCGGTTTAGCACCGCCTTCAGCCCAGGGCTTGATCCTAGAGACCCGAGATCTAGTTCCATGTCAGGCTCCCTGCATGGAGCCTGCTTCTCCTTCTGCCTGTGTCTCTGCCTCTCTCTCTCTGTGTCTCTCATGAATAAATAAATAAAATCTTAAAAAAAAAAAGAATATGGATGCTCTGAAAATAGATGCTGTATTAAGAAGAATAGTGGAAATGTGGTGGATTTTAACTAACCTGAAATTATATCAAATCTTTGTTATTTTAGGAAAAAATTTCAAAGTATCTTCAATTTGCATTTATTTTTGGCATACAATCTTACTTTCAGTTGATTTAACTATAATATATGTTTGAACCCATGTAGGATGGGATACTGCTAAATATTGTCTATGTCATTAATTTTACAGTGTGTGTACTATTCTTTCCAAAATGTGTGCAGTTGTCACTAAGGTAGCTCTAAAATATTGCCTAAAGCCAACAACTAAGAAAGAATGACTGGAATAGAATTAAGATAACATAGGAATATAAGAACAAATGAGAGAGGTTTTTGTGGGGCACATGTTTTTGTTTCTGTTTTTGTTTTGCACATGGTTATCATTAGTGATGGAGATAGAGTTTCCGTCTAAATTAAAGTTTGAAGATCTTACCTAAAATATCTCTATAGTAAAATATAAATAAACACGTTGTTTTGTTAAAGAATAGATTTAAGTTTCACAGATTTCCTTGTAAATCCTTTGAAATGTTCTGATCACACTTCTATAGGCATTATGTTAAAATGATATTCGTTAGATAAAATGAATTAATCACTGGAGAAATTATTTAAGGTATTTGAGATCTGATTGAATAACATTCTAGGGAGATGGTATTAAAGTGGGTGAAGCATACTAAAAGGACGTGTTGTTATTTAGTGAGACAATTTCAAAGGAAACTATTTTAAGCTTAGTTTGCTAAAGATTTGAAACTATTTTCAGTGGCTTGATGATTTGAAATGTTGATTGCTAGCCAACTAATAGATTAAATCCTTTAGGAACATAGATGAGTCAGTTGTGCAGTAATAAGCATAATAATACTTAGCACTTTTAATCTTCAAAACATTTTATAAGCATTCTCTAATTAATCTTTATATCAATCCCATGAGACAGATGAATATCATTCTCATTTTACTGATGGTAAAGCAAAGAATACTATGTGCCAAGTCACAGAGTACAAAATGTTAGTATGATTTCTTACACACATATGCAAATGTGAATTTCTAAAGGTGATTAAGTTTATTTTTAGACATTAAGTATACAATTCCTAAAAGGTGGGGGTACACTGTCATTAGCATTATATAAATATTTTAAGTATAAATCTAATTGTTTTTCTTTTAGTGGCAAAAGTCATTTCACTCTTATTCTTTCAAATTACCAAGATTCTGAATTATCTTTTTTTAAATATTTTGTGTTTTACTATATTTTTTGTTCAACTATAATTGTGGATGAGTGTATTTAAACCTTCTTCAAACTCAACCTTTTTTGATTATTCCAAAGTTACAAAAAAAATATAATCTCACAATAATAAATCACACTATGAAAACTAGCAATGAAGTTTCTATTTCAAACTTGTCATCCATAGACCTGTGCCAGCAATATTGGTAGCTTGGTCATATGTGTCCTTCCACTCCTTTCTCCTTGGTCATACAAAGATAAAATTTTTTGTATGGATTTTTGTAAGGATTCCATTTTTTTCCTGCATATTTTTATATGGAAATAGTAGCATATTTTATACTTTGCCTTGTCACTTGCTTTTTTTCACTTAATACCTGCAAAATAGTCCAAGGACTTACATTTGAAGTCCCTCCATATCCCACATTTCCACACATGCCTGCCTGTCTTCTCTCATCTCAGTTCTCACATCTTGGTTGGTGCATGATCTCTCCCATCACACCGGTCTCCTTGGAAATCATGTAGCTCACTGACACTTCCAGGCCTTCAACTTATATATTTACTGCCCTCTTTATGAAAGATTCACACGCAGGTATATATCTGTTTTTTTTTTTTTTTAAACAACCAAAATTGTAATGATGATGTATTTGGCCTACAGAGAAACAAAGAACCATACTTCTTTCTTGACAAAAGCAAGAGTAATTTAAACTTTTACCAAAGAAGTGTTGTTTAAGCACACTAAATGTACAGGGTATAAGTGAAGAAATGTTTCATTAGCTAACCTCATAATTTTGATGGAGTCCTGAAGGTTAATGTCTTCTCTTCTCATTAGGTTGTCACAAGTGGCCAGATCCCAGCATCCCAGTGTTTCAGTACCAACCTCACTTCTTACTGATTGGATATCTTGTCTGAAAATGAAGACAAAACAAATCTCTCCTCTCTCCACCATCACTGTACCCTTATTGTGACTTATTTCTAACTTAGCACTTATCAAAAACAGAGAGATAGTATTTATTGATTTGTTCATTATCTTTAATCATAATTCTCTTAATATCAACCAATTAATGAGTGTAGATATTTTGGGAAACTTTACATTTCATTGGCTATTAGTAAATTAGAGATTATTTCCATACCTGTATTGCAATAAGCATTTTATCTGTGATTTTTTTTTTACATTTTGTCAATTTTTCAAAAAGCTTTCATTTTAGTTTTAACCATATTGTTTTGCAAATATTAGCTTTTTGTCTGCATTGGGCTTTATTGTTTTTTTTTTTTTTTTGGTCACAAAAAATTTTAATTTTTAATGTGGCAAAATACACCTAGGGATGCCAGGGTGGTTCAGTGGTTGAGCGTCTACCTTTGGCTCAGGGTGTGATATCAGAGTTCTGGGAGTTCTGGGATCGAGTCCCACATCAGGCTTCCTGCATGGAGCCTGCTTCCCCCTCTGCCTATGTTTCTGCCTTTCTTTTTTTTTTTTTTTTTTTTTTTTAAAGATTTTATTCATGATAGTCACAGAGAGAGAGAGAGAGGCAGAGACACAGGCAGAGGGAGAAGCAGGCTCCATGCACCGGGAGCCCGACGTGGGATTCGATCCCGAGTCTCCAGGATCGCGCCCTGGGCCAAAGGCAGGTGCCAAACCGCTGCGCCACCCAGGGATCCCTGTTTCTGCCTTTCTCTATCTCTGTGTCTCTCATGAGTAAATAAATAAAATCTTTAAAAACAAACAAAATAAACCTATTTTTTTTGCTAGTTGTTTATAAGATAGGAAGATCTTCTTTATCCCCATAGTGTATATGTAACCTCCTATCTAGTAAGCTGTTAAAATTAATATCTTAAATCATTTTGGTATTTATTTAAAACTTTACTGTGAAATAGAAGCTTGCCCTTATTTTCCTCTTCATTGGCACTCTGCAATACCATTGCATTTCTCAGTCAAAACATCTTTTTATTTCACTTACATAAAATGCCTTGTTTATCATACATTTATATGTACTGATATATATATAAATATTTCTAGATTATTAATAATAATTTTATGTCTGTACTAAAAATAATTATTTGACTGTAGTTGTTTATACATATGGTTTAAGTGTCTTTTCACTCATTTCTTGGCTATTCTTGAATATTGAATTATCTATATTATTAAATAAAAAGTTTGGGATTATAAGTTTGAATGCATTAAATTATCTTTCACATTTTCTTTCTTTCTGTTATTTTTTAAGTATCTGATGACTTCCCCTGAGTCCTCTATGTAACAGAGCCTGAAAAAAAGAATCAAAGAATGGATATTTTATTTAGGAGGTGCAAATATAAGGCAATAAGGGTGGGAAGAAAAAAAAGAAGAGAAGGTAAGATGAAATGGGAAAGATGGGCAAGATGAAATGGGAAAAGCATTGTCATGTTAGCTACTGACTTAAAACAAGCCTAAGAAAAACTGAATAGACTACTCTAGAAGATTTTGCTGAACCCTTAAGGACTTCTCCTAAAGAGCTTCCTAGAGAAATTCTTGATGCAACCCAAGAGAGGGGAATAAGTTTTACTCCACAAGTGATTAATTCCACTGTCTTCTCAGGTTGTCTATCTAGTCACTTCCGTGGGCATTTGGGATCATAGACTCTCATGTCCTGTAGTGTGGTGCTGCCTCCAAGTCGTCAGTGGCAGATGAGCCATAAATGCTAGGCATATAACTGATTGGCCCAGCTATGAACTGGTGGTAAAGGAGGAGAACCTGATCCTCATCTCCCAAGTGATACATTTTATTTTTTTAAGTGCAGATAGAACACAGTGAGAAAATCAGCTACATTCAGTCTTTAAAAAATAATAATAATTTGATGGGGCACCTGGGGGGCTCAGCGGTTGAGCATCTGCCTTCAGCCCAGGGCATGATCCTGGGGTCCCAGAATGGAGTCCACATCAGGTCCCTGCATGGAGCCTGCTTCTCTCTCTGCCTATGTCTCTGTCTCTCTCTCTCTCTGTGTCTCTCATGAATAAATAAATAAATAAAATCTTTAAAAAAATAATTTGAGTATTGTGGATGTACAATGTTACATTAGTTTCAGGTATACAAAGTAGTGATTCAACTTTTATTCAGAATCTCTTAAATAGGTGTTTATTTTCCATCTTATCTCCCTGCATTGGTCTCAAAGTTTTGTATCCCTTCTTGTTAATAGACATTTTTACTAAGAAACCATTACTTTCCTCAGCTCTTACACATTAATTGGTAAGCAGTGTATTCCTAGACTCATTTGTCTCTTCTCTATTTATGTTTGTCTTATTTCTCACTCCCATTCCTTTCCCTTTTGATTTCTCTGCTTTTCTTGTTATAAAAGTTTTGTCTGTTTTGTGGTTCTTTTCAAAAAGAATCAGCTTTGGACTATTTATCTTTGATTTTTCTTGTTTTGTTTTGTTTTGTTTTTTTCAATTAATACTGTTAGCTTTTACTCCAACATTTTTTAGTTTGTTGTTTTTATATTGATTTATACATGAAAGTAATTCAAATATAGTCTTATTTGAAGAAAGTAACATATATAGAATAATATCTTAACAGCTTAATGAGCTTAGAAATGTAATGAGTGGGCAGCCCTGGTGGCGCAGAGGTTTAGCACTACCTGCAGCCCAGGGCATGATCCTGGAGACCTGGGATCGAGTCCCACGTCGGGCTCCCTGTGTGGACCCTGCTTCTCCCTCTGCCTGTGTCTCGGCCTCTCTCTCTCTCTGTGTGTCTCTATGAATGAATAAATAAAATCTTTTAAAAAAATGTAATGAGTTATCAATTCAAAGTAATGTTATAACCACCTAAAGAATGACTACAGATGATTATATTAACAGTAAAAATTAAATTTACTTCCAGACATTGAAGAAATTTCAGTGAAAGATTTGTGTTCATTTTGAAAGTTAGAATATTACTAATTTAATAAGTATATATTAAAATGCCTAATCATCTTAGTGTTTCAAAGAAAAATAATGGATAGATATTATCTAGAATTTTAAACCACTAATTTATCACTATTTCTGGTAATTGTTCCCAAAACTGTCTTTACTCTAATAATTTCTTAATAATATTGCTTCAAATGTGACAGCATAACAATGGAGATGAACACAGAATTTATACTATTCATGGTCTATTTATTTTAAAATATTAAGTATATTTTAAAATTCAATTTCCACAATACACTTCTGTGAAGTATTTTGTTCACCCACAGGCTCTTCTGTGCTGTTTCTATCAGCTGAGCTCTGGAATGTTATATGAATTTCCTCCGTGATTTTAGTATAATTTCATTCTTTTACTCTACAGATCCTTCATATAGTATATCTATTGTGATAAATCAAGTGTTACCGCTACTATACTTTCTCCAGTAAATTTGCTTGAATATTCACTTTATTTCAGACATGGACTAGAATAACTATATCTTTGATTCATCTATCATCCCAAATCTCAAATTCTGAGTACTTTCTGATTAAAATGTATTTACTTCTACATCTCTCATTCACTCACTCTTACAGACTTTCACATAAGTATTATTTTCATGACCTTTCCATATTCTCCAAATCTATTTAAAGTCTTCATAGTCATTTCTATGCTAATATTGAACTCTATTACCATTTTTTCACTTTCAAATCTGTGATGATGAATTTCATTAGAAAAATAAATAAAATTATGTCTCACTCTACATTTAATTTTAGCCTTAACTTGGTGGTCATCGATAAACTTTTTTTTTTTTTCATGCCCTATGTATCATCTGATACACCTTTTCATGGCTTCACCTATCCTTTTTCATGATCTACAAACGTTCAATTCCATAATTCCTAACAAAATTTCTGGCTTCATCTTCTGAAACAAAGACCATTAGGCGTCAATTCTTTCAAATTTTTATTCCTGTAGCTTAAAAATATTATTGCTTCATTATCTGTTTTATTTTTGGACCTCCATCTTGATCAAGGTAAAAATGCTTGTTTTCTTTTTCCTAAGATCTTTCTCTTTCTTTCTCTCTTACTTTGAAACACTTTTCCCTTGTGTAGGTATTACGTTAGCAATCATATGCCTTCTACTTGCATTTCAATTGTCTCCGAAGCTACTTTCTAGTCAAAACACTTATCAGAAGGACTATCATCAAAATGACAAGAAATAATGAGTGTTGGCAAGGATGTAGAGAAAAGGGAGCCCTTGTGCACTGTTGGGAATGGAAATTGATTTAGCCACTGTAGAAAACAGTATGAAGGTTCCTCAAAAATTTATAGTGTACTATCATGTGATCCAGTAATTTCACTTCTGAGGATATACCTGAAAGAAATAAAAACAGGATCTAGATGAGATATCTGCACTCTCATGTTCATTCCAGCAATATTTACTATAGCCAAGATATGTAAACAACCCAAGTGCTCATCAACAGATGAATGGATTAAGAAAATATGGTAAACATATACAATAGAATATTATTCAGCTACAAAAGAGAAGAAAATCCTGTCATTTGTGACAACATAGATGGACATTGAGGGTACTGTACTAAGTGAAATAAATCAGACAAAGAAGGTCTTATGATCTTACTTATATGTGGGATCTAAAAAAGCCCAAAACCACAGAAACCAGGAATAGATTGATGGTTGCCAGCAGGAGGTGTGGTGGAGGGGAGTATGGGAGAGATTGTTTGAAAGTGGTCAAAAAGCACAAGATTTCAGTTATAAGAAAAATAATTTCTGGAAATGTTATGTACAGCATAGTGACTGTAGTTAACAATATTACACTATATACTTAAAAGTTGCTAAAAGAGTAGATATTGGAAGTTCTTATCACAAGAAAAAAATGTAACTACATGAAGTAATGACTATTAACTAAGCTTATTGTGGTAATAATTTTTAAATAGGTACATATATCAAAACATTATGTGGTGCACCATAAGTTAATACAATATTATATGTCTATCAAAATTCAATAAAATTTGAAACAATTTTGCTCACAGTCTCCCAAACAAAAAACATACCAATAATCTTCATAATTCTCTAAGCTGGGTTTATATTTCTCTTTCATTAAAAAAACAAACTTCTAACATCTATGTACATCTGTTTCATCCTTGTCTTATTTGGAGAGGTTGCCCAGATAATTCAGAGCTAGAAATCTGGATAATAATTCAAGTTCTGTCACTTGGCTGCAAATATATAATATTTGGAAGACGAGTGAGGAGTAGGGATTTTTTTACATAATTTACATTCCCCCCCCTTTTCTTCTTTGTTTCTCTTTTCTTTACTTTCCCCCTTTCCTACATTTATAAGCAAGTCATAGAGTGACTATCTGTGGTGTCATTTCAGGGTCTTTCCTTCAGCTTATTGGGTGTTGAGAGGCAGTTCTACGATGACATGATGGCAGAAATATCTTTTAATCTCTGAGAGGCAGGTGTGATTTTGCATTTACAGATCTAGTGTCA
The DNA here is from genome assembly GCF_053574225.1 of Canis aureus. Taxonomy (NCBI): domain Eukaryota; kingdom Metazoa; phylum Chordata; class Mammalia; order Carnivora; family Canidae; genus Canis; species Canis aureus. The sequence continues at coordinate 15,853,965 of NC_135648.1, forward strand.
TCCTCAGATGCAGTGGCTCTTCTTTTGATAGTTCTGTGTTTTTCTGCCAATCACTTCTGAAGATCCATCCTAGAATGCATTTGTTCAGCAATTATGAGAGTTTTATTAATACTTATTTCCTTATATTATTCTTTTACCAACTTGAAAGTGACTTCATTTACTATCACAAGTTTGATTTTTGTCTCTTTGGTAGATGACTCAAAAATCAACATATTTTACATCATCAGTATACTAGAAATGGAAATCGGTTGAAAGCTGCTGTTTTTGGAACTTCAGACAAAAATCAATTATTACTTTGAGTTTAAAGCTTCTCAGATTGCCTGGGAGGCTCAGTCAGTTAAGTTTTTGTCTTCAGCTCAGGTTCTGATCCCAAGGTCCTAGGATTGAGCCCATAGCTCAGCATCAGTCTCTGTGCTCAGTGGGAAGCCTGCTTCTCCCTTTCCCTCTGTCCCTCCCCTTGCTGGTATATGCTCTCCTCTCTCAAATAAATATATATTTTTTAAAGTTTCTCAATGCTATAAATAAAATAGTGATACTTATCTCATATAGCTAGAGAATAAATGGGATTATGTATACGGAAGCATCTAGAATTGTTCCGGAAAAAAATATATATTTTAAAGATTTTATTTATTTATTCATGAGAGAATCAGAGACATAGGCAGAGGGAGAAGCAGGTTCCCAGTGGAGAGCCCAATGTGGGACTTGATCCCAGGACCCCGGGATCATGACCTGAGCCAAAGGCAGATGCCCAGCCACTGAGCCACCCAGGCATCCCATTTCTGACATATAGTATTTGTTCAATTTTAAATATATTTTTCCCTCTCTCTTTTAGAAATTTTCCCATACTTTTAATCTTTCATTGTGTATATATTGATATCTAAGAGTCATCTCAGATATATAATACCTAAAATATAGGTAATTTTTAAAATTTATTTATTTTTGATAGTTACAGAGAGAGAAAGAGAGAGGCAGAGACACAGGCAGAGGGAGAAACAGGCTCCATGCACCGGGAGCCCGACGTGGGATTCGATCCCGGGTACCAAGATCCCGCCCTGGGCCAAAGGCAGGCACCAAACCGCTGCGCCACCGAGGGATCCCAAAATATAGGTAATTTTTAATAACCCCGTTTTTCTTAACTTTTTCTGCACTGAAATTCTTTAACATTATTTCCTCATATTTGATGTCCCCTATGAGCCTATTCATATTTGCATAAATTTCTATCTTGCCCAATCCATGACAAATTCCTATTCAGGATATTATTAAAATGTTTCTAACTATACATTTCTTTCTATGACTGCAGTTATTATTCCAATTCAGTGCATCATTTCTTTCTAGAAAGTTTTAAATAGATTCTTACTTGTTTTGTGCTCTAGCCACTCCTTGCTTCCTACCACAGTAACTATCCATTTTGTAGACAGTGTGGATGGAAGGAGACGAACATATCAAAATATCAAAATATTGTATTAGTGGTGCCATTGTTCTTACAAGGAACTTTGAATTGCTTTCTGTATTGTACATACATTTCATCCTACATCTCTCTTTCCTAAATTCTAGTTGAATTGAACTCTTGGTATTTGTTTACTAGACATTTCCTTCTACTTGACCATTGCCCATAGTATCTTTCTGCCTGCAATTTTGTTATACCCAGCTGCTTCCTTCTTCTGAAAAAAAAAAAATATATATATATATATTTTTATATATATATATATATTTTTTTTAGTTTCTTCTATGAAAAATACGATGGACTTTTTTCAGTTTCTTTCTTAAAGGACAAATTAACACTTTTGCAACATTAGAAAGTTGGCTTTTATTCATAAATCTCATTGATAGATGAATCTGCCTACTTGTTTCTTAACTCTTCAGGATAGGGGTTTTACACTGTTTTCTATCTCCGTGTCTTTAACGGAGTGAATAATCAGAGAATAATTGGTGAAGTATTATTTTTATTTTTTTATGATTATTCATTATATACATATATGAATATATATATGGCATACTGTAATAAAGGTCTCTAATAATTAGGAAACACAAAAAGAAGAAACGTCTCTCCACATTGTCTTTAATGGTATCTCCACACCTAAGCCATTGTAGGAACTCTGTAAATATCAGAACTATTACTTTTTGTTTTGACTGACACCTCTTTCATGGGCTTCAATTTTAGTTGATTTTATGGTATTTAAATAGCTTTACTATAATAGTCTAAGTGCCTCTAGAATAAGGAATTTTCACTTTCAATTAGAAACATTTACTGAAAATACATTGTGTGTATATTTATAAGAAATGGAATAAAAAAAGAAATGGAATAGATAGGAAAGAAGAACCAAACATAGAATATTCACACCTGTTAAAAACAATAATTTATACAGTTCGTGTAATTTGAGAATTATTTCAAATAGACTTCAATCTTCTAACTAAAGATGAGAGCCAGAATTTTCTCTTCTATTTGTTTTTTAAAAGTTGTACAAGACTATACTTTTTAAAACATACTTTCTAAAATGTACTCTACCTACAAAGTTCTTAATGATTAGACATGGAAATTAGGAAATATATTTCAACTTTGATGTGTGTGTGGGAGTGTGGATGTAGGTATGTGGATATAAGTGTGTGTGTGGTGGAAAGAAAAAGGGACGCTGTAGAATTTTGAAATCTGACTTATTTTTCTCCTGTAGCCTAATATTTAACTTTATTTGGAGAACTTCGTTGAAGTTTTTGTAAAAATCCCATTATGTGTTTTATAAAAGCAATCTTCAGATGTGATCTATCTTAACCATCAGGAAAAAATTATCTTTATGTTTCTAAAAAGTTTTAAAGATACTTGAAATATAAATATATATTTTTAAAGATTTATTTATTTATGATAGACGTAGAGAGAGAGAGAGAGAGGCAGAGACACAGGAGGAGGGAGAAGCAGGCTCCATGAGGGGAGCCTGACGCGGGACTCGATCCCAGGACTCCAGGATCGCACCCTGAGCCAAAGGCAGGCGCTAAACCGCTGCGCCACCCAGGGATCCCCTATAAATATATTTTTTAAGTAAAAATATCACTGTAGTGTTGGGAGCACTAATTAACTTACTATCTGATATGTTAACCCTAACATTATTACATGGATACATTATTTTATAATTATTTTAGTAGTTCTACTTTTTATAAAATTATGTAAGCCACTTCAAGTACATTTTGAATTACCTAATATAAGAACCAAAAGTTTACATGTAAATAGGTCACTGAAAGCTCATCGAGATTTGTATTTCTCTTCTAGCAGAAAGAACTAAAGAAATATTTAAATATATATGTCTAATTTTTGAACTTTGTCTTATAAATTTTTTATTATGAAATTTTTTCAGTATCTTACCTCCAGAGCCCCTCTTCTCTTAAATTATATATTTGAGGCAATTCTATACACCTGTGGTAAAGCTGCAAACACCTCAATTTTGGTATGTTCCTGATTAGATTACACATAGTAAAAATGAAGACATATTTTTATTTCTGATCATCTTAAACTTGGTAATATATACTAAGCTAAATCTTTATTTCCCTAATATTTGTTTATAATCTTTTCCATGTGCTATGGGTTTAACTGAGGAGAAGGTCATAGTAATGAAATGCTGAGTGACAGATTAAGAAGATGGAAAAGAGAGTTAAATTAGAATCCAGATTTAAAAGATCTTGTGGAAACACTAGTTAATTCAGAACTTCAACAACATCAGAGTCAATGACTTAATTTGAAGAAGTAGAATTTCATGCAGTGATCTTAAGGATATGAGATAGAAATGAGTCAAGCTGCATTCAAATTTGTAAGGCAAACACATAACTATAATCACTTTCTTATACAGACTATACAGATTTTGTTCCAAAAAGGATTTAAAGTTGCACATGAATAAAAACTAATTTTAGTCATCTTCTTTTTTTAGAGATAATTATTATATAAGAAAAAAGTTTTTCATAAATGCTATGAGAGTCTGAGAGCACAAATCATTGTACCTCAAATATTGAATATGATGGGCTTCATCAATAGATTTTCATGAGAGAAGGGTGCCAGGAAGATGTTTAAGGGGTAGTGATATGGTCCAATCAGTAAAGAAAACCCTCTCTGTCATGACCAAATACAGAAAATAACTTCATTTAAAAAGAGATTTACAACTGTCCTACACTGGTAATTAGAAGGCAAAGTAATAGTAGTAAAGAAGTATCTTAAAGGGGGAGGGGAACAGAGACTTGTTCTAGTTAGAGAGTTAAAGAAATGAAATGTGGTAGTCATCTTGCAACCCACTAGAAGGCAGAAAACACTTGTTATAATACAGTGGATGTACAAAACAAGGACTTTGTACTTAAAGACAATACTTGGAGCAAATAGATAAGCAGAGATCCAAAACTCTATGATTAAGTTATTAAGGTACCTGAAGGGAGAAGCAGACACCCAGCATGTGAACACAGGCAAAGTCAGGTTTACAGGAAAAGGTGAAATTTAGATGAAAGCTCTACATGTTCTTGAAGTACCTGGTTTTGGGTGATCCATAGACTCTAGGTGAGTTGAATTGAAGTTTATCCAACATCCAGTGCAAATGAATTATATATGATTATTTATCAATGCCTGCTTCTCTAAGTTTTATTTAAAAAAAAAAAAAAACATGCTCAGAGATGCAGATAAATGTGCATGTGATTTACAGAGGAGTGCTCCTAGGAAAAACTGGTAGGGATGTAGGACAAGCAGGACAAGAAAGAAAAAGGCACACAAGTGCTTGGTTTCCAACCAACACTCCTTACCCTGAGGAGGATTTCTAAACTGTAAGGGAGTCCTTTATTAAAAACTGCCTCTGGGTAACTAAAATCCCCAGGCACCTTAGAACCCAAGCACAGGTCTCTGAAAATGTTCAGTTATTGGCTATTGGAAGCAAAAGTACACAAAAGCAGAGGAAGAGGTGCCCCAAAACATAAAGGGGATTGTTGAGGATCTGGATGGAACACTAACAATGTCTTTTGTCAACAATTTATAGCTATTTATGTTGCTCATAGTAATAATATTCTATGTTATACTGAATTTTATTGTTGGCAATAAAAATGAAAAAAATTCATGTTCTGGAGTTTATAATTTTCAGTAATTCTATTGTCTTCTTTACATAGTTCCTTGTTCTGGATTTGGGTTCTGGGAACCCAAAAGATTTGAGAAATATAGATTGTTGATTATATACAGATTATTTTCAGCGATGGGTAATATAGGTAAACATCTTTCTTTAATAATTGGGCTTAACAAGGCATATTATCTGTCTAAATACATTAGAAGCTATACTATAAATCTGTTAGAGATTGATTACTAAAATTTGGATGACCTTTACTTTAGAGTCTATTAGGAATTGGAAGCAAAATGATTGTTGCTCTTCTGTTTGTGTCTAATTATAATTAAGGACTGTAACCTTAGTTTGTACTTCCTTTCACCTTTTGCCATCTAGAGACAACCCAGGAGTGAGCAGCAGCAGTAAAACAGCACTATCTAAATGCTATTTATCTGAGAGGATCTTGAAAAACAGGATCTTTCCTTGGTGAGGAATGAACAGGGACAATGGTACTAGATAGCAGTGGTGGGTAGATATTTATAGGTTTCAAGCTTCAGAGATGCTACAATTTACTAAGACTCTTGGCCTTTTAGAGAGTTCTAGTTAATTGATAGTGTTTCTTTGATATAAAACTAGTGTAACCAATCACTCTGAAAAAGAGAATAGATGTTTGGAAACCATAAACTTTGGTCTCTGAAATTCATTAGACTGGTTCCAAAGTTCAAAATTTTTATTGAGAGAAAAACTTTTATTAGCCAGTGAAATTGAATTTAATTAATACTAGGAATCTATTAGGTATCAATATGTTCCTGCTATAGGGATTCACCAGACATAATTAACTTTTTTTTTTTTAACTGAGCAAGACAAACTAGTTCAGTGTTAGATATTGAGATAGTAGGTGGTTGTTAGAAATTGTTACAAAAAAAAAAAAAATGTGTGAGATGTTTGTCTCTGTTCTCAAGGAAACTATGGCCCATTCTGAAAAAGAAAACTAAAATATTTTAAACGTGAAAATACTGTTTGATTCAACATAAATTAAATGCAGAATTGTGTTCAAACTGTAGGAGTTAGAAAAGGATGGAGTGCACATTTTGCTTTTTAAAGAAATTGCTGGGGCATACAAAGCACTGATTATATAGTTAAGAATTCAAAAGCATGTTAAGCCATTCTCTATGAAGTGGTTTATTTACAGATAGTTTCTTTGGAAATTATCTTAACAATTAAAACACACCAATGATTTGTCACTACCACAGTAAATGAGCAGAGAGAAGCAATTAAGTAAGGATGAAATTGGCAGGGACAATAAGAAATGTCTAATAATGGTTTGTGTGATTCAAGAAAAATAAATAAAACACTAGTGAAAAAAAGCATAAGAAGATAAAGAATTATACATCTCTGGTGCCAAGCAAGGCAGAAATTTCCACAGTCCCAAGAGGCATCGTGTGAAGTCGAGGTGTTCCCTTACGACAGTATATAGCAGGTCATAAAAGTATGTAACACTTGGCAATGAATGGTTCCAGAAGTTGAGGAGTCTGACAACAGCAAAAGATCAATATAGAAGACTCAGAAATAATCAAGGAATCAAGGTGTACAGAGGCATCCAAGGTCAGAGGTTTTGCTAGCTACCGTGGTGAAGAGTACCAAATGTATACACATCCCCAAGATGTGGTCAGAAGGGTTATAGTGCCAGGCTAAAGGTAGAATTAGAGCTATATCTTTCTGGGAGGTGAGAGATGCTAAGCATGAGAAAAGAAAAACCAGTGACCAAGGTTTCTAAGAGTGAAAAGGTCAAGTGGTTTTGTATATCTCAGGGTAATTTAGATTATTGTCAAAACTAAATCTATTGATTCATTTCTTTAATTTCCCTTTTTTATTCTCCCTATTTATTTATATTATCATCATTATACTCACATAAAATAATATATGGGAGACAATTACAGTTCAAAAATAATAAACACAATAACATAAATAATATAAATACATTAATATATTCAAAATCACTGAAACATGTCTCCTTCATCATTTCCCTCTCTTTTCCTAAGATATAACTACCATTGGATTTTTTTTTCTTTAAGATTTTATTTATTTATTCATGACAGACAGAGAGAGAGAGAGAGAGAGGCAGAGACACAGGCAGAGGAGGAAGCAGGCTCCATGTAGGGAGCCCAACGTGGGACTCGATCCTGGGACTTCAGGATCACACCCTGGGCCAAATGCAGATGCTAACCCACTGAGCCACCCAGGGATCCTGGATTTTGGTTTTGGATTTTGGTTTTATTATTCCACTTTTCTTTCCCATTGTGATATATGTATAATATATATTATACATTACTATATGTAATTTTCCTGGAAATCATAATTTTACTTTTGCTTATTTTTCATCATTTTCTATATTTTATTCAGTCTTTGAGATCTATTATAGGGAATTATAATTGAGGTATTTGTGCATATATATATGTATATACACATTTATGTAGTGTATTTATGCTGTATAACATTCCATTTTATGAATAAACCACTTTTATTTCTCATGTCTGTTATTGATGGACATATGGTTTGTTTCAGTATTTTGTTATTATAAACCAATGGCTATGAATTTTCTTGTATGTACTACACATATACAGAAGTTTCTTATATTATATGTGAATATTATATGTGAATATTTGGCATTGTCAGAATATGGGGTATACATATATAATATATAACTTATGTGATAAATATGAATTATATATTGTAATATATATAAAATAATATATGTATACATGTGCATTTATATGTGTGTAGATATATGTTTTTATACATACACACATTTGTGGGCAAATGATTGGTGATATTTCCCTGATTAGTGTTATGGCTAATTGTGTCTTCATCCTACTTATCCTGTTCATAATGGATTTTCTCTTTAATTAATTAATCAATCAATTAATTAATTAATTATTGTAAGCTCTACACCCAACATGGGGCTTGAACTATGACTCTGAGATCAAGAGTAGCATGCTCCACTGACTGAGCCAGCCAATCACTCTGCTTCTCCTTTTGTAAAATGCCCGTTGATATCCTTTGCCAATTTTTCTCAGTTTTTTTAATCTTTTTCTTATATATTTTTAGTAGGTACAGTCCCTGAGATCGATCATTTGTCACTTATTATATGTTGCAGATTCTTGTGCAAGTTTGTTGCTTGACTGTTTTCTTTATGGTATTTTTGCATTAGAAAAAAATTGTCTTTTTACCATAGTTCTATTTATAAGTATGTTCTTTCTAGTATGTGGTTTTCCATATAGTTTTGAGAAATCTTTGCCTATGCCAAGGTCATAAGATCCTTTTTGTAGATATTTAAACAAGTTATATAATGTTACTAGTCACATTTGAGTATTTCATTATCTGAGATTGATATATACATATTTTTTGTGAGGAAGTTATCTGTAATAATTTTTGTTTGTAGGAGTATGTAATGGTCCTAGCCCCACTTATTTTATTTTATTTATTTTATTTTTTTATTTTTTAGCCCCATTTATTTTAGAAGTCTTTCCCATCCCCAGAGATCTACCTGCCACCCCTCTCAGGTCTTTATATATGTACATGTGTCTTATTCTGTGTTGTCTATTGTATTTCAAAGACTGTCCTTCTCCTTTGAAATCCAACTGGTATAATTAACTATTGTTAACTTTTTCTGACAGTTTACTCTTAATTGTAAATGATTGCTTAAGAATTAATTTGACCATTTTATATTGTCTTTTGTTTTCTCCCAGAAAGGGCCTAAAAATGAGTGATCTAGGTGGGTATTTGGACTAGTTAAAATAACATTTTTTTCACCACTTGGGCAAGACCTGACATTTTATTGTTTTTTGTTTTGTTTTAGGGAAAGAGAGAAAGAGTGCAAGTGGGGCAGTGGAGGGGTGGACAGAAGGAGAGGGAAAGAGAATTTTAAGCAGGCTCCAGGCCCAGCACAGAGCCTGACACAGGGCTCTCTCTCACAACCCTGAGATCATGACCTGAGCTGAAATCAAGAGTTGGATTCTAAACCAACTGAGCCACCCAAGGGGCCCCTGACATTTTATTGTTTAGGTAATTCAAAAAGGTGTTTCTATTTTTTTCCTAATGGATTACTAATACTTATTGTTGACTTGAGTTGCTGCCACTTGAATCTGTTACATATATGCTAACATAAACTAAAAGAAAATTATTTTTTTAAGTTATTTTGGAAAATTCTTAAAGGTCTATTTCTATAGGGAACAAGGTAACTTTAAAACCCTTATAGTTAATCTTCATCAATATATAGCAATCTAGAATGTGATTTTAAAAAAGAAAATACATATGAATATGTATCTAAATTAAGAGTGACTCCACCAGGAATTGTATGGAAGTGTTAAATTACCATATTGGTATGGAAGTGTTAAATCACCATATTGTGCTCTAGAAACTAATATTACACTGTTTATTAACCAACTGGGATTTAAATAAACACTTAAAGAAAAAGAGTGACTGAATTCCTCATGATGACATACAATAACACTCTCCTGGTTAGACATTTTGTGAGTATTTTCCTGCCTCACATGTATGTTCCTCCTTTTTTTCACCCTGCTGGTTATTACAGCTTGATTGAATTCTAGCCCATCAGGAATCACAGTTATATTCTTCTTTTAATTAAAACTATTTAAACAAGCTGTTCTTCCTTCACTTGAGCAAAGCTATAGCCTCCTAGTTACCTCTGCTCAGCATCTTCTTCCAATTAAATGTAATCTCCTTTGTCATAATTCTCTCAAATATGGCAACTTTAAAAAAATCTTTGATTTAGGGACTTTTTTGCCACTTAATGGGAACTTGGCAACCATGTTTAGTCTGATTCTCCGCTTTGAATATCCTCTTTTTTTCTTGGAGCTTCTGTTCATATGCTGCTTGATGTAACACAGTGTGAGTAAATTTAATCACCAATACACATATTTCTCTCTATTGAAGTTCTGAGATTATTTTCTCATGACTGAAACAGATAAATATACATAATATATAATATCTGTTCTTATAAATCTAGTTTATTCCCCAACAGTTTTTCACTTTCAGAAAGAAGTATTTTTTATTTGAATTATACATATTCAATAACAATTATTTAATCATAGCTATAGTATGTAATTGTGCCATATTCAAGTACATAAGGTTAACATAGTTTTGATTAATAGTATAATAGTATGTAAACATTCAATTCATAGATAACACTCCACTTACATGGTGTGTTATCAGAGCTAAGAGCTGTTTTAGATATATTTATAAACAGCTACTTCGGTAGCTGGTAGTTTAGTTTGTGAAGTCAGAGGGAAAGAACCTGTGGATAATTGATTAACTGATTTCCAATTCAATAGTCGTACAAAGCCTCCACAGAGATTTTTATCAAGGGTTTCAAGGAAAACTAAAAGAATTGTATTTGCTTTCAGTTTTATGGCTTTTTAACTCTGTAATTGTCAACTTAAAACAGTGAAAAGGCTCAAAAGCAGATAGCTCTGAAGACTTTCATTACTGGTGGCATGAAGAGGTTGGTGACTTTCCACTGGAAAAGTTGTCTAAAACTGGACAAAATTATAAAAACAATCATTTTGAGGCATTGCAACATTGATTGACCAATCTTCAAGGCAGATAACAAATTGAGAAACATTTCTTCTTAAAATAATGTTGGAGTTTTTGGAGAATGATGGGAGTCTGAGACCATTCCTCTCCCTCTCTTTCTAGCTCTTTTGTAACCTCTTTTTCTTTCCAGCCTGAGGATAGTCCTTCTACAGGGAAGCAGGCTTCATTTGGGTTGAGGAGGGGAAGCCCACAGCTTTGCCAGCTGAAAGTGGCAGTCATTTTGAAAAGGATGAAGTAAACTTAGGGATTTTCTTGCTAAAGTTTATGGTGCTACTTTATGGCAATCGATAGACCAGGCAAAAGCTTTAAAAGAAGATCCTAGAAAAGAGCGCTATATAAAAGCTGAGGAAAGCTCTCCATACGTTTCTGGCAGACTAGGAAACTGTCCATGAGCAGCTGAGACCCTAAGGAAGATCATGAAAAATGAAAGCCAAAAAAAATCTCAAGAGCTGGCTATAGCTTTGAATGTCTTCCCTGGCTCCAAAACTGATTAGCAAAGGTTGAAGACTTCTGGGCTTAAGATGTGTTAAGCATAATTCCTGTCCAAAACATTGGCTGACTAATTAGGTATGCAGATACAGTGGCAACCTTTACATAGATAGGCTGAAAAATAGAGTAGGTTTACAAAAATCTAAGTAGTTAAGTGAATATGTGAGCATAATGGGAGAGGTCAATTCTAGTTTAAGTGCAAGCAAGTTACTTTTCGGAAAAAAAAAAAAAACTTTCACAAAAACATCTATTTTAAAAAATCCTGACTTGCTACAGTATGTTATCTAAAATACTCCTTTTTTAACTTAAACTTCCTAGACACATAAAGAAACAGGAAAATGTGACCCGCATTTCACTACAAGAAGTTTGAAAGGAGCTGATCAGGAAGGATTCAGAGTGTTTGCTTTTGCAAAGACTTCAAAGCAGTTGTTATAAATGTGTTCATAGAGTAAATAAACGATGTTAACAATGAGGCAACATATAGAGAGACTCAGAATAAAATACAAACTGTAAAAAGAGAATGACACTGAATTCTGCAGATAAAAAATACAGTGATTTAAATGAAAATTCATCAGGTATACTTAACCACAGATTTGAAATGACTTAAGAAATGATCAATGAACTAGAAGTCAGTGGCAAATGTCCAAACCAAAGAAGATAGAAAAAAAAGTTTAGAGAGTGATGAAAAGAGGTTAGCTGACCTATGGAGTCAAGCAAGCATTCTGACATAAATTTAATGTGAGTATCAGAAAAAAAAGAAATATTAAAAATTGCAGAAATATTACTTGATAAAATAATAGCTTAAAACTTCTGATATTTGATAAAACATTAATCTACTGATGCAGTGTGCTCAGAAAACACGAAAAGGATCACACCAAGACACATAATAATCAAACAGCTGAAAGCCAAAAACAAAGAGAAATCAGCAAAAGACTATAAATCCTAATGTACAGAGAATAACAATGTGATTAAAAACAGCTGGCTTCTCAGGAAAAAAAAAAGAAGGAAAGCAGTGGAATAACATATTTAAAATGCTGAAAGAAAAAAAGACCTATCAACCAAGAACTCTAACCAATTGCAGCAGAATGCATTTTTCTTATCAAGTGCATATGGCATATTCTCCAGGATAAACCAAATGCTAAATCATAAAACATATCATATGGTATTTAAAATTATTAAAATTATGCAAAATATATTCTCCCATCTCAATAGGTTTAAATCAAAGTCAGTAGCAGAAAGAACTCTGGAAAATTTCCAAGTATCTGGAAATTAAATAACTCAGTCCTAAATAGCCTAGTGGAAGTCACAAAGGAAATCAGAAAACATTATGATTTGAATGAAAATGAAAAATCACAATGTATTGATGTCTATGCAATATAGGTAAAGTAGTGCTTAGAGGAAGATTTGCAACTTTTGGCACCTACATTAAAAAGGAAGATCTATAATTATTAAACTAAGCTTCTTTCTTATGTATCTTGAAAGTAAAAAGGAAATCAGATCCAACATAAATAGTATCTGGGGAAATGTAAAAGTAAAAATCAGTGAAATAAAATATAAAGTAGAAGAACAACAATAAAACCAATATTTGTTATTTGAAAGGATTAACAAAATTGTTAAATCATTAGACTGGAAAAGAAGGACAGATACAGAAAGAGGAGAGAGAAAGAAGAGAGATAGGCAATAAGAGAGTGAGAGACAGACAAACACAAATTACTAAAATCAAGAATAAAAAAGAGTTCATCAATACAGATCCTAGAGCATTTAAAGGATTAAACGGCGCTATTATAAATAACTTTATGTCAACAAATATAATGAAGTGGACAAATTCCTAAAAAGAAAAAATAATCCTTATAGATTTAGCAGGTTAATGAAAGTCTTCTTAAGCTTATATTAAAAAAAAAATAAGTCAATTTAATGCAGAAAAGTCTTCCCATAAAGAAATGCCCAGATCTAAGAATTCTATATAAACACAGAAAATGGAGGAAGAGGAAATACATCCCTCCTCATCTTATAAGACTTATGTTACCTGGACAACCAACCAGAAAAAGACATAACAAGAGAAGGAAACTACAAACCAGCATATCTCTGAACATGAATGCAAAATATCTCTAATTAAATATTAGAATTTCAGCAAAACATAAAAGTTATTATGTATCATAAACAAATGGTGTTTATCCCAGAAATTCAAAGTTGTTTCAATGTTCAAAACACCATAGTACATCACAGTAAAAGAATAACAGACAAAATCCTTAAGTACATTTCGATAGAGGTAGAAAAGTATTTGATGATATTTAACATCCATTCTTAATTTTATTTTTTTTTCATTCATAATTTTAAAAATCTATCAGGACACCTGGGTGGCTCAGTCAGTTAAGGGCATGATATGATTTCGGCTCAGGTCATGATCTCAAGGCAGTGGAGTCAAGCCCTGTACTAAGCATGAAAGTCTGCTTGTCCCTTTACCCTCTTTTCCTCCTCTTCTCCCCTCCTCATACTTGCTCTAAGATAAATAAATAAAATATTTTTAAAAATGTATCAACAACCTAGGAATTGAAGGGACTTTTGTCCTAATATAGAGCTTCTATGAAAAACACAACCAACATCACACCTAATGGTGAAGGTGTGAATGCTTTCCTTTTAAGATTGGGAAAAGAGTTAAGGATGTTCACTCTTGCCAGTTCTAATCCCCTTGGTTAAAGATGACAAGGAATCTTTAACCCCGCTCTAAAAGGGATCTTTTGGAGTGAAGGGAATGATCTAACACTGGATTGTGGTGATGGCCATGCGACTTTGTAAGTGTATCATGCCTCATTGAAATGGAAAGTTAAAATAAGTGAAATCTGTGAAATGTAAACTTTGCCACAGTCCAATTATTTTTAAAAGAGGAAAGGAGCTATATGAATATAAATAAAAATATTATCTGAAACAAATGGCTGAAGGAAAAAAGAGATAACAATACTGAAGATTTCCCAAATGTGACATTGAAAATGTTGAAACAAACAAAACGCCTATATATGTCATATTCAGATACAGTTTGAAAATATGTCTATAGATTGAAAAAATAAAATTATGAAATTATTTTTTAAATTACTACATTAAAATTTTAGAAGTGCAAGGACATTAGTTCTCTTGACAGATATTTTATTCTATACTTATTCCAAGGTCTGAAGCACATGAGGTCAATAAATAAATTTTGATTGAATAAATGAAGAAAAATGATTTGCTACTTCTACTTAAGTCTCTAGTGATTTAATTTGGACTTTTATCTAACTCCTTATTATATATTTCCATGCATTTGTTAGAAATATGAGATGATTTTGAATACAACAGTAATATCAGCATTAATCATAGATTAAAGTGTAAATATATTTTGTTTGCTGTTATGTTTTCATTACATCTGAAGTGGATTAATAAATCAAAACAAATTAATTGCTTTGCTTGCTTGCATGAAAAGATATGCTCTAGAAAACCACTAGGATTGTGAATAAGAACTGCTTAATTTAAGCATTATGCATTGTGTGATATATATTGCCAAATAAGAAAGAAATGTTACATTATTTTATTTTATTTTTTAAAAGATTTTATTTATTTATTTATTTATTTATGTATGTATGTATGTATGTATGTATTTATTTATTTATTCATGAGAGACACAGAGAGAGAGAGGCAGAGAGACACAGGCAGAGGGAGAAGCAGGCTCCATGCAGGGAACCCAACATGGGACTCGATCCTGGGACTCCCAGATCATGCCCTGGGTGAAAGACAGGTGCTAAACCACTGAACCACCCAGGGATTCCTGTTACATTATTTTAAATTAAACATTTTATTTATAACTATAGGTACCCCTGACAATGATTTAATTGAAATTTTTATTAGAAAAATATATTCTTTCTAAGTTTTGATAAAAAGGAATTTCTCTTAAGTTGGACATTTATATAATCTGCACACGTAAAGCCATCTTATACTTTGGACAATTCTAATAAACACATAAAATCCAGATCATACTTTCCTTTTGTTTCCAAAGAACATTGAAAATTTGTACTTGGCACGTTCGTTAGAAGTAGTATGTGAAAAATTTAAAAATACTACATAAAAAGATATCCTTTCTCACCATTTTCTTGAAAAGATTTCATATTCAACAGTTTGAGATATGCTCTCGGTGTCTTACTTCCTGATTTATAATAAACACGATTAAACATTCTTTCTTTGACATCGTTAAGAAAGATGGGCTTTGTCCCAACCACCTCTTGGCTAAGCCTGAAGACTCAGGGATTCAAACAGTTCAAAATACTGATTCTAGGATAAAGACTTTGACACTTTGTTTTCATCTCTGTAAGTACTGCATATTATTAAAATGTTTTTACTAACTTTTAAATAATAAGTATAGGCTAATATATAATGGTAGTAAAGAGCACTTTGTTTTGTTTATAAAATGAAATAATTTTTCAATGAGAAATTCTTAAAAATTTAATAGTTTCTTTGTATGCCCCTGAATTTGAGGTATAAAAAAATAATCCTGATAAAGTATCATGTTAACAGTTATAATTCTAAAATTAGAGTTAAAATTAAAGATCTCTTCCTTTGACACCATTTTTAATTAATGGCAATAGCATTTCCTGGGGTCATCAGTTTCCCTCCCTAATCTCTGAGGACAATGATCTACTATGACTTTGTAATTAACCTGTTTTTATTCATTGACCCATGTTCATATTTAGTAATTGATATATATATATGTGTGTGTGTGTATATATATGTTTTATGTATATATAAATAAAACAAGATGATAATGATCTTTTAAAGAACCTTCTAGACATTCATGAGGTCAAAATCTTGAAGAAACAGAAGAGTGACCACTACAATGGTCTGAGTGCCCTTGCCTTCTGAATGAAGTCTTCTGGACTAAACTTTACAATTGATAGTGTACATGTCCAATTTCTCTCTTTTTTTAAGATTATTAAAATTTATTTATTCTTGAGGAACACAGAGAGAGGCAGAAACATATGCAGAGGGAGAAGCAGGCTCCCTGCAGGGAGCCCAATGCAGGACTTGATCCCAGGACCCTGTGAATCATGACCTGAGCTGAAGACAGATGCTCAACTACTGAGCCACTCAGGCATCCTGCCTTTGTGGTCAAACTTACATATCTCCCACCCTTACCTTCTACTCAGTTATCTATGTATTCTTACGTCTCTCAAGGACTGTATTTCTCCTGGCCTATACTTTAGTTGTCTGGATTTATATTTGTTTTCTTACATTTATTTGTGTGATTTTATCATAGCAATTCCATGAATATTATAAGTAGCAATATCATTGTGTTCCTGGAGAATATTGACGTTGATGGGAAGAAAATTTGGTTCTGTTATAAATAGATTACTTAGAGATGGTCCTATAGTTTTCTTTTAATGATGAAGAATATTTCAAACCCTCTTTGGGCACTGTGAAATACATGAAGCCTGGGATTTTAATACTAGTGCTAATCTCTTCCTTAGTATTTCACCACTCGTGTACTCCATAAGAATCTCTTGGAAACTCAACAGTAAACATACACATCCCTGTAAATAATAATTATATAGTTATTAAATTTTAAGCTAAAATAAAATTCATTTGTGGAGGTAAATATTTTAAGTATATATTACCAGACTCCTATTCAAAACAATATGAATCATTTTAAATATAGCTGCCTGGTATCCCACAGACATGGACTTTAATACAGGAAGACTAACTGTTAAGTAGCTCAGACTTACCCAAAATACAAGGAAAGTTTTGTGCTACATAAATATATTTTGGATGTTTCTCAGAAAAGAATTATGAATGAATACCATCAATAAATACAACATTTTAAGTATCTGTCCCATTAAAGTTTTCCAGCATATGATGTAATGGATTAAATTCTTTGCAATTTTACTTGTTAAACAAATATAAATTTCATTGACTCTCTGTAAAAATACTTTCATTCTTTGAATTCACTTTCTAGTGTTCACTTTGGCTTATTTTATTCACTGGTAAAGGGCAGCTTAGCTTTATAGCACCTGTCAGCATTGTGGGTGATATGTTTCTTTCAGTACATTTGGATAGCAGTGCGTGGAACAGTTGGTAGGTGATATTGGTGCATTGTATAGCCAGTCATCCTTTTGCCCAGAAACTTACTAAATCCTTTTTATAACACACTTCATCATTCACATCCACAGGCCTGATATCTAAAGTCTGTTGCACTAAAATGGTATAGTTCAGCTTTCAAGCAGGCTTTATCCCAAACAGAACTAAAATGTGAGTTCGGTAGAAGATGGCTAGGTAATAAAAATCTGTAGTCATTCCTATTATTTATTTAAATGTTACATTTGTTTAAATGAGTTTTCATATATAATACAATTGTACACATCTATAATCATGTTTATGTGTGGGTGTAGGTGTGTGAGTTAAGGGTATGGTGGCAAAATAAAAATTTGGAGAGTCAAATATTGCCAACTATGATATATTTACATGTATCTTTTATACGTTATATAAAGATTGTAAATGTTGTATATATTGTATACTTGAGTTTTTTATCGATATGTGTAATATTAGTAAATATAAAGCATTTGGAAGTTACATTCAGAGAGATTTGGGACTACCAAATGCAAACCATCAAATTAAATTTCACAAACCTAAAAAAATATTCTAATGAAGTTATCTGACTTAAAGTAGGAAAAGAAGTTTGTAGAAGTTACTTATGAGCAAATAAAATATGGAAAATAGGAAAGAAAAGAGGGAATAAAGTCCAAAATCCTTCTCTTAGCTTATATATCCCTTTATAATTTGCCGTCTGTCTAATTTTCTGATGGCAACTCCTGCTAGTGTCTCCTTTATTTCTGAGTCTCCAATTACATTGGCCTCTTAATTCTTAAACATCTAAGTGTATCTTACCTTACAGCTCTTAGACTTACTGTTTACTCTTTCTAAAAGACTCTCTCTTTAGATCTTTATAAAGTCTTTGCTTTACTTAACATAATTGGGCATGTTAAAACCATTTTAAAAATTAAGTTCTGTGTGTGTGTGTCTGTGTGTGTGTGTGTGACTCTCTCTTTCTCTCTTCCTTTCTCTCTCCAGATAGTCTAGTCTAAATCCATAAATTCTGGGGGGAGACAGAGCAGTGCAATCTCCACCAAATACTTGCTTTCCTAAATTTTCAGCTTAATTATCATCACATGATATAAAGGCCAATGAAATGCCATGGAAAATTTATTCTGTTGTTTGAAAAGGCTAATTTCTACAGCAACTCCAAAATTTCTATAGTTTAATAAAGTCAATTTTGAGTTATTTTTATATTTATTTATTTATTTTTAAAGATTTTCTTTATTCATGAGAGACACAGAGAGGGAGAGAGGCAGAGACACAGGCACAGGGAGAAGCAGGTTCCATGGAGGGAGCCTGACGTGGGACTCGATCCCGGGTCTCCAGGATCACGCCTTGGGGCTGAAGGGGATGCTAAACCACTGAGCCACCTGGGCTGCCCAATAAGCTAATTTTTAAAATTTCTACAAAACCCAATCAGTATGTAGTCTTCTTTATGGTTTTTCCAATCCCAAGTTCCCTCCACCTTATTGCTACACTACTCATGACTTGAAATCCTCCTAAATTAGAAATATAATGAAGGAGGGTGTCTGGGTGGCTCAGCTGGTTAAGCTCCCAACTCTTTTCAGCTCAGGTCATAATCTTTGCATCCTGGGATTGGGCCCAACACCTGGCTCTAAGCTCAGCACAGATTCTGCTTGTTCCTCTCCCTCTGCTCCTCTCCTTACTCACTCTTTCTCTCTTTCTTAAATAAATAAATAAATAAAATTTTAAAATTGAAACAAGAAAAATAAATATAATGGAGAACAATCTGTGGAGGAGATGCATACTTCTTTTGTATGCATTCACTTAGCTATAACACAGTGGCATGGTTCGGTCAATGTAAAGAGAGCTGATAAATACTCTTGTGTGCAAAAGAAAAGGAGGGAAAAAGTTTAGTGAGCAAATATAATATTTATATACATATTTAGAGAACAGGTGGCCATCTATCAAAATTTAATTATGTACACAATTTATACTACAATCTCATTTCTAAAAAATATGTCTTCTAGAAATATAGTGACACTCTATACAAACACAATAAATGGTACCCCAAAATGCCAATGACGAGGAGTAGCTTAGTTGTGTGGCTAATGAAATGACCAGGATAAACATGCCCAGCAAGCTGGCCAATAGTTCCAGTGAATGAGCTACCTAATCTAAATCCATCTGAGTCATAGCTATGATTTAGCAGGTGTCGTCCAGTAGTAATAGTCAATTCTAGTTTAAAAATTGATGAAGAAATTTCTGGAATTTTCAGCCAAGATTTCCAAACAGTGGAGCCTATATAGGTATATCCCTAGTAACTAACACACAGTTTGTAAATCCAGTCCCAACAAAATATTTGGACCAGAGAGTATTGTAGCCCTCTAGCCCAGTTCAAGAATGAAAAAGGGTTGGGATCCATTTTCCGACTCTATTATATTCAAAGTCACATTGCTCAGTGTAGTCTGTTACAATGTTTTTGGTCTACTCACAGATGTGTGTAATACTATTTGTATAATACATTTATTGCCTTGATTGTAATCAAATGAAAATAATGTATTTATTAAGGTATTTTTTGTATATCGTAAAATAAAAATAGTAGTTAAAAAGTAAACAGGATCAATAGATGTTGACTTTAAAAGGATGCCATCAGTTTATGACTGAGAAAGAGTTACTCACATACCAAAGTATATGAAATGATATTGGGAAAAAAGGGAAAATATGTATAGAAATATTTACAGCGTTTTGTAGTTTTTCCTTTTGTTGTTATCATGGAATGATGTTGATGTTTTATTATAAACACACTTATTTTTTCCCTTTCTCTATACCTTAAGTTTTGCTTATGTTCATGTGCTTCATATTTTTTAAAACAATAACTTTTATTGTTATATCATTTCTGTCTCTCATTACACCTTTCACATTCATGATGATTATTCTCAAACTAGGGACAGGAGCATAAAGCAAAATGTGGAGGGGGAGAATAGTTGTATTTTTATTTTTTGTTTGTTTATTTTAAAACCTTGGGCTGCTTTGGCCATGGGCAGAAATTTGGTAGAGAAAAAAATCTGGTAGGATACATAGAGAGAAGCAAAACTTTTTCATATCCCTCACCCAACCCCACCAACTCATAAACATATTGGAAAGAGAGCTGGTTGTGCACTGACACGTATATCTCTGCTTTTGCCTGATACTTGAACTCTAAACCTCCCAGAAATGCACAGCAGAATGCTTAGAAACATGTTGCAATCTGAGAGCAGAAGAGACCTACGATCTGTTTTCCATGGAAGCAGCAAGATCCTACAGGGATAGCTGTGTGGTACATTTAGACTGACAATGCCTGATGTAGCACTGTGTGATGGAGATATACTGCAAGTCACAGTATTTACAAGTCATGGTTGAAAAGTTTAAAGTTTAGTGACCACACTTATAAAGGTAGAAAGAACTGAGGAAAAGTAATTTTAACAATAGATTTTATTGAATCCAATATAACCAAATATGATCATTGCACCAAGCAATCAATCTAAAAGTCACTAATAAAATATTTTACCTTTTTTTCCATGTTAAGTCTTCAAAATCCTGCATGTATTTTATACTTGTAGCACAGTTAAAATCCAACTAGGCACATTACGAGTGCTCCATGGCTACGTGTGGTGAGTGACTCTTATACCAACAGCATAGTGTTAGGTCTTAGGGTATACCTGTGTCCCAGTGTGGCATAGGGAGACAACATGGCACCCATGCATCCAGTGGCATCATGAAATTGAAGGACAAGAAACAGGAGACCTATTGGGAGTGAGAACAAGAGGGTGAAGTGGATGTGTCTTGATGGAACTTTGCTACAGCATTAGCCCAAGAATTTTGCCTGAAACTAGAAACTGACTAAAACTAAAGTCTCACTAGTCCAGCAAACTTAGGGTTTGTGATAGACATTCCTTAGTTGTGGCAAAATAAAACAAGTTATGATTCCTGGCTTGAGATTTATAATATACAATCAAATACAATCAGTTAAACAAAGAAGAAAATCTAAAAGTATAACACAAACTATTAATTGAATAGGTTGGTTCAGGAAGAGAAGACATTTGGTTTTTACTTTTGTTTTATGCTGTATAATGTAAGCATCTCAGAGAAAGTTGTGGGGAATAAATCATTTTACTTTATTTTGTTGAGAAAAGTATATTTTTTAGTGTGTTTCTGGCTGATAACAACTGATATAATTCTACTTTTCTGTTGATAACTTGACCTGAAAATTTTAGGGATAGTGTTTAAGTAGATTTTTATTTAATTAACATAAATTTAAAAGCAAAACCTATACTTTTACATTCTTCTATCAGCAATTGAGTATAAGCAGAATATTAAATGCAAAGGACTCATATTTTATTCAGAATTATTTTTATTTATTTTTAAATTTTGTTTTCTTTTTAAATAACATAAAATAATAGAGTAAATGCATATATATAACTTAGATATTTTTCAGTCTTTTGAATTATTGATCTTAATAAAAATAACTGTTCAGCCACAGACTTCAAGTTACTTCTCAAGAGAATAAAATTGGAGCAATTCAAATTAGCAAATAATTAACTCTGTATGATTGACTATCATATAAATAAATAGTCCTGGTTATAGTAGTATCATGTAGAAGATATCCATCCTCAACATGCAAATAAAAAGTAGGTCACTAGTTTTTCTTTTAATAAATCAAACGCCCCAGGATGTAAAATTTATTTTGTATATCCTCACATGGATAAAAAAAAAAAAATCGGTCTGACTGTTCACTTATAGTTACTTGTTTAGTTGTTTTTATCAAAGTCAAAGTTGTATAGATAAATTGTTTTGTTCTACAGTTAGGATACAGAATATTTTTCCCTAAGCAGAAAAAATAAATGTAAAACTGTGACAGGGTTTCAAAGATTGGGAATTATTTGAGAAGTCTATGAGATATCTTGTCTATGCTATACAATATAATCACATTGGCCATATGTGGCTATTTAAATTTAAGTTACTTAAATTTAAATTTAAAAATCCAGGTCCTAAGTTGTGCCGTCCAAATTTCAAGTGCTTAGTAGCCAACTATGGGTAATGGCTCCATATTAAACGCTGCAGATTAGAAACATTTCCATCATTGACAATAATTTTATTGGACACCATTGATGGATCTCTAGTCTAACAATGCATTAAATACTGTTCATCATTTTACTGGGAAAATATTAATCCTTTAATAAAGGACTAGAAATCATGCATATTTATTTTCATGGATAATGTTCAAATATGGTATTTCATGAAATCCATAATTGCAGTGTTACTAATAACAAATGTAAGAGAACAAAACCTTTTTATATTAGTTAAGTGGTAGAAACAATGGGAGGGAATGTCTGTTTCCTCAATATTGCTCCAAGCATATAAATCTTGTTTTAGGAATATTATAAGCTTTTATTTTTTATTTATTTATTTATATATTTTTTTAAATTTTTTTATTTATTTATGATAGTCACATTGAGAGAGAGAGAGGCGGAGACATAGGCAGAGGGAGAAGCAGGCTCCATGCACCGGGAGCCCGATGTGGGATTGGATCTCGGGTCTCCAGGATCGCGCCCTGGGCCAAAGGCAGGCGCTAAACCGCTGCGCCACCCAGGGATCCCTATTATAAGCTTTTATTGTTGTTTAATATATTGGTATGTCAGTCATCTTACAAAAGTGAAGCTTTTCCATTTCTGGGGGCATTTTTCTAGAACTGTTGAGGCCTTACATGAAAAAAAAAAAAGAATGAATTTGAGAGAAAGGCTGTTGTATCTGTAAATCAATGGGATAAGATATTTTCTCATCATTTAAACAGTGAACAGATAAGTGCTAAAGAACATTTTGGATAAAGTTGATATTCACTACTAGGAGCTAGGATGAAAACTGGAAAGTGAAGGATCACCATATATATATTTTTGTTGTTGTTGTTTGTTTGTTTTGTTTTGTTTTGTTTTCCTGGGATCTCATGTAGAATGGGCCACAAAGCCTTGCAAGATTTTTTTTTTCCTGACTCAATTAAAACTTCTCTTTTTTGTAAGTCAGTCTACTTACATTCTTGGTATTCTACTTTCATTCCAAATTGTTGAAAAGATTTTTGAAATTTGTGTCTGGTGCAGCTGTACCAAGGGTACCAAGGGTATAAAAATCTGGACTTTGTTCATATTTAAGCAAGACTTCCAATGTTGAAGTTTATCAAAGTCCAAGAATGAAAATACCTTGCCCTCACTCCCATGGACATTGCTGTACCCACAAACAGAAATACTCTTTCCTCTAGTAAAACTTACAGATTTGTGTGTGCTTTATTTTACAAAGGAAATTCATTTTTAGAAAAATATCCTTTGAAATTAGATCATTTACTTTTCTTGTGACTTTCCTTGCATGCAACAATTATCTGATAAGACAAATTCTACAAGAAAATAATTAAACGTAAATTGAAACAGAATATCTGTGATGATATCTTAGAAATATAAAGCAATTTCTTTTATCCCCACACAAGCCATTTATATTATTTCTCATATTAATTTGATTTAATAGCATCTTTTCCATTTCTAACAATCATAAACATCTGAAGAAACCAATGTGCTCTGCATCATGTACTTTCTCTCTTAAAGTCATATTATTCCCTGAATCATCAGTTACTTCATAAAGTCAATCACATATTTACCTTAGAAGATGCTAACACTTAGGATCACTTTGAACAAAGTTTACTAGTACTACAGGAATGCTGCATAATTGTGGAAGTTTTTAAAGAAGGATTCATTTAAGAATAGGTAATTATGGAAACAAATATTTGTACTTTAAACAGAGATTAATTTTGTTTGTCTCACTACCGTCTTATTTTCCCTAAAAGTTTAATTATTAAATGTATCATTTTTGTTTAATTTTGACCAATGAATGGTATTTAACAAAAATTTTTTTCCATAACAATGCTATAATTTATTGTATTTGCAGATTCCCCCCTCAATTTTCTACTTAATTAAGTTCCAATCTAATGTTACTTCTAGTAAAAACAGAATAAATAATTTCAGTGGGAATAGCAATTGTCAAAAGCATTTACTCAGTTTCTTGAGTTTCCTCTAATCGTTTTTAAAAGGGTAACATCACACTGAAATGTAAAATACATAATTGGCTTTGTGCTATTTTGACTTTTCTCATGTAATTGAATTCGCCAATGCTACCACAACATAGGCATTATGATGCTCTTTTACAAATGTAGAAAACTGGTTAAAGATATTAAATAGAATTTCTCAGTTAATGACTTATGACTTAATGAATAATTAAGAATAATGAATAATATTCATATTCTTTATGCTCTTCCAGATGATAACTTGTAGGGAAGCATCTGAATTCCAAACATAGGTAGGAGCTAATTGTAAATGGTGAAACATACTGAAGTATCTAGGAACCTGTTTTTCTATCATTTCCACTACAATAATTCAAAAATAAAAACGGAGTGAATTGCATCCACATGTTCCATCCCTTTAGGGTTTAATATTAAAATAAGGCATTCTTTATTTACAAGATTAATTAAATAGCATTGTCTCTTGAAATCTTAAAATTATATATAATCATGGTTCTATAAAATGAGACTGAATGGTAATTTTGAATACTGTCAAAGAATAATTTGACCTGACAAGTGAAACAGGCCTGGAGGCTTGACTCAAGACTATCACAGTAGGGGAGAGAGATTGAACTCAACTCGCATGAAACAAAAGGTGGGGGAGTTTCAAAGCATGGGATGAGCTGGTGGAAAAGTTCAGGAAGACTCTAGTGGCAGGTTGGGGAGTGCGATTCAATATCCTGTCCTTGTTCATTGTTCCCTGGGGAAGTCAGGTTCTTACTCAACCACAGTGCTTGGGACATAGGAGAGATATCTTGAGGTTTACATTTCAAAGGGACAACTCCAGGTCCTTAGAAAGACATTCTTGGGGCAGCCCGGGTGGCTCATCTGTTTAGTGCCACCTTCAGCTCAGGGCCTGATCCTGGAGACCCGGGATCGAATCCCATGTCGGGCTCCCTGTATGGAGCCTGCTTCTCCCTCTGCCTGAGTGTCTCTCGTGAATAAATAAATAAAATCTTAAAAAAAAAAAAAGAAAAAAAGAAACACATTCTTGGATTATAAAACTGGCAAGAGGTGGAGACAATTTGCTCTGTCTCAGAGAGACAGAGCAAGAATTTACAATAGAATATTTGCTGAAGTAAATGCTCTTAGAAAAAAAGGAGGCCAGGGCCTAGAGTCTGAAAGTAGCCTGTTTAAAGTTCAAGCTGAGGGAAATGTTAAGACCACTTTGGTTAATATTAGATATCCACTGTTGCAGTTTTTCTTTTCCTCTTCAACATTTTATTTTGATATAACTTCAGGTTCCCTCTGCAAAATGTGCATACATTGGACAGAGACTTCCCAGCCATTTTTTTCCCAATTTTTCTTACTATTATTCACACGCTACTATTAACTACGTGACATATTTGAATTTCACCAGTTGTCCCACTAACATTTTTTTTGGGGGGGTCTAGTTTCCCATTTAGTTGTCACATCTCCTTAGTCTCTATCACTCTGTGACAACTTGTCAATCTCTGTGTATCTTTGATGACCTTCAGACTTTTGAAAAACAGTAATCAAGGTTTTTTTTTTTTTTTTTTTCTCTCTCAGTTTGGGATTGTCTAATGTTTTCAGATGATTAGATTGAGTTTGTGCAATTTGTCCAAGGTTGTCACTGAAATTATATTGTTCCCTTCTCCATGCATCATATCAGGGTGTACATGATGTCAATATCTCTTATTACTGGTGTTGACACTTTGTTCACTTGACTAAAGTGGTGTTTGCCAGATTTCTTCACTGTAGTTGGTTCCTCCCCCCGCCTTTTTTTTTTTTGGTTTTTTCCTTTATAACAAATTGAAATCTTCTAAGAATTTACTTTGAGACTATGCAAATATTTTGCCCACTAATTTTAGCAACCACTGGTGGTTCTTGACTATAAAGGTTACTATTTATTATTAAGTGATTTTCATTTTCCAGTATTCCTCTTCCATTTACGTATTGAAATTCTATAAGGAAGAATTTTCCTCTTCTCTCAGCACCTTCTGTTTTTCATTACTCATAGTGCTATAAAAGATGGACTTGTGGATACTTATTTTATTCTATGGATTAGAACCCAATAATATCCCTATTTATTTTGTTGGTTATACTGCTGTATCCTTCAGCAGTCGTTCCACTGTGGGAGACTTAGGCTTGAGGGGGCTGAGAGGAATACAGGAAACTTTCTACCCTGTGTTGACCCTGTATTCATTGACTGCCTTTACTGCTCTAACAAAGGTAGAAGTTTGTATCTGATGTAACGATACAGATTTAGGCTCTCCATGACTGGCAAGTGTCTCTTCCATCTTCAACACATGGCTTCTGCTTGTGGATCTGTGAGAGTTCTACTCCCCACTCATCTTTCTACTAGTAGAAAGAAGGAAAACACCAGGAAAGAGAAGGTCAAATTGTTTTCAGGACAATTTGCTCTCAAGTCTCATCAGCTGGAACTGGAAATATACCTGCATTTCTCTGCAATTATTGCTAGGAAAATTAGCCTAATCAGGAAATATAACTCCAGCATATGTAGAGTGAAAACTCTATCATAATGGAAGAAAGGAAAAGAAAACTCATATCGGAGGACAACTGATTGTCTTCCATAGGCGACATGAAGCACAATAATGAAGTCACCAAATGTACCGTCATTCCGGACGGCAATTCCTTGTGATTTGATTCAGTATCGTGAGTTAATGGATACTTGGAGAGATATGTCAATCACATATTCATTGTCTGATTACAACCGCATGAGAGATTTCAAGTTGGAACTGCCCAGCTGAACCCTTCCCAAATTCCTTACTTCTAGAAACTATGAGACATAATAAAATGTTTGCTGTTTTAAGCTACTAAATTAAATACCAAACACAATGTAACATGCCATATATTTTACATGTTTTTTTCTTGTTCTTAGCTTATCTCCATTAAAATGTAAACTCTTTTTGGATGTAGGCAATGATTTGGGACCAATCTGTTTACTACTGTGTCCCAATGCCTGGAAGTGTATCCAGCACTTGGGGACCATGGAATAAAGATTTGTTGACTGAATAACTGAAAGCAATGAGTAAGGGAGGAAATGGAGAGAGGAAAGAAAAATTGATAGCTGCATGTAGATAGACTAAATGAATAATAATGACATCATTAAAGAATACATGGTATAGATAACCACACATTCATGTGTTCCATAAGGCTTGACTATTTCTTTAAGCCCATCCAAATCTAATCATCTATTTGGCTTAAGTTTGTTTTCTTTATTGCCTAAGAGATTAAGGAAGTTCTTGACAGAATAAATTATTCTTTCTGTAAGAACTAAAATAAAACAAAATAAGAAACTACTTCATTGTATTTAATGGAAAAATGATAAAAATTGATAATAATAAATTTGCTTTCCTAGTCTCAAAATGGTGTTATAATTGTGGGTTTTATCCTTGTTATTTTCACAAAACATATGGGCATGATGTCTTAGCTTAGTGTATGCTTTACTAAAAAATGTTTTTTTCCTTTAATTTGATTAATGCTAGCAGGACAAAATGGTGATGGTGAATTTTCCCAGACCTAACACAAGTGTAGTTATTACTGGACATGGAGATTCTCCAAGGTTTTAGTATGCTTCAGGACGCTTTATTCATGAAAAGGGAAGACTTCATAATGGTCATACAGTGCATCTGTATTTTTATTATTTGTCTGAAGCCTGCCAAAGGTTTTTGCTTTCCAAAAATGCATGATCTCCTTTTAAATGGTTGTCAACAATTTTACCTTTCTAACAATAGGAAATGCCTACTAGTTTCTTCCTCATAAATGCTACAAACTGCCCAGAACAATTATAGTATAACTGCCAAAAGAAAGAGCTGTTAAAAAAATGTCAAACATGGATTTTTTAATTTTATCCTATCATATCCTAACTTTTCTCCACAGTACCTCGTTGAATTAAAAATGTTGAAAATAATTTGGAGATTATTATTTTACACTTAAAAATTAAGTCCGTAGACTTTTTTTTTTCTAACTTTAACACAGAAATAAATAATTGAGTTTATTAGTATTAGTATCTATTTTTTTTGCAGGCTACCAATATCATGTATATATAATGTAAATTCAAACACAATCCAATCTGAAGTCCATCTAATTTTCCACAATTTTAAAGATTTGTAATTTTATGGACTCAATATTTGATTTGTTTATTTAATGCATTTTGTCTATTTCTCTGTACCACAGGTGACATCCCTGCCAAAACTGAATACATTATAGTTTCTATATAAATGTGATCTATTTCTCAGATGATCATGGGTGACCCTGTAGGTAATATAGACCAGTAAGTAACTACCTTACTTGGGATTTAAAGACACTCATGAAACTCCTTCAGTGTTAAATCATTGTTGTTACTTAAACCTGGAATTCTTTATTACCCGTCTATATCTGGGATGCTTCTACAGGTCTGTAGTTGATTTGTTCAGTTAGCTTCTACTTTTTGTGCATGTTTAAAAAAAAAACCTGTCAAATAAAGGAGACAAATTTTTATTCAAGCAGACATTATTGAGTTTGTTATATTAAGGTCTTCTGTGAAGGAAAAGATTTTGTGTGAAAACATTTACTGTAAAAATAATCCAAAAACTCTTAGTTGCTAAATAGTTACATTTTTATTTTACTTATCTCATTCTAGTATAAAAATATAGACTTTCTTTAAAATATTCTCATACCCCTTCCTACATGTAGTACAAAGGGTCAGCTCTGCAATTTAGGAACCAGGATTAGGTTTTAAACACAAAGAAAAGCTTCTCACAGAAAGGATATTTCTTTCTTTCTTTTTTTCTTTCTTTCTTTCTTTCTTTCTTTCTTTCTTTCTTTCTTTCTTTCTTCTTTCTTTCTTTCTTCTTTCTTTTTTCTTTCTTTCTTTCTTTCTTTCTTTCTTTCTTTCTTTCTTTCTTTAAAACCTATTTCACAAATGTTAAAATTGACTATATTTTTCCATATAAGAGATCTTGAATGAATTCAGTATTTATGATCTTAATTTTGAAATAGCTAATGTGTTTTTATTTTAAAATTATTATTATTTTATTCAAAATATATAGAATAAGAAGTTTGTCCTCTGGATTTTGAGAAGCATTTGCAAGTAAGATGCTATGAAATTAAATACTTTACTAGTTTAGGTACTATGGGGTATGCAAATGAGTGCTAGAGCTGAATTCATGACTTTATTATTATTCATTTTCTCCCCAAAAATCTGTACTTTACCTTGAGAATATTTACAATAAGATGATGCTATACTAATTACCTTTTCATATCTTACCAACATAAATAAAATATAAAATCCATCTCCTTAAAGCTATTTACTAAATATTTCTGTGTATGTATTAGTTTCCCATTGCTGCTGTTACAAATTACTACATTTGGTGGCTTAAAATACAAATTCATTATCTCATAGTTCTGAAGGTCAGAGGTCTGAAATGAGTTTCACTGAGTTAAAACCAGAGTGTTGGCCGGTGGCATTCCTTTCTGGAACCCATTTTTTTTTGCCTTTTTTTGCTGGCATTCCTTAGTTTTTAACCAACTTCCATTTTTCAAAAACAGTAATGGCAGGGGGAGTCTTTCTGGAAAGACTGGTGGAATCTTCCTCACATCACAATCCATCACTCTGACACCAGCTCTTCTGTCTCTCTTTCATATGTAAAAAGCCTTGTGATTACACTGGATGCCCACAGATACTCCAGGATAATTTCCCTATTTTAAAGTCAGCTGATTAACAACCTAATTTCATCTGCTATTTTAGTTTCTTTTACTACATAATGTAACCATTTCACAGGGTCCAGAGATCAGGATGTTGGGCACATTTGGGAGTCCATTATTTTGACTGACACAATATATTTTAATCAAAGTAATAGTTTGAAGATTACATTTATAAAGAATTGGTTGCTGTTAAATTATTTTACAAATGCTCTAATTTAAAGAATTAGAATGCAATTAAATTCATATTTTTATAACCCCCTTCATGGCTTCAGATTCCTTTCTCAGAACATTTTATTTACTGGCATATGTAAAATGTAGTACCTACTCCATTACATCATATTACAAGAGAGAACTTAGGTGGGATTTAGCTTATGTATAAATTCATTTTACTTGCCAAAACAGAGAATAACTAAAATGTTCACTTTACAGCATATATAATTGACTTTAAATAATTTGAAAACAGTATAAGAATTGAACAAAATTGCTAGAATTAATTTTACATGTTTGCATGCACATTTTTATTTCTGGTGAATATTCAGGACAGTTTGAGGTTGCATTACTGCCTACTTTTCTTTCTATAGTTTTTTCCCACAAGTCAGCAATCAATCTATTCTTTCAAATTAATGTTACTTCTAACAAGAGACCAAATCAAACAATGGCTAAGTTCCAGGAATCTGATTTCCTGTTTTTATATACCGTATTGAAATTTATGTACAGCTATTACATGCTGATGGCAGTAAATCTGCTTATTCAGAAAAAAAAAATAATGGATGTTGTGTAAATACAAACAGTTATGGAAAGTGTTATGAGAATACAATTTCTGCTGTGATCTTCAAGGTGAAATATTAATGGACATGTTTTTCTAATAATGTTGCTCATTGAAAAAGTAATTAGAATAAAATTCTAACACTTTATCAAGTGTTTATAGTTGTTTGAGAGTTATGTTAATCTGAGTTCCCAGTGTGCTAATTTCATACTGCTTTTTATACAATAAGGAAGATTAAAGGAAAGTATTGTTCCTTTATTATAGTTCACATAGATCAAAAGAATCATCTGATTACTTGCTTCAGAGACACCTTGTTGCCTGAATGTCCTGACTTATGAATATTTTCATGACATTATTTAATCCAGCTTTTTAGCCTTATTGTTTTAATGACAAAATAGATAAGTCAGGACAGATGTTATTTTTTAAATTATGAAGAAGTTCAAGTGATTGCAATGTTTGAACTTTAAAAATTTATTTTCTAAAAATGATTTGTTGGGGCACCTGGGTGGTTCAGCTAGTGACGGATCTGACTCCTGATCTCAGGGTTGTGAGACAGAGCCCTGTGTCTGGCTTTGCACTAAGTGTGGGTCCTGATTGAGCCCTCTCTCTGCGCGCCCCCCCTCCCCCCAGCTCTCTCTTTGCTCTCTCTCAAGAAAGTAATTAACATAAATTAAAAAAAAAACTTAAAATGATTTCAATTCCTTTTTATAGTGGACTTTATAGATAAGAACTTTGCCAAAACAATCAATTAAATGCACAAAAATAAACTCAGAAAGTTAGAAAGAATTTCTTTATTATTTTAGTATTATTATATTCTTAGTATTATATAATAATAATAATGATGATAATAATAAAGGAGAAATGGCAAACATTTTAAGTTCAAAAGACACAGGTAAACCCAAGAATCTATGAATCAGTCCTGAAAAAAAAATCAAACTTCCCTGTATATTCACCCGAAGTGAAAATGTGCATGTAAACATGTAAAATTAATTTTTATTTGCACAAAAATGTAAGTGTATAGGTAGGCAGTGCATCACACTTTAACTGGTTAAATTAAACAAACAACAAACATGATTTGGATGTTTTTACATGACTAATATTGGACCAAACTTCTTGCCATTTTGGCCCTCTTACAATTCATATGACATGCAATATGGATGACATACAGGAATGGAAATATTTAAAATACAGAAATCAGATAATTTCTGCACCGGTGTTTTGAATTTTCCATTGAACTTAGCATAAATTTAAGTCTTAGGATATTGTTACTTGTAAAAGTGTGGGCTCCTACCCCCACCTCCCCAGTACTTCCTTTACTGCCATCATGACAATCATTTTTACTCTGGAAAAGGTTTCTTTTTTTTTTTTTTAATGATTTTATTTATTTACACATGAGAGACACAGAAAGAGAGGCAGAGACACAGGCAGAGGGAGGAGAAGCAGGCTCCATGCAAGGAATCTGATGAGGGACTTAATCCTGGAAATCCGGGAGCCAAAGGCAGGATCTCAACCACTGAGCCACCCAGGTGTCCCTGGAAAAAATTTCTTCTAACTCAAGATTTTTATTCTGTTTCTTTCCTTCTCTAATTCTTTTGTTGATTGGCTTCTCTCATTTTACATATCTGAACTCATATATCTATGTCCTGGAAAGGCCTTCCTTAATCATCCTTTCTGAAGTAGTTATTTTGCCCCAGAACTTTGTATCAGATAAACCTGCTTATTTCCTAGCACCATCCACTCTGAATTTATTTTTTTCTACTTGTTCACTTGTTTAACATATATTTCGCCCCCTGGAATATGAGTGTTAGGATAAAACAGAACATACCTGTGTTTACACCTGTGTCTCTAATGACCATATGATGTCAGGATAATGGTATGGAATCCTATAAATAACTTTTGAAAATATAATAGAAATTATAGCTTATAATCATGAAATCTAAAAACAGCCCGTAAAGCATTATGTGCAGCCATGGATACAGTTGGTACCTGAACAACACGGGTTTGAAAAACGTGAGTCCATGTATATATCGACTTTTTTCTATAAGTATAGTACTTCTGTATAATTTTTATTTTTTTCTTTATAACTTATTTTTATTTTTATATATTTTTTAATTTTTATTTATTTATGATAGTCACACAGAGAGAGATAGGGAGGCAGAGACACAGGCAGAGGGAGAAGCAGGCTCCATGCACCGGGAGCCTGATGTGGGATTCGATCCCGGGTCTCCAGGATCACGCCCTGGGCCAAAGGCAGGCGCCAAACCGCTGCGCCACCCAGGGATCCCTCTTTATAATTTTTAAATAAGCTTTTCCTTTCTCTAGCTTTATTGTAAGAACAGAGTATATAATATAGGTAACATATATGTTTTAATCAGTTGTTTATGCTATTAGTAAGGCTTTCAGTCAACAGCTATTAGTAGTTAAGTTTTGGGAAAGTCGGAAGTTATACATATAATTTTAAGTATGTGGGGGTTGACACCTCTAACACATTGTCTAAGGAACAACTGCATTCATTCATGCAAATGAATACATTAAATGAATGTACCATTCATTTAATGGTAGGCACTATGGATTATGGAAAGGAAAAGCACACACATACAAATAATAAAAAATACTATTATCTTCTATATGAAATTAACTTATATGACAAGTATAAATGATAGTTGCATATAGATAAATGTATTTATGTTGCTCATGTTTGTGTCTAGGAAACACGTAGGGCTATGTGTTCTTTGAAATAAATAAAAAGAATGACATGCTCAATCGTTTTTTTTTTTTTTAAGATTTTATTTATTCATTCGAGAGAAGAGATAGAGCACAAACATGGGAACAGGTAGAGGAAGAGAGAGCTGGAAGCCCAATGCGGGGATCCACCCAAGGACCCCGGGATCATAATCAGAGCCAAAGGCAGACACGTCTGACCTATCCAGGTGCCCAGACATGCTCAATCTTGTTGAAATTACAATGCTTTAAGTTTTCTGTTTTATTTGCATTTAAATTAGCAGTATTCTCTTCCCTCCCTTGTCAATATTCTTAGTGTATTACCTAAAATATGAAGAATTTACATTTAATTTTTTGTTAAATATAATTTGGGTTGAAAAACTCCATTCAAAGAAATCTATTTCAAAGCAATTTTTAAAATGATCTAACTACTACTATAAGCATACTCAGTTACATATCTATAGAGAACCCTTTCATGTAAAATAAATATGAGATCTTCCCTAATAAAAGTAATAAAATGGAACTAAATACATATCCATCAACAATTTTTCTGAATGTAAATAGACTAAACACTTCAATCAAAAGAGAGTATCAGAATGGTTTAAAAAACAAGACCTATCTCTATGCTGCTTACAAGAGACTCATTTTGGACTGAAAGACATCTACAGATTGAAAGTGAGGCGGTGGAGAAACATTTAACATGCAAATGAATATCAAAAGAAAGAAGTAACAATACTTATCCATTCATCAGACAAGATAGAGTTTTTGTTCTTGTATTGTTTCTATCCAGCTTTGTGATCAGGATAGTACTGGCCTCCTGGAATGATAGTCTTTCCATGTCATTGATTATTTTTTAAAAAATGTTTGGTAGAATTCACTAATGGAACCACGTGGTCGTGAATTTTTTTGTGCTGGGAGATTTTTAATTCCTAATTCAACTTGCATTCTTGTTGTTGACCTAAGATTTCTTACTTCTTGGACTCAAGATTTATGATTTAATATTGGTAACTTTTGTGTTTTTAGGCATTATCTGGTTTTCTTTCTAAGTTATCTAATTTGTTAGTTTATAATTATTATTATATTTGTTAGTTTATTATTATTATAATTATTATTTCTGTGGTTACCTGTTCTTTGTCTTCTCTCCCATTTCTCATTTTGTTTTTTGAGACCTCTCTTTTTCTTTTTAGTTAACGTGACTAAAGCATTGCCAATTTTATTTATTTATTTTTTTGGGGAAAACTGGTCATTATTTTCAATGTTGTTTATTCTGGTCTCTAGTTTATCTATTTCTGATTTTCCTTAGTTATTTCTTCATCTACTAAACTTCAGTTAAATTTCTTTTTCTAGTTCCTTGTGATATAATGTTAACTTCTTTATTTGAACTTTTTTTTCTTAAAACAAGCATTTATAGCATGCATTTAACTCTAACTCTAATATTTGCTTTTGCTACCTCCCATAGGTTTCGGAATATTGTGCTTTATTTTTTTTCTTTTTTTCTGTTTTGAGACATATTTTCATTTGCTATTTGATTTTTTTTTTTTTTTTTTAAGAGAGAAAGACCACATGCATGTGAGAGCGTGGATAGGGGAGGTGGATGGTGAGAAGGAGAGAATCTTGAGCAGGCTTTATGCCTAGCACAGAGCCTAACACCGGGCTTGATCTCATGACCTCGAGATTTTGACCTTAGCTGAAATGAAGAATCAGATTTTTTACCAACTGAACCACCCAGATGACCTAAGCCATTTGATTTCTTTTTTGGCCCATTGCTTGTGCAGTAGTGTGTTCTTTAATATTCACATATTAAATATTTAATATTTACATTGTAGATTTCAGCTTTGTTTTATTGTTGATCTTTTGTCTTGTTCCATTGTGGTTAGAAAATATACTTGATATGATTTTGGTCTTTTTAAGTTTGTAATATTTATTATGTTTCTTTTTTATATGATTTAACCATAAAGTCTTCTTTGTGTATTTAAAGAAAATATGTATTCTATTTTTCTTGGATGGAATGTTTCATATACATATATATGTGTGTGTATATATATATATATATATATATACACACACACAAAGATATATATACATTATATATAATATATAATATTAATTATATATAATATATTATATTACATATAATTATAATTATTATTATGTTATAATATAATATATAATATATAATATATAATGTGTATATATATACATTATATATACAATGTATATAAAAATATATATATATATCTTTTAGAACCATGCATTCTGAAGTATGCCTCAAGTAAAAAATGTTCTTGTTGGAAAAAGTAACTTTAACTGAGAGTACTTATTTACAATAAAGCATGTCAGAAGGAAAGTGGTGGGGGGATGAGTGAAACAGGTGCAGGGGGTTAAGAGTACACTTATCACAATAAGCCCTGGGTAATATTGTATAGAATTGTTGAATCGCTGTATTGTACTTCTGAAACTAATATAATACTGTACATTAGCTATACTGGAATTAAAATTAAAAACATTAAAAATAATAAAGATAATAAGATACTATATGGAACCACAGTAAAAATGTGAAATTTATTTTAATTATATGCAAAATACCTACTAGGAAATAAAAGGATTATTTTACTTTTAAGATGTCAAAACAAATCAAAGTAATATTAACAAACTGAGTCTTTGGGAACACCATACATTGTAATAGATCATAATTAGTACTATTATTTCTTTGGCATAACATTTTTTTTAAAGATATCTTTGTTTGAAAAAGAGACCGAGTTTACTTTAGTCAGTGGGGTCATGGGCAGAGGGAGAGAGAATCCCAAAACAGACTCCACCCTGAGTGCAGAGCTGGATGCGAGGCATGATCCCAGGAACTTGAGAACATGACCTGAGTCAAAATCAAGAGTCAGCCACTTAGCTGACTGAGACACCCAGGCACCCCATAGTATAACATTTAGAAAAGTAAAGTAGATTAACCTCCATATTGGATAATCCAATTAAAAAACGGGCAGAAGCCATGAGTAGATGTTATTCCAAAAGAGACATACAGACGGCTAACAGACATGAAAAGATGCTCAACATCACTCATTGTCAGGGAAATACAAAACAAAATCACAATGAGATATGACCTCACATCAGTCAGAATGACTAAAATTACCATAAATAACAATAGGTGTTGGAAAGGATGAAGAGAAAGGGAAACTCTCTTACACTGTTGGTAAAAATGCAAACTGGTGCAGCCACTTGGTAAAACAATATGGAGGTTCCTCAAAAAGTTTTGAAGAGATATGTACACCCCAATGTTTATAGTAGTATTATCAGCAATAGCCAAATTATGGAAAGAGTCCAAATGTCCATCAACTGATGAATGGATAAAGAAGATGTGGGTGTAGTATATATAATGGAATATTACTCAGCCATAAAAATATTAAATCTTTCCATTTGCAATGATATGGATAGAGCTAGAAAGTATTATGCTAAGAAAATAAGTCATAGAATAAAAAATACCATATGATTTCACTTCTATATGGAATTTAAGAAACAAAGCAAATGAACATATGGAAAAGAGAGAGAGAGGGAGGGAGGGAGGGAGGGAGGGAGAGGCAAACCAGGAAACAGACTCTTAACCATAAAGAACAACCTGAGGGTTACTGGAGGGCAGGTGTGCAGGAGGATGGGTTACATGGGTGATGAGCTAAGAAGGCACTAGTAGTGATTAGCCCAGGGTGTTGTGTGTAAGTGATGAATCACTAAATTCTACACATGAAACTAACATCATACTGTATGTTAACCAACTGAAATTTAAATAAAAACTTCTTTTAAAAAGGAAGGCTATAGGGATCCCTGGGTGGCACAGCGGTTTAGCGCCTGCCTTTGGCCCAGGGCGCAATCCTGGAGACCCAGGATCGAGTCCCACGTCGGGCTCCCGCTGCATGGAGCCTGCTTCTCCCTCTGCCTGTGTCTCTGCCTCTCTCTCTCTCTGTGTGACTATCATAAATAAATACAAATTAAAAAAAAAAAAAAGGAAGGCTATAGGAAAAGAAAATGAAAGTGCGTGACTTTTCATTCAGAAGACACAATGAGAGAAAACAAAATACTTAAAACACAGACTAAGCTAGAATTAGGGAAAAAATTAGGGAGTGCACTAAAGGGTAAATGGTAAACATGCATCATCATTTTATAAAAAAGAAATACTT
This sequence comes from Canis aureus, assembly GCF_053574225.1. Taxonomy (NCBI): domain Eukaryota; kingdom Metazoa; phylum Chordata; class Mammalia; order Carnivora; family Canidae; genus Canis; species Canis aureus. The sequence continues at coordinate 15,891,669 of NC_135648.1, forward strand.
TGGCATAAGACTTATGCAGAAAGAATGTATTTATGTTTACAGGCATTTTGCATTTTTAGTATTACTCCCCAATATATTTCTGCTCCAGGAAGCAACATTCCAATATGTAGTTGTTCATACGCATGAGTACAGGTTAAAGGAAACTCTGATGTGAATGAAACAGTAGATAAATACACTAAAATTTATGGGACTCTCTATAATGCAGAAGAAAAGGCAAAGGCCCTGTGGTTTGGATACTAGCTCTGCAATTTCAAATCAAATTAATCTATCAAAGATGTGCAGGATGTCAGTACAGTTGGGACATGCAGCTTGGCAAAGTCTGGATGTAAAAAAAAAAAAAATTTAAATGAGAATATCTCTGAAATTTAAGGTCTCCACATTTAATTTTGTCAGTACATTCCAAACTTAGGAAATATCCGAAATATCCAAAGGAACTTACATTTAAGGAATCATTAGAATAATGAATTGTGTAATTGTGTAAGATACCTATAAAGTGAGGTGGTCAGCAACTTGATCCACAAACATATTTAGAGCAAACAGATGATAGATGATGATGGTAGATAGATAGCCGTATAGTCTATAGATATAATTAAAAGATAATTTCATTGATGCTCTGAAAATGCATTTGAATAACTGTCATATGAGAAAACAGTTTAATAACTACCATATCCAGATTAGTTCCTTCAGTGTCTTTTTTTTTTTTCTTATCTCAATCATAGAAAAACATTCTCAAACACCTAGAATAAGCTTGGGTTTCCCTTTCCTAGCGTGCTATGGGCTTCTGTTATCATCTTTATTCCTTGGATAGGAATTCATTGAATTGACTAAAATGGTTTTGCCCATATTCAATATGAAAGGGAGAATTCTTGCCAACCATGGGAATTTCCACATTCTTCAGTCTCTTTAAAGTCTTTTACATAGATTAGTTCTACATATGGCTCAACTTTTGTGGAAGTAATTTGCTATAATTTGCCTTATACTGTTACCTAATGCTTTTCCCTGCTTATTTTGAAAATATTCTATGAGCATAAAAGGTATGGCTTGTGAAAAAGTTTTAATACTTTAAGTCTAACCTGTAAAAGAGGCATATGCTAAATATTTCAGAAGGGTGAATTTTCTCAACAAAACAATAGTTTCACTAAATCTAGTGTGAAGCAATTAAATATTGGAAAGACCCACATCTTAAATATGCTGCCATGCCCAGGAAAAAGACTAGTATATCCAGACTTTGTTAAGGAATGCTGATTAATACTCAAAATCATATGGACTATGGATCCTACAAAGCAATCCATACTGAATGCTGTACTTCATATTTCTAATATCCTTTCCAGTTAGAAAATACATTCTTACATATTATTTTATTTAAATCACAAAAATATTATGGCATATATAAGCTAATAAAAATAAAACTACTACTACTACTAATAACATATTATTCTTGCTGTAATCCTCAAGTTATCTTAATTTGCTATTAAAAATACCAAAATATATTAATTGACTATCCTATATTATTAGATTAATAAGAAAGATAGGAACATAATTTTGTTATTCTAAAATTTGTATTTTGACCATATAATGTGCCTTTATTTTAACTACATATGAGAAAAAAACCCTCTAGATATATTATTTAAGTAATGTAAATAGTATAGTAATAATGTTAGTTGGGGTCTGTTATTAGAAATATGCACATAAAACAATCTCACGGGGCAGCTCGGGTGGCTCAGCGGTTTAGTGCTGCCTTCAGCCCAGGGTGTGATCCTGGAGACCCAGGATCGAGTCCCAAGTTGGGCTCCTTTCATGGAGCCTGCTTCTCCCTCCGCCTCTCTCTCTCTCTCTCATGAATAAATAAATAAAATCTTTAAAAAAAATTAGTGTCCTTGCCTCAAGAATTAAAAAAATAAATAAAACAATCCCACCTTTATTTTTTATCCTATCGATATTTGTATTTTATCAATCAGTTGGTTATTCAACAAAAAACTACCACAAATTAAGATCAGATTAAAGAATATATGCACTGAAATAAAATGAGGAAAACATCCTGTGACTTTACCAGCCATTTAATTTTCAAAAATAGTACAGCATTTTTTTCATCCTTGAAAGAAACATTAAATAAAAAGAAATTATATAAAGTGTTCTGTTCTGAATATAGGTGTGGATGTACGTGTGTGTTTATGGGTTTCATTTAGAGAGTTTTTCTCTAAGTCTATAATAAATAAACAAGACATAAATTAGTAAATTAAAATTTAAACATCTACTGAAAGAGAGTTTTATCTCTGAGAAAACATGCTCCTGTTGAAATATAGATTGTATATATACCTATAAGGAAATCATCTCTGTGAATTTACTTCAGTGTTTCAGTGGAATGTTTAATTTGACTTTAATAAAAATCTGAGTTAGATTAAACTTTGAGGAATATTTAATATATTTGACTATGCTTCTCTACAATAGAAACAACATACAATAGAGTCATTATTAAATTAATTCTGAAAATATCATTAATAAGCATTTAACTGAAGCTCTTAAAGATGAGAAAACTGATGAAGAGTATTATTTCAGGATCAGTAGAAAAGTCTAAAATATGACATTTATAACCTGCAAGCATAAATTATTATTTTTTAAAGATTTTATTTATTTATTCATGACAGATACAGAGAGAGAGAGAGAAAGAAAGAGAGGCAGAGACACAGGCAGAGGGAGAAGCAGGATCCATGCAGGGAGCCCAATGTGGGACTTGATTCTCTGTCCCCAGGATTACACCCTGGGCCCAAGGCGGCGCCAAACTGTGGAGCCACTGGAGCTGCCCACATAAATTATTCTTATTTCAAAATGCATAATCTCTTATATTTCAAAATAAGGAAGATCTCATAATTGTTTTTTACCAGAATGTGCTATACTAATCCCAGGTGTCTTTGTTCTATCTAAATTCTGTTAATTTTTTATTTACGAATACTGTAATGATGCTCTGGAATAGGAGTTTACAATGATACAGTACTGCATTTTAAAAGGTGATTTTCTGTTTCTTATTGCTTGAAAAGAAAGCATTTAATCAAATTTTTAGTGGTGAAATATTTCTCTTTATGTCAAAATAATGATTTAAAAATATTAACTTTGGGGATTAAATATTCACTCAGTTTTATTTTCTGTTGTGATATATTTTTAACCTGATAATTATGCAAAACCAGGTCAGATGGAAAATAATAATACCACAATATTTTTGTGTATTGATATTAAAATATATTCCCTTTTTTAAAATTTTATTTATTTATTTATGAGAGACACAGAGAGAAGAGCGCAGAGACTTAGGCAGAGGGAGAAGCAGGCTCCATGCAGGGAGCCTGATGTGCGACTCGATCCTCGAAGTCCAGGATCATGTCCAGGGCTGAAAGGAAGTCGTTCAACCGCTCAGCCACCCAGGTGTCCTTTTTTTTTTTTTTTTTTTAAATGTTTATTTATTTATGATAGTCACAGAGAGAGAAAGAGAGAGAGGCAGAGACACAGGCAGAGGGAGAAGCAGGCTCCATGCACCGGGAGCCCGATGTGGGATTCGATCCCCGGTCTCCAGGATCGCGCCCTGGGCCAAAGGCAGGGACCAAACCCCTGCGCCACCCAGGGATCCCATACCCAGGTGTCCTTAAATATATATTTCATCCACATCATGGAAAATGTAAAACAATTGTAATAAAGACTCATGGGCATATATTTAAAGAAATTTTGTACGTTTATAAGATAGATATGAAACCATTAAATATTATGTTTACTCAATTACTATCAATGATTGTCTCTGAGTAATGAGATTATGTTCAGTATTACTTAATACTATTTTTTATATACTGTTATATATTATTCTTCTCTTTGTACACTATTCTTTAATGCTTCAAAACCTACTTTTCCTTTATTAAGTCACGTAAAATTAATAACCAAAGAGTAGTTGCTTGACATTATTCATGACCTTTAACCAGCATATTGGCAGTATTTATTCCTCACAGCAACTTTGTGGAGAATTTAGGATGTGACATACAATTTAGTACATTCCAAAAGACACTGAAATCTAAACTTCTCTTCTAAAGGCAAAACATTAAACTTCTCTTCTAAAGGCAAAACATTTCCTATTTTCCCTGTTAAAAATATACTTCTTCAATGTGGAGGGAAAGCAGTGTTTTGTCTCTATAACATCTCTGAAGGTAAACATAACTTCTTTTAAAGGACATAAAATGATTTGTGAGGTTTGTTTGTTTGTTTGTTTTTTTTTTTTTTGGAAAATTTTAGGCATCAATTGACCCCAAATTGAAATGTATTATATTTTCTTAGGTCTACATTTTTTTTTCCACTTATCACTTATATCTCAGTAATCAGCAGGAGACAAGATAACTTTCCTTTCCTTCTGGAGCTTTATTTAATGGGGGAAAAGGGGTCGGAAGGAGCAGGGGAATTAAGCAGACAATAAACAGATACAGAAAGCAATGTGACAGTGGACATTGACAAATCCCTGGGAGGAAAATTCATCTGGGTTCTATAAGAACAAAAGGGTTCTTACAGAAAGACCATTGGGAAAGGCCTCTCAGGTATAACTTGAGCAGAGGCCTAGATTGTGATGAGGTTGCAAGTGCAGTAACATCCACTGGAGGAGTGCTCCTGACCAAGGCACAGGCATGTGGGTCATGTTACAGCTACACAAAGGAAGCTGTTGTTGCTGAGACAAAGGGTGACAGCAGTAGGATTTGAGGTCAGACAGGTGAGCAGGGTATGACTGGTAATTTCAGTTATATTCCTAATGAGAAGAGAAGCGCTTAAAAGATTTTCAGAAGGGGATGAAATAATCAAAGTTGGAGAACAAATTGGTGAGTGTGGGGACCAGGATCCAAGGGAAATCAGTAGGGAAGCTTTTACTAAGTCCAGGTAGAGCCTGATGTAGACCAGGTTTCAAAGAAGTATGACAGTAGATATGGAGAGAAATAGTGAGAATTGAGACATATAATTATGGTTTTATGCTGATGGGTTAAATGTTGAGTATGTGAGAAAGACACAAGTCAACAAGGTTTCCAAGTTCGAGGCCTGGCCGACTAGATGAATGATACCACCAGCTTCAGAGATATGAGGTACTAGGAAAGAAATAGACTGGTGGAGTAAATCAATGCTAAATGAATAAGATATCTAGTAGATATGAAAATAGTCAACCCAAACATCCATTTGAATATACACTTCCAGATTTAAGGATAGAAGCCTGAGTTGGATAAATTAACTGACAGTCATGTGGGTGAACTTGGAAAAAGTGGAAAACTGGAGGTTGGTTTTACAAACATTTTCATTTGAGAACTTCTAAATACTTAAAGTGATATAATTCAGAAGTATTTCTTATAATTTATCAGTTTGCATATGAAGACTTAATTACAAATTTTTATGGCAGATTTGGCATTCAGTTAACCCGTGCATTTTTTTATGCTGAATTTTAACAGCATATAGTCTCTCATAATCCAACAATCATCACCCTTTCCACTGCTACTATCAAAGTTCAAAGAGATAATAGCTCTCACTGGTCTGACTTCTCTGTCCTCCTTGCTGTTCTCTGAATATATTGAGCACATTTCTTTCCCAGACCTTTGCTCTGGCTGGCATCTCTACTTGGAATGCCTTCTCTTGCCTTCCAGGAGTCTCTGTTAAAATGTTGCCTCTTCTGAAAAGCCTCCTTTGACTATTCTACACAAAATAACATCCTCTCACTCTTTCTTCCTTGCCCTGCTTTATTTTTCTATATTTTCACCAATGGTATGTTGTATATTTGTTCAGCCTTTTTTTTTTTTTTGTCTTGCTAGAATGTTAGCTCTATGCTTACATATTTTGTATCTATTGTATCATCAGAGCTTAAAGAGTGCTTAACACATACTAGGTATCCTGATCTATGAATATTGTTGAACATGCACCAGTTAATCATAATGAGGTCAGTAATGAGCTCAACTATCCTTTGCAAGCATAGTTAAATTACAGCATGTTCATACCACACATTAAATAAAACATTCTTATTAAAATAACATTTATTATCTCCAAGTTGTGAGATAATAGACTTTGGAATTATTAAAATTGATCTTTCAATATCATAGGAATAGACTGAGCAAACAGAAAAACAGAAATTCTGCTTTATAATGGAAAGAAATAGAGAAAGTTTAGATTCACATACAAAGATGATTGGTGTATAAATATTTGCTAACCTTCTTTCTTATTTATCTAAACAACTTTGACTTTCATTTAGGGTTTTGCATTCTCAAATGCACTTTAATATTCAAAGTTTCTTGCTCCTGAAGCTTAAAACTCCTCTTCTAAGTTTAATTTTAATCAAGCTATCTTGAAAATAGTTAATTGTATGTGTACCAACCTCTATTATAAGTCATATTGTGTATATTCTGAGAAAAAATGTTATCAAGAAAACAAAACACCATAACATAGTGTATCCACTTCATGATATATTATTATCACTAAATTATCTTTCCTTTTCCTTACTCTAGGAAGTTAGATATTCGTATTGTCAACAAATTTCTCATTAAACTCCTTTTCATAGATAGTAAGATATGTTATATAATTATTCTTCTCAATCGTTATCACCATGAAGTATATTAGGGACAGCAGGTTTATACTGATATTAAATTAAAACCTAACTTCCTAATATTAGTTTCAGAAAAGAGAGTTACAAAACTGCCATGAAATGGCAAAAAGCGTGACATGTCAATTACAATTCCCTTGTTAAACTTTCTGATGAGTCTGTTGTTTTACTTGCATCAAAGTCACAATTGGCTTTCCTCACAATTGAATATGTGAAAAATATAACTGCTATGAGAATATACTTTAGTTGTATGGAGAGCTGTCTATTACTAAGCCATATTACATAATTTATTGAAGTTATTATTGTGTCTGTTTACTATGGATTGAGCTTAATTAATTCATCATTCATATAAATGTTTTGATCTTTCCTATTTTGCAAAAATGTTGATCCCTTTTTCATTGGAGTAAGAATCTAACACAGTGATTTCAGTTTTGAACAATGACAAATGCATCTCAAATTTTTTACATTTTCTCTACATTGACTATGGTACATAAGTAGAATGAAGAAAAAAATGATGATTACTTTACCAGGGCACACCAACTCTTGCACAGTCTATTTCAGAAGGAATTTAAATGTATGGATTAATCCTAAGACTTGTATTTATTGAAGCTGTGAAGAGGTTCAAATTTGAAGCACCTGAAGAAAAATGTATTTGCTTGTATCTTTGTTTCTTTTAAAGGGGGCAATCCCTTTTGGAAATAAAGATAAAAAGCAGTCAGGACTGTGCAGACTCTATTTCCTTGTTTGGCTATTTCATTTAAAGTAACAAATCCTTAAAATGCTAGTATGATACTTGATAAGCAGCTTGAAACATTTCATTGTTTCCACCAAACTACATTTTAAACTGCTGTTTAATTTCTTGTCTATTTGGAACCATTTTACATAATTTTTCTTCCTTAGAGTGGAATGGCTATATTTCCCTGAATGTCCTGTATTACATAACATATATTTTAGAACCAACTAAAAGTTGTACGTGGCTTATGTGCACTTGTTGGTATTGGAAATTTCTACCATCATCTTTGAATATAGGTTTGTAACTCATAAAGTTCTTTCCCAAAGGTCACATATAAGATATTATACAATACATGAAAATGCTCCTCCTTAACATTTTCATTACAATGTGCTTAAGATTCAGAAATCATTTTTTCTTAATTTTTCCTTAAATTCCTCAGTGAGCTGAATGAAAATATTTGTAACCTTGGAATTATAAATTTATTCAATCTAGGACTATCTATAGACCTGCTAAGTCAATTAGTGAATTATTAAGATGTATGAAACAACAGGATCAACCTAAAAAATAAATCTAACCACTTATATGTGTAGCACATTAGATGTTTTGTCTCCTATTTCTTGTAATAAAAGCAAAATTATCTAGTTGTAATCTCCTCAGCCACTCATTGCTCCCAGAAAAACACATTCTTAATAAGAATGTCTCTCTTTCTTACTCTTACAATGTGTTTTGAGCCTCCTGGCTTATGCCAGGTCTTATGCAGATTGACAATAAATTTTTTGCAGTAGTAAAGTTTATTATAATTAAATAAGGATTAGGTACTGTTTCTACAGAGAAATAGATACCTATTTCCAGTCTAATTAACCATATTTTCCTTAGATTCACTTACATTTATTTACTAAATGCATAAATATCCATGATGTATATCTTTTGGATAGAAAGTAATAAACTCATTTTTTTATGGGTAATTGAAGAAAAATTTTCCCGTCTATTCTCACAAATCTTCCCTTCTGGCACTCATTTCATAGGAGTACTCATGTCTCTGCTTGACTACCAATCACCTAAAGACAGACCTTCATTACAGAATTCTCACTACTTGGTCCATTTGTTGTGCATTACAGTCCATGAACTAATTGCCACAACACACTGTATGATGACCACTTTTTTGTCATCTGTAAGGAAAACCAGGCAGTTTCAGGGTCAATGATGGACGGAGAAGTTATCACTCTTATTTTTCTCCTCTACTATTTTAAGTATTACCAAAATAGAATTTCTGGAAAACGCCTTTGTATTTTACATACCATTGGAAATGGAGATGACTTACTCTTTGCATTATTAATTTATTTTAAATGTTACATTTTTAATATTTTGAAATCTATTATAATTTTTAAGATTTATCTAAGGAATTGGGCATTTAGATAGGATGGGGAAAATATCTGTATTTTTCTTAACATATTCAGTAAACATTCCCTAATCATCTGAATGTGTCATAACTATTTGAGATCACTGTGTTTATCAGAGAATTCATATGACTTGGTGATATAAAAAACAAGGAAGAGACAAATATGACTCTGATGTTTGAAATGTACTGACAGACATAATGTTGGGGATATTGAGGAAAACAGCTTGCTTGATTGAGGGAAACAAAGAAACCATGTTTAGTTTTGAAATTTATTTTAGAATGGCAGAAAGACACATATTTGGAAATGGACCTTAAGTAAATGATTGGTGGCAGTTACATTATTTGTGACTCATCACAGTAGCATAACGGAATTACTTTTATTGAGTATATTCCCAACAGCATTCACATCTCCTCACCTCCATTAACTACTTCAGTGTTCACCAAAATCCTCTGGGATAGATATCATTGTTAACTCAATTTTCCAATTGAGACAGAGATTGCACCAATTCCTCAAGTTCATGCAGCTAATATGTGTTAGTCTGGAATTTGAACTTAGAAAATCCAGATCCTGAGCTTATAATCCTACCTAAACCAACACATTAACTCTTTTGATCAAGAACAAATTGTTTTAAAAGTTCTACTCTTCATAGAATATAGGCTTTATACATTTTGTTTGAATTTTAAAGGAAAGAGTCTCAGGTTGCTTATTGACATAGTGGTGAGAAGGCTACCTGGATGAATCACAGGGGCCTGGTTTATGTGAGTATATAGGACAAGGCTAACCTCAAAAGGCTAGAACTCTTGAGAGTAATACTTCTATTTATAAAATGATAGAAGGAGATTTGCAATAGTTCATGGCATAGAAGTATCCATACCAGTTTTGCTTTTCTCTCAAATTGTAGAGAACATGATAAAACACAATCAGAGGCCAAGTATGAAAGTAATTACACAGACTGCTCTTGGCTTCAGACTCAGTGTAAGGATCTATTACTTGTGTGTGATGAAATATATCCAGCATTATTAGCCAAAATGGCCATGGGATGCTGAAAGCACTGCAATAAGGATCTATATGTACCAAAATGTCATGTTCTGAGATTCTTTGATAATGTTGAGAAGACTTTGAGTATTAACACAGATGATCAGTTAAAGAAGAAATGTATACATTTCTAATATTTAATGCTTTTATGCATTGTGCCAGCCAATAAATTATTAATAAACAATGAATAATTTGTAAAATATTTTTATTTATTTATTTGTTTGTTTGTTTATTTATTTATTTATTTATTTATTTATTTATGAGTTAATGTGTGTGTGCAAGTATGTGTGGAAAGAGGGGTAAAGGGAGAGGGAGAGAGAATGTTAATTAGGCTCAGTACTGAGCAAGAAGCCTGACTTGGGACTCAATCTCACAATCCTGAGATCACAACCTGAGCTGAAACGAAGAGTTGGACATTTAACCAATTGCACCATCCAGGTGCCCCCAGAATGAACTTTATTTTAAATGGCAATCAATCTGATTTTTTTTTAAAGATTTTATTTATTTATTCTTGAGAGATACAGAGAAAGAGGCAGAGACACAGGAAGAGGGAGAATCAGGCTCCTTGCAGTGAGCCTTATGCCAGATTGAATCCCAGGTCCCCGGGATCGCGACCGTAGCTGAAGGTAGATGCTCAGCCAGTGAGCCACCCAGGCGTCCCAATCAATCTGATTTTAAATTCATGAGGACATAGATTATTTTGTTTATCTATATATAATCCGAGTTTACTTCTACAAATGTTTTTGAGAGTATATAAAGATTATTTAATGAGTATATAGTCAGAAATAAAAATAGATACTAAAATCATATGCAAAAATGATGTAAACAAAACATTTAAGTTGAAAAATGGGACTAAAATAAATGAAATGTGAAGATAATAGTTAACTATATAAAATTTGAAACTCAGGAGCAAATATTAAAACAGGTACAGTAGAAATTTTGAGAAATGAAAGTAATTTCTATTGGAAAAGATTTGAAAAGAGAGTCACATGAAAGAAAAAAAGCTTAACTTATTTTTTATATTCAAAATACTTGTTATTTTTTCAATAATTTTAGTTATTAAAATTATACACTTTTTCCTTTTCAGTCAGTCTAAATATCCAGATTGATCTAATCTTATGGATGGTTTTAGTAATTTTTATCAGGAAGTAGCAATAGATTAATTTTATACAGATATAAAATAAAGAATAAAGTAAAATAGTACTATTTTCTTATATATTTTCACAAATTTCTTCTCAAATTATAATTATGATCTTGATTAAATTCATATTAAATTATCCATAACTATCTGCAATCACAAATTTTAGTTTTTTTTTTAACAATGATGGAGTGGTTATATATTTAGGAGAAATAAACTGGATCTAAAAAATATCTTCAAATTCATTGTGTAAAGAGGAAGTACAGATTAGTTATATAGTGAAATACTTTTATAATAAAAAGCAATAATATACAATGTTTCAGAGCTTAGAAAATATCTTTGTTTTTGTGGTAAGAATAAGTCTGATTTAGCAATATCAGTTGGAATTTTCTGTAAAAATAACAGCAAAAAAGCATTATTAATGCAAAATTGTTTTCCAAAACTACTAATTTCCTACAAATAGTGGGATCAAATCTTTGAAAATGACTGTACCTGCAATCAGTACTATTCCAAAAATATATCAACATAAAATGATTGTTTGAACTGTTTTGAAATTCCATGTTTTTTTCTGAATATAGGTAATCAAACACATAAAATACTAATATGTGATTAGATGATACTCAGATACCAATGTTCTGAATATTTCACAGAATCATTCATGAAATTCTTATAGGAACAGAATGGGATATGATTAATTTTTATAATCTAAAATGTAATTGATTAAGTGGTAACATGATGGAAAATTAGTGTTTTTATACTACTAAACCTATATTCCAGTCATTAGCCAATCTTTATTCTTAATAACTTATTACATTTTTGAAGTCTTTGAATTTTTTTAAAAATTTATTTATTTATGATAGTTACAGAGAGAGAGAGAGAGGCAGAGACACAGGCAGAGGGAGAAGCAGGCTCCATGCACCGGGAGCCCATGTGGGATTCAATCCCAGGTCTCCAGGATTGCGCCCTGGGCCAAAGGCAGGCGCCAAACCGCTGTGCCACCCAGGGATCCCAAGTCTTTGAATTTTGGATATAGATTACAGTGTAGAGACCATCTGTTAATAAAGCAGATATATTTGAAAAAATATATTTGAAAAAATATACTTGAAAAATATCATATTTCAAGAAATGAAAGATAAATTTATGAAATTTAAGATTCAATAGACAAACTATCACACTAAGGAGAACTTTCCGGGGCATGTGATATGGTATCCTGTATGGGATACTAAAACAGGAAAATAGTGTTGAGTAAAACCTAAGGAGTTCTGAGTAAAACAATAGACTTTTGTTAGTAATAATCTATCAAAATCAACTCATGTGTGGCAAATGCACTGCACTACTATAAAATGTTAATGATATGGAAATATATAGAAACTGCAATTTTCTATAAATTGAAAGCCATTCAAAAATATTTATTTAAAAATGTCTTCTCAGAAATAAAAATATCCTTAATGACAAGTAAATTAGACGAATTACATAGTACTTAATTGAAACATAATTAGTTAAGATGTAGCTAATAATAATAGATCTGAAGACAGATTTGGGGGATTTACAGAAGATAGAGATGAAAAAATTGAAAATATAATATTAGGGATACAGTACAAGATTATTATGTGAATTAACTTCATTTTTAACTAAAAGTCATTGTGTCAGGAAACTAATATTTTCTCAGTACTTTTTTATAGGCACATACAATATAAAGTGAAAAATAAAATGATTGTCTTCTATAGGCCACTCTGAACAAAATTGTGAAGCTAAAATAGAAATACTCAATCCATTTAATAAAATATTTAATAAAATTATTATTATGTGTCTGTGAGGTGCCTAGGTGGCTCAGTTGGTTAAGTGTCAGACTCTTGATTTCAGCTCAGGTCATGATCTCAGACTGGTGAGATTGGCCCAGCATAGAGCTCTATATTGGGCATGTAGCCTGCTTGGGATTCTCTCTCTCTCTTGCTCTCTCATCCCTAGCCCATCCCACTCCCTACGTGTGCACACATGTACACATGCTCTCTCTCTCTCAAATAATAAAAAAATAATAATATATTTTATGTGATAGATTTAAACTAAAGCATTTAAAAAACATATTTGAAAATGTCCTATTTGATCTAATGCCTTTAGTACATGTTAGTGCCAGATCTTTTTATAGAGATCGCTCATTTTTTAAAGATATGTTGTCTTTGTCTCATAATTTCTTTTATAAAATGATCCTAATGACTTGATTAACTTAACACAGTTCATTTTCAGACATGAATAATTTATAGCTATTTCACTGACTGGATAGAGTTCATTAAATTCTATTGATCCTGTGGTATAATTGTATATGAAATGATTAATACATGAAGTTCAATTATCAGTTATTAAACAAAGACCACTGTCATACATGTATTTCATAATTAAGAGACTATTCTAGCACATGATGTGGGTTTAAGTAATGAGAATAACCAGGTAATTGAGAGCAAGCTATTATTAGAAGCTGTCCAGTAATAGAAAGTTCATCATTCAATGAATGATTGTTTCCAACTATAGTCTCATTTCTATTTTGTTTCCATCTCTTGCCAAGCTCATCTGACTTTGCGCTAGTTGATTTGAAAGGAATGCTGGATTTGAAATTGGTTTGATAAGGCACGAGAAGAAAGAGAAACAGAGCCCTGGTGATTATTTATCCAAATGGAAACAACATAGTCACGTGGCATAGTCTCATATATAATGCCACCTAGTGAGAAATATTTTTCTTTTTTTTATATTTGTTTCAGGTAAGGATGTATGCTTGCAAAACAGAGAAAAATGAGGAAGTTGAAGAAGACGCATTTCCTATTACAAAAAGGAATGTGTTATTTGTTATTATGAGGAAAATGTGATCAAATAAGGCATTGCTAATAAATTGTCTCTTATTCTAAAAAAAATATTGTTGTGCTGCTCTTCCTATTGTTCCCACATTCTAACTCTAAATTACTTGATGTAAAGTTGAAAACTTACATTTATTTTTGTATCCTCATAAGCTAAGAAAACGTGCCTTTCACAAAGTTAGCAATCAGTTAACAATTTGAATAAAAGAAGAAAACAGCAAAGGGAAGAATGAACAAATAAACAAATAACATGTAAATTATGATTTGGGGCTTAAATGAATAAATTGTAATAGGTTTAGATACATGGAATGATTTATTCCACAAGGTAATTTTTTTTCAAAATAGACCAAATATGAAAAAATCAAGATTTCAAACCTGAAATAGCAATAACATCATTCATAACTAACATTTATTGAATGCTTGCTACATCCCATTTACACATCTAAAGGCCATGCACAGTTTCATTCTAGACATAAATCTATGCATAAAATACTAATTTAATTTATACTTACACTATTATTAAATTTTGTAGATTCTTCCTACACACATCTAGGTTTGTGTATACCTCTTTCACTTTAGGGAGAATTCAGTTACTCTGCCAATAATATGTCACTATAGCCATCTAGTACTCTATAGCTATCCTGTAATTATTTTAGTGGATATTGTGAAGATATTAAGTAGAAAGAACAGCTACCATCTGCCATCCAATGTAAATAAACATTTACCTTAAGCTTAAGGATTGGGTATAAGGAATGTTTTACTTTAGATAATAAGATAGCAATAAGCTCCTTTCTCTTTCTTTCTTTCTTTCTTTCTTTCTTTCTTTCTTTCTTTCTTTCTTTCTTTCTTTTTTTCTCTTTCTTTCTTTCTTTCTTTCTTTCTTTCTCTTTCTTTCTTTCTTTCTTTCTTTCTTTCTTTCTTTCTTTCTTTCTTTTTCTTCTTCTTCTTTTTTTTCTTTCTTTCTTTCTTTCTTTCTCTTTCTTTCTTTCTTTCTTTCTTTCTTTCTTTCTTTCTTTCTTTCTTTCTTTCTTTTTCTTCTTCTTCTTCTTTTTCTTTCTTTCTTTCTTTCTTTCTTTCTTTCTTTCTTTCTTTCTCTTTCTTTCTTTCTTTTTCTTCTTTCTTTCTTTCTTTCTTTCTTTCTTTTTCTTTCTTTCTTCTTTCTCTTTTTTAATTTATTTCTTTTCTTCTTTATTTCATACTTAAGCAAAAACAAAATATATATGTCAGAATTTTTTCTACTTAAAAGACTTTCTAAACAGTCTTACATTTATAGAAACATTTGTATGTTTGACTTGAAATCATTCAGAGCAATTTATTTTATTTCGTGGACATTTTTTTCAGTTTGAGCAGGACATTCTGGGCTTTGCTCAACACATTACTCTTCCAAGCTCTTCTTTGCCAGGGTGATAGAATTGATTAATTCTCTATTGTAGAAGATGTGTGTTAAAGGTGTCTTGTGGTTATATATCCTTGGCTCAGCTGGTGAAAGGTAAAGCGAGTTTTAGTCTGTGTCTGGATATTTTTTTATGGAATATTGTTTCATCTTTTCTCCACCTACACTGGAAAAGAAAGTATATGTCTTACTAGTGTTCACTGTTCAGAAAGTAAATATATAGTGTTCTAAAATTACAAAGAAAATGTCATGAGTTTGTACCAGGCAGAATGATTTTTCCTTATTTTAAATACTGTATTTTCTGGTATTGCCTATTTTCTTTCCCAGGTAAGATAAGATAGTTTAGCTGATGAAAAAGAAGCAATCCCCTGCATCTCATGAAATAACTTAGGGGAATAATGCTGGAGGAGATGGAGATAGCATGTGTACTTGTATAATGGATAGAGCTGAGAGAGACTCTTAAGAATGTCTTAAGACATTCATAAGAATGCTGGTAGCAACGCTAAGTACAGGGAGCTTCTATGTTTGCTTAGCTGATGTTTTGAGACCCAGCCTTCAATCCTATTATACATCTCATGTAATAATCAAAAAAGAAAAATAAAAAATGCCTGTAAAGAGTAAATTCTGAGTCCAAAGGAGTCATTTTGTTTAATTCTTATCAGCTATATTCATGCTGTTGAAGCCTGCGCAGTTTGAAGCCATTCTATTCTCAAATAAAAGAATGGGGTTTGTTTCTGTTTGTAAGCATCTGGCATGAATAAAAGCTTTATGTAATTGAACTATATTTAAAAAAGACATAAAATTAAAATTGGTTGAAATTAAAGATTTAAATTAATCCAGAAGCTACCTACAACTTCTATGTGTGTGTGTATGTATATATATCTCATTGGCATATGCATCTATATATACACCTAACTCAGTATTTCCATACAGCTCTCATTCAATCAGTCTATTAAATTATCTACCTATTGCCATGGCTTTTATATGGGAAAATCCACTGTAAATTTTCTTAACCATTCACATTATAATTAGGCCAAGATATTTAGTTACTTTGGAAGAGCCTGAAATAATGGCGTATCCAAATATTTATTTAGTAAGTTCAATTTAACCAGAGCAGAACTCAAAATACTTGGTTAGTGTTCTATAATTATCAAATACCCCACATATTGGCAATCCTATGTTTTAATAATTTAGTGTTTTGATTATTTAATGTTCTCAATGACTCTGTTAATCTATCAAAATGGCATTAGCTGAGCTTGACGAAGTAATATATCACTCTCTCATATTTATCCTTTGTCTCCTTGGCAAATTGTCTTTCACTATGATATTGAGTATATTAAATATTGCTTTAAATATTACCCAGGCAATAAAATAAAGAAAGAAATAAAAACACCAGGCACAGCATGGATCTTTTAGTCTCATTCAGCTTTTTGGTCTTTGATCTTATTCAGTTCTTGTGGAATTAGAGACTACTTTGTGGAAATTGAAGCCTTAGGTTATTCAAACAAACATCCACACAGGTTACTAAATTTAATTTGCTTAAGCTAGTGTGTTTTATGATATTTTCAGAATGGAAGCTATTTCAACACGAATTATTATTATTTCTAAATAATAACCAACACAATGATTAACATATATTAGAATGGGCAATCACAAGCAGCCACGATTTGCAGATGTGTCAGGCATTTTTTCTAGTGATAGTGAATACACGAGGAAAGGCCTGTGTCTACTCTGTATATGTTTTACAGCTTTTTTAAAAAAGATTTATTTATTTATTTTAGAAAGAAGAGACCAGGAGCAGAAGGGGCAAATGGAGAAGGAGAGAGAATCTCAAGCAGAGTCCACAGTGAGTGTGGACATAGGGCTCCATCTCAATACCCTGAGACTGGGATCTGATCTCTAGTGCAAATGCACATGCAGTTTCTTTGCATTTTCTGGGTTCTTCAAGTTTTTATATTTTGATCCCTCTAAAAATTAAGTTTAAAAGAGATTTTAGTTAGACACTTCACATGCTCAAGGGACAGATTAACTATTAATCTAATGAAGCTTAATCTTCAAACCTCCTAATTTTCAAGGCTCCCTTCCAGAACCCTACACATGGCCCTACCAAAGTGTTCATATAGTTGTATGTTTTTGTAAAACATCCACTCTGATATTCATTCCATCACAATGTCATTCCCAGTGGATGGATTCTGGGAAAGCTGTCCATAGATTGTTGAGTTTACATTTGAGTGAGGGGCATATATATATATATATATGTGTGTGTTCCTCAGTATTTTTTAACAGATAGGAGTTAAGTTGCTACTTGCCCTAGTGTAGAGTCTGCTTCAGGGAATATTTCAGTTGATCATAATTCAGTTCCTATCATTGCATAATAATAATAGAAGTGCTAAAGATTGGGGGGGTGTGGAGAGAGACACAGAGAGAGACAGAGAAACACAAAGAACAACGAAAAACTATGCTCTTTCTTTCTTTCTCTTCTTTCTTTCTTTCTTTCTTTCTTTCTTTCTTTCTTTCTTTTTCTTTCTTTCTTTCTTCTTTCTTTCTTTCTTTCTTTCTTTCTTTCTTTCTTTCTTCTTTCTTTCTTTCTTTCTTTCTTTCTTTCTTTCTTTCTTTCTTTCTTCTTTCTTTCTTTCTTTCTTCTTTCTTTCTTCTGATAGAAATTGTGGTGGCGGTAAGAACATGCCTCTCAGATCTCCAGGGAGCATAACTCACTAAAGACTCCGTGTGAAATCCACCCCAGCATTGGCAGCAAGGCCCTGATTTCCTCATACCGCTCCCTGCAGATGACAGTGTGGCAGGGATGTTCAGGCAGGTACATTCCTGGAAGACACAGAACTCCTCTGACAAACAGCTTTGGCTTTTTGACTTCTTGTCAGCCTTGTGCACCTAAAAGGCTTCTATTCCACTTCCCTTTCTTCTGGCTTTCTCTCCCTCCCTGGTGATCAGACTTGCATCATTGTCTGAAATGGACTGCCTCCTTATTTCTTCTCACAGGCATTTTCATAGTAAGTTTCTTCCACATTTATCCTGTCTTGGCCTCTGCTTCTCAGAGCACCTGGATTAACACAAGAATTATATGAAATATAATTTAGGAGATTTTTTTTTTTTTTAGTTTGAGGGGACAAAGCAAAAGTGTCTAAAATATTAGGATGTCTAAAACTGCTTCAACAAAAAACACATTTTATAGCATTTTATAGAATTTTTTTCCCAAATTTGACAGTAACCTTAAATTTTCTATCAGTGCAGTCTGATTATCCTGAAAAAAAGATTCTGAACTATTAGAAATAAAAAAAAAATTTTTTGATCCATAATGCCAGAAGGAGAGACTGATTGTCCATTCTCTCTTTATGAAATCATTATCATGAGATATATTTAAGGGATTTTATGTCCAAATTGTATGTGTGTACAGGGGTATATGATAAAGACTTGTCAGACATTTAGTTAACAAAATTATATTGCATTATTGGATTTTTTAACTGTGTTGCCTATTAGCTTTTATAATTTTGCAATAATTTTCTGAGCCTATAAAGTACTATTACATCTAGTATTTTATTCCTAGGTGTGTATTATTTTTCCTTTTTTTAAGCTTTTATTAATTCTTTGAGGAAGAGAAAGAGCACATGTGCACGTGCACATGAGTTGGGGCATGGAGAAGCAGGGGCAGAGGGCCAGGAGAGGCGGGCAGACACCCTGTCCAGTGTGGAGCTGAGGCCAGACTCCATCCCAGAACCATGAGATCATGTGACCTGAGCAGAAACTAAGAGTGGGCCGCTCAACTGACTGAGCCACCCAGGAGCCCCTAGATTTGTGTTTCTTTTCTTAAAAAGGATCCCCTAAATTATATAATCTTCAGATGCTACCAAATGTCCATCTCACTCACTTCTACATCCAGAGAAGCAAGGCAGGTGGAGTAGCATTAAGCAATCATTGTTCCCACCCCAAATTAAACAGATGGGTTTCTGTGCCATTTTGAGGAAGAATAAAGGGAAAGGGAAAATAATGCTCTCTGCTATTGTTCCTAATTTCCTTAGTGGTGACTACCAAGAGATTGTTTTCTTAGAGTTCATTCTCATCTATTTAGACAAGGGATTTTTTTTTTTTTTTTACTTTGGTACTAATGATGCTGTATTAGAGTTTAATTTTCAGATCATATATGCTCTTCTTTCTTAAGCATTCTCATATTTTTATTTCTAGATTTAAGATAATTATAAATTACAATAATATTTTCCTGAATAAAGTGTGATGTGACATGAAAAAGTAACATTTTTCCATAGAAATGCTATGGTTTCATTAACACATCATATGATGGATTTATTTGATTACCTTTGTGTCCAGTTTGAAATGATGCTTCCTGTCCTTTATTTTGAATTTCTCCTTTTCTTTTTTCAACTTTTCTCCATTCAAACCCCTACTTCCTTTTTTCCCTTTATTATATGTATTTTTATACAATTTTTCCTCTGTTAACTCCTGTCATATCTCTTCCCTCTGCTTCATTATTGAAGTAAATGTATATCATCTGGATCTATTTCTTATGAACTCAAGAATTCTCAAGTCAAGGGGCATCTGGGTGGCTCAGCGGTTGAGCATCTGCCTTGGGCTCAGGGTGTGATCCTCGGGTCCTGGGATTGAGTCCCTCATTGGGCTCCCTGCATGGAACCTGCTTCTCCCTCTGCTTGTGTCTCTGCCTCTCTCTGTGTATCTCTCATGAATAAATAAATAAAAGATTAAAAAGAAAGAATCCCCAAGTCTAGTCTACACAGTAGCATTTTATGTAAATGCACTTCTTTTCATATCCAATTTCCATGTGGGAAATCTGTACATTTTACCCCCTCACCCTGAATTACTGATTGCTTAATGTCAACCACAATATGCCTATTTATATGCACAGGAGCTGGTTGGATATTTATTCTCTGATATTTATGTCTATCTTATTTGTCTTATATTTTTTACCAGATACAGAAAATGCAATTCATATTTCTGTCCTATTGCTAATATTTTCCCTTTATTTCCTTATTCTAGCTAAAGATACCAACATATTCATGGAAAAGGTTTCCAGCCTTCTTGATGGAAGTCTAACCTGAATAAAGCAGTGTTTTCAACCTGACAACATTGAGATGAAATATGTGAAAAGAGAAAGACAATAAAAGGCTGACAGCTGATATTGGTCACAGTGAGCAGTTGCTCACAAGAACTGAACTCCTTCAAATTAGACGCCTTTTTTTCAGCAGATCTTAAATAGTAGTGCTTTGCAAACGTCATCTAAAAATTCCCATGCTGTTTTTACTTTGCCCATGGGAAAGAAACAAGTCTAGAAAAATAAATATGAAGTTATATTTTGCAAAAAGAGCGAGGAAAAACTGAGTTGCAGCCTATTGAGTTCTTTTGAAATTACCTTCTCTATTTATCAGTGCCTTGCAGTTGTCACCGTATAAAACTGTGTCATAAAATCAACTCCTGCTCCCTTAAACCATAATGTCATGTAAGTTTGTATTTTTAATACCAACAACTAAATGTATTTATAGGATCATTTGCACATAGTATTATACAAGATTCTATAAGAAAACTATAGAAATATAGTTTATCAAAAATGAGACTTTATGTTCTTCAGAGATCAAAATAAAGAGAAAATAAACTTGGATTTATAACTAAATACATCATTTTTTTGGTGCCATTATAAAAGGTGTTTTTTAAAATTTTGAATGCCAATTATACATTGCTAATATGTAGAAGTACAATTGATTTTGTATGTTGACTGCACACTGCAATTCTCTTAAGCTCATTTATTAATTTTAGGAAACTTTTTATAGATTCTTTAGATTTTCCTACATAAACAATTATGCCATCTATGAACAAAGACACATTTCTTCTTTTTCATTATGCGCCTCTTCCCTTCTTTTATTTGTTTTTTGTTTTTTGTCTTTTTTTGTTTGTTTGTTTTGTTTTTTGGTCTTGTTGCAGTGGATAGGAGTACTACAGTAAATAGAAATAATCAGTAATTAGAATGGACATCTTTGCCTTGTCCTCAGTCATATGTTGAAGTGGATAGTGTTTATGCAAAGAAATAAGCACATTCCTTTCTTTCTGCTACGACTTTTCAGTGGTAGGGGTGCAGTTTGTCTACTTAGAAGTTGAACTTATTTTGGGATTAACTGTTGTTTCACTGTAATGCAGGCTCTGAATTCCTAATGAGCTACCCTCTATTTAGAGTAGGTGTTTCATTTACCTCAGTAACTGTTTGATTCTAAATTTTAGGTCTTCCCTTTGTGCTGTACCCCAGGCAAGCCTTTTTTATCCCCTTTTCTTCTCATCCCCCACCACCAGAAGTTTCACTTTAGCTTGTTGCATGAGTTTGTAAAAAAAATAAAAAAATTAAAAAATATATGTATTAATTCATGACAGTTGCAGTGAGAGAGAGGCAGAGACATAGGCAGAGGGAGAAGTAGGTTCCCTGCAGTGAGCCTGATGTGAGACACTCCCAGGAGCTGCATCATGACCTGAGCTAACGTCAAATGCTCAACCACTGAGCAACCCAGATGTCCTAACCTGCTTAATCTTAGACAGAAGAGAATAGGCGAGTAAGCCATATAATACTTTAAAAATTATTTTTAGCCAACAAATAAGATTAATTAGCTCTAAGAGTGAGGAACGGAATTGAGCTCATGACTAGGATTAGGTCTTACATTGAACTAAACACCAGAGGCTGTGTCCTCCTTGAGTGAGCACCACTGAAAGCAGATGCATGCAGTAAAGCCATAGGCTGGGGAAAGACCCATCAAGTTTCTGAATTTTTTTATGCAGACAGGAACAAGACTTCAGATTACCTGGGATATTATGATTCACCCACCCTCGTTCTTATTATACTGGCTACTGATTCTAGACTTAATTCTGTGTTCTCAGAGTTAAGGTTATGTTTCCTCCTTCTTCTAAACTACTCACTTGAAGTTTATCTCAAACAACATACATGTCTTTTCTGAAAAGTGTGTAGGAAGCACAAATTTAGAAATAATTCTAATTCTAGATTCTTTGCGGAAAATCTGATTTTACAAATTTAAACTAAATTTAATCGAGGAGAAAAAAACAAGCTAAGAGAGCCATTTAACAATTCTTCAACTGATAAAATTATTAGAAAAAAAAGGAAGAAACACGGGCCTGAGGGATTTTTATAACAATAATTTGCAGCTGCATTTGTCCTAAAGAAACTGAAATGAAAAAGTAAGTGATTGGCTTCCTAGTGAGAACTTACTTCCTCGTAAGTTCAAATTCATGCTTCCATGTGAAGGAAATATATGTGCCCTTTAAACCCAAGACAGACTTCTCATATTCCCCAGTTCCCTACCCACCGTCTAACAAGGAGTTGCCCTTCCAGATCCATTATTGTTCTCTCTGTCCCAGGAAACAAATCTCCAGGAACTGTATCATTCAGAATGTTTTCATTTCTAGTTTTCATTTTGCTTTGACTGATGCAAATCGCTGATTGGAGATTAGAAGATGGAGAGACATCAATATGGCTACCTATTTGCCCAATCTTCCTTGCTTGGCTGTTGGTCTGGCTCTTCTGGGGTACTTCCTTGTGACATCCCTAGTCTTCATTGGGTTCTGGTAACATTCAACAGAGGATCCTTCACTGTTGTCTTTAGGCTTATGGTGACAACTACTTTCCATTTTTCTTACCCAGGGGTCCCTTGCCACCTTTGTTGGTTAATCTTGTCTTTATTTCTGAAAATTGGCCCTTTAAAAATGAATATTGTCTTCAATGAAACACTTTTTGGGCAATGTTTAATTTCTTTTGTTTCAATGTGTGTTTTTCCTCTCATATATTTATCACTTAGTTTTTCAGAGTACTTCCTACGTGTATATACATACATATATAATGTAAGCGCTACTTGATGCTATAGTTCTCTATCTCTTTATCTCACCTCAGAAGTCTGTATCTGTGTTATCACCAGAGCCAGTTCACTCTGGGGATGGGAGTGTCATTTTAAAATCCTTTTAAATGTAGGAATAAATTTCCTTCCAGAAGCATAAATGAGAATGTACTTTCTGTTATACGCTAGGTAACACTCTTTCGTATTCCCTGGAAGCAGCAGCTCAGAGTTTTTAACCAGTAGGCTACAGTATCATGAAAAGCCTTTACAGTTAGCTTTAAACAACATTTGTTCTTTATCTAACAAGTATATTTTTAGCTCTCTGCTCATAACTCAGAAAGAGGAGTTAAATTTCTACTTTAGAATCCCCAGTAGTAAATTTGAGCACACTAAACTTTCTATGACACCTCTGATTTTTATGTCATCATTATCTTTATATAGCCTGGCCTTTGAAGGGACTGGTAATTCTAAAAGACTTTGTCCTCTTTTGCCATAACATTTAAAGAGATAAAATTGTGCTTAAAAATAAATATACAATATTAAAGATATTTTTGATATGAACTGTACCATAATTTAAAATGTTTAAATTCATATTTAAATAAATAAATCTATCTATCATCTATCTATCTATCATATATATATATATATATATATATATATATATATATATATTACAGAGTACTCTTTAAAATTGACAAAGCAGGGATCCCTGCTTGGCGCAGTGGTTTGGTGCCTGCCTTTGGCCCAAGGCGCGACCCTGGAGACCCGGGATCAAATCCCACGTCGGGCTCCTGGTGCATGGAGCCTACTTCTCCCTCTGCCTGTGTCTCTGCCTCTCTCTCTCTCTCTCTCTGTGACTATCATAAATAAAACATAAATAAATAAATAAATAAATAAATAAATAAATAAATAAATAAATAAAATTGACAAAGCAGCCAGCCAATATAGTAAGGTTAAAAAATATGTTCTATACTGTATAGTAAGGTTAAAAAATACAGTACGGTTAAAAATATTGTAAATGAAAAAAAATATTGTAAATGAGTAAGTTTGCAGTTTGAGTGTTACTAAATGTTATTAGTTCCATGAGACTAGGAATATCTAGATCATGTCATAACCATCATATCTAGCAATGGTGCAGAAAATATTAGATAATAGCCGAAAAGAATAAATTGTAAATTTATTATGTCTGCTCATATATTCTTGCCATCTTTAGGTTTCAAGACTAAGGCTGGCCTTTTTAGTTTACCCTCAGGGCCAGATACTCTATATGTAGTCCTGCATTTTGTAGGATTGAGCAGAATGCAGGACCTTGAGAAGGCCCTTTAAATGTTATCATAATTTTATTTCATTGTTAATGTCACTTGGTTATAAGTAAAATTTGATGATGTCTTAAGCTGTGACTATTCAGATTCTAATCTCTTTACCACTGCTATAGATTTATTGACGGAAAAAAAGGATTTATTGACGGGAGGGCATGTGCTAACAATGGGATGATTACAATTTTTAAAAGAGATAAAAAGTTCTTTTCTTAATGAATTCATTTGAACTACCTAAGAACATAATAAGCTGAATGTTACACAACAAAATTTAACTTGTTTTCTAGAATTTTAGTAACAGTATTCCAACAAGCATTTCTTCCCTAAAACAAACAAACAAACAAAAAATCAGTCCAATTAAATTAGGATCAGGCTAGAAAGTGTATATTTTTGCCATTGTATATTTTTGTTGTTGCTATATAGGATTTATTTCATAGATAACAAATTTGGGAGTATTTTGAATTAGAGGTCAGCTTGAATAATTTCACATTGTTTCCTGTGTATATTAAGGAAATACAATTTTTTGTTTATTTAAAATCCAACTGGATTTAAGTTACATATAAAAGTTTCTCCATAATTTAGAATATCTCATTTCATAAACATATTCCCCAATATTACTGTCTGGAATTAGAAAGTCTAAAGCACTTCTGATTTTTATGTTTCCAGGCTACAGTTATTGTAATCATAGAAAGTACTTATGCTTGCAAAATAACACTTAACCATTACTGAGATGTGGGATGTATTTATAAATTCTGCAATTAAGCTGAATCTAAGCTTGAGATTTGACCCCCACCCTGGCTCATAGCATAGTGCTATGATCATATGCACAAAATTGTGACATGAGATTACATGCATATGTGTTTGTGTGTGTGAGAGAGAAAGACAGACAGAAAAAAGAGAGGGAAGGGTGGGGGAAAAGAAAGAAAGATAACTTAATTCCCAGAGAAACGGTAGAAATAATACAAGATGGGAGACTAAAGTTGAATTAACTGGTTTCAGAAGTCTCATCAGATAACAAGAAAAAGAGAGTGATCATACCAGATTCAGATCTATACCTGCCATTGTCTCTATTATTTCAATATAGCACTTGTAACTTAAGCTTTTTGCCTATGATTCATAAAAAAGCATTTTGTTCAAACACAAACCACAATTACTGTACAGTTTTCATGATTTTTAAAATAGGAAGCATTTTTAATAATCTCATAGATTGTATTAAAAATATTTTAAACTATGAACCTTGACTATTTTAAGTACTTATTGAGCCCATTTTTATTCATAGAGGACATTATTATTTTAGTTTTAAAGACTGTATTTATTGAATTGAAAACTGCCATGTTGTGATATATACTATGAAGTTAATTACTAATGAAATATTTATAAACATCTCCAAAATCATTATTATTATTATTTAATGCTGATTTACACTACATAAAATGTCCCATATATTGTTATGTACTCATTACAGCAATCGTGTTAGTTATTCACAATAGAGAGGCAGTCATTAGGAGGTTCACTGAGTGGTTAAGGGTCTCACAGATGCAGGAAGATTAGGCCATAACCCTGGCCTCTGTCACCAACTTCAATGGCCCTTGATGGGAATCTCACACAGGATGATAAAACTAGTGACAGTAACACTAAGCATATAATAACACAAAATATTACAAACATAATAGTGTTTATTGGCTAAAAGCAAATCTGATAAATCTACAAAGAAAACAGGAATGATTTCAGGTATAAATTTATTTCCATAATTTATTCATTCAGAAAATATTTATGAAGCAACAAGTATAGGCTAGGTACAATTTTAGGTAATGGAAATTCTGTAGAAACAAATAAGACACAAAAACCTTCACCTCATAGAGTATGTATTCCAGTGGAGAAATCAGACACAAGAAAAATCAGTTAAACATCTATTATGGAGGATAATGATAGGTGATTAAAATTAATAATAGGAAAAATAATAACAATAATAAAGTAGGAAAGGGGAAGCTTAAACAGATGAAACAGTGACCAAGACTTTAATGAAAGGTGTAGTGAAGGGAATGATATTTATGTATTCAAACAAAGAGAGAAAGAGCCAATAGGAGATGTGTATTAAGATATTTACTGCAAGGGACTGGTTTATGTGATTGTGGGGGCTGGCTCAGGAAAGCTGAAAACAAGAGGGAAGACAATTAATAAAGGACAGTGGAACTTTTGTGTGTGAGTTGAAGTTGCTATCCATGGGGAGAATGTCTTCTTCCTTTGGGTTGTCTTAACTTATTGACTCAGGCCTACTTATATTATCTGGAATAATCTCCCTTAATAAAAGTCAGTTGACTCTGGACTTCAATCTTATCTACAAAAAATCACAACTCTCTTAGATTAGTGTTTGATTAGCTAAGGGCGTCTGTAGCCTTACCAATTGGATATATAATACTGACCATGACCCTGGAATAGAATTCAAGGCAGAGGGACAAGTCAGTAACAACGACTTGGAAGAGCACACCTAGCCTGTTACAAGAATAGCAAGAAAGCCATTGCATCTTGTGTGGAGTGTATGGGACCAACAACTACAGGAGATGAGAAGTCAGAGGGAGAACTAGCAAGACAGATTTCTGTTGTGTTTTGTAAGTTATGGTAAAAAGCTTTACTTTTAGTGAGATGATAAGACATTTCAGGATGCTAAGCATAATTGAGAGGATCTGAGCTATACTTTATGCCATTGCTCTGGGTTGCTCTGTTCAGATTAGACTAATGAGAACAAGAGTGAAATCAGTGGGAGGCTCGACAATAATCCATGGTGGTTGGAGAACAGTGTGAGTTTTTATATTTTCATTACATGTCGAAAACAGACCCATGAACATTTGCTGATGGGCTGGACAAAACACTGATCCTGTTATTTTGGCTAAAGCAACTGGAAGAAGAGTGGACACTGATTAAGAAGTTCAAGACTATAGGAGCCTTATAGAAGAGGTATCAAAAGTTCAGTTTGCATGTATTGCATATCAGATGACTACTAAGTATTCAGAATGAGCAATCAACTTTGTAGTTTGGAGTCCAGAGAACGGATGTAAGTTGAGATTCATCAGCCCCTGGATGGTACTGAAAGCTCTAAATCTGAATCAGAAAATGGTAAGGAAATTAAAGCATTGATTTAGGTTTTTTTAGGTTTTGCATCTTTTTCATTGTTTTTCAACTTCTTTTAACTTTTGACTGTTTTTCAAGGAATTACACACTCACAGTAATTTGAGATGTTCCATAATGTATAAAGTGACATAAAAATCACTCAGAATCCCACCACTTAGTGGTGAATGATACTATATTTTGTATACTTTTTTCTCAGATTGTTCCTATACATTTTGTTTCTTCAATTCCTTGAAATCACAGAATATATTTTCTATGTTACTTCAAATTACATTTAAACATTTTCTTTAATGACTACTGTATATAATATTCTACTGTATATAATGCATAACTCTTCAGCTAATGTTTTCATTTATTTTTCTCTACTCTGTTAAAAACACTGTAGCAATGATCTTCCTTATGTATTGTTTTGATGGTAATTATTATCATACACATTTACATAAATTTAGTTATAATTTTCACCTACTCAATAATTGACAGAGCAGTTTGAAACTGTGTTTTATGGTATTGTTGTCCTGAAATGCTAGTTTATAAATAAAGATCAATATTTTGAAGAGTGTCTTAAGTAATAAAAACATACAGACCAGAAATGGTGTGTTGTAAATGAAAAGAAATCATCTCTTTTCAGCAAACTTAGGCAATCAGGGATGATTAAAATAGCCTGTTTACTGCTGCAGAAAGATACAGTCGCTGTGCAATTTAGAAGACCTACTTCCTAGAAATAAATGAGAAAAGCTGCTTAAATATGTGTGTCACCTAAGATAGAGAAAATGAGGTTTAGAAACTTTTTTATCTTCCTATTTCATGAGAAGAAAAGTTCTCAGACATCCTCAAACTTATTCTCACAAGACATGCATCAAAGGCCTAATTCTCAACACACCAATTTCTGAGCTTTAACTTACCAAAGACTCTTCCATCCCTAGTGAGCAATTTCTACTTTTGCAAAATGGCAGAAAATGTCACATTTGACAACTACCCACAGAAATCAGTTTCACTCAAAAGAGGCTATTTGTGAAAGAAATTCATACACATACTGAGTCCTATAGAAATCTAAAGTGAGATTAAAAACAAACCTTCTTGAGTTCTCTTAGACCTCTTCACTCCATTGCCCTTTGGTTTTCTACATCATTAGTGTTCTGGTTTTGCTGGATTTCCTCACTCTCCTAGCCGCTGGTTATGGCCGCTTTGATCCTTGCATGAAAGTGTCCAGTCTGTAATGAGTCAATTTAATTTGGTAGCTCATCTAGGAAATCCTTTTTTTCAAAATTCAAATGAATATTTTAGATCCTTATTAGTACTGAGGCATTGATGCTCTTTCACCAACCAGTGGAACTGCTTTAATGAGATTGTTGCTAAATGAGTCCTGGATGAGCAAAAGATTGCATCTAAAATAATTTGTTTCCTATAATCCACCGGTGTTAAAAAAAGGGGGGGGGGGAGCGTTATATATCCTTGAAGATATCAACAGTACTGAATGAAGAACAAATGCAAACTTTATTAATATTTAATTGCAAATGGAAATCTACCGATTGAAACTACAAGAAAATTACTTTAGTGTAAATATAACTAAAGCTGAAAATCAAACTCATACATTTAAATAAGCAATCAGTTTAAATAGATATAAATTCTCCAGTAAAATTTTGTTCAGGAGAAATAAAATAAATATGTTAGTTATTATCTGTATATGTTAGATCTGTGTTAGTTTATCTACCTTGTTAATGTTTGCTACAATGATATAACACAATATGTTATCTAGATTAAAGTCAGGAAGGTATACAAAATTATAGTTCCATTAAGTATGTGTGCAAGTAAAACATCTCAAACAATATGCTGAAGCTGAACTAATTTCAAAAAGTTAAATGTAAAAACAGGAACAATCAAAATGAGTAAAATTACCCCAGCAACCAAAGGGGGCATACAGATTAATTAATATTTTCTTAGGCTCATATGATAGTCGTTTATTAGTTATTAGTATATTTCAATTCCTCTAGCAGTTTACTATTTGGAACTCACATTTTTTATTTTTATAGGACAAACTCATAATGTTGTGCTTTTAGGCAAAATAATTTTAATTTCAAAATGAAAACATTTATTTTCTTTTATTCAAAAAGCTTGCCCCTTTTTAAGGGGCATAACTTCAACAGGAGAAAGCCTGTAGAGTTTGTTATCAATATTACTAAAAGCAAAGCATGGAATGAGTTTAACAAGAGAGACAGAGAATGGTAAAGAGAAGGATACAGAAGTTTGGAGAATCTGAGTTCAGTTTGTGAACTGACCTCAGAAAGTCAAATTTACAACATCTGTAAAAGAGGGAATTGGACTCAAACCTGCTAAGTCTCTTTCCAGCTATCAGGTTTAATAATGCTATGAAAATGATGAAGCTCTTTTCATTCAAAATTCAACAGTGATGGCCCTAGATAAGGACGGTGGTGGAGACCCACGAACTGGGCAGTAGGTCATGTGGCAGTGTCCTCCTGTGGAATCTGCCTTGGTGTTTCGCAAGGTGGTATTGGGGCTTAAGCAAGATAATCTGTGTCAGTATTTTGGATACTGTAGCCTCCTATAGGAATACAGGGTATTAGCAGAGCAATTAATCATCTTTGGAGTCTAAAATCATATTTTTATTACTCCTAAAACCAGCATTACCCTATAGGTTAACTAACTAGAATGTAAATAAAATTTTGAAAAAAAAAATAAAAATTTACAGCAACATTTAAAGAACAATAAAATAAAATAAGATTTTTATTGCTTAAAAATGTGTTATAATTACTCTTGCAGGGTTATTTAGCCACCTAGTATTGTAGCCCTGGAAAAAAAGTCAGGAACTTCAATGTAGAGACCAGATAAAGATGAATAAAACAATTGAATTTTGAGTACTGATTTTGGCAATTGGTAGCCATAAAATCTTGAGCAAATTACTTTCTCTTTCCAGACCTCAATATACTCACCTATAAAGTGAGGATAATGAGATCTACATCATAAAGGCACTGTGAAACTCACATGAAATAATGCATGCAAAAACATCTGCATACGTTTTATAGGTGGATGTTTCTTAAATTTTATTGAATTCTCAACCTGTTTCTCATCTTCACATCTTATCCATTTGTCATAGAAATCTGTTAAATCTAGTTCATAAATATCCCTCAAAATTCACCTTCTTCTTCATTTCTATTGTGAATAGTTTAGTTGGGGTCTTTATTATCTATTTTTGGCCTAGGGCACGATCCTGGAGACCCAGGATCAAGTCCCACGTCGGGCTCCCGGTACATGGAGCCTGCTTCTCTCTGCCTGTGTCTCTGCCTCTCTTTCTCTCTCTGTGACTATCATAAATAAATAAAAATTAAAAAAAATATATATTTAAAAAATAAACGGATAAACTCCTAACGTTTACCTTCAGTGTTTCCATCTTGTAATATATTCTCAACTTGGCTATCAAAATTGCCATTCTAAACTGTGTATATGATCATTTCATTCCTTTGCTTAAAACCTTTGGATTGGGAAAAATGTAGAATATGGATCCTCCCTCCTCTTCCCTTGATACTCTCTTCAAATGTACTTCCATGTAATTCATCCATTAGTCAAATTCATTACCCTTAGCTGTGTTAAGATTTTTCATATTTGGCACCTGGTTATCTTTCCAACTTTCATATTGCTACCTTAGTTTCCAGGCAGCATTCCACCCAATTTGTATTCTACAAGTATCCTCTGCTCTTTCATATAAACATATCTCTGCTGCCATTATTTCTACTAGGGATATCCTTTATATTCTCTCTACAGCACAAAGTTTCTATTCCTTTAAGAATATGCCTCCATTGTTATACTGCCTCTGTTGCTGAACCTTGGCCTAAACTCCAAGAAAAATTCAAAGCACTTTAAAAAAATGCAATATGATGTCATTGGTTGCTTAGTTTATAGTGCAATTTTTGATTTACATGTTTGTTTGTCTGTTTTCTTCCAGGGATCTCTGAGCTTCTAAGAGTAAGAGCAATTTGATATGCTTCTTTATAGTCCCAGCTGCTCCCTATGCCAGTTGTTGCACTGTAGTATCAGAGACCTGAAACATTTGTCTAAAAGGATGAATTAATTCTGTGAAACTTGTTTATGGCCTGTGATTTTCTCTTATAATTTAGGAATTCAAGTGGTAAGCTGTAAGGACAGTTTGTTTTGTTTAACTAAGAATTTAAGAGTTAGGAATTTATGGGGGAGAGGATAAGGCATTTTAAGTCTGATCAAATATTCAAATAAGGTATCAGTTTTATGAATTGAAGAAAGACTGTATACTGGAAAATCCTCAAGGCATAGCATAATGTTTGATTAACTTCACTAAACAAAACAAAAGAGACAGCAAAGCTAAAATATCTAAAAACCTCTCTTAAAAACCATTTACTACTTCTGTTTTTCTTCATGCCTTCCCATTCACTAGTCAGCCACCACAGTTTAGTTTTGGCTATAAACTCATCGTCTTCTAATAGTTAAAATTTTTCATATAGTAAACACAGGGTATTTTCATCCTTACTCCATGTAATTGAATACTTTCACTATCTTAAAGGTTTCCCTTTTTTTTTTTTTTTTTGTCTTTTCTGACATCACATTCTTCTGTATTTCTTTTCACCTCTCCACTAATATTTCCAAAATTGTTTGTTGAAGTCCTCTGTATGTTGGTCTAAGTAAGGGGTCAAACAGTCTCATTAAAAAAAAAAAAAAAAAGTCTTATAAAGGGATTACCATTTCACATTTTTACATACCACTCATAAGTAGATGATTGACAAAGTCTTATATTTTTCTATAGCTTTTCTTCTACATTTCATTCTAGAATATTCTAACTGGTTATCTCTTAAATATTTCAAAAAATAATATGTCGAAAAGATGAACCCTCGGTCCCCCCACCCCAAATCTATCTCTATCACCTAAGCTGGTCCTCCACATCTCATTGGTGTCATCACTATGTATTACTTACCAGGAGTGAAAAGTTATTTATGTTTTTCCTTTATCTCATCTTGCCTCCTTTAAAAATAAAGAACAATGACCCTAAATTGTGTGTTCTCTCAACCTTCAGAGTCAATCCTGGGATTTGCCATAGACTTCTAACCAGATCCTGGAATCCAATCTTTATTCCTTTCCACAATAGTGAGAGTGACATTGTTAAGTAAATATCACTTAAATGTCTCTACATCTTCAGAAAATCTCCATTTAATTACGAATAATATTTTTTTTTGGTCATAGTCCATAAGGTCTTCGGTAATCTAATACTTTCTCAGCTCTCCAGTCTTTAATGTTGCTTCCTTCTCAACTAATTATCCTTGAATGTTTTCTTGCCCCAGGGCCTTTGCACATAATCTTCCTTCTGTGTACTTCTATTGAAGCTAGCTCCAGTCATCTTTCAGATCTCCATTTAAATGACACTAACAAAAGAAACATTCATTGACTATCTTAAGCATAACAGCCTGCCTTCCTCGTTCTGTAACTTAGCAATAGTCACACACTAATCATAATTTTAATTAGTTATTCTATAAATGTCTATAAATTTATATTCAATAAAAATTCTCTACTCAGGGATGCCTGGGTGGCTTAGCGGTTGAGCGTCTGCCTTCGGCTCAAGGCGTGATGCTGGAGTCCCGGGATCAAGTCCCACATCGGGCTCCCTGCATGGAGCCTGCTTCTCCCTCTGCCTGTATCTCTGCCTCTCTCTGTCTCTGTGTCTCTCAGGAATAAATAAATAAAATCTTTAAAAAAAATCTCTACTCATTCTTTAGGATGTAGGCCACAAGAAATCATGTAAGCCACACGAAGTCCACAGTGCCTAGAGAGTGAGACCTAAATATAGTATGCATTCAACAACAATTTTGGGATAAATAAAGAAGGGCAATTGTAAATATGCCTATATATGCTTGGCTGACATTTTCCTAATTTTGCACAGTTTATACCTGCAAAAGTCCTCTTACATTGTAGTGGGTGAAGAGGAAAGAACTGTAGAACATGAATATATATACTCATAGAAACTTTGTGAAGTAGGTGTTATTTCTATAGAGACTTGTGGAAAATTTCTATAGAGATTTGTGGAAAATTGTGGACAGAAAGATTATGCAATACACTCTTTGTCCTTTGGATTATAGTAGCCACAAAAGTCTACATCACGAATTCTGAACTGTCATGTTACACGACCTTTGGACAGGTCTATGATCCCCTTAACTAATTTCAGCTGAATTTCAGGTAATGGAGGTTCCCTGTCACTGTCACTGCAGGATCAAGATTTCATATGAAAAATAGCTCACTGTTAAAATGTTTTGGTGATATTTAATGTTAGAGAAGGAAACATCTTAGAAATTGTAGGCTTTTTGCCTCTACTAGTTACTTGTAAGTATTTGCCAAATTCTCAAAAAGATAGTCTCCCTTTTTATAGAGTAAAACTTTTATTTAACTACTTACTAGTGATTTTCGAGTTTCCGTTACTTTCCATACAACTTACATGTACAGTTGTCAGATGTGTAAAGCAATGGAACTTAAATTGATGAGACTTTAAAAACATCTGAACATGCTGACTAGTGTGGTTATTTAATATGAAAAGAACAAGAAATAAATCTGCCCAATCTAGTTGAAGGAGAGAGGAAAGCAAACAGTAAAAAGATATTTTTTATATTTCTCCAAAATAATGAGAGTGAAAATGAACTCTTTACTTCAAAACAAGGATATATGTATATTGGGTATATATATATACCCACACATATATATTTAAATTAAACCTTATCTCTTCAGCATAACCATATTGGCTACTGACATTAGAGCAAGCATTTTATTTGTACATAAGAGCTGTAATGTGAATGAAAGATAAGAAAAAAGTTTGAAGACATATTAATAATCATAAGCTCTGCATTCTCTGAAGGTTTAGCCAGGACCCAGTAGGATATGGAGGTACTTATAAATATAGTCTTTATTGTTAAATCATAAGAAAACTGTAACAAAAAGGTTAAATTAAAGATTTTCTCCAGAAAATATTTAGATTAAATGTGCAGTATAGATTCACTTCGTGTAAATAAAGCTATATATGTTTATATATTTAAACACCACATTACTCTAATCAGGAAGAGAAAATGCAAAACCAAGTTGGGATTTCAGATTAAGTTCCAGGCTCAACTGAACCCCCAGGAAGTTCTGGAGAGTAAACTACACCCCACAGTTTATCTGTCTAGAGGCAAAGGAGCTGGATTTTACAATTCCAAATCTGTCAGTGTTTGGTTACAACCACTCTGGGGGGATGAAGATGGGTTAAAAAAAAATCCCAATTATTTCTGGCTTTTCATCCACAGGCAGCTCCAGTGCTCAAGGGCATTCGTATGAAGAAATTTACAAGTGCAAACTTAACTGCAAAGCCCACAGATGCTGGTGGAGGAGCTCTGACTTGGGAGAGAGATCCAAGGGGATGGGATGGGTGCAGGCGGGCACCAATACTGTAAACAGTACAAATGTTCTATTAAAATAATAACTTTTTATTGTTTTCTATAACAAATCCACACACTGCTAATTATAAGATGCATTTTAATATGGGATACAAATGTTGGAGGAGTGATTTAAAAGAGCATTTTAAAATACTGCAGTGGGAGAAAAAAATACTAAACCCACATAAAGACTGAATACCCTCCATAACCTGGAATTGAGATATACATTATTTACATACCTAAAGTCCAAATTCTATCAATGAAGTGTCTGGATATTGTATAATATAGATTGAATTAAACAACTCCTAGAAAACCATTGAAGATGGTTAATTTGTAAAGGATCTATGTGGTATTGCTAATAAGACCATTTAGAGTTTTCTCAGAGGGACTATGTTTAAGGTTACTGGAATACTCTGTATTATTAATATATATATATATTCTTCTAATCAGCAGAACTGTGGGGTGTTTTTACATTTTAATAAAAAATATCAGTTTTTCAAAGTTGTTTTTTTTCATTTTTTAAAGTTTTTATTTAAATTCCAGTGGTTAACATATAGCATGGATGTACAGTATAATAATTCAGCACCTGGTGCTCATCACAAGTGCCCTCCTTCATCCCTGTCACCTATTTAACCCATCCCCATCCTCTACCTCCCCCCTGGTAACTATCAGTTTGTTCTCTACAGTTAAGAGTCTGCTTCTTGGTTTGCCTCTCTCTCTTTTCCCTTCCCTTTGACCATCTGTATTGCTTCTTAAATTCACACATGAGTGAAATCATATGGTATTTTTCTTTCTCTGACTGACTTATTTCACTTAGCATAATACTCTCCAGCTCCATCTATGTCATGGCAAATGGCAAGATTTCATTATTTTTTACAACTGAATAATAACTATTTTATAATAATAAAGAATATATTATACACACATACATATCACATCTTCTTTATCTATTCATCAGTCATTAGACACGGGTTGCCTCCATAATTTGGTTACTGTAGTTAATGCTGTTATAAACACCAGAGTGTATGTATATTTTTGAATTAGTACTTTTGTAATCCTTGGGAAAATACCCAGTAGTTCAATTGCTGGATTATAGGGTAGTTCTATTTTTAACTTTAACTTTATGAAGAACCTCCATACTGTTTTCCAGAGTGGCTGCACCAGTTATTATTCAACAAATAATAAGTGCTAACTGTGTGTTATGCAATGTACTAGGTCATAGAAACACATAGATTAATGAGAACTATATTCTTCCCTCATGGAGTTCACAGTTCTTATGATGATCATTATCGCATTCTGTAATTTAGCATGTTGAAATATGTAATCAAATTCCTGAAAGTCATTGGTTTTATGTTGAACTATGTGTTATTTACAAAAAAATTCCCCTGAGGTTTTCTACAAAATAACCATGAAGATATATATATATAGCATTATATGTAATGCTAAGTTTCTGCTAAGGTGAATTATGTTACATTCAAGCAGAAATAAGTCATGTTAAAGAAAACTTTATAAAAGAGCTACTTTTGACACTGGAAGCCATGATTTTTCACACAATATGTCCAATCTGTGAAATTTTTCAATAATAATAATAATAACGAGACATTGTTTCAGCAAAGAATTTATAATAAAATGAAGAATTTACACTGTAAGAATATAAGATGTAAAAATGACAGAAGAAATACTATAAAATGAAAAAAAGTTATTTAGTATAGAACTAAGTTTATTTTAACTCTTGCAAAGTGGATCTGCTATGCAAAACAAATTAGAAAAGACAGAGATAAATACAAAGAAAAGAAGTAAAATAAATAAAAATAATTTCATCACCAGAGATAAATAAGTTTAGGCTTCTGGTAAAGAATGTTTTTAGACTTCTCTGTATATGCATATATTTTTCCCACAAAACTGGGATTATACTATGTCCACTGTTTACTAGAATGTAATTTTTATTAAGCTGTATAATGTAAAAATGCTCTTTATCTTTAAAGCTAGTTCCTCATAATCATTTTCAAAGACAGATTACCATTCTATTTCAGGAGTAAGTCGCAATTTTTAAAAGCAATTGGTCTGTTAGAGTTCTAAGGTTTTTTGTATATTTAGGTTATAAACATGTTGCCAAAATGCTCCTTATCAAGTTTTTCATAACTGGTACTTCTCTCAGTACTATTGAGTTGTAGCTATGCCCTCACACTCTTATAGTTCTGTGTTTCGATAATACTTTTATCTTAGCTTTGTGTGTGTGCAAATGTATTTGTGAAATACACTGACATATGAGCTGTAGATAATGTTATTTAACAGGATTTGTATTGTACATGACATTTAATTTTAATATATTCTTAAAATTATCAATTTTGTGTATTCTTAGTTTACACTTTCAGCATTACTCTTAGGAGGTCACTTACTAGATCAAGATTATATAAACATGAACCTCTATTTTTACTAAAATATATGATTTTTTATAGTTTTTTGATGTTTTTTGTTATAGTAAATTAGTAGTTGCATCAACATTGTTTACAAAACATCTACTCTTTCTACTCAAATAAAATAACTTCTTGTACCAGCATCATACTGCTTGAAGTCTGTAGCTTTTATTATCTGTTTTATTTGAAGTGAATCAATTCTGCCCCTTTGTGTAATTTATAAATCTTGATTCTATGTAGATGCATTTATTCTTATGGATTAATTTTAGAATCATTTCATTAAGTACTCAGAAAATCTCTTGGGAGTTTTGATTGGAATTAAATTATATTTATAGAATAAAAATAAAAAATAAACTCCTTTAGGGGCACCTGGGTAGCTCAGTCAGTTACGCTTCTGACTTGATTCTTGAGTTCAACTCAGGTCATTACTCAGGGTTGTGAGATGAGCCCCACATAGGCCTCTGTGCTCAGCAAGGAGTCGACTTGGTATTCTCTCTCTCCCTCTTCCGCTCCTCCTCCCCTTGTTCATATACAGGCTCTCTCTCTTTCTAAATAAATAAAAATCTTAAAAAAAAATAGAGTCCTTTAAAATATTGTTTTCCCATTCAGGGACATGGCATAAAGGTCACTAGAGTTTTAAAGTTGTTTTCACATGTTTTATAAACATCACTTTTAGGTTTATGCTGACTAAATTTAATGATGCTCTTTTTTTTTAAGATTTTATTTATTTATTCATAGACACACAGATTGAGAGAGAGAGAGAGGCAGAGACACAGGCAGAGGGAGAAGCAGGCTCCATGCAGGGAGCCCGACGTGGGACTTGATTCCGGGTGTTCAGGATCACACCCCAGGCTTCAGGCAGCGCTAACCGCTGAGCCACGGGGGCTGCCCAATGATGCTCCTTTGAATGGCGGAGTTTCCCATTCTGTTCTGCTACCTGGATATTCTTTGAATATATGAAACTTTTTAAAAAAGATTTTATTTACCTATTTAGAGAGAGAGAGTGAGTGAGTAGATGTAGGGGCAGAGGGGAGGAAGAGAGAAAGTATCAATCAGACTCCTTGCTGGGCACAGAGCCCTACATGGGCCCAATCCCATAACCCCAAGATCATGACCTGAGCTGAAATCAAGTCAGTTGCTCAATGGACTGAGTCACCCAGGCACCCCGTAAACTTTATTTTTATAACTTGTAATTAATCATTTTATTTTATTGACTTATTACATTTTTTCTTTCTCATTTTCCAGCTATTTTTGTTTTATTTATTTTAGATGAATGATTGATCACATGATCTATAACAGTTTTTTGTTTTTTTCTCCAATATGTACTTCCTCCTTCCTCCTTGCATTATTTATTTCAGGATCAAGATTTTTTTTTTTAAATAAATGTTGAATAGGGGCAGCCTGGGCGGCTCAGTGGTTTAGTGCTGCCTTCAGCCCAGAAAATGATCCTGCAGACCCGGGATCGAGTCCCAGTTCTGGCTCCCTGCATGGAGCCTGCTTCTCCCTCTGCCTGTGTCTCTGCCTCTCTCTCTCTGTGTCTCTCATGAATA
Organism: Canis aureus; assembly: GCF_053574225.1. NCBI lineage: Eukaryota > Metazoa > Chordata > Mammalia > Carnivora > Canidae > Canis > Canis aureus. The sequence goes on from NC_135648.1 coordinate 15,930,516, forward strand.
AATAAATAAAATCTTAAAAAAAAAGTTGAATAGTCACATTAACAAGCATTTTAATGGTCTTACTGATTTAAGGAAAATACCTCAAACTTTTCATCATTAATTAATGTGCTTGTTAATTTCAGATTATTATGTAATTATAACTGGATCCTGATTGAATAGCCAGTTAACTATAAATACTACAACTAGTGTTCTGATACAAGTTTTCAGTTCTCCATTTTAAGTAATAACAAGCACGGTTAACATTTGCTAAATGCTTGCTATGTTTGAGGCATAGTTACAAGCACTTATATACATTTATATTTAATTTCTGTAGTAAAATTAGTAAGTAGATAAAACAGATGAAAGGCATAGAATCTGGGATTTGAATTCAGGTTGTCTAGGTTTAGGGTCCTTTCTATAAAAATGATATGCTGAGTGTCAGTAACTGGTGAAAATCTAACTAATCTGTAAAGAAATAGAAAAACTCTCCCATGTTCGCATCAATATTCCTAATGAGGACTTTAAGGGGAAAATAAATTAAATTTCAGATGTGCTGAATGTGAGCATCTCTGGGATATGGAAGTGAAGACTCTGGTAAACAGCAATATATACTGATTTGATATTCAGGAGAAAAATCTCAGATGTTATTAGTCAGGGCTCAGTCATTTCCCAAGTTGAGTTATACTGTAATTGTTCCCTAGTTATAGGTCTGGGGGCCTGCTGAGGAAGCAGAGGCAAATGTTAAGGAGGACAAGTAATGTCCTATAAGATACCAGCCATATCTAAATATTTTTTTAAGCTTCAAGTAAGAGAGAAGGTTTCATATTTAACAAACAGGGAGGGGATTGGGAACTAGATCATTTCTTCACGCACAGAGTTCAAGGGAATATGGATCTTCAAATTCTCAAGTTAATGTTCACATCCTAAATGTGAGGGTTTCCTTGGAAATAAATTCCCTGAAAAAGTTTTTGAAGCTCTTAATATTTATTTTGAGTCAAGTCCACATGCCAATAACCACTTTGATGACACAGTTCCCCACAACTTTAATTGTCTCCTTTTTAAACCCTATATCTCTTTATTTCAACTTAAATGCAACTTGCTTTTGACTGTATGGAACAATAGACGGTGCAGTTATACCCTTATCGTATCATTAACAAGAAAAATTTTAGTGTGTCTTTATTGATCAAAGTCTTTTAAATTCCATTTCTTACTGTTGGAATCTAGCAGTAGTCTGCTTTCACAATTCTGTGAGGTCACTTTCATTTCTGTCTTGGAACCCAGCCAACTTTTCCTCTGTCAAGTCTTTCTTGTAATAATTTGTTAAAAACAGGCATCCCCAACCACCACACTCTATGAATATTTTTTTAACCCTTTCCTCTATGGAGCTACAAGTTTAGCAGGTGGAATTTTGCCTGCAAACTCATTATAAGTAGTACTTTACCAGTTGGCTTTTGGTGGCATGTATCAGATCTCCATTTGTCCAGCTTCAGAGGTCACTATTTATTACCTTTGCCATTCCCCTTATTATCCACTAGTGGTCACCACACCAATATGACAGAATTAGGGATTATTTTGACTGTTGTTTTTCTTTTTCTTTCTTTTTTTTTTTTTTTTTTTGACTGTTGTTTTTATAACAATAATCCACTAAGGATAGACATTTCTGTACTTGTTCTTATAGAAAAGGCTGTGCTGGTAGCATGAAGTCTTAAGATGTCAGTGACTTAGCATGATAATGATTTATGTCTTGTTTTATCACAAGCAGATGTTATTCAAGTGCTTTCCTGCCATCTCAAAGCTCTGAAACTTGGTACATAGGACTTTCAAGACTGTTGTGGCAGAAAAAGAAAGAAAGAGGGAAGCCATGTTGGTTTTATTAGATAGAACTAGTCAGATGGCATCAACCTAAACCTGAAGCTCTGAAATAGAAGAATATGAACATTAGGTGAGGGTTAACTATCTGTGCCACAAATCTCTCTCTCTTTTTCTTTCTCTCTCTCTCTTTTTTCCTGTCTCCTGCAATTAACACCAGTTCAAAGCCAGAGAACGAATTTTCAGAAATATCTAAATAGTTTCCTTTCCCTGATGCACAATGTCCTTTAAGTGATTATGATTCTTTTTGGGGTAAGCTGCAAAAAAAAGATTTATAGATTAACATTTTAGTAGTCTTCTAGAATCCTTACTCAGGGAGCTGGGCCACCCTGATTTGCAGGCTGCCTGGGAATGAAAAGTAGATCAAATCAGAGCCTGGTTGAGAGGCTCAGAGTCTTCACTGTAATGATACAATGCAAGTCTTCGTTTATAAGATGTAGATATAGGTGTAGATGTATATATTAGAGCTTTAGTGAGCTGTCAATCTATTTAAGACTAAGGTCAATCACAATCCATGAGATTGTTAAAAAGTCTTCAAACAAGGAAGGGCTAACTTTCTCAAACTGTTTCTGCTTGCCAAAAAGCTCAGGGGCATTTGTGAACTCAAGGTACCTAGAATCCACCAAAGACCACATTCTTATTATGAGATTCCCTATTCCACCGGTCCTCTAATTTTTACAAAAATGATCTAATAATGATGAGAATTCAATTTATATTATAACCTGCATGTAATATGTATCTATAGAATACAATTTGCAGGATTGAAATATGCATCTCATATTTTGTTATATGAGGTTTATAAAGATAAAAATAGATAAGAACTTACATCAAATCTCCATCACTAAAGGCATATTCCTTAGAACTACTCTTGGTAAGAAAATGCTGCATAATCAGTTTAGAATTGAGAAGAGATGCCACGCTATATATTTCCATCAGAAAGAAATACAATAGAGGAAACAGAGTGCTTACTAAATTGCGGGAGGGGCTGACGGAAGAGAAGTTGGATTGGCCTGCCAGTAGATCTTTAACTCATGCCACTGCAATTTGCATGCATGATATCAGGAAGTGGCTGCTGACACCTAGACTTTAGAAGGCCGCAAAAAATATCTGCTGCAGTACAGCCTTTACACAACCCTACAACTGCTGACAGGCAGAGGAACCTGGAGTCTGTTTGGTCTCTGCCAATACCCATAGTTGCCAAAAACCCATGCCTCTGCTGCTGCCACTGCCAGAGGCAGAAACTCATCTTGCTTCTGATTTCTAAACTCATGTAAGTACTTCTCACTGGCAGACTGTAAATAACATCCAAAAATCCAAGCAGTACTGTAGACTGGAATAAATCCAGATTACAAGTAAACGCCAACCAGCAAAGCATCAGCATACTTTAGAGAAGTCAAAGAGTTAGAAGATTTCTTTGTGGCTATAAATGTAGTACCAGGCGCATTGGTGACACTTGCCAGAACAATTTCTGTGGGTGGGCGAGTGAGAAAACTAAGGCTCAATAGTGATCTGGAGGTGATCGAGGACTCTGAAAAGATGATTACTTCAAGACACTTTCCTTTGATCAGAAAGAGAGAAAAAAAATAATAGTACAAATGGGACATGCAATTGACTAAAGGTTTTTTTGGGGACCCTACTTTGTTCAGTCTTTTTCCCTATCCATCCCCTCTCTTCTCTTCTCTACACCTTATAAGCTAGGAAGGACATTTGAAAATATTTATTATGAGGTAAAAGACCTAGTAATCTAATGGGTAAGGACAGAGGTTCCAGATACTCTGGAAGGAAGGGATAATTGCTAATCAGTGTCTCTGAGAAATTCAGTAGGTAAAAATGAGATAGTGAAGCTAGAAGAGAAAAACTTTGCTTTGCTTCTTCTCTGAGCAATGCTGCTAACCTCTGCCATCTTTTTTTCTCCAAGCATTGTTTCTCTGGCTTGAGTTCTGTTAGTAGACAAAGCTCTGGCTCCTTTTAGCATAGGTTTTTCTTGTACATTCCCTAAACCTATTAAAAATCAATGAATCAGAAAATTTAGAAGTCTGATTTTATAATTAAACTAAAACAGTATCTGAAACTAATTTTTCTCTTCATCTTATTAAAAAAACATGATATAAACACTAATGAATACCTGCTGGTAGTTTATGTTTTTATGAACTTTAGACTTTTATTTCTACATAGTCTTTTCCCAATGTCACAATTCTCTGAAATGTTAACATACCTATGGTTTCTTAATAAAAATAATATTCTGGAGTTGGGAAAAGCCATCTGGGCCAGCATCGGGGACCTTTTGGCTGTACCCATAACTAGTTCTGTTACCTCAACCATATTATTTCTCTGGAGTTCAGTTTCCCAATCTTTAAATGATAATTGTATTTACTTGATCTTTCTTACAGGGAGGTTATTGGTGTGGATAGTAAAATAAATTTGTGATCCAGGTTTCTAGACAAAAGCAGTATCAATTCAGTCCATGTAAAGGAAAATCAAACCAGCGGGATGTCATGGGCTAAAAGAAGATGTCTTCGTGGGTTACTGAAAAGATGGAGACACAGATATTATCTTGTGACACCTGGAGACTGACTGCTTCCTCTCTCTTGTTGAGAATGTGGCCTTGTTGATATTACGTTGGTTTCAAATACAGGAATACCTGATGTTCATAACGACTGAAGTGAAAGGAACATGCACTATGAATGTCATTTCTTCATATGTAATGTTCTAAGACGTGAGGATAGAGTGTAACAAAAGTTATGTTGTTTTGTCAATTCTGGCAAGTTCTCTCTGTAGAGATCAGCAACAGCTGTGCACATACTTAGGGGATGTGGCTGCCAGGGAGAAGCAGCTTCAATTATTAATAAATCTTTTCTATGTCATCACCACACCACCGTTATTTATTTTTTAATCCTTGGCTAAATAAATTGGCTAAAGCTGTGTTTGTTTTCTTCCTGCCAAAGCATAACTTACTTAAAATGCTGCAGTCGGAAGTGATCTAATAGGGACATAATAGAAATAGAGTTTGAACAATTAAAAAATATTGTATATATTCAAGACAAACCATAGATTTGTGGGCTGAATGATATCTAAAAAGAATCCAGAAGTCAATCTTTTAGTATCTTTGTATGCCACTGATTTTTTAAAAATTCATTTAGGTATGCTGTATTTTGAAAAAATAAATGCATTTATTGTCCCAATCATGAAGAAAAAATAATACGCAAGGAAAAATGTTTTAAATTGAGATTCATTCAAAATAGAAAAGTCCCATGATACAATAAGGGAAATCAAGGAGATGTACAAACGTAAAGCAAAGAGTGCTTTATGACAATTATGAATCTTTGTTTCTCACTTATTGAATGAATAGCTCAGGAGATGTGATCTATAATATCTTTTTTGGATGCATATCTTGAGAAATAATGATGTAAAAGTGGGACAGTGGCTTGGATTTGCTCATTTTTATGGAGACAAATTCAGGATTCAGTCCTTGGAGGCCTCAGGATAGATCCTTAGGGATGTAATGCATTACCTTCTAGTTCTCTATATTTTTCTACTTATCTTTTTTTCTTGGGAGATCCCAAAGATTTCAGGGTGTTAGAAAAATTAACATGCTTCACTAGTACCTTAGATTCAGAGTCACTGAAAATGTTGAAAATCAACATTAAATCAATATATTTTTTGGCAATGATATGCCTTAATATTGCAATGAACTTATGAATTAAGTCAAGATATTTTACACATATTAATTAAATGCTATACCAGTTTTATGCTATTCCTTTTAATAGATGCCCAAACACAAGAAAAAATGTATTAGGTGAATTTTAAGAGGAATGCCGTATTGATTTTTAATCAGGGGATGAAGCTATTTCAGAATTTTTAATATTAGTTTCTTTAGACTGAACATTGGAGAAACTTTTTCTTCCTTTTCTCAAAATATTTTTCTTGAGTTTTCTGAGCACATTGCTATTTTAAATTTATTTTTAGATATGACATTTGTTTAGAAGTACTTGAGAAATCACACAATACTTACAGACAGATTAGTATTTATAAGAATGTATGGTCCATGATCATAGAGTGCATGTGCTTAAATCGTGTCTTTGATCTTGGATACACTACTTAAACTGTCTCCATTTTCTCCATGAATTTGGGATAATCATATCCACATCATGGTATTTTTGTGTAAATTTATCTAATCCCTAAGAAAGTTTTTAGCACAGTTTTTAGTTTATAGTTAAGATTTAAAGAAACATTACTCAAAATCAGTTAGAGTTTGTGGCATGTAGTTCTTATTTGGTACTACCTGTAGAAGAATATTAACAAAGTATAATTATAGTGAAGTTTTTATTTTTTAATTTTTTTAATTTTTTTAATTTTTTAAAATTTTTATTTATTTATGATAGTTACACAGAGAAAAAGAGGCAGAGACATAGGCAGAGGGAGAAGCAGGCTCCATGCACCTGGAGCCCGATGTGGGATTCGATCTCGGGTCTCTAGGATTGCGCCCTGGGACAAAGGCAGGCGCCAAACTGCTGCACCACCCAGGGATCCCATAGTGAAGTTTTTAAAGATTTATTTATTCATTTGAGAGAGAGAGAGAGGGAGAAACTGTTGGGGGAGGGGGCAGAGGGAGACACAGAGAGAGAATTTCAAGCAGACCTTGGCTGAGTATAGAGCCTGACTGGGGTCTTGATGCCAAAACACTGCGATCATGACCTGAGCTGAAACCTAGAGTCAGAAACTTAACTGGCTGATCCCCTAGGTGCCCTGATTATTTTAAGCTATTCCACAACATAGATGTTTTGTAGAATAATAGGTAAATAATACGTAATTGTATCTATTGAACATTACATTTCATGATAAATTCAACTTTATTATTCATGTCTTAAGTTCTTATTAGAGATATAAACATAAGCATGAACAAAAATCTTTGTTATAGACTAAATGGCACTGATTGTTCATCTGTCCTTGCATCCATATCTTTGTTTGTGTGTGTATGTATGTCTGTGAAAATTTCCCTGCCTTTATTTTAGTTATTTCTGTCAAGCTTTATTAAGATCTAATTGGTATACAACATTGTGTAAGTTAGAGATATACAATATGCTAATTTGATGGATTTATATATTTTAAAATGACTAACACCAGAGCATTAGCTAACACCTGCATTATGTCACATAATTACTGTTTCCTTTTTTTGTGTGTGGTGAGAACATTTAAGATCTTCTCTCTTAGCAACTTTCAGGTATATAACTTTCAAGTATATAACTATAATCACTATACTGTACATGAGATGTCCAGAACTTATTCATCTTATAACTAGAATTTTGTACCATTTGATCAATATCTTATTATCTGCCACCCCTCCAACCCCCGGCCCACTGCCTGGTAACCATTGTTCTACACTTTGTTTTTATGAGTTTGATTTTTTTAGATCCCACCTGTAGGTGATATCAGACAGCATTTGTTTTTCTCTATCTGACTTATTTTATTTACAATCCCCTCAAGGTCCTCCCATGTTGCTGCAAATTGAAAGATGTCCATTCTCCTGATTGAATTATTTTACATTGTAGGTAGATACCTTCTTTATCCACTTATCCATTAATGGACACTTGAGTTGTTTCCATATCTTGGCTACTGCCTGCATCCATATCTCTGCTATGTCCTCATAATGGATGTATCGTAACTACCTTTGACATATGGCTTGACATGTGGTGTGATTTCGAGAACATCGTGTGGTGAATAAGAGTAGGTCTCAAGTCTTAGGTGTTTTAGTTTGCCATAAAATAAAAGCATGGCCTGAGTAGCCTGCTCACCTATATCAAGAAAAGGACTTTGAAGCACAGAAGCCCTGGCTGCTCCTCTAACCTGGAAAGAATAGTAGATCCACACCAGCTTTTGTGGCCTGAAGGAGAGTCACTCCAGAATCCAGCCTGTATTAGCTGATCTCCAGCTGACCCAAGATTCATCAAAAGAAACTTTAAAACTTCAAAAAAAAAAAAAAATCACTGAGCTTTGGGGCACCTGGGTGGTTCAGTCAATTATGTGTCTGCCTTTGGCTTAGGTTATGATCCTGAGGTCCTGGGATTGAGCCCCATGGACAGGACAGGCTCCCTGCTCAGCGAGGAGTCTGCTTTTCCCCCTCTCTCTGCCCCTACCCCCCTGCTTATGCTGTGTTCATGCTCTCTCTCAAATAAATAAATAAGAAATCTTTTTTAAAAAATCACTTAGCTTAGCTTTGAGGTTTTTTTCTTTCTTGATGTTAATAAATATTCTCTAAAGCTTCTGTTCATACTATAAAAATATTTTTTCTTTTCAATACTTTAAATTCCCAACAACATTAAAAAGAGAAAATACATAAAAATGAGAAGTCATAATAATCTATGGAAATATAAACAATTAAAGGTAACTACTTGTATTTTAAAATAAATTTACTTGTCATGAATGAATAATTTTTTCCCCTGTGGCCAAAATTTAGCAGATAAGCACTTTCAGATTATCTTCACATATCGAATATCTAGATGGAATTAATGGCACATTTGATGGAACATGAACTGCTTTAAAATATGGTAAGAGTTCAGGGACTCCCTGAGAGACCTTCAAGAGTATCAAGTAGAAAACTCAGGCCTGGGTAAGGTAAAAAAAGATAAGCTTCACTGGGAAAGTGATACTGAAATTTGATGTTCAGATATAGCAATTGGTGCTTTTTCAAAAAGAGGATGAAATGAGGTGCTTAATTGTTTAAAGAAGTGAAAATAAATGATCTACTTCACCCTCTCCTTCACATCTATGGAGTTGGATAGGATCTTCCCTTCTGACCCTAGAAAAGATAAGGTAGTTTCTTAGACTTAAGTGGTAATGGTTTATAAAAAATCTAAATCTGGAATGTTACAAGAGTTTAGGGATCTTAGATTAGACTCAGAGTCATTAGATTTAGAGTCATTTTTTTGGTACCTATATTTCTGTCTTACTTTCCTAGCTGGTAAAAGAAAGCATGGAAAGGCCATTGACAGTTTAATATACTTCAGCTTGAATGTCTGCCTTGACCATTTTAAGGGATTATTGTGAGAAACAAAGAAGTTCATGTTTGGGAAATTTCTTTAAAATCTGTAAAGTACTGCCTGATATAAGTTATGAACTATTAAAAAAATCACATCTAGCAATTGAAGTATAGGTAGTTTTCTAGTTTACATTATGTGGTCATATATAATTCAGGTTGAATTGTATACTTTTAAGAAACTAAATATTAAGACAAAATTTAAAATCGATTATCTTGATTTTATCTTGAAAAACAGGATCTAGGTTTTTAATAGTTTTTTTTAAAAATTATCCATTTCATGAAAGTACTTTTAATGATTATTGAAATCAAGAACAGCTAAAGTTTTCTTAGCTAGAATTATTAATATATATGCTATGCACTTGAACACAAGTGTAGGCAAGTAAGTCCTATGTGAGTTATAACTTATAGATCATCATAGGTAGCAGGCATTCTCTGCTACTGTTACTAATAATAACTTCCATCTTTGTAGCAATTTTTTCCAGGTAAGTTTTCTCAGAAAATGTCATAGAAATATTTCTGCCTTATTACTATATAAACAGATTTAAATGAAGGAAGATTTCTTCAATTGGACAAGATGAAATTTTCATCAAAACAAAACATTTCGTCTTGAAAACTCTTCAGGTAGAAGAGAAAATGTTAAGGGCACCTGGGTTGCTCAGGTGGTTTTGTCTGACTCTTGGTTTTAGCTCAGGTCCTGATCTCAGGGTCATGGGATCAAGTTCTGCACTGTGAGTGGAATTTGCTTGAGATTCTCTCCCTTTCCTTCTCCCTCGGCCCCTCCCACTGCACTCTTTCTCTCAAATGAATAAATAAATCTTAGGAAAAAAAGATAAATGTTATATTTATGGCCATCTTAACCTAAACAATTTGTTGAACTACTCTGTGTGTGTTTACTATATAGTGCATATACTCGATAACGTTAGATTAGGAAGATAATAAGTGACTAATTTATTTTTTTCAGTGCCCTAGGATGTCTTTTCTTTGCATAAAGATTTCTTTCTTTTAAATATTATCTATTTATTTACGTATTTGTGAGAGATGCAGAGAGAGAGGCAGAGACATAACAGAGAGAGAAGCAGGCTCCCTGTGGTGAGCCTGATGTGGGACTTGACAGTTATCTTTTATTATATCACAGTGTTTACTCAAAATCTTTTTTTTTTTTTGTTTACTCAAATTCTTACAATGAAATGAACAAATTTATTTTCTTAAAAAGTGAAAGTTGTATATACTGTTGTAATGTGTAAAGAGTGATCTCAGCAGAGAAAGGAAGCCGTGTGGTAGGTCTTGGGCAGGACAGCGCTGGAATCCTGTTTCTGGTCCACTGCTTTTCTCTCCATGATCCTGGCATAGTAACTGAGGAATTTTTATCTTTAAAAGACACAAGAATTTAATTACTTCATATGGATATAATGACTAGGGGAGGTCATTTGAATTAAAATTTAACATTGCTTGGGATGCCTGGGTGACAATAGTTGAGCGTCTGCCTTTGGCCCAGGGTGTGATCCTGGAGTTCCAGGATTGACTCCCACATCGGGCTCCCTGCATGAAGCCCGCTTCTCCCTCTGCCTATGTCTCTGCAACTCTCTATGTCTCTCATGAATAAATAAATAAATAAAAATCTAAAAAATAAATAAAATAAAGTTTAACATTGCTTTAAGAAGTGTTATGGTATTTTTTTAAAATGAACACCAATACAAGATCAAAATGCTTGCAAATCTCTGTAAATATATGTGGTAGAAGCTATTTGGGGTCTCAGGGCTTGGTACTTCCCATTTCCCCAGATAATCACATGGCTTCCTACTTTTTTATCAGTCAAGCTTCTGTTTGATAGATTGTTTTCCTGTCTTCAAGGTAGCTTCCCCTTCCTCAAAGTCAGCTTCCCCTTCCTCAAAGTCTTTCTCTAGTTCACCGTCTCCTTCCACTTTCATCCTAGAATGGATCACCACGGAAAAAAATCACCTTGGTTGTGTTCATTTTCTTTCCCTTTAGGGGCAAGTAGCTATTCTTGTTTATTTGCTGAAGCTTCAGCGCCTACAGAGGATCTGAATAAACATTGAGAATAAATCAAGGAACAATTAATGATCATAGATAAGGTTAGTGTGTGTATATATATATACAGATATACACATACATTATATATTTTACATATATACACATATAAATATATATATATTTACATCAGTATATAACTGATTTCTCACTAACACAACACTTTAAGAATTCTTTTTGCATAAAATTAGATAAAGAAGATCAAAGTATTACATGAAATTGTTTTAACTTAAGGCACACTATTTTAACAAGACTTTTTCTTCTTAATATTTTATTTATTTATTCATGAGAGACACACAAAGAGAGAGGCAGAGACTCAGCAGAAGGAGAAGCAGGCTACCTGCAGGAAGGCCCATGTGGGATGCGATCCCGATTCGGAAAGCCTGGGGTCACGCCCTGAGCGAAAGACGCTCAACCGCTAAGCCACGATGCTAAGCATTGTCCCAATATGATTTTTGTATAAGATTTTCTTAGTTGGTTTGTTTTGTCACAACAAAATACTATTGACTGTGATATATTTTGGGTGGATTAAACAAGATTTTTTTTCTCATAGTTTTAGAGAATGGGAAGTCTAAGGTCAAGGTGTCAGCTGATTTGGCTCCTGGTGAGAGCTCTCTTCCTGGCTTGTAGACAGAAACTTCTTATGCCCCCTCATTGTCACAGGGCCTTTTCTCAGTGCTGTGTGCAGAAGGAGTGAAAGATCTTTCTCTTCCTTTTCTAAGATCATCAGTCTCATCATGAGGACCTCAGCTTCATGACCTAATCTAAACCTAATTATTTCCCAAAGGCCAAATTTCCAAATAGCCTTACATTGAGTAATAAGACTTCGACATAGAATTTGTAGCAGGGGAGCACAAACATTCAGTCCATAACAAAGACTTACATATTTTCACAAGTCTTTTGTATAAAGTAAAAATACCTTCACAAGCTTTTTGTGTAAAAACTTGGTAACCGGCATATATTGTAAATTATTACTTTAATTTCTACTATTATATATTATATTTTTCAATGCCCATGATTTTGCCAACTATTAACTCTCAGGTTTTAATTGAAAGCACATTTAAAACATTAAAATAATTAAAATTTTATTTTTATTGCATTGGCATTTCCTGGATGGTAATAATTTTATGTTTTAAAATTTGGGAGGAACTATTTATTATAAAGCTGACAGTCCACAGGTGGGTAATTCACAAGAATTATAAAAGACTAGACTATCTACTTGATTTATTTTATTCTTAAACACTTAATCAGACTTTCATAACCAGAATAAACTGCTAAGGAAAATTAAACTCCATTAATTCTTTCAAGGCCAATTTAGTGATCACTTCTACAAAGGAATTATCTAAGGAACATATGAAAAATTCAGATAGATATAATTCAAATTTTCTATTACGTTGATCTGGAGATAACCATATTTCAAAATAAAAAACAAACTATAATTTATATACTATACTTATAAAATAAAATTCTATATATATCAGTAAAAAGCTCATTTGAGTCAAGAATTGATATTAGCATTCCCAATATTCTGTTAGCCTGAAATTCCATTTGTTCTTAACATTTCATATTTTAGCAAATTCTTAAGGAAACTAAATTGCAATTGTAAAGATCATAACATGCAATGACAAAATTATACAATGGGAAATTACTTAAATAATGGAGTTTATGACACATTCTAGCTATATCAAACATGTGAGAGCCACTATCATTTTCAAGGAATAATCTTCAGAAGAGATTATTGTACTAAGGAGATAAAATAAGTTTTAGATTTCATGTAAAATCTAATTAAACAAAGCAAAGTGATTCATTTTCTATCTAAAATCATTGGGATCATAAGATTGTTACATATTTTGAATGTTGAATTCAAATATTTTGACTTGAATGAATGAGAGAAAAGAAAATGAATCTTGAATTTTTTTCTTCTCGATACTTGAGGTATAATCAAGTCTAACACATTCATTTAGAGAGAAGGATTTAAAATATCAAGGATGCTGCATAATCCCTCCATAATCAACAGCTAATGCTAATCTTTTGCATTAAACTTCTCAGGAAAAATCTCAGCCGAGTTCAGGAGAAGTAATTTTGCTTATCTAGACCTAATTTCCTGTTACGTAAAATCAGACAGTTGTTCGATGTCTCTTTCAGCTTTAACATTCTGTAGTTTAAAATAAAGCAAAATTCAGATAAAGTATCCAAATTAATTGAGTACATAGAGAATTAAATAGGAAATAGATTAGTCATTAGAGGAGAAAAATTTCAAAACCCTTATGCTTTCAGCTTTAAAAAAAAAATTGAATGATATAAATAACATTTAAAAATGTACCCTGGATCAATTTTATCTTTTTTATAATCACCAAAAAGAGCTATTTCCTCATAATCCTATGTCTCATATAAATATTCAAGGCATATTTTTTAAAGTTTTATTTGGAAATAATTATAAATGTACAGAAAATGGCAGGAAGACAATCATACAAAGGCCCTTGTGTGCCCTTCACTCATATTTATCAACTGTTAGCATTGGTTCTATTTGATAATATTTTATTTGTGCTCACTCTTTTTCTGTCCTGGAATGTATCTCTTTTTGTTTCTCTTTGTCCAAAATGAACTTGTTAGAAATTATATTTCAATAATAAAAAATTATACTTATTTCCACCCCTCCAATCCCACTGTTTATGATATTTCAATTTGCTTCCTAACAATTTCTTAGAGAAAAATTCAGATTTAGTAAGGTATGTTAAATTGAATGTACATAAAACTGAATCTACATTCCCAATAGCTAGCACATCTAATTCTAGAATTAACATTGAGTAGTAGAAATGGAATAAGATTTCATCAATAGCAAGGGAATATTGGTTTGGTAATTTGGAATAATTGAAAACATTGATTTAATAAAAACAATGAATGAATAAATTTACAAATTACTTTAAAAATACTTTTAAATGACTTAAATTAAGAAAAGTAAGATAAACTATAGAGTTTAATAATTCCTGGTTCACTTATTTTTTTATGAAACTATTGGAATTGTAGAAAGCAAAAAACTTTATTGTTCTAAGAATTACCATTGTTTTTTTCCAACTGAGAAAAAAAGTATTGCACATACTGATTTCCTTTTTTTAATTCTAAATTTATTTTATTTTTATGTTATTTTTATTTCTGCATCAAGGTAACATTAGATTTGCAAAAGTGAATTAAACATTTTCCTTTTTTTTTTTTATCTGTCCTAAAAGAAATAAAACAGCACATGGATTAGAAAATAAATGACCTGAGTATCCACCCGAACATTTTATGTGTCTGTACTTTAATGCTTAATGGGAATTTAGGAGAGGCCTTATTGAGAGCTGCTAATTGAATTTTATTTTGAAATACATTCACTTCCTTTAGTTACATAAGTAAATGAAAATATTTTATGGAGTATGTTTAGCAATTACATTCTGTTTTTGTGTCATATAAATGGTCTGCTTTTTTTTATAGTCCATCATTTGTAAAGTCATTTATGAGATGGAATGAAGAATAATTTTATTTGAATACATGATCATAATTAGAAATTATTAACTGATTTCCACTTATTTTACTTTCAAAATATTCTTTTTACATATGTTTAACAAGAGCAGAAATTTTTCTTACACTTAGAAGCATGGCAAGGAGAATGTCAAAACATCTAAAAATACTTTATTTTTGTGGAACTTAAAGCAAATATTCAAGTGCTTTTCTTCATGTTTGAAAGAAACCCATTATCCAAATCCATTATTATTTCTGCAGATCTGTTTTACTGAATGTAAAATAATCAGAACAAAAAAGTCAACACTCTTTTAGTAGTTTGTTTTAAATTTATGATAAACTGTGAATCTTCTTTCAATAATTTTGATTATTTTTTTCTATTTATTATATCATAAATTACATATTTGCAGGCAATAACCATTTCAAATTCAATGTAATTATTATATACATTCGTTACCATAGGCAACGGCCATTTTAATATCCTATTGCTGTATTGTTGTCAATTACAAAATCAACTCCTACAATGATATTTGGAAGTAAAATAACTATAAAATTCTAAAACCTCATTAGAGGTCTTAACTATTTTATGCCAAGGAGTAGTAATCATATCACACAAAGACCTAATGATTTAATTTATTTTGCTTTACTCATGAAAATGATATATTTCATACACACATGAAATTGTTACTTAGATATTTAAAATATTTCTACAAGAGCATATTACAAAGTGTGTACAGTTTCAAAAATACTAATATAGGTGCTTTTTGCTACAGAGGAAAGGAATACAATATTAAGTTTGGAGGTAATAACCCCATAAACCCCACAACTCAAGCTTAAATTGTGCCTTATTTTAATTAAGACAAAATTGATTGTTTTGTATCATTTTATTTGTAAGTAAGTAGTGTTCAATCAAGTAATTTTGCTTAAAAATTGTTAACATAACTTTTATACAGCTATATCAGTAAAATTAGTTCTGTTTGCATGAAGGGTAAGCTTGGTCAAAATGAGAAAAAGCACTGATAGGTATCTGGATGGTTTTAAACACAAAGTCTCTTGCTAGTATATAACTTTTCTTCTATATTTAAGTCTGCAGTTTAACTGTGCGTACCTGTAGCACTTCTATATAGATAGTATCTTCCCAGAGTTCTTTTATTTATTTATTTATTTTTATTTTTTTTTATTTTTCCCAGAGTTCTTTTAAAAGAAACAAACTTCCTCTCTTATCTTATCATTTTGCCAAAGTTGTTTGTCTTCACCTCTTCATTTATTTTAGAAAATTGTATATTTGCTCTTACTTTAATGACTTCATATAAATTATCCATTAGATGATTTTAAAGGGAAAAGTCAGTTCCTGTATTCCGCTTTTTTTTCTTGTCCAGTCAACTGTAGGCATAACAAGATCTTACAAGCTTAACAACTTAAATCTTCTCCTCTAAATACCTTATTTCTCCCCCAATCCTTACTACTGTTTCCTAAGGATGCGTGATTACCCTTGTTATGAATAGAACATGACATCATTCTGAAGTTAGTCTCTATGTTTATAGAAATCTGGTCTATCTGTGGAGTTTCTCTTCTGATTAAATAATCGAACACCAGTACATTATTAAATCCTGATTTAATAGTTTCTTTTTGATGTGGTTTCCCCTCACAATGAAGAATAGCTCTACTAAATTCAATTTGGTCTGTATACCAATTTCTACCACTTATACATTTTTCAAATGTCTGCTAAAAATATTTCTGTCTTGTGGGGGTTTCTTTTGTCACTTTGATTTCTGCTAAGCCAGAGCCAATTCTTTCTCCCTTCTGCTTTTCTTTTCACATCAATAACCTCTCTTTTCAAACTTAACTAGCCAGCTGCTTTAAAATGGACTCATTACAAAGCACTTTCTCATAACATATGAATTCATACAGCTAAAATGTAAACTGCAGTTCATTTATGACCATGTGAAATTTGTTTATCATTATTCATATCTGTTAGTTGATAACAAAGCATGTCAGAAGTTAGCATTTCCCTTTGAAAATTTGGTTTAATTTAAATTATTGTTCTTGTTTAAACTTAATAAATTTAAATAGACTGAAAATTCTTTAACAGTTATGTTTAATTGGATATTTTGTTTGTCAGTATCCATAATTGAGTTATGGGCTCTTGTCATGCTACTTGCATAGATTTTAAGGGATGTTATTGAAAGAAGAGCTATTATATGTGTACAAAAATTCAAGATATTAATCTCATCTTTTATGTATAAGAATCAAATGTTCATACCTTATAGGAGTCCTAAATAAAGAGTTATAGCATAAAAACATTGCCTTTAAACTACCTCATCGGCAATTTTACCTATATACTTCAAGATTGCTAGAAAAGCTTTGGTCTGAGTCTCTGGGGTCTCACATTGTTCATATTGCCTGAAGACTTTCTAGAAATAATTTTTGTCCTTTTTTTTCCTTTAAAAAATGTTTTAAAATGTTCAGAGGGTACTGTTACACGCTCTGAAACTAATAATACACTATATGTTAATTAATTGAATTTAAATAAAAATAAAAAAGTGTACTGTTAAAAATAGAGTGAAGATACAAACTGATGGACTATTTATGCTGTCATGGTTAACTTTAACCAATAAATGTCTAACATTTTATTTGGGCTTTGTGAGTCATAGTCTACCCAATGGAAATCTTACATTCTTTTAAAAATTTAAATGAAAAGCAGCTTGACTCAGATGAAAGTAAATAGGGTCTGCAGTTGCTCCTAAAGGAACTTCATGGAATTCCTAGGAATACCAGGGGTAGATTTGGACAACCACTACTAGAGATGACATTATTTTGCCAATAAAACAGACTTCATCTCAACAAAATAGTTTCAAAGCTAAGCTTTTGCTAAATTTCTTGATTTTGTCAACTTTTAAATAGTTAGGAAACAGCTTTCATTGTCATTTTCATTTTTAGCAACTGAAATAACGTAATTTCTCACAGCAAATGCAGTGCATATAGTTTTTAAAATAATAAAATATTGAGGCTCATGTAAATTCAGCTTAAAAATGGAAATATATTTACTAGACTCAATATATCAAATATTTGAGTATTAGCTATTAAAGAGAACTATTAAGTTTGTTTTCCATTTTCCATTTTGGAAGAAGGTAAGGTGAATGAGTAGGCACAGGATAAATGAGGCTCAATTTCTATACTTCAGAATTGTTCAAAAGTGGAAGTCATTCCTTATGGGAATCTAGAAAGTCTTCTTTTTATTTTATATTTTTATTTATTTATTTATTTATTTATTTATTTATTTATTTATTTATTTTAAAGATTTTATTTATTTATTCATGAGAGACACAGAGAGAGAGACACAGGGAGAGGCAGAAGCAGGCTCCATGTAGGGAGCCTGATGTGGAACTATATCCGGAGATTCCAGGATCATGCCCTGGGCTAAAGGCAGCGCTAAGCCTCTGAGCTACCCGGGGTTCCCCAGGAAGTCTTTTTCTAGTCTATGGGATTTAACCGCCCTTTGAGCTCTGGAAGAATTTCAACAAATGTACATTATGGGAATAGCTCCCCAGAGACAAAGAGGGGCCAAATGAATAAAGGGGTAGATGGAATGGTAAAGAAGGGTTTAGGACAAGAAAGTAGATGAATGTACCTGGATTTCTGTTCTTTCTGGAATAGTAGAGCTGAGTAGCTAAACACTTGGGGAGGGTAAAGGTCAGATTGCAGATTAATTGAATGCCAGGCTGAGTTTGAAATGTTGGGAGTAAATGACAGAACAAAATAATTGGTTCAAGGGCAGGGAATGGTCAATGCTGAGGTTTATTTCTATTATTCCTACAGGAACATATTCAGTGGGTAGGAAAGAAAAAGTACTAAATTATGAGAAAAGTCAAAATTATCACTGGAAGCAAATACTGTGTGTTTGAAATTCAACTCTGGTGAATGATACTTCTGACACTCAGCACTTTGCCATCTTTTCTCTTCAGAGCATTGCTGTGCTATACAGTTATAAAATCTGCCTTAAAACATAACTGGTTTCAAAGCCTAGTTAACGCCTTCATGTTATTTAATCAGTCATATTTCACATAATTAGTAGGAGAAATACAATTTTCTCTTCATCAATCTAAAAACACAAAATTTTAAACTTTATGATTACTGTAAAGATTGTGGAAATAGTTATATTGTGTCTAACAAGCAATTAGCATTCAAAGGTATTCAAAGGTATTTGCTTTTCATATAAAATGCGTGGAAGTTTCATCCATAGTATGAGGAGGAGTATCACATAGGTCTCTTTGGAAATAGTAATACTCAGGAGAAAAGAAGTAAGTATGGGCCGAATTACATTTAGTTTTATATTTATTTAGTGTTATTTTTATGTTTATTACCTTTTATTATCTTATAACAGTTATACCAAGGGAAAAGTAGATTTCATTTGCTCTAGTTACATTTTTAGCGTGTAACCTCGTAACAGTACAAAAGGGAATTTGCAAACTCAAAGGTGTATTCACAATTGGCTTTTCCACCTAGTCACATATTGTTCTTCCCCAGATTTTATTTTCCTGATTATGGTTCACTTTTTTTCCCTAATAAATAATTATTTTGTTGCTAGAATCTATACAGAATTGCGCTTATCACTACACATACTAAAAAAAAAAAATGAAGCTGCACGTCTGTATGGTGACAGAAAGTGGCTCAAAGCAGAGTAAATATTTAATAAAATAAAAAGCAACTACACTTTTCTACTAATTGTCACTAAAACGTAACTTTTACTGACACTTCTTTCAGCTTTCTTTATTTCTCAAATAAATAATTTGAGATCCCAGAAGCAAATGTATTCAATCAAGGAAGGACTTTATTTCATCTTGATGGATCTTTGTCAACTTTGGTGTCTGTGAAGAATATATTAATTTTTATACTATCCTTTTATACTCTCCTTTTACCTTATTTGTCATTCTTTTTGATGGCTAGCATTAGGATCTGCTGGTATTTCTTTCCTAATTTTAATTCCTTATATTTATTTAAACCTATTTGTTAGCAAAGGAAAATGAAACTTGCTGACAGTTGACATTGTATGTAGAAGTATCTAACGCCTTGACTCCACGGCTAGCATATAGATAGAACAACAACAAAAATCCCACATCCTCTTTTTTGACCCCGTTTTTTTTTTTTCCTCCCACCAGTCCCATTAATGGAAGTAAAAAGAAAACAAAATTATTGCCTGTTATAGTTTGAGTGTAGTTCCTTTTTAAATAAGCAACAACAACAGAAAAATAGGACCATGTACATGGGACATATTTACGTATATGCAAGAAAATCTTTCAAGCAAAATAATGCAAAGTAAAACCAAGTCAAACATTTATATTCTATAATTAAAGTTACAAAGTGCTTATCCTATGGTATGAATTGTGTCATAAGATGTTATAACTTATGAGATGTAAGAAATTTTATAAGGTATAAGAAGTTTTATCATACCATTCTAAGAATTCCCAAATCATTAGTTGAGTTTTAGAAAATGTTTGTGTAATCTCTCTGATACTGCCACCATTGGATGTGTTATGACCTTTCTTAGGTATGACTTGACACAGGGCAATATATCCACTTCTTCTGAAAACTACTTAATCCGTAGTGTTTTGTTCCAACAGGAGGGTGGCTAAATTATACTATAGCCTGACACACCTGAAGGTCTGTATTTCTCACATTGCCATGAGAGTTTTTATCAAGGATGCCACTAAATTGCCTTCCCAGTCACTTGCTCTCCTTTCTCATCAGGACAAGGCCACTCTAGAGCAGTGGGAAGTCCCTATATGTAGGCCATCACTGCCTGTTACTGCGTTGTCTCCTCAATGACCTCCAAGGTCAACCTCAACTGTGCTAGTACTGCTCCCATACACAGTAGTTATCTCTGAGGTTAAAACAAAAGTAAATTATTAGATGACTTGTAACTTCAGTAAATGGATACATTTATGTACATCAATTTTTTCCTTAATGATCCAATCTCATTCCTGGATGGATAAACTAAAATAAAGTACATTAAAATATTTTCTAATTCTTAAAATTCTCTAAAGTGTTTATAATTATCTCTACCATCAAATAAATCTATCGTATGGTATACTAGGAAGCCATTTACTAAGGTTGCCCTAGCATTTTGTGACTCCAACTAATGTCTTTGGATTAGAACATATATTATTATTTTTTTAATATTTTATTTATTTATTCATGAGAGAAACTGAGAGAGAGAGAGAGGCAGAGACACAGGCAGAGGGAGAAGCAGGCCCCATGCAGGGAGCCCGACGTGGGACACGATCCCGGGACTCCAGGATCAGGCCCTGGGCGCTGAGCCACCCGGCTGCCCAAGAACATATACTATTAATTAATTTTATATTTTATTAAGGTTATTAACAAATATTTGCAAAGAGTATAAAATTACTTAAAGATTTCGATATTAAACCAATTTGTTTCGTAGCTATTTTCAAACTAGTGGCTGAATATAAGCTTGTATGTATGTAAGAAAAATATGAAATAGGGGCGTCTATGTGGTTCAGTGGGTTAAGCAGGCAACTCTGGATTTTGGCTCAGGTTGTGATATCAAGGTTGTGAAATCGAGCCCTGCTTTGAACTCTGTGCTGGGCAGGGTATCTGTTTGAGATTATCTTTCTCCCTCTGCCCTTCCCTCAAATCCTTGGCTTGAGCTCTCTGTGTCTCTAACTAAGTAAATAAATAAATCTCTAAAAAAAAATAAATAAATAAAACAAGAAAGGAAAACATGAAATAAAGGGG
This sequence comes from Canis aureus, assembly GCF_053574225.1. NCBI lineage: Eukaryota > Metazoa > Chordata > Mammalia > Carnivora > Canidae > Canis > Canis aureus. The sequence goes on from NC_135648.1 coordinate 15,951,703, forward strand.
GCATCCAGAACTGAATAAGTAGAGAAGTAAAATGGTAAGCAACTATTTTATGAGTAAATAATGTTTAAGCAATTGCCTTCAAATCTATGTTCATGATGAAGAAAACTATAATTTGGGTATGTTTATCAGATTACTTGTCCTTTGCACAAAATGCAATTGGAATAAACACATCATTTGTAAAAGCTGAAACATTTTTATATAATTTAATAACAAACTTATCTATTTGTAAAGAATAATTTGCAGTAGTAGAAGATTTTATTTATTTATATATAAGCTTTTTATTTAAATCCCAATTAACATACAGTGTAATATTAATTTCAGGTGTATAATATCATGATTCAACACTTCCACACAACAGTGAGTACTCATCATAAATGTACTCCTTAATTCCCACCACCTATTTGACTCATTTCCCCTCACCCACCTGCCTTCTGGTAACCAGCCATTTATGTTCTATAGTTAAGAGTCTGTTTCTTGGTTTGCCTCTCTCACTCTCTCTCTCTTTTTTTTTTCTTTTGCTCATTTGTTTTGTTTCTGAAATTCCACATATGAATGAAATCATAGGGTATTTGTCTTTCTCTGGTTGACTTATTTTACTTAGCATAACACTGTTTGGCTCCATCCATGTCATTGAAAACAGCAAGATTTCATTCTTTTTTTTTTATGGCTAATATTCTATCGTGTGTGTGTGTGTGTGTGTACACAAACAAATACCACCTCTTCTTTATTCATTCATCAGCTGATGGACACTGAGGCTATTTCCATAATTGGCTATTGTAGATAATGCTTCTATAAATATCGGGGTGCATGTATCCCTTTGAATTAGCATTTTTGTATTCCTTCAGTAAATACCTAATTTACCAGTGCAGTTGCTGGATTGTAGGGTAGGTCTATTTTTAACTTTCAGGGGGAACCTCTGTACTCTTTTTCCACCAGGTTGCTTTCTAATCAATAGTGCAAGAGGGTTCCCCTTTCTCCATATCCTTTGCAATATTTGTTATTTCTTGTGTTGTTGATTTTAGCCATCCTGAGTAGTGAGAGGTAATATTTCATTGTTGTTTTGATTTGTATTTCCCTGATGATGAGTGAGCATCTTTTCACGTGCCTGTTGACCATCTGTATGTCTTCTTTGGAAAAATGTCTATTATGTCTTCTGCCCATTTTTTAACTCGATTATCTGTTTTAAGTGTTGAGTTTTATAAGTTCTTTATATATTTTGGATACTAACCCTTTATCAGATATTTCATGTGCAAATGTCTTCTTCCATTCCATAGTTTGCCTTTTAATTTTGTTGATTGTTTCCTTCTCTGTGATAAAGTTCCAATAGTTTATTTTTGCTTTTGTTTCCCTTACCTCAGAACACATATCTAGAAAGAAGTTGATTCAGTCTATGTTCAAAGGTTACTCCCTGTGTTCCCCTCTTGGATTTTTATGGTTTCAGGTCTCATGATTAGGTCTTTAATCCACTTTGAATTTATTTTTGTGTTTGGTGTAAAAAATCTTTTGCATGTTGCTGTCCAGTTTACCAAACACTATTTGTTGAAGAGACTTTTATCCATTAGATAATCTTTTTTTTTTTTTGCTTTGTCGAAAATTAAGTGGCCATACAATTATGGGTTCATTTCTAAGTTTTCTATTCTGTTCTATGTGTCTATGTTTGTGCTAGTACCATACTGTCTTGTTCACTACAGTTTTGTAATATAACTGGAAGTCTGGAATTATGATGCCTCCAGCTTTTCTTTTTTTTTCTTTTTCAGGGTGCTTCAGCTATCAGGGGTATTTTGTCATTCTATACAAATTTTAGCATTATTTGTTCTAGCTCTATGAGAAATATGTTGATATGTTGATGGAGATTGCAAGAAATGTATATGTAGACTGCTTTGGATAGTACAGACATTTCAATTATATTTGTTCTTCCAATCAATAGCATGGGATGTTTTCCATCTCTTTGTGTCATCTTCAACGTCTTTCATTATTGTTTTACAGTTTTCAGAGTACAGATCTTTCACCCCTTTGGTTAGATTTGTGCCTAGGCATCTTATGGATTTTAGTGCAATTGTAAATTAGATTGATTCCTTAACTTCCCTTTCTGATGCTTCATTATTGGTGTATAGAAATGCAACAGATTTCTGTATTTTGATTCTGTATGTTGTATCCTGTGACTTTACTGAATTTGTTAATCCATTCTGGCAGTCTTTTGGATTTTCTATATAGAATATCATATCACCTGCAAACAATGATTGTTGATCGGCTTTCCTTGCCGATTTGGATGACTTTTTTTCTTTGTATTGTCTGATTGCTGTGGCTATGACTTCCAGTACCCCCTTAAATAACAGTGGTAAGAGTGACCATCTTTGTCTTATTCATGACCATAGGGGAAAAGCTCTGTTTTCCCCCTTGAGGATGGTATTAGCTGTGGGTTGTTCATAATGACCTGTATTATGTTGAAGTATGTTCCCTGTAAACTTACTTTGTTGACTTTTTTTTATGAAGGGATGTTGCACTTTTTCAAATGCTTTTTCTGTCTCTCTTGAAATGATCATATGGTTCTTATCCTTTCTTTTTATTAACATGGTATATCATGGTGATTGATCTGTGAATATTGAACCACTCTTGCAGCCCAGAAATAAATCCTACTTGATTGTTGTAAATTATTTTTTAAACATATACTTTGGTTTGCTAGTAGTTTATTGAGAATTTTTGCATTTAGGCTTATCAGGAATTTAATTTAAAATACTCTATGTAGTTTATGGGATGAACAAGAGTTTAGGTATCCTTGTAGTTCTTTTTTATTTGTTTTTAATTTTTTTTTTAGAACCTAAAAATTATGTATCTGTATGTCTTACTAAATGCATTCTTCCCAGTATCTTATTTGTTTCCCTCATTGGGACTTTTAATGCTAAATGTCCAGTTCTCAGATAAAAGTATTCTTAAATGAACTACCTATTTAGAACTACATAATTTAGCTGCCTTTGTTTTGCATTCCATGTAATTTTCCTCCTGAAAAAATGCAAGAGGTTTCAACTGAAGCTATAATTGAAGACATACTTATTAATATAAAGTCTAGAAATGTCTGAGAAATTAATAATTGTTTTGATTAAACTATATTCATGTAGATGAATAAATGAATAATTTCAGAGTTAATCAATCAACCCACACAAAACATTATTATAATAACACTTTAAAGTCACATATACCACAGATGATTTCTAGAAAAAAGTTCTATTCTCAAAAATAAATTTCTTTTCTTTTGCACTTATAATATCAATGAAATCTTGTTAGAAACACTTTGTCAAATTACATAATACTATTCTAAGATTGCCTGGTTTGACAGCACATAATTAAATAAAAGGAACTCAATGTGATATTTTCCTTCAAAAATGGGGCAGTATACTTGCCAGGGAATCTTTTTAGCAATACATTGACTAAATAAAGTATATGCAATAAAAATAATGTTAATTACTGCCGGAATACTTGACTGAAATTTTATTTTTTTAATATAGGGTTTTGTTTACTAGATAAGTAATATTAAACCACTAAAGGTGTTTATAGTAATCTGTTATCATACTATGTATTTCTGTGGTTATCTATTGTATTGTTTTCTGAGTCTTCCCTCTTCCCTCCCCCCCCGCCCCCACTTAGGAAATGTAGTTAGACCACTGCCAATTTTGTTTAATTTTGTTTTAAACTACTCATTACTTTCAATTTTACGTTATTGTTTATTCTGCTCTCTATTTTATTTCTGATTTTTCTTTGTTATTTCTGTCCTCTACTAAAATTTAGTAGTAGTAGAAAGAATTCCTTTTCTAGTTCATTGCAGTGTAATGTAAGTTGCTTATTTAAACTTTTTTCTTAATACAAGCATTTACAGCATAAATTTCACCCAGCATCTGTTTTTGCTGCATCCCATAAGTTTTGGAACATTTCTTTTTGTTTTGAGACAGATTTTGATTTGCCATCAGATTTCTTATTGTCCCATTGCTTGTGCAGTAGTGTATTATTTAATATTTACATGTTAAATATTGAACATTTACATTGTAGATTCCAACTTTGTTTTATTGTTGATCTTTAATTTTATACCATTGTGGTTAGAAAAACTATTTGATATGATTTAAATCTTTTAAAAAGGAACAAAACTAAAATAGAAATGAGATACTTATCAATCATTTCTCTGAGTCAAATTGTGGAAGAGTAACAAGCAGGCAAACAGATTAAAAAAAAAAAAAAAAGCCTAACTTTTAGGGGATGATATTGTGATTGAAATTAATCATGACTCAAACCAGTGGTTAGCTCACTCATTATGATAAGACTGGCTGCATGGTAGAAAATGACTTCTTCTACATTTTAAAAAATATGTTACTGTATAAGTTACATTGCCTGCTACTCTATGAGGCAGTGAAGATCAATTTAAATGTCCTCACAGTTAGCCACATGAAAACAAGCTCTCTTTGTATGTCTGGTATATAATATCAAATTCTATTTCCTAAAATTGAAGCACTGTTTCTCAAAACAAGGATTTTTATATAAGAGTAGTAGAAACATAGCCTCAGATAGGCTCTTTTTCAAATTTTAAAGATCATTTTTTCCCTAAAAGGTTTGAATTGGTTTGTGTGAATAAAAATTTCTGCGACCAAAGACATCTGAGAAATGGCATAGATATTGCTTTGGAAATTTGTATTGCATATTATTGTATAAAATTACATAGAAATCCTATAGTGAAGAAATATTTTAACTTTAATCTATTGATTCTAAATTTGTGTATCATATGTAAAAGAATTTCAATATAAAATGGCACTGAAGGATATAAAAAGGAAATTCTCCTGCATGTGCCTTCAGGAAAATAAAGCTTAAGGACTAAGGAACTGATTTCCCATAAATGATTGATTTACAGCAAATTGATGATATTGGAATTTTCTTAAATAATAGCTCTTCAGGGGTTGCCCCTTTTCCACCTTGAGAAGGTTTACTTATGATTTCCAGAGACAGGAACAAGAAATTACCTATGTCAGGCTGGTCTCACAAAATAAGCTGAATGAGCTTTGTTTGTGTGATTGGATTGCTTTTTGTCTGCTCAGGGGATTTTTCAAAGCTGGTTTCCCTTTGTTTTTGATTTTAATGGATTGTAACCAAATTCTCCTCTCTTTGCATTTCTTACCCATAAATACAGCTACCCCAAGTCCTCAGTGAAGTCACCTTTACCGTGTGTGTTCCAAATTGCATTCCTCTGCTATTCTCAAATAACCTCATCATTTTGACAATTTCAGGCTTGCCTCAGTTTATCTCTTTATATTCAGGATGACATATGATTAAAAATAAAAACCCTCATTGTACATAGTCACCATCCACACAAATATTTTCTCACAACTTTCAGATTAAAAGAATACATATACAATCAATAAAACATTAGGATTAAATGTCCCAAATTTTCAAAAAAAAAATCCCATAATTTCCTCTTCCTTCCTACTTTTCTTTCTCTCAATTTTTTTTTCTTTCTTTCTTTCTTTCTTTCTTTCTTTCTTTCTTTCTTTCTTCTTTCTTTCTTTCTTTTCTTTCTTCTTTCTTTCCTTTCTTTCTTCTTTCTTTCCTTTCTTTCTTTTCCTTTCTTCCTCTTTCAGTGATGTATAAACAAGCCTAAAACCTTATTAACATTAGTACACTAATAAATTATAAATGAGATATAATTGCTTGTATCTGAAAAAACTATAATAAATTGGAAAAGTAGTTAACACAAGCAGAAAAAGCTGAAGTATTATTTGTATGCAATGGTTTAGAAGACAAAACATCTAATAATTATTTAATATATTGCTTAACTCTTCAGAAATCTTTAACATTTTCTCAGAAGAAAGATCTATTTTCATGTTCTTAAGAACTGTGTTTATTTGAATTATATAAATTAACAGCATAATTAAAAGTTCTAATCTTAAGCATCTAGATGAAAATAATACTACTTATTAGTAAGAGCATAGTTGAAATCCATATCTGAATTTTCATAGTCTTCCTAGACTAGAAGGCTAGCTTTCAGTTTATCTCAACTTTCAACATGCCTTCATCACTAAAATTAATAATACCTAACTTTTGATTTAAAGTGAGAGAAAGTGACTTCCTTTCCCTCGAACATTTAGAGGCCACAGTAGGGTGGGTTATTAATTGGTCTAATTTCAATATTGGTATATTTCAGGCCTGGGGGAGTGGAAAAAGATGGCAGGGGGATAGCCAGTATGTGGAACAGTCAAAGCAGGTGCAACGTTTTCTAATTAATTTTGCTATCTTATACGGGCGTGGTTCATGATGCTCCAAAATAAATACAAGAATTAATGTCAAAGATCACTGATCACAGATCACCATAACAAATGTAATAGTTTAATAATAATAACGTTTGAAATGTTATGAGATTTACCAAAATGTGACTGAGAGATATGAAGTGAGAACATGCTGCTAGGAAAATGGCATTGATAGACTTGTTCAACTCAAGGTTGCCCGAAAATTTCAATTTGTAAAAAAAATAAAAATAAGTATAAAAAAATCACATAATATCTGTGGAGCACAGTAAAGCAAGACACAATAAAGCAAGGTGTTTAATAATTTAGAAAATTCTGAGGAGCCCATCAACCAAAAAAACCTACAAGAGTAGCAAGGTCATGAGATACAAGATCAAATACATAAATCAATTGTATTTCTATACACCGACAATAAAAAAATCTAAAAATAAATGTACTAAAAATTTCTAGTTACAATAGCATCAAAAGGAATATAACATTTAAGAATAAAATTAAAGAAAGTGCAAAACTTATACACTGAAGTCTACAAAATATTGCTGATAGAAACTAAAGACCTAATAAATAGAAAGATACCTCATGTTCATAGATTGTAAGACTTAATGTTATTAAGACGGGGATATGCTCCAAATTTATCTATACATTCCTATCAAAATCCTGATGGCTTCTTTTCAGAAATTGACAAACTCCTGCTAAAATTCATAGGAAATATCAAGAAAGCCAGGAAAATCAAAACAATTTTGTAAAATAACAAAGTTGGAGTACTTATACCTCTCAATTTTAAAACTTACTTCCAAGCTATGATTTCAACACAGATTAGTACTGGAATAACGATAGACATATAGATAGACTAGATATGAAATTCTAAAAATAAACTCATACATTAACAATCAACTGAAATTCAACAAGGGTGACTTTACCATTCAATGGGGAAAGAATAGACTGTTTAACAACTGGTACCGGAACAATTGGATATCAACACTCAAAAGAATAAAGTTGAACCTCATACCAGATACAAAAATCAACTCAAAAAATAAATACAAAGATACAAAAATAAATACAAAAAATAAATCGAAGAACTACATATGAGATCTAAAACTATAAGACTCTTAGAAGAAAATATAAGTATAAATCATCGGGTCCTTGATTAAGCAGTGGTTTCTTGGCTGTGACACTTAAAGCATAATTAGTCAAAGAAAAAAATAGATAAATTGGACTTCATCAAAATTATAACTTTTGTGTTTCACAGGTCAGTCTCAAGAAAGTTAAAAGACAACCCATAGATTAGGTTGAATATTTGAAAAATTTTAAAAATTATATATTTGGTAAGAGTCTAGTATCAGAATATAGAAAGTGCTATTACAGCTCAAAAATAAAAAGACAAATAACTCAGTTAAAAATTGGCAAATGATTTGAATAGATATTACTCCAAAGAAAATACATGAATTGCCATTAAACACACAAAACATGTTCTACATCATTAGTCGTTAGAGAAATGCAAATCAAAATGATAATGAAATACCATTTCATACTCATGAGGATGGCAATAATGAAAAAAGATGGACAAAGGCAAGTGTTAATTATAGTGCTGAGAAACTGGAACCCTCATACATTGCTGGTATGAATGAATGTAATACATTACAGTCACTTTGGAAAACATCTTTGCAATTCTTTAGAACATTCCAGAGAGTCACCATTTGACCCAGAAATTTCTGTTCAAAGTTATATATCCAAGAGAATAGACAACCTATGTTCACACAAAAAACTATACAGAATTGTTCATTTTATTGATAATAGCCAGAGTGAAAACACCTCAAATGCCCATCAACGGATGAATGGATAAACAAAAAGTGGAATATTGACATGAGAGAAAAATAATCAGCCACAAAAAGCAATGAAGTACTGATCCCTGCTACAAATTGAATGAACTATTAAAAGATATGCAAAATGAAAGAAAAAAAAAGACACAGAAAGCCACTTATTGTAGATTCCATCCATGTGAAATTTTCTGAATATCCAGTCCATACAAATAAATTAAATTAGTGTTTCCCAGGAAGGTTCTTTCTGGAGAGTGGGGATTTCATTTTGGGTGATGAAAATATTCTGGAATTAGATAGTGTAATGTTTGTGAAGCCTTGTGAACTTATTAAAGCCTCTGAGTTTTAAACTTTAAGTACATGGGTTTTACGGTATGTGGATTACGTTTCTATTAAAGAATATGAGAGGAGTATCTGAACCAAGCAAAATTGACATGAAAATCCATAATGCTGCTTCAGGGTAGTTCATGGATCAGAGAAAATGGAAAGTGTTAAGGTTTTGCAAAAGTGTGAAAATATCAGCAAATATTAGCCTTGAAAAGGAATGGACTCCATCCTGAATGGGGATCAAAGCAAGTAAGTCTAAGAACGAATAGAAGAGGATTGAGCACAGACGAGATAGGGGAAAAGGACATTGGACATTCTGTGGCAAAAGAGGTGGCCAAATTCTTGTCTTGAAAGCTTCATTCATTAATAAATTACCTGTCACTAATACAGATAAACCCTTGACTAAGAAACTGGGCAAATAGCCTTTACCTGTATCACTAACCAGTAGCCTCCTCTACCAATAGCTGGCTTATGAAAATCCAACTTTTTTTAAAATTTTTATTTATTATTTATGATAGTCACACAGAGAGAGAGAGAGGCAGAGACACAGGCAGAGGGAGAAGCAGGCTCCATGCACCGGGAGCCCGACGTGGGATTCGATCCTGGGTCTCCAGGATCGCGCCCTGGGCCAAAGACAAGTGCCAAACCGCTGCGCCACCCAGGGATCCCAAAATCCAACTTTTTATAAATGAATTCTGTCATCAAACTAATCTATAAAAAATAAGTACAGATCATTGATCAGTAAAGAGAAAGAAGCAAAATAAAGAGTTGATATTATGACAAAATTTTAAACATAAAATACATATTTTTTAAAGCCAGAAATAGGAGTTGACTGCCAAGCAGCAGGAAAGTGTGAAACTGCAATAAAATGTTTCAGTTAATGTGGCAGATTATGTTCTTCAAGTAGGGCTACAACACTATGCCCTGTCCCATATGCTCTTCTAGAACCATGACATTCCTCCTTTATAGAATAAAGTCTACGTTCTTCCATTTGAGTCTTGACAAGCTCTTATAACCACATCCAGTACTAGCATATAGCAGAAGTGAAAACATTCAACTTCTGAGGAAAGTTGTAGAAGGCAATATGATCTCTGTCATTACCTCAAATTTTGATTTCTGGAATGATTGCTTTTGCAAAGCAGGTACCTTGCTGTGAGGAAGCCCAATTGAGATAGAGAGGTCCACATGGAAAGCATCACTCAGATGTCAGCTACGAGTAAGCCATCTTTCAAGAGGATCTTCCAGCCCTAGGCAAACCTGTCAAATCAATGCCAAGGAAGTGGAGACATACATTTTCTCCAAGCCCTTCTGAAGCAACAGAGTTGAAGCAAAATAAGTGAGTATTTTGTATTCTCAATGTTCCAAGATTGAGGATAGTTTATTATGTAGTAATAGATAATTAAGAAGGTAAAGAAGAAAAGGGAAAACCTCATTTCAGAAAAGAAAAAAATATAAAAATAACAGGCAAGAAGATACACCAATGAAAGAATATGAAGGGACATAACAGATAGTAATAAGAAAAGCCAAGAAAATGAAAATGAAATAAAGTGGTAAGTAGGAGCAGAGAGGATGTGGTAGGTATAGAAGAAAAGCTAAGATAAAATGTATGTGTGACTGGGATACATATAAAGAAGGAAAACAAAAAATGAAGCAGAACAAAGTTTCATACTATGTACCTGTGAGTGTCAATAAAGAAAAGTCAACAATGAGATACAGCATCATAGATGTGATGGAGTTTAAAGATAAAAAGAGATCTTTTAAACAATATTTTATTTATTTATTCATGATTGACAGAGAGAGAGGCAGAGGGAGAAGCAGGCTCCATGCAGGGAGCCAGACTTGGGACTTGATCCCGGGTCTCCAGGATCATGCCCTGGACTGAAGGTGGCGCTGAACCGCTGAGCCAACTGGGCTGCCCAAGAGATCTTTTATATATCATGCAGAAATCAACTTATTAAAATGGGAAGAAAATCATGTTAGCATCAGAGTTTTACTTTAATAATCGATAAGCAAAAACATCTGTGAGAAATTCAAAGAAAAAAATCTGAGCCAAGGAGAATTTCAATTATTACGGCAATAGACATATAATTTTGAAAGTGTAACTTCTCAGGAAATACTGTTCCCAGAAACTCTTCCTGAAAGTCTTGCAGAGTAAAAGTTCCATATGACTGGAGAAGCCTCGGAAAAATTATTGAGTACATTTAACCTTTGAACTCTTAAGACAGAGGCAGAAATATGAATGATAGGCCAACAATCTGGCAGTTAAAGAGTGTCAGGCCATGTCACAAGTCCTATTATCTTGTTCAAAGACAAGGTACATGGTGGGACGCCTGGGTGGCTCAGGGGTTGAGCGTCTGCCTTTGACTCAGGGAATGATCCCGGGATCCTGGATCAAGTTTCACATCAGGCTTCTGCAGAGAGCCTCCCTCTCCCTCTGGCTATATCTCTGCCTCTCTCTCTCCGTTTCTCATGAATAAATAAATAAAATCTTAAAAAACAAAACAAAACAAAACAACAACAACAGCAAAGACAAGGCACATGGTGAAGAGTTAACATTTGCATCCACAACTTCAATGCAGAGTTAAAGAAAAATGCTAATTAGAGTAGGGCTTGCTCCTAAGCCTCCTCCAGTGATATGTTGCTTGGAGGAAGACTCAAACAGATTCTACAGAACTGCCTGTCTTAGATAGTAAATTTGATAGATTTATTGGAAGTTATTTTCTAGCATAATTTGATAGAACAGAACAGGAAGTCATGAAGAGACTGGAACAGGGTAGTATCTTCAGGAAACATCAGAAAACCTACACTCTCTCTCCCTGCCACAGCCATTACCAGACATCAGATTCAGCTTGAGCACAAATGAGTGAAAGAGAGAAGCACCAGAAATATGTGGTGGTCTAAGTCATATTCCCCTTATGCAGTATGCACTCCCTCACCACCAAAATTCTGAGATTTCACCATGATGTCCTTGGGTCATATGTGGAACTTCTACTTGAGAAATATTCCCCAGCTTCTCATTCGTATCCAAGTCAATTTTCTTTCTTTTTTAAAAGTTTATTTATTCATGAGAGACACACAGAGAGAGGCAGAGGCATAGGCAGAGGGAGAAGCAGGCTCCTTGTAGGGAGCCGGATGTGGGACTTGATCCTGGACCCAGGGATCATGACCTGAGCCAAAGGCAGATGCTCAACCACTGAGCCACCCAAGTGCCACTTCAAGTCAATTTTCTTAGTTAGAACTTGGGAATTGCCTTGACTCCAATCTACTATCCTATCTTCACAACCATTTATTAGTTGTAGGACCTTTAATTACAGTCATTCCAGAATGAAGATAGCCATACGCATGCATAGCCTGTTTTATCAACTGGAAAGCAAAATACACACAATAGGCAAAGGCAATGGAAGTGGCTTTTACTGGTTTGGTCAACAATAGGAAATCAGAAGGTAGTAGGGCCTCCATCTGGTCTTCCACCACTTTTGGGCTTCAGTTCAGACTTCTCAATAGCTCAAAAGAGTCAAGAAAGGGGGCAAAAGAGTGACACAAGTGGGGACACCTTGGCTTGTATCCTTGTATACTTCAGAAGTAGTATTCCAGACACTGATCTATTATTTGATTCCCTGATCCCTACTATATGGGCTGAAAGTATCCATTCAAGGGATAGATAGCTGTAGGAAATGTGTAGCATTTGGAATCTGTCAACTGGGCAGCCCCGGTGGCTCCGTGGTTTAGCGCCACCTTCAGTCCAGGGCGTGATCCTGGAGACCTGGGATGGAGTCCCACGTGGGGCTCCCTGCATGGAGCCTGCTTCTCCCTTTGCCTGTGTCTCTGCTTCTCTCTCTCTCTCTGTCTCTCATGAATAAATAAATAAAATCTTTGAAAAAAATAAAAGATTCTGTCAACTCTGTGAGTAGGTGGTTAGTGCTAGTCTTGTATAATTTATCTTTCAGGCAGATCTACCTGCTTTCTAAAGGGGATGGTGGGTGCCACTGGCAAGCAATCAAAGGCATATGACCAAGAAGCACGAAAACTAAGGACGATTTTACTGGGAGAAATTTGCAGAGAGAGAAGAAATGCAGGTGCTGGATGCTGTCTGCGGTGGGGTAGTGCTCAGTGACATATCAGGGCCAGACTTCAGACGAGGTTAGAACCTCCTCACATAATCTAGGATGTAAACACTGCACAGCTGGAAAAACATTACCTCATCCCCTAGCAGCATTGGGGATAAATTCAACCCTTTAACCTTCAGCTTAATTATGCAGCAGAACCATGGCTTCCAATCTTGTCCTTCCACTTCACCCTTCGTGGTAAAAGAGCACCATAATTGTCTAATGTGTCCATGGATGGGACTCCAGAGTTGTTGTTGCAGCTATCTGACACAATGACCCTGATCAAATCTTTGATTTAGAAGCATCCATTGCCTTGACACTAGGTACAGTAGGATTACATTAAGCAATTTTCAGTTCCCAAACATCTCCACTATGAAGTATCTTGGCTTTCACTTTGAAAGGACTTCCTGAAGAATATTAGTCTTTGCTTAGTTAATTTTTGCCTCTTGAAACAGCAAAAGTGATATTAAGAAAGACAAATACTTTTACCATAGCAAGTCTTCATTCTTGCTAAAATTACAGATTCAACGTATCACTGGGGGGGCTTTATTGATTGTAGCTCTTCCATGACTCAGGCTGATGGAGACTCAACATGGAGCTTCAGTGGCATAATGAATCAAAAAAAGTCTTCAAATTCTGTTGGGAATTTATGCATATCATTTCTGCTCTTATTTCATCAGAAAAGTCAAGTCACAGGCTTAGGCCAAACTTAAATAAAAACAAAGATTTCCCTGATAATAATAAAGAATAATAATATCTCAGAGTAGTTTTAATTTTCTGATTTCCAAAGAGGTTCAGTATACTTCCACATTTCTCTTGGTCATTTGGATATGCTATTTTGTAGGTAGCTTTTTTTTTTTTAAGATTTTATTTATTTATTCATGAAAGAGAAAGAGAGAGAGAGAGAGAGGCAGAGACACAGGCAGAGGGAGAAGCAGGCTCCATGCAGGGAGCCCAACATGGGACTCATCCCAGGACTGCAGGATCAGGTCCTGAGCCGAGGGCAGACACTAAACTGCTGAGCCACCCAGGGATTCCCTGTAAGTAGCTTTTTAATTCTCTTGCTCATTTGTCTATTAATTTATCTGCCATTATCTCCTCTTTTTCTGACTTGTAGGATCTATCTATCCATCTACATATCAATCAATTATCTACATATAGAGATATTATAACTCCATTGTTGATTATAAGTCCTGCAAATGTTTTTTTTTAATAGACAGGAATTCTTAATTTAATGAAATACAATGTATTAACTTTTGACAGGTTTCTTTCTAGTAGTGCATTTTTATTTCTCTTACAAATCAAGAAGTAGAAATTAAGTGTATTTAAGAGCCAACAAAATATATTAAAATAGACCACTAACATTGATTTCTATTGGAAGAATTTGAGGGGAGAAGGGAATAAAAATTTCTAAGCCAAATTTTGTACTTATAAAAGGGAACCAATACACACAGAAAAGGAGGGGACATAAGGTTTTATACTAAGCTATAGGTATAAAGGTTACCATAAGAGTAAAAATGTTTTCCTAAATATCAGAGGATATTTACATAGAATGAAATGCATTTATATTTATACTTGCATGTTTTACATGTAAAGTATACTACACAAAAAGAGTAAAGGTGAATTAATATGACAAAAAGGAGTCCAAACATGTTATTTATGTCAATAAAAAATTTAGCTTACCTCTCTTACAAGAGAAAATTATTTTCAGATTGAGGTATAGATAAAATCTCACTAAACGCTCCATACCAGAGACACACCTAAAGTTAATTTATTAGGAGGCTTGACAATAAAAAGACAAAGTTATATACATGCAAAAAGGAAAAGTAAATAGAATGCTCTAATATTAGATATGAAGAAAGAAGAATAAAATGTGTTGAACAAAACAACACACATAACTTTTAATATTAAAGACTATTACTCACTATGAAGATGCTATCGTTATATTTTTGAACTACTTACATAGCAGTGAATTTCATATAATATAAATGACAAGAATTCAGTTATAGCTAGTTAGAAACACATTGGTAACAGGTGACTTTCATATAACTTTCTTAGTTTTAGCAGATAAAATATCAAAAATAAAATATGCAGAGAAAAACCTAAATATCATAACCAATAAGGTAAACTTTCAAGGTATGTAATAAATTCTGTGTTACAGTAAAGTTCTTCACGTATTTATTGAAAATTTACAAATGTGACCCAGTATTATTATGCCACAAATAAAGTTTATGATACTTGTAACGTGCAACTTGATTTCTTATTGTGCTTCACATTGTCTCATCTCTGGTTCTGGAAAGTCGCTTTTGATAAAAGATACAGTTTAAATGTTCATTATTGAAAGCTTATCACAATTCTAAATAATAGTGAAGACAGAAAAGCAAGTATAACGTATCTTTTTAATGAAAAACCAGAATGTTTTGAAAGAACAGTTGGTGTGAATTCATTACTGATAAATAATTAATGAGGTCTGAGAGCATTTTAATGGTAGATGACTTTGCTTTAGGCTGGGGAAAAAAGAAAAAAAATTGGTCCTTAGTTAGCAAATTATTTAGAAGTACTGATACAATATTAGTAATGACTTAATGCTTGAATTAAAGGCAGGATTGATGATGAAAAGGTTTACATAAAAAGTCTTCAGTAAAAAATAATAGTTCAAGTTGATGAATGGGTTAGAATATCTGATGTACAAAGGAGTAATAATAATAATAAACCTAAGATATTTCTACTTAATAATTTACCCAAGTGATTTGAAGAAAGAAGTATTTTAAATATATTGCATTGGCAAAGTAAGAAATTAGTGTCTGTTACACTTTATCTGTTTATGACTATTTAATTTACTGAAACTAAGGCATAAGGCTTCATATTGAATGGTAAAATATTGACATCATTGACATCATATTGAATGGTAAAATATTGACATCATCCTTGTTATGCACTATACTTATGTAATTTTAATAAATATCAATTGAATATTTTAAATTCATGTACTTCTTCGTTACTCAAATTATTTTAGAAGCACTTAACCAACTTCAGGAGGCATAAATATGGCCCAATTAGTGCACAATGCTTTCTATCACTATTTTCAATAACGTTCTTGTTGATTTCCAGATATCCCTGTAACTAACTGTGAAAATCTGTGGTGTCTGACTTCATCTTATTGGAATTCCCTATGGCTCAGAAGGAAATGTGATTTCTTTCTTCTAAGACTGTTCACTATTTAGCCATCCTTGCAAAGTTTGTCTGGAATGAAGAGCCAGTGCCTCTTCTTGCATGACATGCAGCAATATGATAGACCCATAGAGAATTTTCTCCCAATACCGACTCACCATAACCACTTTACCCACAGCTGTGCATTAGGTCAATATTATCTTTCAGCTCTAATAACAACATCTGGATGCCACAGTTATAATGAGAATTTAGAGACCATGATCTTATACAATTAAATTTTCTAATATTTATATTTCTTTGTGTGATTTCCAAAATAATGTAGTGTTTTAAAAATCTAAAGTCAGGTAAGACTCAGAATTATCTCCATGTAGCCGACAGTTGAAAGTGGAAACTGTGATACAGCACAAATAACATAAAGTGGAGAAGTTAGTAAAATAAATAAGAAAGTTGCAAAAAAGAAGGAAGAAGAAATAAAGAGAGAGAAAGAAAGAAAGAAAGAAAGAAAGAGAGAAAAAAAGAAAGAAAGAAAGAAAGAAAGAAAGAAAGAAAGAAAGAAAGAAAAGAAAGAAGAGAAAAAGAGAAAGAAAAAATAGAGAGAAAATGAGAGAGAGAGAGAGAGAAAGAAAGAAAGAAAGAAAGAAAGAAAGAAAGAAGAAAGAAAGAAAGAAAGAGAGAAAGAAGGGAAAAAAAGGAAAGAAAGGGAGATCTCGCTACTGTTTGGAGCCATCAGCAGTTCTAGAATAATTCTCTGAGAAGAATGATGAATACAATTTTGATTAAGAGAGTTAGTGGGCAGCTTTTCAATGGTATAAGAAAACCTTTTTCTTTGTAATTGATACTTATACTTTTCTGCATGGAAGAGTTAAACTTATGACTTTTAAAAACATCTATGCAGGGGCTCCTGATGGCTCAGTCAGCTAAGCATCTGCCTTCAGCTCAGGTCATGATTTCAGGGTCCTGGGATCAAGCCCCCAGTCAGGCTCTCTGCTCAACAGGGAGTCTGCTTGCCCCTCCCACTGCTCCTGCTCTTTGTCTCAAATAAAAAATAAAATCTTTGGGATGCCTGGGTGGCTCAGTGGTTGAGCATCTGCCTTTGCTTCCGAAGTTGCTGGATTGAATCCCACATCAGGCTCCTTCATGAAAGCCTGCTTCTTCTCCCTCTGCTGTGTCTCTACCTCTCTCTGTGTCTCTTATGAATAAATAAATAAAATCTTTAGTAAATAAATAAATAAAATCTTCGAGAAAATAAATAAAAAATCAATGTAGTGACTTAACCATTAGAAATGCATATTTTTCTGAAATAGAAGTATCGTTGTTTAGGGCACCCTATCTTTGCACTGCTGATGTGGTTGAAATTTATTCAGTCATAAAATGCAGTTTATAGACAGAAGACAAAAGCTCTTCATTTGGATTCATTTCCTAATTAATGAAAGCTTCTTTGTTTATATTATTTTTTAACCTTATATAAACTCAACAAATCCATGGTTACTTTATTCATTTTTACCTGTTTGTATAGGAACTTGCATTGAAACTGTTGTCAGGAGTCCTTTTCTTTCTTTAGTACTTGTGTCATAAGGGCCTGTACATTAGAGTACTTTTACTTTAATTATGTTTGCAGAGACAAAGGATGGATTTTGGCGATGTGAACAGATTCCGGGAGCAGCATTTATTGATACGGTAATTTGTGTTAAGCAGATTTAACTTTAAAATAGCAATTGGGCAAGTAAGAGGCAGTGAATAATGTCTTTTTCTCTGTGACTATAGAATAAAAATATGAGACAGTTTTTTTGAATACAGTTGGGACTAATTGGTAGTGTATAAGTCACTACGTCATACTTGTCTAGTTTCTTGATTCAGATGGTCGCAAGCAATAACCCATGTACATCTTATGGTAACTACTGAACTGTGTTCATAATTAACAATTAAATATTTCACAGGATAAGTTTCCTTTTTCTGCCTATGCAACGTTTTAAAATATTAGACATATTTAGATTCTTGTAGAAAAGAAATAGATACATATATGGAACTGAAAAACACCAACAGTTTAAAATATTTTTCCCAGAATCTGTACAATCTAGTACAAAGACTACATAATTTAGATTCTGATTAAGCTGAGTTCCAATTTCACTCTTATGTTTGATAATGGTGTAATCATAGAAATGTGTTTCTTTTAGTTCTTTACTACAATTTAATAAATAAGGAATATAAGGAAGACGTTACATTTCATGCAAGGACAACAGATCCTTTCTCTCAATATTGAGGAAGGAAGATAAATGGATACATAATATACTATAGCTTAGTAAATCCTTCTCATTTGGAAATACCCCAGGTATTTCTTAGATAAGAAGAAACACCAAACCTTGTCTAGAAGACGTTCCCAGAAACTAACAGCTAGACTGAGTCCTGAGGGAGGTAGAGAGACTAGTCATGTGTAAGTCGAAAAGAGAAAGCACGAAGCTGTCAAGAATATTTTACAGAACAGATCTTTACATGCTATAATAAAGGACCTCTAGGTATGCATTATTAAAAGACTCTGACTTCATTTTGTTGGAAACTATTGAAATTCTTTCCTTGGGAGGTGATAAATGACATTTTCAACTCTAAAAGCAACAAGAAGAATTATGAGAAAGGAAAGGCCTAGAGATGTGTACTACTGACTACGATTAATAGTAGTGGAGGTGACAAAATGTGCATTAATTAGAGAAATGTAAAGAAGCTCACATGGTTTACTCCAAGTTTCTCAGAGGTCTTTCTTTATTGTTTGAGCTGAAGTTGTGTGCATCTGAAGGTCTGTTTGCTTACTGATTAAAAGATTGCCTTGAGTGCAGTTTAAAAATGTCTCCCTTTGAATCACAGACCAATCTTTTTCAGGGTCTGGAATTGAACAGCCATGTGGTAAATAGTCATTCAATAAATATATTAAGAATGAAAATTGGCAAAATCCAGTAATAGATGACTTTCAGATTGTCTTGGTCAAATTGAGTGAAGGTAGCATCAGTCAATAAGCAAGTAATTTAAGAGAGAATGCAGATGTAGGTAGATGATGATAAGCTCATTTTATTTTATTTTTTTATTTTTTTTGATAAGCTCATTTTAAATAACACATCACTTAAACTCTCTTTCCTTAATGTAAAGTATTAAAATAATATCAACCTTTAATATTACTGTGAATGCTAAAGAAGATAACATATCAAGCTGGATATCTTAGTCTTAAGCATGAATATATGGTCTCTACTCAGATTACCTAGACAAAAAAATCACTATTTCAGGTCCCCTCATTTTAGATACAAGTCATCTAATATTTCTGAGTACCGTCTTAATCATCTGTGAGATGGGAGTTTCTCACAGAATTATTGTTGGAGCTAAATAAAACAGTCTGTGACAGGTGCACTATATGCACCCTAGACATTAATATAAAACATTCCAGATGCTTTTCCCAAAGAGGAAAACTTCACTGATACAGATTAAGCCCATAAAAATGTGCCCCAAGTTTTCCTTCTCCCCATTTGATATAATGCATCAGAAGAACCAGGACTCATGGTAGTATTTCTGTCTTCATATCATGCATGCTTTATTAATCTACTAAGTTATACAACTTTCTTTTATATTATTAAAATGCAAGAATAATTTCAATTTAGAAAAGTTGTTAAAAAGTTCGATGCAAAAAAAAAGTTCGATGCGGAAATAGGCAATGTGTTACAATATGATTTTGAAGAATACTGTTGGTCAAGATAAGCATCTTCAATTAGAAATGCCAGAATGGAAAACAAATAATCCAACTCTATAGTTGTAAACTCCAGATGGTTTGAAACAGTATTTCTAGTTGAAGAATTTTACACCAGCTGGCATTTTATTCATACATGCTAGGTGTCCAGCAAAAGCTAAGATTGTAGTAGTCTAAATAGAAAGGTCCCGAAGACCTCATCCATCAGCAAGATAGGATGAAGGATCCTCTTGGGGGAAAATGTCTCCACTGTCACAGCAGGAAAACTTGATGTGAAAAGATACTATTTCAGGATCCATTCTTGGATTCCTTCGCATCACTGCACAGTGAGCTAAAAATAATAAATTGGTGAAAAACAGACGAAAGGTGACAATGATTGAAATCATTATTTTGAGCATATCACGAATAGATATGATTATTGCTCACTTCAGTCTAGAGAATGTATAATACAGAAAAAAAAAGAGGGGAAAATAAATTTGTCAAAGCATGGATGGAAAGGTTCAGGTGAAGAGGCATGATTTTGCAAATATGCCATTACCGCATTCTGTCAGCATATTGCAAGTAGGTCATGGGGATGGTCATGCTTATGGGGATTAAAATAATCTTACATATTTTCCCATCTGAAGCATACATCAGTGATGAACACCTGGAATCTGGAGGACTTAAAGCAAAATCACTGAAATCTGCAAGAGCATTATATATATATATATATATATATATATATATATATATATATATATATATATTTGTGTATATATATGGGATTTGATGTATATATATATGGGATTTGATGTATATATATGACATGAATTAAATAAGAAAAATGAAAACTACAACCTCATATTTTAATAGTAGTCACTAAATTAAAAAGTGCATGGAGCATTAGAAATCTGTTACAAACAGACTCAATTGTCCAAACTGTGACTTGACTGAGATGTGGGTGACCATATATTACTGCAACAGTTATAGTAAGATAATTCAATTACTTAAATGATTTTAAATGTGTCCTTGAGAAAAAATACTACAAATATTATAGACTTGAATTTTTAGAATGCTAAAAGTAACAGAGGTAAGGCGAGTATATCATTATGCATTATAAAGCAAAGACTATGTGATCACTTGCTTTTGTGTGATATTTTGATGCAGATCTTTTCAAAAAACATACAAAAATTATAAAAGACATTAGTGAAATGCGACTTAAGATTCTACCAACAAGGGTTCCCTGTGTGGCTCAGCGGTTTAGCGTCTGCCTTCGGCCCAGGGCATGATCCTGGAGACCTGGATCGAGTCCCAGGTCGCTGCATGGGGTCTGCTTCTCCCTTGTCTCTATCTCTCATGAATAAATAAATAAAATCTTTAAAAAAATAAAATTCTACCTACAGAAATGCACTTTATATAAAACACTGAAAAACAGATTTAATTTTCAAAATTGATAATGGCACATTATCAATTAAGTTAAGTAAGTTAAGCAAAGATTAGTTCATTTTCAACAAGCTGGACTCCATTAGTGATATCCTATGTTAATAGAAAATAACAAAAAAGAATTTTGAGTCCTCAAGAATGGCTGGTCTTGGGATTTGACAAGTCTGATCTTGCATATAGCTAAGTTTTTAATACCTAAGTTATATATTTTTTAAAAATTAGGGGATCCCTGAGTGGCTAGGTGGTTTGGTGCCTGCCTTCGGCCCAGGTTGTGATCTTGGAGTCCAGGGATCAAGTCCCACATTGGGCTCCCTTCAGGGAGCCTGCTTCTCCCTCTGCCCCTCTCTCAAATAAATAAATAAATAAATAAATAAATAAATAAATAAAATAAAAATCTGCTTTTACTGAATCATAGAATATTTTCTCTGCAATGCCCCAAATCCAATTGTATATTGTATAGTTGTCTTCAAATTACTTCCTTTAAATTTTTGTTCATTTTTTAGCATTTTTCTATAGTTTTCTATATTTCCGTAAATAATCTAGTAGATAACCAGCTTTAATTTCTATTGATATTGTTAAAATAATTGAAATATTTTATCAACATCAAAATGTAAAGTATTTACTGTTTTTCTTTCTATAATGATAGGAATTCACCAACATTTCTTTATACTGTCACCACACCCACCTTCAAATTATACTTGCAAATTAATGGACTTTATATTTTTTATTTTTTAAGATTTTATTTATTTATTCATGATAGAGAGAGAGAGAGAGATAGAGGCAGAGACACATGCAGAGGGAGAAGCAGGCTCCATGCAGGAAGCCTGATGCGGGACTCAATCTGGGGACCCCAGGATCACGCCCCGGGTGGAAGGCAGGTGCTCAACTGTTGAGCCACCCAGGGATCCCCCAGGGTTCTTTATTCAATAGTACCCTTCTGTTACTGTGATACATGAACAATAATTTGATGATATAAAATTTGTCAATCATAACATTTTTCTCAAAACTATTTTCATTTATTTATTTATTTATTTATTTATTTATTTATTAAACTATTTTCATTCCATTTCTTTTTTTTCTGTTAGCTTCAGGTGACACTTTGCCAATTTGTATTTGCTTTCTTTTATCTTTATAGCAAGCATTTTTTCATTTGTTTTGCCTATTATATTGGCCAGTTTATTTGTGGGATTCTTTTTTTTTTTATTTGTGGGATTCTTTCTTTGCTTTACAATTTTATAATTTCACTGGAATTAGTGAATTTAGTAAATTGTAAGTTGTAATTAGTAAATTAAGTAAGTTAGTGAATTTCACTTAGTAAATTGTGATTATGTAAACATTCTCATTATATCCTACACAATTATAATTATAATTTCTGCATTGTTTGTTTTGTGCTTTACAGTTATAAATGGAAGTTTATTATATTATTGTTTCTTGGGTCCTTACCTTCCCTAGCCAAGTCCTGTTTTTCAAAGCCTCTCAAGTCCCCACTATCCCTTCTTCATTATATTATATATATTTCCATCTCATCTTCCTTTGATTAAGGAATTAATATTTTCTTGAGTTTTATTAAGGTTTCAAAGACATCTTTTTGACAGTATGTTTTTTCTCTATGACCCGTCTCCCCTGACTCCAAATTTTCTTACAAATCTTCATCAATTTCTCCTTTTTAGATGAAGTCTCTGTTCTCACAAATCCCTTTTATGTACCTTCAAAAAGATTAAGAACAGAGAGAGTAATACTTCTCCATGATTCATTGTGGTTAATTAATATGAGGTATTTTCATCTTTCTTGTTTTTTTTGTTTTTTTCATATTTCATTTAACCAAGATTGTTTGTTAATTGTAGTAAATTTCCTCATCAGTACTTTCTTACATCTCTAGTGAACCATTTATAATTATAAATGTTTTGGGTTAAAGGTTTATACTTTTACCAATATTGTTGGCTATTTGAACAGAATTTTATATAAAAATTAAACCAAATAGTCTAACTTGTTTCAACACTTTCCAAAATGAATATATTTGTTTCCAACACTAAATGTTACATATTTATTGAAAGATCACTGTATAAAACAAGCTGGTTCCATGCATAATCTGAAATAAAAGTTATTGAAAATATTAACTGTATCTATGATAACTTTATTTTAAACAACTGTCTATCATCATTTATTTTCTAGAGTTCTGCTGGCTATTATTTTACTGTTTTCTGTTGAGTTTATTAGCTGTACTAGCAAAGCAAAAGTTATAATATTAAACCTGCTGTAACTATACAAATCTTTGTATTGTTTTTCTATATGCTTTTACATCATAAGCAGCAGATTCTGTATGATAATTAAAAAATAAAAATTCTACAGGAATATTTGTAAATCCTTGATATAATTTTAGCTTTTGTGTTTTGTGGATTAATTCCAAAATTCCAGGGAACTTAAATGAAGATTATAAAAATAAAATGTAATTTAAAAAATGTTTAAAAGTCAAGTTGAATTTGCCTTCTTTTTCATTGTGAATATTTTTAATAATTTAAAAGAGGGAAAATATCCTTGATAAAATTGATATGTAGAATGCGAACAGCTTGTAATGTGCAATTTCTTGATCAGATTGGTAGTTATGTGGGTTTATTCCACTTTAAGAAAATTCATCAATTAGTGCACCTTTCTTTGTGTATGCTACATGTCAATAAAAATCTTTACTTCTGAAATTCAATTTGGTTTGTAGGCCAAAAATTATTGCCTAAGTCCATCCCAGAATCTTCAGCACAGCTGAAATACCAGCTTTTATTTTTGATGTTTTATTGTGGTTGTTTTTCATTGTTCATAAGATTATCTCCCACAAACTTTCACATTCTACTATAAATCTAAAACATGTTTCAGATATTTCATTAAGAATTTCTAGGACTTTTGTAGCAAATGAGTTTTCTGGTTATTGAGTTGGCTATGTTTCAAGAAACAGAAGTGCCCAGAATGCATCTGGTTCTGTTTTATTTCTATAAATTTTAATTTTACTTAAATTTGCATACTTAGTACTATTTTCAGCCCAGGAAAATTTCCTTCAATTCTAAGTGTGATTTTAGTTTGTATCCCGATTACTTCTTTGAAACACCTGTAATTTCCAGATGGCTCTTTGTTCCTTCATCTCCTCTCTCATAATTTTCAGCTCTTTGGCTTGTTATTGTACACTTAAAGAGCCTCTCAAGTATGCTCTTAACAGCAGTCATTAAATTTCCATAGGCTCATTTTACTCTTTGCTGCCTCCCATTTTTATTTTACTTTTGTGTCTTTAGTTTGATTTTAATCTTTTAATCTCATCCAGACTTCTTTTTCTCATCAGTTGTTCTTTTCACATGACTTTTTCTTACCCAGTTTCTAATTTTCCTGACAAGTGGAACAAAATATTTATATAAAAACTTTAATTCCTAGCATATGTGACTACTAGGACTACTTTTTTTAAGATTTTATTCATATTTTTGAGAGAGAGAGAGCTCACAAGTGAGTGGCGGGAGGAAAAAGCAGACTCCTCGCTGAGTAAGGAGGCCAACTGGGGACTCCATCTCAGGACCCAGGGATCTTGACCTGAGCTAAGACAGATGCTTAACCAACTGAGCCACCCAGGCATTCCATCTAGGACTAATTTTTAATCTCTGTTCACAACTATATCTTATTTGAAGGCTCTAAACTTAACAGGAGCTAATATAGTTCCACCAGCCAAGTCACCCTTTCTGCTTCTGACAGTGAGATCCTTACATGGATGTGGAAACCAGCAGAGATGTTTGTTTTTTTAATCCACAGCATTGTTTGTTTGCTGTTTTAAAACAATGTAGATCTTTTCTGAACTAGGTGTAAGCACCAGTGTCAGGTATTGTTTGTTGGGATTTTTTTCTAAAACTGATAGGTATTTTATTTACATAGGATATACTTACATGTATTTTATTTACACATAATTATTTACATATGGTATGTTTATACATCTTTATGTATATTAAGGATATTCAAAGATTAATTTAGGACACAATTAGTAAAGTCTTAGAATTTTTAAATCAAATTTGTTTTATTTTTCAAAGCTATTCTTATCTACTTATTTTTTTAAAGATTTATATATTTATTTTAGTGAGAGAGAGAAAAAGCATGCATGATGGAGGGAGGGGCAGAGAGAGAGGGTGAGAGAATCTCAAGCCGACTCTGCTGATCACAGAGCTTGATGCAGGGCTCAATCTCAGGACCTTGAGATCATGACTCAAGCCTAAATCAAGAGTTTGATGCTTAACTGACTGAGCACTCATTTGCCCCTCTACTTATTTTTTTATTCAATTCCCATGCTTAGGATTGTCAATAAACTGGTCCTACTAAATCCTTTGATTCCCTGTAAAAGACTACTCTAGTATCAATAAAATTTTTGTTACCTTCTTACTTTATCTAAACATGTTCAATCCTATACTTATTTTCCAGGAATGTTTTCCCATTTTCATTGCAAAAATAAAAATTGTGTATATTTTTTGTATCCATTTTCAAGATAGTGTTGAATATAGATATCTTTATAATTAAAAATGAATGTTATTTCTCTTCTTTGAATTCCTTCTAGTGTTTTCTATATACTACACAACCTCGCCTTGCCTTATATTCCAGTTATCACAAATTTTTTTCTCTATAGATGGTAAAAACGGTCATTAACAACAAGTATTATTTCTTCAACTCATAGTTTAAACTCATAGCACCAATACATATCTTAGTACAAACACACATATGTGTCATGCATATAGGTCTAGATACATAAACATAGATAATGATGCTTTACTGATCACAGTATTCATTACATATAATTTAACTACACCAGCAGATTTAGCTAGGAGTTTTATAGAATGAATATTCTACCTATTAGATAAATAAATCATATTTAAACCAACAAATGAAAAGATAATACATTTTTCTTCTATTTTTATTTATAAAATTTAAACCAACATGTATCATTATCTCTAATTCTTGCAGAAAATCCTTGGGAAGGTGGCGCAGTTTATGCCTATGAACTAGTCAAGAGGAGCTTTACTTTTTTTAGAAAAATATTTTATTTATTTGAGAGGGAGAGAGAGATAGCAAGAGAGAACAGGAGTACGGGGCAGGGAGGAGAAGCAGGCTCCCCTCTGAGCAGGGAGCCAGATGCAAGGCTCAGTCCCAGGACCCTAGGATCATGATCTGAGCTGAAGGCAGATGCTTAACTGACTGAGACACCCAGGTGTCCCATGATGGAGCTTCACTTAATCTAAGCAGAGCGGAGTGATGAGGGCACTCTGATATTGTGACAGAGCTGTTATGACAAAGTTACTCAGATATATCCAGGAATATACCAAAGATGTTTATGAAAGAGCATAATTATAAACCATTAAATTACAGAAAAAAAACCCTAATATATGCTAACTTAATTTATGGTTTTTCACTAGGGAAAGAAACAGGAATGAGGCAGAATGAAAGATGGTCTAAAGCTCCTGCCTTTTTGTTAATCTCAGAATCAAAGAAGAATCTTTTCATTTTCTGTGAATTTACTTGAATATCAAAGAGTGAAATTTTAAATTCTAAATTTCCCTTGAGGCTGACAATTTTGTTTGTTTTTATTTTTTAAAGATTTTATTTATTTTTTCATGAGAGACACAGAGAGAGACAGAGAGGCAGAGACACAGGCAGAGGGAGAAGCAGGCTCCATGCAGGGAACCCAACGTGGGAATCAATCCCAGGTCTCCAGGATCAGGCCCTGGGCTGAAGGCAGCGCTAAACCACTGAGCCACCCTGGCTGCCCGAGGCTGACAATTTTATACTCATTGGTACTAGCTATTATATAGATGTGGCTGCTTAGCAATATAATTTTTTTTCTGTTTCTAATTCAAGATTGGGTAAGATGGATCTCACTGTATTTTGTGAGTTTTTATTTACTATAGTCATATGGTTGCATGTTTTAGATACTCTTGAATAATTAAGGGAGATTTACGCTGTAGCCCATAACATAAACCTTTTATTATTTCCAGACTTCACAATATTTTTTTCTTAAATTCTGAGTTTTCTTCAATATTTAGGACATATGTACATTTTGTTTTATATAATATTCATTTCAAAAGAAATACAATTGGTATTTGAGTGATAATATTCTAACATTAGTGGGTAACTCAGGTCTAACTTGTTTTTTAGGCTTAACTTCTTAAATCACTGAATTTTTCAAAGAATTATGAAAGTTACATGTACTTAGAAAAATGAAATAGAATGAAATTAATGACATAAAAACTGGAAGCTTTCTATAATTTAGCTAAGCACTAGAAATGAAGAATCAGGGATATAGTACCATCCACTACTTAGCAAAAAAAAAAAAAATATGAGTTATCACATTTTAGGGTTTGACAATGTTAATAGTGACTCACTACTTCCATTCCAGAGTAGAGTGCCTATAGAATTTTGAGAAATGCTTGTATGGAGGAATAAATAGGAACCCACTCAGGCTTAAAACCTTGGTAATTTCAGTTCAGTGACATTTTACATATCACTTATTTTAAAGTCTAATTGTTGGGACGCCTGGGTGGCTCAGCGGTTTAGCGCCTGCCTTTGGCTCAGGGTGTGATCTGGGGATCTGGATCAAGTCCCATAGCAGACTCCTTGCATGGAGCCTGCTTCTCCCTCTGTCCAGGTCTCTACCTCTCTCGCTCGCTCTCTCTCTTTCTGTACCTCTCATAAATAAATAAATAAATAAATAAATAAATAAATAAATAAATATTTGTCGTTTCTAATGACTGAGAAATATTCCATTGTATACATAGACCACATCTTCTTTATCCATTCATCTTTCGAGGGACACCAAAGCTCCTTCTACAGTTTGGCTATTGTGGACATTGCTGCTATAAACATCGGGTGCAGGTGTTCTGGCGTTTCACTGCATCTGTATCTTTGGGGTAAATCCCCAGAAGTGCAATTGCTGGGTCGTAGGGCAGGTCTATTTTTAACTCTTTGAGGAACCTCCACACAGTTTTCCAGAGTGGTTGTACCAGTTCACATTCCCTCCATTTGCTTTGAAGTGGATGGAACTGGAGGGTATTATGTTGAGTGAAATAAGTCAATTGGAGGACAAACATTATATGGTCTCATTCCATTTGGGGAATATAAAAATTAGTGAAAGGGAATAAAGGGGAAAGCAGAGAAAATGAGTGAAAATATCAGTGAGGGTGACAAAACATGAGAGACATCTAACTCTGGGAAATGAACAAGGGGTAGTGGAAAGGGATGTGGGAGGAGTTGGAATGACTGGGTGATGGGCACTGAGAGGGTACTTGGTGGGAAGAGCACTGGGTGTTATGCTATATGTTGGCAAATTGAACTTCAATTAAAAAAAAAAGGAACAATAAATAAATAAATAAATAAATAAATAAAATCATTTAAAAAATAAAGTCTAATTATTTTATTATCTAAAAATGAAAACAATAAAAATATCTCTCAAAAATAGAATAAATAATAATTTGAGTATATAGCATATAAGAGGTGCTAAATAAAAATTAGTTCCAGTTACTTTTTTTTTTGTCTTCATTCTACATAACACAACTTCTTTTATTCTACCTTCTTGGTTCTCAAAGCGATAAACTAAGGAGTTTTGAAAAGGAAAGGTGTTTGGTCCATATGATAAAAAAAAAAAAAAGAAAAAAGTTGTTTGACCCATATGGAAAAATTACTGGTTTGGATTGCTCTCTGATAATTGGCTCATTACTCACTTCAAAAATATTCTTTATTCTTATACTATTATAAAAATTACACTATATATAATAATTATAATAGAGCATTTAAAAGAAAAGTTACTAAATTTATCCCTAAACTTCACATCCTACTTTTATATGCTTCTCTTCCCCAAAGTTCCACATCTGTTGTTTTTAGCATAAATTGCTATCTCTTATGTATGAGTGATTGTATTGCCAAAATTTTAATAGTTAAATTCAGAGCAAACATAAGGAAAGTCATGAAGTAAAATAGCACATTTAATAAGAATTTTTTTAATCTAGAGATAATCAGCTCCCCATGCTTCTGTTAAACAGATTGAACCCAAGTGTAGGCTGACTAGCTATGGCCTTTTCTTTATGTAGCAAGATTTAGCTATCATGCCCCTTTGGGGAGCACCTTCATCTTAATCATTTGGAGTATGAGGATTTCTGTGTCTGCTCTGACGTCAATTTCCCTGATGTACTTGGCTCCAAAGTATTACTCATGGGCACAACTTGTACATCTGCTCACCTTCTTGAAGAGAAGATTGTCTTCCTGGCCTCAATCCTCAGAGTGGAGAGGGTATGAGAAATAAACATTGGTCTTAACCACCCCATTCCAGACTCACCAGTGCCCATTTCTTATTACATTCAAATCCCCACTAACATAAAACTATTATATGTGAAATTTCTTATAAATCTTTGAGAGAGATAGAGGAAGGTTACAATATATTTTATTATAGGATAAAAACACTTACATTTGAATATTTTTACTGCTAGTTTTCTTGGCCATCCATGCCAAGAGATCCATTCTCATTAAATGTTTCTGGAATAGCTTTTCTCTGTCAAGGTCCTTCTCCAAGTTTCAAGATCAGCTACACTTTCTTTCCTTAAATTTATAGTAGGAAAATTTCTCATGGAGTGTTAAGATGAAGAAACCAGCAATATCCTCTTGTTTGATTTCTTTGACTCACTGAACCAGGTTAGAGGGATTTAATAATGATAAAAAGCTTATGAAGATATTTTCCTAAGTGACAGAAGACCAAATTCAATGTTATATGTGATAAAAGGCAAGTTATTTAAAATTTCAAAACTATGATTTCTCAGCTATATAATGGAAATGATTATTCATCTCAAAGAGTACTGTGGAGAATTAAGTGAACTGAAGCATGTAAAGCACTTAGAATAGTCAATGTTGTTGTACAATAAGTCTTTCATCTTAGTCATTGTTTTGTTATTGGTGCTCACTCTACTAGTCACTCATTTGACACATATTTATTGAGTGTCAGCTCTGTGTCAGGTTCTATTAAGGTAGTTGGAGAATAAGCGAGAATAGATTGTGCCTGTGCCCCCAAAGAATGACAATAAACAAGCAATACCATCATTTAAGATAGTGATATAACTTTGAAGGAAGATAAAGCAGAGGCAGGTCATTTTCATAGCTATGGAGGGCACCTCAAAGATTTCATTTGGGTAGAGATCTGAATGATGAGAAAAAAATAAGTCCAATGTAAAGATCAGTGTGAAAAATATTTCATGCAGGAGGGACTGGAAGGGCAAGCATTTTGTAGCTAAAATGAGCTTGGCATGGCTTAGCAACAACAAAAAAGGCTCAATTGCTTAGGACAGAATGAGCAATAGATGATCATCACAGATGAGGTCATAGAGCAGCTGTCTGCTTGTCTAGGACCTTGAGTATTATAGTAATAAATATGCAGTTTTTCACTGTCATGAGAATGACCAGAGGGCTTTGACTACAAAGTTACTGAACTCTTAGATTTTCGAAATACCTCCCATGATTCAATGCATAGCAGCATTGAAGCAGCTTTGTGGATTAGGTTAATTCTACTTTCATAGGGAAATAAGATACTAGGTCTTCAGTGCAAAAGGAAAATAAATATTTGAAGATTTAAGTAAAAAAAAAAAAGTGAAATAATTATCTTAAAGATAACTGACCAGGGAAATATAGAAGTATTCTGGATATTTCTAAGGCCTGATCAGCATGATTATAAAGTTTTCTCTTAATTTAGGTTTAGGAACAAAGTTGAGGAAGTAGAAGGTAAGGTAAACCAGATTTGGTGTTTTTCCAGTGAGAGAGGAAGACACAAGCAAGTTAAGGCTGAATACAAACTAGAAGCTATAATGTTATGCTTTAGTAAGGAGAGAGGAGACATCAGGAGAAAAGGAAAGTAATAATTTGGTATGGTTGGTGGATTAAAGAGTGCTGATACAGTGAAAGAACTGTTGGAGAGGTGTTACTAGATTATGTCTGTTGAAACATTTAGAGGTGGTACACAAAAAATGAGATCCTGAGGTTGTGGATTTTTGTTTTTGTTTTTGTTTCTGTTTTTTTTTTTTTTTTTTAATATGACAGTTACTGGAAATAACTAGATTTAGGGAATGGAAATTAATGGAGGCTCATGGTAGAGTATTATCCACCTAACTACAGAAATTAATACTAAAGTAACTGGTTTTAGGGGATCCCTGGGTTGCTCAGTGGTTTAGCACCTGCCTTCAGCCCAGGCATGATCCTGGAGTCCCGGGATCGAGTCCCACATCAGGCTCCCTGCATGGAGCCTGCTTCTCCCTCTGCTTGTGTCTCTGCCTCTTTCTCTATGTGTCTCTCATGAATAAATAAATAAAATCTTTAAAAAATAAAGTAATTGGTTTTAATTTTCCTCATTTAAAATTACATCTACTAGGGCACCTAGAGGATCAGTCTGTTAAGCACCTGCCTTCAGCTCAGGTCCTGATCCCAGGGCTCTGGAATTGAGCACCATGTCAGGCTCTCGGTGTCTCCTATTTTTGTGTCTCCCCTCAGTCATGATCGCTCTCTCTCCCTCTCTCTTTCTCTCTCTCCCAAATAAATAAATAAAAATTTTAAATAAATAAATAAAATTACATTTCCTCATTTTTGTGTCCACCATTCTCTCAGATATATAATCTATCTAAAGACATACTTACATAAAATAGATTTTCAGAGTTAATGTGTCAGATATTTTTAGATTGAAACTTTTATTATCAAAGAGAGAATGAATTTAGAACCACACATTGTTTGGGGGTAACAATATCCCCTGGTGAAAACTGACCTATAATACAGAGGACAGCAATGTCAGGGATTTCTACCTTCTAAGAGCTAAGCAGAATTAGATAAATGGGAAATCTGTTAAAGATTATAGATCCACCTGCCATATGTCCTTTGGGCTTTTTCATTTCTTTTTATTTTCTTGCCTAGAATTAAAAATAAATATGTGATTTTGCAACAAAGAGGACTATATCCATATACTAAGGAGATCAAAGCATGAAGATGAGAACGGTCCAAATCCCCAATGGGTTTTGCAAAGCAGCCCCACTAATGCTATCTCCAGATATATGATTATGTGTGAAAAGTCTTGTAGGGCACAGGTTAAATAACTCTTTCAGTATATCTGTTTTCTTTTGATCTTTTTCTTACAGATTGGTCAGCTCTATTGTCAGTTAATCCATCTTTTATGGGGGTCCATTAAAAAGAAAGCTCACACGCAATAATCAGTATATTGCTTTCCAAATTTTTCCCCATTTTTTTCACTGAGTCAGAGAGCAACAATATAACCAAAATTTTTGCTACAGCATAACATGGCATTCCACCTTTTCAAAAACCTACGCTATCTGGGTCTCCCCTGCCCAAATCTCTCTCTCTTTATATAGTTCACTTACATTTTAGATTCTGTTAATTATAGCACACTACTAACCTCTAGTAAATTCACTAACAAGGTGACAAAATCTACTTTATGCAAAATCACTCAAACTGCTAAAACAAATAGATTAGTTTTCCACACATATCAAGAAAGCTTTGAGAGAGATTAGGTCAAAATAGAACTGATATTTTATACTCATTTGTAATGAAAATAAAAATCATTACATGAGGAAATTATCCAAGCATGTTTGCAAGGTAATAGTTTGCTTCCTCAAAACCAAGAGGAGGGGCCCCCGGGTGACTTAATGTTTGAGTGTCTGACTTTGGCTCAGGTCATGATCCCAGGGTCCACATCAGGCTCCCCACAGGGAGCTTACTTCTCCCTCTGCCTATGTCTCTGCCTCTCTTTCTGTGTCTCTCATGAATAAATAAATAAAATCTTTAAAACAAAACAAAACAAAACAAAAACAAAGCCAAGAGGACAGCCTGTTCTGCTCTAGTATATAACAATGTAAGCATAAGAGTGACAATCCCTATCACCTTTTCCAGATAATACAATTGAATCAAGGGGATGCCATCCCGTTATCTTTATTCTACTGGTCAGGAGCAGGTTATTGGTTCTTCTGGCACTCAAGGGTAAAGGTTATACAAAACATGACTCATTACAGATCAGTTTATGGTGTGTCACCCACACTATATACACTATTTTTTTAAAATAGAGAAAAATGGTTGATTTCAAAGTCATTATCAATAAAGATTGTTGAAAAAACTATAGAATATGTATTCATTATTTATGCTTATTTAGATATATTTTAATTCAAAAAGTAATTAAACTAATTTCTGTGCTAAAGTATGTATAATTTATTACTTTTAGATGTACTTGTAAAATTTTAAGTTTGTATTAGCTTACTTTTCTTAGAATACTCACTTCTATCCACATTTTATTCTAACAGAGCATATTGTATTTTTAATATTAGAAACAGGAATTTTATGGGCCGGCAATGAGAGCAAAACGTTTAGTACATGAGTTTACTTCCTTTTTCATACCAAATTACATGAAATGGAGGAATAGATTTGCAGGAAAAGCTTATAATGATATTGGCTAAGTATTAAGAGATTCCTTGAAGATTGCAGAATAGATTGATTTTAATTGATAGAGGACCAGAACAACAACCATAGTGCCAAATACACGCATAAAGTTCATTATTTTTATCACCATTACCTGAGGTGCGATGAGGGGATCGGGTTTCCAAAGAAATCTCAAATTCACATGCAGAACATGCAGTATATCATCTAATACAAACAATTTTGGCTAAGTCTAGGCCCTTTTGGCAGCCTATCCTCACGAAGTAGGATTTTGGAAGTGGTTCCCCTACCAAACCCATTCCTATTACCAATTCACAGACTAACTCTAGTAAGGAATTTTGAAGGCCAATAGCAAGGAATTTCGAAGGCCAATGCAAGAGAGAGAAAAGCAGAACCTGAAGTAACACTGGATCTCAACAAAACAACAAAAAAAAACACACAAATACATGTGCAAAGGAAAAGGAAATATTTTTGTATTTGAATATTGCATATCAGTGTGCTGCTTTAGACAAAAGAAGGCTGGATATTTCTCTGAGGGCAAGGAAGTAGGAAAGTGATTTTGATAACTAAATGTTTCTAGAAAGAATTGGCAGCTTCCTTCTACCACACAGCTGGCCTAGCTGTATGTCCAGAACCAAATCTCACCCTAATCATAACAGCAGATTCTTCTATTCAGAGTTTTCATTGTCTGCCAAAGAAATGGGTAATTATTACATGGGTGGCTCATTTTACCTTCAGGGACTAGCACAAAATCTGACTCATAAGAGTCTCAAAAAATATATATATATACACACACACACACACATATATGTTTTAGATCGTTTTACGTAATCTCTACATCCAACGTGGGGCTTGAATTCACAACCCCAGGATCAAGAGTTGCACCCTTCACCAAACTGAGCCAGCCTGGCACCCAAGGTCTCAAAAATATTTACCAAAATGGCAATATTTGAGGAAAACTAGTACCATATATTTTTTAAAAAAATCCAAAACCAGAATAATTTACCAATAATGAAACAATTAATACAAAGTCAAAAGAATACTATTTTTAAAAGTATAACAAGTCTTTCATAAAAATGATTTTATTAAGAGAAAGGAATTGAGATTTCAGATATTGAGTCTTTAAGAAAAATATTTTAAAAATCTAAACCGATTTTTTTAGAGAATGAAGAGACATCTAAAAAATTATAAAAAGTTTGAAAATATAAATGAAAAAATATATAACATGAGATTAACAGCAAAAATGAAGAAGGCAGGTAATAATAATATTAGCAATAAAAAATATAACGTGAAAAACTAAATGAGCCCAATATATATATACCTTATTTACAGTTAAAACCTAGAATATAATTATGTTCATAATGTATTCAAAACTGCTATGAAAATATTTAATCCAAAACTTTCAGAAATACATGAATAAATGGATAAATTTACTAAATAAGCTTATCATAAATCAACAGAGAATATTTAAAATATGAGTAGGACTACAGAAAATTATGACAACACATTATTACACTTAGGCTAGTGGTTGTATATAGATATAAATATTGACCAAAAGGAAGTTTAATTTAATTATTTTTCTAACACCTGTAGAAATTTTAATTTAAAAATGACCAAATAAATACTGAACCCCAAAGAAAAGTGTCTGGAGTATAAGATGATACAGATTCTGCTAACAATCTTTCAAGTTGGATGTCATGGTTTGTCTCCTTATATTACGGTCTGATTTTCTTTTATTTTAATTACTATAAATATATGTCCCTCCATTACTTGTGAATTGATATTTTCATTAAAATTAAAAAAAAATTCTTGGGAGTGTGAAAAAAAAGCTATCCCAGGAGGTTATTTGATTGTCAATTTGTCAATTTGATTGCTTTTCATCAAGGCATAACAAGTATCATCTTGGGCTTTATTAAGAGAATATTATTTAGATATACCAATTTAGCTCTATTATTTTGGTAACAAAAAAGTATTTTTGGACTTTAACAGGATTCGATGCTGGTTAAATAATTGATTACAAAGAAAACTAATTGCTAATTTTCAACAGTAATTATACAATAGAATTCGTGATCTCTGAAGCCATACATGGCATGAACATAAAGAACATTATGGAAACTTGGCTCCCCTGTACAATGTTTGGCACAGACCTAAATTTGAATGCAAGATTGTTTTTCAGATTTTTTTTAACTTCTTGACTATCAATATGGGTTAAACAAGCTCCTTTTAAATGTAGATAAAAAGAACAAAATGACAAAATGAACAAAAATAGAAAAAGTTTCAGTAAAAAGCTATAAAGCCTTGTAAAATCATTAGGCTCTGAGCATGGCAAAATAATATTTCTTAGACATTGCTAAGTCAGAGCTTTTTGGCTTGTGTCTTCTTTTAGTTTTTAGAAAATTACTCATAAAATGTTTGTTCTTTTTTTCCCGAATGTTGAGTATATAAACATAATTAACCTCCTTCCATGATAGAAATGTGAGCATTTGGAACTGTAGACTCATCCCGTAAAGAAAAAGTAATCCAAGCTCTCAGTGAAGTAAAAATGCACCCACAAATTTGGTAAAAATGTTATGCTTAAACAGTTAACATTTGGAAAAGACAGGAGTTGTTCTTAAGTGATGTAAATATTAATTAAAAATAACTTTGTATCATATTGTATGCTACACAAACTATAAAAAGCATGATGTCTTGGAAATAAAATTTCAAAAATTTGGAATATACAAAAACATGTATGTCTTTTCTTAAAAAATAGGATGAATTTATGCTTACATAAGAGTTTCAACATATTTTATCTCAATAAGAAATTGGAATGTAAATGAATTGTAATAAAAAGTTATTAAGCAACTTTGTATTTTATTAACCTACCTTAATTTGGATGTAATTCTTTAATAGCAATATTCTATCACCATAAATATTTATTTATACTTGTTTTTTAGTTTGGCTACCTATTATATTATGTATTCCTCAGAAGCCAGGCATATGCTGTATTTTCAATACCTGTGCTTTGATAACACCAACTAGATATAGATTGAATAATATGCATAGAGTGAATGACACTAATTATCTAAAGTTCTGATGAGGTTTTAAATCCTCAATTGAATGCATTTAATAATCAATAACAAGCAATAACATATAATGTGGGGAGCACAACTTATCTGTTAGGTACTGGACTATGTGATTTCTGTTCAGCTTCAAAAATACTTGAAATTATTATTGTTATCTGCATTTTGTTGACACAGAGAGTTAACTGTCCTGCCACATGACATCATTTTAGTAAAGACAGTCCCTGACTTACAGTATTCTACTTATAATTTTTGGCTTTAAGATGGTGTGAAAACAACACAGATTCTGTAGTAACAGTACTTGGAATATTGATTCTTGGTCTTTTCCTGGGCTGCTGATGGGCTGTACAATATTCTCGTGTTGTCGGGCAGTAGCTGTAGCTCCCAGTCAATCATGAGGGTAAAAAAGTGACACACTTACCAACCATTTTATATCTGTGTAAGCATTCTGTTTTTTTTTTAACTTTTAAGACAATATTTAATAAATTACATGTTGTATTTGACACTATATTATAAAATTGGCTTTGTGTTAGATGATTTTGCCCAACTGTAGGCTAATGTAAGTATTTTGAGCATATTCAATGTAGGTGAAGCCAAGCTATGATGTTCAATAGATTAGATATATTAAAACATTTTTGAGTTACTATTGTCAAATTACAATGGGTTTATTGGGCTGTACATCATAAGTTGAGGTGCATCTGTATATGTATTCTAGGCATTTTGATTTAGAATCCATGTTTTTGCCACTTTACTGTTCATTCCTTTTATTTCTGCTAAACTTTCTACATAGGTCCAAACAATTTTTGATAATATAAGGTGGGCACAGCTGAGATATTTTTTTATTCAAATCCTGCTTACTTGGCTACTATGAAAATGTCCTCTGCCATTTAAAAATAACATTTCCTTCCTTCCAGGTAGCAATGTTAGCTGTAGAACAGCTAACAGGTGAGACAACGTGATATGTAGACACTTG
The DNA here is from genome assembly GCF_053574225.1 of Canis aureus. NCBI lineage: Eukaryota > Metazoa > Chordata > Mammalia > Carnivora > Canidae > Canis > Canis aureus. The sequence goes on from NC_135648.1 coordinate 15,989,048, forward strand.
ATTTGTATCTTATCAAATATAATGGCATTGATTATAAGACACATCAATTTCAAAGATTTTTTTAAAGTAGGAAAATGTATATTTAGAATTAATTAAATATGGCATTATCTATATTCACTTTAATTAAATTAAGTGAAAAGAACTTTAAGTTCCATATCAAGCAAACTTGTGTGGAACTCAATTTTTTTTAATATACTTTCTTTCATAAAATTTTATTTATCTGATATACTAATCCTTTTTCTCTATAGAAAGATTCTGGTTAGGGTACTATGTTACTATGTAAACTTGGAAATGACCATAGCTTGGAATATGGTCATGGTGAAGATACTGAGAATGGAAATAGTTTGAAGTCTATTTATTTATTTATTTATTTATTTATTTATTTATTTATTTTTATTTTTTTTTTATTGGTGTTCAATTTACTAACATACAGAATAACACCCAGTGCCCGTCACCCATTCACTTCCACCCCCCGCCCTCCTCCCCTTCCAACACCCCTAGTTCGTTTCCCAGAGTTAGCAGTCTTTACGTTCTGTCTCCCTTTCTGATATTTCCCACACATTTCTTCCCCCTTCCCTTATATTCCCTTTCACTATTATTTATATTCCCCAAATGAATGAGAACATATAATGTTTGTCCTTCTCCGACTGGCTTACTTCACTCAGCATAATACCCTCCAGTTCCATCCACGTTGAAGCAAATGGTGGGTATTTGTCATTTCTAATAGCTGAGTAATATTCCATTGTATACATAAACCACATCTTCTTTATCCATTCATCTTTCGTTGGACACCGACTTAATCAAGATAAGAAGCTTTTGCACAGCAAAGGATACAGTCAACAAAACTCAAAGACAACCTACAGAATGGGAGAAAATATTTGCAAATGACATATCAGATAAAGGGCTAGTTTCCAAGATCTATGAAGTCTATTTATGAAGTGAGATTAGTACAAACTGATTATGGATAAGATATAGTTTTAAATATTTCATAGATGAAGAAATTGTGCCTTTCTATGTTAGCCTGACTGAGAGAAAAGCAGTAGCCAGCTGTCTGCTTCCAGATACTTCATACAGAAGCACACAAACATGATAACTTCTTCATTTCTGATATCTAAATCAGGTTATAAACATTGACTTTTGGAAGATCATTTATATGTACATTTCGCTTTGTTTGCCTTTCTTCATGTAAGTGTGTCTAATCATGAAATGTATGTTGTAAATTCAATCCCCTATTGCTGCGCTTCTCCTGGGAGCCTAGTGAAATCTTTCCATTCCTAAACCAAATTGTTAGGTCTTATTTTCCTTTTGTCATTCTAATTAGTAAGAATCTCTGATAGATATTCTTTTGATGTTTTCCATTCAGTTCTTTACAATATATTTTTGACTAATACAAATTAAAAGGTAAAATAATAGATTTTTTGTTAGTAAAAGCCATTACCTACATTTTCAGAGAATCAAAAAAAAAAAAGTGCAGATGGAATTGGAACTAAGTTTTATAAAGCAGTATTATGGCTTTTTAAAATATATATATACAGTAGTAATAGACTAGAGCTCCATTTAATGTTTAGGTATATGAAACTCAACAAATGACATACTAAATACATAAAGAGAAAAAAATAAATGTAATATATGGGATTTTATTATGTTTAACTTTTCACTTTCTCTGCCTATTTTAATCATTGCATTTCACTTACTATGGTTTGTTTGTTTTAAAGACTTATTTGTGTCACATTTCATGTTTTACATTTTAGAGAAAAAGCAATGAATAATAAGATAAAAATTTTCTCAATGAACAATTCTTACAATAATTTCTCAAAGATTTCAGCTTTTAATATTTCACAAATATTTACTACTTAAAATGAGTACACTTACATGTTAGTCTCCTAGAGATAGTATCTCCTTTGGGGAAAAAAAAATATCCCAAGGCTATGAACCACATTTCCATAATTATACTAATGAAGTTGAGTTTCCTAATGCATTCAATCATAAAATCAGTTCCTGACTACTAGCTGCCTTCAAATGAGAAACTGCTTTTCATAGCTACAAGGCAATTCACACAAAAATAAAAAAATATTATAGAAGCTAGCCAAAATTTAAATTGAATGTGAAACTTCCTAATTTTCTGTATTTCCCACTGCTCTCTTGGAAATCCCTGTACACATACAATATTGAAAAAGCATAAAAGGAAAAGTTGGGGATTCTGTCCACTAGAACAAAATAGAAAAGGAGACTACTTTTTTTTATTTTCCCATGTAGTTTGACAATTGTTAATTTTGCATTTCTATTCAGCCTAGTTCTTTGCCATACTATTTCTTTTCAAATATGCATGTTAAATTTAGGTCACATTGCCACAGTAAGAAGCACAATATAAAAAACAGATATCAAAAGGAACAGGTGTCAAATGTCCTATTAGGTAGCCAGAGTCTGATATCTAACATGCAGACAGGAGAGTTCGCAGGACAGTTCATCAATGACAAGCAGGAGCAATACTTCAACATGTATTCTTCTTTCAAAACTTATTGAACACCTCACTCAAGTCAAGCACTGAGCTCAATCAAGTGAATATAAATCAATTAACGTGTTATCTCCACCTCAAGGCATTTATAATCTACCAGGAACTTGTAAAAACTCCAGATCTAGGTAAGCAAGAAGGCTCCAGAATTTTGGAAATAAGCAATTTAGCAAAGCAGCAGTAATGAGGAACAATTGTGACCTCTTATCCCAAGGCAAAAGTATTTTTGCCTCTGCATGTTTTCCTATCTGCTGACATGGTCTTCATAGGAATCACAGAAGTTCACTGAAACAAAGGAGGTCAAAAGTCTGTAGTGAATTCTGAGGCTGACTAAAAAAGGAGCAAAGATGTTGGAAGTATCTCTGAAATATAGCTGTAGATCCACTTAAAAATTTGAGTATCTCCTAGAAATTAAAGAATATATATAATTGAATATCATCCCATAATATTAAGTTATAATGTTTCACATTAGTGATACACACAAAATAATGGCTATTATAAGAATAATGAATAAGGAGAAAGTAATGTAAGAGACTGGAAATGTTCCCTTTTGTGGGTGTGTGCAAGCTGAAACTATATTGCGTGGTAAGGCACAGGATGTCATGGAGAAAGATGGATTTGAAATCCAAAGATCTGAGTTAAAATTCTGAGACTGGTCCTTGATAAATGTTGGAATTTTGGCAAGAACTTCTGAGCCTTAATTTCTTCATCATATGTTAATAATGATACATGATTCATTGGAAGTCAAGTTTAACGATATAATGGGCGACAGTGATTTCTTAGCTGTAGCCCTGATGTCTACAATTGCTAATAGAAACTCTAGGCCTAGAGAAATAAGATGGAAATTAAGAGGGGAAACATAGTCTTTCCAACAGGACCTGGGCCATACCACTTCTACTATTTTTCTATTGGCTTTGTAACAAAACTTTGGTAAAGTTTTTTACCAAAAACTGAGTGATTGAAACAATACAAATCTATTATCTTATATTTTTAGAGGTCAGAAGTCTAAAAATTAGTCACTAGACTAAAATCAAGATGTGTTCCTTTCCAAGGGCTCTAAGGAAGAACTGTTCCTTTCTATTTTCAGCTTCTAGAGACTGCCCACATTCCTTGACTCATGGCCCCATTCCTCCATTTCTAAGCTAGCAAAATTGGTCTGAGTCCTCTTCACACTTTCATCTCTCTAACTGTCCTTCACCCTCTTCCACTTGTAAGGACTGTTGTGATTGCACTGAGCTCCCTCAGATAATATAGAACAGTCTTCCTCTCAGTTTACAGCAGTCTTAATTCCATGTGGACACTTAAATCTCCTTTGCCATGAAACAAAACATATTACAGGTTCCAGGGTGTAGAATATAGACATCATTTGGGGGACATTAGTCTGCCGATCAGACCACCCACTGGCTCAGTGATTGGACCTTTAATATTCCTGGTAATATAGCTAAAAGGAGCTCCGGGATCCCTGGGTGGTGCAGCGGTTTGGCGCCTGCCTTTGGCCCAGGGCGTGATCCTGGAGACCCGGGATCGAATCCCACATCGGGCTTCCGGTGCATGGAGCCTGCTTCTCCCTCTGCCTATGTCTCTGCCTCTCTCTCTTTCTCTCTCTGTGACTATCATAAATAAATAAAAAATTTAAAAAAAAAAAAATAAAAGGAGCTCCAAAATGTGTTTTGAATTTGGATTGAGAGCCAGGTAGTTCAAAGTAGGAAGTCACAAAATGGCACACAGTGAAGGATAGAGGCCTAAAAATTCATTTGGATATGAGTTAAACCATATCTAAACAAATAAAATATGTAGTAGTTAGAGATACCAGAAGTTTCAAATTTCATTTAATAATCCCTCCTCTTTTTTTAATGTCTCCTCTTAACTTTGGGTTTCCCATCACTCTCTTCCTCAAATAGAGTCTCTTTCTTAGAGATCTTTCACTTTAAATCTCTGTATTATTCTGGAGCCCTTTCAGTGTGATGGTAAGATGTTAAGATGGGAAAGAATTTTATAACTCTATGATCAAATATCAATCTTTATAGTCCTGTTTTTTTTGGGTTGTGCTTCTTTCCCTCCTCCAGGTGTTTAGCTTTATCTTTTAACCATGTCTCTTGGCTATAGTATTCCAAATCTATCGCCTTGAAATTCTGTTCCATGAGGACAATGTTCTCCCCCTCAAATTGCAAAGGAAGAATGGATGAGACTGGAGTGGGGAGCAGTTTCATTTCTCCAGCTGGAATTAGGTTTCAGAAGTACACTCAGGCAAAATTATTTTCTCTGGAGAGCAAGTCTTTGTTATGTAGAGGTCCTTGGTAGGTTTTATAATGCTCAGAGCCAGCAGGAGACATTTTTTGGAACCTAACTGGGAGAATCCTCTGAAATTCCTTGAATGAAACCTTAGTAGATATCTAGGCCCCTAAGACTGGAACCTTCAAGAATTTTGTATTCTCATGCTACTCTGTGCTCAGTTGACAGCAATTTGTCAAAATTTATTTTTAAAAATTCCTACCACATTATGGCTCCAGAGGCGTTTGTCCTGGTAAGAAAAATTGAATCTAACTTGCCCCATAGTCTACAGTGAGGTTTGTACTACTGCTCTATTGAAGTGCTCTAATGGGCCCAAGAAAAGTCACTGATTTTCAGTTTGTCAGGAATTTTCTTGTGGAAAAGAAGGAAGCCATGATATTCATGCTCTTTATACATTAGAATTGAAAACAGAAATACCTCATTTTTTTTAACTACAATTATAAGCTCATGACAAATTTGGTTTTAGCATCCTAGAAACTTCTACCCAAAATGTAGTATTAGTGTATCAGAGATTGATATTGAAGACAAATTATACTTAAGATTTTGAAATAGAAACCTAACTTCTTCAGAAAATTAGAGACAAAAGTATATATCATGGGAAGATAATACAGGAATAAAAGAATTAAAGATATTTGAGTGTAAAGCACTTTCTTAATGTTTATTTCAAAGCTGGTTATTTATTGTTTGTTTGGAACTACACACTTTTACCCTGAAAGAAATGGATATGTTGACCTATAACTACCACTCTTGAAAGCCTATAGACATCACGATAATCTACCCTCCATGGTAGTTGTCATATAAATTTATTACTATGAAGATATTAAAGAAGTTTTATTACTTCTCTAAATAAAATGCCAATCAAAACTGTGTAACCTAGAGCCTTCATATAACTTTATTCTAGATTCTTTTAAAAATTTTTAAGTAAACTTTTCTCAAATATACTACAATTTTGACAACTGTTTCTTGCACAGAATTCAGTGATTCTCACTCAACCACTTCTTGATAAGTATAATTATTTTCAATATTAATGTGTATATAATACTTTAGTGCCTTCAGGGCATATTAACATGTATCACTATTTGTCCAAGCATTGACTACTTTCAGATTGTTGTTTTTTGCCACTTACTCCTTTTTACTCTCCATTTCCCGATTATTTGTCAAGAAGTGCTTATTAGATATTTGCCTATACTTAACATATTTCAAGTGATTTATACTGGGTACTGGAAAGAAAAATGTAAATTAAATGTGATCTGTGTTTTTATCTATCTTTATCTATCTTTCCATATATATACACACACACATATATTGAGCTTGAGCTCTACTTTCCTAACTAAATATTGTGGATATTTAGGGCATGACTATTAGGGCAATAAAATTCTTGGTTATCTATTATCTATTATATTAATTCAGAAGCAGTTTTTCTTAGCTCTATCTTAATTCATCTCTGCTCTAGTTAACAGGCCAAAACTTTGATTTAAATGGTGAAATACTACTATATTACAGAATGTGAATGAATTTATTCAGACTATTGAGTGCCACATTAGTAAAATATAACATTATTTGGGGCAATCTCAAATTTAGTAATTGCTATATTTTTAGTAAAACAAATATTTAATTAAATTACAATTTAATTTAAATAGAAAATATGAGAAATGCCATCAGATAATTATGTTAAAAATCAAGTCTACGGATACTTGGTAATAAAGTAAACATGTACATATGAAGCAACTCACTATTGTACCTTCAGATGTGCTAAGCATTTCTGTGCCTCAGCACAGGGAATGCCAGTGATATTGTTATAGTGTCATATGGTAACAGATGGGAACTACACTTGTGTTGAGCAAAGCATAATGTATAGAGATGTTGTATCACTATATTTTATGCCTGAAACTAATGTAACATTGTGTCAACTATACACAAATACAAAATTACAAAATAAACAATTAAAAAAAATTAAAAAATAAAGCCAAAAACCAAAACCAAAACCAAAAAAGAAGAGTTTCCATTTCTTACTTCATTGAAATCCATTAATAGTCCTGTGACTTTGGGAATTTCATTAACTACATTTTATAGATAAAGAATGTAAGGTTCAATGATATAGTATAATCATAAAGCAAATAAGTGGTTGAGCCATGATTCACACTCAAGAACTACGATTCAAGAATCCACATTTTAACCATTACTTACTATTGCCTCCCAATACCACCCTTATAATGTCCCCTCAGAAACATATACAAGAGTTACTTACAGCATGATATTTTGCTGGTCAGTTTTAAGGCAAAACTTTTGCCATATTTTAGTTCTGTGACACCCTCAGGAGCTATTAAGTCTTCTAGGACCGTTCGCTCCAATATTAAATGGCTTCTATCCTCTGTAGAATATGAGACTAATCCCTGGTCTATATTCTTTTAGAACTTTGTAAGACTTTGCTGGAATACCAAAATGTAACCCATAGAATATTCATTCCAAGGCAACACTCAACCATAAATAAGTAAACCAATAAGACAGCACCATCTTATGCAAGAATAAGACTTTATTTTTCATTTATTTACTTTATAAGACTTTAACTTACATTATATGACAACATATGTAAACACTGTCAAACTTCCTTCCCTACATTTTGCTAAATTATTTAATTTTTCTAATTTTTAGAATTTAAAATGTATTCCACATCCTACATGTATCCTACACGTACTCACCTCCCAATGTAGCTAATGATTGCTGTTTACTTCTCTTTGAGTTTGTCCCTCTAATTATCTCAGACAAAAATAGCCACTATTTTGAATTGGCTTTTTAATTCCCATGTATTCTTCATATTGCATATGTACATATTTTTAGATAATACATACTATTGTTTTTCATGTTTTATATGTCAATGAAATAATGTTGATTACATTGTTGATTATATTATTCTGCAGATTATTTATATGGCTGCATAGCATTTATGAGATTCATTCAATTGAATAGATATATGTCATGTTTTTTCACATATTTTCTCAGGTGATAGTATTCTCTATGTACATATAGTAAATAGTTTTATCTGTTCTCAAGTTTGGATGTTTATTTCAGTTCCATTTTTTTATATTAAAATCAATGTTGCTTTAAACATCTCTTTACAATGTTTTCATGAATATGTGCATCAAAGTCTATGATTTATATTCCTAAGAGTCAGAATGGCATATCATTTGTTTTATTACTAATTGCAAAAATGTCTCCGTAAAAGGTTTATATCAATTGGGGTAACTTTATTTCACCCCTTCGTCACTCTTTACCTCATTTTCTCTACTTTTTTTTTTTTTTTTTTTTTTTGCATGGAGATATCTACCAGTCCACAGAGAACATTCACTGGTCTAACAGCAGCTACATGGTACTGTGCTATTAAAGAATTCCATGAATGGGTAAGTCATTTTGCTTAGTTAGTTCATTATTAATGCACACATAAAACACTTCTTCCAATATGGTCTTTATTACCTTAAGGATGATATGCTGATCCCCATTTAATACATCCCTTTACATTTTTATCACAGTTTTGAGAAACAATTGACATGCATCACTATATAAGTTTAGGTGTATGACATGATGATCTGATTTAGGTGTATTGTAAAATGATTATTGCAATAGTTCAGCTGACATCCATCATCTCACATACACTATTAAAAAAAGATGAAAAATTAATTAAAAAATGTTTGTGATGAGAATTCTTAGGATTTACTCTTTTAATAACTTTTCTATATATCATACAGCTGTGTTAGCTGTAGTCATGATGTTGCACATTGTATCCCTAGTACTTATTTATATTACATCTCAACTGGAAATTTGTATCTCTTGATCACCTTCCTCCAAGTGCTCCCCACACATATACTCTCCTACCCTATTGGTAACCACATCTGGTATCTTTTTCTATGAGGTACTTTTTTTCCATCTCTAAATGAGATCATACGGTGTTTGTCTTCTTCAGACTTATTTCACTAGAATAATGCCTTCCATGCCCATCCATGGTGTCACAAATGGTAGGATTTCATATTTTGTACGGCTGAATAATATTTCACTATATATATAAATATATATAATGAAATATATAATGAAAAATATATAGAGTGAAAAATATATACAGTGAAAAATATATATAGTGGAAAAAATATATATATCACAGCCTCTTTGTTCATTCATCCAACAATGGACATTTAGATTGTTCCCATGTTTTTGGCTATTTGTAAGTAATGTTGCTATGAACATGAGGTTGCATATGTTTGATTTACTGTTTTTGTTTTGTTTTTAGAAATGGATTGGATCATATGGTAGCTCTATTTTAATTTTTTGAGGATTTTCCATAATGTTTTCCATAGTAGCTTGTACTTATCCCAACAACAAGTACACAAAGGTTCCCCTTTTTCCAAATCAACACCAGCCTTTGTTATTTCTTGTCTTTTTGGTGATGGCCATTCTACAGGCATGAGGTGATACCTCACTCTGGTTTTAATTTATATTTTCCTGATCATTAGCAACAGTGAGCCTCTGTTCATGTGCCTGTTGGCCATCTATAGGTCTTCTTTGGAAAATGTCTATTCAAGTCCTCTGGCCATTTTTTATTGGGCTATTTGTATTTTATTACATTAAATTCCATAGGTTCTTTATATATTTGGGTATTAAGGGGTGTTAACTTCTTATCAGATGTATGATTTCCAGATATCTTCTCCCATTCAGGAGATCATCTTTTTGTTTTGTTGATGGTTCCCTTCCCTTTGTGAAAGCTTGATGTAGCCCCTTGAATTTGTTTAGTTTAGCTTTTGTTGTCCTAGCCTGAGGAGACCATTTAAAAAAAATATATATATATATATATATTGCTAAAACTGATATCAAATAGCTTATTACCAAAGCCTATAGTTTTAAACTTTGTAAAATCAATTATGTACAGTTTTTAAAAAAAAACATGAGAGTTAATTACATACTTTTCTCACTTCTGGAGCTACAAAGAGTCAAGATGTTTACAGATGTAAAGTATCTGCTTTGAACACTAATGCTGTGACCATATAACTTCTAATTTTCTATTAAGGCTCCAAAATTCTTAATTTGACTCAGAGCATATAGGTCTAGGATATGTTTCACCCACTAACAAGTATCCAAAAAAGATCTAGTTTATTTCTTGAACCAGAGAAAAAGATCTAATATTTCAATGAAATAATGGAAGCATATAAACACATGCATATTTTAATAACATTTGATTCTTTTATCTTCTAGGAACCAAGATTTCAGATATATGCACCTGATTAAAGTTTTAAAATTATAAGTTATTTCTAGAATTCATGATAAAAAGGTTTTAATTTCCCAAGCTATTTCAGAATATTTTTATCTCAAAATTTAATTAGTCTAACATTTACATAGAGGCATTAGAAAATATGAAATGCATACAAATTCACATAATAGTATTACAAAATAAATGTTAATATTAATGATTTCAAGAAGTATTAAATCTTTAAAAACAAAATTACAATTTTTTAAAAAATATTTTATTTATTTATTCATGAGAAACACACAGAGAGGCAGAGACACAGGCAGAGGGAGAAGCAGGCCCCATGCAGGGAGCTCTATGCAGGACTCGACCTCGGGGCACCAGGACCACTCCCAAGCTGAAGGCAGATGCTTAACTGCTAGCCACCCAAGCATCCCCCAAATTACAAAATTTTTTAGTAAAATAATTTTATAAGTTTGTATAATATGAAACATTATTAGTTGCACAGAAATCTACTTAAGGAAGTCTTTTTAAATTAAATTTTAAAAAGAATCACTTGTGGGGCTCCTGGGTAGCTCACTTATTTAAGAGCTCAGATCACAGTCTGGGGGTGGTAGATTGAGCCCCACAATAGGCCCCATATTGGGTGTGGGGCCTGCTTGGGATTCTCTTTCTCTCTCTCCCTCTGCATCTGCCCCCTGTCATGCTCTGATGCACATGCACTCTCTCTCTAAAGAAGAAAAATATTTGCAAGGTCCTGTTTACATTTATTTTTTACTTTTTTAAAAATTTTTATTTATGATAGTCACACACACAGAGAGAGAGAGAGAGATAGGCAGAGACACAGGCAGAGGGAGAAGCAGGCTCTATGCACCGGGAGCCCGACGTGGGATTCGATTCCAGGTCTCCAGGATCGCGCCCTGGGCCAAAGGCAGGCGCCAAACCACTGCGCCACCCAGGGATCCCCCTGTTTACATTTAAATATCCTTACATATATCCTAGAAAATAACTTTTCTTATTTTCAAAGACATAAAATTGTATAAAATTTCACTCATTTGTTTTTTTTTTTTTTGCTAAAATCTGACTTTGTCCTGTCATAATTACAATGATTATACTTTTATCCTAGTCTTTAGTTGTGGTAACTGTTTTATCAAATGTTGATAAAATTTATCAAATCGCATAACAATTCAAGTTGCCAGTTTTATTTTAGAATATTAAGTAAATTTTATTAAAATCCATTTTGTTGAGTCTATTTACCATACTACTCTATAACTCCATAATTCTTTTTCGTTTTCTCCTTATTCCACTCACCTCCTTCTTCTCTTAATAAGACATATTGTGCAATATATTGACATTTGGTACTTATAAATATTTAAATGAATCTTTATTTATCTTTTAAGAATCAGAGTTTTCAGCTTATTTTTTCTCAGCCATATACCTTAAAGAAAAAAAATGGTATTTTTTTTTACCTTTTTAAATGTCAGATTTATTAAAGTATAATTTACATACAATAAAAGTACAGCAGAGTGAATTTGACAAGTACATACAATCTTCGAACCATCACCACTGTCTAGGTATTTTCATTACTCCAAATCCTCCATCAGGCCCCTTTACAGCCAATCTCCTTCCAACCCTCTTCCAGGCACACAGATGGTAATGAACAGATACCTACTGGATACAGTGAGTTCTTCATCCAAAAACTAGAACTCAGTCCAGCTATTAAAAAGAAACTAGTCATTTTCAACCACTATGCACAAAATAGACTTTAATGAAGCAATTCTCAATATGTAGGATGCTAGTTTGTGGCATTGTGGCCCAATTACTAAGGAATGCTTAAAACAGTCTGTTTCACAACTGGTGGGATTAAGTTCCCCCAAAACCTACTTATACTAGTAAAATTTTTGCACAAACATACTCCTTGGGTCCTATCACAGATATACTAAAATTTTCAATATTCTTGTAAAAGGCTCCCTAGGTTAAGGAAACACCACCCTATAGCAATGCTAGTCTTCAAAAGCTCACAGCGCTCTGGGTACTAAAGCTTCTGAAAAAAGTGTTTGTTTTTGCTAACAAATTGACAAAATAATGAACTATATAGGATTTGGTTTACTCTCCTCTTCATTTCTTTTCCTTTTTTTTTTTTTTTGTTTTTTTTTTTTTTTTGAGAGAGAGAGAGAGAGAGAGAGAGAGAGCATTGATCAGAGGGAGGGGCAGAGAAAGAGAAGAAGAGAGAATCTTAAGCAGGCTCCATGTCCAGTCCAGAGCCTGTGACCTCAGGACCCATTCAGAGATCATGACCTGAGAGGAAATAAAGAGTTAAATGCTTAACCAACTGAGCCACACATGTGCCCCTCCCTTGTCCATTTCTTGAACTCAACTTAGAATACCAAAATAAGTTTGGCAAATGAATCCCCCAAAATATCTTGTACTGTACTGTACTTAGAATACTTCTTATTGCTATATAAGCAGCATGTGTTTGTATCAGGCTGCTCTAGATGGAGAAAACAAGCACATTTATATGAGAGAGTAGTTTGAACTGAATTCTCTAGGGTACTTGCAACATTCATGGCCAAATCAAGGCAACATCTTGTGATGTTTGAAATTCGATTAACTTTTATCTAAATTGAAAAAAAAATTCTGTAAACTGCATTTAGAGTCAAAATTCTTTTGTTATAAAAATCATGAGTATTTCTGGATAAGGTAGAAATATTTCTAGGTTAAGAAAACCAGATTTGACTTTGGACTTTATTCTTTAAACTGTAAAGAATGGAGGAAAAAATAGGTTATTTATAGAAACCATTTACTATGTATTCAGGTGTACAAATTTGGTGACAGAAGAGACTTAAGTACATGTTAGCATCTCAGAAGCAGTTCTCAAAGAACAAAATTTTATTTTCTTGGATTTTAAGGATGCCTAAGATTCTTCTTCACCCTCCATCTTCAGAGGTAAATAGTACTTTATACATCCCATATTAGCAATTTTATACACTACAACAAGGGATACATCTGCAGATATACTGTTACTGGAGAACAGAGTGGAGTGGCTTTTGTAAAGAAGTTCAGGTATCTCAGGGAAAAAGTTACCTGACTGGCTCATTCACCTCTATGGTGACAAGTTCCTCCTCTTTATCAGCATTACTTGTTTGTGACAACTTAATATTTCCATTTCCTAGTACTCTACTTGCAGAACATTTCACTCTGTCTTTTGCACAGGAAATTACAGCAGCATCTCCAATGTGGCTGAGATCTTGGCATATATGTGAAAATTCACCAGAAGGCCTCTTTACTAGACAGCTATACTCTTGTTCTGGAATTCCAGGTTGTTCAAAATCTAAATCTATTAACCTCATTTCATAGTCTGAAGCCTTTTCTTGATTTGGAGCTTCAAATACTAGTGCCACGGTGTCCGCATTATCCGTGGCCCTTAATGTAATGATGCCTTCATTGCACATTTTCTTTCTTTTTTTTTTTTTGGATATGCTGGCGAGATTCACACCCATAGCCGAGTTGTGGTCATAGTGTACATGGAAGCCCTCAGAGCACAGGGTGAGCTGCACCAGGGAGATGTGGGATGAGTCTAGGCTCTGCAGGTTTATGTTACTCCACCTTATGTTGCAGCAGGTCTAGCTGTTGAGATCCTTAAGAGCTTCCAGCACCTTCTTCACAATGGAGCCCTGGACCAGGTGTGCCTGAAACATGGTGGCACAGTCACAAGGAGTTATGGCTACAGGTGGAGGTCAGGGAGAAGTCGTAGCCAGCTTGGGTATCACAGGATAAGAGGGAGCCAGAGAACATGGGAGTGAAAGTCTGAGACCCAGGAAGATCACCCAAAATGGTATTGTTAAAATTTGATTAATGCCTCTATTGGCTAGGGTTTTAAAAACTATTCATTGTTGGCATTATGCCAACTTAAGAGTCTGGCTTTCATTTCTTTGTGATTTATGTAACTCAGCATGAACATTAAGGCTCCTTCACCCAAAGTTAGATACCTCTCACTTTCCCCATCAGAAACTTTATAATAAAGAGAAAAGGAAGTGTCATGCTGGAAACATAATTTTATTTCAAACCATAGTCTAAATATAAAAATTTAATTTTCCATACAAATATAGTTCTATGTTTTTTTTTTTTTTAAGTTTTAGGGCTCAATAAATGTGTTTTAACTTTCTACACGGAGGTTATTTTTTCTGTGATAAAGATTATTTTAAGGCTTAGTGCTCTGTACACTAATATCTATAATTCTATTAATAATATATACTAATTACAAGGTTTAAATTTACAGATTTCTCAGAAAAGTATGTCCATTGAAAAGACCATAAAGATCATACCAGGGCAGCCCGGGTGGCTCAGTGGTTTAGCGCCTGCCTTCAGCCCAGGTGTGATCCTGGAGACCCGGGATCGAGTCTCATGTCGGGCTCCCTGCATGGAGCCTGCTTCTCCCTCTGCCTGTGTCTCTGCCTCTCTCTCTCTCTCTCTCTCATGAATAAATAAATAAAATCTTAAAAAAAATTTTAAAAAAAAGATCATACCATTGCAGCTGGTAGATTCTGAATAGTTCTTGGGTTCTTTTTCTTCTGAAAAGTCTAGAAATGTTCCTAAGAGCTTTGCGATGAAGATTATAATTACAAAATTAATTTTCATTTGAAGGCTTAAATGACCTTAAGGTAAATTAAAATTATAATTAAATTAAAGCAATTTTTTTTGCTTATTTTTAGTAAACAGTTGTCACGAGGAACCAGATAACAGAAATTTTAATTTACATTCTTAACAAGTGGTGTGTAAATATTCTCCTTTCCCATTAACTTTTAAATCTTTTGGATGAATTCTCTCTCTCTCTCTCTCTTTCTCTCTGACTCTTTCCCTTTTCCACCTTTGCTGACATATATTTGACAATAAATTTGTAAATATAAAGCGTACATGATGTTTGGTGGTGTGAACTTTACCACGATATAAATTCACACATCCATCAGCTCACATAGTTCCTGTGTGTGTGTGTGTGTGTGTGTTTACAACATTTAAGATCTACTCTTTTAACAAATTTCAAAGCTGAATTCTCTTTTTTTACTGAAAAGCATGAATTACTTTAAAACAAGAATTTCTCAAAATGGACTTCACTACTTATTCCTTCTATCAGAATTATCTTTCATATTCACCAAAAATACCGGCTTCTCGGCCTAATCCAAGCTATTGAATCAGGAAAAGCTAGGATTTAACTGTTGAGAATTGCATGTTCAACAAACTTTCTAAATCATTACAGTGCACATAAAATTCACCTGAAAAATACTGAATATTTCAACGTGATATATATTTCAAAGCCCTGTGATCTTAGCTGCTAATTCAAGGCTATTCCTTTTGGAAAAATAAAGAGTAAAATGTGTTTGCTGCTTGAAAAACATAAGACATTGTTTTGAGCATTAGTTATGCCTAAAATAACTTTATATTATTTAATTTCAAATCTATGTTTAAGGGATAACTGAGTGCCCCAGAGGTTGAGTGTCTGTTTCCACTCAGGTTGTGATCCTGGTCTCCTGGGATCAAGTCCCCCATCAGGCTTCCCACAGGGAGCTCGCTTCTCCCTCTGCCTATGTCTCTGTCTCTCTTTCTGCGTCTCTCATGAATTAATAAAATCTTTTTTAAAAAATCCATGTTTAAAATTCAGTAATTTGTCATAATCTTCTTGCTTTGCTAAAAAAATATTTGAAACTTATATTCAAATTTATTGTCAAAAATATTGTTTCCTATTATCATTTTTATCCAAGGTGATTTTTTATGTGTATATGTTTTAGAAACACAGATGCTTTTAATACCATAGATTCTAAATTCGATAAAGTTTGATGCAAGATTTGCCTTGATTCTTAGTTACAGTACCTAGAGAATATTTTTTTGCTCTCTATTATACAATCACTAATTTTAAAATTATTATTCAATGTTAACAGATAGAAAAGAATTATCTATGATAGTAACATGACTGAACACTTTTATTACTTACTTCATTAATTTTAAAGTTCTTCATGCATCCTTTCCTAATTTTTAACTACAATTTTCCATTCCCAAATAAAACCATTATGTAGAGTTTTGTGCTTACGATTCTCTTGCTTATTTAAAATGTTTATCAAATATAGTTGTATCATTACAATGCATATTGTGTAGTTTTTTTAATGTTTTCTGTTTTTAACATCTGATGAGAATGATACTTTCTGCATCTTCTGTAATTTTCTTTATTCTTTCAACAGAACTTTTCTGAGAACTTACATGTTGCAGCCAATAACTGTTCTTTGTTCATTTTCTTTTGTGTGTTAGTGACATGTAGTTTATAGCAAATAAAATATGGTAAGGATATACTACACTATATTCTTTTACACTCATTTTTATATTTAATTGTGTTACTAGTACTAGAAAAGCTACTAGGAATTCTTGCATATGTTTTTCAGTGACACATACAAGAGTTTTATGTTGTCTTATAGCCAGGTGTGCAGTTTCTACTTCATGTATACATATCTTCCTTTTTACTAGATAATGGAAATTATTATTAATTTTTAAAAATTTATTTATTTATTTATTTATGATAGACAGAGATAAAGAAGCAGAGACACAGGCAGAGGGAGAAGTAGGCTCCATGCTGGGAGCCCAATGCGGGACTCGATCCTGGGACTCCAGGATCAAGCCCTGGGCCAAAGGCAGGCGCCAAACCGCTGAGCCACCCAGGGATCCCAAATGGAAATTATTTTTGTAGTAGTATAAAGATATAATGATTTTTCTATACGTTTTTGTGATTTTAAATGCTTCTAACAATTTGGAGAATAAGTGAAATTATATTCCTTTTTCTCTAGATACTTCATATTTTGATGTCTCTTTAGGTCTATGCCTCATGAATTTCATTATTCTTTTTATATTTTATTTTCTTATTTGCTTGTTGCTATAAAAATCATTGGCTCTTAATGCCGACTTGAAATACTGAAAATCTGAAAAACATAATAATTCCAAGAATTTATATATAGATTACTTTGGGTTTTCTAGCTAGAGATTCATATAATTTGTAAATAATATTTTTTCTATTTTTCTAAACCTTAAATATTACTTATTTGTATTGAGTAGGATCCCCAATACAATTTAAATAGAGGTGGTGTTATTAGGTCCTCACATGTAGTTTGAACACAAAAATGCTCTTATTTTTTAGCAGCTAAGTATAGTATTAGCTGTATAACTTTAAGGATATATGTGATCAATTTAAGTATGTTTCTTTTCATTTCCACTTTGTTAAGCAGTTTTATAGAAAATGACTGCTGCTATATTCAACCTTTTTATATTGCCTCTACTAAATTTGTGATCTGCATTTTTTCTTTAACTTGATTTGATTATCTTAATTGATTTGTAAATTTGCATCTTATACAAGTTTAAAAAAAAACTTGTCTTATTACCCTTTTAAAATACATGGTTAGATGTAGTTTGCTACTAGTTTGTTTAAGGAATTTTCCATTTTAAATATAAATATTGCTTTCCAATACTGATCTTGATAAATTGTGTATCTAACTTATACTATCTTTATGAAATAAGTTTGAGAGGTGATAAATTTTCTCAATCCTGGAGTTGTTAGGCTAAATAATGGCTATACAGATATTCAGGCCCTAATCCTTGCAAACTATGAATGTTACTTTATATGACAAAGGTGATTTAACAGATGTAATAAAATTAAGGATCTTGAGGAAGAAGACATTATCCTGGAGTAGCTAGATGAGTCCTAAATATAATGAAAGTTTTCCTCATTAAAGGGGGACTAGAGGATATTTCACCGCAGAAGAGAAGGAACAGTAATGATGTAACAGAGACTGGAATAATGTGGTCCTAAGACAAGGACTGCTGGCAGCAATCAGAAGCTGGGAAAGACCATGGGTTCTCCCCTGGAGCCTCAAGAAAAAACTGCTGACTTTGATTTTAACTCTATAGGAGTTAAATTTGGGGGGTCCAGGGCCTTAAGAGAATAAATTCCTGCTGTTTTAATCTGGAAGATTTGTTTATTTTATGGCAACAGCAATAGAAAATATATGTGTGTGTTGTGTATTATGATTGTGTGTGTGTGTGTGTGTGTCCTGGGTGGTAGATGTGTGTACCATTTGAGTGTTTCAGTGAATTTGTGAAAAGGCTTTGGAGTTTTCTTTTTCAAAGATTTTTGTCTCCACCCTCAACTTTTTAATAGTCAAAAAATATTTACCTAGATTTTAATATGTGTCCAGTCCTTGTAAACGTTATATTTAAACTTTTAAAGAAAGTGTATCCCCCAGTCGTTGATTATAGTCTTCTATACCTATAATTATTACATTAAAATTTTTTTGGTGACTTGTTAAAATGTTCTCTACCAATGGTGATTTTTCTTTTACAATGGTGTGTCCCACTGTAATTAGAGACTTGGAAATTTTTGTTTCTGTTTTTGTCTATTTTTGCATCATATATATTTTGAGATTATTGTGTTAAGATCATTAAAAAATGTGAATTATATATATTTTTGCAGGAGTAGAACATTATCATTATTAAGGGCATCAAACTATCAAACTACTTACTGGTCACAAATTTATGCCCTGTTCTTCCAGGACTCAAAGCTAAATTACATTTATCAGCCTTTATTGAAGTTAGACATTGCCATGTGATAGAGTTCCTGCAATTAAATGTAAACAGGAGTAGATGAGTATCATATCCATCCTGACCCATAAACCTACCAACTTTAAACCTCCTTTGACTTTCCTCTATGAGAGCTGGACTTCCAGTCTCTGGATGACACTGTCAGATAAATTCTTAATATGGAAAAGACTATGTAAACCAGAGTTCTTGAATGCTTGTGTGGAGCAAAACATCCTAACTTTTTATTTTGCCACCAACTAGAAAATCCCATTCTGAAATGTTGCATGAGCAAGAAATACACTTTCACCGGGTATAGTCATTGATATAAATGGGTTTGTCAATGATTTATATTATATTAATTTTTATGTTCCTTCTTAATTTCTAGCAATATATTTCACCTAAAAATTGTTCCATCTTTATGCATATAAATAAGTTAAATATTATCATTTTATATTTTGTATTTTTGAATTACATTTGAGAAG
The DNA here is from genome assembly GCF_053574225.1 of Canis aureus. Taxonomy (NCBI): domain Eukaryota; kingdom Metazoa; phylum Chordata; class Mammalia; order Carnivora; family Canidae; genus Canis; species Canis aureus. The sequence continues at coordinate 16,008,174 of NC_135648.1, forward strand.
TTTTGGTGTGATTCTGCTCCCTGCTGTGTTTAATAGCTCTAATTCACCGTGCAATGTCTCCTTCTGTATTTTGTTATTTATGAACGTAACCTCAAATTTGGGGGGAAATTATTAGATAGGAATTATTTTATTCCTAAAATGATTATAAGTTCATTCTGAAAGAATTTTCTTTCAATCTTTAAAACATCTGAGGGACTTATTGTTGGGAAACAATACTTCACAAATTTTTTCATGTTTCTTCACAGTCATGACTTTCTGAGCAAAAATTACTGTTAACTTGGTTTGAAATATACTACAATGGCAAACAAGCCTTGGAAGTAAAATGGTGACTCAGTAGAGATTTAGAAACATTTTTTTTTTTTTGAAGCCATTTCTTTACATTCCAAAGGGTAACTTAATTGACTTTGGAAACTTTCATTTTTTTTCCCCAGAGAGAATTCTTTTACATTTGAAAGATAGGACTCTTTTTGTCCTCTGGAGGAAAGGATGAGGAACTATACAAGCTCATAATTTAAGATCCTCCTCCTCAGGTAAAAAAAATCCCTTTGTATGTTCTGGCTACATCTGACTCTCATCGTGTTACCCAGTGAGCCATCAGTGTATCCCTTTCAATCAAGAGGTTGTATGAATAATTAAGTCTATCTCTGATTCAAAAAGCTTTTATTTTTATCTGGAGAAAATATAGACATAAAAACTTAATTACCAGTAGTGGACTATTTTAAATAAATCTTTGCTTGGAGTAGTGCGAATTCATTCAGTAGATTCATATGAACGCTGGCTTCTGGCTGTTAATTTTCAAGGGCATTTGTTTTCTACTCCACTGGGTGCACAATTAGATAATTTTCCTAGAGATCTGGAGCATGGGCTTATTTCTAATTCACCTTTACAATGAATATTTAGAAATTTAAATCCCATTTTAGTAAGTATTCCCTTTTATATTATCCAAATTTAATGGAATTCTCCTTTGTATACCATCCCTTCTGTCCCTAAGAACCTATAAAGATTAAAACATGTTTCATTTCTGTTGGCAAATGCCCTCATTGCTAAGTCCTTTTGTTCATGCTCTACTGAATTTTCTGGGTTTCTTTTTTCACTAAATTTCTATCCTGTATATGCAATACTTTCTTGCCAACTCTTTAGTTCCTTTAAGTTTTATTTTCTAGAAATCAAGGTTATTTTCAGTTGAATGATTTTCATGACTACCTGGTCTACTGTATTGACTGGAATAGATAAGCTTCCTGAAGTCCTACTATTTCTTAAAAAAAAATAGTTGGTTAATTAGTGTTTTGAATTTTAAAAAATCTACAGAGAAAGAATAGAGGTACAGTGGGGATGTACTGTAGGAGAGTGAAATTCTGTATATTATAATTGTGGATATATGTCATTACACATGTCAAAGCCCATAGCATGTACAACACAAAAAGCAAGCATTAATGTTAACTATTGAATTTAGCTAATAACATACCAATACTGGTTCATAAATCACACCAATACAAGAATATTGATAATAGGGAAACTTGGGGAAAAGATTAAAGGTCTTATGAAATCTCCATACTGGGCATATAAAATCTGCATACTAGCTACTCAGTATTTTTGTAATCCTAAAATAGCTCAAAATAAAGTTACTAGGGGGATGCCTGGGTGGCTCAGCAGCTCAGCACTGCCTTCAGCCCAGGGCCTGATCCTGGAGACTGGGATCGAGTCCAGCTCCAGGATCCCTTCATGGGGCCTGCTTCTCCCTCTACCTGTGTCTCTGCCTCTCTCTCTCTCTCTCTTTCTCTATCATGAATAAATAAATAAAATCTTTAAAAAATAAAATTACTGGTTATTTTTTTAAATGTGTCAACAACTTTTTCACCAAAAGTTCTTCATAAAGCACTTCTGAAATTTCTGGAATAGGATTTCAATACAGTTCTATAGAAAGCAAAGTACATATGGATTACTTTCTACTGCTTTTATTGGTTTTCAATTCATGAACTACATACTTAGAATTTCAAAATTTGATTCTAAAGCTGTTAATCATTGGAAGGATTTCACAATTTATAAATGCTGCTATTTTCTTGCTGTCAGTTAATTACCACCCAGTGAGACTGTAAGCAATAGATATGTTTGGTGGTCCCTGACAAATTTAGACAAAACTGTTTGTTTTGCCTCATTACCAAAATAAAATCTCTGGCTTAAGACAGCAAACAAATAAACTCAGAAGTAAAATGGTATTTTTGAGAGAACAATTATTCACTTATATAAATAAACTTCTTTTAAAATATACAGTAAGTTGGAATGCCTAGGTGGCTCAGTGGTTGAGTATCTATCTACCTTTGGCTCAGGGCATGATCCTGGAATCGAGTCCTACATCAGGCTCTCTGCAAGGAGCCTACTTCTCCCTCTGCCTGTATCTCTGCCTCTCTCTCTGTGTCTCTCGTGAATAAATAAATGAAATAATAAAAAAAGAATATACAGCAAGTCAATTTAAAATATTGAAACTATGAAATAACATATTCACATCTAATTTAGGCTCATATTAATGTGAATTTTATAAAGTATAGACTATATAAAGTATTATCTTTTGAATGTAATTTTTCAAGTATGCAAATATGTATCAATTTTTTTAATTTTAAAATAACATGTAAACAAAGAGATAATCAAATGTGTATTTTTAACTTACAAAAAACCGCTAAAATTCATTATTATAAACACTTTATATTACATCTTCAGTTTATACGATTAAGATTAAAATAATTCAGATAATAATTTTTATTTATCTATCTGAATCTTTAAAAACAATAGTAATATAGCTTCCTAAAATGCAATGTTTGAAACTAAGAGAATAATTCTTTAAGTATATTTTGAATAAAGATGTGGATGATAATGTATTTATGTAAACTAGAATCATGTAGATTAAAAATTTTTTTAGAGAGACAAAAGATCTTTGTTATAATGGTAAATTTTACAAAGTAAAATCGGAAAAGATTGGGTAGTTTAATGGATTCCTTTCATTGCCATTCATTCTTTAAGGCAATAAGGTCAAAATTAGATCAATTTCATTGAGCAAAGTACTAATTTTAAAAATTGCTTTCAATTGTCCACATTTAAGAAAATGGTGATATTCCAAAGATAGTGATAAATGAAGCTGGACTGATATAAAATTTAATTACCCTTTGATAAATTGCAAATTTCTTTTCTATGCCTTAGTTACAAGTTGTCTTTTTGTATAATGGTTTCAAAGCTGAATGAGACCTAATTGACTGAAGATTCCTTCAACATAACTTGTTTTTCAAATGTGAGCAGGCCATAATATTTTATTGTTCTTGATTCAAATTACATCGAATGTTAAAACCTTGTCACAATGTTTTCAAATGAAAGATTTTAATTTTTGTAACTTTAGGGGTTTTTTTCTCCATAAATTTACATTTATTTGCATATGAACAAGCTTAAAAACTGTGTAATTTATGTCCACAGTTTTATCTATTCATATGTGGAATATTTAATATTGCCAGAGAAAACAGACGGTTATAATTCAGTCTGTATTTTATACTGACTTCATAAACTATAAGAACACAGTAAAATACATGATGGGTATTAAAAAGTCACAGAAACAATTGCAAACTACAGTCCAGTGTCTGATTTATACACAAAAAGAACTCACTAGTGTTTTTAGATTATCATTCAGGAGTGCCTGAATAACAACTTTTATGAGCTTTATTCTTTCTATGTTTAATTATTTTGTGGAATGTCTTACTAGTTCATTGTATATTAAATATTATCATAGCAGGCAGATCTTTCAAAATAATGTTTTTAAAATATGTAAACTTGATAAGATTTTGTATGAAATAAGTCCATCCTTTTTCTAGATCACATACTAATTCATCAGAGTTAACTTTTTTGTCATTGATCTATTTAGGGGTTATTGATCTGTATTCTAATATATATTTAGTGTCTTTTGACACTTGTTTTATAGGCCAACTTGTTCTACACAGATATTATTGATATTTATTTGAATGACGTTCAATAACTGGAAGTTAGTTTTTAACCTCTTATAAGAAACAATTATTTTGAAGGATTAAATACAACTGAAACAGAATACTAATATTGGAATATTACTATTTGTGTATATATCATTAATAGTAAGATTGATTTTAGAGACATAATGATTTCAATACCTGTAAGAGTTATTTTAACATCATGAATTAATATAGGACATTGTCTCAGTGTTTATAAGATGCTATGTTATGCAGATACTATTATGATACACATTTTATAAGTGAGAAAGCTAGCTATAGCCTTAGGAATCTTAGGTAACCTACCATGTAAGTCAGACTCTCCAGCCCATCCTTTTAAGCACACTACTACCCTATATCTTTAAAAATTGGGAAAGATAACATGGAGTATTTAATGTTAAACTCTTGCTGTAGTTTTATCTTCTCACCATTTCTTGGAGAGAATTCTGTGCTAAATTTCTTATAAAAGGATCTTTATCTTTTTATTTAACATTTTAAAATAAACCTTCGAATATATGCAAAATAGACAAAATCTGTAATAAACATCCATGTAGTTATCATCCAGATTCAGTAATAATCATCTCACGACAAATCTTGCCTCATCTATTTTTCTATTCATCCTCATATCAATTTATTTTTTAATTTTATTTTTAAAAAGATTTTATTTATTTATTCATGAGAGACAGAAGGGAGAGAGAGGGGCAGAGACACAGGCAGAGGGAGAAGCAGGCTGCATGCAGAGATCCTGATGTGGGACTCAATCCCGGGACTCCAGGACCCTCCTTGGGCCAAAGGCAGGCACCAAACCGCTGAGCCACCTAGGGATCCTCCTAGGGTCTCTTTTATACAGACTATAATCTCTTAAATTTGCAGAGACTTAAGGACCATATTACCCCCAAAAGCTCTACCTCTATTACTATCACATTACTGGGTTAAGATTTCAACACAAGAACTTTAGAGAGATAAACACACTCAATATATAGCAGTGTGTATATGTATATACATATATTTACATGTACATGTATACATATATGCATGTATATTTACACATATACTAAATTAAATCATACACATTTTTTTTAATCTCAATCTACTGCTATTATCATCATTTTATCCTTAATGGAACTCAAATTATCCCATCTTTGCCCAGTGGAAGTCATCCCGAATAGGTTGTGTACCTTTTCGACTGCTATGATAAGATGTTTCAGATTCAGGCTCATCTTGCTCTACTTCTGCCCAGACTTGACATCAGCCATTTCTTCAATGAATATTTTAATAAGAAACAGTATTTAGCAGCCAATATTTTGGCACTGGAAGTACTCATGACTTTGAAGAAGTTATTCTAGTTATTCTTTCATCATTCAAATGGACTAAAAAACATGTGTTTGTTTTATTGTCACTTTGGTTTTTAGGGTTTTTTAAAATATTTTATTTATTTATTCATGAGAGAGAGAGAGAGAGAGAGAGAGAGGCAGAAACACAAGCAGAGGGAGAAGCAGGCTCCATGCAGGGAGCCTGATGTGGGACTTGATCCCAGAACCCCAGGATCATGCTCTGAGATGAATGAAGGCAGATGCCCAACTACTGAGCCACCCAGGCATCCCTGGTTTTTAGTTTTAAGTTAATAATGAGTTAAAACTGAAATTCTCAGTTCAAATTCATAACTAGAGTCTTTGCTCAAATCTATCTTATATATTTAAGCTGGCCAGTGAACTAATAAATATAACCTATAAAGAAACAAAGGAATGAATTACACTTGTATGAATTACAATCCCTTTCTGCTGTTTACCCATGATCCAACTGTGTAATTTCTGGTCAGTGATTCCAGGTTTTAAATAATTTGTAAGTGTTCAGTTTCTACACAACTTTATCATCTGCTAATAATTTAAAAATCACATTTTCTGTTCAGCTGTTAATACTGGATCCATATTTAGTTTTATAAGCTTTTCCCTGTTTTTAGTTTTGTTTTGGGTTTTTGGCTCATGAATTTTATTTCTGTTTGTCGATAAGAAATGTAAGAGTGGAACGTTAATAAACTTCAGTTTAGTTCTGTAATGTCAAGAATTTAAAAATTAAAAAATGGATTGGTAAAAAATATATGAAAGAAGAAATTACATGTGACATCCAATAATTCCTGTGTTTTGGTATTCATGCTTTTATATATTTCCTTCTTATCATCCAGACTTTTGACTTGTGTATAATTGATAGAATGTGGCAAAAATAGTAGGTTGTCATACCTGTGATTATTTTATATTATGTATGAATCTGTCTTGCTACAAACTCATTGTAGATTTCCTCCTTTTCTGGCTTTTAACAATAATCTACTACAAATCTCAAAGCAACATAGAAATGAATTCTACCAACATCATCAAAAAACTTGAAACCAGATACTTTCCCAGTTAAGCCTCCAGATGAGAACACAGCTCTGGTTTATACCTTAATTTTAGCTTTGCTGCACCCAAGCAGGGTTAAACTTTGCCCACACTTTCAACCACAGAAAATGTAGGCTTTCAGTCACTAAATACATGTTCATTTTGAAGTGTTAGAAATCAAATACTATGTAACCCAGAAGACAGTGGGGCAACTCTAAGCTCTTTAAAAATTATCAACTTAAAATATTCTACCAAGCAAAAGAAATATTTCAAAATAAAGAGGAAATAATAACTTTTTTCAGACAAATAAAAGACAAATTTACTGTCGGTAAATAAGCAAAACAATGAATATTAAAGGTGTTCAGAGTCCAAATAAACATATCAGATGGGCATTTGTATTTATCCAAAAATGAAAAAAATATTAGAAATTTGGAAAAAATGAGAACAGATATGAGATTTTTTTAAAAAAATTTCTTTAACAGAGTAAAAATTGTAATAATGCATTGTTTTATATGGCAATATAGGAACTAAAACATATGATAAGAAGAATTCAAAAAAAAAAGAAGAATTCAAAGAATAGGAAATGGGAAATAGAAATATATTGATATGATATTCTTGAAGCACATGTAGAGTGGTGTTACATTTGAAGATGGATTGTGACTGTTAAAGATGTACATTGCAAAACATAAGTCACCACTCAGAATATAAAAATGGCTATCAATTTCAAAATAATATAGAATCATTACAAATATATAATTTAAAGGCCAGAAAAGAGAGACAAAAAATAATAAAGGAAAGATGTGTCTTAAACAAACAAACAAACAAACAAATAAAAAACAACTAGCAGGATGGTAGATTTAATTGCAGCCATATTAAAATTACATTAAATGCAAATGGCCTTGAAATCACAATACAAAATGAGAGGTTTTCAGATTTCATTAAGAAATGGCAATACTAAAAAAAAAAAAAAAATGGCAATACTCAACTATAAACTGCATATGAGAAACTCACTTTAAATATGAAGATTTGGATAGTCACAAGCTAAAAAAAAAAAAAAGGAAAAAAAAGAAGAAAAGAAAAGAAAGAAACAGATATACCCTATGAACATTAATCAAAAGAAAGCTGTACTGGCTATAATTACATTAGACAATATAAACTTTAAGAGTATTTCCAGTAATATGGAAGGACACGTCTGGTGATAAATAAAAGAAGCTTTAAGCCTGATGTTGAAGGCCAAGAAAGGTTCCCTTGTTCTCTGTTTCTCTTTGTTTCCTCCAAAGAAAAGGTAATAATGAATCAATCAGATTCCTGGTCAATGCACTTTCCATGTTTATTCTATGAATGAGATACATTAAAATCAGAAAAAATGCATTAAGTTCTTTTAATCCTATCTAGAAAGAATCTACTCTTAATTCAACATTCAGTGTGCTGGGGATATAAGTTTGAAAATGATTAATGGGATAGATAATAAGGGGAAGAGTAAGTGAGAGTGACTCATTACTTACATTGCAAATTTTTACATTACAAATGAAGATACATATTTAAGTACCACTCCAAAATAGGAGACAGCAAATATATAATGGATATTCCAGAAAATGCTGAAACATATCAAATTATTTTTCTTATGGGAGATGTTCCTCACTTTTCTTACAGAATCAGATTGATCAGGATGCTAGGATAGTGAAGACAGATTTTTCTCTTTTCTTAAAGATTTATTTATTTGAGAGAGAATGTGTGTGCATGAGTGGGGGGTGGACAGATGGGAGAGGAGAGAGAGAATCTCAAGCAGATTCCCCACTGAGCCCTGAGCCCTATACCAGTGATCCCATGACCCCAAGATCATGACCTGAGCTGAAATCCAGTTGGATGCTCAATCAACTGAACCACCTAGGCACCTCTCTTTTTTCTTTAATCTTTCTTTTGCTTTCTTTCACTTTTCTTTTTATTTTAAGTTTTCCATTTTTTTGTATGACCAATCTCCACTCCAATAACTTCATAGTCAAATAGCTTTCTACTGACAAAAGAGGAGGAAGAAGGAGAAGAAGAAAAAGAAGAAGAAGAAGAAAAGAAGAAGAAGAAGAAGAAGGAAGAAGAAGAAGAAGAAGAAGAAGAAGAAGAAGAAGAAGAAGAAGAAGAAGAAGAAAGAGGAAGAAGAAGGAAGAAGAAGGAAGAAGGAAGAAGGAAGAAGGAAGAAGAAGAAGAAGAAGAAGAAGAAGAAGAAGAAGAAGAAGAAGAGGAAAAAGACTTGATTCTTGTATTAATTTTTTTTTTCTGGTATAATAATATGTATGTTATTGGTCCTGGACAGTTTTCAAAGGTCTGTACATGTATGTTTAAGGTGTTCTATGCTTACTTACTGTCTTCGGTGTAATCCTCTCTGCTGATAATGAACAGAATAAAAAATACAAAATAGAAGGTTTGGTTTTGGAGGTAAAAATGGTATTTAATTTTGGAAAATTGTCTCAAGAATAAAAGCTCTATTTAATTGCAGTGAAAACTACGGATTTTGGTGTCAACCCAACCTAGATTCACTTCCCAACTTTCTCTGAAAGGAAAGAATGAAGCCTTGGGCCAATTATTCATGTAGTATTTAAACCTCATTATACCAAATTTCAAATCTTAGATCTAAAATTGACTGGCTAATATGGCTTTGGAAAATTATATTCTTGGTCCCCAGTTTCATCCTCTGCAGCATTGAAAAAATAATAATATTATTTAAAAGAGGTGTTTTGGGAATTAAGTGAGTTAATGCATATAAAGTACCACATAGAAAGACATTATGTTCATAATCCCATATAAGAACCTAATAAGTGTTAGTTATTGTTATCATAGTTAACACTGGTTAACTCACCTGGGAAAATAGCTTGGAAAAACTTGAGTAGGAAATCAAATAGAGATGAATTTAAGGTTAATATTAAAAATAGTCTTAAAGTTACTTTAATTTTCATCTCAAATGAAATGATGTGGAATCACATCACAAGGGATTTTCATCCCAAAATGATATGATATGTAATTACTTCCTTGAATTGTTTATTTCTAGGAAGATAGATCAAAATAGTAGTAAATTTCTGGTGAGTGCTTTGAAAAATGGGAGTTGAAATTCCTGCTAACTTCTTAAAACAAGCTGTACAAACATAATTATGAGTAAGAGACTTTGCTTTTAAATCCAATACTTTATTCAAAATATTGCATAAATAGTGAGGTCCTCTGTGAAAAGAATAGGATGTATGTGGAGGGGTTCTTGTGTCATCCAGTTCCATTCACAGAAGTTTTCCTTTCGTTACTCATTACTCCTTTATATAGAGGTGAAAAATAATTATCTTATAAACATAAGATCTAGTTCTCAGAAATTAGGACAGCAAAAAAGACAAAATAATCATTATTTACAGACAATAAAATTGTTAAAAATAGAAAACTTCAAAAATAAATGAAAGTTGATCATAAAGTATTAAAAGACATGATGGAGGCACATCTGGGTGACTCAATGAGTTAAGTGTCCAATTCTTGGTTTCTGCTCAGGTCATAATCTTGGGGTCCAGGGATCCAGCCCCTAGTCTAGCTCTGTGTTCAGCAGGGAGCCTGGTTGAAGATTCTCCCTCTCTCCCCCTCCACCCCGTATAAATAAATAAATCTTTAAAAAAAAAAGACAGAATGGAAGTTAAATATATTTAAAAGTAGAGCATCAACTTTTTAATGCATCAATAAATTTCCAAGAAAAAATAGAGTGGAAAGTAGCCCATCTACCATAGGAATAAAATACTGCATATGTATTTCTAAAATAAGACAATACTACAAAATAAAAATAAGACAAAGAAGTTTTCAAAACAAAAATCCACTTTAAAAGATGTGAATAATTGGAGAGATGTATCCTTTAGTTAAAGGAGTGAAAGAAGGAAGAGAAAGAGGAGAAGAAGGAAAATGAAAAAGAGAAGAGAAAAAGGTTATTGGTAGTGTCTAGGAAAAAGACATAAAACACAGTAATTTGAAGAAGGAAGGTTTTAATATAAAAAAATTAACAATTTCCAAAAGATAAGCAACTAAGAGTAAATAAAAAATGTCTAAAATTTTTGTAAGACTAAAGAAATATACTGAAAAAAAGAAGGTAGTTGGAAGGGGGTTCTCCTTCCTAAAACTATAATTCAGATATCACTGGAGGGTGTGTTACTATGGTGCAAGGCATGGTGAAGTTTGCTGGGTTGCTCTACTCAGGGCAGGTCCACAGTTAGTGGAGTGAGTCCAGTGAGCGGGAAACTCTAGGCAGTAGTTGAGAAGAAGCTCTTCATCAGTGTGCCATTGGGTTGAGGCTGGAGGGTAGGGAATGGTGGCTGGGTCTGTCAATCAGAAAATCTCCATTGGGATGTCATCTAACTAAAGCTGTAGATAAATAACTGTGGTTTGGGTGCCACCCATAAAAGTCTCACTAAAACTCTCAGAAGGATGCTGGCAGGCCAAGACTGGCAGTCCAAAAACCTCAATCAGGTCACTGTAAGAAGGCCAAGATTGATGAGCAGGGAAACAAGGCCAGGACTTTCTAGGAAGTAACCATCTATTGGGGAATCAATGGGCTAAAGAAGGCAGAAGGGAATCTCCAAGCCTGGTACCCCCTGGAGAAGCTGGTTGACAGAGGCTGATGGGACAAGAGACTACAAATGTAACTAGCAAGCTGGAAGCCAAGCACTACTGGCATCAAGTCAAGAAAAGGACAGAAGAAACAGGAAGAAGAAAAAAAAAAACAAAAAACAAACAAACAAAAAATGCTACTCCTCCCTCTGCAGATAAAGCTCAGCTGGCAAGCAAGAGATATGCTGTAGTATTACAGGCAAGACAATGACTAGTTAATTTGGATCCAAGAGGCAATAAACTGTCAACAAGCACAATTGTAATTACCAAATACATTCAAATTAACTTATAGATTGAATTATCAATTACATTCAAATTAATTTGTAGATTTAATGTAATTTCAACTAACATAAAAATTCAATATTGGGAAAATTTGAAAAAAAAAGTACATTTTTACATGAGTCTAAGGAGCCTAAAAATTCTGCAAATGGAATGTGGGGCAAACCAGGTGGTCAGAGTTTCAGGCTTGTGCAACCAGAGCAGCTCGGCTTTCATCTGCTTTATATTCTTGCCTGCTGCACAGGCTTAATGTTATAAAAGGACACTGCTATTAAAAGAAAATATCTGAAAAACATACTCTGCAAAGTTTAAACAGTTGAAAATAAGAAGGTGAAAAAAAGAAAAAGTAATAATTAAACCTGCCAATCATTTTTTATTTTTTATTTTTATTTTTTTTTTGGAAAGAGGGAGAGAGTATGCAGTGTGGTGGTGAGGGAGGGAGGGACAGAGAGAGAATCTTAGGCGGGCTCCACACTCAGCTAGCCAGACTGGGGCTCCATTTCACAACCCTGAGATCGAAACCTGAGCCAAAATCAAGAGTCAGACGCTTATTGGACTGAGCCACCCAGGTGCCCCTAGACCTGGCAATCATTAAAACATACACAATTACTGTAAGTTTAATAGCGAAATATTTATTCAAAAATAAATAGATCACTGTGAAAAATTGGTTGCTTACATGTAGACTCAATTATAAACAACTTGATGTATGTTACATCAGGCAACTCAAAGAAAGCATGTTTATTATTCAATAAAAGGTATTGATATGATTGAGTAAGCTTTCTTTTTAAAATAAAAGGTCTCAATTTATATTCTCACAGCACTTTTACTTTATTTACTTTATTTATTTACTAAAATAAATTCCAGATGGAGTGAGGAGTAAACATTGCAATACATATACATGTATATATATATGTGTGTGTGTGTGTGTATATATATATATATATATATATATATATATATATTTTTTTTTTTTTTTTTTTTAAGTGGGTAGTTTTCAAACTTGAAGATTGGATGGAATTTTCAACCTTAGAAGAAACAGATGTACTCACTGGGTAAAATGGACATATTAGTTTTCAAATATTAAACTCTTTTTAATATCAGAAGGTAGGTAAATAAAAAAATAAAAAAAGAAGGTAGGTAAATACAATTTATAAGCAAAAAATATTTTTTTTTGCATTTCAAAGAGAAAGGATCCTTGTCTTAAATAATATGAGTTCGGGATCCCTGGGTGGCGCAGCGGTTTGGCGCCTGCCTTTGGCCCAGGGCGCGATCCTGGAGACCCGGGATCGAATCCCACATCGGGCTCCTGGTGCGTGGAGCCTGCTTCTCCCTCTGCCTGTGTCTCTGCCTCTCTCTCTTTCTCTCTGTGTGACTATCATAAATAAATAAAAATTAAAAAAAAAAAATAATAATAATAATATGAGTTCATATAAAAGGAAAGGATAAGAATCACATAAAACTCTAAGACTTCAATAAATAAATGGATATTATTATTACACTACTCAAAAGGAGAGCTATAAGTGACTAGCACCAATGCTAATAAAATTTTATAATGGTAATCAAAATAATTATAATTAAACCAGCATTTCTAAATATACCAAATCACCTAGAAAATATAAAATTTTATACTCAAAAATACTAGCTTGAGTGCAATAATTGATTTCTGTCAAATATAGCTGAGATGAATAAGCAAACATGTAGCTATTAAAAATTAGTTTTCGAAAGATGTGATTAAATGGCAAATGCTTCTCTTCAAAGATAAAAGCACAGCACTCTAAAGTTATCCAATGTATGCTTGCTTTGGCAGCACATATACTAACATTATCGAACGTAGAAGAACATTTTACTATACTTCTTTAAAGAATTTCAGAAGTATGAAAGATTTAGAGGCCAAATAACAGGAAAATTTTCATGGAAGGGCTTAGATGAGGGTGAGCCCAGAATAAAGATAGATTTTTTTTTTTTTTTTTTGTAATGAAGGAGAAACAGACATTCTAGGAGGAATGCTATTGCACTGGCCAAGGATATAACACAGAAGAGTCAAGATTATCATCAGGCTATGGTAATAAGGACATAGAAAATGTGAGTTTGGGAGATTATAGATTCTGTCTGTCTGATTACAAAGTCAGTCTAGAGTAGGCAAATTTTACTTCAATGGACAGGGGCCAGTGATTCCATATAAGGCTGTGACATGTACAAAACCGCATGTTAGTAAACCCAATGCGATGTCAGTATGTCAGATGATAGATTTTATGGTAAAGAGACTAGAAATAGGTTACCAGTCACCACTCTATTGAATTAACATGACCTGCTGAATGAGGAGGCACAAGCCACCCACACGGGGGTGCAGGTGGATCCCTCAGTATCTGAGCTTCCAGTTTGGGGAAGTGAAACCCACCAGGTCATTTTGATTGAAGGCACAGTTTTAATACACCCACACAGAGCCATCAAAAGGTTTATTACTAACAGACCCCAGAAGTGAGACCCCTGGGTGCAGTTGAGTGGGAGAAGGGGGGAGGGGAGGGAGGGGAGGGGAAAGAGGGAGGGTAAGGGGGAGGGGGAGGGGGAGGGGAGAGAGGGAGAGGAAGGGGGGAGGGGGTGGCAGGAGGGGAAGTGAGGGGGGCAGGAGGGCAGTCCATCCCAGGTCAGGAGCCCGCTGGAGATGGAAAGCTCCTGTTACTTTGTTATTTTGGTGGTTGGCAGGGGAAGTCACCCAACTTTTCTGAGGAAAAGTACAGAAGGAACTTATGGCAGGCCTTCTAAACTCGAGCTTTTTATTGAAATGGCCAGATTCTGGGTGTGAGCAGGGTTATCAAACTGTAAAATGCAATGGCAGCAACTTCTCAAAAGTTGTTTTTCTTGTCATATATTAAATACAAAAAAAAATAAATTCATGAGTTAAATATTAAAAACCGATTGGTGAACCTTTTCTGATTGACCAGAACAGAAGATAAAGCAAGAACAAATGTTAAAGAAAAAAAATCCAACCACTTTTGAATCTTTTGCGGCAAAAAAACTAGAGATTCATTAACTTGGCCTGGGAAGCCTGATTGAGGAATTGATATTAAGGATGAAAAGTGGGTTCGATTTTAGACTTTAACAGTAGGAGGATACAGAGTAATAAGGGAAGCTCTCTGCAAGGTAGTCTGAGGATTCAAGAGGAAGCTTAAGGATATAATATATAGTTTCCCTACTTAGGGATTAAATTTTTGTTATTTATTACTATCGATTCATCTTCCTATAAACAAACATTTTATAAAAGAAAATAATTTCACATAGTGCCCATTTAAGTCTCTACAATAGGTCAGAGAAGGAAATAAATAACTTGACAATATTATGACTACTAATGGTAGATGAAGCACCTTCCTTCCTTCCTTCCTTCCTTCCTTCCTTCCTTCCTTCCTTCCTTCCTTCCTTCCCTCCCTCCCTCCCTCCCCCCCTCCCTTCCCTCCTTCCCTCCCTCCCTCCCTCCCTCTCCCTCCCTCCCTCCCTCCCTCCCTCCCTCCCTTCCTTCCTTCCTTCCTTCCTTCCTTCCTTCCTTCCTTCCTTCCTTTCCAATTCAGTCTTTGCTTAAGCTTCAGGACTTTATCTCTAATTTATCTAAAATCAGTGAGCGTTTCTGGCTCATTATCCTGATTTTTATCAAATTGAAAATTCTGTACAAGTCAAATTAAATGATCACTTAAAAACATAAGAATAGGGGCACTGGGTGGCTTAGTGGTTGAGCATCTGCCTTCTGCTCAGGGAGTGATCCCAGGGTTCTGGGATCCAGTCCTACATCAGGCTCCCTGCTGGGAGCCTACTTCTCCCTCTGACTAAGTCTCTGCTGCTCTCTCTGTGTCTCTCATGAATAAATAAATAAAATCTTTAAAAACAAAACATAAGAATATCCACTGTGTGAACATATAAACCAATATCTATTGTACAAACATATGAACCATATCTCATTTCTCCAGTCACATGTTGATGGGCACAGGCTGTTTCTATATGTTGGCTCTTGTGAATAATGCTGTAACGAACATCAGTGAACAGATATTCCTTCAAGTTACTGATTTCAATTCCTTGGGCCCAGAAATGGGATTGCTGGATCATACGGTAGTTGATTTTTCATTAATTTTTGAGGAACCATTATACTGTTTTCCATAATGCGTGTATCAATTTACATTCCCATCCACTGTACAATTCCCTTTTCTCCACATCCTTGCCAAAACTTATTATTTAAGAGTAAATTTAACCAAAAACATGAAAGACCTGTACGTTGAAAACTATAAGACACTGATGAAAGGGATTAAAGAAAACCCACATGAAGCCTGAGTGGCTCAGAAGTTGAGCACCTGCCTTTGGCCCAGGGCGTGAAACATTGGGCTCCCTGAGTGGAGCCTGCTTCTCTCTCTGCCTATGTCTCTGCCTCTCTCTCTTTGTGTCTCTCATGAATAAATAAATAAAATCTTAAAAAAAAAAGAAAACCCAGATAAATGGAAAGATACTTGTGTTTCTATATTGGCAGAATTAACATTGTGAAAATTCCTGTAATTACTGAAAATATTTTGCAGATTCATCCTAATTGGTTTATTTTTTATCTTATTTATTTTATTTTATTTATTTTTTGTTTTATTTTTTAATGTGGAGTTTTGACAATTCTTTTTATATTTTAGGCATTAATCCATTGTCTGATATGTGGTTTAAAAGTATCTTCTCAAAAACAATTTTTGTAGCTTTTCAGATTTTTTTGCAGAGAAAATGGTTGTAATTTTGATGAGGTTGAATTCATCAAATTTTCCTTCTATGGGTAAGATAATACTTTAGTGTCAAGTCTAAGAACTCCTTGCAGAGAATATACTCTATAATTTCAGTTCTTTAAATTTGTCAAGATTGGTTTTATGGTTCAGGATAAATTCTATCTTGGTGAATATTTTATGATACTTGAAAGAAAACTATATTCTGTATTGTTAGGTAGATTGGTCTATATATATGTAATATATACCATTTTATTATATTTTAAGGTCTTCTATATTATGTTAGGAGACTTTGGGTTATTTTTACATTATTTTTGTATGCAGTTGTCCTGTTTGCTTTATCACTCAGCTCTTGGTCTACTTTCATGGGCTGTTTCAAATACAATTGAATTCTCTGCTTAGTTTATCTGGCACAGCTAAAGCTACTAGTGCTGTCTGTATCTTATGCCCAGGTATGGAAAAAGATTTCCCCCAGAAAGATGATCCTGATGTTTCAATGCGGGGGAAGGGACTCTCAGTACCACGGGATGACAAAACTTTCTAACCTGAGATACTTGCTGTGAACTCTTGTCCCTCTGCTGTCCATCTTGTCAGTGCCACTTGGCCATCTGATGAAACTAGATGGAGGAGGGGATTCTCAAGTGTCTGAGGATGAAGACCTCTCCTGATTGTTATGGAGAATCCCCTTGGTCAATGTCGCTAATCTGTCCAGTACTATCAGACTGGCTCTTGGTGGGGGTATGGTGTAGAGCCTCAGGCCCCATGATAAAAAGGATATTTCTGTTGTCTTTTTTACTATCTGTAGACTTCCCTTTGTCTTGTGTTATCAGTGGAACTCCCACTGTGGATTCCCACAGTGAATCAGATTCACTCCTGGAATCTGATTTCAGAGTGAAATGAGCCCATCTGAGTCACGTTGTGTCAATGCTGGGGATCAGCAGATATCAAGTGAGAATTGTCTTAACTGCTGGGTTGGGTATGGAAGATGCTCTGCCACTATGCTATTATTCCACTTTTGGGGTCCCAAGCCCTTTTGCTTTCCCATTTCTACCTTTCAGAAGTTTCCTTTGATTGCTTTATTTCTTGGGTTGATAGTTATAATTAGAAAGAAGGAACAATAAGTGTATACAGTAACCCCCATACCAGAAATTCAATATCTGTTTTGTTTGATTTTTAGTTTGCCTCCTGAGTTTTATTTATTGGCATTGTAAATCTACAACACTTTGAATTTAAAAATACATCTAATCTCCAAAAGATAATTTTCTCAATTTTATGAAAGAAAACCACATTAAAATGGAATCATTTTATAATGAGGTATTGTACTTCCAGAGTTAATGCTTCCTGTCAGGGACTCAAGGTGATTTTACATATTACCAAATTTTATTACATTTAGGATATTGTTTCGGTAGAGTTTTGTTGTTAACAATTTAAGTATCATCAATGATCTTTACTCTACAAATTATGGCCTGAAAATAGTAAGCAGGCCTTTGGGTGTTGTGAACAGCATGAACCATGAAAATGACTGTAGAGGATGTAATACTAATTTTAAAATTAAGAGCTTTTGCTGAAAGGTGATATGAAGCAAGAATAGGCTATATGAAATGACTACTTCAAGAACTAAGAAAATGTTTTACCTAATACAGTCTTTAAGGACTTGGATAGTACAAGAGAAACAAACTCATTAACTTCAAAAATAGTCTTTGGCAAAGAAAGCATCATTTGATGGAATACTTCATGTTTTACATGGCTTGGCAAATAGGATATATACTGCTATCATACATATACTTTGAATTATGGAACAAGAACTAAAGTCTGTAATTACATGGCATAAACATAAATTGTACATTATTTTAATGACAGTCAGAAAACTGTTCCATAATCATTTGTAGATTTTTTCAATTCATAGCTTTAGTAGATACAAAAACTATATAATTCAATGCTAAATATTTGCCTGAATCTTTGCCAAAATTTTTCATTTTAAGATATCTTATTGATATGAAAGTACTCATTTAGCTTACTTGTCGGTCAAGTTAAACATTAGAATAGGTATTATATTTGAAACTACATGGGGTTGTTACAAAGTCATGTGTTTTTACTGTAATGTGGTCCCATCCGTCTCAAGATTATGGAAAATTTTAATTAAAATGTAATTTCTATTGGACAAAATTTGTGAAAGCATGGTTAAGATATCCAATATTTTAAAATTGGATTGAAACTTAAAAGGCTGGCCATGAGTCCTCACTAAAAACTAACTAGAAACATTGGTATATTTATATGATTTTGAAGCAGTGAAAACATAATATGCCTGCCTAAGTTCATGGAAAAAAACAAGACAATCATAAAATAATAAAAAATAAACAAATTTATTTAAGTACACAATATTATAGACACACATACATATGTGCTTACACATGCAACTGCACATGCATGTATCTGATACCAACATTGATAGTACTGATACACAATCTGTGTGTATAGATCTTAAAGAAGTATAATCTAAAAAAAATAAGAAATGTAATCTTATGAAAAGAGTACACATTTATAATTAGAAAAACTGGTAGTTGAACTTATAATATTAGCATTTTTAAAAATTAAATGGGATGAAAAATGTATAATATGTAATACATTATATGGCATATAGTAAGTGCTCATAAATATACTATGTCTGCTTAGAAATATGAACCTTCTCAATCATCAAACTAATAAAATAAAAAAAAAAAAACGCAGTAATGTAACGGGCTAAAGAATATATATATATATATATGGCCATTCTGTACAGCTACTTAGAATATTCATACCCTTGGACTGAATAATTCCACTTATAAGACATTTTCCTAAGGAAAAAAAAACAGGTTCCATATGGATTTATTTGAAAAAATATTTATTATAGCATAATGATAAGAATAAAAATGACAATGGCCAAAATGCAGAAGAATAGATGCTTAAATATGTTATGGTACTTTTATGTCCTGCTATATTACACAATCATTAATATTAAATATATAAGGAGTTTTTATAACATAGTAAATGGATAAAGTATATATTTCAGCTCTACCAAAAATATTCTTGAAAAATAACGAAGTGATTACTCTATATCCGTGGTTACAAAACCCACACTCTTTGTGTAATGATGCTTTAGTCATTAAAGAAAAATTACACTAACTCAGTAGAATTATTTAGATTTTTTTGTTGTGGTTATTCACAATTCCCCTAAACTCTACTTTGTTGCTGTTATAATAAGAAATAAGGTATTAACAACTCAATTAGTTCTTTTCTTGACAATGTTTGCATTTTATAATACACAAGAAAAATATAAGCCCCTCTAAAAAAGGGAATTTTAGGTAGCTAGAAAACAGATGAGGGTACATTTGTATTGAAGCCACAGTTTAACCCAGTCTTTTAAAAATTGATCTTAATTACAGAAAACACAAACAAAACAAATTGCTTACGTATACTTAAGATATGGATGATTTGAAAATTAGAACATTGAATCTCCTGTCCATCTGCTTCTATATCCAAAAAATACTTATATATCTTTTTTTTATTGGTCTATACTATTTTTTATTCTTCCTATTTGTATAAAAGAGGAAGTGAAGCAGAGAAAGTAAGAGCTAAAGAAGGTGGAATTATTGATCCTAATATCTGTTAAATAGGCACAGGGCTGTTGATGCTTTGTTGATTAAAAATCAAATGCAAAATTTGGGAACTCACTTTTATAGGGGTAGTCTTATGGAAAGTGAAAATCTTAAATGCTTAGCAAACAAACAACTAATTTATAATTTTCTCCTGGAGAAAATAATTTAGCAGTTGCTATATATCAAGCATGCAGCCAAAATAGGGGTAGAAGATAATGATTAAACAGCAAACCACCTTTTTTGTGATGTTTATTTTACATTCTTTTGAGAGAGATAAACATTTGAACAACTAGGTATAAATATATCTTAAGCACATTTGAATGTAGAATCCTTAAAAAGTACCTAGAACAACTAACTCATTTTCCTCCTTTTTTTTTTTTTTTTTTTTTTTTCATTGACCTTCTGAATGAAGAACATCTTTGGTATTTTATTTGGTGCATGACTGCTTGTGATGGACTCTCCAAGTTTCCTTTTGTTTTTGTTTTGTTTTCTGAAAATGCCCTTTTTCCACCTACTTTTCCTTCTAACAGGTGACTAGAGGCAATGACAATTCCAAATCACCTGAATCCAAGCTTGGGTTGGGAAAATCCAAGGCTAGTCCTCCATCCCTACATGGTAGAAGTTATATCTGATTTACACTTACCTTAGGGGGAACACTTCAAGATTGCAGAACAAAATCTGGGTTTTAGCAGGATCCGATTCTTCTTTTGGTTTCCTTCCTTCCTTTATGCCTTGACCTAAAACAAACAACAAACAAACAAACCTTTTCTCCTTTTAATTTCATGATGCTGTCAAACAGAAGCTTTTAACTTTGTCCAGTTTTTTTCAGATGCTTTCAGTAGGAGAGTTCATCCAAATTAGGTGGCCTACCAATATAGATTATGTCATAAGATTGTTACAAACCTAACAGAAAACAAAATTCCTAAGTTTATGCAGGAGGTGTATCAAATAATCCTGCTTCTCTAGATGTTGCACATGTGTTAAGGTGCTCTTTCAATACAATCTACACCTATAAACATAGCAGGTACAGTAGTAAAGGCATAATAATGCTTTGATGAGGCCATAAATTTGAGATCTACTTATTCATGGCTAATAGGATTTTCAGAGAAAATTAAGGCAAGGTAATTAGTGGCTTTCTCCACAGGATAGTAATTCTGCCTTTCTTTATGATCCCTTCTCATTTTTTCATTCATTGAAATGGAGTTTGAAATTTCTACTAAGTTGACTCACATTTATTACTACACTTCTCTGATTTTTTTTTTTTTGTCACTACTATTTTATAACTTGTAACACTACCAACACTTTCTTCTCAGACTTCCAGACCTCAGGACTGTAGAACGTTTGACTGGATTACTCAACTTCTACTACTCCAGCCAACTGAAACAAGGTGATAATTTTATTATCTTAGTTTAAAGAAAGCTTTTCCAACTATGACTTAAATTCCAAAAACCATAAAATAAAATATTGGTATATTTGGCTTCACAATCAATAAAATATTCTTGGCTATAGACAGTGCCATATTTAAATGTATAAAGAAAATTAAAAACTTGAGGAAAAATGTTGGCCAATTACATGAGAGGAGAAAAAATTATTAGTCTTAATGAATAAAGCATTGCTGGAAATAAAAAAAAAATACAACAACCTATAGTACAAACAAAAACAACTCTAAAATAAAAACAAATGCAATATCTGATAGTTACAATTAGATTTCTCAAAAGAAAAAATGAAAAATTTGATGAAAAACATCAAGCTCAGTAAACTCCAAGCAGGATTACCCATCAGAAAAAAAAAAAAAATTGGAAGCAAGTGGAAACTGCAATGACATATTTAAAGTGTTGAGGAAAAAGGAAACTCTAAATTCTCTATCCTGTGAAATTACCTTGTAAAGACAAGGTGCACTTGAGGCACATGGGTGGCTCGGTGGTTGAGCATCTGCCTTCAGCTTAGGGTGTGATCCTGGGATCCTGGGATCAAGTTCTGCATCAGGCTCCCTGCATGAAGCTTGCTTTCCCCTCTGCTTCTGTCTCTGCCTCTCTCTCTCTGTCTCTCATGAATAAATAAATAAAATCTTAAAAAAAAAAAAATAAGACAAGGGGGTGGCCTGGGTGGCACAGTCAGTGAAGCCTTCAATTCTTGGTTTTGGTCATGGTCTCAGGATCTCTCAAGGTCATGAAATTGAGCCCCCTGTCATATTCCACACTGAGCAAGAAGACTGCTTGAAATTCTCTCTCTCCCTCTGTGCCTCCGTCTTGCTTTCTCTCTCTCTAAAATAAATAAATCTTTAAAAAAATAAAAGGAAAAAATGAAAGCATTTTTGATAAAATGAAATATGAAGGTATTTAGGTCAGTCTGAAGTATGCAACAGAAATGCTAAAGGAATTCTTCAGGATGAGAAGAAATAACACATTAGAGCATCACCTTATTCACTCTATTGTTTCATGAGTGACCTGTGAACTTTTTCAGAAGCTATATTACACATGATATTGTAACAGACTAAATGTGGAAGCAAATATAATAATCCAATTATCCTTTCTTCAATAGACACTAAAGAGGACTCAAAACTGTAAATGTGGGGGATCCCTGGGTGGCGTAGTGGTTTAGCGCCTGCCTTTGGCCCAGGGCGTGATCCTGGAGACCCGGAATCGAATCCCACGTCGGGCTCCTGGTGCATGGAGCCTGCTTCTCCCTCTGCCTATGTCTCTGCCTCTCTCTCTCTCACTGTGTGCCTATCATTAAAAAAATAATAAAATAAAATAAAATAAAATAAAATAAAATAAAATAAAATAAAATAAAATAAAATAAAATAAAATAAAATAAAATAAAAAAAGTAAATGTGCTTTTTTCACTATTTTTTGAAAATATGGTTATTTCAATAAAAATCCATATCTATGTCACCTTGTAATGGGTTTATCTTTGCTGTTTTAGTGATTTAGTGAATATTTAAAATTTATCCATTTTATATTTATTTATTTGGGGGGGGCACAGAGAGGAAGGGCAGAGAAAGAGGGAGGTAGAAACTCAAGCAGACTGCACTGAGTACTTGAGTGGATTTAATGTAAAGACATAGCTAGATTGAAAATATAAAGAGTGGCACCTGGGTGGCTCAGTCAGGCATCCAACTCTTGATTTTGGCTCAGGTCATGATCTCAGGGTTGTGAGACAGACCCCATGTCATGCTCTGTGCTGAGTGTCAAGCCTGCTTAAGATTCTCTCTCCCTATGCCTCTCCTTCCACTCATGCTCTCTCTCTTTCTCAAAAATAAATTAACTTAAAAAAAAAAGATCCTCTAAAAAAAAAGAAAGAAAGAGAAAGAAAGAAAGAAAGAAGAAAGAAAGAAAGAAAGAAAGAAAGAAAGAAAGAAAGAAAGAAAGAAAGAAAGAAAATACAAAGAGAGGAAAAGATAGGGCATAGAAATATTAAGCCTAAGAGAGCTCTTATGATTTTTATTATCAGATAAAATTGATTTTAGGACAAGAAGTATAAGAGATAAAGAGAAATATTTCATAAAGATAAAAAGGGTGAGACAAGACATAATTCTACACATGTTTATACATAACAGTTTCTAATATAGCATCTAACAAGACTAAAGGAAAAATAAGACTAAACCACATTTGCAGTTGGAGTTTTTTTTGACATCCTATGTTCCTTAATTGATAAAATAAGTAGACACAAATGCATTAGGTATATAAACCAGCAGTATCAGCCAATGCTTGACTTAATCGATATTTATGGAATACTATGTGAAAAAACTACAGAATAACCATTATGCCGAATATATGAAAACTTAACCAATGTAGTTTATGTTAGGAGCTTATATAATAATCATCAATAATTTAGA
Source organism: Canis aureus (assembly GCF_053574225.1). NCBI lineage: Eukaryota > Metazoa > Chordata > Mammalia > Carnivora > Canidae > Canis > Canis aureus. The sequence goes on from NC_135648.1 coordinate 16,031,652, forward strand.
TAAGTATTAAATAGAGCATATCTTACAGAGTATGTTCTCTGAATATATTCAATTAAATTGGAATTTGATAACATTAAGATGCCTAGTAAACCTTGAAAATTTGAAAATCAAAGAATATAGTTTTCAATAATTCATAAAGAGGAAATCTCAACAAAATTTAAATTCATTTTGGACTGAATGATAATTAAATAACAACAAATAAAAAATATGTGATAATGATAAAACAGTTTTAAAAATATTTATATCTTAAATGCTTGTTTACAAAAGAAGAATAACTTAAAATCAGTGATTCGTGTTTCTTTCTTAAGATACTAAGATACAATTTTGAAAAAAATAGATTAAATGTACAAATTCATTGAGAAATACAATTCATCATACACAAAAAGAGATAGAAAATTGAATAGTGTTATATCTGTTTAAATAAATGAATTTGTAATACTTCCCACATAAATAAATAAAACTTCCAGACTCATAGGGTTTCTATCAAATAAAACAATTCAAATTAATAAGTAAATATAGCAATGACATTGGATAAATGTCTAAACAAAAATTAACATAAAGAAGTAATATGAATCTAATACACTCTTCCAGAAAATAAAGTAGGAAGGAATAATTTCTAAATCATTTTATAAGATGTGTATAATCCTAATACTAAAAACTTACAAGAACATTATACAAAAACATATTACAGGATATTATACCTCTGGAATTCTGATTCAGAAGTCCTTAACAAAACAATAGCAAATATATTTCAGCAATATATAACCGAGTTGATACACCATTTCCAAATTATGTTTTACCAGCATTTAGTTTGTTAAGCAATCGAAAATCCATCCATATAACTCATTACAATAGCAGAAAGAATAAAGCCATACACTTTATATACTTAAAAAAAGCATGTTGCCAAATTTAACACACATTCATGCTAACAACTCTAAGCAAATTAAGACTGGAAGGGGATTTACTAAATATGATAAAAGACATTTACTAAAGAACTACAGTTAACATTACATTTAATGGAGAAGTACTGAATGCATCACCACTCTATAGTGGAGAATAAAATAAAGATATGTGTCTCACCACTCCTGTTTAATATTGTGCTTCAGAAAATGCAATAAAGAAAGGAAGAGAGAGAGAAATTGCAGGTAAACCAAACATTTATTTATTTGCAGAAGGCATAGTTATATACTTAGAAAACTATAAGAAATTCAGAAATTTTTAAAAAAAGAAACAATATCCTAGAAGTAAGTGTATTTAACAAGAAAGTGGCAACAGTGCACAGAAATTATATTTTTATATGTTAACAAATGATTGGCAAATAAAGATGAAAACATATACCATAAATTTAAAATACCCAGAAATACATTTTTTTAAACATTGTGTAAAATAAAGCACAAAATATTACCAACAGAAACAAATGACTAAATAAATAAAAAGATATTCTCATTAGGGTATTCAGACTTTACCACAAGATCGTGAAGATGTTTTTCTCTTTTATATAAGATCTTATTATTATTTAGAGCTACAATAAATCTTATGTTGATATTTGTTTATGGTATGATCAATAGTTATTTTAAAAATATATATAACCAATTGACACAGAATCATTTATTATAAAAATATCTTTTCTTTGCTGTTGCACAGGGTTCCCTTATCCATAAATCATTTGTTCATACAAGCATGAATCTTTTTTTACTCTCTAAATTCTGTTCCATTGGTTTAACTGTCTTTGTTTCCATGTCACATTGTATTAATCTCTTTATATGCAATGATAATGAATACTGATTATTTGCTAGTACAATCTTCCATATTTAGTTTTCTTCAAAACTTTTGGCTATTCCTGGTCCCTTTCATTTTCATTAAATTTTAGAATCAGTTTGTATAGTTTTGATCAAAACCAAAATAAATAAACAAACAAACAAACCCCAAAGTCCTATTTGGATATTTACCTGTATTATCTTTAATCTAAATATCAAATACCATATAACATCTTTATAATATTGAGTGTTCCAAATCGTTAACATAATATATACTCCTTTATTTTGGTTTTCTATAATTTCTGCTAAGTATTTAATTTTCTGAGTAGAAGCCTGTCACATTTTTAACTTGATTTATCCTCAGGTATTTATTTGATTTTTTTATATTATTTTTTCTAAATAATTTTTGTATGTATATGGATAATTTTGTATATCATGTTTATCAGATTCCATTGCTATATTTACTTACTAATCTAAATTGCTTAATACTAAATTTTAAAATTTTCTATCTATTTTTGACTTATGTTCTTGTGGCCACTAGTAACACATTGAATAAAGCCAAGAATAGTTAACATCTTCATCTGAGTGTTGATTTTGAGAGAAAAATATATACTATTTCATTATTAAGCAAAAAAAAAAAATACTTGTTTTACTAGATCAAACAAATAAAATGAAACAAATGATTCCATTTTATTCCTAGTATTCTAAGACATTGGTTATAAACAAGTATTCAATTTTATCAAATTATTTTTCTATATGTTTTGGGATAATCAAATGAATTTTTTCTTTTTCAATTAATATGTAAAAATTATATAAATTGATTTTTAAATGTCACAAAATTTATACCAATCTTACATTGTTAAAATAAATGCAGCACAAATACATTGTTTTATGTTGTCTTGTTCATTTTATTTTTCACTCGATATAATTTGGTAATATTTGGTTTAGTTATTTTTTTTTTTACTTATGACCAGAGGAAATTATTCTGTGATATTATTTTCTGTTAACACCTTAGCCAGCTCTTATTATCAAGACTCTGTAGATCTTTTTTTTCTGAGGAAATGGGATAGGATGAAACTGAGCAGCTATAAAATGGGGTGTGGGGGTGTACTGGGGGAGGTGAAGGGGAACCAGGGAACAAATTTTTCACTGTGGACCTTCCATGCTTTCTGAATCATTTGGAGACCATTTGAAGACATTTTCCAAATAATTTGAAGTAAGACTCAATTTCAATACTAATTCTAACTGTTTTCTCTAATCACATTAAATCTCTTCCTTAACTGGACTACTTTATCGTGCATCCATTTTAGTGGTTGTCAGGTAAATGAGTGCTTTACAACATAATTTAATCCCTTGGTCTTTTAATTTGATGGTAAACTCTTTGGTGGCATAAATCACTTAGTTTTAGAACTAAAATCATTGTTCATCAGAATTTCTTGTACATAAAAAAAAGAATTTCTTGTACATATTAGGTACTCAAAATATTTATTAGGTAATCATGCTTACAAAGTAGCTATAAATAATCTGTATGTATAAAATAGGAGGTCGTTCTTATAAAGGTTTTATTATGTAATTTCTCAGATAACAAACTAAGCAAAAATAGTATTGAGGGGGAAAATCATGTAGAGTGGAAATAGGATACATAAAAAAAAAAGAAATAGGATACATAATTTCTAATAACTTCTGGAAAAAAATATTTGAGTTTTGGCCAACCTTATGCTTTTCTCTAACTTATTTGATCTGTTAGATTTATAAGTGTCACAATTTGTGATGTCCTATTTTAATTATAGAACAATCATTTTTTCCCTTCAAAATAAATTCTACTCTGTGGATAATGCCTTTTGGTGAAATAAATTTAAATTTTTTCATGAAGACCAATTTTCCTATTTTTTTTTTTTATTTTTTGTTACCTGTGCATTTGGTGTTATTATCTAAGAAATCATTGCCAAATCCAAAGTTGTGAAACTTTTGTCCTATATTCTCATTGTCTTCTAAAAATTAAAACTCTTGTTTCAGGTCTTATATTTAGGTCATTGATTGATTTTGAATTAGTTTGTGTACATGGCATTGGAAAAGAGGCTAACTTTATTCTTCTACAGATTGATATTCAGTTTTCCCAATATCATCTGTTGAAAAAGACTGCACTGAATAGTCTTGGCACCGTTGCCAAAATTATTCAATCATATATACCAGGGTTGAGGGAAATGCAGATCAAACTACAATGAGATAACATCTCAAACCCATTTGGATGGTTATGATAAAAAACAGACAGAAAACAACAATTGTTGGCAAGGATATGAAGAAATTGGTAGGAATGTAATATGGTATGGCTGCTGTGGAAAACAGTATGAAAGTTCTTCAAAAAAACTAAAAAAGAATTACCAGAAATGAAATTACCAGAATGACCAGAATGACCCAGAAATTCCATTCTTGAGTATATACCCAAAAATATTGAAAACTAGGTCTCAAAGAGATCTTTGTACACCCGTGTTCATAGCAATATTATTCACAATCACTATCTCACTGGAAGCAAATGAAGTGTCCATCAACTAATGCATGCATAAACAAATGTTTTCAGGTTTGTTTGTTTTTTTTGTTTTTTTTTTTGTTTTTTTTTTTAAGTAGGCTGTATTTGAGGTGTGAAGCCCAATGCAGGGCTTGAACTCACAACCCTGAGATCAAGTCTTGAGCTGATATCAAGTTGGACACACTGACTGAGATACCCAAACACCCTTATTTAGCCTTAATAGGAAGGACACTCTTCAATATATTACAGCTTGGATGAATCTTGAGGATATTATTTCTAGGTGAAATAAAACCTTTACAAAAACACAAATGCTGTACGGATTCTACCTAGATAGTCAAAATCATAAAGACAGAAGTATAATGCTAGTTGCCAGGGGGGCTGGAGGAGGGGAAACTGGGAAGTTATTTCTTAATAAGTATAGAGTGTCAGCTGTATAAGATAGAAAAGCTATGGGAATGGATGCTGGTATTGGTTGCACAGCAATGTGAGCATATTCTTCATATCTTTGAACTGTACACTTAAAGATGATTATGGTGGTAAATTTTATGTTATGTATGTTTCAACACATTAAAATTAAACAAATAAATCTACATCAAAGGAACATATTCTTGATTATAAAAATCAAAAATTTCTGTCTTTCATGAAAATACACTAAACAAATTGAATTTTTGATGTTTGCAGTTGTCAGAAGGTAAATTGTATTCCTGCTACCATTAGCAATCTTCTAACAAGTCCAATATTCAGAGGGAGTGCCCACATTATGTATGCAAATAACTTATTTGCATACTTTAAAAGATACTTCCACGTAAAAGGGGATAATTGCAAACCTAAACACTCATTGGTATGTAAAAATATGTCATTTGCATATGCAGTTTAAATATCTGTTTTTGAAAATCCTGATACTAATGTGCAATTATTTGTTGCTTTGATGACATGTGCTTTTCAGATTTTCTTTTGTATTTCTTTTAAGAGGCTTCTTTGTTTTTAGATTATGATGATATTCTCTAGCATTTTTGCTGACTTATACTATTTTTATTATGTCAACCATGCTTTTAATCCCATCAGCATATATTATGCTATAAGTATTAGTGCAGAATCAGCACATTTAAGTGAGTCACTGCTCAAATCCTCTTAATGAATCTGTATCTGGTCTTCCCTCTAAAAATTCATGTTTTCACGACTCTCTGAAGTAAATTTTGCTTACTAACTGGGAAAATATTCCATATAGAGGAACATGATTTAATTAATTTACCCTCTCACCTCTGCAATGCTCTTTTGGAATACTCTTTCTTCTGCTAATCTTCCAGAAGACAAAACTATAACATAGCCTCTTCACAGTTCCACATGTCCACCCTTTTTGAATTCCAGAACAAGACGTGTTTCATCATTCTCTGATGAATATCAACTTTCAATTGGTCTGTTCGAAGCCATTATTTTCCAACTTGATTTATTTATTCAACAAATATCTTTTGAGCACCTACTCTGTGACAATTTTCTAGGTGCTTATAATGCACCTGGGGACAAAACAAAGATTCCTGCTACCTTTCTTGTAGAGCAGACAATGGAATAAACATCATAAATAAATTTTATAATATATTAGAAGATATTGAGTGCTAGGAAAAATACAAATGAAGCAGTTTGAGTGGGATTTTCATTTATTTATTTAAATAACTTATTTACTTATTCATGCGACACACACACACACACACACACAGAGGCAGAGACACAGGCAGAGGGAGAAGCAGGCTCCATGCAGGGAGCCCGACGTGGGACTTGATCCTGGGTCTCCAGGATCAGGCCCTGGGCTGAAGGTGGCCCTAAAACGCTGAGCCACCCGGGTTGCCCTGAGTGGGATTTTAAAAATGACCATGGAAGAAGAAAGAGATGAAACTTTAAAAGAGTGGACAGGGAAAGCCAAATTGTGAAGCAAATTTGGCAGAAGCTAGGCAAGAGGATATATAGGGGATATATACAGGGGATAATGAAAACATCCAAGCAGACAGAAGCACCAACGCTGGGGCTTATGAAAGGCAGGACTGAGAAACAGCAAAAGACCAATGTGTCAGAGAATGAAGGAGGGGAGGGACATTGGGGTAGGAGTTCTGAGAGGTAAGCTATTGCCTCCTTTCTATCGTTTGCTTTGTTGTCAGAATTTGTTGAAAGAGTTGCATCATTATGCTCAGTAAGCCTTATTCTCTTCCTCTCATTTTCACCTAAAAATACTCCCTCCAGTCAGGCTTTCTCAACTACTTCACATAAACTGTTCTTGTCAAATAACCTCCACATTGAGAAAGCCAAATATTGGTTCTAATTCAGATCTCATTTCACATGAGTTATCAGCCCCATTTGACAATTGTTCACGTTTTCCTCTTTGAATCCCTTTTCTCACTTGGCTGGTTTCCCTCTTGCTGGTCTCTCCTCAGAAATACTATCTCTTTAGAATGGAATCTTGGTCAGAAACATCAGTGGGTCTAGGAGTGGGAATTGGCTGTGAAGGGGCACAAGGGAACCTTTTGAGTGTGATGAAAGTATTTTTTATCTTGGTTATGATACTGATTTCATGTTTCTATATTTGTTATGAATCATCAAAATCTACAGCTAAAAGGGGAGATTTTACTGCATTAACATTATACATCCATGAAGGAGATTATTAGAAAACACTCAAGAATTATTCTAAGGCCATGGGAAGAAAACCACATTTGTACAGTATAATCAATTTATGAAAAATGTACCTGCAAAGCAGTAGAGAATATATTATACAAAGTGTATAAATATATATATTTACATAAATTTGATCATATATAGATTATTACTATATCTAAAATATAGAAAGAGAGCCTATCAATTTACAGATAAATGAATAAGCATTCAACTTCATTAGTTTTCAATGAAATAATACAAATTAAATTTTCAAGTAGAGGGGGGATCCCTGGGTGGCGCAGCGGGTTAGCGCCTGCCTTTGGCCCAGGGCGCGATCCTGGAGACCCGGGATCGAGTCCCGCATCGGGCTCCCTGCATGGAGCCTGCTTCTCACTCTGCCTCTCTCTCTCTCTCTCTCTCTCTGTGACTATCATAAATAAAAAAAAAAAAAAAGAGTTTAAAAAAAAAAAAAATTTTCAAGTAGATACCCAAAGGAATGGCTAAATTTGCAAAAACATAATGAAGCAAAATGATAAAGATATGGAGAATAAGACTTCTTAGGCATTATTGGTATTATCTCTCTAGTTACTACATTAATAAAAAAATATGGTAGAGTCAAGGTTAACAATAACAAGAAATTGCCCTGATACATATTGTAGTTAAATTAGTTCCTAAAAAGAAATAAAGATATATGAGTTTTAATCAGTAATATAAATGATCATATTATGCCACTGCCCAGGACATTATCACTTTAAAAAGTTAACCAATTATAAAATCAAAAAATAACATTTTAAATTTGTGATTAATACAGAGGTTGAAAATGATTCTCTTTATTGTTTTCCATTTAGAATTCTATGCAATATTTTATTCTCTGCTAAATATAAGTGAAAGTTTTACATATAAATTCTTTTTTTGTTGGCTATAAAATATCAGTCATTTATTCCCTTTGAACTGGCCATTTTTGTTATCTAAGGTATCTGCATACATTTATTTGTTTCTAATGAAAATAGTCTTTAATTGCTGTATTTAAGCACATGCAGATTGTTTCTTTTGCTCAGTAGATACAATTTGTTTCCAATTATTTACAGCATTTGTACACCTCTGCAAGAAAACAATTAAGGGAATGTTTCAACCATTGTTTGCTGACATTTCTCTGACATCTTAATGTGATTAGATAAGAAAGTCAGGTTCTAAATGTAAAAACATAAATACACGAGATATCTTGCTGGTATGGAGATCTTTTTAAAACAATTGTTCACTGTCCCTTCATTTTTGCTATACTTCCTTTTTATTTTTATTTTTTGTTTTGTATTAAACATAAACACAATCAAAATGAGAAAAATATCAAGACAATATATTTTGTTTAAAAACATAATTTTCCATTTTGAATGGTATTTTGTGTTTCCTTGATCTCTAGGAGGCTAGGGGGAAAGAAGCAATTGTTTTATTACATCCATTATTTGGCTTATCATCAAAAGGCTTTAGATCACAAATATAAGAGAAGGGCTGAACTTTTGCCATCAATATTTCATTTTTTTAACATACGGATTTTAAAAACAAAGATTATTTTAAATGGAAAAGAATAACCCGAAATAAAGTAATGATACAGGAGAGATATGCACTGCCAGGTTAATAATGCAAAGATTCAATGCATTCCTCTTTGAAGACTAAAGTTTTCTTGAGATAGATGAGAACAACTGTAGCATTATTTTTCTTATCATCTCTAACAATTTTCAAAATACAATTTAATTATTTGGTGTATAATTTGATTGCATGACTTTTGAAAATGCTTAATTGAAATCTTTTCTTTGGCAATTTATAATCTCAGCATTTTACCTGATGAAAACAACTATATAGATATTGGCATATCTGCATAGATATACATATCTATATGCATACGTATACTTTCATTACTAATTGTGACTGTTAAAATTCAGCAAGTATTAGGAAATACTACTACTAGAAACACAGTTATGTAATTAATGCCTGCTTTAAGGTTTATACCCCAAAACAAATACCCTTACTGTAATATTGAGGTCAATTTATATGCTACAGATCAGATTGTGTAGAAGTGTGATTCTGTCTGTGCCCCTCACTATTTACATAATGTCACAAAACATAATGATGCTTTCTATTTATACTTTCTAACCTGTGAGATGTCATGGTCAAGTCACAAAACTAAAGCAATTCAGTAACAAACTGATGTCCTTTACTGAAGGGAAAACACTCCAAAGAATAGGGGAGTACAGTGCCTCACAAGCACTGGAGCACTCTTCCCCAAGGATTTGGGGCAAGAGGAAGTTGCCCAAAAATACAATGCAGAAATAGGACATGATTGGCTCAGAAGTTGGGGTTTCCCTTAACAAAGCTGACAGGTTCTATTTTCTAGGGTAAAGCAATCTAACTAAAACAGAAGTGAGCATTGCGATTGGTGCTAGGCTTCCTTGACACTGAAATGTTTCCTGTAAGTGCAGGCCGATTTAGCTTTAGATTTGTGACATGAGCTACCAGGGTGGCCTCAATTTTGTGAGTCCCAATATACAAATTAACTGTATTAATTAAGAGAAATTGGAACAGTAGTGTCTGCAGTCTTCAGACTCTTAAATCTCACTGGCCAAAAGGGTTGTAATCTTTCCAATTTGGAGCCTTGGCTGATCACCTGGTACCTTCACAATTCCAGTATACAGGAATACCTTTTTGGGAGACTGTCTGTTCTCCTCTTGGATTTATCTTTATCTTTGGAGGACTAGCGGCCCCTCATGCATGGGCAGCTGAACATTTAATTAGAAGGAAAATGGTGAAAAGCTTTGGTCTGGGCTACCAAGGCACTGGCTGCCTACAACTGAACCATGACTTCATGACGATAAGCTGCACTCTCAGCCTACATTACAAACTCAGACAGTAATTGCCAGCAGGAAGTCATGATTCAAAATTCATTTTGTTTGGCAGATCCATCCTCCCATAGCTAGGAGTACATTTAAATGAGGCTATGATCACTAATCTCTCTTTAACTCTTGGAGATATGTCAGAATCTATTGCTAAAGCAACAGCTGCTCTACAAAATTCCTAGACTCTCTGTCCAAAATTCTTGGTAGTAGACTAGCCCTTGATTACCTTTTAGATGAGCAAGGAGCTGTCTGTGCTATGGTCTATACTATACTATTGGCTACACTTTGAAGAACACTTCTGGGGAAGTTGAGACAATTATATAAGATCAGTAAACAAGCCACATGACTTAAAAAAAGTGACTTTTCCAAAGAGGTCTTTCTATGATCCATTTGATCTAATTTGGTTTGGGTCCATGACTATAACCCCCAAATCCATAGACTACTCTCCCTTGCATGGAGGACATCAAACTCATCAGTTAATTGTTCTAGTTTTGTCATTTGATGACATAGCACCAGCCTCAGACAGTTGTAAGGCTAGAATGACTTTAAAAAAAAAAAAAAGATTGTATTTATTTATTTGAGAGAAATAGAAAGCACACAAGAGAGAGCATGAGCAGGGCGAAAAGTGGCAGTAGAGAGAGAAGCATGGGCAGAGGGAGAAGCAGAAACCCCTTAGAGAAGGAAACCAGACAAGGGGCTCAATCCCAGGACCCCAGGATCATCACCTGAGCCAAATGCAGACACTTAACCTCCTGAGCCACTCAGGTGCCCCTACAATTATTTAATGAGAAGGCAATAGTGCTCTTCTTGGCAAAATTTAGCTATGGGTGCTAAATAATTCATATCATTAATATGATGTATTTATGTGAGATATTATAAATTATCATATATTTAGTGCAATACCTTCCATCTATGTATTTATATAAGTAGCATTTTCTGATATGTATATGTAAATATAAGTTTATTTTTTATTTTTTTTTGAAAATAAATATAAGTTTATATTAATATCTTCTATATATAATTTATCTTGCCAGTAAGGTCTTTCTTTGTAATTCAGAATTTCTTTATTTAGACAGTGTTAAGGATAACTTTTTTGAAATATCTATGAGAAAAAGACATTTTTAGCAAAAATGTTTGTTTATTAAGTTTTCTAGAGGGACTGATTGTACTGTTTATGAAGAAATAATTGTGACACAGTTGCCAAAAAGATGCAGGCTTACATGGTTACTTTATAGAGTCTTAATTTAATTTAATTTACTATGAATTTGATAGTTCTAGTTAATATTTCGGTCTTATTTTGCTCTTGGCAACTTTTGATTATGAAGCCAGAAACCAGTCAGGACTATGTATCACAACTCATCATACACTTGCCTTGGAGATGGTAATTGAACTTCTCCATGGATTTTATCTGAATACTTTTAAACTATTTTTAGATGGACTTCTTAACAAATAAAATTTAGTAATTTAACTATGAATGCTGCTTATTGCTAATTTGAAGAGATCTTCTAGAGTTCCCAACTTGACAACACTGAGTTGGTTTACTTTATGTTGTTACATTGGCTTAGAAATAGCCAATTAGTATTTTGCTCTAAATATTTCATAAATCAAATTTTCATGTTTTTTTTCCTCATTCAATTCATCTTCATAGATAACCTTATATGAAAACACATAAATCTGTAAAGGACATTTCTATTTTTTAGGATTCATAGGTTTTTGGAACATAGCGTCAAGACTAAGACTCATTTTATATTATCTTGTATAATCAAATAGATTCAAAACATTTTCAGTCTTAAACCTGACTTTACTTTATGGTGATAATAGGTTTAATTTCAAAAGAAGAAAAAAATGTACAAAAAAAGACATTTAAATAATCTTACTATGAAAAATAGAGTGACCATTTTTGAATATGTAAATAAATATTTAGGTTTACCAAAGTATTTATTTATAGCCCCAATTAAAAAAGATTCATGGAAACTAATGAGAATGAAGATACAACCGTTCAAAATCTTTGGGATGCAGCAAAAGCAGTCCTAAGGGGGAAATACATCGCAACACAAGCATCCATTCAAAAACTGGAAAGAACTCAAATACAAAAGCTAACCCTACACATAAAGGAGCTAAAGAAAAAACAGCAAATAGATCCTACACCCAGCAGAAGAAGAGGGTTAATAAAGATTCGAGCAGAACTCAATGAAATCGAGACCAGAAGAACTGTGGAACAGATCAACAAAACCAGGAGTTGGTTCTTTGAAAGAATTAATAAGATACATAAACCATTAGCCAGCCTTATTAAAAAGAAGAGAGAGAAGACTCAAATTACTAAAATCATGAATGAGAAAGGAGAGATCACTACCAACACCAAGGAAATACAAACGATTTTAAAAACATATTATGAACAGCTATACACCAATAAATTAGGCAATCTAGAAGAAAAGGACGCATTCCCGGAGAGCCACAAACTGCCAGAACTGGAACAGGAAGAAATAGAAAACCTGAAAAGGCCAATAACCAGGGAAGAAATTGAAGCAGTCATCAAAAACCTCCCAAGACACAAAAGTCCAGGGCCAGATGGTTTCCCAGGGGAATTCTATCAAACGTTTAAAGAAGAAACCATACCTATTCTACTAAAGCTGTCTGGAAAAATAGAAAGAGATGGAGTACTTCCAAATTCGTTCTATGAGGCCAGCATCACCTTAATTCCAAAACCAGCAAAGACCCCACCAAAAAGGAGATTTACAGACCAATATCCCTGATGAACATGGATGCAAAAATTCTCAACAAGATACTAGCCAATAGGATCCAACAGTACATTAAGAAAAGTATTCACCATGACCAAGTAGGATTTATCCCTGGGACACAAAGCTGGTTCACACTTGTAAAACAATCAATGTGATTCCTCATATCAGCAAGAGAAAAACCAAGAACCATATGACCCTTTCATTAGATGCAGAGAAAGCATTTGACAAAATACAGCATCCATTCCTGATCAAAACTCTTCAGAGTGTAGGGATAGAAGGAACATTCCTCGACATCTTAAAAGCCATCTACGAAAAGCCCACAGCAAATATCATTCTCAATGGGGAAGCACTGGGAGCCTTTCCCCTAAGATCAGGAATGAGACAGGGATGTCCACTCTCACCACTGCTATTCAACCTAGTACTGGAAGTCCTAGCCTCAGCAATCAGACAACAAAAAGACATTAAAGGCATTCAAATTGGCAAAGAAGAAGTCAAACTCTCCCTCTTCGCCGATGACATGATACTCTACATAGAAAACCCAAAAGCCTCCACCCCAAGATTGCTAGAACTCATACAGCAATTTGGCATTGTGGCAGGATACAAAATCAATGCCCAGAAATCAGTGGCATTTCTATACACTAACAATGAGACTGAAGAAAGAGAAATTAAGGAGTCAATCCTATTTACAATTGCACCCAAAAGCATAAGATACCTAGGAATAAACCTAACCAAAGAGGTAAAGGATCTATACCCTAAAAACTATAGAACACTTCTGAAAGTAATTGAGGAAGACACAAAGAGATGGAAAAATATTCCATGCTCATGGATTGGCAGAATTAATATTGTGAAAATGTCAATGTTACCCAGGGCAATGTACACGTTTAATGCAATCCCTATCAAAATACCATGGACTTTCTTCAGAGAGTTAGAACAAATTATTTTAAGATTTGTGTGGAATCAGAAAAGACCCCGAATAGCCAGGGGAATTTTAAAAAAGAAACCCATAGCTGGGGGCATCACAATGCCAGATTTCAGGTTGTACTACAAAGCTGTGGTCATCAAGACAGTGTGGTCCTGGCACAAAAACAGACACATAGATCAATGGAACAGAATAGAGAACCCAGAAGTGGACCCTGTACTTTATGGGCAACTAATATTCGATAAAGGAGGAAAGACTATCCATTGGAAGAAAGACAGTCTCTTCAATAAATGGTGCTGGGAAAATTGGGCATCCACATGCAGAAGAATGAAACTAGACCACTCTCTTGCACCATACACAAAGATAAACTCAAAATGGATGAAAGATCTAAATGTGAGACAAGATTCCATCAAAATCCTAGAGGAGAACACAGGCAACACCCTTTTTGAACTCGGCCACAGTAACTTCTTGCAAGATACATCCACGAAGGCAAAAGAAACAAAAGCAAAAATGAACTATTGGGACTTCATCAAGATAAGAAGCTTTTGCACAGCAAAGGATACAGTCAACAAAACTAAAGACAACCTACAGAATGGGAGAAGATATTTGCAAATGACTTATCAGATAAAGGGCTAGTTTCCAAGATCTATAAAGAACTTATTAAACTCAACAGCAAAGAAACAAACAATCCAATCATGAAATGGGCAAAAGACATGAACAGAAATCTCACAGAGGAAGACATAGACATGGCCAACACGCACATGAGAAAATGCTCTGCATCACTGGCCATCAGGGAAATACAAATCAAAACCACAATGAGATACCACCTCACACCAGTGAGAATGGGGCAAATTAATAAGGCAGGAAACCACAAATGTTGGAGAGGATGTGGAGAAAAGGGAACCCTCTTGCACTGTTGGTGGGAATGTGAACTGGTGCAGCCACTCTAGAAAACTGTGTGGAGGTTCTTCAAAGAGTTAAAAATATACCTGCCCTACGACCCCGCAATTGCTCTGTTGGGGATTTACCCCAAAGATGCAGATGCAATGAAACGCTGGGACACCTGCACCCCGATGTTTCTAGCAGCAATGTCCACCATAGCCAAACTGTGGAAGGAGCCTTGGTGTCCATCGAAAGATGATGGATAGAGAAGATGTGGCTTATGTATACAATGGGATATTACTCAGCTATTAGAAGCGACAAGTACCCACCATTTGCTTCAACGTGGATGGAACTGGAGGGTATTATGCTGAGTGAAGTAAGTCAATCGGAGAAGCACAAACATTATATGTTCTCATTCATTTGGGGAATATAAATAATAGTGAAAGGGAATATAAAGGAAGGGAGAAGAAGTGTGTGGGAAATATCAGAAAGGGAGACAGAACATAAAGACTCCTAACTCTGGGAAACGAACTGGGGTTGTGGTGGGGGGAGGAGGGCGGGGTTGGGGGTGAATGGGTGACGGGCACTAAGGGGGGCACTTGACGGGATGAGCACTGGGTGTTATTCTGTAAGTTGGCAAATTGAACACCAATAAAAAATAAATTTATTATAAAAAAATAAAGTTTTGATTTTTCTTTTATTTTTAGTTTATATATAAAGTTTTATTCGTATATGTTTGATTATCTGTTTGGTATTGGCTTGATTAATGCATATGTGACATAAAATTGCTCAACTGTGAGCAGTGAATTTTTTCTATAAGGTAACTGAATTCAGCAACCCCAAAGTGTAAAGATTAGTAAATCCAGATGTAATGGACATGACTAAAATACTATTAAAAATGACCACAACTTACACATCCAAAGAGGTTTGTTGTTTGATCCCTTAAAAAGAGTTACCTTGATCCATGGCTTTCAAACATTTTGATTTTGACTCAAAATAAGAAAAATATATGATATGTTCACACACACACATGCACACACACTACTGAACAAAAAACTTATCAATCAACTATAATCCAATCGAAGATGAGAGCCTTATATAGACAATGAAAGTGGTTTCTTCTTATAGCTCATAATTTGGGTATGAAGGTAAGTTAAAGAAAGAAATTAAAATAGAGTCTGAAAAGTGGCACTTTTCATGTGGCTTTCTTACCTCCCTTTTATCCTTCCTTCCTTCCTTCCTTCCTTCCTTCCTTCCTTCCTTCCTTCCTTCCTTCCTTCCTTTTTCCCTCTTATCTTTCTTTCTACTCTCAGCAGATTGCATTATCTTTCTCCCTACTCTCAGCAGATTACTCTCAGGTCTAAATTCTACCTTTGTTGCTACACTGCAAAAATGGATCTGGGTCCTTTAAATACCTTTCCTTTGCCAGCTGGCATAATGTTAAGTTTTTGTCAATAGAGTGTATGCTAGAGACAGTACAAGGAAAAAGGGCCACTTTCTGATTCCAGTGTGCTCACTGGGTGGATTCTTGCAGGTGCACAGGTTGTCTGGCCTCTACTCCTACAGACATTTGGCCAGCCCAATACTCAGCTCCTTCAGCTTTCTCTAGCACCAAGTTCACGCCATGCTTATAGTTTGTCCAATGTCTGGACCCTGAAGATGCACAGTGGGCAGAAGTATCCAGTGGCTGCAACTTCCCCTGGCACCTGCTTATGTGCTGTTGTACCAGGATGCCATGGGGGAGACACCTCCGGGGCACCCTCATGGGAAGATTTCTGGAGGTTGAAGGGCAACCTTCCCACAGGTTTTGCCAGCGTGGCACCACAGTGGCCTCTCTGCTATTCCGTGAGCCAAGATTGTGTTTTCTCCAATAGGTTTGGATCTCTCCCTTGACACGGCTTTTTCCTTGAGTGTTCTCTCTCAGCCCTACTTTCTACATTCTTTAGATTTTCCTTCATTTCTTACTATCCAGTTTCTTGTACCTCAAATCCCCTGTTATAGTTAGCAATTCTTTATATTAAACTTTTTCTGTTATAATTACTGTGTGGTTTCTCTCTCCTAATTGGACCAATATGGATATATTTATTCCCTTCTTTCCTTCCTTCCTTCATTTACCTACACATATTGTTTCTTCTGAAGCTAATTTAAGAATTTACTATTTCTACAAGATGCCTTACTTCATATATATATACCTAATATAAATATGTATTAGATATATAAATAATATACCTATATTTCAATATTTATATATGTAATTATATATAAATCATATATATTAGAGATTTGTAGCCTGTTCCTAAGGAAAATACTAGTAAGCAATATAATATTCAAATTATCCCAAATTGAATATTTGGGAAGGGGTGAGAAGGGGGTGGAAGAGTAGAGGAAAATAAGAAATGAAGTAGCATACACTGGAATTGAAAATAAGAAAGCAAGTGATAAGAGTAGGGAAAGAGCAGTTACTGACAGGAGGTGGAGAATAAATGTAAATGAAACAAAGACCTCAATAAAAAGTAAAAAGATCCCATAATGGAATTCCATATTAAAATTTTTCTCTCTAGGGATCCCTGGGTGGTGCAGCGGCTTGGCGCCTGCCTTTGGCCCAGGGCGCGATCCTGGAGACCCGGGATCGAATCCCATGTCGGGCTCCCGGTGCATGGAGCCTGCTTCTCCCTCTGCCTGTGTCTTTGCCTCTCTCTCTGTGTGACTATCATAAATTAAATAAATAAAAAATAAAATAAAATAAAATTTTTCTCTCTAGATTGTGAGACATGAAATATTTTACAAATATTATTTTCTTTTCTCAATGAAAATTCAGGGAAACTTCCAAAATTCCTGGAAATACATTAAGGAAAGCTTTTCTACAATTCCACAATACTGAAAGAACCAATGTTAACATTTTAGAGTATTTATAACTGGTATATTTTCAAAGCACGTAATATCTAGACCTACTGAGCAGATTGATGAACCTATTGGTTGACACATTTAGAAATATACTTACAAAATTAAGAACATATGTATATTGTTTTGTAAATGTTTGATACATATACAAGTTGCTGAAAATTTATGTTTTAAATAAAATTTTCAGATATATGGCTTATAGCAAAGTGCACATGTTAGGAGCATACAGATTAATGAATGCACCAAAGGAAATCCACACCCGAGTAAACATCACAGAAAAAGAAAATACTGAATACTACCAGTGCCCCAGGAATCCCACTTCATGCTCATTCACACTCTACCTCCAGCAATGCCACTGAACACAACCACTGTGAAGGTAAGCAAACTTCTATGTCCTGTCTCTCTGCTTACCCTTTTCTGTTTCACGCTACTTTCTTGGTAAAATTGAAGAGGTAAGGGAAGAATTGCCAGGTCTCATGATCATTTTTGTGTTTCTGATTCTCCTGTCATTCAAGGCCTGGGTAATTTCCTCTCATCTTCCCAGAGTCTCTCTGCTTAATCAGACTTTCTTGTACACAAATTAGACATCTGCCCTTAGGAAAGGAGGGTGTTACAGATCCTCACTCATCTACTGATGTCCCAGTTCTCCATGGAATTCAGTTTATGAGATCTTTCTTGTATATGATGCTCTAGGTCACTATATTAGTTTGCTAGGATTGCTGTAATAAAGTGCCAGAGTGACTAGACAACAGAATTTTATTTTCTCACAATTCTGGCAACCAGAGGTCCAAGATCAAGATGCCAGCAGAGCTGACTTCTTTTGAGGCCTCTTTCCTTGACTTATAGATGGCCCCCTTCTCCCTGTGTCTTCATATGATTATTCCTCTGTGTATGTGTCTGTCCGGGTCTACTCTTCTTATGTGAACATCAGTCATAATGGATTTTTTCTGAAAATTTGCAGACTTTTTTTTTAAGATTTTATTTATTTATTCATGAGAGACACAGAGTGAGAGGCAGAGACATAGGCAGAGGGTTCTTTCCCTGTGGGGAACCCAATGCAGGACTTGATTCCAGGACCCCGGGATCATGCCCTGAGCCAAAGGCAAATGCTCCACCAATGAGCCATCCAGGCATCCCCATAATGGATTTTTATATTTTCTCCATTTTTTCTAGTTGTTCTCAGGAGATAAGATATTCTGCTCTAGCCATAACCAGAAGTGAAGATTCCCTACGAATATAATTGTTTAAAAAATAATTTGTAGATAGATGCGAACTTAGCTTTATGTTTAGAAATGACCAATTGATAATATCCTGAATATTCTAAACATCATTAAAGTTATGTAAATTTTTAGAACAGAAACATGGAAAATAACCAGACACATAAAGTGTTACGTATGACTTTAAGTGGTAAGTATGTACAAAAATATTAAAATGCCTGTAATACTAAGTGGGGAAATTACATCATTGAATAACATAGCTTGCTCATAGTTGAACAAAAAATAATTTTTAAACTATTCGAATATACTGGTAAATATACTAGTCTAGAGTTAAAGTGACTAGATGTATGTACAATTAACAACTGAAACTTGCTTTAACATTTTTAGTTTAAGAAACAGACTTTAGGGGACACCTGGGTGGCTCAGCGGTTTAGTGCCTGCCTTCAGCCCAGGGCCTGATCCTGAAGTTCTGGGATTGAGTCCCTCATTGGGTTCTTTGGATGGAGCCTGCTTCTCCCTCTGCCTGTGTCCCTGCCTCTCCCTCTCTCTCTCTCTCTCATTCTGTGTGTGTGTGTGTGTCTCATGAATAAATGAATAAAATCCTGAAAAAAAAAAAACAGACTTTATTTCCATGTCCTTGAAAATCGTTCCCATGTTGTATGTTAACAAAATATTACAAGTATAATATTAAAATTAAACAATGCAATGTTAGCCTTGTTTTTGCAGTTCCTAATTTTGACCAGTATGCAATAAACTTCTCAAACTCTTCTCTTGTGTGAGTATACATACACATACACGGTATTCACAGATACCACGTCAAAATGTCTTCAGTGAATGAATATTCGCATATAATTAGGTGACATTTATGCATATCTGTCCATTTTTCACTTACAATGGAAGATGACACGTGTAATTTAGATTTTTTACACAGATCATCCTATAGGTTCTCAGCCATATCTTGGCAAATCGTGCTTAGGCACAATTATTTCCAGCCTGATTCCTTCTGAAAGTGTTTGGTTTGGTTCAGAGCATTTAATTTGTATTTTATTCAAAAGATTTATTTTTAAATCCATCATCAGTAAAATGATTTGGCTCCAGGCAACTTTTATACTTTATATATCACTATATTTCATATGTTTCCATTAATTAACATTTTAAAAACTATGAAGTGTTATGGTTATTTTCAGTGTAGTAACACTTTCTACTACTTCCTGTTTTCATAAACTTGTTATGGTTCTTATTACGGTATTGCAATATTGCACGTGGGTTAACTGATTTGGGAAAGAAACTCACACACGAAATAGTATGCAAGCTTCCTATTTAGTAAAAAATACTCAAAGAAAATCAACTGATGACAAATGCAAACAGAGAAAGAATACACACTACATAGCTCCCCTAAGATTCCCTGAACCACACAAGCCACTCAATGGGGATACCTTCAGGAAAAGGTGGCTGTAAATCTTACTCATGGTGATCTTGTCAAATACAGTCAACTATATTTTATACTGGAGTGAAAGCTTGGGGCTTACACACATACCAGGAGAAACTTAAACCAACAATTTGCTTTTTTTCTTCTGTTAAAAAAAAAAAAGATATTTGTTTGTTTTTTTGGTTTTAATATTTATTGGTAGAAATAGATCTTCAATGCATACTTTTTGTGTTTATATACATTCTACATTCTCTTAAGGGTTTTTCTGTTTTGTGTTATTCGGAGTTTTTTCACCTCCAAGAGAACTTAACATATTATCTATGCATTTGAGATTCTTCATAGATTTTTTTTTTTAGATTTTAAAAGTAAATTTAAGAAACCATGCATATTGTATACTTTACTTAATATAATCCAAGAATTGTCTGCACGTTCAAAAAATTCACAAAAAGGCTGAACTCAAGTTAAATAATCTATATGTACTAAAATGTCCACTTTCCGTTTCTGAGTAAAGAAATACTTGTTCAGTATTACATATTGCTTGCTGTCTAGTAAGTAAGATTGTCAGAGACGCTTCAGTAAATTATCTTTATTTTTAAATATCTTAATCTACTTCCTCCCAGAGATGATCCTGTAAATGTTAAACATTGTGCCATATGCAGTAATAACCCCCCCCAAAAAAATATATATATATATATATTTAGGAGAGCATCTGGGTGGCTCAGTTGGTTAAGCATTTACCTTTAGCTCAGGTCATGGTCCTGGGGTCCTGGGATTGAGCCCCACATTGGGCTCCCGGATCAGCAGAGAGTCTGCTTCTGCCTTTCCCTCTGCTGTTCCCCCTGTTTGTGCTCTCTCTGTCACTCACTCAATAAATCAAATCTTAAAAAAAAATATTTGGGGAAATATGGCTCCTTTAGTTATTGAACCAAAATTGGTGACAACAAAGCTGCAGTATCAATATGGGGATGTGGGGGCAAGAAGCAGAATCAGGGTTCAGGCATCCCTGAGCAGTTATCTTGCCTCCAGCTTAGCAGTGCTTTAACAAAAAAAAAAAAAAAAAAAAAAACTCATTTCCCTATAGGCTTGAATCCTATTGAAATCTTAGGCATGTGTTTTTTTTTTTTTTTGCCATAGTTCCATATTTTTCTTATTAAACACATGGGAATACACTGCCTTTCCATAAGAAAATATACCCCTATGTTTTTCTTGAGAAAGTCCAATGTGTCTCAATTTCATGTTCTCACTTTTGATAAAGACATGGGTATAGTGAAATATTTGTCTAATATAAAGGAAAACAAGAGCAAGCCCCATGATAGTTGGAAACGGTACCAGTCAAAATCTAATCACTGGAGATAAAGCCCACAGTAATTTGAACAGGGAAAGTTTAATAAAAGGGATTATTAACTCTAGCATGGGAATGGAGGAACACAGGATTGGCTAGTAAGAAGAGAACTCTCAAGAAGGTAGGACTGCTGTGTGTCAACAGCCCCTTAGCAGGGCAGAGCTATAGGACCCCAGGAGGGGCCAGCCCGGTTGCAGAGGGCAAGGCAATGGCTCCTTGGATGGCAGAGAACCTGATGGAAATCTGCCCTCTAAAGTGCTGGGTGGTGTCACTCAGTGACATAACAACCAGAGAGATGTTGAGGAGTAGGTGGTATCTAGGGAACTTCGTGGTCACTGGGTGCTACTACCCAACCTGCGCTCCGTTGCATCAGGGAAGCTCGGGGAAGGCTTTCGCCTTGCAGGTGCCATTTCATGGAACACACTGGGACCAGGACACAAAACCTTCTCCTCCTTCAGTGTCTCTCCAGTGCCCTCTACTGACAAAGCTTTAGTGCCAGCTGGCAAAAGAAAAAATAATTAAAAGGCCTCAGGTCCATTTTTACAGAGCAATCAAAAAAGGTGAACTTGGAACTGAAGGGCAATAAAGTGAGACCCAGTGCAGAAACTGACTCTCTGACTCAGGAACAGAAGCCATTAAAAAATGACTAAGACAGTGGGCAAGAGAGTGGACCTAGTAAGGCCAATGCTGTACCTTTTTCCTGAGAAAATTGAAAGCTGGACTTCTTGTGTAAAACCTCCTGTATTTTAAGTATTGAGTAAACTACAAATCATATCCAAACAGTGTGTGTGATAAAGGAACAAACAAAGTGGATCAAATCTGGCTTATTCTGATACCTCTGGTTTGAATACTGCTGTCATAGTTTGACAGCATATCTTCCCTCTGTTCTCAGCACAGATTGGATTCCCGACTTCAAGCTACTGATTTGGTTCAAACAGCATTCCAAGTGTGCTGTGTAAGCCATAACTTGAAATTCAAGTGATGTATTTCAGGTCACACCGTTTTTTTCCTCCAATTCTTCCTTGACAAGTACCCTAACTGTCCATTATAAGGACTCGGACTCTTTATGAAGACCCCGCTAGTCTGTTTGAAGACATAGTTTAAGTTTCTGAATTTAATTATTAGTATTATGTAGCAGTAGGTTTATTTGTGGTATAAACATTTGACTTGCACATAACAATTCTATTTTCTAAAACATTAAGAACATAATGATAGTAATGCCCAGTGGTTTAAATACCACTAAAATCACATTCTTAAATATTTTGCAATTCTGTTCTTGTTTTATGTATACATTTCTATCTGCTTTGCATTTTCACATTTTTTCATTGTTTTAATTGTTGAAGGTCATAATATTATCTGAATTTAATTTTGCATATGTGTATGTAAAATAATTAATGAGATTGTAAAAAAAATGAAAACAAAAATTATGGTTAATTAAAATACATACATTAATACTATTTAGTTTGTCACACAGGATGAGTTTTCATGACAGATTTACTTAGACACCCCATCCTGTCCTCTGCTAGAACTCAGTGTATTCTACTATCTTAAAATTTTTCATACCACACTGTATTTTTTAGTTTATTTCTCTTATTTTATCTGAGTAAGATGGTAAACTTCTTCTTTTCTAAAAAAAGATTTTATGTATTTATTCATGAGAGACACAGAGAGAGAGGCAGAGACACAGACAGAGGGAGAAGCAGGCTCCCTGTGGGGAGCCTGATGTGGGACTCGATCCCAGGACCCTGGGATCATGACCTGAGCCAAAGGCAGACACTTAACCTCTGAGCCATCCAGGCATCCCAAGACAGTAAACTTCTAATGAGCAAGATAAATAATGTTTATTTTATTTTCAAATATCTGGATACTGTAGACAGATATTGAATGGTTAAAAACTTAATCAATGATTGAATGATGAATAAATTCCTTTCCATTTATGAGTGGTCTCCCATATCCACTTCTAATAATCATTTTTAACAAAAACCATAAGAAATAAAAACAAACATATTGGAAGGAATTTAATTATAGTTTTAATGCCATTTGTATTAGATATCTAAGGGCCCATCTTTGTTAGTTTTGAGATATTTCTCGTTTATATTTAGAGATTTCATCTTTAAGATTTTTTTTCACCAACTAATGGTTCAATTTTGCAGACAGTAAAATCAGGCAGAGGTCTGAAATACCATTTAAAATTTTTGAAATACATTTTTGAATGATAGATCTTACCTAATGGGGGAAGAGAAGCTGCAGAAAACAAACAAACAAAACCTTCCCTATGCTGGAAATTATGAATTTCATCAATGTAATTCATACTTGACATTTGAGTATAAATTAACAACTAGGCATTGTGTTTTAAACAATTCTTTCTGGGTCTCCCAATCCCCATCCCACATTCTCAATCCCCAATATAACCACTTTCAACAATTTTGCTGCTTATTCTTGCATTTATTTCCATGTTTATAAATTGCTTTTTTTATGTATAGTTTTAAACAAATACCTACCAATTTCCCATAACTAACTTTGAAGACTTTTCTGTCTTATCCTCTTCCCTAATAGAACAAAGTAAAAATATAATTTAAACAAAATTAGATTCTTTTTGTTAATATTTAATTATTTGTGTTAGTATTTTATCCCAGTTTTATTTTATTCTACAGTTTCTAAAGCACAGTTTGGTACCTATGGTTTTGAATCTTCTAATGATTTTAGATCTTTCCTGGGATTTGTGTATGCCTCAACTATCCCAATTTCTTTTGCCATTAAAAGTGCTTTAATTCATTTTTTTTTCTTGTCAGACAGCTGCTCTTGTCAAACGTGCCTGAGTTATTTTTCACAATTGCTGATGACTTCAATCTTCCATATACAACAAATATCTATTAGTTTTTCTTAGACTGTACAGCTAATTACTGGGATACTGTCTATCTAGTTACACTCTACACAAGTTGAAGAAATGTACCTAATGGCCCTGTAGACAATCTTGCATTCTCTTCCACATATGATAACATAAATGAAAATTGAAAATAATTCAAACCTTTATTGGATTTCCAAAAGCAAAAAAGAAGAAATATAATACTTTAAAATAATGAGAAAATATGTAAAAGGTGATTCCATCAACTATTCTGGTCATTAACTATGTAGTTATAAAAAACTTTGAAGTCTTTCTAACAATAGCTGAAATTTAGTTCTAGATTTTACAGATGGTTGCTTCTAGAAAGAGTATCAGAAATTGCTTTCAGAAAGAAAATATGTCTCATCCAGAGAATAGTAATAATAATTTAGCTACAGCTTTATATCAATATATAACTATTTAAATTATCTTTAATAATTTGTGACAATCATATTTGTTTATTGTGAAGCCTATAATACTTAACATTTTATTTCAGTAAAACGTCAAAAACTATGCCAAATCATCCATTGCTCTTTCTTTTAAATGTTTACACCTATTTACTAAAGTTAAATTAAATGATTTTTCCAAGCAATAACTTATTGTACGATGTCTTAGTCTGTAAGACATTCTACAAAGCTTATTTTCCTCCAAAAAGCCTAAAATATTAATGTTACATACATATTTTACAAATATACATTACAAGGGCTTTTTAAACTATATTTTAAAGTCATATAAATTGTATCAAATATAGTAGTAAATATATTGGATATCCCTAGAAAAAGTCTGGAAAAGGCAAGGATTTTCAAAACTGGTAATGATAATGCATTTTAATAAGGAAGCCTAAGATTTATACACTTTTTAAATTTAATTTATTTTTTAATTTTTTAAAGATTTTATTTATTTATTTGAGATAGAGATAGCATCAGTACACACAATCACAAACAGGATCAGGGATAGGAGAGGCAGAGGGAGAGGAAGAAGCAGGCTTTTCACTGAGCAGTGAGCCTAATTCAGGGCTCATCTCAGGACCTTGAGATCAAGACCTGAGCAGAAGGCAGATGCTTAATCAACTAAGACGCCCAGCTGCCCCAGTACTTTATTAATTTTAGAACAAATTGAGGAAACTATAAAATAAAAGTGCATTATTCTGAATTTATCAAATAATAGTATCTCTTAGTTGTATATATTTGTTAAGCCTAATAGATGATTTCTTTTAGAGAAAACCCCATTTTGTATTCTAGGTCTTAAAATTTTTAAAACTTGGGTTAGATTTATCAAGATTCACTTGGTGAATTTTGCTGGCACTACCATAAACTATTTTGATGTTTATGTAGTGTTAACTAAAAATAACCTTCAGGAATAAATTTAAAGGAAATTCTCTAAGTCTACCTAAATCATTAACCTGCCTTAAAAAAAAAAAAAAATGGATTCCTTTAGTCTAAAGGATATACTATTGAGCATGTACATCACATCCAATACACAAATTTCATTTGGCTGGATTTTTATGCAAGGCTATTTGCCAATACTGCTTACATAAATCCATAGATAAGATGATTTTAGCAATTCCCAAAGCTACTAATGGTGTGTCAATTCTGGGCATAGGATAATAAGTGTCAGGGTTGGTTGCAAAATGTAATTATGTATCATCCAACCAGAAGCTAATTATACCATCCAGTTTGAAAACAATGACTACTTGAGATCCCCAGAGCCTATAGACAGCCTAATAATTCTTAGTTTAACATTGTCTCAATCTAATTTCTAATGTCACCTAACAACTCTGGCTAGATTTTCAATATGCCAATATTTTTTATTACACTTCCTAAACTGTATTACTGATAAATCATATCCTGGTTTGCATTTGAGCACATCTCCACCATTGTCTCTTCTTTATCAACACTTGATATTTCAGTGGATCAGTTGTCATAAATAATGATCAAGCAGAAGCAGAAAGGTTCATTCCAGCAGGATATTTACTAGACTGGATTTAATAAGGAGAATTATTTCATAGCAATAGTAAAACCTATATTTGAAAAAACATTTTGTAGGTCCTTTGGACCAATTCAAGTGTTTTTATTACAAGATTATAGTCAAGACTTTAGAATAAAGAATAGAAATGTATAAATCTCTCTATAACCGCAATTTCAGTATTTGCCCCAAATTGGGAGCAGGTGTTTTACCCTTCTGCTGGTTATTTTTTTTTTAATTCTCCCATCTGTTCATTCTGGAAAACTAAAATATCTCAGCCATATCTAACATGCCACAGGTCACATTTTGTGATTGCAGGTGAAACACTCCCTATGGTGATATCAACACTCTTTTGCTGCCCAGTGCCAATCTTTATACTCATCACATTTCAGAAAATCATGTGCTCCTCCTTTAATCCACTTGAACCTCTTAAGGCTGCCAAGACTAGGAGGACTGAAGCACCTGGTAGGAAATTTAAGATCAGTTCAAATGTATCTATTTAGATGCTGTATGCTTGTAGAGTATCAAGAAACACTATTTATCATGTCAATAGATTTATAGTACTCAACTATACGTCATGATGTTTACAAAAATTCCAGTAAAAATTGAAAAAAATAAAAAAGAAAATCTTATCTTGAAAATTTTGTAAGTTCTCTGTAAAAAAGAATATATATATATATTCATTGGGAACGTCAAAACACAAAATATTTGTTAGGCCTCTAGTAATATATTGACTTTTATTATTTTTCTTAAAGATTTTATTTGTTTATTCATGAGATACAGAGAGAGAGAGGCAGAGACATAGGAAGAGGGAGAAGCAGTCTTCCTGTTAGGGGATCCCCATATGGGACTCGATCCTAGGACCCTGGATCATGCCCTAAGCAAAAGTCAGACACTCAACCGCTGAGATACTCAGGTGTCCCAATATAGACTTTTATAAATTGCAGATAATATAAATATTGTGCTTGATCTTCAAATATGTTCATCATTAGATAGCTTATTATATATCAGATAAGATGATGTAAGTACCTTAGACATAAGTTTTAATAGTATTTGAGCTAATTGTTTATTTTGTTCATATTTAATCAAGGACTTATTGGTATATGCTTAAGAGATGGAAGTATGAAACTGAGCCTATCTGTTTAAACACCAAAAATGTGGGATATAGTAGGAATTCAGGGATCTGAAATAGTGAAAAGGGAAAATGGGTGACAAAAGGGAGAAGGAATTTCAGACACTGATTCAAAGGGATCTCAGGCTTGATTTAAATTAAATCTGATTTGGGGCAGCCCAGGTGGCTCAGTGGTTTAGCACCTCCTTTGGTCCAGGCCGTGATCCTGGAGACCTGGGATCGAGTCCCACATCAGGCCCCCGCATGGAGCCTGCTTCTCCCTCTGCCTGTGTCTCTGCCTCTCTCTCTCTCTCTCTCTCTGTCTCTAAGAATAAATAAATAAAATATTTAAAAAAATAAAAAATAAAATAAAATAAATCTGATCTGGATAAAAGAGCAAATGAGTTTTTACACTATCTCTTTAGCCCCAAGTGCATTTTGATGCAGCTCTGATTGCAAACCGACTCTTTGGGCCCTCTCGTAACCCAAAAGGGTTTTCAACTATTAAAGAACATTACCAGAAGAGGGGTTAAAACATGGATGTTAAAAATATAGTTAGATTGTGATGTTTTATATCCCAGTTTCACTGTCTCCCCAGACTATAACTTGGCCACAGTTGATGTTCAACTAAAATGTGATGCATGAATTTGTTCATAAGATATAGAAAGTTTTTGAGGATTTTATTAAGTGTATTGAAGCTTTACACAGCATACGAAATCTAGTCAATAATATTGTAAGAACTTTGGAACATGGAAACTAGACTTATGGGGATCATTTCATAATATATAAAAATATCAAATCACTATAATTTATATCTGAATCTAATTGAATATTATGTCAATTATACTTCAGTAAAAAAGAAATTATTCTTTGGAAAACATATGTAAATAATATAATAATATTACATATGTTCTTGGAGATTTCTGTAACTACATTAAATATATGTTTATTTTTTATATTTACTTTTATTGTATTTGTATTTAACTTTTATTAAATTCTAATAAGTAATATCAATCAGAGTTGGAATAGATTTCTGAAATGTGTCCATTAATAAGAGACTACACATTTTTAGGAATTTTATTCATATCTGGAAACTTCTTACTTTTATAAAGAGAATTACCATGGAATTAGCCTTCAAGGTAGCTATCTTTTCTCTACCACACACTATTACAACATTTATTTCCGTGTATATTCAAATTTATTCTGATTAAATGAGTCTGAATATAATAAAATACAGTGTAACTCAATGCAGTAAAATTATTCATCAAAATCTTTATGAAAATTAGAGAACTAGGTGAGGAACACATAATCATGCAAAATAGAAAAGGATATAAAATCCCATTACACACAATGGTATTCTGTTGTTACCAAGTTTACACATTATTGTAAAGGACTGTTCTTTGCTTGTCTTGTTTTTATTGCAATGTATTTATACAGCTCTTACGTGGTGAGAATTATGAAACAGGTTGATAAGTTAAAATATAGTATATTATAATTAAGCATTTACTTTATAGTGAATGCTTAATTGTGTGTGACTCCTTTCAATTATCAAAGTTCAGATTCACACATGTCCATTTGAAAGCTATTATTTCTCTGGCAATTAGATAATAAAATAATAAAACACATTGTTAGAAATAAAATTTTCTGTAAAATTTTATCATCATTCTTCAGTCTTTAAAATCTTTTTAATTAGAAAAAAATAGAGTAAAAGGTTTTAATTCAACTGCCCACTCTAGTTCAGCAGTTCAAAAAAAAGGCAAAGATCATTCTTTTTTTCTTTTCTTTCTATTTTTTTTTTTTTTTTTTTTTTAGCTGAAAGCATTTGAGGGTGGGAATAATTCCAACAAATGCAGCTGAAGTGCTTATCCAGTTGTCAGTTTGATTCTATATCATTTTGTTTGATTTTATAGCTATGTTTATAGATTGTTAGTGTTTGAAAGCACTCTACTTACTAGGAATTTGATAAGTGATTAAAAATTTGGCAAATGTTTTTTCCAAGTGCTTCTAAATAAATTCTATAAACAAAGCCAAACAAAGTGAGGTACAGCATGAATGATGATTTGCCCTAATGGTTTCACAGTACTTAATGAGTATAGTAAGAGATATGTTTAGGATATTTTTCCCTCTCTATGAGGTTTTGGGAAATATATGAGCATATAGCTGTCTTTCCACAAGAGGGCTTCATGTTTCAAATCAGCATTATCATACTTTTTTGGCATGATGCCCAGAAAAGTCTATTGCTTGTTAGTTTATTGAATAAAGAAGAGTTTCTACTGGAATATTTTATAGCTCTTCTGGAGAAGAACTTCTAGAGATATAATATTTGTGCATATTTGTATATTTTGAGAATATACAGACACATATGTTCAGATATTAACTAGATGCCCATTTGATTGATTATAATTATACATGTATGAATTATCTACACACATATATTTATGATTATGTAATTCTACTATTCAAGACATTTTTTCCCCTACAGAAAGGTTTTAGTTCATTTGTATATATAAGTGAAATAAATGAACATAATTAATATATAAATATACATGCATGTAGCATATATCCTCTATCTATATATCTATCATCTATCTATAAACAGATGTACTATAAGGAATTATGCAATTATGGGGACTGAGAAGTCTTAAAATTCGCCATCTGTAAGCTGGAGACCCAAGAAACTAAGGGGTGTCATTCCAGCTTGAGTCTCAAGGCCTGAGAACCAGGAGTAGAAGACCAACATCCCAACTCAGGCAATCAGCCAGAGAATGAATTTTCCTATCCTCTAACTTTTGTTCAGGACCTTAACAGCGTGGAGGAGGCCCACTCACACAGTATAGGGCAATCTGCTTAATTTGGTCTACTGATTCAAATGCTAATCCTATCCAGAGACCCTCCCAAGCACACTAGAAATATGTTTAATCTGGGCTCTCGGACTCAGTCAAATTGACACATAAAATTAACCATCACAGCACTACAGCTTCAGTTCCTATAGATTAAAATGTTTATGGACAATTGCTAATTCTAAGATTGTTTTCTTTATATTATTTACCAATTATTTATTATTCTACATATTACTCATAAATTATTGATTTTCCCCATATTACCCTACACATACTATACTAGTCAATTATGTATTACTTAATTTTACAATTATATTATAATAAAAATATGTTCTAAATCTTTTTATTTTGTATGCTGTTTCATATACCACATAATTCTCCTAGATGTTTACTGTAATGATGATTATGATTATGATGATGATTATGATGATTCTTATGTATTATAACTGAGATTAAAACTCAAGTTTTGTGGGTTAATGAGTTTGGGATCAATTATGGGAAGAGGCGTCTTTGTGTAGGAAAACATGGAAAGTGATTTGGACTAATATTTCCCCAGTTTGTATGCTTAATTGGAGAGAAGATAAACTAAATGTATGTTAATGTTAAAGATGCGGCAATAGAATTTGACATTGGAATGTACAATATGTATATAGGTTTAAGAAAATACTATAGAATATTAATGAGTGCATTTTACTTACCTTTCTAAAGATCTTTTGCCATATTTCCAAAAGATAAATATAGCCACTATATTTTATCATAGGACCATTTATCTATGTATACTATGCTCATTCTTATGGAGTTTATGTATAAAATGCTATAATTTGATATTTTAAATGATTTTTATTTTTCTTAGCAGCACCCAATGAGTATAGATAGTTATTTGAAAGGATATTCAATTCTTATGCTAAGGGATGTTATTAAGTCTTTAAATAGATGGTCACTTGGTATGTGTGAAAGTAGATGTACCTATATTTTTAACCTGTCTATACTGAAATGAGAATCCTCATTTACAAAATGTAGCTGAAATCTTAAGATGTCATATCGTTTTGAAGCCACAGTGGTCTCTCATCTTTATTATATCAATAACTTCCTGACTATTGCCTTGCTTTCATATTTATAATCCTCTACCTCTAGTCAAACATACACATGACAAAGTAATCATATCATTATGACAGTCCTCTGCCCTATACCAGTGAATATTTACCTCACACACTCAGAATAAAGTCCTAATACCTTATGATGGCCCAAGAGACTCTACAGTGATTTGGCTCCCTGCTGCCACGTTCATCTCCTCCTCTATCAATCTTCTTTATGTTCACTTTGTTCCAATCATAGCTGCCCCTGCTATTCCATGAACATCCCATGCTCAGCTCTGTTATATGAACCTTGGACTTGTCCTTTCCTTTGCTTGAGATAAACTTCTCTCAGATTATCTCCTGGCTCACTCCTTCCCTTACTTCATTTCCATGTCACTCTGGCTCCCATATTTCATTCATGGCTTAGCTAACATGTAATCTACTAAAAAATTCGGTGACTGCCCTACGTTAATATCATTGTCTCACAATCACTACGAGCCTCTCTTGTCTTTTTTTAAATGATTTTTCTTAAAATAGAATATTGAAACATACATGTTTTTGTTTGCTTATGGCTATCCCCTTCTAGAATGTATCATGTGGACAGGCTTTGTCTTA
This sequence comes from Canis aureus, assembly GCF_053574225.1. NCBI lineage: Eukaryota > Metazoa > Chordata > Mammalia > Carnivora > Canidae > Canis > Canis aureus. The sequence continues at coordinate 16,063,383 of NC_135648.1, forward strand.
GTCACCATTATATCCCAGCATCTTGATTATTCCTAGTACACACTAGATTAATATATTTCTTTAAGTAGTGAAAGTCAGTATCCCATTTTTAAGATGCAAGATAACTGTTTAAATTAAAATTATAGGGTAGCCCTGGTGGCGCAGCGGTTTAGCCCAGGGCGTGATCCTGGAGACCCTGGATCGAGTCCCACGTCTGGCTCTCTGCATGGAGCCTGCTTCTCCCTCTGCCTGTGTCTCTGCCTCTCTCTCTCTCTCTATGTCTATGAATAAATAAATAAAATCCTTAAAAAATAAATTAAAATTATAACATGCATTAGTTATTTTTACTAATATAATTGTCCTATTTAAATTCATTTTACTGTATTATTTTTAAATTCACCAATCAGCAACCACTAAACTTACTATACTGAGCCCTATGTGGAAAACTCTACTGTGAAATAAGAAATGAGATAAAAATAAATTCCTTTAGGGACGCCTTGGTGGCTCAGTTGTTTATCGCTTGCCTTTGGCCCAGGGCATGATCCTGGAGTCCCAGGATCGAGTCCCATATCATGCTCCCTATATGGAGCCTGTTTCTCCCTCTGCCTGTGTCTCTGCCTCTCTTGCTCTGTGTCTATAATTAATAAATAAATAAAATCTTAAAATAAATAAATAAATAAATAAATCAATCAATAAATAAATAAATTCCTTTTAAAAAACAATGCAAATTATTTATTTGGATGCTGAAACATGTCAAGAACATGCACAGCCTATTCACGTGGATATCTAAAAGTAATTGGGTCAATAAATCATGAAAGAGACCAAAAAAGTCATAATATATAAAATATTAAATTGAAAGTTAATTTATAGGATTATCTTCTAGTCTGGAAGAAATAATTCTTATCCATGGTTCATATAATCTAAATGAATGACAATTGAAGTTATGTCTGGAAATTTGTTTCAATGTTTTTAAAAAGTTATAGTAAAATGACTGATTAGACATATATAGATGTATATATATGTTCATATTTGAGCATTAGATTAAAACTTTTTATTAAAATTTTCTTATTTTTTTATTAAGGATAATAAGAAAAACTTCTCTTTGCAAATGGATTTTAGTAATAATTTTTAGTACAGAATATTTAAAGTGATAGTAGAGCCTCAATAGAGGAAAAAAATATACCTGAATGTACTACCTAATGATGTGGTCACATATCTATATGTGTATAGATGTATCACTCTAGATATTGGTCACATATCTATAGTTTCTGATACTGATATATGGTTGCAATTAAAGGATCTTTCAAATATATTCCAATAAGTATTTGTTAAAAACTTACTATAATTTCTCGTAGTAGTTATCACTTTTATCTATATGGTGTGCATATATACACATATATACTTGCATAATATCATCTGTAGAAACTTGAAAAATTGAGAAATATTCTTGATTTTCATTTCTTTGTCCTATAAGAATTTTTAAAAAGATTTTATTCATTTATTTGAGAGAGAGAAAGAGGGAGCACAAGTAGGGAGGAAAGGCAGAGGGAGAAGAGAAGCAGGCTCCCTGATGAGCAGGAAGCCAGATGTGGGGCTCAATCCCAGGACTCTGGAATCATGACCCAAGCCAGAAGTACCTGCTTAACCAACTGAGCCACCCAGGCGCCCCTACGCGGTAAGAATTTTAGCCATTTAAGTGATTTGCCACTGTTTTCATATTAGTTGGAATTGTTTTTAGCTGATATGTGAAAGTCTAAAATTTAATCCTCAGAATCATTAAATTCATCTTACCCCACAAACTCAGCTTTTCCAGACTTCCTAAGTACTGCCAGAAAACCCTTATTTGGTGCAAGACATTGCTTCTTCTGGAAGCTTTCTCTTTATATTGTTGTGTAATGCTTACAAACTGTTTTGGATCTCTAGACATCACCAAATTAAATCCACCTCTGTTAGTTCCAGATGTATAGCCTTTGATATACTACTTGACATCTTTTAAGTTTCGGTTCCCTGTCAGGGAATGCAACTATTAACAATATTAGCCTCACAGATTTTTTTTTTTTTTTGTGAGAATTAAAGAGACAATTTATGTGAGGGGCTTTTCCTTGTAGCTGGAGCATAATAAGCAGTCAATAAATACTAGCTCATTTTTAAGTATAAATGCCCTTAGAAAGATGTTTGGATAAAATTAAGAAATATTGTGATAAAAAAACAACCCCCTCCTCAAATTACAATGTTTTATAAAAAGCATACATTTATTTCTCTCTTTTGGGTAGATATGATGAGAGCAGGATTATGAGGGCTGGGGCTCCTCACTCACTCTCAAAATGAAACTTTCATTTTACCATTGAAAATAAGTTCTAAGGCTCCAGGGTAAAATCCACATTTCAGCCAGCATTATAACTGAAAAGAGGAGAATAAAGCCACACTACCACCACCACCCTGGACAACTTGCCCCAAGACACAGTACAGAAGTTGAACATGCTATTTCTAATTGTACTATATTGACCAGAACATAATCACAGGGCTACACCTCATTCCCAAGAAAGCTGAGGAAATAAACAGGAGAAAGAACAATATTCCCTTATCAGGAGTCAACTGATTGAACTGATGAGGCTGATATATGGAATATGTGGGTCTTCACTTTTCCCTCATGACTTATCTAAAATCATCTATTATAATTCTAGCCCTTGGTTACTCTGCTCTGTTCTCTCAGAATCTTCCTCGCTAATCCATAAACATGCCAGACATGCTTCTGCCTTAAAGGCTTTACAATTGATGTTGTCACTAAGTGGATTGTTCTTACTCCTGGTGACTATATGGATCTTTCCTTTAACCCCTTCAGGCCTTCACTCAAATGTTACCTGCTCCATCATGTCTTCCCTTCGTACCTCAATTAAGATTGCAACAACATGCCCGTCTTCTGTCCTTCTACTCCATGCTTCAATTTTTTATCTCCCCAACCAATTCTACTAATTATACAAGAGATAACATTCATATATTGTTTCCTGTGTAACAGACACTATTCTAACTGCTTTACATATATTAATTCATTTAATCCTTAGGACTACCCCTTTGAGATAAGTACTATTATTATGCCTTTTTAAAAATTTCTGTGATAACTGAAGCATAAAGAAGCTAAGAAAATTGGTTGCAGTCTCATAATTCTGAAGTGCAAGAGTTGGATTAAACCCAGCAGCCTGGTCAACAGAGTATCTGCTGTAACTGCTATAACACATGACCTCAGAGTACGCATGACACTATTAACAGAAGCAATGTTTTTCTGTTTCTGAAATAAGCCTCCTCCCAAATTGAGTTGCTTTGTTCATTGCCGAATCCTTACTATGAGAGCAAATCTAAATCTCTGTCTAATGCAGCATATATCAACCATTGAAATGCACCTACTCCAGATTAGGGTGTGCTGTAAGTGTATAATGCATGTCAGATTCCAAAGACTTAGTAGCAAGTAATGGAAAATATCTCACTAATTATGTTTGTATTGAATACATGTTAAAATAATAATATTTTGGGATGCCTGTAGCTCTGCAGTTGAGCCTCTGCCCTCAGCTCAGGGCCTGATCCCAGGATTGGAGATCAAGTCCCATATCAGACTCCCGGCGAGGAGCCTGCTTCTCCTTCTCCCTATGTTTCTGCCTTTTGTCTGTGTCTCTCATGAACAAATAAATCTTAAAAATCTTATAAATAAAATAAAATGATAATATTTTAATTAAATTATAGATGTATATGATTAACTTTGCCTGTTTTTTAAATTTATTTTTAACATGGCTACCAGGAAATTTAAAATTATATATATAACACTTCTGTGATTTGATTTTATTTCTCTTGGATAGTGCTATAGAAGAAGATAGAAAAATAATTGCTGAATACATGAACAAGCTATTTTTTCTAAGCAAATCATTAAGAGAAAAAACCTATATGGTTGCTTTCAATTCAGATATACTTTGGAAAAATGGTATAAAAATGCATTGCTAAGTGGCAAAGGCAGACTTAAATTCTGGTAAGTCTGTCTTCAGAACCAATGCTTATAACTCTTATAACCACTGTAGTAATTTTACTTTATACAAATTCATGTGAAATAAAATTTTGACTCTAGAGAATGACTAGTGAAACCTAGTAATTTCAATTCTGTTTTTTATTGAGATACACGTGGCATATAACACTGTGTAAGTTTAATATGTACAAGGTATATATTTGATATGTTTATATATTGCAATGTGATTATCACCATAGTGTTTGCTAATACCTCTCTCACTTCACATAATTATCATTTCTTTTTATAGTGAGACCATTGCAGATCTATTTCTTAGAAACTTTGAAGTATATTATACAGTAAAAATTGTTGACTAAAATAATAATGTTGTACATTAGATATTCAGAATTATTTTCTACCTACAAGTTTGTACTCTTTGCCAAAATGATGACTTGTCTAGACGCAAGAAATTGTTAAAAATAAGATTTAATTTAAACTGGATTTGATAGAGTTGTAAGAGTTGAGGATGGGTTAGTAAACTAACATAAAATATAGAAGGAATGTCCAAAGAATAAAAGTAAAAATTAGTTCCTATTTCTACAGTAAGGGAATAACTATTAACAAGGCAGGAGGCTTTAAATCAAACCAACAGAGATCATAAAACGCATCACCTTTGATATGAACAATCAAAATTATAGTTACATAACACCACTAGAATTAGAAAGTGTATATTTATGCATGAAAAGTCATAAACTTTGTCTTACCTGGTATTCTTATTGCACGAGATTGATTGACTAACCACTCACTAATTCAATAAGCAGTCATTGAGTATCTGACCTGAAGCTGGCTGACCTGAATACGGTAGTGAAGAGATGGGCATAGTTCTTAACCTCAATTAGTTTTAGTCAGAGGTCCAGAAACAGAAAGCATAAATGTACTAAGAATTTAAAGTAACTGCTAGTTGCATACACTGACAGAAGGATAAGTAATAATATAAAGAGTAATGCCGAGGAGCACTTTACCTTCAATGTCTCTGGAGGCTTCCCTGGGTTAGTGATGGATCCTACATCTGGGCACAGAAGCTGAGAAGGATGGAGCTACATCAGGCTTCAGGAAATGTTAAAAGCTCCCGAGGCAGCAGGAACCTGGTGCATTTGCAGACCTAAAAAGGAAAGGTAAATGGAGCAATGTGAGCTCTAGAAAGGAAAGATGAGTGAGATTGGAGAAACATTTGGTAGTAACATAGGTCAAAATAGCAATTGAGATTTTATTATAAGCATAGTAGAAGTCTTTAAAAGGCTTTAAGTAGGAAGTGATCCAATTCACATTAGGGATAAAACACACACACACACACACACACACAAGATATTCATCAGAGAATGGACTGAGGTGGGAGGAGTAGAAGTAGGGACTCAGTTAAGAAAATATAATGAGAAGCCAATGGCCTGATTTGTATGGTGCCTGATGGAGAAAAGCAGGCACAAACACTACCAAAACACTACCTGGATATACCATTATCTTTAATCAGATTCCCTAAATGTTTACAGTATAAAACAAGTACTTCATGAATCATTCCAATTATAAAGTCTGTGTTAATTCAAGTTTAAAAATCAAATTATAGATATTTCCAGAATAGTATTTTCCTCACTTCTCACCATTACAAAAAGGAGTATAGTAAATGAAACATGGTCTTCTTTGTCTTTTTTTTTTTTTCAGTCTTTGACCACCCCTCAGGCTATGAATAATACTATAGTTTTTGCATTAAAAATGTGGGAGTTGGGGATCCCTGGGTGGTGCAGCGGTTTGGTGCCTGCCTTTGGCCCAGGGCACGATCCTGGAGACCTGGGATCGAATCCCACATCAGGCTCCCGGTGCATGGAGCCTGCTTCTCCCTCTGCCTATGTCTCTGCCTCTCTCTCTCTCTCTGTATGACTATCATAAATAAATTTAAAAAAAAATGTGGGAATTATGCTCATTAGAAATTGCATTTTCAAATACATTCAAAGATTTTTAAATCTTATTTAACTCCTAAACTTCTTCTTACAGGCTAAACAATGTCCTTATTTTGGGATTAAATCATTCTGTGTGATTGGAACATTTTATATTCCTGGTTAACATTTTAGAACTGTGCTATATTAACCTTTTATCATTTCAAAACATCTTGAGTATGTATCTCTCAACTATGTTTATGATCTTTGTTTACTTTAGAGGTTATGATTGTTCATAAACAAATTTCTTCCTTAATATAATCCTTTTTATTCTAAGAAGAGGCTTTAGAAGCTGGGCAGTGCTCTTCATTTATTATTCTCATCACAATAGAGGTGGTGAAATGCCACTTTATTATCGTTAGAGGACCAGGTGAGTTTATTGAACTTGCATGGTGGGGACAATCTGTGCCTGATAAAATGCTTCAACTTCCAGTTAGTGAAATTTTGTTCAATCAATATAAAGTGCTGAGGTGACATATCCTGCTTTAAATTGTGCAGGGTACTTTTAAGTAGTTGACTGTGATACTCAATGTCAAGGTACTACAGTGATGTATTTAAGTTTAAAAATGCCTTACCGACTTTGAGTGCTATAAATTTACCTTTTGTGAATGATAATTATAAGTTTGACTTTACAGAAGTTTGGCAGAGTCTCACCATTCTTCCAACAAATATTAAGATTGAGTTCTATTTTTTTAATGGTCTATTTCAGTGCAATCCTTTTAGACCTCTTTAGCAAGACAGCAGTATAAATCAGGTAACTGTTTTCTATGTGTAAACACACCACAGTTGGATTATATTACCAAAATTGTTTTTATTTTCATAAGAAAAGCCAAAGCAGAACATTGGAGATGCCAATCAAATGTGGAAATATTACAACAAAAGGAATATTAGCAAATTGCTCACCTCAGCTAAATAAATCCAAAAGTAGGATAACTATCTCTGATACATATAAACCAAGCAGCATGAACTCAGGTCTGTTGATTATGCTGATAATATATTCATTATGTGCCAAAATCCACATGAAAAGAGAGGGGGAAAAAAGGAGGGAAAGAAAGAGGAGAAAGAGAAAAAAAAAGATTATACTGATACATCTTAAAAATAAATTAATACAAATATTTTGTTCTATTAAAAGGGAATTCAGTCTTAATCCTAAAGCAATTGTAATTAAAGACTTATCTCACAGAGCCAGTAAAAGAATATTTTAAATTCTTTCAACAGCATGCCTAGATTAAGGCTTTAAATAAATTTAGGTTTTATATACTGCTATTCTTTTTTCCCTCACCAATGTTGGCCTTGTGATTGATACATTTTCAAGAGTCACATTCTCAAATAGGAATTCAGAGTGACCTAGGGAAGAGCTGTCATCCAAGCTATCTCTGGGACCTCTTTGCAAAAAAAAGTCTAACTTGCTTTATTCTTGTTCCTAAGGGAATATATAAAATTTGACTGTAATGTCGTGACTTGAGGCATTAATCCCATTGTTTGAAAAAAAAAAATGAGCTTTTCTTCTCATTTCCTTTGGATCAAATATGAGTTCTAAAATCTGAGACTGAAATTTTTGCTAAATTTCCTGAATAGGAAAAAAAAAATATGCTTGAGAATCAAAAATAATTTCTTAAAATTCTAGTTTTCTCAGTTATTTGAATTCACCTGGGAGGAAATATAAACTTCTCACAATGTGTTTAATTGTATAGCTCATTTGTTCTCAAAATAGGATTATTATAAATTTTATTTTGATTATGGAATAAAATATAAATTGATCCACTGATAAGACAATAAAATTCTAAACAATATAAAATAATTTATTATACCGATGTATATATTGTTTTTCATACAGTCATTAAGCCAACTACTATTCTAATTAATACATACAATAATATCTTTGTTTTTCTTTATGCACAAGGGCTTCAAGGGACGTTTCGAATCATCCTTCCCTCTACATTTACCATATTAATTATAGAAAAAATAAAAATAAGTTTTAAAAAGTCTTTCCAGAAGATTATTCTTACCAAGAAAGAGAATCAATTTGAGGTAATAATAAGATTACAGAAAATTTATTTTTAATTAAGATACCTTTGATTTATATTGAAGAAATTACTTTAAACTTTTGTCTTCATTTCCTTTACCTAGCTGTGCATATACTATGGAGAAAGAAAGAAAGAAATACCCCTTCTAATTAAGATGGATTTTTAAAAAAGATTTTATTGTTTTAATTTGATAGGGTGAGGAAGGTGTAGATGGAGAAGGACAAGCAGGCTGAGCACAGAACCCAATGCAGGGCTCGATCCCATGACACTGAGCTCATGACCTGAAAGGAAATCAAGTCATGCACTTAAGCAGCTGAGCCACCCAGGTGCCCCAATTAAGATTTTTTAATTGAAAACAATATATAATTAAAAATTTAAAAAGAAAATTTAGAATTGACCAAAGTTAACACCATATCCTATTGGTACATGTTAAGGTAATATAGAATTTAAATATATGTAGCTTTCTATTTAAAAATATTAAACTAAAGCTTATCTCTTTAGACACATGTTCTATGAGGTATCACCTTTCATTCTGTCTACAAAGATAAAGCAATTGCTGTGTCAGGTATCAGAACACGAGCAGGACTTTGCTACTTCTTTAATCTGCTCAATGACTTTATTAATTTGGTTTTAATCAATAATATTTGCAAATAAAGAAAATTCGGTTTAAAGAAGTTAAATAAATAAGCCAAGGTCAGTCAGTTAAAAAAAAAATAAAGTGTCAAAGACCATCTCCAAAACTACTCTGAGCCCCTAGTAGAAACATGAAATGTTAAAGGAGGGTGTCTTTTTGTTTACAAAAGAAATTTTCCAAAGAAGAGTTTTAAAACAATAGAGAGAAACACAGCAATAGCAATGTATTTTTCCAGTTGATTATATACAGTGATAATGAGGACAGCTTAGCAAGATGATTGATATTATTTTCCATAGATCCATGCTACAGATTTAACCACATAAGACTTTCAATTAATAATTACAAATCCCAGTAATATATTTTTAATTACAAGTTTCTAATAACAGATTTGCATTTTGGGAAATTGTGCATGAAGGAGAAACTGTGACTAAAGAATCTAAAATCTTTCAAATATTATTTCTGATAGGTTATCCATTAAACACACTGCACAGCACTCTTTCTTGGGCAATCACAGCACTAAAAGGAACTCCTTGATTCCTCGAATGACTGTCAGCAATGCCTATTATGTTTTATGGCTTTGAAATGCAAGGTAAATGCCTGAGTAAATATCGTAATGCAACACAAGATGCATTACTTTCTCTTCCTGCAAATTTGATTTCTTCTTTTATACTACCATAACTTCTTCTTTCAGACAAGATAGCCAATAGGTAATTCTATTCCTGTTATACTGCAGAAAAGAAAGAGCAAACTGGGGCTGAAAAGTGTGATATGCCTTTTCTTACCACAATCACCAAGCTATTTCCATTTTCTGCGTTCTAGTAAAAAAGAGACTGAGGGAAATCAATAAGATATCCCAGTTCATTGTTGTCTCTCCTTATTTCCATCTCTAGACATTATCACTTATGAGTTCTTACCTCAGTGACATTCCAGACAAACTTCATATGAAATTATACATATATTTCCTCATAACTAAATACTTTAGTGTCCAGGATCTGAAATTACATTCCAGGTCCTGATGTGAATTTACAGTAAAATTTAATTAATTTTCAGAGTTTAACTTTTTTTCTTTTCTGACTTCTCCCTAGGTTTTGAATTCCTATTAATTTATCTGACCTTTGAACAATTAAAAATAGTCTTATTTGCTTCCACTTGAGAATATCATGAATTTATATCAATGTGTCATCATTAGGTTATTTAGTATTCATAATTCCATTTTTAGCAGCAAATATTCCTATCTCATTGGGAGCAGGCTTTTGAAACAACTTGAGAAACACAACTGTTTCTAGCTTTCAATAATTTACAATGTATGACTCTGCACTAGTGAGATTGACTTCCTTATTTATCATTTAAAAGATCTAGGGAAAGGCAGTTTTTCGTGTTGACAACCCAGGAAACCCTCATCTCTAACAATGCTTATATACACATTCCAGCCACATGCGAACTGCATGATCAGAAAAAAAGAGGTGTAGTTAGTCCCCTGAAGAAGGGAAGAATCATAGGCGCATACTTTATCTTTCTTAACTAATAGGGACTTTTTAGAAATTCCCAATGACAGAAAATTCAAGAAAAACTTGCTTAAGAAAAACAGTTTTGGGGAATATACAAGGTAGGGAAATATATATTACCTATAAAACTGCAAAGCACACGGGTATATAATTACAAGCTTCCATACAATTTGATTCAGACCTCAAATAATGGCTCCATTGTCCCATCTGTCTTCATCACACTGGTTCTCTCTCTTCTATTGTGCCTCCCTCTGTTGAGGTGGTGGCTGCATCCCTAGATATGTCACCTAGGCAGCGTCAAGTTCCATAGGCAACTCTCTGAATTAGTATTCCCCAAAAAAGTCTTAAGGAATCTATTTTTCTCTCCTTAGGTCATACGTCCCTCCCTAAAAAATTACTCCGGCTCTGGAAAATGTAGCATACTACTTAATTTCGGTCAACATCACCTGTAGCTACCTGTTACCACAGAGGTAGTTCCTCACTCAGGCCTTTGGAGCAAAAATAAAGAGGTGTGTATTACCAGACTGGCATGTATTAGAATACAAGTGGCAGTAGATCCACAAGTCCAAAAGATGTATGAAAGACATTAGGGTTCAAAGCCAATGGCTAAGAAAGAATTTTTGAGATGTCTTTGGTGCAAAAATGTGGTTTTATTTAAGCATGAGGACAAGACCTGTGGTCAGAAAGAGCTGCACTGGGGGCATGAGGAATGGTCCATTATATGCTTTCAAGTTAGGAGGGGGTTAGGAAGAGCTTAAGTTTCTAAGGAATTTTTGAAGCCAGGATTCCAGGACCTGCAAGGGGCTAGCTGTTGTTGGGAAAAGGTCATTTATTACATTCTAATAAAACCTTAGTCATGAGACCTTCAGATATAAGATATATATCGGTGGGCCATATGCTTGGGGGTGGTTAAAGATAAAGGAAATTTCTAAGGGAATTTTTATATGTTAAAGTAGATTTACAGGATCCTGGGGATTGTGTTAAGATTACCTTTTGCCCTTAGCAAAGTATCAATATCAAGGCAGTTGAGTCTCTAAAGGAAAAGGAATGTCCTTCTGCCTGTTTCAAGGACGTGTCAATGGGCTGCAGGTAGTAAGGAAATCTAATAATTTCTCTTCTGCCTTTGTTTTCCACATTGCAAACACATTTCTTCTTATGCAAACACATTAAAAATACACATTTTAAAAATAATTCAATACTACTACATAAATGTCTAAATTCTGCAATAAAGGATCTCATTCCCCTCCTAACTTGAGGTCCAAATTCTGGATCTCACAATATTTTAATGTTCTGTTTTTTTTTTTTTTCTTTTTTCTGTTAGATCTGAATGAGGATTCTACAGGTTAAATAATGGGTTTTCAGGCAGCCCAGGCGGCTCAGTGGTTTAGCGCTGCCTTCAGCCCAGTGTGTGATCCTGCAGACCAGGGATTGAGTTCCACATCAGGCTCCTTGCATGGAGCCTGCTTCTCCCCCTGCCCATGTCTCTGCCTCTCTCTCGGGGTCTCTCATGAATAGATAAATAAAATCTAAAAAAAAAAAAAATAATGGGTTTTCTTAAAACACATAAAATAAAAATGGTGAATAAAGGATTAGATAAGTATGCCAGAAGGAAAAAATAGGCATTTATATTTGGGAGATGGAAAAAGAAAAACAATGCAAAGTAATACATTAGAGTATTAAACTTAATGGAACTTCACTTGAACTGCTTCAATGAAATACCTGATTTTAATATAGTAGTACATTACGGCAAACTTAACTTTACAGAAATCCTTATTTATAAGTAATTTGTTAACTAAGAGATTAATTCTTGATCTATTTCTATTGTATGAAATATTACTGATTTTTCTTCAAACTGCTAAAGATTATGCTCATCATCATTTAATTTGAAGGGACTCTGAGGCATTATTTCATGTTGATTTTAGGAAAAAAAAATAACAGAATCGCATTTACTTATTTAAATAAATTATTTTTGTGTCCTCTTTTGTAGCTTATAATCATTATATACAAGAATATGTCCATGCTTTTTCCATTGTGATTTTGTGATGATATCACATTTATACTCTCAAGTGAAGTATAGCTGCATCGTGCAGAATAAATTGAAAACGCACAATGAAGTTCACCTCACTCTGCCTGAAGGAAGTTCCAAGGCTCCTAAGTGCACTTCAGCTCAGTTTCTACTTCTGGGATTTCTGAAAGATAAATCATTATATACAACATTTTAATGCCTTAAGAGAACAACGTGCCACTGCAAGACAACCAGAACTAAAGTAAGAAAACTCTTGTTATATCTCACAATAAAGTTCAGAAGATATAATGGTTAAAAGTCAGTTGTAAAACTTCCCACCTACAGTTTTCTACAAGGAGAGTTTGTTTCAGGATCCTTGTTTTTTCACTGTTATTACTGGTTTGTTATGGGTTTGGAAAGAAGGAAGAAATACGTATATAGAAAAAATTCATATTTTAATACTGTGCATTAACCTCAGCAAATAGTACTGACATTTCTGTAGGGGGTGTATTTTATTTTTGGAATTGTGTATAGGACTTAGATTTAGGAGAGGAATTCTGACTCTTGGTTATATAAAATGCTTAACATTAAAAACTCACTTTGTCAATACAAATGCACACACATTATATGTCAAAAACATGAAGAAAAAACTTGCAATCTATGTCTAAGAAAAAACAAAGACCTTTGTTTCAATATTTGTTGACTAATACTAGGAAGAAAAACATACCAAGACTGATTTCAGTAGAGTTGAAATTCAAGACAAGCTGATCTGCAAAAAGACAGACAATATCAGAATTTTCTAGTATTCACAGGATGCCCAAGTATACTGTGTAGGTAGAAGAATAAGACTCTTGTATCATTATGCCCTTAATATTGCCCATAAATCAATTTTGGTTTACTTTGTCAACTGAATGTTGATCTGTGACAGAATTTACTAACTTTTCCTCTGTTTAAATATAACAAGTTTGCAAAAGAAATAAATTATAGGGAAGCCCAGGTGGCTCAGCAGTTTAGCACTGCCTTTAGCTCAGGGCCTGATCCTGAAGACCTGGGATCGAGTCCCATGGGGCCTGCTTCTCCCTCTGCCTGTGTCTCTGTCTCTCTGTCTCTCTCTCTCTCTCTCGCTGTTTCTCTCATAAATAAATAAATAAAATCTTTTAAAAAAAAGAAATGAGTTATACACAAACTACTTAAGTCCTTCACAAATATATTTGATCGACCTTAATTATATTTTCAACTAATAAAAAACAAAGTATATTTTTGAATGTTTAGGATACATTTCAAAGTCTAAGCTTTTATTTCAGAAGACTGAATCGGGGAGTATTTTAATTGGAAATGATAGCAATCATTTACATGATTATTATCAGTTACATTATGCTAAAGAGGACAAATTTCGAATGTGTGTTTTGTGAAGTTTTCTTCTCTTTCTTTCTTCTTGTCTTCCTCCCTCTCCTCCTTCTTTTTCACTGTTTCCACAATAACTTCAAAGTATGAAATTATATTTATACTGAGTTTGACAACTGCCCCAATATCCCAAGGGTATTATAGAAGTTCTTCAATTCATGTACACTTCAATGTCTTGCCAAGCAACCCATTAATCCTTATGTAAGGTATACTGATTGACACTTAAACAGGAAAATAAATGTTTATGTCTAGTAGTTTGCATCCTAGAATTCCCAGGTAATCCTCTTTCTGCCATTTGAGGTGGATGGTTCTAAATTTGAGGAATAATTGACACCCTGTCTCTCTGTGTCAATTTATCATTATAACTTAATCTAATCATGAGTACAGCAATGATACAAAAATAGAAAAAAACAGCAGTATCTGTGGACATTGATTTGTATAATTTAGAAAAAAACTATTGATATCAAGGCACTAAAAATTATTCACTGAGATTGCTTGTTGTTAATCAACTTTAAAAAATAAGGGATAAGAATTATAAAATTTATTAAGAGATTAAGCTACCACCTTGAATACAAAATGCCATTTGACCTATGCTGTATTTTAAAATTTGTTTTAACCTGTTCTTGTTGTTTCTATTCTTTAATTCTAGTTGTTTTTTCACCAATGAATACTGATGCAATTCTAGTAGTTATTAGAATTTAGGCACTTCTAATTCCTGCTGAAAGGAATTTCAGTGGCAAAAATTTCTTCTTTCTGTGAGGCTGGATCACTAGATATAAATTTATATATAATATATGTACACATACAGATATAATATCCAAATGGAGAGGTAAAGTAGGAGGATGGATTAATTGGCTCCACTTTCAGAGACAAGGTCAAGGCATGTAACATGTATATGGAAAATAAAGCATATAGAGGGCATTTTAAAAGAGTCTGAGTGGGACCATTCAGAGATGAGAATACAAAAGGGAAATGAAAAGAAGATTAAACTGAAAGTGTGAGGTACTCATCAGGAATGAAAGAAGAGACTTCTAAAAAGGCTCTGATAATTACTCAATACAGAAGGAACATCGTAGTCAGAATTTTATATGTTTTAAAATGCTAATGTGAAACCTATAGGTTTCCTATAGGAAATGGAAGGGGGCTTCCATTTCTAAAACAAATAAAGACAGCACATCCAGGCGGATTTAAACCGCCATACTCCATGCTGCCAAGAGCTTAGGAAGATAAGATCTAACTATTGTTCATTGGTTTTAGCAATACAGATTTTCCTAAAGACTGTGATGGGAATAAATTCATTGGTGTTTTGGGAATGAAGAGAGTAAGCTCAAGAGAAAGTTGAGAGGGATTGTAGAGAATATAATTCTTTCAAAAAGTTTGTCATGCAGAGGAGCAGAGAAAAAGAGCAGTAGTTGGATGGAAATAGGGGTATGATGGAAGCTATTCTCAAGAAAGAATATATAATGTGGATTATTTTACAATGTTGTACTAAATCTTTGATTTTGGAAGCATTCTAGTTTGTTTGTTTTTTTAATTTCTAGACAGCATGTAATTTATTTTATGTATTTGGTTTATAGGTTTTCATTATATTCTGGTTTGAAAATTTGCAATCTCAATTTGTTGGCAATAATGGACAATTTTAAATACCTATATTTGGGATGTTAACTTCTCTTAAAAACATAGGATTGTCTAATTTTTTTATATGTTAGACAACACATATAGATACACCTTTTATTTTCTCCATAAAGTTAGTTTTCCTACAGAAATTGAAGAAAAATGTGACTTTTTTGTGAATTGAGTTAATTTGAGAAAAATATTTAGGAAGTAACTATATCCTACACACAAGAACAGCAATAATACAAAATTCAATGCCTGGCCTTGCAAATTATGCTGTATAAACAAAAATTGTGCTAGTGACTTTAGAAATTTTTTAAATATAGAAACACTAAATTTCATGTGTATAAATTTTACCTTTTCCCTAATTCAGCTTTGTTTTTTTTTCTCAGAAGTAAGCAAAAGCATTTTTCTTTCTGGTCTGTGCATTCTCACACCCAGAGGTAAGGTGTTCAATGTTTGTAAACAACATATTAAAATTTGAAGTTTGCTTATGCAAATCTCTTTAAACTAGTAAATACCATTTTCTGGTATTTTGCAGGTTTTCACCACTTATCATGAATTATATAAGCTTTTCATTTTAAAGAGTGGATTGAAGTTTTTAAGACAAATTAAATGTAATAAATCTTTTGTTTTTCCAAAAGTTCTGTTTATGTTGTTCATGATATCAATCCTAAACTCCATGCATTTCCACTTGCAGCTTAAGAGAGGGTTCTATATTTCTGTTGTTGGTAATAGCTATATTTTTTATTCCTCTGAAACTCTTATTTCCCAAAAGGCCTCCTTCCTTATATTTCCTCTTTTAATACATGCCCAGGCCAAGATGAAAAGTGAAGAGCATAACTGATACCATTCTGATCATTAGCTCTAACCCACATACTCCTATAGTGCTTCTCTTCCCTAAAGCACTCGAAGATTTAAAAATAACATTTTGCTGTTGGAGAAGAAACCCCAGGCAAGAGATTCACCTGGGGAAAAATTCTCACTCTTCATCATTCCTTCTAAGAAGACATATCCAGCACTTAAACTATGTTGATCTAGGGGTATTTTTGTTTTGTTTTGATTTGATTTGTTTTGTTTTGCCATTTGGAAACAAAGACCCATGAAGAAAAGAAAAGAACCATCATTGGAAACATAAAAGATAATTGGAATTATGATAAGAATACAAAGTCATTAGAACAAATTCATTTTACCTGGATTATCTTTATTATTAGCCTCTCTAATTTTCTTTAATCTAGTGCATTAGTAGTTTTATTACTTGCTATTTATTCCTAACTTTGCATTGTTGGCATATGAGAAGTCTTCGCAAAAGATTATCAGTGAATATTAATCTGGTTTTAATATTAAATTACCTTATTTGCAGCATTTCTAATTTAAATTTAGTAATTAATGTTTTCATCAAGTGAAGCAATGCTGAATTGAAAGCTGAAAGCTAGATGGAGGAATAACAAATTTATTTTGATACAATATGTCACTTAAAGAAGAGTAAGGCATGAAACTGAGCAGTCTCTGAAACCTCAGTGTAAATATTTCCATAGTGTGATCTATATCAGCCTATACACATTTTCCCAAGTAAGATAAGTAGGATTATTATCTCCGACTAAAATAATGATTTTTAAATGGCCTATTTTATTCGGTTGCTGTGATCTGAAATAATGTATCTCAAATACTTAGCATAACGTATGACGACAATAAATGTTAGAATTTAAAAAAAAGATATGAAATGAAATTTTAGACACTTTCTCCTCAACTATCTTCCAGACTAGCTGAAGAAGTTACTCTGTAAATAGTAGGTGAGGAGGAAGAGAAGGAAGAGGATCATGAAGATGGAAATGACAGGTAGAAAGATAGATGATAGAAGCTTAGATAGAGGGTTACATGTATGAGGGAACGTCACAAAATGGATAAAGCAAAAACAAAAAGGAAATCATGTCACTCAGCGATTGTTGGGGTCTTGCATTATTAGTAGGTTGGAGTAAGATTTAATGTATGGAATCTACAGAATGATAGGATTCAGTTAGAGAACAGAACGATAATAAAGAGGAAGAAGGCTAGAGTTACCAAGTTGCTGTAAGCTCAAACCGTGAGATAGACTGCGCAAGTTTAAATCTTGTTCTAATCTCCAAGTTCTGAGGCCTTCAGTAAGCTATTTAACTTCTCATCTGTAAAATGGGGCACTGTTAATAGTCCCAGCTGCATAGGTTGTTATGGTATGAAATAAGTTTATATGTACAAAGCACTCAGAGCAACACCCGTAAAAGTGTTCACTCTTGTTTAGAACAAAAGAACAAACCTAGATGTTTGGGAGACAGGACGACATGGTCGCAAGTTATAGCACGGTAGTGGCCTATAAACTATCAATTCCTTGTTTGCAATTTTTTTTATACTCATTGAAATCACCACTGTGTTTGTTGGATTTTCTTAAAATACTTTATTCTTTTCATTCATTTTATCATATTTCATCGTGTTGTAACACACAATGCTTTATTTTTATTTGCATATTTATACTCAGATACCACACATTTGTACCTATTTGTTGAATAATTAAGCTTAGACTGTGCTCTGGTAATGTGGCTGCAAACACCAACCTGACTTGTATGAGAAGGTTCTTAGAAAGTATGTACCATGACCCAGGCTTTGTGATGCAGAAACTACTCAATACAGTAAATATGAGATCTGTGACACATCCATGATTCATAGAAGTGAGAGAATTACATCACTCAGAAGAAATTGAATTTTCATTTAATTTATTTTAAAACAAAGGCGTTCTGTGTTTATTGACATGCTGCTTTAAAGGTGGCAAGATTTATTGACAACTTTTAGTCTTTGATTAAAAAAATATACTAAAATAAATTTACTTATTTCAGATTGATAAATGTATTTAGTTTTTAACAAATAATCTACTAGTTTTCAAGGCTGGTGAACTACTAAATGATTCACACAGTAAAGGACCTGGAAAACCAAATATTCCATCCATTATCACTTTCCATATTACCAGACTTAATAGTGATAATGGATGATATAACTGATTGCTATATGCAAAGCATTGAGCTAAATTACTTTCATGTATTAATTAACTTAATACAGTAAACTTTGAGGGAGATTCTACTATTGACCCAAGTTAAAAATCTAAAATTTCAATACCTTGTTTTATATAATTCTTTTCCCATCTGTAGTCTAGCTACAATGTATAGTAGCTGATAATTAAGATCTTAATTTAAAATTGCTCTGTCATCTCCATTTGCTCCAGTAGTGCTAACAAGCAGTAAACAGCAAATATCTGTTACTAAATGGAAATGAAAAATTCACGAATAAGATTGAAATAAAATTATTAAATATTTAAAGGAATAGTTCACAACTGGGATCCCTGGGTGGCGCAGCGGTTTGGCGCCTGCCTTTGGCCCAGGGCGCGATCCTGGAGACCCGGGATCGAATCCCACATCGGGCTCCCGGTGCATGGAGCCTGCTTCTCCCTCTGCCTCTCTCTCTCTCTCTCTCTCTCTCTCTCTCTGTGTGACTATCATAAATAAATAAAATTAAAAAAAAAAAAAAAAAGGAATAGTTCACAACTTGAAGTTTAGAGTAAAATATAAAATGCTATAAAGTCAAAAATAATAAAAAAAATATTTACTTCACTAATAGATGAAGCCAAATATTCCTAATACTCCAACCTTGTTGGAAAGTATACATTACCTTAAGTATGTGAAAGTTATTGAAAACTTCTTGTAAATGTCATATCATGAAACTTATGTGGGATATGGAGAAGAGAATTAGAAGTAATGTATAAACAATTTTATAGCAAAAATATTTAGATTATTGATTTCAATGCAGGATGTCAATAACCTCTCAAAAACTCCAATGAAATTAAGAATCCAAATTTCTAAATCACTCTGTGAAATAACCTATTAAGATTAAACATTTTTTAATTTTTTAAGACTTTATTTATTCATGAATGACAGAGAGAGAGACACAGAGAGAGGCAGAGACAGAGAGAGAAGCAGGTTCCATGCCGGGAGCCCGACGGGGACTTGATCTCGGGTCTCCAGGATCAGGCTGTGGGCCCAAGGCAGGCGCTCAACCGCTGAGCCACCCGGGCATCCCAAGATTAAACTTTTGATCCCATCTCAAAACACTGATATTTTCCCATTATACATGTCAAGAAAACATAATACATATCTGTTAATAATAAATGTCAAGAAATATGTAGAAAGTCATATAGCTAGTTTCAATAAAATTTAACTATTTAACATTGAAAATACCAAACTTGGGTGTCCAGAAACCATGCTGTTTCAAAATCTCTATTTGTTCACAGCTAAGTAGGTTTTTAAAACCAATTCATTAATTTATTGGATAATTATTATAGCAAATCACTTCATACATTTTGGTGCTAGCTAATCTCATAATTTAAATGAAAGAGTGGTCCTAGGTGATTCTTGAGGTCTCTTTCAGTTTTAAAATTCTACTTATTTTGTAGTTTCCAAATTACTTTATTATCTGAGGATTAAGTTAATGATGTTTGGGGTAAAAGTCTGAAAGCAGTCACCTTGAATACATTTAAAGAAACTTAATAAAAAATGAAACTGCTTGCATTTGGGGAAAAAATATACTAAATAGATTGTATTGAATCCAGCAGATAGAAGATATTTTATTATTCACATATATTAAAATTATTTTTCCTCTGTGGATACTATCAGCACAAAAAGATACACATTTTTTTAAGCAAGAAAATAATCCAAAAGTATTTTGGTTTCATTGCCATCATCATTTCTTCCTTATAACATTTGAAGGGTTAATTGAGAGAAAACATGAATCAAGTGATATTCTGCTCAAGTCTGTATTCAGACTCATCCAGCAGACATAAACGAACACATGCAATATTCTTCCATCTTATTAAGCTTATACTATAGACATGAAAGAAACTAGTGATTATTTGCTCTTATAACCCTAAAAGGAAAAATCTGAATCTTAAGTAGTAATTAAGAAAAACAAAACTACATTTTAAACAAAGCATCTGTTATTTGGGCATGCCATTTTTCCTTTTCTTTTGTGAAGAATAGCCTTGAGTTTAATTGTACATTATAATTGCACATCATTCCTTTTAGAACTGCTAAATTATTCCTCTAATTCTCTTTGTATTTCTCTTCATTTTTAGCAAAACTATTTTACAGCAATACATTATTACTGATTCTATAATTAAAATATTTTTGTTTCTCCTTGAAAATGACTATATAGCCTACACCTCATTCTGAGCTGTTGGAGAGAAGAATTTAGGACTTTTCTTTTTTCTTTCTTTCTTTCTTTTTCTTTTCTTTTATTTTTAATTTTGCATTGGAACAGAAAATGAACCCTAAGTTCATTCACTAGTCTTTCCATTCTGCAAGCAAGCATACATTTTCACAGAGAAAGAGCATTGCAGTGACAATGTACCTTATGCAGACACTAGTGCTTCAGATGAAGGTTAATGGTTTGAATTGCAAGAATACCAGTGTACAGACTGTAATTAGGAGTGTCTGATGAAAGCCTGCGGTATAATATGAAAAGAAAACATCTGCTTGTTCATAGTAATGGCTGTCTTTCATTCTTTCTATGGAATTTTTCTGTTTTAATAGACCATTTATCAAAATCTCATATGCTCATTAATCCTAGGTTATAGAAAAAATAAAGTGCATATTGAATTTCAATAAAGAAATTTTATTTCCTCTTCTTAACCTTCTTTCAAATAAAAGTTAGAACCAATGATGCATTATGTCCTGAATGTTGCTTCGTTATTTGGCAATGGAAATTATACAAAGGTCAAGTTTTTATTCAATTTCTGTAAGAGCCTATTTTACTCAATTTCATAACTAAATACACTGATTGGGGTATTAATTAATATCACCAGAAATACTTAGGATGGATTGAGTCATATGAAGAAATGCATCATAACTCATAAACTTACGTGTTACACTGATATTACTAGGAGCATTATTTTAATTGTCATTAGTAAGATGATAAATTTTAGGATAGATGTGGTAGGCAGGATTCTAAGATGGCCCCTAGTATTGCTGCTTCTTTGCATAAATGTCCTGTGTGATTACTTCCCCTTAAATGTGGGCATTACCTGTGAATATGATAGAGTATCAACTCCTGTGATTAGGTATACTCATCAGTGGACTTTCAGTCAATCAAAATGAAGATGATCTTGAAGTAGGTTTAATTAAAGAAGCCTTTGAAAGATCAAACATCAGATGTGCTCCTGGAATGTGCTGTTCTAGAAGAAAGCAACATTTGTGTTGTGAACTTGACTGTGCAGGGCACATGACAAGCAACTCTGCATCCTCTAGCACTGAGAGTGGCTTCCCGCTGACTGCTAGAAAGAGAACAGTCATTCAACCACAGGAAACAATCTTGGTAAGACCCTGAATGAACTTGGAAGTGGATCTTTCCCCAGTAGATCCTTCAAATGAGAGCTACATCATGGTCAACCCATTTATTATAGTCTTGTGGGATCCTGAACAGAAGATTTAATTAATCCACTGATCATGAGTCTGAACTCATGATCCCTGAAAACTGTGAGTTAATTAACAAGTGTTGTTTTAAGCCTCTATGTTTATATAATTTGTTATGCAGTAATATAAAACTAATATAGAGGGACACCTGGGTGGCTCAGCAGTTAAGCAGTTAAGCCTGACTTTGGCTCAGGTTGTGATCCTGGAGACCCAGGATCGAGTCCCACATCGGGCTCCCTGCGTGGAGCTTGCTTCTCCCTCTGCCTATGTCTCTGCCTCTCTCTCTCTCTCTCTCTCTGTGTGTCTCTCATGAATAAAATCTTAAAAAAATAAACCTAATATAGGTTATATAGGTATCTCACTATCTATCTAAAATATCCAGCAAAATATACTTATATGGTCAGTTGATAGAAGAAACCCATAAACCTGAAAAATGTAACCTTTGATACAATAAAGTATATACATTTAAGGCAGCCCTAATTCTAAAATTAAATCCCTCAAAAAGAAATGGCTCCTTAGAATGAATCATTTTTAAAGATAATCTTGGGTTTTTATTTTATTCTTTATAATTAAGCCCACTTAAATTTTCATCATGAAATAATATAGAGGCTTCTCCTACTATCCAAAAACAGAACATTCTTATGAAACCTTTCTTAAACCAAAATGGCATAAAGCAAAGAGCAATCTACCACTTTCTAAAAGTTGACCTTATACTACTTTGCTTTTACCAAAGACCTACCTTAGTAATTGTCTTCATTGACCACAAGAAATCTGAAGAGAATTTTTGCTTGTACAGAAAAAAGCCATTGTAGGTCTTTCATTACAACAAAATAGCACAAACTTTCAGAAAGTGGAGGATACCTGTATTCAAAACCACATATCTGAGATTTACCTCTCCTCTGCCAGACCAAACCTGCTCCTCCTACAGCCTTCTCCTCCTTAGTTAATAAAAAATGGAATCCTACCAGTGGTCCATGCCAGAAACTTTAAGTCCTTCTATATTCCCCTACTGCTACACAGCACATGCAATCCATTAGAAGAGTTTGCTAGCTATTTCTTCAAAATCCCCTAAACCTGACTCTTTCTCATCATCCCTCCTGACAACACTCTGATGAAAGCCACAGCATGCAACTCCATCTTTCACCTGGGTTATGTCTTTTACAGGCTACTCTCTCCTATTTATATTAAAGACATATTTTGTCTCTGCTCTTCTCAGAATCTTCCAGTAGCATCTAATGTCCCCATAATTATAACCAAAGCTCTTTCCAATGGAACTTGTATGGCCTGTCTTTCCTTTCTCTCTCTGCCTTCATCTATGACTATTCTCTGCTTACTTACTCTGCTCTGAGCATCCTCACCTCCTTGGTTTTTAAAAATAACCAGATATCCCCCTATGGTCTTGACACTTGTTCTTTTGTTACCTCCTGCTGGAACACTTTAAGTGTTTAGTAAATATGATCTTCTCAGTGAAGACTTTCATGGTATCTTCCACAAGACTCCTGTCACCCTACTTTCATGCTTAATGTATTGCCAGATAGCAGTTATTGTTTTCTAACATACTCCATTTTAATCTAAAATTGGAATAGCATGCATTTTGTTGTGGCCTCTGAAGTTTATAAATTTTCAATGAAATCATTAATGATGATCATGCCTTCCATGTTCTACTAATTCTGATATGCATCGTCCTAGGTGTGCCCACCACAACCAAAGAACATCTGCTATGGTAGTGCAATTCTCCACTCTACTCAGAGTGTGCTCTGTTATTTTTGTAGATCTGTGATGTTGGTTATCAATTTTCATGTATTTAAGGCAAAACATAGGATCTTCAATCTAGGCACACCTGGGCGGCTCAGTGGTTGACCATCTGCTTTCAGCTCAGGTCGTAATCCCAGGGCCCTGGGATCGAGTCCAGCATCAGGCTCCCTGCAAGAAGCCTGCATCTCCTTTTGCCTAAGTCTCTGCCTTTCTTTGTGTCTCTCACGAATAAATAAATAAATTAATTAATTAATAATCTTTAAAAAAGGATCTTCAATCTATTCATTAAAGATCAAATTCCTATACTGCTCATTTTAATTTAATTATATATTAAGCTATGTGTATGAGTTCAGGCATGGAGATAGCTGAGGAATTATAGAGTGAGTAAATTACATCAGGCAGTATTAATTCTATAAATGAAAATATCTCAACAAGCATGTTTCCTAGCAAGATCTCCACCCCCCCTTACCAAAAAAAGGGTCCAGAGAGAAAAGAACACTGAGGAAAATTTATTGTGCTGAATCTTCAAAGTCTTTTTAAGTATTTATTTACTTTTTATGATCTTAAAGTAAAGAGAGCTTGGTCTCTTTAAGAAGAAAATATATATAAAAAACCTGAACAGTTTATTGTACTTTCATGATCAGAAACTGACAAACTGCTCTTAGTTTGCCATTGTTCTTCAATGTGTACTGTATGACTTAGTATTTGTCTCTCTTTTTCTTTGTTTATATCTAGGATTCCTTCTTAGTTACCTAGTTTCATAGTTTTGATGGCTTTTGTAGGCTAACAACCCCCCACATTACTCTTGTGAATTCAAAACTCATATATTCTAAACTCATATATCCTACAGCTATCTCAAATTTAACATGCCCAGTATGTGTTTCTTCCCATCAAATGTCTCCCATCCAGAGTCCATCTCAGTTGATAGTAACTCCATCATGCCAAGTGCTCAGGCCAAACACATAGGAGTTATCATGGACTCCTCTATTTATGATTTTTAATTAGCCTACAAATCCCTATAGAGTAATCAAATGTCTTGGACTGCCTGGGATTAAGGGGTTTACTGAAAGGATTTTCAGAGTTAAAGCAAGAACAATAGCAGGCAAAGTGAGACAGCTAGCTGTTCACTCTAGATGATTGCTCTCCATTATGTCTCTGAGGTCATTTCCTACCAAACTCTCCTACTAAACTCTCCCTCACTCACCCTACTCTACTGTATCTGGGCATGCTTTTGGTCAAGCATTCCTAATAGTTCTCCACCTTTAGGCCTTGGTACTGGCTGCTCTGCTGCCTGGAATGTTATTTTAAATGTCTAATTCCTTCTCCTCCTCCAACCTCCTCAGATGTCTACTTCTCAATGGTTCCTTCTCTGAATCCAATTTAACACTGCACCACCCCTCCCCTATCTCTCTGAATCCAACTTACCGTCTTGGGCCTTAGCATAAGCAACTGTTTGGAAAAAAATATTGTGACAATTTTATTATGCTTAAGCATCTGATTCTTGATTTCAGCTCAGGTCATGATCTCAGAGTTCTTAGGTCAAACCTCACCTCAGGCTCCACATTCAGCAGGGAGTCCGTTTAGGATTCTCTCTCTTCCTCTCCCTCTGCCCTTCCCCAAGAGGGATGTCTCTCCCTAAAATAATGCAATAAACAAAACAAAATCTTTAAAAAACCATATGTTACAAAAATTAAAATGTTTAGATACTGTACAGGCTATAAAAATGACATCTGTATCAATTATGCTTAATCAAGGAAATGGTTATTTTCGCGTATATCAATTTAATATAAATTTTCAGTATCACTTCCACATGTGTTTAAAGGGAGAGTCCAATTTTAGTATCAACCATGGCCATATATTAAAACTTCTTAGATTTTATATAGTTATAATGCCAGTGGTTTTGCATATCTTAAAGTGTTCCACTCTTTTCTCATGGTTTTTCTTCCAAGCTGATGAGATCTATTCTGCAAGTGCTTGCGGGTCTCTCTTTAACTAGAGGGTTTCCATGGGATATTTCAGAAAACAAATGGGGAAAATTTTAAGTGGCAATTACATTTAACAAATGCGGTGACTAATAATTCACAAAACTAAACTGAAGTGACAGCAACATGAAAAGCCATGAAGAAGTTCAAGACTATACAAATAATGATAAAAATGTCAGGACTGTCACCTAAACAAAGGCGAGAATACAATTTTAACAAATTCACTATGCCTCCCACATCCAAAGATGTTAAACTCTGAAAGAGTGTCCTCTAGAATCACTGAAATGCTATATGCTGCAAACAACATCTTTGGTCAAAAATTTTTGATGTCTGATTTAAACAATGTTAACTTGGGATCCTTGGGTAGCTCAGCGGTTTGGCGCCTGCCTTTGGCCTAGGGTGTGATCTTGAAGTCCCGGGATCAAGTCCCACATCAGGGTCCCTGCATGGAGCCTGCTTCTCCCTCTGCCTGTGTCTCTGCTTCTCTCTGCGTCTCTCATGAATAAATAAATAAAACCTTTAAAAAATAAGTAAATAAATGAACAAACAATGTTAACTGGCTAATTTGCTGCAAAACTCTTCATATCACTTCACATATTAATTCATGTTGCGAATCTGCAAGAGATTTTTTTGTTGTTGTTGAATTTCATAAAATTATCTGGCTAGGGACTCCTGCTTTCTCCCCCACACTCCATTAATATCGTTAGAGCAACCTAGTGACTAGCATTCTAAGGAAAACTCTGTAGTCACTGTTGTTCTAGAGTGTTAAGAAAGAAATATCACCATCACTTCATTGTCTTTATAAGCCATATAAACTTTGAAGATACTAGATAGAGAGTGGAACAATAGGAGAAAGAAGTTTAAAGAAAACCCCTTCGTAAGTGCTTTATGTTTCACCTGGGGAATGCTCACTAGGCCTCAGAGATTCCTCTGCCTTGATTTTAGAATTATTAAAGAAAGCTTCTCCTGAGAGGAGTCTTAAATCTTTATCATTTGAAGAAAACTGAACATGCCATTTACTCAGTAATGGGTTGGCCAGTGATACTTTTCTAACTGCTGCAAACATAAAAGATTTTGAAGAAAACTTAGAGTTCAAGAGGTAAATCAGAGAGAGCTAAATTTATCTTTGTGTCCCAGGATATTATTATCCTCTTTCTTGGCAGGGAATATTGGTTTTATTAATCAGAATGTATCTAATTAAAGATATAGAACCTACTAAGCGCCATCAGAAAAAGGATGCTAAATGGATTGCTTTCTTTCCTGTCCCAAACAGATGAAAAACTCTTCCCTAAAATTCCAAAACTAAAAAAGGAGGATCAGAGGACCACAAAGTCTAAAGAAGACAGTCAAGAGGACCAAATGCATTACTCCTCAGAATGGAAGGACATGAGGGATGCTATGCTGTATGCTAGGATACCCCAATCAAACAGAAGACTTACAAGTTAAGAAAGTCATAGCATCAACAGTGGCAAGGTGACTTGAGAGACTATTCCTTTAGCCTTTTCATTATGGTTAAGAGTAAGCTTCTTCCCTATAATACGGTTCTAATTCTGTTTGGTTTTGAATTGTGTTATCTTGATCCCTTTTTTCTAATAAATTTATTTTTTATTGCTGTTCAATTTGCCAACATATAGAATAACACCCAGTGCTCATCCCATCAAGTGCCCCCCTCAGTGCCCTTCACCCAGTCTTGATCCCGTTTTTAAGCCAATTATTTACCCTTTATAAGCAGTCACTAAATCCATATCCCCACTCCCTTCCCTTATAGGACTCTTGTATACTGAGCAACCTACAATATACCTACTCTAATTGCCCCAAGGATATGTACCAGACAACTAGGAAAAGTCTCTTGCCCCAGAGCCTATGAAATTATTCAAGTTGGCAATTCACAAGTTGCTCAGAGAATCTAGCTAACCGCGCCTTGCTTGCCGTAGGTAAGCTGCCCTTTACACCTCCAGCTTATTGTTATGTTGTACTGAGTTGCAACCCTGCCTGGCAGCCGTCTCTTATTTAGAGCAATAACAAAAATCCTGCCTTTTCTCTGTTACTCAACGTGAACAGAATCTTCAAATCTTATGAAACATTTCCCACTGCCTTGTCAAAGAGGTGGATTATAAGACAAACACTCTCAAAGATACTGTGATTGTTTCAAAGCTAGGCCATTCACTTCCCACTCAATTATTATTCAGTGAAGGAATTTGCTGATCAGAGTTCTGTAAGAATTTGAGCAAGTGGGAAAATAATCTGAGAGATATAATGGCAGAAAGAAGAGAAAACAATAGATCAGCTGATAGTCCCATGATTTGGTCAGGCAAGGGATGTACTCCCCTGAAATATAGGTAGAAAATTACTAGGTATGGTTTATGGTACCCCACCCAGAATGTGAGCTGTCAGGTAAGTAAGTTCCAACAGGAGAAAGCTAAGGAATAGTCCAAAGAGGCAGGTGCTGAGCAGGGAAATTAACAAATTTCCCATGTTGGGAATCATGCAATAGAAAGGACATACATCCTGCCCCCAAGATCATACATATTTTCATCAGAAAGCTAAGAGAGTGTTATAGCATCACCAATTAAGCAAGGAATTTTTGCTTTTTTTTTCTTTTTTTCTTTTTTCTTTTTTTGTACAGTTCCTCTGTATGGATTGAACTGTGCCTCCAGGAAAATCTTTGTTGAAATACTAACACTCAGTACCTCAGAATGTGATCTTATTTGAAAATATGGTCACTGTAGTTATAATTCATTAAGATAACGTCATACTGGAGTAGGGGGAGCTTTTAATCCAGTCTAACTGGTGGTCTTATAAGAAGACACAGAGACATGGGGAAAATATCATGTGAAGACAGAGACAGAGACTGGAGTAATGCATCTACAAGCCAAGGAATGGCAGTGATCGTTAATCATCACCATAAAACTAGGAAAGAGCCTGGAATAGATTCTCCCTCAGAGCCCTCAGAGGGAATGAGACAGCCCTTCAATTCCAGATTTCTAGCCTGCAGCATAATTTGTGAAAATAAATTTCTATTGCTTTAAGCCACCTGTTTTGTTGTACTTTGTTATGGCAGCCTTAGGAAAGGACTATGTCTTCCAAATTTTTCCTTCCCCACTCCCAATTCTAGAATAGTTAGAGGCAGAAGAGTGTGAAGAAAGAGGAGCAAAAACAGGCAAGCAGCATCTAAGCCTCCAGGGAGAGTCTGGCAGATACTGGAAACAGAGGTGATAGTGTTGGATTGTAAATGAAACTGAAGATTTACATTGAAATAGGTTGAACTACATATTCTACACTCTATATTTTATGTCCCTAAAGTAATTTTCATTGCAGGACATGCACTTTAATGAAATAAAATTTAAATATCATTAATGGATTAAAAGGGAAATTAGCAGACATTAGTGGAAGTTTTTGGAGAAAAATAAAATTATTTTGCATATATATACCAACAAGTTCAGAGTGCTCAATAAACCTGTCACGTAGACTGGACTAGGAATGACTGGGCTGGATCTAAATGGGCATTTTCTATTATCTATTTCTATTTCTATTATCTATTATAATATTATCTAATATAATATTTCTATTATTATCATTTTCTATTATCATGAAGCAGCACTTCACATTTTCCTAATCTTGCCCTGATGATCTCGAAGAGAAGTTAAAGAAAGAAAGAAAGAAAGAAAGAAAGAAAGAAAGAAAGAAAGAACAAACTCTACAGTTTGTTAACAATATAATTTACATTATACATTTTGGATATTTATATTTTACAACATTCAGAAAAATTAAATGGAATTAGTTTATTTCTGGCTTCTAGTCATACCCTTTTCCTTTTACGTTTTGAGACAAAAGTTCTCCGTATGACTCCATTGTCCTAAGCAAATAAACTGTGCCTTTTCTATAAACTGCATACTCTATTCAGCAAGATTAAAACTTACCATTAGTTGAACTTAAGTTTTTCTAAAAGCAGCTTAGCAAACTTTTATTACCACTTAACTATGCTTCTCAAGTGATGTATCAAAGTACTCAACCAACTAAATAGGCCTCTTGGAAGACTAGTCTTTACAGAAGCAAACCACAATGTGGTTGTTTATCCAATTATGTAAGCTGTATATAAAAACTTTACATCTGTGTATGTATGTAAATACAGGGTGTAATATTAAAAGACTACAGAGTATAAATATTTATTTTTATATGTCTATATACATATACAATACATTATAATATAGTATATATGCTATATTATGTATATATTTCCATTATACCACATATACTAGACACATAAATTATAAGACAGTATGTTGGGTACTCTTGGAGACAAACATAAATAAGATAACTTAAATTTTTTTAACTACAAGAGAAAATATATAATTTCCGAAATCATAAATATGACTGATTTGGGAGTGATAATTAATAATACCACTTTCAATTTCAAATATTTAACCAACTGAGAAAATCACTCTAGAGTCAGTTAAGAAATAAAAGAAGATTTTTTTTTCCTGATAAAGCTGAATGGGAGGATGAAATCAAAAGGATTCTGCTGCTTTCACCATTCATCAATCCTACTCTGAGTATAGACCACAAGTATTTGTGGACTGTCAAGCTGAAATTTTCTGAGAACTGTCTCCCAAACCATGCAGTTCAGAGGAAACCAAGAAATAAAGTACACTTATGAGCAATAGCCTTTAGGACTTTACACTAAGTAACAGAGATTATTAAAATAGTGAAAATACCACCACTCCTTGTTGTGATCATATACAATCTTCTATTCTAGGATGTTTATCAGAATCATGTACAATTTAACCATTAAATTACTGCAGATGTTACATTCAGGCAGGCAGGGTTCCTAATCCCAACAAGAGTGCCTGAGATTAGTAAGAACTCAATAAACACTGGTTGGGAGTTGTGCAAGAAAGATAACGACATATTTAAAACAACAACAATAACAACAACAAAAATAAAAATCCAAAACTCTTGGAAGATTTGAATTTGGAGAGTACTTCTCCCACAAAAGGTCTCAGGAGCTCCCCAAATCAGCAACTGAAGGGTGCCTGGGTGGCTCAGGGGTTGAGCTTCTATCTGCCTTTGGCTACGGTCGTGATCCCGGTGTTCCCTGGGTTGGAGTCCCAAATCGAGCTCCTCACAGGGAGCCTGCTTCTTCCTCTACCTATGTCTCTGCTTCTCTCTGTGTCTCTCATGAATAAAAAATAATTAAATAAAAGAAAAAAAGGAAAAAAAAATCCGAATCAGCAACTGAGTAAGAGTCATACCATCTTCAGGCTGGGAGAGAACAATGGATTTGATATATAAGTAAAACTTTAATAGAAAATTGCTCTGTAAAAATAATTCATTCTAGCAGAGGGCTAGCATGAGCAAACATATGAGGAGGGTTTTAGGCTATTTAGCAGAAAATAGGCTAAATTGCCTTTTAAAATGCTTTGATATCAGGTGAGAAATCTTAATTTGTAAATCATTTCATTTGTATATTAAAATATGAAAAATAATTTTTATGATGTCATGCTATTCAATTATTAATCATTCAATGATTCCATTATCAATAATAATCTCATTATTTAATTATTTCTTCAGGCAATGTGGTTTAGTTTAATTTTTCCACAATTTAGAAGGAGAAATAAAAGTTAATACTTGAGATTATTCATTTTCTAACAGTATCACCTCTTTTAACCCAAACTTTTCTTAAGATTTCTTCTTTATCACTGAAGAGAAGTGAGAATAAAATTGTTCAGACACCATTCCACACAAATTCAGGTTAGGGATTGCCAGTGAAAGGCAAGAATGCAAGATTAAGAAGGTAGCAAAAGAAGAAAAAGCCATTCTTTCTCAGAGGAAGTTTGACCAGACACATTAGCTTCCTGGTGAGTGTCCTGATCCACCCACATTGCTGTTGCTTAATGAGACAGGTGGAATTTCCCTGAGTCTTTAGGATTGTAGCAGCTTCCCAAAGAGCTGTTTTAAACTACTTTCTTCTAAAATAGTGATAAATTTCCTGAACTTTATCTCTCAGTTTTTCAATATCTTTGTAAATCTCAAAGTCCTATTGAATTCCATTCTTGAACAAAGCGTACAAAAAATATAATAGAAAATGGACAAAAAAATAAAATTATGACTAAGACAAAGTTTTAGGATTATATGTAATTCTGAACAAAATAACAAAACAATTTATTTAAACTATTATAAAGCACAATTATTTTTATATGTTCTGTAGTTAAAATGTCATTCCAAACGTGTACAAGGATGAATACTTGAAACTACATTCTCTGTGTTCCTTAATAACATTCAGTTCTT
The DNA here is from genome assembly GCF_053574225.1 of Canis aureus. Taxonomy (NCBI): domain Eukaryota; kingdom Metazoa; phylum Chordata; class Mammalia; order Carnivora; family Canidae; genus Canis; species Canis aureus. The sequence goes on from NC_135648.1 coordinate 16,095,040, forward strand.
GAGAACTCAGACTTTAGAGTTGGCATTTCTGTTAAATCTCCTCTAAATTCACCTGATATCATTAAAAATCACATGTAAAATAGTGTATAGAATCATACTATGTGATCATCATATGACAAAATGATTAATGTAATACATCATCAAAGCTTTTCCTAAAAATCTTCTGAGGAATCAAATATTTAGGCTCTTATCTGCGGGCCTTATGACAAATTTATACTGTGTAAAACACCTTAAAAACGTTCTATAACAATTATTAGTGTTTTCATGTTTGAACTGTACCATATTCCATCTACTTATCAACTTGTCTAAAGTTAAATAAACGATTCTCCTTTGCAAGTGAACCAATGATTCTCAGAATGTAAATTGGGAGCATTCAGTACACTACAGCTTCTTGAATTTGGTTTTCCCTTTGGGGTCGAGGCAGGATTACATAATCCACGTCTGACAAAAAGCCACCTCTTTCTTCCTCCCGTTTTGTTCTCTTCCTTCTCCTTCACCCTCTTGTTCTCCTTTCCTCCCCCAGCCTTCTCCATCAAGACATTGGCTGCTACGGATTGGTTTATTCTTATCCACCATGGAAATGTAGAATGATCTCCACCTGCATGTGACAGTTATTGCTTACTTTCTGGCTATAGTTCCAAATGGTATGCATATACACATACCAAAGGCTTGCTTGTATTTACTTACATAAATATAGTATATGGTCTATATTTAACAGTTCATGCTATATTAGCGTAAAATTACAAATCACAAATATATAAAAGGTTAAAACAGTCTGCATTTATTCCCCTCAGTTCTACCTGTTAGGAAATGTAAAAAGTAAGCACGATGAATTAAGTTATTGAGTGTTTAACATAGGAAGATAATGATTAATGGTGAGGATAACTGAATACATTTATAAACGTTTCTTCTACTCTTTAAATGCTCTTCTATTTCTTTATTGAGATTGTGGAACAAATAAATATTTATTACTATAAAGGAAATAGCAGCAAACTATCTTATATTGTTCCTGCTTACTGAAGCCAGTGTGTGTTTTAAAGTATGAATGTGACCATGTAATTTCTTAACATTCTTCATTGGCTCCCCATCTTACAGAATAAAGTTAAAGCATCGAAGTGAAAGGATCTGACCTGGCTGTTTTGTCTTCCTCTCCTGACTCTTTACTCTTTTTAATAAGCCATATACATGGGACTGTTTTCTTAGATGAAGACAGTAGAACTTTAAATATAAGAGGAAATTATTTTTTAAAGCCCCTAAATGTAAAGAAATGATGCCAGAAAAAAAATGTTTGGAAAAAAGTGAACCATAATCCTTCTTCTTTACCATTTGCAAAAAAAAAAAAAAAAAACCTACTCAAAATAGGTGAGAGATCTAAATAAAACTCTAAAAATTCTTGGAGAAAACACTAGAGAAAATCCTTGCAACCTTGATGTAGGCCAAATAATAGGATGCAAAAGCACAAACAAATAAAGACTGATAAACTTGACATAGTCAAAATTTAATACAAATATCTACTCTCCGAAATCAGTGATACAAAAATGGAAAGATAGTAAATAGACTGGATGAAAAATTTTATCCAGACACGTGTCTGACAAAGATCTCGTAACTAAATATGCAGACAATTCTTTTAACCTAGCTATAGGATAAGCAACCTAATTTAAAGGAAATGTGCAAAGATTTGAGCAGCACACACATGCACATATATGTATAAGCACATGGAAATGTATTCAATATCATTAATCATTAAAGGGATGCAAACTCTAAACCATAAATATCATATAACCATTAATATGGGTAAAATTAAGAGATTCATTAATACCAAGTGTGCTATTGAGAGTGCAGAACAATTAGACCTTTTATTCACTGCTGGTGGGAATATAAAATTATAAAATCAACTGGGTAAAATAAGCTGGCAGTTTCTTATAGAGCAGCTAAAAATACACTTATAAACAGCATATCAACTCCCTGATATTTACCCAAAAGTTATAAAAACTTACATCCGCACAAGGCTTATATCCACACAGTATTCATATACCATAGAATAGAAGAATTTCAGCTTTAGATCCGGTTGTCAGAGAAAACCTCTATAAAAACACTTTTGAGCTGAAACTTGATTGACAGGACAAAGCAACTCATGCAAAACCTGGGAAAAAGTAGTAGCAAGAACAAAGCTTTACAATGGGAACAAACTTGGTCAAAAAGAAAGACAACATTCCTAGAGAAGATGTTGCGATGTTTATAGCAGGCAGTGAAGATTTAGAGAAACAAAGAAGCCATACCAAAAAAGAACTTAGAGTCCAGGAGGAATTAAAAACGAATATTTCCAACAAGAACATAACAAAAAATATTGCAAACAACAAACAATATTGTTACGACTCCATATATTTCCAAATAGTGTGTTTTCTTTTGAACTTTTTTTGTGTGTATAAATGATGTAGGAGCTCCATGTATCTGAAAAGAGAACAATCCTAGTATTAATATTGGCTGAAATAATTTGTCCTATATATCATTAACTGTTTGATCTAATGCCACGTTATATTTGCTTTATATGTAGGTCATATTTTTCTTTCATATTTTCCCTTCCTGGGGTTCCAATAGTCTTTTTCTCATTAACCTGAGGACAATGCACTTTTACCATATTCTGATCACCCAGCGCATAGAGCCTCTATTTTTTTTTCAAAGCCCTCCCATTACTGTTGCAGTCACAGTGAATGCTTTCCACATATCTGCTTCATATTTTTCTTCCATTGACTTCCCTTCCTTGCACTCTTGGATTACAGCTTCTCTTACATATTCCTTCTTTGCAAATTTCTCCCTTACTTTGGTATAATTCACTCTCAATGGACTTGTTGAGTTATGGTACACAAGGACAAAACTTAAAATTTGTGCACATTTGAAAATATTTCTCTTATGTTCTCACATATGTTTGCATAACACGTATAGCTGTGTATCTGAGTATTAAAGATTCACAATTGCTTTCATTCAAGAGCTTGATTTATTGTCCCATTCAGCAACCTATCTGGCCTGTGAAAATTCTGTTCCTCTGTGGTAGTATATTTTCAGCTTGGGCAGCTTACATCATCTCTTTGAGTTATTTTCAGTTTAAGTATTTTGTATGCAACCAAGTTATTTGACACTATATAATGGAAATACAAAGAGTAGCATGGTTTTGAGAGTTACCAATAAAGAATCTCAAAAAATGAAGAGTGCAGGCAAGTTCTTTGATCAAAAACAGCTACCTCTGACTGTTAACCTTACTCTACAAGATACTGACCTACATTTAAATTGAACTCAACTTTTCAAAATAAACCCTAATTAACAAATGTTATCCTACATTCCAACTAAAACAAGTGAATACTTTTTGTTTCCAGAAACAATAAGAAATAAGCCAAAGAATTTTGTAAAATATGGTTCTGAACAAGTTAGTAAAAAACAAATGTATATTGAACTCCTACCTCTCTCACAACAAAGGCTACAGTAGATTCCCAATCTTGATAACGAGGTGAAGCACACATCTTAGAAACTTTGGTGAGAAGTTGTCAGAAATCTCAGGTCAAGTCTGAATACTTGTTAATTTGGAGAAACTTAACTGACTCACATTCTGTTGGAAATGAATTGTATAAAGGTGAAGCAGTTCCTCAAAAGAAGCAGGACTGCTGGGTTCTGGGTCTGTTCCACACCAGTGCTGAGCTTGCAGACATTCAGCTGCTTTTATTTGGGTGAAGCCTTTCCCTTCAAGCAGTCCAAGAAGAAGGTGGCTTTTCCATTTCTTAAATTCCCAATAATATATTTTTAAATATTTTATTTATTTATTCATGAGAGACACAGAGAGAGGCAGAGACATAGGCAGAGGGAGAAGCAGGCTCCTTGCGAGGAGCCCAATGTGGGACTCAATCCCAGGACTCTGGAATCATGCCCTGAGCCAAAAGCAGATGCTCAACTGCTAGCCCCCAAGGAATCCCTCCCAAGAATAATTTTTCAGGAATTATGGGACAAAGACAATAATTTTGAATTTCAACTGGCTTTTTGGAAGTTACTTTAAAGAAAAAAATTGTTTTAATTTTTGGCTAAATGACTTACTCATTTCTGACTCAATTTCCCTAAATATCAAAAATCTACCTGATGGCTTATGATAATTATCTGTCCCTTATCCCAGAAATGTGAACAACTAATGCTATTTTGCTTCAGAACATTACCATGTCAAATGTAAAAAAAAAAAAAAAATGGATTTCAGATGAAATTTTAAAAATCCCACTGAACAGAAGTTTTCAGTATATAATGTTTTAAAATGTTCTCTGTAGATCTTGTAGTCATTAAAAATGACTGCGGAGGGCAATATCACACTGAAAGGCAAAATTCAGATGTTATTAATTTTTTCTCTCCTCATCAGAAAAGTACACACATGTATACACATATATATTTACAATTACAATTCAAAATAATACAATGATAGAAATGGCTGACTCTACTTATTAAAAAAATCAAGTCAAAGCAAAACAACAAATGCAATAATATAAATGATAAGACAGGGTTTTGTGTGTCTAGCCATTAGCAATGAAAACATTTTGCATTTCAAAAATCTTAGAAAAAGAGTCTTAAATCTTAGAAAAATAAAAATAAAGCCAATGACTTCACTCATATGTACCTTAATAAAAGTAATTACTTCAATATAGCAAAACTGAATAAATTTTAAAATAACAAAATGGAAAAATAATTTTCTAACTGCCTAGAAAATTATATAACATATATATATATAGGCAGCTAGAAAAAATATATATATATGACTAGATTGATTCACCAATCTAGTTTTCCCTACTCAAGACTCTCTATGCTAAGAAAAAATTCAATAGATCTATTGCTACATTCTTTCCCTTAATAGAATATTTAAGTAAATTCAATAGTTTTCTTAAAACAATTTTTGTAAGATATTCCCCTGGTACTGTGAAACTACTTGGAATGGTGATATAAAACCATAATATTTATGGGAGGTTGAGGTAAGAGAATAATGTATTTAAGTGTAAAAGAGAGAAACAAATTGAATGGACAGAAAAATAAAAGTGACATTTCAAATCTAAAAATGGCATTTTTCTAGAGACCATAAATCATTCATTTTATTTTGAAGTTTTAATATAGGAAGCTGGCTAGCATACTCACAAATGACTTCATACTAGATTTTCTCTTTCTGGCTGAGGTTACATTTCAAAGAATTATACACTGAAGTCAATTCAAAAATTATACTTTTATTTATTTTAAAGTCGCTATAAGCGATTTATTAAAATAATGGAAGTAACGCATCAATGTAGGGACATTCACATGCATGTTTACCTACTTACTCTTCTCTTGTGCAACACCTATACTGGTTCCCAATCTCTCAGGATATGTTCCTGACAGAATATGCAAAAAATGGACTCATGTGACCAAGACTTTTAGGATGATGATGTGTTTCATGCATTTTGCTAAAAGATGTTTTATTTTCTCTTAAAATTCCATTTAAATACTCTTCAATAATTTTAACTGTGACTATAATTTCATATATTTTCGAGAGAAAGGAAGCATATGGTCTAGTTAGTTCAACATGTAAGATGTTTACAATATATAAACCTTTAAATTGTAGAACTGCATTTTTCATTGAAATATATTTGACATGTAACATTGTATGAATTTCACCTGTACCTGTGAATTGGATACATTTATTCATTGTAGTATGATTGCCATTGTAGTGACCCACCTTTATGGTGTCACATAATTATCATGTGTTTCTTGTGGTTGGAATAATTAAGACTCTTAGCAAGTTTGATGATTGCAATGCAGTATTATTGTCTGCATTTACTATAGTATGCTTTAGATCTCTAAGACTTATTTACTGCTCCGGGCATACTTGTACCCTTAAACTACATGCCCCCATTCCTCCACTCCTGGCTCCAGATAATCACCATTTTACTCTCTGCTTTTTATGAATTTGAGGTTTTAGATTCCACATATAAGTGATATAATACAGTATTTGTCTTTGCCTGACTACGTCACTTACATAATGACCTCAAGTTTCATCCAGGTTGTTGCAAATGGCACAATTTTTTTTCTTTCTCAAGGCTGCATAATACTCCACTGTGTGTGTGTGTATCACATTTTTATCCATTTATCCACTGACAGGGACTCAGGTTGTCTCCATGTCTTGGATATTATGAACCATGCTGCAATAAATATAGGAGTACATAAATCTCTTCAATATTCTGTTTTCATTTCCTTTGGGTATATATCCAGAAGTGGATTAGTGGATCATATGTCAAGAAGACAAAAGGTAACCAGTGTAGGTGAGCATGGGGAGAAAAGGGAAACTTTACACACTGTTGGTAGGAATGGTTTAGCCATTTTAGAAACAATATGGAGATTCCTGAAAAAAATTAAAAGTAACTCTGCTATATGATCTAGCAATTGCACTTCTGTACATATTCTCCAAAAATAAAAATAGCACCACATTTAAAAAGTTTATTTTTCCCTCAATTTACTCATTTTCTCACTACAACTGGCATTCTTTCTATACTGTGTCTTTTCTCTTTCATCTTCATGCTAAATTTCATTATCTTTTAGGTTTTAGGGCAAGCCTTATTGATTTTAGAAAAGCAATTAATCTAACCAGAATCGTAGGCCAATATACCAATTTACAGCACTAATATTGAGACTGTGCTCCTTTATCTTTCTCCTAATACTTAGTAGGCCCCTACTATTTGAAGCATTCTTAATGACATGCTTATGAGAACAATGATCAGTATTGTCTGTATTGACCTTGGTCAGGTGTCAGGTTCAAATGCTGCTTATTTCACAAACTTGGCCCTTGAAAACTCAGGCCTGGCCCAAAGGCTCATATCTCTGGACACAGAACTAAGCAGTGGGACTAAGTAAGCAAAGGGTATGTTTTTAATCTTTTCTGGACCATAAATACTATTCTGAAAGAGAATGTTATCTTCTTTCTGTTATCACAAGGACAGAACATCATGTAAGCCTCCAAATTCTAGGGTTTATTGGTAAAAAGAGCCAATATAGAAGAAAGTAAAGTTGTAAGATGGACAAATCCATATTCCATTGGTTAAATCTCTGCCAGAGCTATGTCTCAATTCAGCTCACAGGAATTCTCTAACATGTGGATTGAAAATACAGCAGAGTGGTTCAGAGCACAGACTCTGTAGTACTTACCTCAGTGTTAGATTATAATTTGTGAATTAAAATCTGTGTGATTGGAATGCCTGGGTGGCTCAGCGATTGAGCATCTGCCTTTGGCTCAGGGCATGATCCTGGAGTCCTGGGATCATGTCACACAATGGGCTCCCTGCATGGAGCCTGCTTCTCTCTCTGCCTATGTCTAAATAAATAAATAAATAAATAAATAAATAAATAAATAAATAAATAAATAAAACCTGTGTGATTGTTGACAAATTAATTTGTGGTTTTTGAACTGTGTATTATCGAGTGAAAATAATAGTTAATAAGATTGTTGTGTAGATTAAACATGTTGCTATATGCCAAATATGCAAAGGCACAGTGGTTGTTAGTTATTTTATGAGCAATAAAGTAGGTTTGAATTAGATTTTTCCCACACTGAAACAATAAAAAAATAGTATTATATAATAACAACAAACACACAGAGAAATGTCTACCTACAAAGGTGGTGACAAAGATCTGAGGCTCAGAAAATGTGAGGCAAATAGGTATATTATTGTGTAGTATCAGTCTGACACTTGACTTTTTCTTTTGAAAGGCAATTGCCTGATTTAAATTTTGACAGCCCAACGTGGGACTTGAACTCAAGATCCCAAGATCAGGAGTCACTTGCTCTACTAACTGAGCCAGCCAAGTCCTCCTCTCCTTGCATTTTAAATTCCTATTCTTACGTTTTAAATTCACCATAAAGGAGCTTGCAAAATCCTGTTTGTATTTTGTTCTTACATTTCAATTTGAACTTAACCAAATTACATGAATTTCCGTGACATTTTATTGTTTTTTTTTTTTTCCATCTGAGGGCAATTTTAAGTATGTTGGATCTCCTTTGTGATGCTTATATATCTATTGAAAAGATCTTCCTTTAACTCTTGGTTATTTTTTGTTTAACTACACTCAATTCTCTTGAGCCTGTATGTATTCTTTGGGGATTTGTTGTTTTTGTTGTTTTAATATCTTCAGGTGCAAACTTCCTTAATGTTCATTTTATTTTTCTCTACTATTTTTTCCCTTATCTTTGTCAAGTTGGCCTTATCTCTTCTTTTCCTAGCATGTTGTGTCCAAGTGATTTTATCTTTTGATTTTAACAATTTATCTTAAAAGTCAGATTTAAGTTAATGGAAATTTATTATTTAATGGAAAACATTTTTTTGGAAATAATATTATTTATTATTTAATGGAAAACTTTTTATTGCTCTATGACATATCTTTATGTTCATGCTGTTCATTAGCCTTGTTTTGATCATAAACATTTGTACTTTATTTTTATTTTTAGTGCATTAGGGGATTGATCCAGAGTCTGCTGTAATTCTTAGTCATAGCTGGAATTCTTTCTGTATAAACTTCTTGAGGAATATCATGATTTAGTCATTTGTTTATATTGGACTTATGTTAGGCTTCAGTTGTATTCTTTTTTTTATGATTTTATTTACTTATTAGAGACATAAAGAGAGAGAGTGGCAGAGACACAGAGGGAGAAGCAGGCTCCATGCCGGGAGCCCGACTAGGGACTCAATCCCAGGACTCCAGGATCGTGCCCTGGGCCAAAGGCAGGCGCTAAACCTCTGAGCCACCCAAGGATCCCCCAAAATTAAATATTTAAGCCGTTTGTTTTTCAAATCTGACTTTTATGTGACATTTTATTTATTTTATTATTTTTAAAGATTTTATTTATTTATTAATGAGAGACACAGAGAGAGAGGGAGGCAGAGACACGGATAGAGGGAAAGCAGGCTCCATGCAGGGAGCCCAATGTGGAACTCGAACCTGGGTCTCCAAGATCACACCCTGGGCCAAAGGCAGGCGCTAAACAGCTGAGCCACCCAGAGATCCCTATGTAACATTTTAAATTAATAAACCAGTTGTAGAATTATTAGTGTTTTAATAAGATATTCTTAATTCCAGCAAATAAAAACTTATTAAATTCTATTAATATGAATTGAAGAAAATAGCTCAAGAATTTTATCATCTATTATTTTTCAAACTAATCCAAGGGATTTTTTTATACTCCTGTGTCTGTGCCCATGTGAAAATTATGTCTGTGTTTCATAAATGTCCATGAATCTCAAAAGTACACTATAAGTTAAGGCATAGTAGTTGAATAGTTTAACATACTTGATGAGAATATTGAAAGTGAACATCTCTAATAACTATTTAACTGATTTTATTGGAATTTCTTTTAATCTTTCAAAGCTTACTAAGAGCCAGTACCATTTACCATGATCACATTAACAAATATTACATTTGGTTATACCAAAGTTATTCTTGAAAATAGATTTTTAGGACAGCTTCAGGAAACTTTTTTATGACTTGACAAAATTTATTATAATCCAATCTTGACCTATATATTTGCAGTCTGATAACTACACTTTAACTGACTTCTCTTTCAAAGAATTTTGGAATAATACTGTATCATTTTATTTGGTTTGAATCTAATTTTTTTAGAACTACATAAATTTGTTTAAAGTGTAGTTGTTTACTAATCTTGCTGTCAAACTCTATTATGATGAGTTGTCTTTTCCAAAGGCCTTCAATAATTCTAACTAAAACAGGACCTACTTCAACTTACATTGAATTAGTTAATTCACATACTTTGTGAAGAGTGAAGGGGATGATTCATTAAGAAGGTTAACCAAAATTCCATCATAAAAAGGATCTATTAGTTTATCAGTTACTTGTATAATCTTTTGATTAAGGAATTCACAAAGCATTGAAGAGTTCATTATCTAGGGTAGGAAATAATAAAAACAAACAAAATTAGCTGGGAGAAAAATATATCCTAAAGAAATATCTTTGTTTTAGAAAACACATTATTACACCTGGGTTTATTTGTTTTGGAAAGTTTGTTCTTAGTTCAGGGTCAAAATGGGCTGGGAAAGAGTTCTAGATGTAGCTAAGATGTATTGCAGGCGACCATTAAATTTGGTGAAGGAAAATTGGGAGAGAGAGTGACAATAGCTAGAGGAAAACAAAAGAATTATCCAATAAAGGGAAGAGCAAATCAAGGGTTGGAAGGATGAAGCCAAGTAATTAAAAAATAAGTATCAGTAAAACACCTGCCGTTAAAGGCAGAAGGTCTAGTACTGTGGTTTACTGAATTGCAATTCCCAATCATGATAAAATCTCCACTTTTTCTTTAGGAGAAATTGAAAGCACGCACTCTATTATGCATTTATGTCAGAATATTGTGGATAAAAGTAAAATTATAAAATCAATTTTAAGAGAATATTAAAGGATATGATGAATTCTGGATTACAATGAAATGAATGCAGTACTATTAATTGAATGAAAATTAATACTAAAACCTCCATCATCACTATAATTTTGCTTCTATAATTACTTGGGACTGTTGTAAAACATAATATCCATTTCTTACACTTTATAAATGATCTTTGATATATATCCACAGAGATTTTAAGTTTTGTAATTCATTTACCCTTAACTAACTGTTCATTCACATGTATTTATCTTCATGCAATTATGTTCAGTTTTTAATATATAAGGACTGTCCTTCTGTTTCAAATAAAATCATATTTTCTAAGTAATCCCTCCATAACTATAAAGCAGTTATATCCCCAACACGTCAAGTGCATTCAGGAGTAATATTCAACAATCTGTATTCATTTTTAGAGATTATGTTATGATTAAAGATCTGTTAGTATAAAATTGGTGGAGACATATTAGTTGCTTTTTTCTTTCTCAAAATTTTTTTCTCATGTATGTTATAAAAAGCACTTCATGGCATGCTTATTTCTCTGTAAAATTTTCTCTCAGGATATGCATTTGACAGTAACATCTGATCATTCTTTCCTGTCCTTTCCACACAATTGAATACTTTTTCATTGGATATATACATATCTCCAACTAGAGATATTTCAATTGGTCAAAATGAAATGGACTTCTTTCTTACAGAAAACATTATTTTTACTGTTTTCCAAAATCACGGTCCCCACAGCAAATCTCATTTATTTGCCCACCCATATTTTTACCCTGGGTCTCTATAATAATTTCCCCAAATATACTACTGATTAGAAAATCTTGTTTCTTTCTAGTGCCATAAAAGTATGCCTCTTTACAAGAAGATGGCTGCATAAGAGAAGAACATCAATTCATTGTTTGATAGTTTCTCTTCTGTTGGGTCTCATTCTAAGCATTATTTTTTTGTACTGCCAATTACAATGTGTAACTTCATCCTTCCAACCCTTGATTTGTAACTGTCTCTGTAGGATTCACCACCCTACATGATTGTTTCCTTGAGTATTAAAAAAAATCATTTAAAAAAATTTAGTAATGAACATCAGCCAACATTCTATTTCAAGCTTGTACAAGGGGAGAACCCTCTGACTCAGCTAGTTCAAAAATCCAATACTAAGGGGACATTATATCGACATAGGATATGTTTAAATATGCGTTATTACATTGTACATAAAACAAAACATATATAGGTAAGATGATTAGATCCCTGAATGACCATCCGCTTGGTCATTATATAAATAGTTTTCTCAAAGAACGAGAACAATTGCTTCCTCATGCTAGTAGAAATTAGTTTCTCTCCCAAAGATGTTGTAAATGACATCACAAAAAATACCTTTCTCTGATCAGGTTTTTGCTAATTTTCTTTTCATAACTGTATTTTCTTCAATACAGTTTAAAAGCTTTCATCTTTTCTAAAATGTTCTTTCTTAAATTGGGAAAGTAATTTTCTTTTAGTAAGCACATAACTGGAACTAGTTTGTGCAGTAAAACAAAGGCGTACCCTACAGGCACCAATAACTGTAGAGTCAGCTAATATACCATTAAGTGAGAGTGCTCTCATTTACCCTTGTCTTCATTCTCTCATCCCATGGCTGCAGATCATTTGCTTTGTCTGTTCTAAGATTCTCTGTAAGAGGCTATTAAATTGTATCCTCCTGCTTACCTTTCCTAGCAGTTTTTGTCAATAGGAGAATCTGTACAGGTAAAAATAATTAGTAATTGCCCATCTCCAATCAGCAATTAGCTCCAATTAACACTTCCCAGCTGCTCCAGCAGGCCTTTGCTGGCTTCCATCAGCTGCTTGAAACACTAGAGTTTGTGATCACAACACAAGCTAAAAATTTAAGAATCACTCATATCTTCTCATTCTGATGGACACACGTTTTGATTACCTTCTGTTACCAAAGCAAATTATTTATTTTTGGGGGTCTCTGATGCATGCAGCTGCAGGCAGTTCAGTATCCAGGTGGCAAAATGAGACCATGAAATATATAGGAGGTTGGTGGAGATAAACTATAAAAAAGAATGAAACTTAAGGCAAATGTCACACACTAGAAACCTGGAAGGAATGCAGGCTATCTCCAAATTAAGTTTCTTATGAAAATAGTCAGAAGTGTATAAATAGGAAAGCACAAAAATTCATGAATAATATATAATCAAAATAATGATTAAATACAATAAAAGTATAGACAGCTATATTGTTTTGTCTCATATAGATGGATGAACGGGTAGGCAGAAAGGCAAAAAAAGAAAACAGAAAGAAAGAAGTGGAAGAAAAAAGTAAGAAGCAAAGGAGTGAATCCTCAGTTATAATGTTAGTATAGTAACTGGAACAGTCACACACCACTGGTGAGAAAAGAAAGACGAGCCTCTCTGGGATGCTGTTTATTAATATGTATTAAGAGCTTAAAATGCTATTTTTCACATCACTAATAAAATTTCTAAAGATTTATCCTACAGGGGAAGGGATAAGCACAAACGTTTAATATAAATGGGTTAATTCCAGATTTTCTAATAATTGTTAAAATTTAAAATAATACACATTTTTGGAAAAGGAGTTTTTAAAAATAGTAAACAGCTTTCTAAGACAATATTATAAATGTTTTAAAGTTCTGTTATTAACATGTTTCAGATTGGGAAAATGAGGTATGTCAGTGTTCGGGATTTTAAAGGGAAAGTCCAAATTGATATTAGAGAATATTGGATGGATCCAGAAGGCGAAATGAAACCTGGAAGAAAAGGTATTTCTTTAAATCCTGAGCAATGGAGCCAGCTGAAGGAACAGATTTCTGACATTGATGATGCAGTAAGAAAACTGTAAAATCAGAGCCATATAGAACCTGTACTGTTCTAGTTGTTTTAATCTGTCTTTTTACATTGGCTTTTGTTTTCTAAACGTTGTTTTCCAAGCTATTGTATATTTGGATTGCAGAACAATTTGTAAGATGAATACTTTTTTTTTTTTATGTGCATTATTAAAAGTGTTCTGAGTGAAGCTAATTGTCAACTTGATTAAGGAGGATTGCTTTGTGCCTGCCACCTAGTGTAAAATAAAATCAAGTAATACAATCTTAACTGTTGTGGCCTTTTTTCAAAAGAATTGGTACTGTTTAAGGCCAAAAGTAACAGTTTATAGACCTGTTAGTTTCACCTTGGCTTTTACATTCAAAAGGATTTGTATTGCATTGAATTTATAAACTCTGACTTGTGAAAACTATAGTTGATCTATTTTCTTCCAGCCCAATGTCTAGACTTGTTGGTATTTCCAGTGATATTTCCCTTCCCCCCTTTTTTCTTTACATTGTCTTCCTTTAGTAACTTGACTTGTTATGTTCCATTTTCATTTCATTTTTTGCTCTTTTTCTTGAATATATTATACTAATTTGGAAAGTCAGTGAAACTGTCAAAATGTTGTTATCTCAATAAGGTACTTGTAATTAAAATACATGAGAACTACAATCACTAATTCTACTGTATTAAATATTAGGAGATACAGTTTGATAAACATGGCTTGCATGAAAACTGAGCAAGTAAGGCTATGTCGTTACCTGTAGTGTTCTGTGTAGTTACCTTATTGCTTAGTCTGCAGAAAATAATGACTTAGATGTCTGATTTGCTTTCAGTTATTGAACTTGTTCACCATGGGATGATGTCTATAAAAAATCAGATACTGTTATATTAGATTAGGATTTAATAAAAATTGTGAAAGCTTAAAACAATAGTAATTAATAATTTTATCCTATGTTATCTTCTAGGAGTTTTATCGATTTGTGCTATACATTTAGATCTGTGATCAATTTTGAGTTAGTTTTTGTGAAAGGTGTAAAGTCTGTGTCTGGATTAATTTTTATTTTTATTTATAATATCATTAAATTATTATTAAATATTATTAAATTATTGATATTTTGTTTATTTTATTTATTTGCACGTGGGTGTTCACTTGTTCAAACACCATTTGTCCAAAAAGGTGATCTTTTATCTATTGTATTGACTTTGCTCCCTTGTCAAATATCAGTTGACTGTACTTAGGTGGCTCTATTTTGCCCCGTTGATGTATTCAACAGTTCTTTTACCAACACCACACTGTCTTGGTTACTGTAGTTTTATAGTTAAGTCTTAACATGTGACAGTGTCATTCCTTTAACTTTGTACCTGCCCTTCAATATTGTGTTGGCTATCTCATTTTCTCTTGTTTTGTTTTCCTTTTTTGCCTCTCAATAAACTATAGAATGGGCTTGTGGGCATCCACAGAATAACTTGCCAGGATTCTGATTGAAACCGTCAAATCAAAAAAAAAAAAAAAAAAAAAAGGAAACTGTCAAATCTACTGATCTAGGTAGGAAGAATGGGCATCTTGATTATACTGAGTCTAACTATGAATGTAGAATATCTCTTCATTTATTTAGTTCTTTTATTTTTTTCAGAGTTTTGTAGTTTTTTTCATATAGGTCTTATATACACTTTGTTAGAGATTTATGCCTAAGGGGAAAAAAAGAGAGATTTATGCCTAAGTATTTCCCTAGTATTAAGATGCTGAAGTAGAGTTCCCTGGGTGGTTCAATCTGTTAAGCCTCTGCCTTCAGCTCAGGTCCCAGGAGTGTAGGGCTCCCTGCTCAGCAGGGAGTCAGCCTCTCCCTCTACCCATTTGCCTTGTTCATGTTCTGTATCTCCTTCTCTCCCAAATAAAGAAAATCTTTTTTAAAATATCATAATATAAATGGTATATTTTTAATTTCAAATTCCACTTGTTCATTGCTGATGGATATGGAAAGCAATTGACTTTTGTACATTGGCACGCCATTACATGATACATGTCATTATACATTTGCTCAAAAGTATACAATGTACAACCCCAAGAGTGAACCACAAGGTAAACTATGATCTTTCTGTGACAATGATGTGTCATTATAGATTCATCAATTGTAATAGATGTATTACTCTGGTGAGGGATACTGTTAATGAAGACATTATGCATGTATGAGAGCAGAGGATATATGGGAAGTCTCTGTACCTTCCTCTCAATTTTTCAGGCAACTTAAAACTGCTCTAAAAAATAAAGTCTATTAAAAATAGTTA
Organism: Canis aureus; assembly: GCF_053574225.1. Classification (NCBI taxonomy): domain Eukaryota; kingdom Metazoa; phylum Chordata; class Mammalia; order Carnivora; family Canidae; genus Canis; species Canis aureus. The sequence continues at coordinate 16,110,583 of NC_135648.1, forward strand.
ATAGGATGTAATAAACTTTAAAAACAGATTCCTAGGGATCCCTGGGTGGCACAGCGGTTTGGCGCCTGCCTTTGGCCCAGGGCGCGATCCTGGAGACCCGGGATCGAATCCCACGTCGGGCTCCCGGTGCATGGAGCCTGCTTCTCCCTCTGCCTGTGTCTCTGCCTCTCTCTCTTTCTGTGACTATCATAAATAAATAAAAATTTAAAAAAAAAACAGATTCCTATGGCAGAATTTATTAGTTGTCACCAGCATTATTTTTTAAATTCATTTTTTTTTTAAGATTTTATTTATTTATTCATGAGAGACACAGAGAGCAAGAGAGGCAGAGACACAGGCAGAGGGAGAAGCAGGCTCTGTGCAGGGAACCTGATGCAGGATTCCATCCTGGAACTCCGGGATCACACCCTGGGCCAAAGGTAGGTGCCAAACCGTTGAGCCACCCAGGTATCCGGTATTTTAATTCTTTATAAAAGTAGAACTGTAGGTATGTAGCCAAACCAAACAAATGTTCATCAACCTGATACAAAGGAAGCCAGTAAAAACTGACACTGAGCTTTTGTAGTGAAGAAAGACAGGCTATTAATAGGTGTGGTGCCACCCAGGAGAATGGGGAGCTAATGCTCTGTCAGTACATTCCCAGACTCCTTGTAAGAAATGGGCATATCACAAAAATTTCCAAATCATTTCACCTTAGATGATTGATTACCTTAGTTGTTTAGGGGCCTCTGTTTTCTTGCCTCACTCTAGCTGGCTTGGTCTCTAGACTTTCTGCACAAATGTCATCCTTGAAATTTTTTTTAAACCTCTTTTCTGTGTTAGCTCCTCTATTAGATTCCATGTCTTCATCCTTGCTTTATTCACTGATGACCTACATTTTGATATAGCATCTGGATCTATATTCATTTTTTTTTCTTTCCAATTTTTTTCTTCCCAGAGCCTATTTCCTTAACCGTTCAGGACAAGTTAGTAAAGTATTCATAAAGTTACGCAAGGTTTAGAACTGTTTTATTATAGAAGAGTCCTATCTAAATCTAAACTATAGTAATTTGATTGTATTCCTCCAATACAGGAGAATGACAACATAATCGTATCAGGAAATAGTGAATACTTGGAATTAAAAAAAATCAATCTTATGATTAGAGATCTTTACTGTTGTGCAAGAGGTTATATTTGTCCAAATTTAAGAAAAAGATGTGGTTAAGTATGAACTGTTAATCCATAGAAGTACAGGATGTGTCAATAATTCAAAAGATTAAATCCAGACTAATCAATCATATTCACAGAAATATATACTTAGTGTTCTAATGCTAATCAACTAAATGAGATTATTGCTTCTGTAGGACAAGGCCCATTCAGCAGCACTAAAAATCTCAAAGAATGAGCAATTATAAATAAGAAATAGAACATAAAATATGTAACTGCAGTGCAGCATATTATTCCCTATGAGATAATAACAGAGAATCTTATGTAGTAATATAAACTCTCTCACTTTTCTCACTCAATGACATAAAAGGCAGTTATTGCCAGCTTCATGCCTTTTTGACCTAAAAAATTCCAAATCTATACAGGATTCATTTATCATAAAAATCCAGGTGTGTCTCTGAATAACAAGGGAGATGTTAGGTAGCTGTATGCATTCACATGTGTTCTTGATGCCCTTAAAACTTTGGCACTAATTCTTTGCTTATATAATAGGAAACTGAAGCAAAGGCAACTTGAATTTTTCCATTAATTTTCTACCTTAAACTCTAACAGTGTACTAACACTTTATAATTGGGTTTATTTTCTTTAAAATATCCCACAAATTGTTTATACAATTGTGAATGAAGCCAATGATTTTTGACAAAGTCTTTGACTCTATCATATTTAACTTGACTAGCCATTATTAACACACAAATTCTGTTGATTAGAAATACAATAAAAACTGGATATATTAACATGGCCATTTAATTTACATATCTATTGTAATTTTTTTCTTTTTACCGTTCACACAAATGACCCATTTCCAGAACATAAATTCAAAATCTTAAGTGTATTTAAAAATCCCTAGACACAGGAAGCAGAGGCAAGGGTTGAAATTTCAAACTAGTTGTAAACTTTAGTTATTTTATTTATTAAAGACAGTTTCCTCCATCGTAAAACAGGGATTATCATAACACCCCCCCAATAATGTGCATTTGAGATTTAACAATACTTCTTACTATAATAAGGACTCTTATAAATGTTACGGTTATTCCATACTATCTAATTCTTTATCAATGTGAATTTAGGTATCACAATGACAAACAATTTACAGGAGTCCATATATCAATTTTAGGCAGAGTTAATTTGTTTTCCTTGTACAGACATGAGCTAGATTTCACATTAAAGCATTATTTGTTTTTTGTCTATAAATTCTATTTATTCTTGAGAGACACAGAGATGGAGGGGGCGGGGGCAGAGACACAGGCAGAGAGAGAAGCAGGCTACATGCAGGGATCCTGGGTCTCTAGGATCAGGCCCCGGGCTGGAGGTAGCAATAAACCACTGAGCCACCTGCTGCCCTAAAGCATTATTTGTACCAGACTGTGTGATATTTATTAATTTGGTCATTTTTCCTGAAAATAGCAATATATTTCTTTATAACAGTACAAATTATATATTGTTTTGCTTGATTTTCCTTGACACATTTAATCTTAATTTCCTAATTGAAAGTAAAATCTTTTTGTGAAATATGAAAATTTGGGGGATATTTGAATAAACAAGGCATAGCAAACTCATCTGACTCATTACTACTTGACGTGACCAGCTGAGCATTTGTTTTGAATAAAGATCAGTTAGTCTTTCTATCTCTTACTATTGGCAAGAGGTTTTATGTATCACTACTCATTTCCCAATCTAACACAAATTTATGTGATTCTCATATCTATCTTTAAAAATGAAAATAATAAATTTGGGTATTTACACAAATAAAACAAAAACACTAATTTAAAAAAGGAATATCATACACCCCTATGTTTATTGCAGCATTACTTATAATAGGTAAGATGTAGAAGCAACCCAAGTGTCCATCAATAGATTAATAAAGAAGATATGGTATATGTATATAATGGAATATTACTCAACTCTAAAGAAGAATGAGATCCTTCTATTTGTGACAATATGGATGAACCTAGAGGTCACTATGCTAAGTGAAATAAGTCAGACAAAGAAAGACTCACACCACATGATCTCACTTGTTATGCAATGCAAAAGACAAAACAATCAAACAACAGCCTTTTAAATACAGAGAACAAACTTTTTTGTTGTTGTTTTTTGTTTTGTTTTTAAAAAGAATTGCTTATTTACTGAACCTGGGGCAGATTAGATACACAACCAATTTTAAAAGTACATCTTTTAATTTTGAAGTGTTTTCACACACACTAAAAAACAAACAAACAAACAAACAAAAAAATTGGCATAGCAACAGTTGTCTTAAGGTAAAATACAGTCACCTTAAATAGTTGCAAGTATTTTCACCTAAGGTTGAAAAATTGTTTATCCTGAACATGAAAACCTGTAACAAATTTAAATTAATTATATAAAACTCATTACTTGTAGTTTTCCCCTTGCAAAGATCCAAAAACGGTGGATGCTAGAGGGGAAGGCAGTGGGAGGAGAGATGAAAAAGATAAAGGGGAGTAAGAGGCCCCCAAAATGAGGATAATAATAGATCCTTAATTGATACTTTAGAACGTTGTTCAAAAAATCATGTAAGTGAATACACAGAAAGTGTTTTGAAAACATTAGAAAAAAATTAAGGAAACCTTTAAGACCTATAAAAATGCAAGATTATTCACACCATGGCCTTAGGTCAGGCAACTCTCAGTCCACAAATTATCTGTACAAGTTATATGAAATTTTATTTTTCTAAAGCACATTTCATTTCTATTTAGAAATTACATTCTGGGGGATCCCTGGGTAGCGCAGCGGTTTAATGGCTGCCTTCAGCCCAGGGCATGATCCTCGAGTCCCAGGATCGAGTCCCATGTCAGGTTCCCTGCATGAAGCCTGCTTCTCCCTCTGCCTATGTCTTTGCCTCTCTCTCTCTCTCTCTCTCTCTCGAATAAATAAATAAAATATTTTAAAAAAGAAAAAAGAAATTACATTCTGGTGGCATGGTTGAGCTTGAGCTCATTCAGTTCATGGTTTTTCATCAATGACTGTGAATTTGAGTCCAAGTTACTAACCAAGGCAGGTTACTGCGGAGACAACTATTTATCTGCTTGCTACCTTTCAGGTTGAATGTCTCCTGATTTTTCAGTGGGATCATTTTTCTAATTCTGTCTAATGTCTTGATATTGGGATTTCAGGAAATTGTCTTCAGCCTTGATAGCATAGACTTACCAAGAAGGTATTCCATCTCTGGAGTCCTACTGATCCTCAGCCCTTAGCCACACTGGAAGGATGGGAAATAAGATCTAATTAGGGCGAAAGTGAATATCAAGTGATATGTCAAAATTAACACTTCTCACACTAAGATCAATGATAAAGATGGAAGAAATAATTCTAGAATTACCGTTATTTATGAATAATAAAATATCTAACATATATTCAAATCTAGAAAATTATTGTTATTTATTTTTTCTCTGAATGTTGATCTGTTTTGAGAACATGATGAATAAATTAAAGGAGTGATATAACACTCTAGAAATGTAGACATGTTTTAAATACTGTTTTAGGGTTTCCGTGGATTTGTTTTAAATAATTCACCTTTTCCTTTAAGTTTTCTATGATCCCATAGCTATGGATAAATTCTTGTTCTCTTTGCCTAGAATATACTTAGTTTTCAGAGCTTTATTATATCCTACTATACAACAGTTATTTACAAAACTATTGTGTCTCACAATCTATACAATATAGGAAGAATAGGATTTTGCCATGTTCATGTTGCTATTTCCAGCTATCAAGTTATAAACTTCATGTAAGCTCAGTATATAGATATTTAATTAATTTTGATTGAAATATGTCAAATAATAAAAGTTAAAACAACAATGCTGAAATTTGCCTTTTTTATTATAAAATCAAAATATGATAGTTATAGAGACATTTGTACTAGGACTTGCCCTTTCAATTCTGCCAGATTTATTATTATTATTATTTACTTAGTTATTTTGATCTGTAAAATTTTAAAAATTACACACTTATACATAAAGCTTTTGAAAATATCTTGAGACTTCCAGTTTTAGTTGTGACATGTAAAGCACTTAGAAGTTATTATTCCTATCCTTCAACCAGAAAAAGCTGACCAAAATTAAAAAACAGTAACTTATCCTGGATCCACAAAGAACAGAGGTAGTAGAGACAACTGCCCCCAAAAATCTGAAAAGACAGGCAAATAAGATAGAATCAAGGTAAGATCTGCTTACCTGGAGCAGTAGAAACTGGATCAATTAAATGATAGGAAGAGTTAAACAGTTTTGAACTGCGGGAGGCTAATGTGGATTAACATGAGAGCAAGAAATTCCTGGATACTTTCATGGGTTTTACCTACTATACTTCACCAATTTCTCAGAGCAAAGAGCAAAGAAAGATCCCCTTTTGTCTTTGGCATGATAAGGGAAAGTGTAATAATTATGAAACACCTTAAAGCATTCTCTATATCAAAGGTTTAAGAAGAAAAAAAAAAAAAAAACCTAAGAAACATTTTTGAAGATCACAACCAATTGGAATGGTTCCACAAAAAAAAAGAAAACAAAAAACTGAAGTTTAATATAAGATTATGGAATCCTCTCCATCTACAACTTACTACTACACCAGCAAACTATTACAAGATTACAAGTCAGGCTAAATGGCAAAAAACAAAACAAAACAAAAAACCCCCACCACAAACGAAAGAGATAAAACAATGATCAGAACCAGACTCAAATATGACAGAGATTTCAGATATACCATAGAATTAAATGATTATAATTGATATACTAAGGATTCTGATGGAAAACAGGCAATATGCAAGACTAATGGATAATGTAGAGCAAAGAGATGGGAAGCTTAAGAAAGGATGAAAGGAAGTGCTAAAATAAAAAAAACATTATAACAGATATGAAGAATGCCCCTAATACCACGAATGTAAACACAAAACAAAATTGTTAGAAGAAAACGAGAAAAAATCTAGATAGGTTTGGATTTGGAGATAAATTTTAAAATACATCTCTTAAATCAAGATCCATGAAAAAATGGATAAATTTTCCTTTACTAAATTAAAAAAAAAAAAAAACTACTCTGCAAATGACATTATTAAAATGATAAGAAGAGGGCGCCTGGGTGGCTCAGTGGTTGAGTGTCTGCCTTTGGCTCAGGCCATGATCCAGGAGTCCTGGGATGGAGTCCCATATCAGGCTCCTCACAGGGAGCCTGCTTCTCCCTCTGCTTATGTCTCTGCCTGTCTCTCTGTGTCTCATGAATAGTAATAAATAAAATCTTTAAAAATAAAGTAATAAATTAATAAAATAAGAAAAAAATTGCAGAGAAAGTATTTTCAAAACATGTATCTGATAAAATAACCAAAATATACCCAGAATTCTTAGAATTTAGCAATTAAAAATAAATAAACCAGTGAGAAAACAGGCAAAATATTTCAATAGACACCTCACTAGAGAATATAAACAGGAAAAAAAAAACCCAAACATATAAAGTGATATTTAGTATCATTTGTCCTTAGGGGATTGTAAATGAAGACAATAATGAAATTCTTATACCTACCTATTAGAATAGCTTACAACAAAATAAAAAGACACTGACAGCAAGGCTGCAGAGCAACAGAAAGTCTTTTATTGCTTGTGGAACTGCAAGCTTGTACAGTCACTTTGGACAACAGTTTGGCAGTTTCTTACAAAACTCAGTATCTTCTTGTCATAGGATCCAGGATTTATGCTTCTAGGTATCTACACAACTAATTTGAAAAATTATGTCCATGCAAAACATACATGTGAATGTTGATAGCAGCTTTAATGATAATCACCAAAAACTGGAAGTAATCAAAATAGCCTTCAATAGGTTAATGGATAAATAAACTGTGGTACATCCCATAAAATGAAATGCTATTCTGCAATAAAAAACAATGAGCCTCAAGCCAAAAAAAAAAAAAAAATTGATGAATCTTAAACGCACACTACTAAGTAAAGAAACCAGTCTACAAATGCTAAATTGTATAATTTCAATTGTATGACATTCAGGAATAGGCAAAAACATCAGTGGTTGCCAGAGGCCTGGGGGGGGGGGGGGGGGCGGAAATATGGTTGAATAGGTAAGCACAGGGAATATTTTGATGTTCTGAAATTATTATTTATGATACTGTAATAATGGAAACAAACAAGACACTATGCATTTGTCAAAACCCATAGCATATTACAGCACAAAGACTGAAACTTGATGTATGCAAATTTTAAAAAGTCATTTAGGAAGTTGGAGATCCCAGGAGGAACTGTAGAGTGTGACAAGATAGTCTAAGTGTATTATAAATACATGAAAGTGCTGACCTAAATAATTTTAGAAATGAGTGTAGTCTGCAGTATTTAAGGTAAAAACCAACTATGCATAAGTATTAAAGTCTGCTTGATAGAGTTGTTTTCCATGGGAGTGTGGGTTCACAATTCTGATGCTGCTTGACATTTACACTGGAATTGAACAAGGAAGTAAATAAATGGCAAATGATGGTAGCCAGATTTTTACTTGTGAGTGAGAATTTATAGTTAAACAAGGGAAAGTACTAACATAATCCAGTTATTAGTGCTCTCTTAGTAATAATAGATTAGAGCTGGAGACAACAGAATAAACTCACATTAAATTTAGTATATATTCAAATGGTTCCATAGAAATATTTATAGATATGTGTATATACATGGGTTATTAAACACACATATAGTTCCTGGCTTGGACAGCTAAGATGGTTTAGATATAAGAATACATCAGTAGCATTGAAAACACTAGTACCTGGTTCTTGATTTGTAAGGCTATTTTCCAATAAAATAAACCAGGACTCCACAGAAGAAATGGCTGATTCTAGGACTGGAGCTAGAAATAAACAAGATGAGATCAGAGGACTTGCTAGTGCCAGAATGTAAGAAAATAAATGTATTGATGAGAGTATGTCAAAGGGAGACAGGAGTCAACTGAAAGAGTACTCAAAGGCCAATGCTGGAACAATTTGAGCAAAGAAAAAATTAACGTAGTGCTAAGTTGAAACCCAAAGTATGAAATAAAAATCTATGATCTGTACTGATATTGAGTAAAAAATATAAATGGGGAAAGAGATACAAATATCTTCTACAGAGGAATTCTTAAAAAATTATGTAGAAATTCCATCCTCCAGGAGCTGGGACATAATTCCCCAATGCCTACATGTGAGCTGTGTATAGTCTGGGAAGGGGAAAAAATGTTAACCCTACAATAGAGAGACCTGACCAACTGTACCTCCATTAGGTGATCAAAGTCAGCATCAACAATAATAACAAGAAATCACGAATATGTCTACAAAATACCTGTCCCATACTCTTCAAAATTGTCAAACTCATAAAAAATGAGGAAAATCTGAGGCACTGTCACAACGAAGAAGAACCTAAAGAGACATGATGACTAAATTTAATATAACATCTTGGCTGGGAGCCTGGAACAGGAAAAGGACATTAGGTTAAAACTAAGGAGAGAAAATTAAAGGAATCTGAATAATGTATGGAACTTAGTTAAAAATAATGTATCAATGATGTTTCATTAATTATATCAAATATACCATACTAATGTAAGGTGTTAATAAATAGGAGACTGGATGTAGTATATACAACAACTCTTACTATGTTCAGTTTTGCTATAATTCTAAAATTGTTCTAAAATCTTTAAAATATTTTCTGTTTTTAAAAAAGAATTGATTATCCTCTGGAAGCAAAAGAAAAAAATTCTGCTGATAGCATATGCCATATTTTATAATGCTGCTTGAGCAAACCAAAGATGTTTTTGATCATGATCGTTCCATTTAGTGCTTGCAAGAATATTGTTAAGAAAAAGTTCTAATGGATAAGGTAAGATCGTAGCAATGAAGAATAAATGATAAACATTTATTCTGGCTTCTTCTAAACTTCATTGTTCCAATTATGCCACAATAACACAAAAGATTATTTGGATCTCCATATAATTTATGCACACTTTTTTGAAGATAATTATTTTGATACACAATGAGGTGAAATATGAGCACATAGCGTTAGATAGATTATTCTTTCCACTAACAGAGATTGTTAGTGTTAGCATTGTTGCCAGAGTTTCCATTAATTTGGGGTTATTAGTCTATTTTTGGCTATAATACAGTTTTCTCTCAATTCTCTGCTTTTTTTCTTACATAGAATACATTTGTTGAACTGTGTGGTTTCTATCATTTCACATAAACACCAAGCCATGCTTGGTATAACAAGTCTTTAAAATTATAACAAGAAAACATATATCTCTATCGCAACATATCTCATTCGATTATTCTTTAGATAATTAAAAGTGGTTATTTATTTATTTATTTTTTTGCTAAGACAGTAGATCTTAAAAGTTCTCATTACAAGAAAATGATTGTAACTATGTGTGGTGATGAATGTTAACTAAATGTATGGTGATAATCATTTTATAATATTTATGTATATCAAATCTTGCTGTATGTCTAAAAATAATACAATATTTATTATATGTTATATTTATATTAAAAAATTCTCAATTAAAAAAAACTTGACAGAGTGTTGATTTGTAACTTTCCTGGGAGCTTCCCTTGTGTAATCCAAAACTGATCCCTGTACTCAGAGAGGAGAGAGAGATAGCAGAAAAATGCAGTCCATTCCAGGTTGGTAAGTGGCAGTTTCAATAAGTAAAGGGAACTTACATATCAGGCTTGTTTGAGGCAGCAGCAAAATGAATGGATTCACAAATTAGCCCACCAAAGCTCAAGTTTATAAACAGGCATTTACTGGGCTTTGTCATATATGCTGTGCAAGTGCTCTCAACATCACATCATTTTCTCAAGGTTGTTTCCAGGGACCGGTAAAGAGTAAGGAGCTTCCTAGTGCCAGGGTCCAGCTCCTAGGTCAACTGGTGGTCATGGCTTTTCAATGACATGCTCCAACAAACAGCAAAGGGGGAATAAAGTATTTGCATCTTACATCAAAATAAAAGGCAATTCTTTCTAAAATATAAAGAGCTCCCATAAAAACATAAGAAACTTAATAGAAAAAATGGCAAATGTTCACATAAAAAGAATTATTTTTTCTTTTTGTCATCACTGGGACATCATTTTCATCTATACAGTTAACAAATATTTAAAAACTTATATTACCTGTATTGGGTAGAGTATGAGGAAATAAGCACTCTCTACGTTGATGGTAGGAGTATAAGTTGATATAACCTCAGTGTACGGCAATTTGGCCAAGTCTATCAAAAATACAGATGCGTGTACTTTTTAGCTAGAAACTTCACTTTCAAAGCTTTTTCTATAGATATAAGTACACATGTTAAAATGCTTACATACAATAATATTCTCAAAAAATAATATTCTCTTGAGCATTATTTTAATAGATAAAGTTTTTAAAAAATCTGTATCAATATAAGACTGGTTAAATAAAATAGTATACTGGCATAGTACACAAGAATGAAAAAAAATGAGGTTTATATACTCAATCTGTAAACTGAAATGGGCAGTATATCAGTTTAAAAACTTAGGGACAGAACAAGTTAGCTATCACCTGTATTAGGTATATATTTCTACGTACCACCCCAAAACATAATGCAACATTTAGTAAGACGAAAAGTGGTTGCAGAATTTTCTGAATGATACATTTTTATCTGAAATTGGTACATTAGTGTTTGTATGTATATGTATGTATTTGCATTGGATGGATAAGTGATGGAAAATGCTTAGATGCAGAAAAAGTTATATTCCACTATAGGAATACATTGGATTGCATTTTTACGCTTTCATTATAAATACTAAATGAATTTTTAAAAATAAATTGAAAAGTTCCTTAGCCTCAGAATTATTACTGTGGCCAAGTTAGGTTTTGAAATAGATCATGCCTATTTTTGTGTGGCAAGAACCACATTGTCTTTGCTCCCAAAATCCAAAAATTATATTTGAAGTTTTAATGACTTTATAACCACATTCTGGTTTCTGTTGAATGTCTAATGAGATTATATATATATATATAGAATTAGCCTGCTCTCAATAATTATTATACATTATTTTGATTATATTTATTACTGTATTTTGATTATATTTATTACTGTATTATATTTATTACTTTGATTATATTTATTTCTGTATTACTGTTTTCTTTTATTATATTTATTACTGTATATTATATCTATTACTGTATTTATTACTGTATCCTTCATAATGCTTAACCATTTAAGAATAAGTGAATAGCAGTTTAATAAAGATTCAGATTTTTGGTTTCTGTCATGTTTGAAATTTTGGTAGCAAATTGGAATCAGGGTGACTAGTAGTAATTCAAGCAATTAACAGGCTATTTTATTCCTGGAAACAAAAATGGCCTTATCACAATGCTAATTAAAGCTAACTATGCATAAAAGCCATGATTTTGTCCCAAATACCAAAAGATACATAAAATGACCCACCTTGGGCTTCTTTTCTCATGCACACCAGGCTTTTCCTCTTAGAGTCTTTGCACAGTGTTATTCTTTTTCCTTACTACACTCCTGCCAACTTATTTTCTGGTGAACTTCTCTGAATTCTGGGCTTATTTATCAATTACTATAATAATGCCACGTTAAAACCTAGTGCTTTATTCGTGAGTCTATAGTGCACCATGAGATTACAATGGCGTAGTCTGGGTCCAGCTGCTCTTGGCTGGGCTCACTCAAACATTTGCAGGAAGTTGGTTATTTGACATCGGCTGGCTGCTGTACCTAGCTGGGATGACTCAACATGTGCTCCCATTCCTCCAACCATCTGCTTTCAGCATGCTCTGTGGTGATAAGAATGGTGCAAAAGAGATGTGAAAATACAAAATGCTTTTCCAGTCTCCAGCTTGGTCAAAGAAATCCACCTACCATGGCCACAATTAGTGTGGGAAGATACTGTCAAATCATATAGATATCAGGAGGCATGAAAAAATGGGGTTTTTCATGCAATGCATCTACCACAATATCCATATCTCTTTTTAAGCAGGAAAAAACTACATTTTGAATCCTTTCAGATGGGAGTAAAACTGAAGAATTATGAAAAAAAATAGTAGAAAAAAATTGGTCCCTCTTTTTTTTTTCAAAGATTTTATTTATTCATTCATGAGAGATACACACACACACACAGAGAGAGAGAGAGAGAGAGAGAGAGAGGCAGAGACACAGACAGAGGAAGAAGCAGGCTTCATTCAGGGAGCCTGACGTGGAACTCAATCCTGGTGTCCAGGGTCACACCCTGGGCTGAAGGCGTCGCTAAACCACTCTGCTATCCAGGCTGCCCGAATTGGCCCCTCTTAATTACAGTGGTCTTGCAAAGTTCTCGGCTTTGGTGAGAAATTTTACTTGCTGATTTCCTTACTTAATTTGATTTTTTTTTTTAATCAAAAGAATTAGATGAGCTACTGTTATCAGAGTCTAGTTTGAATGTTTTGGTCATCTATTCCTATATAACACAGTATCCCAAAATTTAGTGGATTAATACAAGAACTATTTCATTTGTTCCCTAGGCTATGAATCAGAAACTTTGATAGGACATCTCAGAGCAGCTTATCTTTGCTCCATGAGTTGTCTGCTGGGGCTGAAATACCCAAGATTATCTCTTGCTTCACATGTGCTAACACCTCAGCTAAGTTTGCTTCAGTGTTGAGGAAGAGCTAGAATGTCTCACCTGGGACTGTATGATCCATTCCCAAGATAAATCACTCATATGGCCATCAAGATGGCTCTGGCAATTAGCTAGAAGCTCAACATTGACTTTCAACTGAGAAAAGTATGTTTCTTGTTGTCAGTTGGGGTCCTCCATTCTCCTGCGCATGATGGTCTTAGGGCTTCTCACAGCATGAGGGAATCAGTGTATTTGTACTTCTTAGTTGGTTGCTTACATCCGGAGGTAAAAAAGCAGAACCTGCTAGGGTTCCTTATGGCTAGACCCAGAAATGGCACAACATCACTTACTTAAAACAGATCAGATGGACGTTTGGGAGAGAGGGGCAGTGGAAGAACTAAGAACAAGTGAATATCAGCAGGCATTATTCATTAGGGCCGCCAATACAATCTTTTACAATAGATCACTCTCTGTCCTCTGCTAATTTATGAGCTAACATATGCAAAATACATTCAACCACCCACCAAAGGCACTTCAAACCTTTTCTTGTCACAGCATCAAACTCAAGTTTGAAGTTCCAGATCATGTTACATAACTCATATTCAGGTAGAGATCAGACCTCCAAGTGTGATTCCTCTCAATCTGAATATCCTTGAACTAAATAGACAAGTTGCTTTTTCCCCGTATATTCCCATATTCCCCATATATTCCCATTTCCCATATATCCTCTTATTGCCCTATATCCCAATTTTCCCATATATTCCCCATAAAGTAAAAATTGCATAATTTCAATAAATATTTTCATTCATAATGAAGTACAGTTAATGAGATGTACATAGCACCCATTTGTTTATAATCTTTCTTAAATATAGCCCAGGATATGTAACCAGTTCTTAATTAGATCCCAATTTTACTCCTGGGAAAGGTTCTACGTGATTTTGTATCATATGTCTATACCATTTATATGGTCTGTATGTCCTCTGTGATTCTTGAATCTTCCTTCTGAGTCACACTTTAAAAAAATGACATGCTTGTAGCTGAGTAGTTTCTCAGCCTGTTTTCTGTCTGTAGGAAATTGGAGGCCTAGAAACCTATTTCCATTTTTCAATTTCTTTAATTCTTTTTTCCAAACTAATATATTTTTCTTTATAAATATGGGCATTTTATATGTATTAAGTTTTAATATTCTCCAGCAGACACAGCACAAATACACATACACATGTGAACACAGGCATACAGCACATCTCTCAAACAGGTAGTCTCCCCTCTACCTTGTGCTGCACACCAGGATCCTTAAAATTGTTATAGGTTTTATGCCCTTGTTGAGAGGATCTTGACAAAAGGTCTTATATAGGAATTTAGTTGTGAAGATGGTAGTTTCCTGACTTTTCATCTTTGCACTAAGACCGTTTCTTATTTTGAGAACCTTAGCTGGCTCAAGAAACCAGAACTGAAGAACAATTTTGTTTTCCAATACCAAGTCTTGGTTTAGAAATATTTTCCTTAGATTCTGCTTGAAAATGATCAGTTTCTCATTAGTTCATTTCTTTTCAGCTTTACCTAATTACATATAGATAAAATAAAGCATATACAAACAAAAACAAAAAAAGTACTTGGCACTGGTACTTTTAATATCTGCATTGAAATTATCTTAGCCAAATATACAAGGTCACAAGTTAATTAAAAATATTTTTTATCTTCAGGGTGCCTGGGTGGCTCAGTAGGTTATGGATCCGAATCTTGGTTTTGGCTTAGTTCGTGATCTCCTATGTCCTGGGATTGAGCCCTGCATGAGATTCCACGCTCAGTGGGGAGTTTGCTTAAAGAATCTTTCCCTCTGCCCCTCCTTCCATGTATTCTCTCTCACTATCTCTCGGTATCTCTAAAATAAATCAATAAATCTTTTTTAAAAGATTTTATTTTATTATTTTTTAAAGATTTTATTTATTTATTTATGAGATACAGAGAAAGAGAAGCAGAGACACAGGCAGAGGGAGAACGAGTCTCCCTGCAGGGAGACAGATGGGATCCTGGGACCCTGGGATCACGCCCTGAGCTAATGGTAGACACTCAACCACTGAGCCACCCAGGCGTCCCTTAAGATTTTATTTATTTATTCATGAGAGACACAGAGAGAGGCAGAAACATAGGCAGAGAGAGAAGCAGATGTGGGACTTGATCTCAGGACCCTGGGATCATGCCCTTATTTGGAGACAGACGCTCAACCAGTGAGCCACCCAGGTGCCCCAATAAATAAATCTTTTTAAAAAATATATTTCTTATTTTTCAAGTCACCACAGTGATACTCTTGGCAATTGTTCTGCCAATAAAAACATAAGTTTCATTTTCTCCTGTTTCCAATAGCAATTTCCTCACTGCCCTTTTATGCACCCGTAATAGTCTCCTCAAGGTTTTTCTGCCTGACACCACTGATGCAAGTCAATACTACTTGTTTTAGATTTTTGTTATGGGAACACCCAAATTCTAGGTATTAATTTTTAACTAATTTATATATGTTGTCTTAGAGTGTTCAAACTGCTGTGACAAAATGACATAGACTGGATGATTTGTAAACAACAGAAATTTATTTCTTACAGTTCTAGGGGCTAGAAGTCTGAGTTCAGAATTTCAGCATGGTCAGGTACTGGTAAAGTCCCTTTACTGGGTTGCAGACTGCCAATTTCTCATTATGTCCTCACCTGATGGAAGGGGGTGAGGGATCACTGAACCTTTTGTTATAAAGGCACTAATCTTATCCTAACCCCAAAGGTCCCACCTCCTAATACCATGTCTTTGGGGTTATGAATTTTAAGGGGACACATAGAAGTTGTTATAGTCTGAATAGAGTCTCCCCCTCCCTGCCCCCGCCAATGCATATGATGAAGCCTTAACCACCCAGTGTGACTGTATTTGGTGATAGGGCCTCTAAAGAGTTAACTAGGGTTAAATAAAGCCATAAGGGTGGGGCTCTACTCTAATATGACTAATGTCATTATAAGAAGAGGAAAAAGACCAGGGATGCAAGGGCACAGTGAGACGATAGCTATCTGCAAGCTAAGGAGAGAGGTCTCTGGAGAAATCAAATCTAGCTATGCCCTGAAACTGGATGTTCAGCCCCCAGAATTATGAGAAATAAATGTCTACTCTTAGTCCATGGTACTCTGCTAAAGGCAGCCTTAGGAAGCTAATATATATGTATAAGAAACTACCCAAAGTTTAGTAGTTTCAAACAACAGTTATGTTATTTGCTCATGATTCTTTGATTAGGCATTTGGATAAGGCATTGTAAAAATAAATCCTTTCTGCATCACATGACATCAGTCCAAGATGGTTGCTTTATTCACATACCTGGTGTACCAGCTAGGATGGTTTGACTGGGCGCTGGAAAATAACCATTTTCAAGATAGCAGAATCATGAGGCTGGCAGTCTAGTAATACCAGGTATGGGTTGAGGGTTTATCCAGGACTCTCAGTCAGGGACTAAGGTTTGCTCTGGCCCATGGGAGCCTTAGTTATCTTTCATGTGGTCTCTTTATATAGCTATTTCAGCTTTCTGAGTCTCCGGTACAGCATGAGGGTCTCAGACCTCTTGATTTACATGGCTAATAGCTAACTGACAAATTAACACAATGTCTTAAAATTTTCTCCCTGAACTGACACAGCACCACTCTCTTTCACACCCTTTTGGTTAAAACAGATCATAGAGCTGGCCCAGAATGAAATAAGAGAAACATGTGTAATTGGGAAGTATCAGTGGGCAGCAATCAAGTCAAATACTGAGAATTTTCCATTTAAAGCAAGTCTGAATTTTTGCCAATAAATGCAGTTTGGAAAAGTAGTAGGACAAGATGGAGGACATTTTTACAAAAAAAAAAAAATCTGTAAAATTTCGAGATAGAAATGAATGTAGCATGTTTGACAAAGTTCTAATGTTTGGTAAATCACAGTGGCACCAGATAAAAGAAAACCTGGCCAATTAATAATCCCAAGGGACAAGCCAACTCTTCCCAAATATATTTTTCACATAGAGATTAAAACAATCAGGATTTTTTTTAGTATTACTTACTATCATAAGAAAATAGGGAATCTCTTGACCTTTAATTTAATCTACTTACATTCAGAAATTTTATTATACACTTCTACTGATACTTTACATTGTTTTATAGAGTAAAAAATTCTGAGAATAATAATTTTGAATCTACTTGTATGCCTAGTGATTCTCTAGCCTGGTCTTACCAATGAAAGTTTCTGTGAAGGTAGCAATGTCTATAAATTTATGTTCTCCAACATCTTAGCTACTAGCCATATTTGACTATTAAACAGTTGAAATAAGGTTAGTATGAATGAGTAACTGCAGTCTTAATTTAACTCAAGATTAATTAATCTATGTTTTTAAATAACAAAATGTGGCTAGTGGCTATTTAAACCAAGAAACCAAGGTCACAGTGTAGTTTCCTTAGACATATTTCATCAACAGACTGGAGGAGCTAGACGTTAGCCATGCAGCCTAACTTCAGGTGAGAACTAGGTGCTGATCATACAAAATGTGTCAAATGGTAAAGATAATGAATATGACTTATATTCGTTTCCAGGGCTGCCATAACAAAATACCATATACTGGGTCACTTAAACAACAGAAATGTATTTTCCCACAGTTCTAGAGGCTACAAGTGTGAATAAGGTGTTAGCTGGGCTGTTTTTTTCTGTGGTCTCTCTCCTTGGCTAGTAGGTATATGTCTTCCTAATGTCTTCAAGTGGTCTTCCCTCAGGATGTGTCTGTGTCCTAATCAATTCATCTGATAAAGACATCAGTCTATCAGATTAGGACCCACACCAATGACTACATTTTATCTTAGTTACCTCTTTCAAGCCTCTATATCTTAGTGCAATTACATTCTGAGCTACCATGTAGGACTTCAACATATGAATTTTAGACAGTTCAAGCCATAACACAACCTGTATCAGGTAGCTATTGCTGTATAGGAAGATAACACAAAGCAGCAATATCTTACTATTGGGCAAGTATCTGAATTTTAATCTAGAATGAGCTTAGCCTGAAAGTTCACTCTCAGGTTGCAAAAGCTGGGGTCAGTTTGGTTCCAGATTTCTATCATCCTCTTCCTGGGACAATGATATTAGATAAGAAATGCTATTCTGGTTATAGAATAGATATAGGAAGACAAATCTCCAAAAGCCAGAGACACAATGACACACAGCCCAAAGACAAGGGAATGAGAAGTACATCCTACCACTAAGGAGAATGTAAAATGCTACCAGTTCAGAGTAGGGTAAAGAATTGAGACCACTAAAAAAATCTAACACAAAAACTTTTGTTTTTGTGTAAGGTATGCGTGATCAAAGTCAAAAAAGCTAATCCCATCATAAAATGCAAAGATAACATGGGATGTGGAAAGAAAGGCAAAATCCATGCGTCATGCAGGAAATGAGCATGAAGTGAAATTAAGCCAACTCTAGGATAATTTCTGTGAAAATATTCATATAGCAGAGATGCATACTGGACGTTCATAATGTCAGAGAAGGATTAGTGCAATTAAAGGTCTTGGATTTGGGAAGAATGGAACAGCACTTGGTTTGGAACTATCTGTGGATTCCAGTTATGTTTTATCGATGACAAATAAAGAATAATTCAATATTATTTTGTAATACAGCTTTTTAGGATCACATCTCTTTTAGAGTGTTTTACAAAATTAAAAATGCACGGGACATTTTTATTTTATATTGAGGAAAAGTAGCTACAGTTGAGGTATTTTGGAGTCATGCATATCCCTAATCTTTATGAATTAGGTGGCATAGTGTATTTGCATAAAACTATATTTATGATGGTTCCTTATGCCTGTGTTTGTTTTCCATTAATTATGTAAGATCTCTTAAAACTGCCTAAATCCCAATGTGCTGCAGGCCGTGTTCCAAAATTTTATTTTATGCATAAAATGCACAAAGGAGAGCCTAATCCTGAGGGAAGTATTTAATTCAGTGAATCAGAGAAAACCATTTCTCCAAGTCTTCTCAGTCTTTTCTGTTGCCGAAATCTCATTATCGTTGTCTCAAAATTCAGTGTTAATTACACTTTATTAGTATACACACATTTATTAGCATTTTTTCAGAGACTAAAATAAATTTAGAGGCAAGGTGGGCTAATTTTTTTAAAACATTTTTTCTTTACATGACATTTTTTTTCTTTCCATAATAAAAAATATGGGTAGTGTTCTAAAATGCCTTCATGTCACTCCTCTTTTTGTAAGCAATGCTTTAGATTTACTCACAACTATACTACAGATAAAATTATTTTGGATGTGTTTTAAAACTTGATATGGATGTTGTTATGGGTTAAATTGTGTCCCTCCCAGTTTCATGTGTTGAAGTCCTATGCCCTAGTCCCTCAGAATGTGACTGAAATTAAGAGATAGGGCTTTTTAAAGAGGTAATTAACGTTAAGTGAGAACATTAGGTGGGCCCTAATCCAATATGATTGGTATCTTTATAAAAAGAGGAAATGTGGACACACGCATATGAGTGTGTACAGAGGAAAGATCATGTGAGAAAGAAGACAGCCATCTACAAACTGAGAAGAGGACTCAGAATGAAACCTGCTGCAACCCTGATGTTCGACTGCTAGCCTTTTAACTATCTAAAAATAAATTTCTGTGGTTTGTCTCACCTAGACTGTGGTACTTTGTTATGAAGCCCTAGCAAATTAATAAATATGGTAATATCAATAATACAATAGGGAGAGAAGGAAATGTCCCCAGTAACCATCTATTCATCCATTCTAGAATAAGCCCAAGAAAACCCAGAAGTACAAACCTATGTTATAGATAAATCAAAGTTAATACCACATATAAATTTCCTAGTTAAGAGAAACTGTCTTAAATGGCCATGCTCTGTAGAAAGGCATCCTAATCTGTTGTCAGCACCCAGTGAATAAATTAGGCAGTGAGATTTCCACACAAACAAGGATGGTACTAAATATTTCAGTTTTTCTCTGGACAATTTGAATTTATAAATGAAAGTAATTATCTATCAGTTGATAGGGACATTTTGAACTGAAAAGATGCTTGGAAATATTCCATAAGATGGCAGTAACAGGAGGGACTATACATACAAAAGATAGCTATGAATAATTAAACATTAAGCTAACTGAAGCCATAAAACAAAAAAAGACTACCTAGAATGGAGGTATTTAGTGACTGCAAAAGAAGTGGAAACAAAGAAAAATAGAAAGGGCAGGGGTGGAGGTGGGGTCTGGGACATCATAATTAAAGTGGATAAAAAAATATCCTGTTGTTAAAGGCACAGCAAAATCCTTTAGTGACTTGAGGCTTAGTCTCTATAGCTATGGTGAATTTTTCCCATACATGAACTGTTGCAGTTGTTCAGTCAATTAGTGATGATTCCAGACTATGCATGAAGGTTTGGACATCTTTATTTCTTTTAACAAACGCCCATTGTTTGAAGGAGCCTCAATGGATAAGACACAGAGTTCATATAATTATGCCAAAGGATCTGCTTTCTTTCTTTTTTTTTTTTTTTTTTTTTTTTTAGGATCTGCTTTCATTAGAAGGCATGAGGTCTCTATCTCCATTTAGGAAAGGATCATGAAAGCAATAAAATAATCTTACAAAATGCATTATACCAAGTACTAACAAAAAAATATATCAACATCTCACTGTGATATCACTATTATTGCTTGTACTTTTTTTTTAAACTACCTGCACTTTAAAAGTGAGTTTCCCTTTGGATAATATGGACATTTTCACAATATTGTCTTCTAATCCATGAACATATGATGTTTTTCCATTTATTTGTCTCTTTAAATTTCTTTCATCAATGCTTTGTAGTTTTCAGCATACAAATCACCCTCAGTTAAGATTATTCCTAGATATTTTATTCTTATTGATGCAATTATAAGGGGGATTGATTTTGAAATTTATTTCTTGGATATTTTATTGTTAGTGTATAGAAAGGCTACTGATTTCTATATGTTGATTTTTGTATTCTGCAACATTGCTGAATTTGTTTATTCTAACAGGTATTTTGTCATTGTTTTATTCTATTTATTTTATTTTTTAGTGGAATCCTTAAGGTTTTCCACATGTAAGATCATGCTCACTGCAAACAGAGACAATTTTGCTTCTTTTCTGATTTGGATATTTTTTAAATTTTTCTTTGTTTTCTAATTGCTTTGACTAGGACTTCTAGTTCTATATTACATAACAGTGGTGAGAGGGGGAGGATATTTATATTGATCTTAAAGGAATAGCTGCTTTTCACTTCTGAAGTTATGATGTTAGCTGTGAGCTTTTTACATAATGTCCATATTACAATCTATAAATTCAAAGTCATCTATAGGGGCATGTGGGTGGATGGCTTAGTCAGTTAAGTCTCTGCCTTTGGCTTAGGTCATGATCCTCGAGTCCTGGGATTGAGCCCCACATTGGGCTCCCTGTTTAACAGGGAGCCTGCTTCTCCCTCTCCCTTTGTCCCTCCCTCTGCTCCTTCTCTCTCTCTCTCTTGCTCACTCTCTCTCAAATAAGTAAATAAAACCTTCAAAGCAATCTATAGACACAATGAAATCCCTATTAAAATTCCAATGCAATGTTTACAGAAATAAAAAAATCCCAAAATTCATATGGAACAAAACATCCTGAATAGCTAAAATAATGTCCAAGTAGAGGCATTATATTTCCTGATTTCAAAATATATTACAAAGCCACAGCTACTAAAACAATATATACTGATATAAAAGCAGACATGTAAACAATTAGAACAGCATAGAAAGCCCAGAAATAAACTCACATATACACAGTAAACTGGATCTTCAAGAATAACAATAGTACACAATAGAGAAAGGAAAGTCTCAAAATGGATTAACAATTTGAACCTAAGACCTAAAAATGTAAAACTTCTAGAAGAAAATCTCAGGGGAAAGGTCTTCACTATGATTATTCAGATATGGCATCAAAAACACAAGCAGCAGGAGCAAAAATAAACAAGTGAGAGTGCATCAACTAGCAAACTTCTGCAAAGGAAACATCAACACAGTGAAAATGCAACCTAGGAATAAGAAAAAATAGTTGTAAACCATATCTGACAAGGGATTCATAACCAAAATGTATAAGAAAATCCTATAATTCAATAGCAGAAAACACAAATAACCTGGTTTAAAAATGGGTCAATAATTTGAATAGACATCTCTCCAAAGAAGACATACAAATAGCCAACAGATATTTGAGAAGGTGCCCAACATCATTAATCATCAGAGAAATGAAGATCATGACATGTCACCTCATACTTGTTAGAATGTTTATTATCAAAAAGACAAAAATAACAAGTAAGAATATAGAGAAATTGGAACTCATGCAGACTGTTGGTTGGAATGTAAAATGGTGCAGAAGCTATGGAAAATAGTATGAAACTTCCTCAAAAAATTAAATATAGAACCACCAAAAAATAAAGATAAAAATAGAACTACCATATGATCTAGCAATCTTGTTTCAGGGTATACACCTGAAAGAATTAAAATCAAGATCTTGGATACCTGCATTCTCATGTTCACTGCAGCATTAGTCACAATTGCCAAGGATGTAGAAACAACCTAAATGTCTATTGATGGATGAATGGATAACGAAAATGTGGTATATAGGTATATACGTACAATGGAATACTGCTCACAATTAAAAAAAAAAAAAGGAAAGGAAATCCAGCCACATGGGACATGCTTGAAGAAAATCCAGGGTATTATTATGCTAAGGGAAATAATCCAGTCATAGGAGAAAAAATGCTGAATGATTTCACTTATATGAAGTATGTAAAAATAGCCAAACTAGTAGAAATAGAGTAGAATGGGGTGCCAGAGATTGGGGTGATGAGGAAATACAGAGCTGCTATTCAACAGATGTAAAAATTCAGTTATACAAAGGACAAAAATCTGGATAATAGTGGCGATAGGTGTACAATGACATGAATGTACTTAATGACAATAAACTGTACACTTTAAAAAGGTTGAGATAGTATATTTTATATTATGCATATTAATCATTTTTAATCATTTCTGTAAGGTTAAAGAAACTTCCCAAGCTTACAGTACTATCAAATGCAAGCGTGTGAATGCAAGTCCAGTTTCTCTGCTTCTAATTAGTAGGGTCCTATCAAATCTATTTAATTATTATATAGACCCCGTGGTAAAGAATGTGTATATTATGAAACTGTGAAAGGTGCTTTGTTACTTGGAATGATGCTTTCTTATCTATGATTATAATTTAATTTGAAGGAATTGGATGTAAACTTACTTTAAGGAAATTCGAAGCAAATTCGGATATAGCAGCATTTACCAACAGGCAGAGTCCTCTCATTATCTATTTATGGTCATTTTTCTTTTCAGTGTAAATAATGCATAGATGTTAAGGATCATCACCTACCTATAGTCTGTGACTTCAGATGAAAGGACATAGTTGTTACTTTGATCTTAACAGAAGACAGAAATGTCATGCTGTTCAGCATCCAAGTCCTCATTGGCTAAAATGTCACCTCATCTATGGGAGCAATCTATTTATTGCCTCTATAATCTGCAGATTATATGGAACCTAAAATTGTCCTTGAACTGATGAAATTAAATTCTTACTTAGAAATACGTCATATAAATTTATGATACCAATAATTATCTCTTTTTAATATTCATCATGAGTACCTGAAGCACTTAAAGGAAGAATAATTTCTTTAAAAGCATACACCATTTTCAGGTTTTTAATTCCATTTTATAAATGTTGGCAATTTGACACAAAGCTTATTTTTTCCTAGAGGGAGACTGGAAAGTATATGTTTGTGTATCTCACTTAGAGTATATAGATAAACCCAATTAGCATTGAATTAAGCTGCCATATCAACATTACCCATGTATGTGTTTGCAATTTAATTGCACAAACTAAAAGATTCATTTATCAAATTTGCTATGCAATATATACAAAGGTGAGGGATTGAAAATATCAATCCCAGAAATCATGGGTCCATCCACATGGAAACTGCCTTGATTCAACAAATTTTTCTACTAGCAATGTCCCCATAATCTCATGTGAATTGTATTTAGCAACATAATACCAGCAACATTTTAAATATTATTCAATAATATTTAAAGTATTTTGGACATAATTTGAACATATGATTTACAGAGAGAGGTTTAGATATAATAATACATTATTCTTCAGTAATTCACTAGGTGAACAAGGTTTGTACAAATGAATTTAGTACTTAGTGATGGGGTTTTTCTGAAATATAAAAGTATATATATAACAGACATTCTCTACTATTTCTACCAGTTATTTCTCCTTCTTTGGCATCAGAACTCTGACTTTGCTCAGTTCATAGCTCCAGGTATGAATCATGATTTTTAAGCCAATCAAGACACTGTCACCTGTTTTTTTTTTAATAAAAATAATATTTTAAAAATATTACCCTAATGCTGTAGTCAATGGTTATTTTTAATCTGCATAATCTTTTGTCATTTAAGCAATATTATACTAAAGTACAACTTTCTTTTTTTCCCCTGGACATTTCCTAATTACTTTCGCAACAAATATTTTCCAATGATGGTTAATTTTATGAGTCAACTTGACTGGACTAAAGGATGCCCAGATACTTGATAAAACATTATTTCTGGGTATGTTTGTGTGAGGGTGTTTCTGGAAGATATCAGCATTTGATTTGATAGACTGAGCAAAGAAGATCACCATCACCAATATGAGTGGGCATCATCCAGTCCCTTGTAGGTCCAAGTAAAACAGAAGGGCCAATCCTCTCTCTCTCTCTCTCTCTCTCTCTCTTCCTCTCTCTCTCTCTTTCTCTCTCTCCTTGAACTAGAATGTCTATTTTCTTCTGTCCCAGGATGTTGGAGCTCCTGGTTCTTGGACTCTTAGACTCTGAGATTATACCAGCAGCATCCCGTCACACACACAAGCACACACACAGCTGGCTTTCAGGCCTTTGGCCTTTGCCTGGGAGATACACCATCATCTCCCTTGATTGTCAAATGCCTCAGACTTGTACTGAAAATTACGACTGGCATTTCTGGTTCTCCAATTTGCAAATGACAGATTTTGGGACTTGTGCCCTCCATAACTGTATGAACTAATTCCTATAATAAACTCTTCTATATATGAAGATACATCTAAGATATATATAATAAATATATAATACATAAAATTATAAATAATCAATAAAGGAATTATAATATATATCTATAATACAGTTATATATGTATATCCTATATATATATATAGATATATCCTATAGATCCTACAGATACATAGATATATCCAGATTCTCTTGAGAATCCTAATAAAATCTCATTATACAGTTAAGCTTAATATGTTTTGAATTACCAAGTCTCATTTAACTTTTCCTAAGGATTTTATCACATTTTAATGGGATTACATTTTTAATTGCTTTTTTATAAAATGGATGATGTTCTTAGTAGCTGAAATCTACGTTGGATAGGATAATCCAGATTAAAAAACAAAAACAAAAGTTTCTAAAATACCTTTTCTTATGTAGCTATGATATCCAATAAAATATCCACTTATAATATTAATTAGTTTCAAAGCAATTTGCTGAGGACTTATTTTAGGCTGTCCCGAGTAGATGGCCAGAATTTGAATTTATACCTATGACCATGGATTCTCCTACTAAATTGCAGAAGAAGGTAAATGAGGAGGCAATTAATGGAAAAAATTTATGTAACTAGAATTGCTTTCAAGTATCTACCTGGATTCCTTTCCAGAAAATAAAATTAAGCCACCTAAGAGCCTCAAATGTTTGTGTGGTGTGTATTTGTGCGTGTGTGTGTGTGTGTTGGTTTTTCTTGGTCCTTTTATTTATTTTTTTAAAATTATTTATTTATTTATTCATAGAGACACAGAGAGAGAGAGAGAGGCAGAGACACAGGCAGAGGGAGAAGCAGGCTCCATGCAGGGAGCCCGATGTGGGACTCGATCCAGGGTCTCCAGGATCACCCCTAGGCTGCAGGCGGCGCTAAACTGCTGCGCCACCGGGGCTGCCCCTGGTCCTTTTAATTCAAGTTTGAAAAATGATTTTTTTTCCCCTGGCCAAACATGCAATTTTGTCCCTTTTCCATATCCCAGGGGAAAAAAAAAAGTTAACTATATTATTATT
The DNA here is from genome assembly GCF_053574225.1 of Canis aureus. Lineage (NCBI taxonomy): Eukaryota > Metazoa > Chordata > Mammalia > Carnivora > Canidae > Canis > Canis aureus. The sequence continues at coordinate 16,136,558 of NC_135648.1, forward strand.
TTTTTCTGTGATAAGAGCCTTTTATTGTAGTATTTGGAAAAATTGTGACTCTGAGAATTCCCCTATAAAATCGTTCATCATATTATCTTCCCCTCCAGCAACTAACTTTGGAAATTTGATGTCTAATAATGGCATAGATATATCACAGTTTGTGGAATGGAAGCTGGGTCATTTGTTTTAGACTCTTAAAGAAAAATTAATTATTCAAGAATTAAAGATAATCTAATTGAAAATATTATGTAAAGAGATTTGAAATGTTATTCTTTTTAAACTACATACAAGACATAAACCATATTTCCATTTTACAATGTATAAGTGAGCACAAATCCTATACCATAAGATCCTCCCAATTTCTTAGTTCTTTATTTTGAACTATTTCTTCTATTTTGGGATTGTGTGTGTTTGTGTGTGTGTGTGTGTGTGTGTGTGTGTGTCCAATCTGGCAGGAGTGTGAGGAGGAATTCCTAGATAAAATACTTCAGATATATTATAGTATATACATTATACTTCCTTGATAATTTTTACAAGATCCTTTACCTTGTCTTTCTATTCAAAGAAATTTCCTTCATAGAAAATTCCAGTGTCATATTATTTTGCCTTAGAACTTCAATTATTTTCTAAATCTTTCATTGTAAATTTGGTAGCCAGCCTATTTGCACATTTATGTGTCCAGATTCTTTTTTTCTCATTTCTATGGTTTTCCTTTCTGAATGCCTGTGAAATACTTTATTTTGCTTTGGTTTTAGCAATATGAGCAATAACTATTCCAAACTCCAAACTTCACTGATGATTTTGCATTCTAAAACAAGTTATGCCATTTAATTTCAGATTCAGTTTCTTTTTCACTCAAGGAATGTCACTTATCTTATGATGAATTTAAGGAATCTTAATAAATCTTATTTTATATTTTAGGATTAATTTCTATTCTTTTTTCTATTTTCTAATTATTTGGCATAATATATTCAAATGATATAACTATTAATTTATGTTACTATATTTTGCAATATCATAGGATTTCCTAAATCTCAAATGTTTCCTAAAGTAGTCTGAAACTTGTGTACCTTTGATCTCCAGATAAGAAAATAAATTTAATGGCAGCGTGGGTGGCTCAGCAGTTTAGCGCCGCCTTCAGCCCAGGACGTGACCCTGGAGTCTCGGCCAAGTTCCATGTTGGGCTCCCAGCATGGAGCCTGCTTCTCCTCCTACCTGTGTCTCTGCCTTTCTCTCTCTCTCTATGTATCTCTCACGAATAAATAAATAAAATCTTTTTTTTAAAAAAAGAAAAGAAACAAGATATTTTCAAATAATTTAAGAATATTAAAATGTCAATAATGTTTAGTGGTTTGTGGGGTCTCTTTCTATTTAATGAATATTGCCACTCACTAGCCAATGATCAATAAATTAACTCTTTAAATAATAACATGGCAATTTCATGCCATGAAGTTATTTTTTATGACATCAGTTATAACTTTTAAAGCACGCAGGATTTTTTCAAGAGATAGGACCAAAATTCTGCTTATGTATTATAGATGGCTTAGATAATTCATCTTTAAATAGCATAATGCAATATTTTGCCATTACCAGATTATTCATTACATGAAATGAGAAAGAGTTGTAATTTTTTACTACAATTTTGCATGATAAAAATATAAAATAAGGATTTTTCTAAAAAAGCAAAGTAAATACTCAAATCTTAATGTACGTGCACAAATCCAAAACAGTAGCAATCATTGAGATACCTTAAGCCCAGCAATTGATTTTTTTTTCTACAAATTTAGTGTATCCTAGCTAATGATAACATTCTGTTTCTATGAAGCTATATGAAGAGAATTCTCCAGTAATACCTAGCCAGCCTCCTGGAGAGAAACACGCTGGAGAGTGACAACAAGCCCCAATACATCTTGACCTAAGTAGGGCTTACCTTGACCTTGGCATTTCAGTTTTCAACAGTAAGAAAAGCTGTAAGCCATTTCAACATCATTCATGTGGATATAGACTGACTTAATGGAAAGTAATAAATGCATTAAAATTTTTGATAGCTCTTGTAGAAGCTTTGTGTGAAACAGATGAGATAAAAGGCCTTTTAACAATAAACTCCTAAAGTAAATTGGACATGTGAGAATGAAGAAAATGTGATGGGGATGATTGATGAGGGAACTTAGAATCTTTTTTTTTTTTTGTTTAAATTTTTTTATTTATTTATGATAGTTACAGAGAGAGAGAGAGGCAGAGACACAGGCAGAGGGAGAAGCAGGCTCCATGCACCGGGAGCCCGATGTGGGATTCGATCCCGGGTCTCCAGGATCGCGCCCTGGGCCAAAGGCAGGCGCCAAACCGCTGCGCCACCCAGGGATCCCGGGAACTTAGAATCTTATCCTTGGGAAACTAGGTATAGGTGGAAAAGTCACCAGAGCCTGAAGTGTTCCAAATAACGTAGCTGAACTCTTTGCCTCTAGAAATCTAAGATTTAATGTATGACAAATTTTATATTAAAAAATTCAAAACTCAAAATTATTATTATTTTTTCAGTCAGTAGCAGAGATATTGTACTTATACTTTTTTCAAGAATTTAAAATAGCCAGGTTAAAAAAAAATAAATAAATAATAACCAGACTTTGGGAAAATTGATAGCTAGATTACCAAAATTAATCATTGAGTTCTTTATTTGCTGCAAAATAATAATCTTCAAATTTTATGGTCATGCTGTATTTAATTTTGTTACTTTACAGAATGGTAAAAAATTATAATAGGTTAAAAAAAGGAAAAATGGATTAAGTGTGTTATTGTTGCACAATTAAAATCAAGGGTTTTTTTTTTTTCCATGCATATATTCCATAGAATAGAGAGGTATATAGTTAGAATAATAGAAAGTCAAGAGGTAAGCCATTGAATTTTCCAACTATTTCAAAATACAAAATGTATTTACATGCAAGATGAGAGTATAGGAAAGATAAAACATTATAGTTTGATTACCATTCTAAGATTCAGTAACAGTTGTGTGTGGGAAGGTGTGTGTGAATCAGTAGTCAACAGAGGATTGAAAGCCATGAAAATAAAGCATTTATTCACTCATGGATTCAAAAAATATTCATTAAAAGCTTATGTATTTCAATTTTTAAAAAAAGTTTGTTAATAAATTCAAACATGCTTATATCCTATAGGAATTTTTAAAGCCTATTTTGGGACAATATTCACTATGAATTGCCAAGTGGAACCAAGAATATGCAACATTTCAACTTTTTCCAAAAGGAATTTCTAGCACTAATGTTTTTTCATAGCAAATATCCCTGAATATTTTTAGATGAATTAATCCTTACAACAAATCTAAGAAGATAAGTAGTAGTAGTATCCAATCATTTTGATGAAATAACTTAGTTTAGAAGACTAATTTGCTCAAGTTCATTAGTGCATTAGTAATGAACAGAACTGGGATGTGCACCCTGGCCCTCCAACTCTATATCTTATTCCTATCTCACTACATAACAGTGTACTTAGCACTTAAAGTACCTACTGCATTAAGACAGCCATGAAACTGGAAAGTTTCTATATTCAGAATAACAATAACAGGCATGGTAAGATTAGTATTGATTCTAAACACGTGAGCAACTGTAGCAGACTTTTGGAGCATTCAACTCTTTAAATATTGATTAATTTCTCCCAATGGCCTTTTGAAATCATTATGCGGAGCATGCATGGGTTCTACTAGCTGAAAATGGGGCCCTATGTGGCACCACACACTCTTTACCTCATTATCATCTTGTTTCTTATTCCTATCTTATTTACTCTACTCTGATCATGTTGATCTCTGTTTTGTATGGTTTTACTCAAAGATTTACATATGATTCCTCATGATTTTGTGACCAATAATCAACAAAGATATTCACCCTAACTACCACCTTCCACCCTTCAACTATAGGGTAACTACAATAACAACTAACTGTGAAAAGGGAGAAGGGACATATAGTGAAGTCCATGGTCACTTACAAAATCTACCAGATAAATACTATGAAGCCTGCTTTTCCCAATGCTGGACTAAGTTCTTTAATGGCATTTGATTCTTCTCTATGGCAGATCTCTCATATTCATTATGTCTACATCTAAAATAAACAATGAAGAGTATGCTTTCTTTAGAGAGGCAGAATTTTAACAGCAAACCCCCTGTTGGTCAGGTTTTCAGACTTAGTTTGTCCTAGGAAATGAAAAATAGCAGTCTTCGAAGTTAAAGTTTTTTTGGACAAAACAATTTCCTAAAAAACTCAGGAGGCTCCTGATTTATTTCATTTCATTCAGTTCCATGTGAAAGAAATTCCAATACAATCAAACATGTACGTGGACTATTTCTTAAGCCTGCGTGACTCTCTTTTATTTACTGACATCTATACTCATTTTAATGGCAGCTACCTCAAGGACATCTGAAAAAATAGCCTGGGTGAACAGACAATATACATAATCTGATCTTTGCAGCTGGGTTGGCTTCCATTTTATGTCCAAGCACATTGATGTGTAGGCTCCATAATCTTATCAACTGCTGTTCAGTGGACAGAAGCAGTTGGCTTTTATAACCCTGCAAGAGTCAACTTCAGTGGAATCTCAGTCAATTTAGATTGCAGCTACAGTCAAACAAAGCCTCTTTAGTAGAATGCATTGCTCTCCCCTCCCTCTGTGCTCTGGTTTGTACTATCTTGCTAAAGCAGGAAGGAATTTAAAAGAAATACCAATACTTAAACTGAAAAAACTTTTTTTTTTCAATCTCTGTGGATATCTATCTCCCACAATATTTCACTGAAAGTGATTTGCCATGGCTTATAATATATGCCAAAATATTTTCATTTATTTCCAATACCAATTCTTTTTTTGTAAAGATTTTATTTATTTTTTCATGAGAGACACAGAGAGAGAGAGAGAGAGAGAGAGAATGGCAGAGACACAGGCAGAGGGAAAAGCAGGCTCCATGCAAGGAGCTCAACATGGAACTCAATCCTGGGACTCCAGGATCACACCTTGGGCAGAGGGCAGGCACTAAACTGCTGAGCCACCGAGGGATCCCTCCAATACCAATTCTTATTATTAATTAAAGTATGGTGCTGTAACAAAAGTATTTAGTGGTTCAAACAAGCTAGCCACTGATTCTTTTTTTTTCTGCCAAAACTTTCACCACACACACACACACACACACACACACAAATAGCTAACCCAGGGAAGGGAGGTTGCTCTGTTCCATGAGGTTATCCATAGATACTGCCTCTTCTTACCTTGTGACTGTATCATCTCACAGGGCTTTCTCTCACTCATAGTTAAAGGCACTATGACATCTGAATTCCAGTTTGAAGAAGAGGAGAAAAGAAAAGGAAGAGGAGAGGGGAGAGAGACAGTTGAAGAGAAAGAAGAGAAGAGAGAGAAGAGAAAGAAGAGAACAGAAGAGAAGAGAAGAGGGAAAAGAATACAGATGAAAAGAAAAAAGAGCTGCTCTTTCAAGGAGTTGTCCCATAACTTTTACATGTCACTTCGAATTACATCTCTTAGTCAAGATCTCTCCATCTCACAACTATACATAGATACAAGAATGTCTGGTCTTCCGTATGAATAATAATGATTCTTTTGACAGAAACTTTGGTGGTTTCCATTACAAAAGGTACAAATGGAAAAATTGACACTGGGGTGAAATGGAGCCAAGGTTGGCAGTTTCTACCATAAAAGATGAACAGTATGAACCACTCATGTTTCCTCATTTACAAATTACGATATATATATTCTATTCATTTTACTGAGAGGTTCAAGCTTTTTCCCTTAAGAATTTGTAGGAATTCTTTATATAGAGATAGATATATGATGATAATGATAGATAGATAATCTTAATATCTATGATATATGTTTCAAATATCTCCCCATTTAAGGAGATACACTTTTTATATGTAGTTATTTTTAAAATAGAAGTTCTTTATTTTAATGTAATCAAATCTTTCAAAATTATCTTTTGTAGTTAGACATTTTCTAGGCACCTGGGTGGCTCAGTGGTTGAGCATCTGTTTTTGTCTTAGGTTGTGATCCCAGGGTGCTGGGATGAAGTCCAGCATCAGGCTCCCCACACAGAGCTTGCTTCTCCCTCTGCCTGTATCTCTGCTGATCTCTCTCTCTCTCTCTCTCTCTCTGTGTGTGTCTTTCATGAATAAATAGATATAATCTTAAAAATAAATAAATAAATAATAAAATTTCATTTTCCATAGCTATCTTTAATCTATCTGGACAACATATTTTTCATGTATTTAATTACATACATCAAAATAATAACATAAAATAATTAAAATAACATATAGTAAATAATTTAATTTTGGATTATTAATTTTGGATTAATAATTTAAAATTTGGATTATCCACCCATGTGGATAAGCAATTGTCCCTGGCAACTTCCACTTTGTCTTTTTTTTTTTTTTTTAGAAACTTTATTTTCTGTTAACCTTATTTCCATTTTGTTTGCCTTTGCCAAAGAGTAGCTTAAGACCTCTCAGTGGTTGTTCCTACCCATTCAGTGGCCTGAGCAGCAAGAACTGCAGGCCTGTCTTCTGTGGCCCGCTGAGCTCTCCAGTTTTCAGTAGGGAACTGCTGAATAGGCAAAGGGGATGCGTGCGTGCCTTCAGACCAGTCTGTGACTTCGGGTTGAGTAGCAGTGAACTCAGAGGCTGGAGTAGTCCATTTACCCTGAAATTCCTCTTTGGTCACAGCCTTTCCAGCAGTGGCCTGTTCTTCCTTTTCAATCTCTTCAGGATCTCTGTAGAAGTTGAGACCAGGCATAACCTCCCATGAGTATTCACAGGAAATGGTGCTACATACACATGAACAGAACTTTTCCGGGGCTAGCATCCCCCTAATCAGACCCACTGAGTGAGCCCTCTTGTTGTTGCAAGGGATGGCAAAGCACCCATGGCATAGAGGAGAGTCTGTATGATATGACACAGACATCAGTTGGGTTTTCAATGGCCACAAAGGCATGACCTGCCAGCAGAAGATTCTCCCGGGTTCTCTTCAGATTTATGATGTAGATATCACCACTTTTCCTTTTGTAGATGTGGGGTTTGGAAGTCAAGGTTGGTGCCTCTGAAGTGGGCTCCTGCTGCAAGGAATTTGAGGACATCCTCCTTATTTGCAGGAAATCAAAGGCTTCGGACATTGTGAAATTTTCTCTTTATGACAGGAACTCAAAACCACACAATTTGGACCCTTCCGCAGGGAGAATGGAAAGGCAACATCCATTTCTATCTTACATGTAATGTCTTCTTTTTAAGTTAAGATTCCTAATTTCATAAATTTCTGTTCATTTATTTTATAGGTCTGTATTAATTACAATGGACATAATAATTCTTGATTTCTGATAAGCCAAATCCTGCCACATGACATTCCATTGCAGGCTTTGGCTATTAATGGTATCATTGTTTTATAGATATTTTGAAAACACAATGTATATCTCCATAAAACTTGGGAATTTTTAAAGAAATTTAATGAGGTTATTGTACTTTTGGAGATAATTTGTATATTTATTCATTGAGGCTTTCATATAATAACAATGGTATATCTGTCCATTTATTTCAGAATTTTTTATTAGTTTTCAATAAAATTTTATTATTTTTTAGTTTTAATTTTTTAAAAATTATCCTTTATATATGTATATTTTAGTTATATTTTTATTATTAGTAACTTTTACACACATATAGAAATTTAAATTAATATTAATATAATTTATCTTTGGAAATTATCTTTTCTCTATAGTTATTCTAGTAATAGATTAACATTTCCATTTTGAAATTAATAAGTTTCTGATAAATTAATCAGATTTATGTTAGTAAGGACCCATGATCATACCTATTTTCTCCTACTACTGGAAGTCTCATGTATTTATAAATTCATAAAAAGTCTCATATTTATAAATCTATATTTATTCTCTCATACTACTAAAAGTCTCACGTATCTATAATATATAAAAAGTTTCAAATTTATAAAACTCATTCTAAACCATAGTTGTTCTATTTATGAATGCTATTCTAAACGAAAATTGTACTAAAGTCTAAAACATAGATATTTCTTTAAAAACAAAAACAAAAACATATAGACACTTTGGTATTATTGATACTTGTGACTCTAGTTGTCTCTTATAAGTAAAAGTGAATAATATCTATATGATTATTTTCATTCTCTGAAACATTAGAGTCATTGTACTTTTCAAAATTTTATCTTGACGTTTCTTATTTAGTCTTACTTTTAATATGGTGATACAAATTGATTGATGTTCAAATGTTGATTCAACTTTGTTTCCATTTAAAAAAAAGAAAATCTTATAAACAAACCAAACACAAATTAATCAAAAGAAAACAAAACTGTCAGGGAGGGGCAAGACGGCGGGAGAGTGGGGTCCCCAAGTCACCTGTCCCCACCAAATTACCTAGATAACCTTCAACTCATCCTGAAAATCTACGAATTCAGCCTGAGATTTAAAGAGAGAACACCTGGAATGCTACAGTGAGAAGAGTTCGCGCTTCTATCAAGGTAGGAAGACGGGGAAAAAGAAATAAAGGAACAAAAGGCCTCCAAGGTTGGGGGGGGCCGCGAGGAGCCGGGCTGAGGCCGGGGGCGAGTGTCCCCAGGACAGGAGAGCCCCGTTCCTGAGACTCAGGAGCTGCACCGACCTTCCCGGGCGGAAGGGGGCTCCAGGGAGGTGGAGCAGGACCCAGGAGGGCGGGGATGCCCTCGGGATCCCGGGGACACTAACAGACACCTGCGCCCCGGGAGAGTGCGCCGAGCTCCCTAAGGGCTGCAGCGCGCACGGCGGACCCGGCGGGACCCGGAGCAGCTCAGGGGGCTCGAGGACGGCTCCGCGGAGGGGGCTGCGGGGCGAGAGCAGCTCGGGGGGCTCGGGCAAAGGAAGAGGCTCCACGGAGGGGGCTGCGGGCGGGAGCATGAATCCAACAGCCCAGGATCCGGCCTCCCCCCGGGACAGGCAGAGGCCGGGAGGGCCCAGGACAGCGAGGACGCTCCTGCCCCAGCTGAGCAGATCAGCGGCCCCGCCTCGGAGCCTCCAGGCCCTGCAGACCGAGAGCTCTGGAGCTACTGCGGGGCTGAATCCACGGCTCCAGAGCTGGCCCCACCACTGGGGTTGTTCCTCCTGGGGCCTCACGGGGTGAACAACCCCCACTGAGCCCTGCACCAGGCAGGGGCAGAGCAGCTCCCCCAACTGCTAACACCTGAAAATCAGCACAACAGGCCCCTCCCCCAGAAGACCAGCTAGACTGACTGACAACTTCCAGGGGAAGTCAAGGGACTTAAAGTACACAGATACAGAAGATACTCCCTGGGTTTTTTGTTTTGTTTTGTTTTGTTTGTTTGTTTGTTTGTTTGTTTTTGCTTTTTGATTTCTGATTTGTGTTTGCTTACCCCACCTTTTTTTCTTTCTTTTTTTTCTCTTTTTCTTCTTTTTTTTCTTTTCTTTCCTTCTTTCTCTCCTCTAATTTTCTCCTTTTCCCAATACAACTTGTTTTTGGCCCCTCTGCACTGAGCAAAATGACTAGAAGGAAAACCTCACCTCAAAAGAAAGAATCAGAAACAGTCCTCTCTCCCACAGAGTTACAAAATCTGGATTACAATTCAATGTCAGAAAGCCAATTCAGAAGCACTATTATACAGCTACTGGTGGCTCTAGAAAAAGGCATAAAGGACTCAAGAGACTTCATGACTGCAGAATTTAGAGCTAATCAGGCAGAAATTAAAAATCCATTGAATGAGATGCAATCCAAACTAGAAGTCCTAACCACGAGGGTTAACGAGGTGGAAGAACAAGTGAGTGACATAGAAGACAAGTTGATGGCAAAGAGGGAAACTGAGGAAAAAAGAGACAATTAAAAGACCATGAGGATAGACTAAGGAAAATAAATGCAGCCTGAAGAAGAAAAACCTACGTTTAATTGGTGTTCCCGAGGGCTCCAAAAGGGACAGAGGGCCAGAATATGTATTTGAACAAATCATAGTTGAAAACTTTCCTAATCTGGGAACGGAAACTGGCATTCAGATCCAGGAAATAGAGAGATCCCCACCCCCCTAAAATCAATAAAAACCGTTCAACACCTCGACATTTAATAGTTAAGCTTGCAAATTCCAAAGATAAAAAGAAGATCCTCAAAGCAGCAAAAGACAAGAAATCCCTGACTTTTATGGGGAGGAATATTAGGGTAACAGCAGACTTCTCCACAGAGACCTGGCAGGCCAGAAAGGGCTGGCAGGATATATTCAGGGTCCTAAATGAGAAGAACATGCAACCAAGAATACTTTATCCAGCAAGGCTCTCATTCAAAATGGGAGGAGAGATAAAGAGCTTCCAAGACAGGCAGGAACTAAAAAAATATGTGACCTCCAAACCAGCTCTGCAAGAAATTTTAAGGGGGACTCTTAAAATTCCCCTTTAAGAAGAAGTTCAGTGGAACAATCCACAAAAACAAGGACTGAATAGATATCATGATGACACTAAACTCATATCTTTCAATAGTAACTCTGAATGTGAACAGGCATAATGACCCCATCAAAAGGCACAGGGTTTCAGACTGGATAAAAAAGCAGGACCCATCTATTTGCTGTCTACAAGAGACTCATTTTAGACAGAAGGACACCTACAGCCTGAAAATAAAAGGTTGGAGAACCATTTACCATTCGAATGGTCCTCAAAAGAAAGCAGGGGTAGCCATCCTTATATCAGATAAACTAAAATTTACCCCGAAGACTGTAGTGAGAGATGAAGAAGGACACTATATCAACTTAAAGGATCTATCCAACAAGAGGACTTAACAATCCTCAATATATATGCCCCGAATGTGGGAGATGCCAAATATATCAATCAATTAATAACCAAAGTTAAGGCATACTTAGATAATAATACACTTATACTTGGTGACTTCAATCTAGCGCTTTCTACACTCGATAGGTCTTCTAAGCACAACATCTCCAAAGAAACGAGAGCTTTAAATGATACACTGGACCAGATGGATTTCACAGATATCTACAGAACTTTACATCCAAACTCAGCTGAATACACATTCTTCTCAAGCGCACATGGAACTTTCTCCAGAATAGACCGCATACTGGGTCACAAGTCAGGTCTGAACCGATACCGAAAGATTGGGATCGTCCCTTGCATATCCTCAGACCATAATGCCTTGAAATTAGAACTAAATCACAACAAGAAGTTTGGAAGGACTTTAAACACGTGGAGGTTAAGGACCATCCTGCTAAAAGATGACAGGGTCAACTAGGAAATTAAGGAAGAATTAAAAAGATTCATGAAAACTAATGAGAATGAAGATACAACCGTTCAAAATCTTTGGGATGGGGATTCCCGGGTGGTGCAGTGGTTTGGCGCCTGCCTTTGGCCCAGGGCGCGATCCTGGAGACCCGGGATTGAATCCCACATCAGGCTCCCGGTGCATGGAGCCTGCTTCTCCCTCTGCCTGTGCCTCTGCCTTTCTCTCTCTCTGTGACTATCATAAATAAATAAAAATTAAAAAAAAAAAAATCTTTGGGATGCAGCAAAAGCAGTCCTAAGGGGGAAATACATGGCAATACAAGCATCCATTCAAAAACTGGAAAGAACTCAAATACAAAAGCAAACCTTACACCTAAAGGAGCTAGAGAAAAAACAGCAAATAGATCCTACACCCAGCTGAAGAAGAGAGTAATAAAGATTTGAGCAGAACTCAACGAAATCAAGACCAGAAGAACTGTGGAACAGATCAACAAAACCAGGAGTTGGTTCTTAGAAAGAATTAATAAGATAGATAAACCATTAGGCAGCCTTATTAAAAAGAAGAGAGAGAAGGGAATCCCTGGGTGGCTCAGCGGTTTAGCACCTGCCTTTGGCCCAGGGTGCGATCCTGGAGTCCCGGGATCGAGTCCCACATCAGGCTCCCTGCATGGAGCCTGCTTCTCCCTCTGCCTGTGTCTCTGCCTCTCTCTCTCTCTCTCTCTATGTCTATCATAAGTAAATAAACAAATAAATAAATAAATAAATAAATCTTTAAAAAAAAAGAAGGGAGAGAAGACTCAAATTAATAAAATCATGAATGAGAAAGGAGTGATCACTACCAACACCAAGGAAATACAAACGATTTTAAAAACATATTATGAACAGCTATACGCCAATAAATCAGGCAATCTAGAAGAAATGGATGCATTTCTGGAAAGCCACAAACTACCAAAACTGGAACAGGAAGAAATAGAAAACCTGAACAGGCCAATAACCAGGGAGGAAATTGAAGCAGTCATCAAAAACCTCCCAAGACACAAGAGTCCAGGGCCAGATGGCTTCCCAGGGGAATTCTATCAAACATTTAAAGAAGAAACCATACCTATTCTACTAAAGCTGTTTGGAAAGATAGAAAGAGATGGAGTACTTCCAAATTCGTTCTATGAGGCCAGCATCACCTTAATTCCAAAACCAGACAAAGACCCCACCAAAAAGTAGAATTACAGACCAATATCCCTGATGAACATGGATGCAAAAATTCTCAACAAGATACTAGCCAATAGGATCCAACAATACATTAAGAAAATTATTCACCATGACCAAGTAGGATTTATCCCCAGGATACAAGGCTGGTTCAACACTCGTAGAACAATCAATGTGATTCATCATATCAGCAAGAGAAAAACCAAGAACCATATGATCCTCTCATTAGATGCAGAGAAAGCATTTGACAAAATACAGCATCCATTTCTGATCAAAACTCTTCAGAGTGTAGAGATAGAGGGAACATTCCTCGACATCTTAAAAGCCATCTATGAAAAGCCCACAGCAAATATCATTCTCAATGGGGAAGCACTGGGAGCCTTTCCCCTAAGATCAGGAACAAGACAGGGATGTCCACTCTCACCACTGCTATTCAACCTAGTACTGGAAGTCCTAGCCTCAGCAATCAGACAACAAAAAGACATTAAAGGCATTCAAATTGGCAAAGAAGAAGTCAAACTCTCCCTCTTTGCCGATGACACGACACTCTACATAGAAGACCCAGAAGACTCCACCCCAAGATTCCTAGAATTCATACAGCAATTTGTCAGTGTGGGAGGATACAAAATCAATGCCCAGAAATCAGTGGCATTTCTATACACTAACAATGAGACTGAAGAAAGAGAAATTAAGGAGTCAGTCCCATTCACAATTGCACCCAAAAGCATAAGATACCTAGGAATAAACCTAACCAAAGAGGTAAAGGATCTATACCCTGAAAACTATAGAACACTTCTGAAAGAAATGGAGGAAGACACAAAGAGATGGAAAAATATTCCATGCTCATGGATTGGCAGAATTAATATTGTGAAAATGTCAATGTTACCCAGGGCAATTTACACATTTAATGCAATCCCTATCAAAATACCATGGACTTTCTTCAGAGAGTTAGAACAAATTAATTTAAGATTTGTGTGGAATCAGAAAAGACCCTGAATAGCCAGAGGAATTTTAAAAAAGAAAACCATAGCTGGGGGCATCACAATGCCAGATTTCAGGTGTACTACAAAGCTGTGGTCATCAAGACAGTGTGGTACTGGCACAAAAACAGACACATAGATCAATGGAACAGAATAGAGCCCAGAAGTGAACCCTGAACTTTATGGTCAACTAATATTCAATAAAGGAGGAAAGACTATCCACTGGAAGAAAGACAGCCTCTTAAGTAAATGGTGCTGGGAAAATTGGACATCCACATGCAGAAGAATGAAACTAGACCACTCTCTTTCACCATACACAAAGATAAACTCAAAATGGATGAAAGATCTAAATGTGAGACAAGATTCCATCAAAATCCTAGAGGAGAACACAGGCAACACCCTTTTTGAACTCAGCCACAGTAACTTCTTGCAAGATACATCCACGAAGGCAAAAGAAACAAAAGCAAAAATGAACTATTGGGACTTCATCAAGATAAGAAGCTTTTGCACAGCAAAGGATACAGTCAACAAAACTCAAAGACAACCTACAGAATGGGAGAAGATATTTGCAAATGATGTATCAGATAAAGGGCTAGTTTCTGAGATCTATAAAGAACTTATTAAACTCAACAGCAAAGAAACAAACAATCCAATCATGAAATGGGCAAAAGACATGAACACTAATCTCACAGAGGAAGACATAGACATGGCCAACATGCACATGAGAAAATGCTCTGCATCACTTGCCATCAGGGAAATACAAATCCAAACCACAATGAGATACCACCTCACACCAGTGAGAATGGGGAAAAATAACAAGGCAGGAAACAACAAATGTTGGAGAGGATGCGGAGAAAAGGGAACCCTCTTACACTGTTGGTGGGAATGTGAACTGGTGCAGCCACTCTGGAAAACTGTGTTTAGGTTCCTCAAAGAGTTAAAAATAGACCTGCCCTACGACCCAGCAATTGCACTGCTGGGGATTTACCCCAAAGATATAGATGCAATGAAACGCCGGGACTCCTGCACCCTGATGTTTATAGCAGCAATGTCCACAGGAGCCAAACTGTGGAAGGAGCCTCGGTGTCCATCGAAAGATAAATGGATAAAGAATATGTGGTTTATGTATACCGTGAAATATGACTCAGCCATTAGAAGCGACAAATACCCAAAATTTGCTTCAACGTGGATGGAACTGGATGGTATTATGCTGAGTGAAATGAGTCCATCGGAGAAGGACAAACATTATTTGTTCTCATTCATTTGGGGAATATAAATAATAGTGAAAGGGAATAGAAGGGAAGGGAGAAGAAATGGGTAGGAAATATCAGAAAGGAAGACAGAACATAAAGACTCCTAACTCTGGGAAATGAACTAGGGGTGGTGAAAGGGAAGGAGGGCGGGGGTTGGGGGTGAATGGGTGACGGGCACTGAGGGGGGCACTTGACGGGATGAGCACTGGGTGTTATTCTGTATGTTGGCAAATTAAACACCAATAAAAAATTTATTATTAAAAAAAAGATAGAAAACAAAACTGTAAATAAGCAGAGTAAAAATAAAGAAAACATAAAACAGAAACAAATGAACAAAAAATATTAAGGAAGCCAAGAAATTAAAACCTGATCTTCTAAAAACTAAGCTTCTAGTTGAATAAAAAAAAAAAAAAAGGATATAAATTACCAATATCCAGAGTGTAAGAAGAGATATAACTGATCCTGAAAAGGGTTAAAAAGGGGATACTATGAGCAACTTGATAACCATAAACTTGCTAGCTTAGATTAAATGGACAAATTCCTTCAAAGAGATAAACTACTGAACTCACTCAAAGAGATATACATAACTTTAATATCCCATTAGAGCACTTGAATTAGTAGTAAAAAAAATTTTTTTAAAGGAAAAGATACACATGTCTAAATGATATCACCTATGTACTCAAATACTTAGGGAGGAAATTATACCAAATATACATGATTTCACCTAGAAAACTGAAAAAAAATAAAGGAAACCCTACACACTCATTTTCTAAAGTTAGTATTGCCCTCAAATCAAAACCAGACAAATGTATAAAAAAACAAAAAGAAAAGAAAACTGCAGACTAATACCTCATATGAACAAAGACAAAAAATCCTCAACAAAATATGAACAAATCGAAGCTAGTGATAAAAAATGCAAATATATCATGACCAGAAGACTGGCTCAACATTCAAAAATTTATCAATGCAATTCCCCTTATAAAAATAATAGTTTTTAAAATCATATGATATTAATAGATACAGAAAAACATTCATGGTAAAAATCTCTCAGGAAACTAGGTATATAAGGGAACATCTTTAACTTAATAAATACCATCTATGGAGAACACATTGCTGATATCATACTTAATGGTGAGAGACTGAATGCCATCTTGCTAATAAAATACAAGGTGAAAATGTTCCTTCTCACTACTTCTTTCAATATTATACAGGATGACTTAGCTAGTGCGATAAGATTAAAAGAAGGAAATAAGAATGTCTCTATTCACAAACAACATGACTGTACAAGTAGAAAATCCTTTAAAAATCTATTAAAAAACAAACAGTGAGAGACTCCAACTCCAGGAAACAAATGGTTGCAGAAGGGGAGGAGGTTGAGGCGATGGGACAACTGGATGACAGGCACTAAACATGGCACTTGATGAGATGAGCATTGGGTGTTATAGTATATGTTAGCAAACTGAATTTAAAGAAAATATTTTTCAAAAAAATCTACCCAAAAAAGAGCCCTAGAAACAAAAATACATCTAGCAAGGTAATAGGAAAACAGATTATTACACAAAATTCATTTGTATTACATTATACTAGTAAAAAATATTTGAAATTTGACATTTAAAAATACTATCTACAATAGTGCAGTGCAGAACACTGTAGAAATAGGCCACAAGAATATAATCAATTCATCACCAAAAGGTGAACAAAGACAATTCAATAGAGAAACAATAGTCTTTACTAAAAATAGTGCTAGAAAAATTACAGTTCATATGAAAATTATATGAATTGAGGCATGAACTTTAGACTTTTCACAAAAAGTAGCTCCAGAAGGATCATACCTTAAGTAGAAACAAATAGCATTATAAAAATATTAGAAGAAAACAGGAGAAATCTATGCAATTTTGTGTTTGGCAATGTGTTTTCAGATATAATACCAGAAGCACAACTCATTAAAAAAAAAAAAAAAAAGAAAGAAAAATTGGACTTTATTAACAGTAAAAAATTGTTCTGTGAAAGACACAGCCAAAAAAAGTAAAAAAATAAGGCACAGACTTGAAGAATATATTTGCATAATATCTATCTGATAAATGATTGTATCTAAAATATACTGAGTACTTAAAACGCAACATTTAAAGAACAAAAAAAACTTGATTAAAAAATGGACAAAATATCTGAACAAATGTCACATCAACAAAAGATATACAGATGGAAAATAGCTATATAAAAAGATATTTACCACCATTTATTATAAAGGAATCAGAAATTTAAATGAAATGACATAGCAATATACATATTTGAGTGACTAAAATCCATAAAAACTGGCAATACCAAATGCTGGTAAGTAGGGTAGCACTAGGAATTGTCATACATTGCTTTCATTCATATCATTCATAAAAATCCAAAGTTTCTGAGCCAGTTGGGGAGGCATATTGGCTACTTATTAGAAAGATAAACATAGTCATAACAATCTTGCAACTAGGTATTTATCCAATCGGCTTTTTTTTTTTAAGATTTATTTATTTATTTGAGGGGGAAGGAGCAGAAGGAAAGGAGAGAGAAAATCTCAAGCAGACTCCTGCCAAGCATAGAACCCAACATAGGACTCCATCCCACCACCATGAGATTATGACCTGAACTGAAATCCAGAGTTGGATGCTTAATCGATGGAGCCACCCAGGTGCCCTTATCCATTGGTTTTATTTTTTTTTTAATTTTTATTTATATGAGTGAGAGAGAGCCAATGAGAGAGAGAGCATGAATGGGGGGGAAGTGCAGAGAAAGAAGCAGGAGATACACATAACTCAACCCCAAGACCCTGTCCAATTGGTTTCGAAACTTCTGATTTCCATATAGAACACTAGAAGGAAATAGTTAGCAGTTTTATTCATAATTGCCAAAAACTAGATACAACCAAAATATCTTTCAATGGATGATTGCATAAATAAATATTGATATATTCATATGATGGAATATTATCCATCAATAAAAAGAAATGAGCTATAAATCACACACACACACAAAAGAAAAACCATGGAGAAGCCTAAAATGCATATTGATAGAGATTCTAATTATTTAATATTTGAAAAAGACAACACTATAGAAAGGGTAAAAATTATCAGCGATTGCTCAGGCTGTAGAGGAAGAATAAAGTGAATAGAGAAAAACAGGAGATTTTTAGGGGAGTGAAACTATTCTGTGATATTATGTTGGAAACTTGGTATTATGTTTGTTAAAGCCAATTATACCTCACCAGCACAGGATGAATCTTAATGTATACAATATTTTTAAAAATTTTATTTAAAAGGTTGGGGGAGGCTAGGAAGCAATTCAGACTATGACAAGAGGATGTAACTATATTTACAAATGTATGAAGCAACCTCAGTGTCATGATGAGGGTGGGATAGGGTAAGGGACGGAACTAAGTGGCTTTAGAAATGAGAGGGATATGTAATCCTACAGGCAAAATGAACTTTGTAAAATTATTGTATTCTAGCTGATTAAATTATTCCCATGAGGATAATAGTTAACAATTCTGATACTTCTCTACATATATACTAGACCTGAAAAATGAACTAAAATAACAAATAGTAAGAGTCAGTCTACTCTTTTGGTGTAGGAATTTACATTAAAGCAAGAGCAGGAGGCTACAGTGGTTCCTGGGTATTAATGGATTACAGCTGGAGACATCAGCAAGACCTAAGTTAAAGTCAAGAAGATATAACAATTCTAAATATTTATGCATCCAACATGAAAGCACCTAAACATAAAAATAGTTAAAAACAAATCTAAAAGAACTAATTAATGATAATACAACCCTAGTAGAGGACTTTAACATCTCACTTATATCGATGGACTAGTCGTCGAAACAGAAAATCAACAAGAAAACAGTAGCTTTGAATGACACACTGGAACAGATGAATTGAACAGATATATTTAGAATGTTCCATCCTAAAACAGCAGAATACACATTCTTTTCAAGTGTACATAGAACATTTTCCAGAATAGATCACATAATAGACCACAAAACCATCCTCAACAATTTCAAGAAGATTGAAGTTATACTATGCATCTGTTTTTTTAAATTTTATTTATTAATTCATGGGAGCCACAGAGAGAGAGGCAGAGACATAGACAGAGGGAGAAGCAGGCTCCTCACAGGGACCTGATGCAGGACTCGATCCCCAGACCTGGGATCATGCCCTGAACCAAAAGGCAGACATTCAACCACTGAGCCACCCAGATGTCCCCCATGCATCTTTTCTGACCACAAAGCTATGAAGCCAGAAGTCAATCACAAGAAAAAATCTGGAAAGACCAAAAATACATGGAGGTTAAGAGAATGGATTAACAGGAAATCAAGGAAAAAAAACTAAAAAGTACATGGAAACAAATGAAAATGAAAACATAATGGCCTAAAATCTTTGGGATGCAGCAAAAGAGGTTCTGAGAGGAAAGTATATAGCATTACAGATCCTCCTCAAAAAGCAAAAACAAAACAAAACAAAACAAAACAAAAACAAACAAACAAAAACATCTCAAATAAACAACTTAACCTTATACCTATAGGACCTAGAAAAAGAACAACAAACAAAAGCTGAAAGCAGGAGAAGGAAGGAAATAATAAAGATTAGAAAAGCAATAAATGATATAGAAACTAAAAAAAAAAAAAAAAAATCCAAAAGACAAAAAACTAACAGTAGAACAGATCAATGAAACCAGGAGATAATTCTTTGAAACAATCAATAAAATTAATAAAACTCTAGCCAGACTAATTAAGAAAAAAGAGAAAGACCCAAAAAATAAAATCACAAATGAGGAATGAGAAATAAAAACCACACCACAGAAATACAAACAATTACAAAAGAATACTGTGAAAAACTATATGCCAACATATTGGACAATCTAGAGGAAATAGATGCATTCTTAGAGACATATAAACTACCAAAACTTCTGTTTGGGTAAGTAAGAAAGTAAGAAATAGAATATTTGAAGAGACTGTTAATCAGCAAAATTGAATCAGTAATAAAAAAAAAAAAACTCCCAACAAACAAAAGTTCAGGACCAGATGACTTCACAGGTGAATTCTACTAAACATTTTAAAAAGACTTATTACTTGTTCTTCTTAAATTCTTCCAAAAAATGGAAAAGGAAGAAAAACTTCCTAATTCATCCTATGAGGCCAGCATTATCCTGATACAAAAACCATAAAAAGTACACTTAAAAAGACAACTACAGGCCAATATCCCTAATGAACAAAGATGCAAAAATCTTCCATAAAATACTAGCAAACTGAATCCATACATTAAAAAAAAAAATCCTTTACCACAATCAAGTGGAACTTATTCCCAGTTGCAAGTTTGGTTTCATATTTACAGATCAATCAACATGGCATATTACAGTTTGGAGGTTCCTCAGAAAGTTAAAAATAGAAATACCTATGATCCAGCAATTGCATTACCATATATTTACCCAAAGAATACAAAAACACTAATTCAAAGGTTTATATACACAGCAATGTTTATAGCAGCATTATCTAAAATAGCCAAGATAAGGAAAGATCCCAAGTGTCCATCAACTGACAAATGGCAAGGAAGAAGTGGCCTAATGGAAGATTACTCAGCCATGAAAAAGAATAAAATCTTACCATTTGCAATGACAAGGATGGAGCTAGAGAGTATCATGCTAAGTAAAGTAAGTCAGAGAAAGACAAATAGTATATGATTTCACTCGTATGTGGAATTTAAGAAACAAAATAAGCAAAAGGAAGAGAGCGAGTGCATTTGTCATGATGTATGGTATTGTTGGATTATTATATTGTACACCTGAAACTAATATAACACTGTATGTTAACTAACTGGATTTAAAATAAAAACATTTTAAAAAAAACAATGTTAGAGTTGGAGTCATTAGATAATTAGCTTAATCTTGACATATATATCTATATATGTTATATCAATATATATGGTATGTGCATATATACATACTTATTTTTATATAAATATACACAAGTTAGTTTATACACATATATTCAATGTGTTTGATGAAAGAATCTAAAAAGAAATGATCCTCTAGTAGAATTTGCACAATCATCATCCAGATCCTGTTTTCTAATACTATTTTCCAATAAAAGGAACCAGAACTCCTTGGATAAATGGCTGATTCTACGGCCGGGTCTACAAATAATATAAGATGAACCTGGAGCATCTTATAGTGACAGAAAGTAACAAAGTTCTCAAAAATAATTCAAAAAATACCAACACTGATGGAAGCACATCAAAAAGGCATAAGAGTCAACTGAAAGAGCACCAAATGGTCAATACTAAAAAATTTGAGCAAGAAAATAAGATAGGGTAGTACTGGATTGTGATTCAAAGTATAAGTACATATCATGAGTCCATACTAATAATTTTTTCTATAAATAAATAAATACATAAATAAAAAAGAAAAGAAAAACCTTCTAAGCAGGAGAATTCCAAATAATTTATATAGATTCAGTCATCAAGGAAGGTGATCTTAAGTTGCACATAATTATTTCTTTTCAGACTACAGTATGGAAAGAGGAGGAAGATAAGATTAACTGTACAGAGGGCAAACCAGGTAAATTCTATCTCTGCCAGCTAACCAAGGCCAGTATCAGTGGTCATTAGTCATGTCAATATTATGCTCCCTTTAATGATGTGATGGAAAGGACACTTTACCTCTATGATCTTCTTCCCTCAAACACATAACTATGGTCTATTCATGAAAAAAATATCAGACAAATCCCAATAGAGGTTCATGCTATGAAATACCTGACCAATAGTCCTCAACATTTTTACCTTCATCGAAAATGTCTGAGAGATGTCTGAGGAGATGTTGGTCAGAGGATACAAATTTCCAATAATAAGATGAATGATATCAGCAATCAAACGTATAGCACATTGACTAAAGTTTAAAATGCTACAAAAAGGTCTGAGAAATTGACAGAACTAACAGGAACCTAAGGAGACGTGGCGACTGAATGTAATGTGGTATCCTGGATGGAATCCTGAAACAAATAAACAAAAAGGACATCAGGTAAAAACCAAGAAAATCTGAATAAACTCTAGAATTTAGTTAAGAATAATGTATCAATGGGACACCAGGATGGCTCAGAGGTTGAGCATCTGCCTTTGGCTCAAGTTGTGATCTCTGGGTCTTGAAATCAAGTCCCACATCAAGCTCCCCACAGGGAGCCTGCTTCTTCCTCTGCTTATGTCTCTGCCTCTCTCTGTGCATCTCTCATGAACTAAAAAAATAAAATCTTTAAAAGAATAATGTATCAATATCAGTTCAATAATTATACTAAATATACTATGCTAATATAAGAGATGTATAAGGGTGGAAACTGAGGAATAGGTAAATGGCAACTCTATTAACTTCTCAGTCTGTAAATCTGACACTCTTCTACAGCATAGGTATGGAAAAACATTCAATGACCTCAAAATGGCCCATGAAGTCATTCGCAATACAGATACAATTAATTCTATCCCTTTATGAGCATCTTCCACTGCCTGCCATTTTCACAGTCTGCCCCCACCACAATAGCTACCACACTGGTCCTGGATGACACTGTACCTGCTCCCACCTTGAAGAGCACCTGCTGTGACTTCTACCCAGAACACTCTTTCTACAGATACCTACTTGTATCTTCAGATCTTGAGTTATCCACTCAAAAATAGCCTCAGATGAGAGAACTTCCCTGACCATTCTATACAAAATAAGATACTCTCCCTAGCCCATCCCCGGAAATCCCTATTATTCTTTCTCAGTTTTATTACCCTTCATAGAATTTTTCATTATTTGGCATGTTATATATTTACATATTTATATATTTAAGGTCTGGCTCCTTCCACTAGCATATAAGCAGCATGTGGGGAGGAATCTGACTGTTCTATTCACTGTTGTATATGCAGAATTTAAGAGTATTTGCTCTAAGGTTGCCATCCGGTAAATGAATGAAGGAAGCACGCAATAAGCTGATGAATGTATGCAGAATCTCTATAAATTTACATCAGTATATCTAAAATATATGTAGAAAGACTATCTTATAGCAAAACTTTTAATATTAACTTTCTCCTTGCTTGCCCTTAATTTCTGTGAATTTTGCAGAGTTTAAGTTTACATTTTATATCTGTACAACACTTTATAATACTTCCATTATGACAGCTGCACTAGGCATAATGCTGTTTGCAGCACAGTGTGAATCACAATCTGGAATATATAATGTTTAAACCTCTGACTGAACTGGAATATATAATTTAGCAATGTAGTAAAAAATGTGCATGAACTTGGCATTAAAAATGACAATAAAATATTATTACCAGGCAGACTTTTGGAATACTTCTTGGAGACTTCTTGAGTGTGTACTAGAAAGGAAATGCTTTACCAACACTTAGTTCATGAACTTTACTACAAAAATTCTGACAATTGGATTACATGGTTGTGTCACAATTTGGATGTAATATCAAAAACCTGGAGGATGTGAGATATGAGAGATAAAATACTAAATATGCTTCCTACTGAGTATTCAAATCAAATGTGTTTTAAACATGAAATGAACCCATAAAATTCCATTTTAATTTTCTTCCAACCATATAAGCTGGAGAAATGCTATGCTGTAGTTTGAATACGCTGAAATTAGTCACTGCAGAGGCTAAAATGTAAAACAAGTGATCTGGAAACACCCATTACTGAGAGACATCTTTAAACAATGAAAAGTTAGATACATATGACATTTCAAGTATTATTACTAATACTGACTCTTGAAACTAAGATACTCACAATACAGAGAAATTTAAAAAGCCTCTCACAATGTCGAACAGCCATTAATATGTTCTTCAAACACATCACAAACATCTGATATTTTGCAACTTATGTATTTGTCATTAATATATTTTACTGCTTTATTTCAGTGAAAATTCTAGGCTTTGAATTTCCGTAATTCCAGGTGCTTTTAATTATCCAATATATCGAAAATATTTTATTAAGCCTTGGTTGGAAAACAATAAATTGGTCATTGGATAAATATTGCTATCATTTAAAAAATGTTGATGGAACATACACTGTATTAGTTTTAAGGAAATATTATTATTAGTCAAGAAATATTCACTGAGGGGTGCCTGGTTGGCCCAGTAGGTAGAGTATGTGATTCTTGATCTCAGAGTCATGAGTTCAAGCCCTATATCGGGTGTAGAACTTATTAAAAAAATATTCATCTACTCTATTAAAGGAAACCACACAGAACCAAAATATATAGAGTTAATAGAGGACGTAATTTTATAAATAGATGTATAGGGCTCTTGAATGGCTCAGTGGTTGAGCATCTGCCTTTGGCTTGTGATCCCAGGGTTCTGGGATTGAGTCCTGCATCAGACCCCCTGCATGGAGCCTGCTTCTCCCTCTGCCTGTGTCTCTGCCTCTCTCTGTGTGTCTCTCATGAAGAAGTAAATAAAATCTTTAAAAAATAAATAAATATGTATAATACAAAGAGGCGTATTTTGTGCTACATCACTATCTTCATATATTTATAACAGAAAAAAAAATAAGTGATTGCACACAAGATAGTTAATAAACCTAAATTTCTGGCAGCCATTCCTAAGTCCCAAATTAGAGATACTACCAAGGAAAGAAGGCATCATATGTGTATAAAACTGCAGTAGACACCATGAGGAACTTCTCTGGACTGAGAAAGCTTGAAATGACAACGGAATAAAAGACTAAGGAGGAGGACAATGACCAAAACCAATTGGAATGGGTTGGCAGAGAGTTCTAGTTATGTTCTTCTCTTTATTCTGCGTTACCCTGAGTACATCAATACCTACCTGTCAGAACTAGGAACTAACTATTTTGTGGTAGTTTGAAAATACATCTATGATTTTCTTGATGCTCCTAACATCAAAAGGCAAAGTCTAATTCATTTCATCTTAAGGATGACTAAACCTAGTGATTGACTTCAGATATACAGTGATGTGGAAGTCACGATGTGTGACTTCAGAAATGAGGGCAAAAGATTCCGGGGTTTCTATCTGGGATTGCTGACTGGGGAAGTTTGTTGTCACGTCACGGGGATAGTCCAGTAGCCTATGGATAGATTCAATTAGCAGGTAACTGAGGCACATGCTAACACCCAGTGAGGATCTGAGGCCTTCTGCCAACAGCCCTGTGAGTGAGCCATCGGGAAGCAGATCATTCCATTCGACTAACATCCTGCCTGTAAACAAGTGAGATACCCTGAGCCAGAACCACATCCTCAAATGCTCCAGAATTTTGGAGCCACAGAAGTCCTGAGAATCTATTTTTTTTCTAAGCCACTAACTTTTGGAGTAATTTGCTACACAGCAATAGCTAGCTATTTTCCTTTATCTTATTGAATTAGGAGCTATCCATATGACCAGACCTTATCATTATCATGTACAGATATTTTTCAAATGTATTTTGTCCTCTTGACTTTGTCATCTGTCATCAAAAAAAATTTGAAGTTGAGTGTAAGTATATGCACTTTTTAATTTAAGGGCTTCTATGCATTGTCAGGTAAAATGGAATAGAATTCAGTGTAATAGCTTAGGATAGATAAATAAGAGAGAGGTAAAAAGCATTAGTCTCAAGTAATGATCTGGAGTAATTTAAAGAATAATTAGATATAAGTTTTCACATTTTTATGGGGTTAGGATAGGAGTCTTTTAAGGAAGGGATTTCTTTTAGAAATTTTATTATACCAATAAAAAAAAATGAAGCACAGTAGCATCACTGGATGTATGTGACTTTAAAATAAATATTATTTACTTATTTGAGAGAGAGATTACATCCAGAGGGGGAAGGGCAGAGGGAGAAGCAGACTCTCCATTGAGCAAAGAACCCAATATGGGACTCGATCCCAGAACCCTGGGATCGTGACCTGATCTAAAGGCAGATGCTTAACTGACAGAGCCATCCAGGCACCCTGTGATATTTTTTTTTTACCACTAATATATTCAAATGAACAGTGTTGCTCATATCAAAAGTTCCCTGAAGCTGCAACTGTAATTCTAAATTATCTTTGGTAAAAGTATACAATTTAGACAAATAGCACATAGGTTAGAGTTACACTGTCAGTACATGAAAGAAACAAGTGTCTGGCCAGATGACTTAGACTTAGAAGAACCCTTAAGCATCTGGCAAAGTTCAGGAGATGTGTAGCTTGTACAACTCACATGTCCACTCACAATCTAACCGTTCACTTTCTCCAATTGCAGAACTAAGAATTTTCCCATTCCTAGAGAAAAGGAGGCTTAGAGAATCTTTTTCCGATATAGATTAGATTATCTTGAACAGAACAAACATGACTGAAGAAAGGTCCCATGTGCTTTTGTTTCTGATATATATTTAATTTTTATAAGGATGGGGATAAATATGTATGTTTTTATTTCAGAATATTACATGTAAAATGCAAATATCCTTTGCTTGTTACAAACAAATCTCATATCTACCTTCCATAAGAATAAAGAGAACCTTAGGTTTCTGTTTTGAGACTTTGTAAGTCCTGATCTTATTTTTGTGTGTGCTTACCTGATTCACAGACTCTGAATTCCTACCAGGGTAGATCACATACCTGCAGGCTTCTTGCAGTGAAACACTCATTTCTACAAAGTCAGACTTTTTTCTTTCTTTATTAATTTATTTTCTTCAAAGCTTGAACAGAAGCAAAAAAAAAAATCTGCTATTATTTTTCAGCATACACAGATCCTTTCCTTAAAGGTCATCTGAAAATCACTGGATAAGATATTTAGATCAAGCCAGAGTAGCATATTAATACCAGCCGGGATGAACAAAACCTAAATGTTAGATAGTTGAACTTTGGACCAATGGATTTTTGCAGGTCTTTAAAAGAGATTCTTCAGTTCCCAGACAAATTAATAAATTCGCCTTGCCATGAGTTTATAGATAGAGATAAAGGAAAAGCAACCGAACTTTGTACTCCACCTGTCAGCTCAGAAGGCTCACACTTGAGTTACGTGCATTCTCCTGAAGCACTTTATTATCTTTTATTCATACTCAAGTGGCAGAATTTGGTTGAGAGGCCTGGGGCAATTCATGCCCAGGCAAGTCAGAGGGCATAACTAAACACATAGGAAGGTTTTATTGGTGAAGGAGTCAGAAAAGCTATGGTTTTTCTTTGGTCAGTATCAGTCTAGTGAGAAGCTCAGAGCATTAATAATACTTACTGAAATAGGTTTAGTGCCTGCCTTCGGCCCAGGGCGTAATCCTGGAGCCCCAGGATCGAGTCCCCTATGGGTGCTCCCTGCATGGACTGCGTGGAGCCTGCTTCTCCCTCGGCCTGTGTCTCTGCCTCTCTCTCTCTCTCTCTCCCTCTCTCTCTCTCTCTCTCTCTGTGTGTGTGTGTGTGTCTCCCATGAATAAATAAATAAAATCTTAAACAAAAAAATAAAAACAATACTCACTGAAATAAATGGAAAGACCAAAGTGGAGGACTAAGTAAATGTAAGTACACATTGTAAAAAATAGTCCCAGGTAAATAAGAAAGACAGTGGCAAAACATAAAGACAACATCTCTTATACTTTTGAGTTCCACAAAGCTTTAGGAAAAAGCTTTAGGGAAAAAAAAAGAATGATAACATTCTTCCAGCATCCCAAAGCTATACATTCCAGACCAACACCAGACCATTGATTATATATGCTTTACAAAAGTGTTTATAATTCTCAATATTTTTTCTTATTCAGTTTTTTTCTTGTAGGAAAATTGTCATCAACATGGAGCACCAGCAGTGGGAACTTCAAGCTTTGAGCAAAGCTTCGATTTCTTGTCAATAAGATGGGCTTCATTTTTATTTTGAAGCCTTTCAATATAAACCAGTACAAAGATTCATTATTTAATATTGGCCTTCTAAAATAGACTTTTGCAAACAAATCGGGATAGTAGTCTAGGAATAGATGAAGCTACATAACCTGACTTGGTTGGGGGGGAGGGAGAAAAAAGACAGCCATTTGATATAAATAGGGAATTAGTTTCAAAATGGTTTTTGCAAATATATGCCTATATATTCCTTCTTTCAAGAGTTTTTAGAAGCTGAGTCCCC
This sequence comes from Canis aureus, assembly GCF_053574225.1. Taxonomy (NCBI): domain Eukaryota; kingdom Metazoa; phylum Chordata; class Mammalia; order Carnivora; family Canidae; genus Canis; species Canis aureus. The sequence goes on from NC_135648.1 coordinate 16,164,357, forward strand.
ATATGGAAGCTCTTGCTGGTTCTGCATCAGTGTCTCAGTCATGGAATTGGAAGATTCCATGACTCCTCTCATGTGTTTTCAAAAATATACCAAAGCTATGCTTATCCTTTGAAGAGTGATTTATCCAACACTACACCTGTCCGTTTCTTTAGGAAGTTCATCTTGGACACTGATGTTAAAAACTGAAAAGGTCAGATAGAAAACCAGTTTTTGTAATAAAGAGTCTGACTCTAGCTTTTGACGTTTGATTGTCAACAACTTCTAAGCGTCACCCCTCTCTTTTCTCTTCTCCTCCATGTGCTCCCATCATCGACACTAGTGGGGGATTAAACCATGCAAGCCCCTGTCCAGACACAACACAACCCTAATCACACTAAAACCTCAAGTCAGGCTTCCTTTCCTGCCTTTTTAAGCTATCTTTGGACCTGTTTGAGAAGTCTGTTTTGTTTCTCCCAAGAAAACCTTATGATATAAATAATAAACCTTTTATGCTACTTTGGGGTGTGTGTGTGTGTGTGTGTGTGTGTGTGTGTGTGTGTGATATTCAGTTTGAATATTTGAACCAAATTCTGGGTGAGAGTCCATCCTGTCCCTGTGGGATGGTTACAATGTTACTAATGTTAGCAATAAAGTAGCTTTTCATTAAGGATATGCTCTTCAAATCTAATCAGACAATTAATTCCTAAAGGAGGTTTATAATTTGTAGGAGACAAAATAAACTCAGCATTTAGAAGATTAATAGAAATCAAAGCTCAAGTCCGCTATGAAACTTGCATCAGTGCTGCAGTTGCGAAGATGCTCATATGTAGGTCAAGAGTCCTTGGAAGTTTAAACTGTTTCTGAATGATGGCAAGGGTTTCTATACTGGATTTCACAGGGCCTTCCAAAACTGCTCACTGCCTAACTCTCCCAAATATCACCAGAACAACTGATTAAAAAAGAGATAATTTTATTAAGTCTATTTGTGACATGCGACCACACTATTTTTTTTCTTAAAGATTTATCTATTTATTTGAGAGAGAGAGAGATTGGGGAAGGGGCAAAGGGCTAGAATCTCAAGCTGACTACCTACTGAGTGTGGAACCTGAGGTGGGGCTTGATCCCAAGACCCTGAGGTCATGACCTAAGCCTAAATCAAGAGTTGATGCATCACCTCACCCAGGCACCTGAGGGAGAACACTATCTTGATACTCATGTATATATGAGTAATTTAGATAAGCCTATAAAGTACATACTTATAGGCATAGGTAGATGGTAGAGATAGGGATATAAGACAGATGTGTATAGAGATGCTTAAAACTGTGTGTTGGAAAGAAATTGTTATTGACAAACAATATTTGTTTCTCTTAATTTTCCTCTTATGCTCTCTAATGCCTTATCCATAATTTAGTATTTCCTAGGCAACTATTTTTCCTTTTCTTCTTTTGCATTTTTTTTCCCTAGATCTCAACAAGAATTAATTAGTCACACTACTCAGTTCCAGGTACATTTTTTTTCCAGCTTTAATGAAGAATAATTGACAAATTAAAAATTGTATATATTTAACATGTACAATGTGGTGTTTTGATATAAGTTTACTTTGTGTAATGATTGCCATAATCAAGCTAACTAATTAACATATCCATTATTACTGAGCTCTAAACAGCTTCCTCTTGCTTGAGGTACATGAATGATTCTAAATATCCACATCCTTAAGGTGCTCATTTATTACCATTCAGCATTTGAATTTTTGCCAGTCCTGCAAGGATAAAATATCTCAGTATTGAATTTATTTCCATTTGCCCCTTAATGATTTTGAGTAACTCATAATATAATAGTGTTTTGAATTTCTTCTCTAAGTCTTTTTCTTTTTTTTTAGTAATAAATTTATTTTTTATTGGTGTTCAATTTACCAACATACAGAATAACACCCAGTGCTCATCCCGTCAAGTGCCCCCCTCAGTGCCCGTCACCCATTCACCCCCACCCCCCGCCCTCCTCCCCTTCCACCACCCCTAGTTCGTTTCCCAGAGTTAGCAGTCTTTACGTTCTGTCTCCCTTTCTGATATTTCCCACACATTTCTTCTCCCTTCCCTTCTATTCCCTTTCACTATTATTTATATTCCCCAAATGAATGAGAACATATAATGTTTGTCCTCCGATGGACTCATTTCACTCAGCATAATACCCTCCAGTTCCATCCACTTTGAGTTTTTTTCTTTTTTTGTCATTTTTCTTATATTCAATTTTGACAATGGACAGATACTAATTATTAGGTTCATCATGAAATACAACAAAAATTGTGATACCTTAAATTGAAGCGTTTATGATTTAATGATATTCTCACATATTTTGGAGAGTTAGAAAATGTCTTCTAAGATGGAAGTGCTCCTGTTTTTCTCTCAAAAAAAGAGATTCTAACCTTTAAATGGCAAAGTTTCAGCTGTCAAAATATATGCTGAGATGTTGGTGCCCTATTAACCTAGAATGAAAATAATTGCCATTGGCTCAAGAGCAACAGCAGGAAGTGTGGGTCGCCCTTCTAGCACCTTTGACTTTCTACAGTAAAGTAAGAGGCAAAAAGCCTACGTGGACCTTAAATGTGAAAATGACTATGTTATTGATGTTTCACTTCTAAGAGAAACAGAAAAGAACTTTAAAAGTACATTTATAAAACAAGTTTTAAAAACTTTTAAGCTATATGTTTCTCTATTATTTTATCTCAGAGTAAAAGTATATTAGTATTTTTATGATCAATTTGTTTAAAATAATAAATCCATAGGATAATATTTTAGAAGCCATATATGCAACATACAGAATGAACTTAATTTTACCTTGTGTAAACTATGTATATACATTTGTTTTTTTTTTAATATTTTTTATTTATTTATGATAGTCACACAGAGAGAGAGAGAGAGAAGCAGAGACACAGGCAGAGGGAGAAGCAGGCTCCATGCACCGGGAGCCCGACGTGGGATTCGATCCCGGGTCTCCAGGATCATGCCCCTGGCCAAAGGCAGGCGCTAAACCGCTGCGCCACCCAGGGATCCCTACATTTGAATCTTATTAACATAACTGGTAATTGATTAGTATAATCATTTTTATAGTCCTTGTGACTTCATTATCAACTAATGCATGAGTAAAGGCCAACAAATAGTTTTAATAATTCATACTCTATTTACACAATAGTAAATCAGTGAATTAACCTACATGTTTTTTTAGAATTAACGAGGTCAGGGTTTTTAAAGCATTAATGTTAACTCACTTTTTTCAGCCAGTAATAATAATTTTGTTATCATTAGATGGTTCAGCCATGAGAACATAAAGAAAGGATAGTTTTCTTTGCAAGACTTCTTACCAATTCCAAATTATCCCTGATTTACAATGTGGTTCCTAATTCAATTTTGATTTTTTGTTAAAATTGAAAAATCGGGTAAATTAAATGTACAAAGTTTTGGTATAATTTTTTCATACTTATCCTCCACTAGAATACAACTTTATTTTCAGAAACTGAAGTTTAAGGCAGGAAATAAATAGGATCCAGTGTGGAAAATAACTGAAAACTTTCTTTTTCTGCCCTTATATTCTCATTTAAGACTCAAGTATTAAACATAGCAGTCCATGACTTTGGAAAGCCCAGTGAGCAATATACATGTAGGAGTGTAGGTTTCAAGAATAATGGAGAAGAAAACTGATTTCCTTGTATGTTTTTGCTTCTCCTTGGTTTTAATCAAGAGAAGTTGACCTATGTGAATTCTTCAGGCTAATTTAAAGTGCCCAGGCAAATACTAATACAAGACCATGGCACACTAAATTCTTATATGACTTTTTTAAGATTGTCCCTCCCTGACATCTCCAGTTTGAAAAATTTAAAGGGGTGAGGTTTGATCAATCTAAAGGGAAGTCCAGAGTTCTTTGAGTAGAAGTATACTAAATTCTGTGTCTTGAGATTAACTGAACTTAATTGGTTGGTTAATTAATCCATTTGGTTTAGAACTGGATAGTCTCCACTCAAAATGTATCAAAGGGGGGATCCTGCAGTGGCTCAGTGGTTTGGTGCCTGCCTTTGGCCCAAGGCATGATCCTGGAGACCCGAGATCGAGTCCCACGTCGGGCTCCCGGCATGGAGCCTGCTTCTCCCTCTGCCTGTGTCTCTGTCTGTCTGTCTCTCTCTTTCATGAATGAATAAATTAAAAAAATAAAAAAATAAACATGTATCAAAGGTGGGCAACAAATCTTTTAAAATAAAATTACCAAAAGAAAAGGGAATAATGTAAACTAGTAATTTTAAGTTAAGGAAAGGGGTCAAAGATATAAGAAGAATAATGAAATTGGACAGAGAAAATAATTGCCATAAAGAGCTTATTCCAGCCTTTTCATATAGCAGAATTTTTGTGCTTATACAAATAAGGGTTGAGCATAGAAGAGTACCAAAGCAAGGAATATTCTGGTCTGAACTTGGTACTAAGGATTGGGATTGTTTTCCCTCAAAAAATATTTGAAAGACAGACTTGAAAGCAGTGTCTCAAAGAAATATTTGTACATCTATGTTTATAGCAGCATTAATGGTGGTTGCTAAGGGGAGGGGAAATGGGAGAATGGAAAGCTATGGTTTAATGAGTACAGAATTATAGTTTTACAAAATGAAGAGCTCTGGAAATGGATGGTTGTGGTGGTACCACAACATTATGAATATTTTTAATAACACTGAACTGTGCATTTAAACATTGGTTAGGAGTGCCTGGGTGGCACAGACTGTTAAGCATTTGACTCTTGGTTTAGTTTAGGTCTGATCTCAGGGCTGTGAGATCAAGCCCCGTGATGGGCTCTGTGCTCAGTGCAGAGTCTGCTTGAATTTCTCTCTCTCCCTCTCCCTCTGCCGCTCCTCCCCTGCTCTCTCTCTCTCTCTCTGTCTCAAATAAATAAATAAATCTCTAAAAAATATAAAAAATTGTTTAGATGGTAGATTTTACATTGTGTGTATTTTACCACAATAAAAACTAAAATAAAAATAATTGCTAATATTTCATTGATAAAACATAAGACCATTAAAAATATTTGATAATATTTAACATATTATAAGACACAAACTTAGTAAACTAGGTATAGAAGAGAATGTTTTAAATTAACAAAGATTAGGTACAACAAATATTATACTTATTAAATATTGAAGGTGTTCCCATTTAGATTGAGGGGAAAAAAGACAAGAATGTCCATTATCATCACTTCTATTCAAGTCAAATATAGGATAAGGGGGTATAAAGAAGAAAACATAGACTATCATTTTCATGGATATAAATAGGTTGTAAGAAGTATTAAAAGACTGAAAATCTATTCAAGTTAATAAATCAGTTTAGCAGGTTACCTGGATAAAGATCAATGTGTAAGAAGTCAATGCATTACTATATATCAGTAACAATTAGAAAATGAATTTTATTTCTCTTTCAATTACCAAAAAAAAAAAAAGTTAAAACCTAGCAATAAGTGTTATAAAATACATGAAAGATCTATATGTACAGTTATAAGATACTATTAAGAGAAATTAAAAATAAAGACAAGTAAAAAGAGTTATACCATGTTTGATGTTTGGAAGACTGAATATTTCAAAATTGAGAGATATCTTAAATTGAAATATGGATTCATATAGAATCAGTGCAATTCCTATATCATCCTATAAGGTCTTTTGTGATTTCTGTTTGTGTATATTGCAACTGGCTAACGAGGTAAGTAAAGATATAATTGAGTGTAAGAATAAGGTTAGGAGAGTTACATTAGCCAGTCACAGGGCTTATTATATTGCTACAGTAATTAGAATGGTATAATATTAGTAGGCTAGCAAAATAGACCTATGGAAAATATTTTAGTATAGAAACAGAACCACCTACATATATTTTAACCAGATTTACGAGGGGGAAAAAATGCATTGTAACACAATGAAAAAGGATAATCTTTCCGATAAAAGTTATTGAACAATATGGTCATTTATATGCAAAGAGGGAAAATATTGAATCTCATTATCTAGATAGTACCTTACACTGTATTAAAAAATCAACACCAGATGAATTATAGACTTGACATGAAAGGGAAATTAACAAATTATCTTCTAGAGACAATATAGGAGAATACCTTCATGAACTTTGCGCAGGCAAGCATTTCTTAAATGGGATATACCAACACTAACCCTAAATTAAAAATTAATGAATTTCACTTCATTAAAATTAAGGACCTCTGTTCATCAGAAGGCATTATTGAGAGAAGAAAATGGAAAACTAAAGAATGGGAGATGATAGTCTTACTGCATGAAACAACAAAGATTTGTATCAATACATAGTGAAAGAGTAAAAACCTGTCTGGGACTAGAAGAGTGAAAATCAACTTGGACAGAAAAAGAGAAAAAGTATCCCTGCCATTAATCATGCTGGGAGAACAAACACAGATAAAGTCAGTTGCAAAACTTACTAGAACTGTTGTTTTTCCAAGGTCATGAAGCAACTGTGAAATACCATAATGACCTCTTCTTTTAATGACAATTACTTGCTTATCAATGACACCCTAGAGACACTTTGCCAGTCCTATCTGTTACTGGTGATACCGAATCTCTAAACTGCCTTTGCCTCGTGACAGCACCCAATTCCTAGTTGATCCCTACTTCTAAGCCGACCTCTGAGATATGGACCAATCCAGAATTGACTACTGCTTCCTAGACTCTAAGAATCATGTGGAGAGAGGTCAAACCTAAGAAAAGATGCTTCCCTAATATCTCTTGTGGAGTGGCATTCTATACTTTCCTTAAAGTTCTTATCAGTTCAGTAAATCTGACTTTGACAGGCATCAATTAGGCTTTTTCCTGGTGGTCTTTGACTTATTAAGCTTTAGCAAATAATTGGCAATTACAATAATAATAAGCAGGAAGAAGAGGAGAAAAATTAGTAGTGCAGGCAACAAGAGAAATTTTCGAATGACCAGAAAGCGATAAAAAGGTGCTAAACATCTTTAATCATAGGCAAGTCTAAAATAAACCCACAGGGCACCTGCCTGGCTTAGTAGACAGAGTATGTTAATCTTGATCTTGAGGTCATGAGTCTTAGTCCCATTTAGGGTGTAAAACTTACTTTAAATTAAAAAATTATAATAAAATGAAAATAAAATATACAAAAAGATATAGCCACTGAGCCACCCAGCTGCCCAATAATCTATCATTTGACCTAGAATGGTGTGTTTACTAAAAAGTTAGTGATAACTTTTTAAAATAAAAATTTTATATTTATGCATTTTAAATTATTTTGTAATAAATTATAATTGAATAAAAATTAAACTCAAGAAAGAATTAAAAACTGTGAGATGGCCATTTTGCATTTGGATTAATAATTGAAATGTTTTGAGGGCATCTGGGTGGCTCAGCTATTGAGTATATGCCTTTGGCTCAGGTCATGATCCCAGGGTACTGGGATTGAGTCCCACATGAGCTCCCCACAGGGAGCCTATTTCTCCCTCTGCTTATATCTCTGCCTCTCTCTGTGTCCCTCATGAATATATAAATTTTAAAAATCTTTAAAAAATAATTAAAATGTTTCAGAATTTCATAAATTTTGGGAATTATGTGGTTTCCTTTTTACTCAAAAATTTCACTTTAATTTCCACTACTTATAGTAGATATTTAGATTAGTTAGTATAATGCATAGAAATTAGAGGTCAGCATGAAGTTTTCATAACTTTAATCTACAAGGTACATGATTAGTGGCTATTTTTTAAAAATCTATAATCAATTATCTAATAGTATTAAGTAGAACCGTAAACTTATGGTATTTTACTATAATTCACTGCATCAGGAAATCTTTAAAAGGCAGAATTCTAAAATACTAAACTCTAAACTGCATCACCATAGCCATTAAAGTTTATGAATCTGAAACTCAAAAATAATAAAATGTTTGTATATATTAATTTCATAAGAATAGTAACATGTGTGTATATGTTTAATTTCTTTTTCTTTTTGTTTAAGATTTTTTTTATTTATTCATGAGAAACACAGAGAGAGAGAGGCAGAGACACAGGCAGAGAGAGAAGCAGTCTCTTCACAGGGAGCCTGACATGGGTCTCAATCCAGGGACTCCAGGATCATGCCCTGAGCGGAAGGCAGATGCTGAACCGCTGAGCCACCCAGGTGTCCCTAATTTCATCTAAGTAACAGAAATTAATAGAATGAGGAGAAGTGAGTTCTAATATACAAAATGAAGGAAGTGAAAATAATGCAATATTTTATTAATTTTTTGATAGTAAAATTAATAGGAATTCATTTTCATATAGTACAAAAAATAATCTAAATGTCTTTCTCTCACATTAAAAAACAAAATTTTTGTATCAGTTAACATTTTCTGGAAGACCATATGCAATGTCAAACTTTTTCTAGGAATTTGCATATTGCTTAGTTTATTCAACTAAACCATCTATCCAATAATGTTATATTCTTATTACTCCAGTTTTACAAATGAAAAACATGAAGATTGTAGAATAATAAGGAAATTTTACCAAATCTGACTCCAACTAATTTTGGAGACTTGATTTCTACCTGAGCAGTAAAATTTCAGAATCTGTGATTTAAATGTTAGACAATGCTACTTTCTCTCCCACCCCTGAAATTTGCTGTATTTCATATTTCCTGTAATTAAGTCAGAAGAAAAATCATAACTGCTACTTTAAAAAATTTCCATGTAAGAAATGTCATCTACTACAATATCCTTTTTCTCATAATAAGAAGTAATGATTTATGGTTCCCATGACATTTAGCTCATTATCAAATAAAACTGAACAATAACAAGCATTGCTTTAGGCAGGTAATGTTCTTTTTCTTTATGTTTATAATCACATTAAACATGATATTTTCTGCATCATTGCTCTACTTAGAGTCTTCTTAAGGTTGTATTTTTGAAAATTAATTTCTAAATTTGAGCATAATTATGAGGACAACTTTTACATATTTTATAAAATATTTATGAAATATATTATTAAAACTTTTATGTTAGAGAAACTTAATTGTTATCAGTTAAGTAAAAAATATATATGTTCACTTTATATTAAACATTGCTAATTTTCATACTCATAGTCCAAAATACATTTTTCATTAAGGCAAAATTTTTTAAAAAACTATTTTAGATTTAGAAAAATTGGAGATTTAATACTCAGATCACTAACTTCTGTGTTACTTATACTTTTTGAATCTCAGTTTCCTCATTTGTTAATTTAAGATCATCTATGTTTATTATCATATATACATTCTAATAATTAGCATAACATATTTATGTGTATACTAGTAATTAATATATTTTAGAACATATTTTCTGAACTTTTTATGTGTTATTATATTTAATCATCAAAAGCTGCTGAGAGAATGTTTTCCAGAATCATTAACAACCTTCCCAATGCAAGGTGAATGTTGAATTGTCTAAGACCTAGAAATGGCTAGAAATGCATCATTTCTAGATGGAACTGACGTTCTCTAAAACTCAATGAAAATCAGCTCTAGGTCAATGATTAAAATGATTATTCCTGTTCTAATGTAAGGATTACACACCTTTAAGTTTTGAATCCCATCACTTCTCCAACATTTGATCACACCAAAAGTTCAAGCTGATTTATCTAGGAATGGCAGGGTGGATAAATTCTGCCAGTAGTTATCCATATCACCGAGCTGCAATCGCCATGGCTTGAACCTTTACCCGATATTTATACCTGGGCAAGGCCTGTTTAATCAGCTATCACAGTAAATTAAACTGGCATCCAGGGGTAAGAGCCAGTGCTTCCCTAATCATGTGGCTTATGTTCCCATCAATCTAAGAGTCAATGTTCTAATTGCCAAGCAGGAAACAACAGAGAGTAAGATTCCTTGGCATTTAATAACAGTACCACTGTTGATGAATCATTAAATAAAAGACTTTAGTAAATATAATAACATTAATTCTGTTGATAATGTATTTTCCTAATACCTTCTGATTTTGTTTATTTTCCCCATTAAATATTACAAACTTTTATGGACTAAAAACATCCTCAAGAAAGTTTATTTAATATGTACAAATCACATAGTTTGTATTCTCAAATATACAAAATATTAGGGTAGAAAGAGAAAATAATATTACAGGTACAACTTTGACACCAAAATCACCAGTTTCTCATTTGTAAAATAAAAATAACTTTACTGAGTTGAAAAATATATATAATTTACATAATCTAGCTATCTGCATTGGTTTTTAACATTTGGCAAATATTTGGTAAGTTATGTATTAGGTATATTATGTATTTTATTAGTGATTTTTGTTGCATATGTGGTATTATTAGATGAGAATGAATAAGTGAAAGTATGAACAGATAAGTAATACATATTTCAAATAAAAATAACATAATATAGATGAGGAAATTTGAAGTTTCTGATGCAATCACACTGTTTTAACATGAACAATTTCTTCTCAAATGTACTTCAGGTCACTTTACACTTTTCCTATTGTCTTTGTTGGTCAGGAACTTATTATCCAGATATTAATCCTCAAATAGAAAACATCTAATTTAGTGTTAGGTTGTTGCCAATATGCAAAGTATCTCACAAATGGTCAATTTTTAATAAATCTTTTTTTTTTGCCTCTCATGAAATATCAGTAAATAGTTTATACCCCATTAGTTAGAATTTTATATTAACAATACTAACTTATTTGATTTCATGTGTTTCTGTGTTTTTTCTTTCCAAGATAGGGTAAAGTAGCAAATGCTTGCATTATTATGGGGGGAAAGAAAAGACCATGACAGAGTTTTAAACACTTTGAAATCACATAACCATTCAATTATTACAATAATACTTCATGAAATAAATTGTTTAATATATGGTTAACTTTTTATTATCTCATGTTTAAAATTATGTAACTTGCCCAGGATAGTTTGTTGTCTATATTCTCAATATATTTTAAAATTTAGATTAGCATAAGATTTAAACTAGTCTTCCTAATTCATATCTGTCTGTTCTTTTAGGTTCAAAGTACATATTATAATCAAATTCTCTACTACACATCTTTTTTTTTAAGATTTTTTATTTATTTATTCATCAGAGTCAGAGAGAGTGAGGTAGAGACATAGGGAGAGGGAGAAGCAGCTCCACTCAAAGAGCCTGATGTGGGACTCAATCCCAGGACCCTGAGATCATGCCCTGAGCCGAAGCCATATGTTCAATCGCTGAACCACCCAGGCATCCCTCTCTACTACACATCTTAAGGAACATACAATTAGAGAGGAATGGAAGTGTTCTCCTTATCACTCTTTCATCATCAACAAAATTACCTTTCTTAAATTAAACTTTGTCTTGATATAATTATAGGTTCACCTGTAATTGTAAGAAATACTACAGAGAAATCCCATGTATCCTTTAACATCCTATAGAACTATAGTGCGATATCAATATCACAATGAAGATATTGACTTTGAAGATATAAGACATTTCCATCTTCAAAGGTCCTTCATGTTGCTCTTTTATAAACATACCTTCTTTCCTATTTCCATTTTCTCTTTCTTCTTTCTTTCTTTCTTTCTTTCTTTCTTTCTTTCTTTCTTTCTTTCTTCTTTCTTTCTTTCTTTCTTTCTCTTTCTTTCTTTCTCTCTCTCTTTCTCTCTTTCTTTCTTTCTTTCTTTCTTTCTTTCTTTCTTTCTTTTCTTTCTTTCTTTCTTTCTTTCTTTCTTTCTTTCTTTCTTTCTTTCTTTCTTTCTTTCTTTCTTTCTTTCTTTCTTCTGACAATCACTAATCCAGCCTCTATTTCTGTAATCTTGTCATTTCAAGAAATTTATACAAGTGGAATTACCCAATATGTAAGCCTTTATGATTGACTTTTTCACTGAGCATAATTTTCTGGAGAGTCCTCTAGGTTGTTGCATGTGTCACTGGCCTGTTCCTTTTTATTGCTATGTAGTACTCCAGGGTATGAATGGGCCACCACGGTCTGCAAAATCACTCACCCATTAAAGGATATCTTAATGTTTCTAGTTTTTGACTATTACAAATGAAGCTGCTTTATATATCTGCACACAGGTTTTTCTGTGAACCTTTATTCTTTATTTCTCTAGGAAAAAGTCCTAGGAGCGTAATTGGAACTTTAAAAGACAGAAAAAAAACAAAACATATAAAATCCTACTAGGTATACTTTATTGTTATCTGAGAATAAGGAAGCCACCTTTGTTGTCATTACCCATCCTTTTATCAATGTTTAATGTATTTCAAAGATTTGTCACTCATGATTTAACAGAATAAAGCAATTGTTAGATTATTTCAAAAAAAGAATATAATTCATTATGATATTTGAATTTAAATGAGATAACTTTCTTCACTTGATGAAATAATACTGTACTTAACACCAGAAACTTCGTTCAGTGCCACATCACTTCTCAATATACCAGGCAATTGATAGATTTTAACTCTATCCGAGGACTATAAGTTAACTGCCGTTTTAGACACAATTATAATATTTTACTTTATGATCTACTTTTATCACAAGCAAAATTTATACATGATATGCAATTGCAAATTTAATTTTTAGCATTTTCCTCTGAAGGAACAAAAATATATACGATCTTGTTTTTCTGCACACAATTTAGTTAGACATATTGATACATCTTTCAAAACAAATGAACACATTTCAGGTCAGACATTATAGATTGAGAAAGACCTAGGAATGTTATTAACATGTGATAAAAATGAAGGAAAAGAATAGGATGAGGAGAGAAAACAGGAATGATGGGAAAGCTCGTTTCATAGTTGTGAAACTGACATCTGACTTTGCTTCAAGCAATTTTATGTATAAACAGCATTGGCATTTCCAACTCTGCTTATAGGATAACATGGAACAGGCAAAGGAGGAGAACACAGACGCATGTATGTTATGTGTAATAAAGGAGACAGGCCAGTACACTGTGATAATGTAGAAGAGACACTAATTAATTGCAGGCTGGAAGATCAGAGTCACCAAAGAAGGCTCTTAGAACTGGAGCTGTGTTGAGTGTTGAGAAATAGGATGAAAGAGCCCAGGGAAGAGATTAAAAGCTCTCCAGTAACAGGAAATAGAAACAAATTGAGGCAAGGAAAGGGATGTGTTTGTTGAAAACTTCTGTTTGGTGACATTGAAGAAAAAATGTGACCCAGAGGTGAGAGGTAAAGGTAGAGAAATAGAAGAGGGCTTGGTGTATCTTGAAAATGGACTTGTGCCATCTCCTAAGAGGATTTTATGAAAAATGACGACAAATGCAGATTGATTTTGTGCCTGTCACTTGGGTCCAAGTATAGAGGTCACATAGAAGGTAAGCAAAACTAGAGAGCAAGGATTCCATATGTGTTGACCATAATGATCAAATTTAAAAACCTACAAAAATAATACAAGCCAAGGATATAAGCTATGACAAAATGACATTTAGGCTAAGAAAAAAAGAAAGAAAGTGATGTTCTGAAGGAATATTTACAAGATGGATTCATCCAGACTTGGTGCTGAGCCAAAAAACAAAAAATAGTAGGTCCTTTTGGACTTGAGTTAGTGACCTGAGTGGGTAGATGATAGTGACATTTTGAATTTGGGAGTTCAACATGATTGATTTCAGGGAGGAAGCAGGCCTTGTCACTCAAGGTTGGAGCTCTTTTCTGGGTGCTTTTAAATCCTCAACAAAATAATGTGTTGGGGGACATTACTGTTGTAAAACTATGCAGAAGTTGCCTGCATTGCTAAGTGCCACTCATTATATTCAAGAGGCTATTTTTAACTGCATGTTAAAAATAAAGAACCTGGGCACTCACTGTATCAAGTATTTCTGAATATACAAATACTAGATATACAAATGCTAGATCAGTGGTACAATTTTAATCATGCCTTCCAAATTTTCCTAAAAAATATTTTTTTTAATTTTTTTCTAAAAAATATTTTTGAAAGGCTATACCTGACACTTAGGTAGCTATTGACCTAAATATAGTTAATTTAACTATTTTATTGAAGCAGTACTTATGTCACAGAAGCCTAGTCTGATGAAGTTTTGGAATATAGGTGAGGTTTGCTGGGGTGCGGCCCAGAGCTGATGACCAAGAAAGAATTCTTGAGATGTCTTTAGTGCAAAATGGTTGTTTTATTAAAGCATTGGGACAGGACCCATGAATTGGAAGAGTGGCTCCCCCTACCCTATCCCTGGGAGTTGGGTGTGAGGAGAGCATAAGGAATTTTGGAAGCAAGGTTTCCAGGACCTTGAAGGGACTGGTTATTGTTGGGTAAAGGTCACTTATTACCGTTTAATAAAACCTTAGTCATGAGACCCTTCAGGTGTATATCAGCGGGCCATGTGCTTGGAGGATGATTGCCAACAGGTATCTTGGGGGTTTAGAAATATAGGGAAATTTCTAAAGGAATTTTTATATGTTAAAGTAGATTTATAAGATCCTGGGGGTTGGGATAAGATTGCCTTTTGCCCTTAGCAAAGTATCAATATTGAGGCAGTTGAGTCCATAGAGGAATGTTACTCTGCCCGTTTCAAGGACTTGTCAGTGTGCTTTGTCCTCAGCTAGCCTTCTGGTCCCCCATCATAGACCACTAATATTTCTTATTAAAAGGTGTTAATAAACCAGAGGTTTATGCTTTACCGTGATGCAGCATGTCTAGCTGAAACGAGGAGGGATACTTATACAAATAAACCACATTATTATAATCACTATAGGAACTAGAAAAGCCAAAAAACCTAATTAGAAAATTAGAATTAATTCAACATATAATATCTGAATAGATACATGTGACTATCTAAATCTTTAGATGTAGCACATTCATGATTAGGAGGGAAATATGCTTTAAAATATAATTTTCTATTTCTTACAATCTATAATAAAATCACTAAGGAAAATTCTAAACATAAAAAATAAATCTAAATTTTATTTAGAAGAATATTGTCAGGTTTAATCCAATAGCCAGTGAAATGAAATAGAGAGGCCAGGCAAAAGTTGGTTGAAACAGCATTTTAATGGGATGTGCTCTCACTCTGGGTGAGGTTCTGTGGCCTGCAGGGGAGGGAAAGAGCAGGGAAGTTGCACGCAGGGGAGTGCAAGTGGGCTTTTTAAGAGAGGAGGGGTAAGGTGTTGGGTGTCTGTACAGGATGATAGGTATTAGGCATATTACTAGTGAAATTGGCCTGGGGTGATAACTGCCCGTGCCCTTATATAGGGTCTGGGTAAAGTACAATTCAGGTTTCCTGCATAGGTCCAGTCCCCCCCTGATAACATGTCCTTGGGAGGTCTGCTGGTGATTGGAAAGTTCTGAGGCGGGGGCAACAAGGGGTGGGGGGCCGCTGCCATTATGTTGGTGCCTCCCGATCCCCCTTGATCCGCCACCCAATAAATATTATAAAGAATATCAAATTAGGTATTTGTAATATGTATAGATCTTGACACATACAAGATAATCTATCATTGCAAACATCACTCTATTGCCATCATTTTCCACATAGGAGACTGTGTCATTAAAGCACACAACTATGAGGCACAATTAAATCAGATAGCACTTACATGTATCATGTGATATATATATGGATGTATATACATATATTTTATATCTGCTTATATACAAATGCAAGTATTTATTGTATTTTTGGATATAAAAGTTTTTATTCCTATAAAACAGTAGAATAAAAATAAGTTAAAGAAAAAAAAAGCTAATAACAAATTAGTAAAAGAGTCTATCAATTCATTTTTTTCTAATTCCTAAATATTAATCATTTAAAAATGTAAATTTATCCTATATTGCACCCTATGTCAGCTAGAACAGTCGGTGTTTTGACATATAAAATGTAAATATAAGTTCTTAGACAAAACAGTTTTGTGTAAATGGAAACACTTTAGTTGATTGAATAATTTTGTATTATTGCCAATGTAGCAGTTTCTAATATTAGAAATAGACATTAGGTCATGGCTGAAACATCTTTCCTTTGATTAGTCGCTTTATTTTAGTTGCATCCTGATAAGAGCAAGCAAACACAGATTATGATGATCACAGCACGTTAAATGTTTTAAAATGGTGATTTTATTAAAAACATAAAATTAAATAAATAATCACACTAAACATAATCAATGTTATTGAAAATAATTTCTGCATTTTGCTACTGGATTTTACCTTACCAGGTGTTTTTTAACATGCCCCTGACTCACGTTTATTTTTAAAAATCTGACATGACAGCATCACTCTACAACTTTAAATAAAAGGAAACTATGTATGTACTAAAGGGATTTATTTGCATTTATAAAGCGTTCAATATTATTCTCCTTACATATGTATTTTGCTTAATGGCTCCGGCTTTTAGAAGCATATGCTTAATTTGAAGTCTCTTCTGGTTGTAGATCTTGTCATCTAAATCTTTATCTCTGAAGGAATTAAGAAAGTCCTCTGAACAATGAAAAATAAAGCTACTTTTTACTCAGATTAAATACTAGTTTCAAGTTTGCTTTTCCCAGAAAGATACTGCAACCGTAGTGGTGCCAGTGGTGGTGAGTAGGTTATTGGATTGCTCTTTCCCTTAGATAATCACTCCCCGCTGTACTTCAATAAACTATATTACAAGGCTAAAACCCTTCTGGAATGTGTTTTACATCTTGATACTTCCCAGCCTTCTTTCCCCTAACAAATCTTTCTCTAAATATTTGGTCATTATTTCACAGACATCAATTGTGGTACATCAAGCAAATATTCCAAAGTAAAAAATAATAAGACCTAAACCTAATGATAATAAAATTGACTGGAAATGTTGGTGAGTTTCTAATTTGTCACTAAATGACTTTTCATGAACTTGTATCTACATGTGGTATGAATCTCCCATAGTTTTTGAGGAGAAATATCCTTTGGCTCCTGTGATTGATTTGCTTGGCATAGCTCCTGTTAAAGACGATCT
Organism: Canis aureus; assembly: GCF_053574225.1. NCBI lineage: Eukaryota > Metazoa > Chordata > Mammalia > Carnivora > Canidae > Canis > Canis aureus. The sequence continues at coordinate 16,181,262 of NC_135648.1, forward strand.
TATCCTTAAATAAGCAATTTCATTAATTTTTCTCTTTTAAAAGTAAAGTTAAGAAGGCACAACATGGCTTTTTATAATTTGAAATGTAGGCCAAGGCCTAGTGTGAGGTTGTGCTAGGCAATGTTAGTAAACACAAAGCTTTATTGTTATGTTAAGTACACGTCTTCCTCAATGCTGCATGGAAGGAAGACCCTCCCCGGGGATGTGGCATTGGCAGTCTTATCCTGAGTTGTTTGCAGGACAGCCACTATGGGACAAGGTCTGGCTGTAAGCCCTGAGTATTACACTAATGGCAAGCATGTTGACTGCTGTGCGACTTGAGATAGTTATGAAATGCTTCAGACCTGAGGCTTAATACCACATCCTTCTGGAACACTGATTCATTAGCACCAGGGAAGCCCTGGGGAAGAACTGCAGAAGCTCTTATATTCATCAGTATTTAATCACATATATAAAGTGAAAAACCAAGTGTGTTTGAGGATATCCCTTCACCATTGTCCTTTAGAGATGCCCCAGAAAAGAGCTGTAGTACTACAGCTGTACATTTTCAGGTAGTACCTGCATATTATATAAAACCATCTCCAAACCTCCTAACTCTTTCCCTATCAACTGATCTTAAGGAACTCTCCATGAAGCCATAGGTGCAGACTGAGAGAGAGAAACACAGTATGGCAGGACTGGGAACTATGGGTGCTTAAGCTGCTTCTTCATGTGATGTACTTGTGCCTTCAGGGGCTACCTAGGCTCTATCACATAAATACCAGTTCCATTTGATGGGGGAATGATGCTGTACACAGCCAACTTTATGGTTTGGTGGGGGGGGGGGCAGGTAACACCCAGTTCATGATGGGCAGCCCAGACCACAGGGTGGCCCATGGCTAAGCATTCTTTCTCTACTGAGGCCCAAAAGCAGGCCAAGAATTCTTTCTCAAAAAGATGGTAGTTATATATGGAGGATAGCAGATCTTTGACCTCAAATCCTAAGAGTCTGCAGTTATTCATCTACAGGAGTTTATCAAAGGCTCCAAATAGCATCATCATCTGCCATTTACATCTCAGGCACCATTGAATCTGATGGATCATATGACCCAAGCTGCGGAGTAGCTTATACAGCAGTGTGGACCCATTGCAGAGCCTTTTCTTATTCTGAACTCTCCTCAAAACCAGCAGCTTGTTTGATCATTTGATAAATGGGTTGGAGTAATATCCAGATGAAAAGTATTTACCTCCAAAGACCAAAGAGGCCCACTAGGCATTGTAATTCATTTCTGATTGTCAGATGAGCAAGATGGAACACTTCTAGGCATACCAGCATCAACTAGCCAATCCCATAAGTCTGCATGAGACAGATTTTTCTGTGCTGTTTTGACACTTCTATCACCAAAACCACACCCACTTTAGCTTTGGCAGTTGAGTGCCATCGCTTGGCCCTACTACCCAGGCTTTTAATTATAGAAACTCTATTTAGATTTCTTAATTCAATGACTGTGGTTCCTAGTGTGTGTTTTGGCCTAAATAGAAGAATAATCACAGAGCTATCCAAGGGTGCCAGAGCTCCTTTCTTAAATTTAATTCTAATATTATTGGTGAGAAGTGTGTATTCTGGACCCTCATAGTACACTCTAACACTTTAATCTCCCTAAACCTTTGGATCTCTTCCTCTACATTAAACCAAGATAGCGTTATGGCATTTCTAACTCATTACTGTGGGACACCTTCTAATTCATGTTTCAGCCAACCAAAAACAAAACAAAAAAAAAAAGTAAATCACTGTTTAGTGAGCATGTATTATCAAATTTGACCTAATTTTATATTCCTTATACCATTATCCTATACCCTTATTATCCATTCTTACACACATATATATAGACAATAATATATATATTATATATTATATATATTATATATTATATATATAATACACAGCAAAACAAAAAAACCCAATAAACTCAAGTGGTTCTTTTGAAATGTAACACATCTACTCTTGGGTCATATATTGTACCCTAGCTTTAGGGCCCTGCAGAATTTTGGTTCTATTATAGTCTAGAAGCAAGGAGGAATGATGGGGCTGAGTTCTTAGGAGAATCAGCATTGTTTTGCATGGCAACTGCCTCAGGAAAAATCATTACAGTGATGAATCCCCTCAGAATTGAAAAGGAGGACATTATTATGATTGGAAAAGACAAAACTATCAGGGGGAAGAAGGCCACTTCTTGAGATAGGGAGGCAAATTTTACTGTAGATGGGAAAGCTGCTTCCATTGGGGACTGGGAGAACTCTTCCACAAGAGGAAGACTCCCAGAATTTGGAGGCTCAATTTCTGTTTCGTTATGGTTTTTCTACACATTTACTATTTTAACATACAGGATCCTGTTCTTGGGCTTGTTTGTTCATTTCCTCCTGAAGTCTGAAGCTACTTGATATCTCTTTCATTAATGTTTGTATTAATTAGCATAAGTTACCTTCTATTCCATACAACTAATTATCTATATCACATATATCTCTACCAATTTCCATGTTCATAATATTCTAAGGTAGCAATGTTACAATTCCTTTGCCTAAATAAAACATAATTTCTTATGAGTGAATTACTTTTCTTTCTCTAATTAAGAGGTAATATGTCTGTGATTAGGCTTAAACCTAATCATCGGCAATTTATTTTTTTGGCAGTTCTATGTAAAATTAGCTCCAAGAGTTACAACCATGCATGCTTTGTAGTACTCAATTTTCTCCAAATGTTCAATAGTGTGTAGGTAGCCATAAAATTCCAAATATGTAATGGGGAAGGCTTTGTATATGAAAACACCTGCTAAGGATAATTAAGAATCTTGGTAAAATATGTGAATATTCATGATTTTTTTAAATATCAATACAAATGGCCCAGATGCTACCTCATAATAATTTACTTTGACCATATTGTGCATTAGATTATGTAGGAAGACAAATCTTGTGTTTAAATTAAAAGTGCAAAATGAAAAAAAAATTACAGGTATTGATGGTTACAAAGTTTTAACCATATGTCTCAGAAGAGAAAGTTTCCCAGATGCCAAACTCTAATTTACCATCCATCCCTCTATTCAAAAATCACTAAATGAATGACAACTGTGTGCCAAGCACTACTCTAGTCATTAGAAATGCAACAGTAAATGAAAGAGTTAAAATCTCTCATGGAGTTTATATTCAAGTGAGATAAGAGAGACAATATAAATAAATTGTAGAACAGATAAGAGTGGTGATAATGTATATGTAGAATAATTAGTCTATCAAATGATAAAGAACAGATGCCAGGAAAGTTATTTCTGTAAAGATGAAATTTAAGGAGAAAGATGAATGAAATCAGAAAGCCATATGGAGATCTGGGAGAAGGGTATTAAATAGAGAATATAAGATATCTAAAGGCCCTGAGTCAAGGGAAAAACAATGTATGTAGGAAATGCAGATCAGTATGGCTAGAATTCAGTGAAAAGCAAATAGGAAGAATGATAGAAAATGAGAGTAGTCAAATAAGGATTTGTATGACACATTTGGGGCCATGGTCAGGACCTAGACTTCATTTTGATTACTAGGCACATTACTGATTGACCTTATGATTTATGTTTTGAAAGTGCATATCATCAGTAACTAGATTTCTAGTTTTCTAAGGTTTTCCCATTAAAACCACTATGAAGCCCTTTATCTTCCTAGCTTATTTATTGATGTCTTATTTTTCCTTAAGTCCAATTAGAAATATATGAGAGTTTCAGTTATCTCACATCCTCCAAAATATTTACTATGTCACTATTTGCAACTTTTGTAATTATTTTGTAAGGGTAATAGGATATTATTATTTATTATTATTGTTTTCATTCATATTTGAATGACTAGTAGGACTGAGCAAGTTTTCATGTGCATATTGGCTACTTGTGTATATTTGCTGTGACATACCTGTCCACAGATATACAGGAATTTCACTAAACTTCAATTTATCTTATTTTTTTAAGTTTTTTTTTAATTTATTTTTTACTCTTTTTAAGTTTGATTAATACTTTAGGTTTCTTCATAAAATCTTTGCTATGTTTGCAAAAAATATTCTATATTATCTTTTTTCTGTAAAATTTAGAAATAGGAGGGTCTTTTTCCTCAAGAATGTTTTTTTCTGTACCATGCAGATATTAGGATGAATTTATTAATATCTACCAAATTTCTTTTTGAAATTTACTAGATTTGCATTGACTCAATAGATTGATTTTGGTAGCATTGATATCCTAACATTTTTATTTTTCATTTTATGAACTTGAGATAATTTAGTTAGATCTTATTTTAATTTTTCTCAGTAAAGTTTTCTAGTTTCATGGAGAGCTCTTGAAGGATATTTTTTCTTTTTTGCTAAATTTAATTCTGTTTTCAGTGCTTCTCTGAATGTAATTCTTGGTACCTTTCTTACTAAAAATCTAAGTTACTTGAAGCTCTAGAGCTACAGATAGCCACTTCCACCTCATTGGTAAGACTATATCATGAGTAGCCACCTGGAGAGACAGGAAACCTGCAATGTATTTTTTGTCATTATTTTGTTTTTGTTTTTGTTTTTCCCCAGAACATTCTCACTCTGAATCAAACTGTGATTCTTACCAAATAGGAATGTAGGATATGAGATTAATGTGTACCAGATAGATTACTGTCACGATGTGGTATACCGTTTCTCAATGTCACCTTCAACTCCTACTTCCTTTTAAGACCACTCCATTAGAATTAATTTTCTACCATTTTCCCACTCTTATGACACTGTTACATCATTCTGTTTTAAGATTTATTTATTTATTTGAAATAGAGAGAGTGTGAGAGAGTCTGAGTGGAGGGCAGAGGGAGACAAAGAGAAACCCAAACCAACTCCTAGCTGAGTGTGGAGCCAGACGTGGGGCTCTATCCCAGGATCCTGAGATCATGACCTGAGCTGAAATCAAGACTCAGATGCTTAACCAGCTGAGCCACCCAGGTGCCCCAACAACACCATTTTTTTGCAGAAATGTTCTACTAGTTCTCTTTAAAATAAAAGCATTTTATTGTAATAAATATCTTAATTCATAAAATATCTACTATCTAGTGGTTTATTATCTGGTTTTATAGATATAAACTGAATTAGCTTATTATATCTGTTAACATTAGTACCTCTACTTTATAATTATTTTGATCATTTGGCTCAAGTAAATTATTTCTCATTAATTTGCATCAGAGCTATCACATCCTGGCCATGATCCTATGTTCAAATACTTTATGTCATATATTTTAATTTACAAGTGGATTTTCTAACCAAGTTATTGTACTTTAACTCTGGTCTCAGCCCTGTGACTTGTTTTGGCTGACAGGATAGGAACAGATTTAATTCAAGCAGAGTCTTATGAAAAGAAAAAAGACTTTCACACTTTCATTTCTTCTCTTGTTCCTCTAACTTTTTGTGAGAACATTCTTAGTTTAGCCTACTAGAGAAATATGAGAAACATTAGCAGAGCTAAATTTCCCCAGTTGAGGTCATTCTCTATCAGCCAAACCCTAGTCACCTTTCTAGTTTATCACGGATGCATACACAAATCCAGATAAAGTCAATGAAACCTGTCTTGGATTATCAGAACTGTAGTTGCTTTCTTCGACCAGTTGCTCACATCATCTAACATTAATGGTGTGAGAGATAACTGATACAATTAGAGACAAATAATCTGTGGACTAGCTCTGGGTTGTGAGTTACACTTTGAGTAAGACTGCCCAAAATGACTCAAATATATTTTTCCTTGACTGTCCCAAGAAAACCATGTCCTGTACATTTTTCTTTTTCCTTTATAGCATTATTTAAACCTCTAACACTCTATACAATTAATTATTCTATTAGTTTTTATTTCTAACTCCCCTTTTTCAAGTTCATATGTAGATTCCATGAGGCAGAGATCTTCATTATGCTTATTAATGTACCCCAAGCACCTAAAAAGAGCCAGCATAAAAGAAATGCTAAATTGGTATTTGCTGAATTAATGCATAGTTTCTTAAAATAACTACATGAAAAATGTAGGATAAGTAAATAACATTCAGGAAGTTAGATTGTGCAGAATATTTAGCTGTCAGGAGGCTTTTACAACAAAGCATTAATGACTAAACTAGCAATTTGCAATTCCTTGACACATCTCTAAAGTGAATACCTGTGGTAAAGACACATAACAAGATGAGGAGAAATTCTACAGCAAATAATCTTCATCTTTTTTACTAAGATTACAGCTTATAAAATATTGAGGGCAAAGATAAAACAAATTAAATCATATATACCTAAGACTATGTGTCTGTACACAGATACAGATGTTTTTAAATGTTTGCTTAAAAATTGCCAAATCATCTTTTCAAAATAGAAAAATAACAACAGAATATACGAATAAACTACATGAATTAGGTATATTAAATGTAAAAATGTACATTCATGAAAGGAAATAAATACCTATCTTTTTTTAAGGAAATCATGAGATCCTGAACTAGCACAAAGTAACACTGACAAGAAGCAATGATATCTTTAATACAAAATATATATACTATGGGATATAGACTTTTTTATTAGCTTTTACAGAATTTTTTTATAGCTAGTGAGGGCTATTTGGACATTTTCCTGAGTTTTTATAGCTTGAATTGGGAACAATTCACATAAACCAATGTTAATAAACATCAGAAAGCTCAGCAGCAGCCTTGTAGTTATGCTGGATAAATTCTCAATTCCAAAAACAAGATAAAATAAAAACACTTTAACTCTATTTAAAATTTTTATTTATTTAAAAACTTTATAAAATATAAATGACTTTATAAATGTATAATTTCTGCTATTATTTTTTGGATTGGGCAAACCAAAATTTAAAACAAAGATGATTTTAAAAATGCAAGAATTTATTTGCAACATGACTGTAACACATTATCTATGAAAATAAAGTTAAAGACACATAGGAATTATATCACTTTAAATATATATATGTATATATATATGATAAACAGAAATAGATATAATGGGATGTATACATCAAAAGAGATAGATAGATGATAGATAGATAGATAATAAATAGGATATAATAAAACAGACATTAATGGCTTATCATTACTCATGAATCAGATACCTTAAAAATCATAAAGCTAAAATAAGTTTAAACAGTAAGTTTGAGACCTTAAATGATATGAATAACTTTCTATACAATATGGTTTGTCAAAATTACTCATGAACATAGCAAATGAATAAAGCAATAACTATTTAGTACATTGAATTTCAAATCAGAATCAAGTTGTACAATCCCTGTTCCAAATAATTCAAGCCCAGAGAGATTTATTGTTAAATGTTACTAAAGCCATCAAAATATCTCAGTACTATACAGTTTAAGAGGCAAAAAAATAGGAAAAGCTGATCGATATTTTTTTACAAGCAAATGAGACCATTATTCACCAACCAGAAAAAAATTAAAATAATGCTCACTTTTGAATATAGATCTAAAACCCTCAAAAAATCTATGTGAAATTTGAATTTAGCAGTGTGTGCATGTGCATATACAGAAAGGGAATCAAGTAATTCAAAGATGGTTTGATATTAATAGAAAATAGAAGAAAATAATATGACTGATTCAATAGATGCTAATAACAATATTTATTTAAATTAAATTTTAAATCATAAAAATAAATTCCTTTTATGAATATAATGAATCTATCAAAGCATACCTAAAACACATGAATATCCCCACTGAAGCTAGGAAAAAGAACAAAAAAAAAATGCTCCCTAGAATTTTTCTGATAAATATTATTCTAAAAGATTGTAACTAATCCATTCAGACAAAATGAGTGCATATTTGAGTAAGTGATATATGAATCAATGGAGTCAATACTGTCCTTTTTGAAAATATATTTTTTATCATAAAAATCTAAGTGAATACAAAGAGTTTAGTAATTAATAAGATAGAATTTTATTGTTACTTGGTTAAAGATTAGCCTAAAATAATTTATGGTATTATACATTTTTAACGAGATTATTCGCAATAACAAAAGAAAAAATCATGATATCCCTAATATTCTGATTGAGGCACTGACTAATCACAATTTACATTTACTTTATCTCAGCAATAGAGTCCTTGATCATTTTGATTGTTACTTGTGATACATCTTGGAGAAAAGCAGACATTAAAAGGTTAGAGTGGTGGTGATATATTTAATGAGTTTATCACAAAAGCTCATTTCAACCACTCTAGATATAGGCCATTTTTTTTTTAACTAGCTTATATATAGGAAATAAATGTCAACATAGACCACAAATAGTTAATTATTGAGTTCTTGCTATGTGGTAATATTCTAAGAATTTTATATTTATTAATTTATTTAATAATTGCAACAACATTATGGGTAGACACATTTGCAATTTCTATTTTATAAATAAGCAACCTATTGTTCAATGGTGGTAACTTTTACAAGATTGAACATAAAGGGGCGAATCTAGGATTTAGACACAAATTTTCTAAATTAATCCATAGATCAATACTTTACTTTTAACTTTACCATTTCTGTGTAAAGCTAATATTTAAAAGTTGACCAAAAGTCTGTGAAGAAAGCTATATTACTTTATCCAAATATATTTTTAAATTAATAAAAAGAGATTATTACTATGGAATGTCATCGTTTGTCTTTTAAGGATTTTAGTTAAATATTTCATACAAATTTAAAGTAAATGGAACCTCACAAAACTTTTAAAAGCTACATGAAAGAATAAAAGAAAAAAATAGCCCAGTTATCTTATGAAATGAAGGCAAAGATGGTGGATCCATCAAAAAATACTATAAAGTTGTAGCATTTAAGTTTAGTAATACTAACACAGAGATCAATAGTTCAAATATTGGAAATAATGTAAATACCCTGAAACAGACTTAACACATATGGACATTTGATTCTTTTCCAACACAGCACTACAAATCAGCAGGTAAGTTTGGACCATTCCTTAAATCATTAAGTTGTGCTGGACAACTAGTCATCCATTTAAAAATAAACACATAAATTAGCTTCATACTTTACATCAAACTAACTTTAAATTGCAGATGTAGTGAAGAACTAAAAAGGAAAACTAAATTATAAGAAAATGTATGAGTTATTTTGACTATAAAATAGGCAAGGATTTCTTAGACACATAATAAAGAATCCAATAAAGAAATAATATATTAATATATTTATAATAAAAATTGAATTCTGCACAACAAAAGATACCATAAACAATATTACAAGACAAAAAAAAAATTACAAGGCAAGACACAACTTCAGAGCAGCTGTCTGAAATGCTTACTAATGAAAAAGTATTACTCAGAATATGGTAGGTCTCTTAAAAATAAGGGAATAAAATGGACCAAAGCATATAGCTGACTTAGAGATATTTCTTGAAAGGAAAAGTGTAATATAAATAAAGCAATAGCATAATGGTCTACCTCACCAGAAATCAGTGAAATATAAATTTAAAAAGCAACACGTTGCCATTTAATATTTGTTATATAAACAAAATTAGAATCTGATAATACAAAGAAGATGAGAAACAAAAGGAACCTGTACTATCATAAGCTAGAACAACAATTTTCAATAACAATCTGAGAAAGTCTAAAAACGCTTAAGGGAGAAAAAACAAGTACAGGGAAGACAAAAATGTTATATGTACCCTGATGCTATTTCTACAATATTGAAAACTATGTAAAGAAGTACTATACATTGGGGAGACACAGAAATATGTATTAAACTTAAGAAAACATATACAGGGGCAGCCCTGGTGGCTTAGTGGTTTAGTGCCACCTTCCGCCCAGGGCATGATCCTAGAGACCCGGGATCAAGTCCCACATCGGGCTCCCTGCATGGAGCCTGTTTCTCCCTCTGTATCTCTGCCTCTCTCTCTCTGTGTCTCTCATGAATAAATAATAAAATTAAATTTTAAAAAAAGAAAACATACACAGAAAGATAATCACAAAATTAATGCTGGTATTTTTTTCACTGAGGTGTGATGGAGGTAGATGCCCTTGGGCAGGAATATCTGACAGGTTCCAACATCACTTATAGTATATGACATGAAGATCGAAGTTGACAGAAGTGAGTGAATTTTCTATCTTGGTCTTTATACATAAATTCATGCTAACATATTTAAATATAAATATATTTTAAAAGTAGCTATTAGTTTATTGAGTAAACAAAAATTATTGAGCCCCCAAATTGTCCCAATTGCGTTTTAATTTTTTTTTTTTTTTTTTTTTATTTATGATAGTCACAGAGAGAGAGAGAGAGAGGCAGAGACACAGGCAGAGGGAGAAGCAGGCTCCATGCACCGGGAGCCCGACGTGGGATTCGATCCCGGGTCTCCAGGATCGCGCCCTGGGCCAAAGGCAGGCGCCAAACCGCTGCGCCACCCAGGGATCCCCCAATTGCGTTTTAGATTTTTGTGACATAGGAACATACAAAACAACCGTGTTTGCCCTCTGTGTTGACCTGCGTTGTGCAGACAAGTAGGAAATGGTGGGTAAAGGAGGGTGGGAAGACAGGCTAGAAAAATAACAAATATCTTCTATGTTAGGTGGTAAGTGAAAAGAAAATATAGAGATGAGGAGATAGAGAGAAATAAAGAATATTATAGATGTGTTGTTCAAAGAAGGTCTTTGTAATAAAAATGTCATTTTCATAAATGAGGAAGACAGCCAGAGGGCAGGTTTGAGGGACATGATTTAAATAAAAGAGCACCAATTGCAGTGATCCTGAGGAGGGTGCATTTGGCATGTTCAAGAAATAGAAAAAAAGGCTACTGTGGTTGGAATGATTACATGACACATTTTAGAAATTATATTCAGAATGTCATTAATTAACAAACAAAAACACATTTTAGTTACCATAAAAATAAATAATAGGAACATAAAATACATACCTTGTTATATAATTGTAAGGATTTTCATTTTTTTGAACAGTTTGGTATTTTTCTCCCAAAACTAAATAAGAAGTTTTTTAACATGCTTCCACTGTATTTTTATGTGATATATAAACTAGAAAAAAAATCACAAAAACTGTTTAAATTTAGTATATCAGCTCTCCATCCAATTTTCCATAAAAATACAATTAATAGGTGCTGGAAATGCTAATGAAAATTCATCAAAAATCAGTTTGTTTGCATGTATTTTAATGAAACAAAGTGGTACTGAATATTGCTTCTCTTTTCCTTGTAAATGTATTCGAATTCATATTTGTGTTACAGAATTTGAAGTGTGTTTCAAGCACATTCAGAAGCATCAAGAATAGTGTACAGGCGAGATAGACATTGCAGTGTAAACAAACACAGCCCTCTTGATCTCTTAGGGATTTGGAAAGTTACAAATTTTGAGGCAAGCCAAACTCTAATTTGAGCATTGAGAAAAAAGGATGGGACAGAAAAAAACAGAAAATTGAAATCCTAAGGGGACACAACAATAGCAATGGCACATCAAAATATCTTAGAGATGAAACCAAATTAGTATGAGGCCATGTAGACAACTTTCTTGCCCTCAAATATTCTTTCTCTAACAGAAGAAAGAAAGAAAGAAAGAAAGAAAGAAAGAAAGAAAGAAAGAAGAAAGAAAGAAAGAAAGAAAGAAAGAAAGAAAGAAAGAAAGAAAACCAGATGAGAGCTTTACCAGAAATAAGGGGGTGTATATATATGTATATATATACACACACAAATTTATATATACATATATACACATATGTATACATTTGTATATATATATATACATATGTATACATTTGTATATATATACATTATATATATATACACATATTCACTATATATATATATATATATATATATATATATATATATCAGAGAGAATGGTTTTAAACAGTATTTGTGTCTGTTGTCTGTATCTTACCTCCTTTGATGAATTGTGGAACAGAGTCCTTGATGTTAGATCTATATTTGATATTTGCCTCTGGATTAATTAGAAATAACTTATTTTCAAGTGTATTCTATTCTCTTGGCTGCCTTATCAAATTAGTACAAATTTTGTAACAAATTATCATGAGTAGAAATTTAGTGCTTCAGAGTTCTAGAGGCCAGACATCCAAAATCAGTATCACTGGACCAAAATCAAGTTGTCTACAGTGTCCCACCCATTTTGGAGGCTGCCGGGGAAATCCATTCCTTGCCTCTTCCAGGTTCTCATGGCTGCATGCAATCTTGGCTTCTGGTTGCACCATTACGATTTCTATCCGTTTGTTTTGTTCTTGTCCTCTTCTGTCTAATGTCCCTCTGCCTGTCATAGGCCATTGTGATTTCAATTAGGGCCTGCCTGGATAATCTAGGATAATCATTCCATTTTAAGATCCCTAATTTAATCTATTCAAAACATTTTTTTTTTTTCCTTACAAGGTGATATTTACAGGTACCAAAGACTGGGACCTGGTAATGTATATGGGGCCATAGCTCCACCTACCACAACAAGTGAGAGCAAACTTTCCTAAAGTTCGGTAAAACAAGATAAAAATAGGTACAAAGTATTTCAAACAAAAATTGAGAAGAAATATTTGAATCTATGAATACTAAAGAGGAAGGCTCCAGACTAAGTGAATCAGAGGCCAGTGGTATCATCAGAGCTGCCAATCTGTGTGGAGGTGATGCTCTCCACTCTGCTTTGTCAGGTGAGACAACCTTATTTTCATGCTTTCTTCCTTATTAAAAGAAAACAAAGAGAAAAACTAATATGCTGTAAGAGTTCCCAACCACGTAGCATAACCATGCCAGTCACCTCAAACTCTTTGGGTTAAATTGGGAGATAACTCCAAATCAGAAGAAAACATCCTGATCAATAAGAACTTGACTGAAGTCATTTGGGCTTCACCATGATCGGAAGTAGGCTAATCATACCTACACCACAGCCAGAAAATAGAAGAGATTAATTTGACTCAATGTAAAACCTATGTGTTCTGAGTAGGAGAAGGGAAAGATGGATGCTAGGATACCAACCATGAGACTAAGTACTCTAACACTAACACATTAAGCTTTAGTTTCCTCTTCTGTCATCCAGGACAGTAATAATGTCTCAATAGAGGACCACCATTCCTCAAATTAACTGGTGAAGGTTGCTAAAAATTGATAAGAAGCTCATATACACAGTTAAAACAGGCAATATTGTATATTAGTTGCTTCCATTCAATATTAATAAATATCTGTAGTTAAATGCATTTTTCTTAGAAAGCACTGAAATCTTGTCAAGCTGATCAGTTCACTTGGAATAGCTTATAGCTACTCTCATAGGTAGCTTTTGGAAATTTATGTTTAATTTAGTCAACCAAACTTCTAGAGATATCTTTGAGCTAGGAATAAGGATATAAATATCCTTCCCCTTGATTTCAGAAGCCGTATTCAACAAATCCTGTGCCTTTCATATTTGTGCCACAGAATTTGAAGTGTGCCTCAAGTCATTTTCAAAGTCATAGAGAATGATATAGGTAGAATAATATAGATACAAACACAGAGACACTTTGTTCAATCATTTAGGATAGTAAAGAATTATTATTAAACTTTATTTTTGAAGATTTTTTAAAAACTTGAACAATTTTTCTTAAATATAAAATGGAGATATTAGTAAAAAATTACTATAAAATTTCAAATGGAATAATCTATTAATATATTGAAATATATGTTGAAGGCCTTACTGTGTGCTAACAATGTGCTAAATTCTGGAGAAATAGTAGATTTTCTGATTTGGAGAAAAATAGTTATTTTAGCTCAAATGGTTATACCTCTCTACTCCAAATGTTCATTAATATAAATAATTAAAAATGAAACTATGGGAAACAATATTTATTGGAATGAAATGAGGATTTTAACACATCTATCATTACACAAATATCAGGAAGATTTAAACAAACTGAATGAAGACCGCAAAATGAATTCCTTGTCTCTCCTTCTTAAAACAATATAGTTTCAAGAAAAGTAAATAATAAGTAATACTGATTATGTTTTAAGTACTTAAACATATTAACTGATGCAACAGGTCTATGTAGTTATAATATTGTCATCCTTATTTTTCCAATGCAAAAACTGAGGCAGAGAGAGGTTAAGGAACTTACCAATGGTCACAAGATGAGTAAGAAGCTAATCTTTAAATGTGAACTTAAAAAGTTGAATCCTAAAGTCCTCCACTCTTAATCATTGCCTTTTGATAGAGGAAGCAGAGTGCTTATGAGTGATATGGAAGAAGAACAGATTATAGGGAGTGATTGCACTTTAGGTAACTGTGGAAGCTGTTAAAGAATTCCATTGAAGACTGTTACATCTGGGTCTCCTGCTGGGCTTGATGTCTCTGTCAGTCAGTAGAGTTTCTTAGAAGGGATAACATTTTAGATGTGAAGGAGGTGAGTGTGAAGACAAATTGGAACTCATGAGAACACAGTGCAACTACATAAATCTCTCTGTGTCACCAGCCCTGACTATGTGGGGGCCAGCAGAATGATTTCGCACTATTTACCTGGAGCTTCTCACACTTCTGACTTAAAACCCAGGAAGCTGGAGACCTGTGAAAGCTTGGAAACCTGATGGGCAAGCTGCTTCCTATGTCTAAAAGACAAGCCAGCAGTTCTGTGACAATGTATGCAAGGTATGCCAATGACTGGCAGCCAGCATCAACCCTAAAAAAAATGTGTTGACTCCTATTTTGCCTTCATATTTTCAATTTTGTACAAATATTTCTTGTGTCCCAGCTAACCTAAAAGTATGCAAAAAAGGAAGTTCTGAGAAATGTACTTCCATCTTAGCTAAGTCATAACAATACAAAATCACCCTACTACCTGTAAGTGAAACAGATTCTGGAGCAAACCAAATTATAGCATTTAATTAATTTATTTATTTATTCTTATTTATTTTTTTAAAGATTTTATTTATTAATTCATAAGAGACACACACACACACAGAGGCAGAGACACAGGCAGAGAGAAAAGCAGGCTCCATGCAGGGAGCCCGACACAGGACTTAATCCCAGGTCTCCAGGATCATGCCCTGGGCTGAAGGCAGCGCTAAACCTCTGAGCCACCTGGGCTGCCCATATAGCATTCAATTTAAAGAAATAAAACATAAACCTATTGGATATAGTTGGAACATTTCATTGGAATCCCTTCACCAGATTATTAAAATTTGAAAGTCTCTTAAGACTCTAAGCAAGAAGCCCACCACCCTTGTGAATAAAAAAAGCCAGCTGACAGAGTGACAACCCTTCCACTTCATCTAGTAGAGTTTTTCCATTATTTGCCAGAGTCCTCCAATAAAAGCAGTTCTTCCATTATTTTCCAGAGTCCTCCAATAAGAGCAGAAAGAATCATATAGTCATATCTGGATTTATAGATTAGTCAAAAAATTTCTTAAGAGAAAGTGACCCTATATTGAGCTGCTTTATGGAACAGAAGATATTATGAACAAAAAGTTCCATAGCACTGAGACCTAAAATTATAGAACTGATTTTTTTAAAAGTTGTTTGAGCAGACTTTTTTTCAAATTTTTAAATTTAATTTAATTTAATTTAATTTAATTTAATTTAATTTAATTTAATTTAATTTTTTTTAGACTTCTGTTTTAAATATAAAAATAGTAGTCTAACATAACCAAGAACATTCTGGAAAACAAAAATTACCACCAATTTTGAAACAAATTGATATCTCTTTACTTTAACAAATTTTAAATTAAACATCCCAGATTCAAAAGAACTAAAGACAGAAGAATTGGAAAGCTAATTTACAACTCAGAAATCTCAGGGACCATTAGAAGGGTTTTGGTAGGTATAAAACTATGGAAGTACTACCTAAAATGGTCACTTTCCCCCAGAAACATTTACTTCACTGGTTTTGCAGTTTTCTCCAAGTCTACTCACTGTCTTTTAGCTTCTGCTTGTTGCCAAGACCCAAAGATAAAGTCAATGTTTTAGGATTTTGCTATTGCAACATCCCAATTCTATGTGTTAATTTTTGTGTCAGTTACATATTAGTAAATAACAAACCACCACAATATTTAGTGGCTTAAAACCATAATCATTTACTATTTTCTACATTTCTTTGGGTTGGCTGGCCAAACTCAGCTAGGTCATTCTTCTTCTCTGCTGCTGTTTGGAGTCATCTATATGTTCGTATTTGTCTGGGAGATCACATACATATGATTGGCTATTAGTTGAAGAACCTCTGTTCTACTCCAAATTGTTTCTGCAACTTAGAATTCTTTATGTGTCAAAAATCTAAGGGAGTGAAAACAAAAACTACCAGTCTTTTTTAATGCCCACTGTCAAATTATCACTTCCACCATATTTTACTGATTAAAAAATTCACAAGTCCAGCTCAGGTCCAAGGAAATGTAAAGTAGACTCATTTTCCTGAAAGGGGAAGCAGCATGTCCCTACAGAGAAGGGAAATGCAGATGGGAAGCATGTCTATAGATTGGAGTCAACTTTTTTTTTTTTTTTTTTCCTTAAGGACCAGCTTATTAGCTTTTCAGTCATCTGGTTTCTATCATTTGAAATTATTTAATTCTGCTGTTACAATATAAAATCATCTGTAAATAATGCATAGATGAATGGGTATGGCTATGTTTCAATAAAGTTTGTTCACAAAAACAGGTGGTAGTGTGCCCATGGGCTGTAGGTGCATACCTTTCAAGAATCACAAATCAGGTAAATGTGACAAAGGAAATTAAAGCCCAACAAAATAGAGATCTAAAAACTGTCTGACAAAGAATTCAGAATAATCTTATAGAAATAATTAGTTAAAAGAACACAGAAAACTAAACAAAATTAAGAAAATAATGCATGAACAGAATGAGAAGTTTAACAAAAAAAATTTAACAAAAAAATAGAAACAATAAAAAACTAATAGAAACCCTAGAATTGAAGAATTCAATGACTGAAGACCTCGACTGAGGGCTTCAATAACATATTTGACCAAGCAGAAGAAATAGTAAGTTCATTTAAAAAAAAAAAACTTTATTTATTCATGACAGATACACAGAGAGAGAGGCAGAGACACAGGCAGAGGGAGAAGCAGGCTCCATGCAGGAAGCCTGATGTGGGACTCGATCCAGGGTCTCCAGGAAGGATCACACCCCAGGCTGAAAGTGGCACTAAACCACTGGGCCACCGGGGCTGCCCAAAATATTAAATTCAAAGATGTCATTTGTCATTATTCAGTCAATGAAGCAAAAAAGAAAAAAATACAAAAATGTAAACAAAGCCTGTAGGGCTTATGGAATACAAATGAAAGAGACATTATGGAAATCCCAGAAGAAGAAAGTGTATTTAAAGCGATAATGGGGGATTCCCGGTGGCTCAGAGGTTTAGCGCCTGCCTTCGGCCCAGGGCGTGATCCTGGAGTCCCGCATCAGGCTCCCTGCATGGAGCCTCCTTCTCCCTCTGCCTGTGTCTCTGCCTCTCTCAGTGTCTCTCATGGAAAAAGAGAGAGAGAGAGAGAGAGAGAATTTTTTTAAAAAATACATAAATAAAGCAATAATGGCTGAAAAATTTTCACACTTGGGGAGAGATTTAGACATCTAGATTCAAATGTCTACATCATTCAACAGATCCCAGATAGGTTGAACCAAAATAGGACTATACTAAGACATATTGTAATTATATTTTCAGAGTCAAAGAAAAAGCAATATGCTAAGTGAAATGAATCAGAGAAAGACTAATACTGTATGATCATATATATATATATATATACACACACTTTTTTGTGTGTGCGTCCCGGGATGACCCTGCCTCTTGGCCTCCTTCACACTTGGGGTTCCTTCTTACCCTAGGCTCACCATCAGGTCTTCTAATAATATTTGCTAATAGGATCTGGAAAAGGAAGGTTCTAGATGAATCTCCAGGTTTGCAGATAACAAGAAGCTGGTGATGGCTAGTTCTTGGCAAGCATGCTCTCACAATTTTCCTTCTTCACCCATGGCAGAGGTGACTAATCCACTTTTGCCTATTGAGCCCAGCTGAGGCCTCAAATCACCTCTGAACGCTGCTTGGGCAGCCACTATCAATTGATTGAATTTGGCAAATGAGATGGAAATCTATTTGTTATCCCTACACACAGTTCTTCCAGTGAATGGAACTTTGAACCTCATCAAGATTGAATATGAGAAGACACGAACAGGCCACGAAAGTGGATCCACAAGTGGCAAGGGGGGCTCACTATTGTGTGATAATTATATTTTGAGATTTAACCAAAGTTTTTTCCCTTCATCCCCTTGTCCCCCTAGCCCGTCCCTGAATTCAGGCTAAAGACATTCTGCTTTTATTCTCTTAGTGAGTGAATGACTCAGCAAAAATGCAGAGAGTTAAGAGTCTAAACAGACTTTCAAAACTCCTGGCAGAGATGGTAATTTGAGGGGAAAAAAAAAAGAAGAAGAAAAGCATTTGACGTTCAAAAGCCTAGGTTTTATATATATATAATCTAACAAACCAAAATAAACCAAAACCATCTAACAAACCAAAACAGTGAACAGATTGGTGGCTGCCATAGATAGGAGATGGGGGTGGGGGAAAATAGGTGAAGGTGAACAAATTTCGATTGTAAGATGAGGAAGTACCAGGGATGTTGTGTACAGCATGGTGACTACAGTTAATAATTCCATACTATATGCCTGAAAGTTGCTTAGAGAGATCCTAAAAGTTCTAATCACAAGAAAAAAATAACTACGTGAGGTGATGGACATTAACTAAACTTACCGTGCTCGTCATTTTCATATAAACACATATCAAATCATTATGTTGTACACTTTTAACTAATACGATGTTATATGTCAATATATCTCAATAAAACTGGCAGAGAGAACCTATGAATCATGAGCTTACTAAATAGTTGTTTGAAGTCACTATGTTTTGGGGAAGATATTCGTGGGAAGGATGTGCTGAAGAGAAAAAATACCAAGGTCTTGCTTTTCTACTAACAAATAATGAAAATTGCTCTATTCTTTTAAGAGATACTCATAAATTCAAAGTTTAATCTATTTTTTTAAAATTCTGATAATATACTGTACTTTTTAAATTCAGATAAGCTCTATCAGAGGACATAAAAAATCTTGGGACTGCTGCAAAATGTATGTATATGTGTCTGCATGTATGTGTGCTTTTAGAATGTATAACTTATTAAAGAATGATACAAAATATATATACATTTTTTAATTTAAATATGGCCACGGGAAATAATTAAGAATAAAACAAAATCTTCTCAGTCTTCTGGGAATTTCAAATAATGTAAGTTTTATTTAGTTTATTTCCCAAAAGCTATATTTTAAGCAAGGGACTTAGTCTTGAATATTAAATAAATAATCTTTAAGTAATGCTATCTTTATTAAAGTTGGAGTCTCATATACCCAGATCTGGCATATTAGCAAGAATGCAAAAAATATATATCATCTTGCCTTCTGACTCTAGTTTTTCCTTTTTCTTTACTTATTGCTATTTTCTGATCAGACTTCCTGCTTTTTTACTTTGGGCCAATTACTCTGCTACAAGAAAAACTGCTGGTTTCAAAATGTACCACCAACCAACCCACAGATGTAAGATTGAGCCCAGCTGAGACAAGCTGAGCCCAGCCAGTATTACCAGACTCTTACCCCAGGACTTATGAACCTACAATAGTAATTTTTAAAAATGTTTTTTTCTGGGATCCCTGGGTGGCGCAGCGGTTTGGCGCCTGCCTTTGGCCCAGGGCGCAATCCTGGAGACCCGGGATCGAATCCCACGTCGGGCTCCCAGTGCATGGAGCCTATTTCTCCCTCTGCCTATGACTCTGCCTCTCTCTCTCTCTCTCTGTGACTATCATAATTAAGTAAATAAATAAATAAAAAATATAAAAATGTTTTTTTCTAAGCCAGTAAGTGTGGGATTTAAAAAAGAAAAAAATCTATAGCCTACTGATGCAACTTTGTTAGATTTATCAACTAAGATTTTTGGTAAAGACTTAATTACAAATAAACAAATTTCACTGTGTAAAGCTGTTGCCAGTTTTCATAGTCTGTGAATCATCTACTTAGACATTCTTTTTTTACATTCTTTTTTCTTTCTCCCCACTAAGACATTCTTGACTTTACTTTTACTCACCCTCTACTCCTCATCTATCATACCTACCAAATCCAAATCCTAGTTGTTCTGTGTTTAGTATATATGCCATATGATTTTATTTCTCAGGAATTCCAATGTTGCCACATGTCATATTTAAGCTCTTGGAAACCCAAATTTTCCTTTCAGTCAATTTTTCCAATACAATTTTTCCAAATATATATATATATATATATATATAACGTGACTACTGTTCTTAACTCTCAAAACTGTGACACTATTCAAGGGACTTCCATCTCCTGCCTGCATTGTTGAAGTAGTTTGCAAGTGGTTTTCCAGGCTTCCATAATTGATACTCTATATTCTGTTCACAGAGCAGTGGCAAAAAAATGATACCTTTATACCATAAATCCAGTTGTGTCTGTTTTTCAAAATCTTCCATAGCTTCATGTACATCAGACACAAGCTATGAATAACAATGAAAGCATATCCAGCACAACAACAAAGGAATTATATAGCTCTGCAATTAATAAGCTAAGCTTAAGCTACATTTTTTTAGCCAGACACACAGATATGGGTATTAATATAGATGTATATTTTTTTCCCTATCATTAGAGAACTTCTTAGGTTTATAATAAAATATCAGAGTGACTGGCTGGTGCATATATATTGTAGTTGGAATACTGTTGAAGACCTAGAACATTCTATCCCCTTCAAGGTCCTTTTAGCTGGTCTCTGAGTCAAATTGATATGAAAGGTTAGCAGGACACTATCAAATTTAGTTTTGTATGTAAAGGGAACCCACACAGGCACAGAAATTCCGAAGACAGTCAGACAGGATGATATACACATGTCATCCTGAACTAAGGAGAAGAAGGTAGGGATCTGGGACTTCAAATGGAAGGAACACACTTTGCAGTGTGATAAGAATGAAAGCAGATACTTGGTAATTAGGTGTTTTTGCCCTGCCATACAGATGGGTCACTCAGATGGAATTTATCTTGCTAATAATACTTATTCTGGGGAAGACCCTTGATTTAGATCCTTCTGTGTAGTAAAAAGTTTCTTTTGAGCCCATAGGGTCTCAGTTGCCTTCCACTTGAAATAATCTTCATGCCAGAGGGCCCTTCATGGGGTGGCCTGTCCTTGGCTCCTACAATATGAATAGTAAATTCATAACCAATTGGTATGTGTGTTGTGTATGCTTGTACACAATATATATGTGTATATTCACCATACCATTCTGTTTTTATGTGGAAATATTAAAAGCGAATCAGATCAAAGGAGATTTATCTGGTTGATAGGAGGGAATTATGTTGGAAGAGAAGAAAATCCTCCTTCCTCTCATACACTAGAAACTTATTTTTTTTTAAGATTTTTTTTTATTTATTTGAAAGAGAGAGCGTGAGTGGGGGAGATGGAAGGGAAGGAGAGAGAGGGATACACTGACTCCCCTCTGAGCACAGAGGCCAGTGCAAGGCTGGATCCCAGGACCCTGAGAGTATGACTTGAGATGAAAACCAAGAGTCAGATGCTCAACCCACTGAGACTCTGAGGTGCCCCTACACTGGACACTTCTGATACAATTCAATGGAGCCGTAAAGGTTCTGAGAAACATTTTTAGAAATCCACTAACCTAAAGTACAGTTCATAAGCACTATATGTGGTGAATACATCCAGTAGGGGTTAAAATTATCTATAGCATCTGATGCTCAAAAGATATATGTGAGGTTCATAAAAATTGTTATTGATCTGTGTATTACCCTCCATCATTATTGCAGCAGAGAACAAGTTACAATTCTTAAGATTTTGCCTTTTAAATTATTTTCTTTTTGAAAAATTATTTTCAAGTTCAAAGTTGCTCCCCATGTTTATTTTAGCTGATTTTTATACATACATCAATCTGATGTCCAATCCCGACTGTGGAGGCGAAGAGAATGACATATAATGGGACGTATCATTGTCTTTTATCTTTCCTAAGAATGGTTCTGGTTATTAACTTTTCTTTTAAGATTTTATTTATTTATATAACAGAGAGAATGTGGGCAGGGAGTGGGGCAGAGGGAGAGCCAACTCCTTGCTGAGCAGGGAGCCCAAGGCAGGGCTCTGTCCCAGGACACTGAGGTCATGACCTGAGCTGAAGGCCAGCTAAACGGACTGAGCCACGTAAGCATCCCATTAACTTTTTTATGATAACAAGCCATTAGAAATATTGTAAAAGCTCCGTTTTTACAGTCTCTTCCACATGACTTTCCAAATACGGTATTTTAGTACAAGGTTGAAAGAGGTACCATGTAACAAGGGTGGGAACATGCTTGAATTAGCCCTGTGGTGACAGTTCTCTGATCATTTACAAATCTTGGCCCAGGGAGTTACAATTTTACAAGTGAAGTAGTAAATACAGAAGATTCCTTTGAAAAGTGAAATCCCTGTAGAGCAGGATTTGTAAGAATCTGAAGGAAATTTACATTTCAACACATTGTTCATTTCCACTTCCTACAGAGGACTCTCCACAGAACAATTGGACTTTTTCAGAGTTCTCTGCTTTAGTTTGAGTGGGTGGCAAAAGTCCTGCTGCTAAGCCACATTACTAGAACATTTTGAAAGGACGTTTACACAGACCAAAGTCACTTTGTTAAATAACACTCTTTACAATATGGTGCCTTGGGAAAAAATAAAAACTTTGAATTTAGCAAATCAGGATTCAATATCTTCATAGATACCAGTTTTATGTATGTGATTTATAGGATCCACTGGGAATAATTTTTTCTCTCCTTAATAGGAAAGATTGATAAATAATATCTGTCTATGCATACCAGTTGTGTGCTAATATGCCCTGAGGAATTGCATATTACAGATATTTGTGAACTTTGTAAAATGCAGTCTTCAAGGTTAGAGATCTGGCAATCTCTAAAAATGAGACTGCATTATTGATTGAAATAGAGGATCACTTAACATTGAAAATTCATGTCATTTCTTTATGGAAAGAAAGATTCTTGAACATTGAAAAAATTTTATTCTCTGTGGAAAGTCTAATATACACTAATTTGTATGTAGCAATCATTATTTCCCTCCAAACTCACTGATGTAAGTATAAATTTCCTCTCAATATGGTCAACATTCAAATTGTATTCTTTTACTATTGTTATGTCTCAATTTCCTTGCCTATAAAACATATGATCTGCATTAGAGGAATTATCTGTTGTAGAACACCAGCTAAATGAACTAAATCTACTAAATGTATTGTAGCATAATCCTGCCATTTTAGGAGAGTAGAGTTGAAAGAGTACAAAGAAGGAAACTAGCCTAACTCCCACCAACACAAAAATGCCTTCTCATTCTTGATTTATTCAGCTTCTATCTGATTATTTTAAATGATGCATAAATATCTGGATCATAGATTTTTTATTACTTTTTTTTTCTTTTTTTTAAAGATTTTAAATTTACTTATTCATGAGAGACACACAGAGAGAGAGAGAGGCAGACACAGGCAGAGGGAGAAGCAGGTTCCTCAAAGGGAGCCCGATGTGGGACTCGATCCCAGAACCCCAGGATCACACCCTGAGCAAAAGGCAGACACTCAACTGTTGAGCTATCCAGGCGTCCCTTACTACATTTTTCAAATAACTGTCGGTTATTTCCAAAAATTGTTCTTATATTTAGCTGAAAACTTTTTCTCCTTTCTTCTCATTTTTCTTAGATCTCTATAGAATCAATAATTGCTCCAAATGTACAAAAAATTGTGTCCACAAAAAGAATTATACTAATATGTTCATGACAGTGTTATTCATAATAGATACAACCTGGAAACAACCCAAGTGTTCACAAACAATAAATAGATAAACAATTTGCATAATACTTATATAATAGGATACTATAAAGCAATAAAAGTAAGTGAACTATTCACAAATGGAATAACAAAAATGAATCTAAAAAATATTATGTTGAACAAAAAGAAACAGATACTGGGCAGCCCGGGTGGCTCAGCAGTTTAGGGTCACCTTCAGCCCAGGGCCTGATCCTGGAGATCCGGGATCGAGTCCTGTGTCAGGCTCCCTGCATGGAACCTGCTTCTCCCTCTCTCTGTGTCTCTCGTGAATAAATAAATAAAATCTTAAAAAGAAAGAAAGAAAGAAACAGAATATATAGCATATGGTTCCACATATATGAAGTGTGAGAACAAAAACTCTGGTGATACAAATAAAAAAATTCTATCAGGGACTGGGGAGAAAATGACTGAAAAGGACACAAATAAAAATCTTCTGAGTTGTGGAAATGTATGTTTTAACTGAGTTTCAGTTACATGGGTGTGTCCTATTGTCAAAACTTATCAAATCAAACACTTCAGATCATTACATTTTATTATGTATAAATTATCTATTAATAAAAATGAAATAAAAGCCTTAGAGGCTGTGATATTGTAATCATACTCATTTTTGTTCTTTCCTCTTTTTTTAGAGGGTAACAGACATTTTGACCTTTAGACTTAACACCATAGTATCACTACAAAGAATAAGGGTTAGTTCTTACCAGCTTTGTTAGTTCAATATGATTCTCCTCCCTCTCCCCAAAACACAGATACAAAAGTGAATATACCCATTACAGTATTGTCTGGGAAGCTGCTATGATCTGGATGTTTGTATTACCCCCAAATTCATATTTAGAAAACTAACCTCCAAAATGGTAATATTAAGGGGTAAGGCAAAGTGCGAGGTGATCAGGTCATGAGATTGGAGCCCTCATGAATGTGATTAGCCCTCATGAATGTGATTAGTGACTTTATAAAAGAAGCCCAAAGAGGGACACCTGGGTGGCCCAGTGCTTGAGCGTCTGCCTTGTGGCTCAGGGTGTGATCCTGAAGTCGGGGGATCGAGTCCCACATTGGGCTCCCTGCATGGAGCCTGCTTCTCCCTCTGCCTATGTCTCTGCCTCTCTCTCTCTCTCTCTCTCTCTCTCTCGTGTCTCTCAGGAATAAATAAATAAAATCTTTAAAAAAATAAAATAAAAGAGACCCAAAGAGTCCCCTTGACTTGTGGGATGTGCCATGGGGACACAGCAAGAAGATATGCTCTATGAAGAAGCTGAATTTCACCAGACACTGAATCTGTTGGCAATTTGGTAATAGGCTTACTTCTAGAACTGTGAGAGATAAATATCTATCGTTTATAAGCTGTTCAATCTTTGGTATTTTGCTATAGCAGTCTGAATGGATTAAGAAAGAAAACTGATACCTAGAAGTAAGCTGCTTCTATAACAAATATGTATAAAGGTGGAAGCAGCATGGGACATGGGTAATGGTTGGAAGAGCTCAGATGCACATGCTAGAAAGGCCTACGTTGGTGTGAATAAGCTGTTAAAGAAGATGCTGGTGGGATCTCAGAAATAAAAGAGGAGTGATAGAGTGAGAATTTCAATTTTCTTAGTGAAGGCCTAGGTTGTGGAGAAGAGAATATTGCTAGAAATTTAGGCAGTAAAGGTCATTTTGATAAGGTCTCAGTTGGAAATGAGGGATATGTCATCGGAAACTGGAGAACGGTGATCCTTGCTATAATATGGCAAATACCTGGCTCTACTGCATTCATGTTTTGTGCAAGGTAGAATTTGTGAGCAAGAAATTGGACATTTGGCTGAACAAATTTCTAAGCAAAGTGTTGAAAATGCGGCTCAGCTTCTCTTGATCTTTTGTAGAAACTACTAGAAGAGAGAATTTAAGGATAAAATTGTTAATCAAAAGAAAACAGAACTTAAACATTTGGAAAATTCTCAGTCCATACATATTGGAAAAAAATGAAGAAGCATGTTCAGGAGAGAGCACAAAAGGTATGGCACTTGCAGAGGGAGATTTGTGCAGGTCAGCTTTCTCAATAGAAGCTAAGAGCTATTCATCTAAGCAACGGAAAAATGACCCCAAAGGCATTTTGGAGATTATTGGATCTGTCCCTCTCAACACAGATTCAGAGTGCAAGAGCTCTGGCAAGCCTGTGGGGCTACTGCAGAGAATCCCGGTTACAGCTATGCTCAGTGGAGTCCTGGAGGCAGGACTTCTCTCATGACCTCTGACCAGCAGAGCCTCTGGCGGTTACTTTACCTAGCACCACAGCAAAGGTGAGATCATTGCAGAAAAGCACCATTGGGATCAGACCTAGACATAGAGCTTCCTTAAGGTGCAGGATCACTCAATGCCACGAGTATACAACTGTGTAGAGCCCTGGTGTGTGTGTGTGTGTGTGTGTGTGTGTGTGTGTGTGTGTCTATCTCCTGTCCTAGTAGGTCCAGAAGGTGGGACTCCTTCTACAGTGGATCTGGAAGGAAAAGCACGAAGCCAAAGAGAATTATTCTCATAATTTAGGTTTTGGGGATGTCTGGGTGACTCAGTGGTTGACCATCTGCCTTAGGCTCAGATTGTGATCCCCGGGGTTCTGGGATTGAGTCCCACATCAGGGTCCCCACAGGGACTCTGCTTCTCCCTCTGCCTATGTCTCTGCCTCTCTCTGTCTCTCATGAACAAATAAATAAATCTTTAAAAAATATGTTTTGGACTTCCTTGGGACCTGCCATGCCTTTCTTCTTTCCTATTTCTCCGTTTTGGAATGGAAATATTTATCCTGTTCTTGTCTCACCATTGTATTTTGGTAGTACACTGCATGTGTGGTTTTATAAGTTCACAGTTCTAGAGCAGTTTGCCTTAGAACGAATCACATCTTGAGTCTCATCTATTTCTGATTTATGTGATGTTTAGATAAGTCTTTTTAAAAAAGGAGACTGCACTTTAGACTTTTGAATTGATACTGGAATAAGTTATGACTTTTGAGGTCATTGACATGGAATTCACATATGTTGAATGCTAGAAGGACATGAATTTTGGGGATATTGGGCCAGGATGCTATGTTCTGAATGTTTATGTCCCCCCCCAACAATTCAAATTTTACCCCCAAGGAGGTGGAATAAAGAATCCTCATGAATGGAGTTAGTGCCTTTATAAAAGAGGCCCAGGAGACCTTCCTTGCCTTTCCACCATGTGAGGTCACAGCCAAAGACAGTGTCTAGGAAACAGGCCCTCACCAGAAACCGAATCTGCTTGTCCCTTGATCTTGGACTTCTACCTTTCAGAATGGATAAATATTTGTGGTTTATAAGCCACCAAGTTAATGGTATTTTATTATAGCAGCCTGAACAAACTAAGACAGGAGCAAAGCTACCATCATGGTCCCATTACACCTCACTCTTGGGTATATAAAAGTAACTTGGGTGTCTGCCTGGACAATGGACTATAAAATGCAATCTTGTCTTTTAAGTGTAGTTATGTTCTTTCTTGGGGATTGGAGAGAAGAGGATGTTATTTGAGAGAGAGAGAGAGAGAGAGAGAGAGAGAGATTGAGGAAGAGGAGAGAAAGAAAAGGAAAAATGAAATAGAATCCCTAATAAATGTGAAGTGATAGAGATTTTAGGTTCCCGGCAGCTTTTTAATCACTTCCTACGTGTTATTTAGGTTAGAGGTGAAGAACTCTGGCTTAGGAAATGAACTATCTCTTCTTATATCTATGAATCCGGTTTCTCTAACTTGATGTATTTTTACCTGTACACTTGTTTTAAAATAGTAGCTGGTAAAAAAAAAAAAAAAAAAAAAAAGTAGCTGCTATAGGAGTCCTGCTTTGCAGTTTAAGTGTAGGGTAGTATGTTTTTTGTTTGTATCAATCAATAAAAATGATATCAGAATATTTTAAATGATGTTTCACACGTATAAAATATAGATAATCACTCAAACCCTAAATATAGTATTGAAAAATCAGCAAATATCTTTAATACAATCTAATGAGCAGCAATGCTTAGCAAATTCTCAAAGGTCATAAATCCTTGAGGAAACTTGCTGCAAATTGGAAGCTGGCAATATCCCATCAACTTGAATCTCATTCCAGACTACATTTTTTATTCACATGGACGAACAAAAACTTAGATGAAAGATAAAATTTTGAGCAAACAACACTTAAAATAATTAAATGTGCTATAAAGACCACAGTCTTAACATGAAAATAAGAGTTTTACATTAACATTAAAATAAAAATGTGTCTAATATTAACTTAAACCCCTCCAAACGAAGATATTGTTCTCTCCAGCTATTCTTAAAATGGCTTGGATAGGTTAGATTCTGATCAAATCCAGGGTTTTATTTTTGTGAAAAGTCTCAGTTAAGTAGCATGCAAACACAATGTAATTTGGAATTATATGTAAAGTGCTCTGTCCCATCTGTTAAGTACAAAATTCTACATTTAGAGAGAAAGGTTTTGGGGGCATAGAAGCTTTTTCTAACATAAGTTTAAACAACTGATAAGCAAAACTTAATGATTCTTTGAGAAGGACCGATTTAAAATGTACTAGAACAAAGTGAAAAATATTATAGTCAAGGGGATGTGCTCTCTTCATAGAGCAGAATTAGTTTGTGGCAGAGGCCCCCTTGCCATTGTGGGTGCAGGATTCAAGATATTTGCATGCAAGTCTGTTAACTGGGATGCCTTCCTGCCAAGTGATGGTTAGAGACATCCAATGTGAAAGCTAAAAGCATGTGTGTCTGTACCTGTATTTACTTTTGTTGGGGGTAGCAGACATTTTAGCATACAACGTTCATTTCTAATTCAGTGGGGTATTATGGGGTGTCACATTTTTAAAAGACATCATTTTGGTGGTGGTGGTGGCAGCCTATGTGTGTTGAAGTGTAATTTTAAGCCATGCCTATGGTTAGTATATTTTTATTAGTTCAGATGTATCAATTAGAATTGGTGGGACTAGTCATTGAGTTATAAGTTAAAAATATTTCTGAAGTATTTCCACTGTGTGACTATGATTAAAGTTAAGAACTTCCTTAAATTTTGTTTTTTTTTCAAAAAAGAGTGAAAAAAAGGCACAGTGAACCTTATTGATAACTTTTTCAAAGCTCATATATAATAAATAAAGGAATGTGTAGGATGGAATATTGGCTCAAGGATGTGTTGGGTGTTAATCTATTCTTACCATTTTATTTTAACCTGACTTTTTCAAAAACTAAATCATGTAACTGAAACATGTAACTGAAACATTACAGAAATTATTCTTCTAAGTGTTATCATACTTTTTCACATCATATGAGAAGGCCAACAGAAGAACTTAATGGTGTGGCTGTGTTGAAGGAAGGTGCTATTATTGTGTCTCCTGGGTCAGGTCAGAAATTTTCTGAATGCAAAGATGGATCTTATATATAATCTTTCATTTTAGGTTTGCTCTAGGTACCAATTTGTTACACTGAAGCACTCTTATATTATTCAGTTTTTCATAAACTAAGTTATAAGTTTTAAGCAGGAAATCAAGGAGCAGTTCTTGAAAGAGAGACACATGGAAATGTGCCCTAAACAACTTGAGAATTGAATTACAGGAAAAGTAATTGGTAAGAGAAAAAGATGGTGTAACATTCTTTTTATTTGAGTAGATATTTGTTTAGATGATATGTTTTTTATATAATAGACTAAATACATTCCAAATATCATAGAAATTTTCAATATGTAAAATTAAATGTCAATGGTACATGAAATATATTCTTAAAATTTCAAAGAAATTAATATAAAATCATGTATTTAACTTAAACAAATTGTTTTTTTTTTTAATACATTTTTGTTCTTTTGTAAGAAAGTTCATTACTAACTTTGTTTTGGAAAGTGTTACTTTCTTAGGCTTCTATGTGCGGAGATGCCAACAACAGACCCTTCAATCTCGCTGGAAGGGACCCTACATCATGATCCTGACCACTCCCACCACTCCCTGTTGTGTCCAAGATTGCGAATCTGAGAAACCTCCAAGGAGGCGACACCGACACCGATGCAAACACTCACCAGGGTTTATTTATAAGCTCGAGTTTGAGTCCAAGTACACCCGACACAACGGAGCAGGGACTTAACCCCCCGAGGTGCCTTTCAGCTGAGTTTTAAGGGCTGGTCTAGGGGACCTCCAGAAGGGTCGGAGGAATTTCTCAAGTTCTGTTTACATTCTGATATGGGGCTTTCAAGGGCATTGAGCTCTGTTCTTATTCTAATAGGGGCTTCCTGCCCTTGGCCTGGGCTCTGTTCTCATTCTAATATAGGGGTTTCTAGGGCATTAGGCTGTAAGCTGTTTTCTTCCTGTAACTGAAGTAAGGTAAAGTTCAGCTCTTATTCACAGGGGTCTGGGATGGCAGTACTTGTGCTAACCCTGAACTTAAAGTGGCATGGCCTTAATTTTCTCAGACTCCACATTTCCCCCTCTCAGACGAACCTAAGGAAGGACCCAATCATGGGTCCAGGTTGCTCTCAGAGTGAGCCAGGGGGAATGATTAAACCAGGATTCGAACCAACCTTGTTGCTGTTCTCGCTCCCGTTTACATCCCAGGGAAGAAGCAACATCCTACGTTTAAGGCAGCACATAACTCCCCTCCCCCTTTGTTGTAAGAAGACTAAGTCTAATCCCCTTCTATTTTGAAGGACAACCTCAGACTAGGGAGTCTTGGAGGTGGGAAATAAGTGAGACCGGCGCAGTCTTAGCTTTAGGGGATTGTCCTTGTTTGGTTGGCTTTTCCATTCTGGAAGAAAGTGCTTGAGAATGGCATTGGGTCAGCTGGCCAGACGTGGTGTGTGGGTGTAGTGGACCCAGGGAGTAATCCCGACGACCTTGAGAGCAGTGGGAGTGGTCAGGATCATGATGTAGGGTCCCTTCCAGTGAGGCTGAAGTGTCTGGTGTTGGCATCTCTGCACGTATACTCAGTCACCTGGCTGATATCGATGGGGCCCCGGGGGTGGCCCAGTCTCGTAGAGGGCCCTCAGCTTAGGCCACACTCACTCATGAGTTCGTTGTAACATTTGGAGGGAGAAAAGAAGTTGATGATCGTCAAATTCAGCAAGTACCTCAGGTTTTAAATTGGGGATAATAGGTGGAGGAAGACCAAACATGATCTCGTAGGGAGTCAGTCCCATCTTAAAGGGTGAGTTCCTCATCCTATATAGGGTGAAGGGGAGGAGAGTCACCCAGTCCCCGCCAGTCTCCAGGGCTAATTTAGTTAAGGGCTCCTTTATGTTCTGTTCATCCTCTACCTGTCCTGAGCTCTGGGGCCTATATGCACAGTGTAATTTCCAATCTGCCCCAAGTACTAGTGCCACTCCCTGTGTTACCTTAGAGACGAATCCTAGTCCATTGTCTGATCCAATCCTAACAGGAAAACCATACCTCGGTAAGATGTCTTCCAGCAGTTTCTTGGTCAGGGTCTGTGCCGTTTCATGTTTGGTGGGAAATGCCTCTCTACATCCTGAAAAAGTATCTACAAACACTAGTAAATACCTGTATCCATATTTTCCAGGTTTTACCTCAGTGAAGTCCACTTCCCAGTAGGCTCCTGGGCGGTCCCCTCGGAGCCGGGTGCCTGGGTTAGATCCATGGGCGGTGGCATTAGTTAACTGGTATGTGTGGCAGCTCACCACAATCTGCTTGATCTTTGCTCGAGAGTCTTTAATAGTGATCTTTGCATGTCCTATGAGGTCTTCCATCTTCCTTGTTCCCATATGAGTACTCTGACGCCTTTTGGATAGGACTCGCCGTCCTAGTTCCTCTGGCAGGATGATGCTGGGGTCTGCAGCCCTCCACCAGCCACGCAAGCACTGGGTACAAATATGCTGCCGTCCATGTACCAGGTGGTGTCCACGTTCGGCAGTGGCTGGTCCTGGAGATCTCTGATTCTGTGCACCTGTGCCAAAATTTCTTGACAGTCATGCAGAGGGGGGGTCCCAGTCTGTGTTAGGGAGATGAGAGGCATGGGGTATTGGCAGACCCTGACAGGGTCTGCCCCCGGCTTTAGTTCTATGTATATGGCCAGTCGGTGCGGGGCCATCCCAATTCCCCCAGTTTCTGCCCATGCTTGGGGAAATTCCTCCAGCCAATGGTCAATGTCAGTCATTGGGGCTGAGGGCATTTGATGGCGATGATATTCGTCTTCTAAACTCAGGACAAGCACCTGAATCCCGTGCCCCTCTTTGTTTCGGATTTTTGCCCCTTTGGGATGGAAGCGAATTTGTGCCCCCATCTGGTGAGCAAAGCCCAACCTAACAATGGGTAGGGACACTCAGGGATGACCATGAAGGAATGCGATACCTGGCCCATGCCGAGATCCACAGTTCTTCGGGTAGTCCATGAATACTGTCTGGTGCCCATGACCCCCTTGGACCCGTGAAGTTGTTTGCCAATTTCCCTTGGGGTCATAATAAAACTGAATGTTGTGCCCCAGTGCCCACTAGGAATTCAATGGGTTGCCCCTCCAGTCTAAGAGTTACTCTGGGCTCAGGGAGGGGTGCTGAACCCTGACTCCCCTAATCGTCCAGATCCTCCATTTCCAAGATCTTGGCAGGGGCCTTAGATCTTTTGTTAGGGCAGTCTTTCACCCAGTGGCCCTCTTCTTTGCAATAAGCACATTGGTTTTTGTTCAGTTTAGGGCGCTCCTGATGGGGACCAGGGCCATCCTCCTTACCTGACCCTGAAGCCAGCTTCTTGAGGTGCCTCCATCTTTCCCCTGGGTCGTCCATGGTTGTGGCCAGCAGGATCTTGGCCAGGTTTTGGGTCTGCTGGTCACTTAGTTTGGTTTGTTGCTCTTCCGGACTTTATTATTATTGACTCTTTCTGCTAATATAAGTCCTGCAAGCTCTTCTCTCCTAGTATTCTCTCTAAGAAGGCTGCAGGACTCTCATCCTTACCCTGTCTTACATAACTATATCTCGGTCAGATTGGTAGGCTTGCGCGCGGCAGCCTGGAGACCTGCCCCTAGAGTCTGGCGGTGGACCCAGAGTCTCTCCTTACCTTCAGCCTAGTTGTGCGCTTTGGGGAGTAAAAATAGTTTTAGCCAAGGAGAGGAATTCTCGATCATGTCCTGCCAGACCAGGATGTAGGGAACCTGGTCAGGGTGGCCGTCCGGTTTGTCCCTGAAGATCACGGCCTTAACCTGTAAGATAATAGGTAGGTGGAAAGTTCCTTCTTGGGGCCATCCCACAACAAAGGTGGCCATTCTGACATGCAGTAAGTTTGAAATTTCCCTCCTTATGTAAACAGTTATGACAGTTAACAAAGACACAGTAATACAGACAAATTCACAAACAGTTAACAAGGACATAGTAACACAAACGTTCCTGTGCGGCCCTGGAGACAAAACAGAAAGTAACCATAAGGGCTGGCAGCCGGCCCTCCTTACAGACGAGGACCTCTGTCCCCCTTACAGATGAGAACCCTGTCCCCCTTACAGATGAGGACCTCTGTCCCCCTTACAGATTAGGACCCCATCCTCCTTACAGATGAGGACCTCCCCGTCCCCCTTTTACAGATGAGGACCTCTGTCCCCCTTACAGATGAAGACCCTGTCCTCAAGGGGCAAGGGGCAAGGGATGTCTCCTCAAGACCCCTGGTCGACGGCCCGCCAGCGCGTCTGCCTAAGCCAATGCCGACCTGATACAGATTGGAATTCCTACAGGGAAAAGTGCAGTTTAGAGCTCTCAGAAAATATGTGCACAAAAGGTGGAAAAAGTTGAGTGCACTCACCACGTGTGAAACCCTCCAGATGGGGTCCTGGGGTTCTCTCGGATCCCGGACGAGCCCCCAAATGTTGTGCCCAAGATTGCGTATCTGAGAAACCACCAAGAAGCCGACACCGATGCAAACACGAGAAGGTTTACTTACAAGCTCAAGCTTGGCTCCAAGTACACCCGACACAACGGAGCAGGGACTTGGACCCCAAGGTGGGTTTGAGCTGGTTTTATGGGCTGGTCTAGGGACCTCCAGAAGGGGTGGAGGGATTTCTCAAGTTCTGTTTACATTCTGATATGGGGCTTTCAAGGGCATTGAGCTCTGTTCCCATTCTAATATGGGGTTTTCTAGGGCATAAAATGTTGATAGCAGGAAAGATACAGAGTAAAGAAAGTTTTTGAACTCTCAGGCCTGTCAATGCCTTGAGAGAGAACAATGGAATACATTTTGATGTTAGAAAGTATTTCAATCTCAGCTGAATGAGACTTAAGTAAAGCTTTATTAGTTTGAATTAACTAAAGAAAGACTAGGTAATTGAAAGAGAGGTTAGTCAGACGTGAATGCAGAGAGACAAATGTACAAATTGACCATCCAACCACTGGCGAGGTTGGGGTGGAGGCGTCTCCGCCAATGGTTGGGTAGTATAGTCCCACTGGCCTTCCTAACTCTATTATACAGATGAGCATAGCAGAGTTTAGCTTTATACAATTCGACATTCAAATGTTGTAATGGTCTCATGCCCATCAAGCCATCTTCTGCTTATTATTCGACTTCCTACAGTTTCTGGCTTTAAAAGAATATGCTAATAATGCTGCTTAGTGTTCTGGTCTGTTGAACAATTATATTTCTCAAGACAAAGAAATAACTTGATGTGAGAATTTTTATAACTCAGTATTCTGAGCCTGCATAAAGTGAGAACCCTTGTGAGACACAGGTGCTCTCTTGTCCTAAATTATATTGAGCATTAGGGATGGTATAATAATAGAATCACTGAGATAATGCCCCTGCAAAAACTCTTTAGATATGATCAGTAGAACTTTTCACAGTATCAGCTCTCTGCATTACTAACCTTGCCTTGCATTGTAGTTAGCACTTCAGTGTAATATTGCTGAAATAAAGAAATATCTGTAATTCTCTCATTTAATTGAAATTATACAGTACCGAATTTTTTTCAGTGATTCATTCAATAATAAATATTTACTAAATGCCTACTATGTTTGACATATGGTCTTTGCCTGCAAGCAACCTACAGTCCACTGGCTACAAAAGGAAATGGTAGGGTAATAGGTATGTGAGAGAGTCAGACCATAAGGAAAGGACTGCCTAGGTTTGCCTGGGGGAGTCAGAGAGCTGTTTCCCAGCAAAGAGATTAACATGTGAATAAGCAGGACAGTATACAAAGGGATATTTATTTATTGTTTGATTTTAAATATTTTTATTTATTTATTTGATAGAGAGATAAAGTAAGAGCACAAGCATGGGGAGCAGCAGGCAGAGGGAGAGGGGGCTCCACGTTAAGCAGGGAGCCTGGTGCGGGTCTCAATCCCATGACCTGAGCTGAAGGCAGACACCCAACCCACTGAGCCCCCCAAGTGTCCTATAAAGGGATATTTAAAGTCAAGGACATTTTAAAACCAAAATATTTTCCAGAAATTAAAAACACCTTAGTACATCTTTTTAAAAGTGAAAATAGGAATTGAAAATACACTCAGGGGGACAGTTAAGGAAAGCCAATGTATGAAAGGTTTTCTATGCCATGCTAAATAGTTTAGAGATTATTTTACAAAATTGCCAGCTTTGCCTATAGCAGTAAAAAAACAAGAGGGCAGAACTGGGAAAAAAGAATTGGAGTTTTGATAATTATTAAAAAGGTGTGAATAAAAATGAGTTAAATACTAATTCTTGCTAATATTTGTTTACTTCTTTTTTCTTCATAGCTAGATTATAAATTTGAGAACAGTATCCGTATTTTATATTTTTATATTTATTTTGCCTCCCTCAATTTTCTAATATATATTTTTAGCAGCAAAAACTCAATATATCCCTTTTCCTTGATTATTGCAAATTAAGTAACTTGCTATTTTAAAAACAATGATTTAAGTATTCCAGTTTTATGGAAGCATGGATTGATCATAAAGTTAAACCATTCTTCTTCTTACTAAAAAAATTACAGAGATTTTTAAAGAACTATTTTATTGGCTCAACATATGCTCTGATTAACAACATTCAATGTTCACAAACACATTACACATTAAAGAATATAATTCTGCATAAGTAAAAAAATGTCTTTCATCACTAAATACATATATATATATTATTAAGAAATAAAAATTAGGAGTACCATGTGTATAAATCAAAATAGTACTATAGATATTTTTAATTGAAATATTTGTTGGCAAAATTCCTTACAAAGGAAATATGGTTTTAGACAGATAATAGATGATAAATAGGTTAATAGAAGGATGGATGTATAGACAGAATATTATTATACTTGTAGGAGGTGTGTATTAATTACATTCTCTTCCACAAATTCTTGTCTTTTCTCCCATTCTCCCTGGAAAGAGTATGAAAGAGAGAGAAAGAGAGAGAAAGAAAGAGAGAGAGAGAGAGAGAGAGAATGTGATTTAGAGATCAAGAGATCTAAATAGGTCCTTTATGTTACATTCAATCTTATTTGCTGCTTAAATAACAATTTTGAATGACACTGTCAGAGTCAATTTTCTGTGACAATGATAGAATACCTAATTAGTGAGTTTCTTAGGTCATTATTATTATTTAACTATTATGATAGAACTTTCAATCCGTTATTTCTGAAACACCGGTGAATGCTTTGCACTTATTACATAGGTTCCTTTGGAGATTTTAACTTCCTTGCATGATATCTTCCAAAGACACAAATAGATGTTGATAAAACATTCAATACTACAATGTCATTTTCCCCAAAGATATCAAGAAGTCTTTGACATACTTACAATTTCCAAAGACTACAAAGAACACCCCAGAGCTATAGGATACCATCCATTAATTCAAGAAAAGTTATTTGAGAAAATTTGGAACTGCTTCACTGAGAACTGTAATGTAGAAGATACTCTACTTCTAAAATTGGTGATAAAACCGAATTGCCATTTCTCAAGACATTTCTAGGCAGCAAAATCTACTTTAATGTGAGCCTCTTCCCGGAAACACGTTGCTGGTATGACACAGTTCGCACTCAATACTAATTTGAAAATCCATTTGCTTTTAAGATATAATTTGCTTGTTTAATAGCTTAATTTTAGGTTTAAAGTATGGATTTAATTCTGATCCTCTAAACAATGCAGAGTACCCTCTCATAAGTATTCTGTGTGAATAAATAAGCTACTAGGGAAACTATTTCAATCAGGTTGACTTTTTGTTGAAGTAACATTTTCCATTCTGCTAAAGTTCAACCGACATTGACTTCACTGAATGGCTGTTGGGAAATTGCCCTCGGAGCTTTATTTGGAACTGCTACCGTCTTCATAATGAAATGTTGTATTGTGAAAGTCACGCTCAGAGTGTTGATTCTGTTCCTAAGTGACATTGTTGGAGCATAACATACATTTAGTTACCTACCTGACAAGTTGTCTATTTAACAGAGAAAAAATGATCTGACTATGATTGATGGCACAGCTGCCCCTTCTCAGCGATGGGGAAAATAAGCTGAGTCAAAACAGATCTGGCTACACCAGAGCACGTCTGTCTGCAGTGCTGTTCCCTCATTTCTCTTCATTTGGGTAAGAAGGCTTTCCTTTGAGCATCTATTCCCACAGTCTCCAATCTACCAACCACTGTGCTTATTGCTTTCTTCTTTTCACTTTGAAATTACTTTAGAGGCATTATTCTGCTCTGGTCGGCATTAGAGCAAAGCTTTTCATACATTTTTAGCTACATGCTCTCTAGGTCAAGGACAACAGCGTTGAAAATTAGAATCCTTGGTAAGAGTATTTAGTGAATTATTTACTTTTTGACTATAAGTTTCTTCTGCTCTCTGACCCTCTAACTTGAGCTCTTTTTTTTTTCTTTTTTTCTTTTTCCTGTGTCACTGATGTGTTACTTTCGATACCTGTCTTGTAATTGTCCTGACATATAGGAAAATTGGAATCAAGCTCCAAAGTCTGTATCACTACCCTTTGTCTCTGGATTCTTTTTTTCCAGGTAAGCTTGATAGGTCAGTATGTCCTTTGGTGGTAGAGATTAAAAGGAAAAAAAGTAAAAAAAAAAACAAAGACAGTCAATGTAGTTTACACTTATTCCTCATGAGGGCAATGTTCAGAGAATAAGTGTCACTATGGCAATGAAAACAACTGATTTGTGGGGATTAGAAAAATATAATCCAAACAGCCACACAGGGTATAAATACCAGATATTAAAATAGGCACTTGTTGGTAAAAGAGGAAAATTTATACTGAAAAGTTATATATATCTCAGCCATGTTTCTTTTTTACTTCAATTCATTTAAATTCAAGTGCAACAATCAGAAGACCTGGGATTTATACCAGACTTCAGGGAAGTATACATTGTATTCAAGCACATACACATAAAACTAAACTGTGAGGAGTCTGGAAAAGTAAGTTATAGCAACATGCACAGAATTTAAAAAGAATTTTGGAAATAATATCTAGCCATGCTAAAGGAAAAAATCAGAAAATATAAAAAATGAGTAATGACAAATTAAGACAATGCAATACTCTGTTTTTCACTTGGAATCCATAGGTTAACTATACCAAGGGACCAACAATCAATGAACATTTGCAAAAACATCTCTATTTACAAAAATCACACACAAAATTGACATGCATGTATTTTTTGTGAATCTTATGAAGTCATTATCTGTAAACATATTTCTAAATTGTGAGTTAACTAGACTATTTATTTATAAATGAGAAATAAGTAGAATAAAACTCATTTTGTTTTGTTTTTCTGTAGTTTATACAGAAAACCTGGCCAGAAGCAGCTGTCTTGGTAAACAAACAGACAAAAATCAGAAGAGTTACTAAATGGAGGAAGTGGAGTTTGCTCTTGATTTGTGAATATGCCCAAGAAACGTCATAATAAGGGTATTTTGTTTTTCGTCCAAAATGGAAAACCTCTTCTTTATGTGTACTTTAGAGTAAATAAGCACATCACTTACCAGGTGATGATGAAAATATGATATGAATTAAATATGAAAATATGACTGGAAAAAATATGATAATAGGGAAAGGAGTATTACAGCATAGTACTTTGCATAAGTATGATACTGTTTTATACAGAGTGATTAACAATATATTTTGTAATTAAGTCTTATTTATTTATTTTTAAGGAAAAAACAGCAAATTTGAAGGAACTGATTTAGACTAATCTTTGTCATATTTGAAAAATAGTGAAGCTTGTCAGAGGAATTGCAGAACCTAATTATGATCAGGAACCAGTCTGCCTTCCTAATTGCAAGATATTAGCTGGGCAAACCGAGGCAAAGTTCTACCATTTTCTCTAAATTCTAACACACAAAAAAAGAATTTCTCAAATATGGATCAAGTGGAATAAAACTAATAGCCAGAGTGTGGGCAGGTTAAATAAATTTAAATGAGGTCATTTGTTTAAAGGACTTTCTTTAATTTATACATTTCTACTATATTTCTCATTGTAAATTGGATTGATACAAAACAATATACTGAGTTCATGATACAGGCTGAGAGATAGAAGCCTTGTTTGAGTTTGACTTTTCAGCAAGTGACATTCAACATTGTATGGATCAGTATTTTTAAGCCAATTTTTTTACTGCAAGATAATATTTATTTTGAAATTGTCATTTGATCATTTATTAATTCAATCAAAATTTGAGCAACATTTTTGAATACTCATCATATGCCAGCTTGGGGTGGGATTGAGAATAGAAGGTTGAAAAAGACAAAACAAGACATAATTTTAGCTGCAGCATGCTATAAAGTTTGAAAGCAATCATTTATACCCTTCCACAAAAAAATATTCAGACTAAAAATCAGTGGCTTCCCTTGGTCCAATCAGAGAACTGAGTTGCAGTGAAATTGCCAATCTGAAATCTGGACAAGCAGGTGCACAGACAGTCCCAATCTGAAACCAAAACTGTGGGAACCATAAACTGGTAGGAAGAATTAAACAGTAATTTAGACAAATTCCAGAGATAGAGTGTATGTTAGAATGAGAATAAGAAACCCCTAAGTGGCTCCATCTTAGTGAAAGACAAAACTTTTGTAGACATCATCTCCAGGATCCCTACCATGTTCCCTACCATATGTAAAATGTCCAATTAAAAGGCATAGAAGTCAAAGAAAGAACATTAAAAGTAAAAAACAAAAGCAACTAATACTAAAACCATTTAAACTCTAAGGACACCTGGGTGGCTCTGTGGTTGAGCATCTGCCTTCGGCTTAGGGTGTGATCCTGGAGTACTGGGATCGAGTCCCACATTGGGCTCCCTTAAGGAATCTGCTTCTCCCTCTGCCTATGTCTCTGTGTCCCTCATGAATAAATAAATAATATTTTAAAAATATGTAAACTCTTTTTTTAAAAGTATACTATAAATATAATCTAAATAAAACAACAATTCTAGGGTAGGGAAATATTTGTCTCATTTATAAAAATTATAGAACAAATACATATAAAACCTAAGCTTTCTAAAACATTAGTAAGATAGATTATAGGAAAAAAATTAAAAATATAGACTGTTTAGAAAAAAAAAGTTATCAGAACCTTGATTTTAATATGAAGAAGCAACCAACATTCTCAAAATTCATAGAAATGCATTAAATTGTATACGCCAAATCATGATAATTATATTCCTATAAAATTAACAAAAATATTTTTAAAAATATTTAATACCAATTGCTGGAAATATTGTGGAGAAAAGGAGAGTCTCACAAAATCTTGGTATAAATCTAAATTTTCAAGTCCTCTTTAGAAAGTAATAATACCCAGTTACAGTTTTCTCTAATAATCTCATTCTTCAAAATCTACCCCACAAAGCAAAATTAACTACTTAATGTGACTGAATAAAGACAATTACTGAGAGGCACCTACATGGCTCAGTTGATTAAGTGTCTGACTCTTAATTTTGGCTCAGGTCATGATCTCAAGGTCCTGGGATCCAGCCCTTAGCTGGGCTCCATGCTCAGTGGGGAGTCTGCTTAAGACTCTCTCCCTCTCTCTTTCTCCCTCTTCCCCTCCCCTTGCTTACTTGCTTGCTCTCTCTCAAATAAATAAATAAACAAATAAGTCTTTAAGAAAAAAAGAATTATTGAGGCAATGCATATAGTGGCAAAAAGGCAGATTCAAAATATGTATCTATAGGTGAATGACTGAATAAACTATGATTCCGTGTACCATTTATACACTCATTAAAAAGGTAAGAACTTTGAGATGTATTGCCATTCTGTTTTGAAAAAAATAAGATTCAGAAAAGTATATATTAAAAAACAAGTCAGGAATATTATATATCAAACTATGATTTATTTCTTAAAAGATATAATTTTATTGAAATATGAGATGCCCAGATTTTGCAACTTTATGTATCTTAACTATTGATATCAGAAATTTTACTTTCAATTTTACTTTTCAATATCACATTTCAATGATTTTAACTGTTTAACTTGTGAAAATTACCTATTTTAGTTGTTAGACAGTTTTGCATTTATGTGTTATTCAATTACTAAATCAGTAGTAGCTTAGTAATTAAAGTTATTTTACCAAAAGTGCAGGGTTAATTAGTAAACTGTGGTATATTATGAATGAGCATTGAAAGTGAAAGCTGAGAAAATATTACATTCAGGTACCTGTATTCTATGTCAAAGAACTTATTTTTCTTTGATAGTGCTTCAAAAGTCTTTCATCCTCATGCTTCACTGACACTTAAAACAGTGTCATAGTGAAGGTGGAAATATAAGTGACAGGTCTAATAAATTAGCAATATCCTTCTCACTACACTCCCCCTCATTTTTGGCTGTGAAATTTCAGTTCTTATTAAAATTTGTATTCTTCATAGTTGAATAGGAGTAAAGGATTGTTCTCTGACTTTTATCTGCTTTAGAGACGAGCTATGCCAAAAATTTTACAGTTGAAAAAATGTCACTGGCCTTTCTCTTGGAGTAGCAGAGAGCTTTTCAACATTTGAGGAAGGCTGGGTCAAGTTTCTAACAGGTTAAATAAATTGCCTTTCAAATGCCTCAGTCACAGTGGTCTGGACCACTATGTGGACGACAATCTCCTTCGTAAGTGGCCAGTCTTTTGTACTTCTTTCTCCTCTTAAAATGCAAACTACACATATTAGAAAATAAACTAAAAACTAAAAAACTAAAAGAAAAATTGACAGTAGAGGCAGTCATATTGCAGTATCTAGACTTCTAAATCAGTAGTTCTGGAGATGTATTTTTTAAAGTGGGTATTTTGAAATCTAGTAGACCACAACCAGTATTAAAAAGTGAAAAAAGGGGATGCCTTGATGGCTCAGCAGTTTACCACCTGCCTTTGGCCCAGGGCATGATCCTGGAGTCCTGGGATCGAGTCCCACGTCGGGCTCCCGGCATGGAACCTGCATCTCCCTCCTCCTGTGTCTCTGCCTCTCTCTCTCTCTCTCTGTATGTCTATCATGAATAAATAAGCAAATCTTTAAAATAAATAAATAAATAAATAAATAAATAAATAATGAGTAAATGTGAAAAAAGAAAAAAATGATAGAAAATATGGAATAGAATTGCAGTGAGAATGCATCACATGTAACAATGTCTCATAAATTTTTCTTAGTTCATATATGCATACATATCTATGATAGTATGTACTCTGGGTGATAATCCAAAATATATTTATTATTATAATTTGTACACAAAAATATCTTAAAGCCATTGCTCTATATCATGTTCTGTAGTTTCAGCACATGTAGTTTGTCCATGAGGCCCAAAATAAATCAGAAAGGACATTCTGCATAAGACAAAATATATTATAGCAATATATGCGACTTCTGTTTCTTCACTGATTTTATATTTAATGGGAAGTCCTTTTGAAATAAAGATGATTTTACAGAATGATAATACCCAGAGTTTCACTGTCATGAGTAGCATGAAGTAGTACAGATGAAGTTCTCATTCATATAATGTTCCATGAAAATAAATTTATCTGTTTGAATTTATGTAAAACAGCCTAGGCAATTTATTCTCCTTTTGTTTGCTGCATAAGAAATTCATCAGATATTTAAAATAACAATAGTGACTGACACGAAATACAATTTTAAAACACATAAATTTTATTGTATATGTATATGCATATACATGTACACATATAATTTTAAGATTAACCATCACTCTAAGTTTTAAACATTTTTGATATACATTTTCTTTCTTTCTTTTTTTTTTTTTTTTTAAGATTTTATCTATTTATTCATGAGAGACACAGAGCCAGAGAGGCAGAGACACAGCCAGAAGAAGAAGCAGGCTCCATGCAGGGATCCTGATGTGGGACTCGATCCCGGGACTCCAGGATCGTGCCCTGGGCCAAAGGCAGGTGTTATACCGCTGAGCCACCCAGGGATCCCCCTGATATACATTTTCTGAATAGATAATTATGCTATCCAGAGAAGCAGCTGATCCCTTAATAAAACCTATACATCTTCCTGTCAAAATAAGCCAGACTCCAAACTTTTGATGAGATAAAGTTTGTTGAGGGAAGTCTTAAAACCAGCAGAATGCAATTGACATAACTGTGTACAATTCTTGAATTAAATCATTCAAGCAGATGAAATATGAAGAAGTTCTGAATTTGATTCAAATATTGCAAAAAAATCTATTTGGAATCATAAAAAATCAAGGTTAAAGATACAGGGTTTGCAAACTAGATGCCTAATTTAAAATTTTATAATTTTTGTTAGTACATAATGTTATTTTGCTGAGCATCAAAACATGCAGAATGTTAGGAAGAATTTAGTTATTATCAATATTAAATACCAATTTAAATATTATTCAGAAATTTTAATGTTGCCCATTCATTTTGAATTAAATCACATTGAAAAAAAAAAGTAAAACTAACATTGTTAATCTTTTCTTCACAGGCTAGGAAATAATTTATGCCATTGCATGTAGAATTTAAAGTATGGTCCCTAATCAGTTTTACTAGATATATTCCAGTTTGAGGAAGTGGATATTATTATTAATAATATCAATAAATTTAGAAAACAGTATTTCTCAAATAAAATAATTAAATTCAATATTTATACATTTGATGAATTTTAGTTCTTTCCATTTTTCATCCTGTGAAATAGATTAGTGGAGAGGAAGGCAAGCTACTGGATTTGATACATAACTCTCCCATCTAAATTGCGTGACATTTGTCAAGTTATTTATCTTATCCAAGCCTAGATTTCTTCTGTGTACAATGGTGGTTTTTAACAGTCCTTACACCACAGGATCAGATGAAATAATGCAGGAGAAATATGTAGCACAATGTAAGAGACTAATAAAGCATTATATACTATTGCTATTAATATCATAGAATTTTTGGAGTTAGTCATAGTTCTTTTAATATTGTGTGCTTCTGATTTGATCAAGCATAATTTAAGTATTCATAATTTTGTTTGATTTTGCAAAAGACAAAGTGCTCAAGGTATCTTGAAACAGTTTGATACCTTTATCTATATATCATATATATTAATTTTACATGCATTGTTTTTAGTATTACTTTTATTGTTAGTTTAATATACTGGACTATCTACTGAGTACTGAGAATCTGCGGAATGCCTCTTTTCCCTATACATGGTGATGTGGCCACAGGGGAAAGTTAAGACTAGACATGTTTCCACAGTATTAAAATGACTCTTTAAACTGAAATCCCAGTATCTTTTGAAGTATAGCCTT
The DNA here is from genome assembly GCF_053574225.1 of Canis aureus. Lineage (NCBI taxonomy): Eukaryota > Metazoa > Chordata > Mammalia > Carnivora > Canidae > Canis > Canis aureus. The sequence continues at coordinate 16,225,744 of NC_135648.1, forward strand.
AGTCTTTTCCTTCTATTTTATGAATCATTCCTATATCCTTACAATAAATTCTTTCTTTAGCACTGTCAAGTTTGATTGTTTTTTTCCAACCAAAGGGAATATACAAGAGGGAAGAGTCCTCCTCTTTTAATCTAAGTGTTGACAAACTACATTTTTTATGCAAATATAGAAGTCGTAAACGATTTAGACTTTGTAGGCAATGCAATCTTTATCATGACTAATCAACTTTGTCACTGTAGGGTAAACATTAGCCATAATCCCTAAAGAATTAGTGTGATTGTGTTCCAATAAAATTTAATTTATGGATATTGACATATGAATTTAATATAATGTTTACATGTCACAAAATATTATTTAAAAATTTTTAATTATTGGGGGATCCCTGGATGGCTCTGTAGTTTAGCGTCTGCCTTCGGCCCAGGGCGTGATCCTGGAGTCCCGGGATCAAGTCCCACATCAGGGTATCTGCATGGAGCCTGCTTCTCCTTCTCCCTGTGTCTCTGCCTCTCTCTCTCTCTGTGTCTCTCATGAATAAATAAATAAAATCTTTAAAAAAATAAAAATAAATAAAAATTTTTAATTGTTAAAAAATGTAAAAAAACACCTTGTGATATGTGAGCCATACAAAAACAAGTGCCAAGGTAACTAGTAGATCTGATAAGTAGGAGATCCACCCTGAAATTTATACCAAACAAAGCTTAAAAGCTTCCCAATCACTTCTGCAAACATTTCCTTTTTTTTCCTCTTCAGATACCAGACAAATAGTCACTATTCCTTTTCTACTATAAATACATATTTCTGGTTATGGAAGGAGAACTTATGCGTTTTGATTTAAATAACTCTTCTTATTGGCTGAATTTTAATTTCCAAATGAGGCCATAATTTTATTTCTTTCTAACATTTAGAAGTATATATTTTGTATTTTAAGAATGTTATTGGAAATGATGATCATAATAAAAACATAAAATAAATAACTGATCACATTAAAAGCATTTTAAAACGAAAGGTAACTCTTAAAACCAGCATAGTTACTCCTCAGTAAATAGTTATTAGTTATACAAAGATGGAAAATAGCAATTTAATGTGGATTTCTTCCATTATCAATGTAATCAAAAATAACCCTAGAATGAGAAAATAAAAGCTACTGAAGTAGTGATATAAGAAAGAAATATAAATGATAACACACATATATCAATATATTGTTATTTCTAATTAGATGGGCATAAAAACCCCTTTTGACATGGTTATACAGTGTCATAAACATAAAACTGTCAACTATATTTGATGAAATAAATAGCTTATCAGAAATATTATGTCAGACACTAATGGTGTCAATGTAAACCTGTTAGGAATCACAGCAGTATTTGAAGTCAATGTATTTTAAATTCAGTTTAGTCCAGCAGGGCATTTAGGAGGTCTAGAAAGAGATTAGGGCAATTATGTATGCCAAGTACATAAATGTCAACAGCAATTTAGAACAAGAGTAGATTGTAAGAATGTTTCCAGTTCAATATTTTACTCTGAAGGCAAATAATCAGTATGAGATTTTTGCAACAGGGAGCTAACCGAAAATACACTGAGGAGAAGAACAAATAACCGTACTTAACAGAGAGGTTTTAGCATAATGAGATTCCATTGGTTATTTGATTCACAGACAATTCCCATGGGGCTTTTTATAAATTTTATGCTTTTCTAGAAGGTCACACACTATTTGATGTGTCTTGTATCTGCGGCCTTAACAATGACATTTCCTAATGCAGATTCTTTTTAGGTGTCCTGTCACTCACGTTAGCTATATATGGTGTTTATTTTGAAACTGAAGCAGGGTCTTTATTGGCCATTATAATTGATCACTAGTTCCTGGGTGAGGAATCTCCAATCCAAGTGCCACACACAAAAGTTAGAATATTATACGAAACAAGGTGATCATCATGTTCTCAAAACCTACCAGAATGCTTGATAAACTTAGAGTATCCACTTAATAACCATTGAATAAATTTGGCTGTACCTGACCTTATCTACTTGAGTCACAAAGGTATTTATAATCAGCCCCTCTCATTTTCCCAGTCAATAGTTTTTGGGGAAGTGTTTTTCTTTTGTGATCCTCTGTGCCCTGTGCTGCTCTCACACTGGTGTTCTCTCTCTCTCTCACTCTCTCCCTTCTCTCTGGAACCAGGGCTCCCTCTTCTCTGCAGCATCTAGAATTATTTTCTCCCTCTAGTTGTACAGTTTGTTCTCTCGGTCCTCTGAGAGATATCTTGGGCATTCAGAATGATTTAATATTTATCAAGCTGTGTTGGAGGATGAGGTAGCACAAGGTCTACAACTCTGCCATCTTAACTCTCTCTGAACTGCAAAAATATTTGAAAAGCCACTTCAAAGAATATGGTTAAAAAAAAAAAAAGTCTAAGAGTTGCTCCTCTGTGGACCTGTCATACTGGAATGTGTAATTCAAGTAGCTATGAGTGTTTTATGATTAAAACTTACTTTTCCACTTACAGTTTATTCTATCTAGCTACCTATCTAGCTACCATCCATCATCTATTCTTTAAGTCCCAGTATACTATGTTAGAATTGAGGGAAAATTAAGGTTACCATCTGGCATATGTGTAGGAGTATTGCCAAAGTTGGAAACATTTAGATTAAGCAAAAATTAAACACAATCCAATAGCAAGCAAATAAACGATAACAGCAAAAGACATTCTGATTAAGAATGGCAGAGCATCTGAATATACATTTTTTTCCCAAGAATACATACTGATGGATAACAGGCACACAAAAATATGCTCAACATCACTCATCATCATGGAAATACAAATCAAAACACAATGAGATATCACTACACACCTGTTAGAATGGCTATTATCAGAAAGACAAGAAAGACATAAATATCGATGAGGATGTGGAGAAAAGAAAACCTTTGTATACAATTGGGGAATGTAAGCTGGGGTGGCCACTATGGAAAGCAGTATAGAGGTTTCCCCCAAAGTTAAAAATATAACCTTCACATGATCCAGCAATTCCACTCGTAGGTATTCTGCTTTGCTATATCTAAAGCAAATGATAACACTAATTGAAAATGCATCTGCACCCCATATTCGTTGTACCATTATGTAAAATAGCCAGCCAAGGTATGGAAACGACCTAAGTGTCCACTGAGAGATGAATGGATAAAAGAAGATGTGGTACATACACATATACTGGGATATTTTCAGCTGTGAGGAAAGAATTGTCAGCAACAATTCTGACCCCTTGTAGGTCAAATCTAGACTCTTGTCTCTCTCTCTGTGTTAAATCTCAACTGTTTGTCCATGCTGTTTTCAACAATATGGATGGATCTTGAGAACATTATGCTTAGTGAAAAAAGTCAGACAGAAAGACAAATACCATATGATTTTATATGATAAATCTTTTATAAAAAAAGTTGTTCCTCTACTTCTATTTTCTGACAGTGTATGTAAAAGTTTGAGGAATGTCTGATAGAATTTGCCAGTAAAACCATACGTACTTGAAGGTGCACCTTCATGAATTACTCAGGACGTCCAGGAGTATCATTGCAAGGATCTCACCATAGTTGTGGGTCTAAGCTAGCTCCAGCAATGAAACTTCTCTAGAACTATCTGGCTAAATCTCACAAACAAGTTTCTTTAAAATGATGCAATTGGTATTAGTTAGCTATCTTTTTAAATAGAAAATTTTTGGGCTCTGTTTCTGCACAGTGCCCTGCCGTGAGAACTCTGTCTTTCCTTTCAGCCATGTCAGACTCTGATATTTAATTACTTCATTCGGATGAGACAGCTCTACTTTGCTTGGGATTCCTAGCTCTCCTCCGTGGCTCACAAACTTCTTTCAGGTAGAAAGCCAAATGATTGTTAGTCTCATGTCATTTATTTATTGTTACTTTTTCTCAGGGAACAGCACAGTCATATGCTGCCTATTTGCCAATGTCTTAAAGTCTAAAAACCTAAAATTATTTTCCTACTTTCTCCCAGACTCTTGTCCTGGTCATTGTCCCGTCCTCCTCTTTTTTCTTTCCTTTTTCTTTCTTTTTTTTCTTTTACCTTCCTTCTTCCCCCCCCCTCCCTTTTTTTTTCTAGGTAGGGAAATCAAGTTTCCTGTGTTCTCTTTAGTGACCAGAATAATTAGTTATCTTGTTTATAGACGTATATCCCACCAAGGATTCTAGATAATTGTGAGGATCTCAGCAACAATTTTGACCCCTTGTAGGTCAAATCTAGACTCTTGTCTCTCTCTGAGTGTTAAATCTCAACTGTTTGTCTTCCATTTCTTTGTTCATTATTGTATCTATAAACTTTAATCACTTTATTGTGAGTTCCGCTTTCAATTAAAAACTAATGTTTGCTAGTACAGTTGGAAGATTCCACAAATTAAGGTTAGATGTCAATCACATTCAAAACATGTAAACAAAATTTTTTGGAAATGTTAATAAAATACATGTTTTAATAGACAATTAAAAGCCTCTTAAATCCTAATAAAATTGATTTTTCTGCTACAAGGGAATTCAGATATATTTACCGGTGCCTTTGAAACGCTCTGTTTCTACAAACCACATAATTTTCTTTATTGTTCCCTGAAAGTTATAGCTAAAAATGTTTAGCTTTCATTGTTTTGGGGGTAGGAGTCAAAGAAAATGATTTTAGATGAGAATGCCCTAATTGAAACATGATTTTAATACTTCCTAATTATCTGTTTTGGAGTAATTTACTTAATTGTTTGGACCTCTGTCTCTCATATGTAAAATATGAATTGTATTTTCTCAAATGCTCTTTGAAGCTAACCCCCTTGCACTTCAGATATGGAGACTGGAGTTGAATTGATGAGACTCTGAGTGAAGGTAACTGACTGGAAGGTAACTGTATTTTTCACTACACAGGCATGATTATATATCAATTCACTTCTTCATCAATTTCTCTCACTTATATTGATTCTCAAACTTTAGTTTAACATTTTAGGTATAGATACTTGATGAGTATTCAATTTAACTAAGTTTTGTACTTTTATAACAGTGAAAATAACCTTGTAAATCAATGTTGAATTTCTACACAAAAATAAAACTCAAAAAAGGTAAATCTTTCCATTTATTTTGGAGATTATTAGATGTGGAGTCTACATCTGTTCCTGCAGTAGGAAATACTACCTTTTCTAAATTATTTGTTGCAATAATGCAGAAAAGGCAACACAATTTTCAATATTCTTATTTATGTGACATGCAAGAATTTCTATATGAATGTAGCCTACAGTGTGCATTTAATGTGAATAGACACAGTGTAAGAATGTGATATAAGAATGTAAGAAAATTCAAATAGATTTAAGATATTTCTCAGTACCTGGCATTTAAATAAGTAAATTCCTATGTATTTTTCTGGTTAACTCTGATTTTGACTCACTCTTTCAGTTACTGCAGGTGAATCCCTCTTCAGTAAATTAAATTTCTCAAAATAGCTCATTCATAAATATATATAAAATACTTTTCCTCAGATAGAACCACATAAATAACTGAAAAACATATCAGGTTTTAGTAAAATAAATTTCATGGATATAGCTATCCTGGATTATGTGGGAATATATTTATGGGGCTCTGTGAATCAGTAAAACATCATTTGCAAAAAAAAAACAAAAAACAAAAAACAAAAAACAAAAAAACAAAAAACAAAAAAACAAAAAACAAAAAAACTTCCAAAATGAAGTGGGCCTGGATTTGGCAGATGTTAGAATTTTGTTCTGGTCTACTTATCACTGAGTCATTGAAAGTCCTGATAAGGAGAATGGGTTGCAGCTGTTGACATCTTACTGAAGAAAGGACAGCAACAATATTTTTAAGTCAACATAATTCTGTCACAAAAGATAGGAATGTTGACTCTGTTTCATGATTTCTACATAGATGAAAGAGAAATAGTGCAATAATTATGAATTCCACAATGAAACAGGTATTGAATTTGAGATTGGGATTATGTAGATAGTTGTCCCATTCTATATAAAAAGCGGATGTGGAGAGGCACAAATTTAAGATTACTTTTTCTCTATAGTTCCGTGTTAGTGACAAAAAGCATCCTTCAAACTCTTAAGTGTAAGATAAAATTCACTTTCTAAAATGTATTCATTCACTTGCTGCATTATTCTTGTCACTAACAAATGCTGTTTTTGAGAAATACATTTTTAGAATATACACTTTAATATAGCTATTAAAATGTGAATGAATGTAGATATAATTACTCTACCAGATGTTCTCTCACCATTTTTCACTTATAAGCTTGGAAACATTTTCTATTATCCTTTACAAAATATATATTTTTAATACCACACTAAGCCATATATTTTATATGCAAATCAGTAAGATTTTCTAATACAATATGTACTGAATCCTTTACCTAATCCTTAAAGGAACTTTGATTTTTCATCCTTACTCATTAAAATCCATGAATGGAAAATCTTTTCCAGCTTCCTTTAATAAGGCATTTGACTCTGAAAATAATCTAGACATAAGGTGTGAAAAAATATTCAAATATACAAATATTCCAGTGTGTACTATGCTAAAATAATCATCTGATAATCTAAATATGAGAAATATGTAATACACATTGCAAAGTAAAAGTGTAATCTTAGTCATAAAATAGACACCTATTTCAATATAAACTTCATTTTTACTGAAATACTCAAGGATGTCTAAGCCTAGTCATGTGAAAGTACTAGGTGCACACAGTGTAAAGAATTATCATAGCTTGCAATTATCAATATAAGAAGATTAAATGGCTCAGTTCTTTTCTTTCTTTCTCATAAGCTGAGTTTATCTTCCTTCACAGAATTACTACAGAACAGTATGGACAAACTTCAAAGATGTATGTAACTGGGTTTTGAATTTTCTCTTTAGAGCATTATTTTATAAAATTATGATGATGTTTGTCCCTGCCAAATATGGTAGGGACATTTAGGAATTAGTTGAATTGGATGACTTGAATAAAATATATACAAAGATGCCATTCATTGCTTTGTTATTAAAAGCAGATTTTAAAGAAATTATAAAACGACTCACAATTTGGCAAAATAAATAATTTCATTTGATATAAGATACTAAATATTACTGAAAATAATGGTCTCTGTCACCTTGTGTGTAGGAACAACTGTTCTTGCTTCCTGCCTGGTATCACAAGGGTGTATTTTCCTATTCCAATGTATCCATACATATTCAGAGTACTCTTAAATAACTGATTTATGATACAAATTATATCTCTAGTCAAAGTGATCTTTAGTTAACTACAGACTGATCTACTTATTTAACTGCATTGATTACTTCATTTCTCTGGTCAAATACTTGAGTGGATTACCAAGAACTTATAAGAAAAATCATAAATTCATTTGCATGACATTAAATGCTTTCTCCAATGTGGTCTCAATCTTCTAGCCTGACCATTCACTTTGTGTCTAAATTGTCCTTTTCTCCACAGAAGTTGGCCTATTCACTTTCCACTAAACTCCCACCCTACCCCTTTAATACCATACAGTTCCATTTACTGGGACTGCCAATTCCTTTTGTCTTCATTTCAAAAATCCCACTAATCAAACAAGAGTAATTTATATCCACTCAACTAGGAAAATAATGCATTTTTATATTTTATAAAGATTGATAACTCCACTTTCATTTCTTAAATTAGTTGTAATCAAGATCAGAGTCTGGTCTGAATTTACTACATTGGCCCTCTAATACTTCTTCGAAGTTAAAAGTGTTCACACAAATAGATGCTTCCCTCAACTAACATACAGTACTACTTACTTGCTTTTATTTTGCTACACAAATTATAAACTATACTTATTTCTTTATAATTTATTTTTTCATGTTTTTTTTAAATTAGAGTGATTTCTTAAGTTTAATAGTAGACCTAAAACATTTAATAACTTCTTAATATTTTATGTTCTTGGATTTTCAATTTATTCAGCCAGTTCTCCAATGATATATATCACTGGTTATTTCAGATTTAGCTATACAAACAATATTGCATTTATTATTTCATTGACTATGTGTGTCCAGTTCTTCATATTATTTATGATCACCATATGTTATCATATTCTTTGCTTTTTTAATGCTATTTTGGTCCTTTGATTGTATTTCTTACCCTCTGATAGACCCCATTATTCCTTCATAAATTATTATTTGAGTTTTATAGGTTTCATTTACATATCTTTTGCACATTTATTTTTTAAAATCCCTATCTTCGTGGATGTATCTTGCAAGAAGTTACTGTGGCCAAGTTCAGAAAGGGTGTTGCCTATGTTCTCCTCTAGGATTTTGATGGAATCTTGTCTCACATTTAGATCTTTCATCCATTTTGAGTTTATCTTTGTGTATGGTGAAAGAGAGTGGTCTAGTTTCATTCTTCTGCATGTGGATGTCCAATTTTCCCAGCACCATTTATTGAAGAGACTGTCTTTCTTTCAATGGATAGTCTTTCCTCCTTTATCGAATATTAGTTGACCATAAAGTTGAGGGTCCACTTCTGGGTTCTCTATTCTGTTCCATTGATCTTTGTGTCTGTTTTTGTGCCAGTACCACACTGTCTTGATGACCACAGCTTTGTAGTACAACCTGAAATCTGGCATTGTGATGCCCCCAGCTATGGTTTTCTTTTTTAAAATTCCCCTGGCTATTCGGGGTCTTTGCTGATTCCACACAAATCTTAAAATAATTTGTTCTAACTCTCTGAAGAAAGTCCATGGTATTTTGATAGGGATTGCATTAAACGTGTAAATTGCCCTGGGTAACATTGACATTTTCACAATATTAATTCTGCGAATCCATGAGCATGGAATATTTTTCCATCTCTTTGTGTCTTCCTCAATTTCTTTCAGAAGGCAAAAGAAACAAAAGCAAAAATGAACTATTGGGACTTCATCAAGATAAGAAGCTTTTGCACAGCAAAGGATACAGTCAACAAAACTAAAAGACAACCTACAGAATGGGAGAAGATATTTGCAAATGACGTATCAGATAAAGGGCTAGTTTCCAAGATCTATAAAGAACTTATTAAACTCAACACCAAAGAAACAAACAATCCAATCATGAAATGGGCAAAGGACATGAACAGAAATCTCTCAGACGAAGACATAGACATGGCCAACATGCACATGAGAAAATGCTCTGCATCACTTGCCATCAGGGAAATACAAATCAAAACCACAATGAGATACCACCTCACACCAGTGAGAATGGGGAAAATTAACAAGGCAGGAAACCACAAACGTTGGAGAGGATGCGGAGAAAAGGGAAAAAGGGAACCCTCTTACACTGTTGGTGGGAATGTGAACTGGTGCAGCCACTCTGGAAAACTGTGTGGAGGTTCCTCAAAGTTAAAAATAGACCTGCCCTACGACCCAGCAATTGCACTGCTGGGGATTTACCCCAAAGATACAGATGCAATGAAACACCGGGACACCTGCACCCCAATGTTTATAGCAGCAATGGCCACAATAGCCAAACTGTGGAAGGAGCCTCAGTGTCCATCGAAAGATGAATGGATAAAGAAGATGTGGTCTATGTATACAATGGAATATTCCTCAGCCATTAGAAACCACAAATACCCACCATTTGCTTTGAAGTGGATGGAACTGGAGGGTATTATGCTGAGTGAAATAAGTCAATCGGAGAAGGACAAACATTATATATGTTTTAATTTATTTGGGGAATATAAATAATAGTGAAAAGGAATAGAGGGGAAGGGAGAAGAAATGGGTAGGAAATATCAGAAAGGGAGACAGAACATAAAGACTCCTAACTCTGGGAAATGAACTAGGGGTGGTGGAACTGGAGGAGGGCGGGGGTGGGGGTGAATGGGTGACGGGCACTGAGGGGGGCACTTGACAGGATGAGCACTGGGTGTTATTCTCTATGTTGGCAAATTGAACAGCAATAAAAAATAAATTTATAAAATAAAAATAAAAAAATCCCTATCTCCTCAATTTCAAAATATTAGGGATATGATACTAAAATGGACAACCAGCATACTGTGTGGTGTGCTTGAGTATATTCTGGAGTTCAACTCTTAGCTCTGTCTCTTACTAGCTGTGATCTTGGGCATGGTTTCTCAATTATAAATCATGGCAAAAATTGCACCTACTCCAGGTATTTCTAATGAGGATAAATTTTTAAATGCTTAGAATTTTCCTGGATACACAGTAATATTGATACCTGATGCTTGCTATTGTTACTGCATTATCTGTCATGTGTTTTGAAAATATGTTTCCCCAATCTTTCTTATTAAATATGTTTGTGTTTGTGTGTGTGTGTAGGAAAAGAAGCAAGAGAGTTTAGGAAAACACACACACACAAACACTATTTGTTTACGATAACTTTTATTGCCCAATTTCATTTTAATTTTTTCTACACATTTTTATTATCCTCTTTCTATTAAGATCTTCTCATTCCCCAAATATATACATTTATTCTCATTAATGTACTTATTACTACATTTTGAATGTAGAGCTTTATTAATCTGGCATGTTTATGTGTGGGTGTAATCTTGCAACTAAAAATACTGATGACTTATTTAATTGGCTTCCTACTACTTCTTGCTGATGCCCTCATAAAATTGGACAGTTTTTTTTTTTTTTCTTTAACCCTCAGGACAATTTTTTCCAACACTTCACCTCTTTATGAACCCTTCCATAATCTAGCCACTAATCTTTTACAGAAAATACTGAAGCTGTCATTTTTTTGTCTGGAAAAATCTGCTGGCCCATATTGACTACTCACTTTTCCTGAACCATTGATAACATCTTTCAATTGTTTCAAAGTGAAAGCTCTTTTGCAAAGAAGGATAATACTTCCACTGTATTCCACATACTATCTCATACTATATCTAAGGACTTTGTTCTGTCAATGAAACATCTTTCAATTTTATCTCTAACCTCCTTGCCTTCTATTATATATATTAAAAGTGATAGAAAGGAAATTCCATTTAAAATTTTGATCACCTTCTAACTCTGATTTTATTTTATTCAATCTCTTGATTGAACAATCATGTTGCATGAAGATTCAACATTAACTGTCTTTACTGAGTGATTTCATTTTTCACCTATTTATATGGCACTTTCTCTCCTTCATTTAAGTGATATATTATTTGTTGAGACTAAAAATGTCTTTTCCTTCATAAACTCCTTGGGATCAAGAGTTACATCTTAGTACCTTCTTGCTCCAAACATCTAGAACAGTGACTTCTACAGAGTGGTCAATAAATGTGTATTGAAGGAATAAATTAATTGTCACATTTAATTGCCACTTTTGTAACCCATATTTTTCCTTTTTTTTCCCATACCATTTTACACTTGTTTCTCGAAAAAAAAAAATAGTTTTCATTTGATTGTAGTTGACACACAATGTTTCATTCATTTCAGGTGTATAATAGAGTAATTCAACAAGTCTATACATTATGTTGTGCTCACCACAAGTACAGCTGTCATCATACAATGGTATTATAATACCATTGACTATATTCCCTATACTGTAACTTTTATGACCACTTTTTCCCCTCTGGTAACTATCAGTTTGCTCTCTGTATTTATGAGTCTGTTTCTACTTTCTGTTAAGAAAAGTTTGTTTATTAATTTTTTTTCAGAATCCATATACAAGTTAAATCATATGGTATTTGTATTTCTCCGTGTGACTTATCTCACTTAGTATTATACCATCTAGGTCCACCTATGTTTTCACAAATGATGAGATCTCATCCTTTATTATGTTTGAGTAATATTCTGTTCTGTCTATATATCACATCTTCTTTATCCATATATTTATGGATGGACGCTTGGACTGCTTCCGTATCTCGGCTATTGCATACAATGCTACAATAAACATCGCAGTGCATATTTCTTTTGAATTAGTATTTTCATTTTATTTGTATAAATGGCCAGTAGTGAAATCACTTGGTCATATGCTATTTTTATTTTTAATTTTTTGAAGAACACCTATACTTCTTCCCACCCCAGCTACACCAATATACATCCCCACCAACAGTGCATGAGAGTTCCTTTTCTCCACACCCTTGACAATACTTGTTATTTCTTGTCTTTTTTATTATAACCATTCTGACAAGGTAGTAAATCATTGTGGTTTTGATTTGCATTACCCTGATGATTAGTGATATAGAGCATATTTTCATGTGACTGTTTGCCATCTGTATATCTTTTATGAAAAAATGTCTATTCATATCTTCTGCCTATATTTATTTATTTTTTATTTATTTATTTTTTCTGCCCAATTTTAATAGGATTGTTTGGGGTGTTGCTGTTGAATTGTTTAAGTTACTTACATATTTTGGATATCAATCTCTTATTAGATATATCACTTGTGAATATCTTCTCCCATTTAGTGGATTGCTGTTTCATTTTGTTGATGATTTCTTTTGCTGTGCAGAAGCTTTTTATTTTGGTGTAGTCCCAATGGTTTATTTTTGAAAACCTTGCTTTTTGATTTCTGGTCTTAACCCTTGTGTCTTTTTTTTTTTTTTTTCTGGATCTTCTTCCAGACATTTTCAATTTGGGCTTCCCCACAGTTATAGCCTTGATCCTCCTCTTTAATGTTCTCATTTTTCTTCTTTTTCTTTTCTCTCTTTTTGGAAGAAAAATACTACATCATTTATCCTACATTTCGCAATCCATTCCAGGTTTAAAGGAAAGAAAAATGACTCCACTTCTTAACAGAATATTATACTGATACAGGAATATATATGAGGAGCACTTGGTGGCCATATTCACACAAAATTTACCATAGTCTTCAATATTATGCAATTCACACTCATTTGCAAAAATTAACCATGATCTCCCCACATCCGACCCTTATCCAATTACAACAATGATTTGAAGTCCAGATTGTACCATTTATTTTTTTAAGATTTTATTTATTTATTCATGAAAGACAGACAGAAAGAGAGAGAGACGTAGAGGTATAGGCAGAGGGAAAAGCAAGTTCCCCATAAGGAGCTGGATGTGGGACTCTATCCCAGATCCTGGGATCAGCCCTGAGCCAAAGGCAGACACTCAACCGCTGAGCCACCCAGGTATCCAGGACTGTATCATCTAAATGACAACTATATTTAGATAAAGCTCTCTGTTTCAATTCCCCAGAGCAGCTAGACACATAATAGTTTTCTACCCTGTCCTCATATTCTGCATGCAATGTTTTCTTCCAAAGTATTTTATGTATTCTAGGTACTATTATTTTTTTATTTATTTCACTCTTAAAACGTACTTCATTACAGACACAGTATTCTCAATGGAACTTGATGGTAGGTCATTTCAAAGTCTTAATCTGGATTCTCTTTCTTTCTTTCTTTCTTCTTCTTCTTCTTCTTCTTCTTCTTCTTCTTCTTCTTCTTCTTCTTCTTCCTTCCTTCCTTCCTTTTTCTTCTTCTTCTTCTTCTTCTTCTTCTTCTTCTTCTTCTTCTTCTTCTTCTTTTTTCTTCTTCTTCTTCTTCTTCTTCTTCTTCTTCTTCTTCTTCTTCTTTTCTTCTTCTGATTTATTATGCTGAGTGAAGTAAGTCAGTCGGAGAAGGACAAACATTATATGTTCTCATTTATTTGGGGAATATAAATAATAGTGAAAGGGAATATAAGGGAAGGGAGAAGAAATGTGTGGGAAATATCAGAAAGGGAGACAGAACGTAAAGACTGCTAACTCTGGGAAACGAACTAGGGGTGGTAGAAGGGGAGGAGGGAGGGGGGTGGGAGTGAATGGGTGACTGGCACTGGGGGTTATTCTGTATGTTAGTAAATTGAACACCAATAAAAAATAAATTAAAAAAAAAAAAAAAGAGAAAATGGATTCCTGGGATGGAGTCCCACATCAGGCTCCCCACAGAGAGCCTGCTTCTCTCTCTGCCTGTCTCTCATGAATAAATAAATAAAATCTTTAAAAAAAATCAAGTTATTTTACAAAATAAAGTATAACCATGACCTGTGTTATCTACATGAGTGTGGAAGAGAGGATATGAATGGCATGTATGATGGTGAAAAACACAGGCAGGTTCCTACATGGACAAAACATTGTTGTAGGATTCTAAAGAGAATAAGCTAAAATGTTAGGATGTAACGATCAGAGTTCTAGATTCAGAAAATGGTGATGGTCAAAATAATGCATATATAGATAATGGCAAGACAGAATAAGACCTTTAGGATAGGTGGTTGAGGTGGAATGGTCTGAAGGGTCGTTGAAACTGAGAACCAAGGCTTTGTTAGGGACTTTATTATCTATGCTTATAATGAAACAACTCAGAAGAGAAGTGGCCACATAAGGAAGAGAGATTGCTAATGTACTAAAAAAAAAAAAAATGTATTTCAAGTGTTTGATATCCCCAAGCAAAAATGAAATGGGTTTTGAGAATGAAGGAAGTAATTCAGAGAAAAGATCAAATAGTATATAAATTCATATGGGTAAGGAGCCAATAAACAAGGTAAAGAAAGATAATAACAAATACTGCAGAAGTTGTATTCATTTTGGACATGTAAAGGAATAAAAAAAAAAAAGTGTGAAGTAGATGAGGCATACTTCTTCTTCTCCAGGTGTTTGAAACCTATGAATTAAGGATTAAGGGAAGGGAAAAAAAGAGTATAATTTTAAGACAGAAGAGTAGATGAGACATTAATGCCATCATTTTTGTTGCTTTTTTTTAAGGTTTTGTTTATTTATTCATGAGAGACACAGAGAGAGGCAGAGACACAGGCAGAGGGAGAAGCAGGCTCCCTGCAGGGAGCCTGATGTGGGACTCGATTAGGGGGTCTTGATCCCGGGTCTCCAGGATCACACCCTGGGCGGCACTAAGCCTCTGAGCCACCCGGGCTGCCCTTGTTCCTTTTTTTTTTTTTTTTTTAAGGATTTTTATATCTGCCCAAATCTATATTTTCTTTAAAAGTTGTATCTATAGAATCTCAACTTGATTAAAAGCATGTAATGGAAAATATATCTTTATTTGATTTTTTTCATAAATAACCCATATAGACAAAAAAATCTCACTGTACATATATTCTTAAGGTAGAGCAGTGCATTTCCATAAGTTCCCTTTGTAGTTTGTTTCTGTTTTGATATATGAAGATGTGCAGTTATGTAGGTGACCTCAGTGCACTACCTGAATGTATTTTTTGTGTCTGGAGTTAGGATAGCTGGAAATCTCAACAATAGAGAAAATTCAAGATGACATGCAGGTGCTACAATGAATGGGGAACGGGGATACTATTTTGATACCTGGATCAAATAAATAGTAGGAATGAGAAACAGACAAACAATAAACAGAATATTCCACTTTTGGGAATTTTTCAGTGCCTGAAAAAGGATATAAGATCATGAAAAATTCATACCTTTTGGCAGTATATGGTACAATTTTCACTTTACCAGAGTAGAAATTTAGGACCAAAGAATTGAAAGTAAACTAGTTTTATAAACCAAGCACAAAGTTCAGTGAGGAACTGAAGCAAAGTTCAAAAATCATTTTAAAAAATCAAGTTATAAACAGTGAGTTTCCATATTCAGAAGAGATTAGCCAAATGGATGCTACTGAGTTATATGAACCAAGAACAGACTAACGTTGAGGCCTTGTATATGGATACTATTCAACAGATAATTACATGAAAATGAGTAAAATTTCAAAAATGAGCATATATTACATAATGGAAAAATTATCCTGTATTATAATGCAGTAGTTTCTGAAATAAATTAAATACTGTAGGAATTTGAAATAAGGGGAATGTTTGAGTCATAAATCTTTGTTTGTTTGTTTTATGAAATAGGGTAGGAAATCCAGGAGAAAAATAAAATACCAATAACAGCAAAATAGTATTCTGAGAGGTTTCCTTTTATTCAAATGAGCAAAATAGTCTTGTGCACCTGCCACCTTGCCAGCCTTCACATCTCTACCACAGCCACCATTTGAACTGTGGCCTTTGCTAGAGATATGCTCTTTGACTAATCTCAGTATTTCTCTCCTTGATTTATCCAGTTAATGCACTACATATAGCATTATAGAAACTGAATGGGAAATAATTTGCAATAGATACCTTTTCATCAATCACTTATGACTGCCTAGAAAATCCAGTTGAGAAAAAGTCTGTGGTAAAGCACAGAAAATGGGAGGAGATGGCAAGATGTGGGTCCTTATGAGTCCCTGTTGAAGAGTTTGATCTAACTTGTTAATGTACCTCCAGCTTACCAGGTAACTACATCTACATTTTATAAATAATCACCAACTCCACCAGTTATTGGTTTTGGAATCTTACAAAACAAAACAAAACAAAAAACAAAACATGAATAACTTAATGTCTATCACTTCCTGCCTTCAGGTTTCTGTCTCACACAGTCCCTGGGTCAGGCCCAAAGTGGAACCAATAGAGAAAAAGTGATTCAAAGGGAGTTTCCCTGAAAAAAACATTGTTCCAAATTTCATTAACTTGTTCACATAAAAAGTCAATAGTTCTAATATTTCCTCTAAAATTAGAAAAAAAAAAATCTGGTAACCAGCCTGAAAAATTGTCCTTTGAAATAGGCTGATTTGTAAAATATAGCTGGATGAATTTGAATAAGCAAAATATGAAGGAAAAATAAATGATTTACCACCTAAATCCCCATAGTGGCATAATAAGTGATAGATATGCAAAATAAAATCTAATTAGAAAGTATATTTGAAATAATCAAGCTGAGACATGATAGCAGATAGTTTGAAGTAGTTCCTGGCTTATCTTTATTAAAAAGAAAAAAAAAATAGAGCCTGAAACACAATTTTCTTTACTATTGAAAGTACTAAAACCTTAGACCAGAATGACTGAAATGAAAATGAATAAGTGGGGTTCTCCCCTGGGAAATTTGGGGATGCACACATTTTTTCCTCCCTGGGGAAGAGGGTCTGCAATTTTAATCAGAGTTTTAAAGGAGCCTAATTCCAAATATGTTAAAAATCCCCTTCACTATTTTAAACATCTTGCCTTCTATTGATATTTTATTACTTTAATCTTTAAAACTTGAAAGAAAAGAAAAGCTTGCCAATGGTCTTACAGTAATTCTATGATTAATTTTACTAAATTTTATGAAAACTCCCATCAGTGTTGAATATTCCTTTTCTACAGACTCTTTTTGTATAAAACTAATTTTAAAATGCTCTATTTTTGTCACAGGCAATCATTTAATTTTTTTCAATTTAATCACACTTATGTAGAGCATGTTTCATTAGATCTACTTTTTTCCTCAAAAAATAGAATTTGAATGAGTGTTTTAGTAAGAAAAGTTTTTAAGATTGTTCACTTGGAGTGAAATCACACACACAAAATAAACTTTTCCTGTATTTGGAATAATGGTGAGGGCTTTAAGGTGGCAAAGGTCAGCTTTTTCTCTCTTGAATGAGACCACCTATGCTTAAAGTTAATTACTTACTGACAACAGATACTCTAGCTTTTTACAAGATAGAAACCATAAATAGACAAGTAAGAAATCTCACAGTTCATCAGTTTAAAAGGCTGCAGTTTTTTGTTTATATCACTTATTAACTTGGCTAATACCTTTTATTTAAACTTTCCAAAAGTAATAATCACCTTTGAAGGGATTAATCTGTAAGCCTCTTTGCCTTATATATACTGTGTTAAAAATCACAAATTTCTGAATTTTCTCTCATTTGACCCATCTGTCTAATAGAGTACATACTGCATATTATTTTCCTATTCAATCACATACAGTAGAAATCTTCCACAAGAGTTAAGGGGTTTGATGTTATTAGGAAAATAACAGTATATATATATATATATATATATATATATATATATATATACTGTATTTTAAAATTTGTTTTATCAAATAACTCACTTTTTCCCCTTAATCCCTTAACTATATTTAGCTAAAAAAAGCCAAAAAGATTCAAACATGACTGAAGTGTACAAACACAAATTACACTGACTCAGTCTCACTGAATTTTTCAGTAAACAAAACTAAAAAACAAAACAAAACAAAAAAACTTGTCACATAAGTTTCTCAGTTCAGTTAAAAAAAAAGGTATCCACCATATAGGGAAAATATGCATTCACTGTTGGTGGGATTTTCTCCTTTAAATAAGTACAAAGTTGGGACACCTGGGTGGCTCAGTGATTGAGCGTCTACCTTTGGCTTAGGTGATGAGGTGATGATCCTGGAGGCCAGGGATTGAGTCCCACATCAGGCTCCCTGAATGGAGTCTACTTCTCCCTCTGCCTATGTCTCTGCCTCACTCTCTCTTTCTCTCTCTCTTTCTCTCTCTCTCTCTGTGTCTCTCATGAATAAATAAATTCTCAAATAAATAAATAAATAGTCCTTTTTTTTTTTTAAAAAAAAAACTCTGCATGGTTTCTATGGGACATATACCAAAAGTTCTCTGCTCAATTACCAGTACAAAGGGGGAGAATCAGATATAATGCAACCTAAGTACATTTCTTTGAACATCAGCAAATAATAATGTTTTACCATGTATTAGGTTAATTGATGACGTTTATTAAATATACACATTTGTTCTAAAATGCTTTCTCTACTTCTCTAAAATAATTTCTCCTGAAATGTAATTAAAAAATAGCACAGCACTTTCATTCTGTTTACATTCAGACTCTAAACTATGAATATAGATATCCACATGTAGATGCTTTTATTTAAATAAAATTTTAACTTATTAAGAATATAAAATCAACTTAGTCCATCTGAGTCTTTTTATAGCAAAGTTAATTATAAAATATTTTATTGTATAGCCATGGTTTATCTTACTTTTCAGTAGAAAATTTCTATCAACATGCTGGAAGATGGCTAAAGACTTTCAAATGCAATTGTGTGGAGAGAGAAGCTTGTGTTGCTTCACTATAAATACTGTTATTTTATATTTACACATTAAGATAAAAACTGAAGAAGATATGTATTATTTTAATCTAGAAATCTGATTTAGATAAGTTCTTTTACTTTAAAATTGCAGAAAAACAACTAAAATTAAATTAAACAAAAAAATAAAAAATAGTTTGGTTCATGGAACTGCAAAAGTCATGGCTTGCACTCCTTCTAAAAAGACTATATTATAGTAATAAATCTCATTCTGTGTTGGATCCAGTAACCAATACTGTGTCAGTCATTATGGCCAGGGGCATAGGATGTTCTGATTAGCCAAGGCTACATAAGAAACAATAGACTGGGGATAGCATAGGTTGAGAATTGGAGAGGAATAATTTCCAAAAGAAAAGTTGCCAATCATTCTAGAAAAATTGGATGGGAGAAAAATAACAGATGATCTCTATTTCTACTATAAGTTAGGAATCTGGAAAAAAAAATTAATCATAACCCTGGTCCTTTATAGTTTTACATTGGAGACACAGCAATGTAAATGCACAACTGAAATATAATATGTACTTTTATATTTTATGTGACTTTATAGATTCACTTGAAAATAACAGAGCTGAGGACTTGGATAATAGAAGAGTAAAATATAACTGAAATAACATGGTAGTGTGAAGAAATCCTTTTTAGGGGATTAATTCACCAACCAAGAGGGAGATTATACTCTGTTCCTATATAAATATAATAAGCAGTAAACAATGATTAGAATTTTAACACAAGTAGGAAAGAACTATACAGTGTAACATAAAAATGAAAATGATTTTATTATTATGCTAAATAGGGAAAACATTTTATAAAGTTTGTAGAACCAGATGAAATTTTCTATTAAGTCCATACTTAAGGTTTGATCAATTTCAAATACACAAATATTAATTACAATAAAGTACTTAAATACATACCCCAAAATATGGCAGATGGGGGAGAAACAGAAGAGTAACCAGAAGGATCAACAAAAACACACTAGGAAGAATATTTAGGCAGAAGCTATCTGAACAGATCAGAAGCCATTTTTTCCCCAACCCAAACAGAGAGAATTACCATGCCCAGTTTAATAGGCACAACACAACTCAAGATGATTTTCAAACTGTATGTATAAGAACAGATAGATTTCTATGTATACATCTTATTCCAAAATTCTGGCTTTCCAGTCAAATAAATATTTAATATATTCAAGAAGTTATGAGTCAAGGAACCCTCCAGCTTCTGCTGAATATGAGCAAGTTGGTGTACATTATTTGATTGCGTTAGAAATTCTGTGCCAACATTATGTGCAATTAGATAAATAACACCCTTTATAAAAGTGTTTTTTAAATTTTATTTATTTTTGTTCAAGTATACTGACGGAAACTTAAAGTAGACAGATGGAAATGAGTCATTTAGAAAATGTGAGATCTTGAGTCTCTAGCCAGGAGAGAGTACAAATGGTATCTTTGGTAAACTGTTATTTTCCTTCAAGCACAGTCAACTTAATTTTTCTTGTCTTGTGAATTTCTAGTACCACCACCCCCACTATGGGTACTCAATAATCTGCTTTTGTGTTGGTGTTTTTGTTGTTGAATAAGAAAAATACGAAAAATAAAACAGAGAAAAAAGTGTTTAATTATCTATTACAAAAAATGGATAGGAATAGTGTGAAAAGGAAGGAAGAAAATGTATACTTGTCTGAGTATACATCCCTGTGTTTTTTTTTTAATTTACTCACATTTATAATTTATATAATGTATATCCAATAAAATACACACCTATTAAGTGACAGGTCAATGACTTTGACAACTATATGTAATGATGAAACAATCTGTACATTGAAAAAGATACAAAACATTGCCATGATGCCAAAAATTTCCCTCTCTTTCTACTCCAAGCAGTCACTTGATCTGATTTCTATCACCAGAGTTTAGTTTTGTGTATTCTAAAACTTCACATAGATGAAAACACACATTTTCTTTGGTTTCTGAACTCTCTGTTTCCAGTTTGGTACTATTATCCTTAGAGCTACTGTAAACATTCTTGTAAAAGTTTTTGTTGTTGACATGTGTTTTAATTTCTCTTGATTAAATATCTTGGAATCAGAATTGCTGGTCTATACTATTGATCCAATACAAAGGGTAAAATTATTAGTCAAACTCAAATAAATCAGAAATCATACTTACTATTAAGAATTTCTAATAATTTCAAGGATATACACAAATTTGAAGGGAGCGGTACCAAAGAGTAGCAACTGCCCCAAGCCCTTCTTTTCTGCATGGGTATCTCTTTTTCCCCCAGAAAAATAGATGAGGACTCTGAGTTTTTATAGGCTTTGAAGGAGAGATTTTAATCCTTAAAACATCTCCATTTTATACCTTATGTGAACCTTTCAGGAAACCAATTTTTAAAAATCTGTAGACTCTGTGTATATTGATAAGTCACCTTTAAACAACAATATTCTATTAAAAACAATTCTTGCATAAAAATCATCCACCTAGCAAGACTTCACTTAAAATCCTGTGGCCCAATCTTCATGTAGAAAGGAATTTAGACTGGGTCACTTTCATTTTCTTCCCAGGAGGCCTCCTCCCAACCTCCAGCTGCTTGATCTTATTCCTCTTTAGGTAACTATATGTTTAAATGTATGAGAAACTGCCAAAATGTTTACCAAAGTGGTGGAATAATTATACTTACCCACTTGAAGTGGGTGACGTCTCATTGTTTCTTATTCTCATTTACACAGTGTTGTCAGTCTTTTTAAATTTTAGCTATTCCAGTGGGTGTAAAGAATATCTCAGTGTGATTTTAATTTGCATTTCCCTGGTGATTAGTGATATTAAACACCTTTCTACATGATATTCCTAATCTTTTGTTGAGAAGTATCTATTCAAGTCTCTGGCCCATTTTATTGGTACTTTTCACTTATTTTTTGTTGATTTCTAGAAATTCTTTGTATGTTCTGGATGCTGGCATTTGCTATATATTTATGCTTTTAATCTTTATAAAGTCTAGTATGTCTGCTAGGTAGAAGCTAGATATGAACAGTGGAATGAACGACCTGAGGAAGAGTCCCTCCCAAGTCCTTCAGAAGAGAATGATAGAAACATGAGCTGGAGGCAAGGTTGGTGATAAATAAACTACACATAAAAAGCCAGGGGCAAAACATTCCCATCTTGTGACTTGCAAGACCTTGAAATGGACAGATCAAGAGCCACACATGCAGAACATGCACTGTTTTCTTCCACTTCTATCACAGGATAACCCCCAGACCTTTATAATGCATTTGCATCATGGGTACAGAATCCTCCATGAAGAAAGGCTGCCATGATGATTCCAGTACAAATCCTGTAGGGTCAGAAACTCCCCCTCCCAACTCGCGGGAAGAGTTCCCCAAATGATTAAAAGCAACCTCTATTAGAGACCACCCCAGTGCATGTCACAGCTCTCCCCAGCCCATAGAGACCCAATGATATCCAATCCCAAAACAACCTAGGGCCTGTTCTGTCTCGTGGAATTGCCTGCTCTGCAATTTTGAGAGTATGCTTTTGCTTTTTTTTTTTTTTTTTTTTTTGCTTTTGCTTTTTATAAACTGCTTTGTGCTTGTTCCTTTATGGCTATATTTATTCAAGACTGGGTCCCCATGTAAATCTTCTTGTGAAGAATCCAAGGACCAAGATCTCCATTCACATAATGCAGACTCTCCCACTACTGACATAGCTATCTCAAAGTTTATTATTAGTGGTTTCTGTACTAAGAAATTTTGTCTTCCTCAAGTTCATAAAGATATTCTATCACTTTCTAGTAGCTTTATTTCTTAGCACATATATACTCCATCTCAATTGCATTTTTCATAGATAGTTTGGGACTAGTATTATGATTTTATCATACATATATCCAATCTGTCTTATGTTATTTGATGAGTCCCTCCTTTATTCTATAAGGTGCTGTGGCACCTTTTCCAAATTTATATGGAAAATGTCTATGTGGTTCTGTTGCTGGATCCCCTAATTTGTTTCACTGATCTGTCTATCCATTTTTTGTTTTGAAAATATATTGGTGTTCTACATATTTAAAACAATAAAATTAAATAAGCAAGGAGTGGGGAAAATCCATAAAGTCTGTACAAATACAAAGAAAAATTAAAATAACTATGTCAGATACAATCCATATTGTATTTCAAAGATTTTTTTTTTAAAGATTTTATTTATTTATTCATGAGAGACACAGAGACAAAGAGAGAGGCAGAGACACAGGCAGAGGGAGAAGCAGGCTCCATGCAGAGAGCCCAATGTGTACTCGATCCAGGGACTCCAGGATCACACTCCCTGGGCTGAAGGCAGAAGCTCAACTTCTGAGCCACGCAGGCATCCCTCCATATTGTATTTCAAATTTGTTAAATCTTTAGAAAAAAATAAAACCATTCTATTGGCTATAAATGAGTTATGAGATCTCAACTCTTTGAGATTTTAAATATTAGAAAGCATCCAATTCACTATTTGCTTTGCTATTGTTCTTGCTTTGCCCTTATCTTGAGGGCATGTATGTCCCTGCATTGTGAAGAAAAATGTTTGTATATGGGAACAATTATGTATTTTCCTCGGGCTTTTGCATTGTGGCTTGATCCATGAGAATTACTTCATGCCTGAGAGGTAACCCAGGGTCCTGAACATCATGATTGACACAGGAATAAGTGTTACAAGATTCTCTGAACATTTAATTCCTACTTGCTCTAGTATTTCAAATGTAAAATTTTTGGCTCATAATTCCACATGCAGTCTTAGCTCTCATTTTCCTACTTAAGATA
Organism: Canis aureus; assembly: GCF_053574225.1. Lineage (NCBI taxonomy): Eukaryota > Metazoa > Chordata > Mammalia > Carnivora > Canidae > Canis > Canis aureus. Next base: position 16,249,398 of record NC_135648.1, read on the forward strand.
TTGTCTAATGAAATGAAAAATAACATTTACCTTAATGAAACATTTAAATTATATGGTTTTTGTTTAAAAAAATTAAATGTAATGTCACAAAAATATGTTTCTAGGGAAAAAGAAATGTCAGCTATCTGGCCCAACAAGCCATAAATTGAAGCATACAGTAAATACTATTATACACAACAGTCCCTGTAGCCAAGAGAAAATAACCGCTAATGGAAATGTGTGAGATGCAACACGTCCGGTTCATAGAATCAGGCCAACTGTCAATCACCTCAGTGTTTAGTACAGTATTATTTCTAAAGCAGTGACATTTTGAACTGAAACAAAGGAGGGAGTTCTTTTTCTTTTCAGGAAATTGTACCTATCCCAAACTTCTTCCAGTCATTTCCTAAAAGTGACTATCAAATAACATCTGCTAAAGTCAATAGTTTTTGTATGATTTCCATATGCAGATTATGTGATTATGTTTGCAAGCAAAAAGTAGTTTTAATAAATTAATCATAGAAATAACTTTAAAAAGCCATTTTGTAATGAGTTTTAAAATCTTTAAATGATAAATTTTGTCTTCCCCCCTCCAATATTTTCCTTTAGTTTTTGAGTCAGTTTGAGATAGTCAAAGTCTAAATTTGTTTGTTAAAATGCAGGTTTCTTGTTTGTTTTCAAATTGTACTAAAGATCAGAAGTTTTTAAAGGACAGAATAAGAGTGTATGGCTTAAAAAAATCAGGAGGATAATTGGGAAAGGAGGAGATGATCCTCTTGTGAAAAGATAAGATAGGATTTATCGGATTAGAAGGGTGAAAAACAAGAGTTTTAAGGTTCTGAGTTTGAAAAATGTCAGAAGTTAGAGAATGTTTCCTGATGTGGGGAAATTACCATAAAAAACAGAACCAGTATTTACATTAGTTTGCCAGGGCTGCCCTAACAAAGTACCACAGGTTGAGTGGCTTAATGACAGAAATTTATTTTCTCACAATTCTGGAGGCTAGACATCGGAGAGCAAGGTGTCAGCAGTGTTGGTTTCCATTAAAATTTCCCTTCTTGACCTAGAGATGACTGTCTTTCTCCCATGTCTTCAGATGATCTTCCCTCTGTTTGTGTCTATATTCTAATCTTTGTACAAGGACAGAAGTCATACTGGATTAAGATCCACACATATGATATCATTTTACCTCTATTCACTCTTATAGACCTTGCCTCCAACTATCATCACATTCCGAGGCACTGGGAGTTAGAACTTCAACATGGAAATATTGACAGGACACGATGTAGCCCATAACAGAGTTGAAAGAGTGTAATGTATTTTCCAGCAATAGAGCCAAGAAACCAAATGGTAGCAGAGACTCCAGCTGAGTGGGACCACCATGTCACTTCATTGAAGCCATGTCACTATTATTATTATTATTATTATGGTCACATAATTTTCTGTCCTCTATTCAACCTGTCCTCTCCTGGTTAATAGCCCAAGACTCTAGTAAGTCAATTTTTCCAAACATTGGTGTCTGTTTCTCATAATAAGCAGTGGCATTATGGAAAGACAGGGTCCATTTGTGGTAATGAGTGTGACAGAAAAGTGTAGAAAATGGTCTTTCTTAAATTATAAGTAAATAATTTCCACAGTTTGCCTATTGAAGCAATAGGATTTTTTTAAACTTCACATTTCTGGGTCTTGAACTGTAGCTAAAAAGGTTAGGAACCACTACTTTCAAACACTATGACAGAATTTAAAGAGTTACACCATTTAGTGTTAATGGACATATGCTTTTGATGTTGATTGCATATTACATCACTTTATTGAAGAGCTCTCAGCACAATTTAATGCGTTCTTTTAGGATCTAAAACTGATGACATAAGAGATTAAATGTCTCATATCTTGAGATTGGATGATTGTTATAGTGTCCCTCAAAACCTTTTTTTCTCCATAAGACTTAATGAATCAGGCCCTGTACCTTAGTCCTGTGGCTATTAGCCAATTACTAAACCCCTTTCCTCTGGGCTTGCCCATTTATTTTAATACCAATCAGTTTAGTATCATTGACTGCCCACCTTGCAACTAATGTCTGAGATATGTTCAATTTTTGGTAAATTGTTCTTTATGGCTTATCGTAAGGTACTGAAAGGAGGATTGTTGAATATCAATCCCTTTCAAACAATTTTTATATTTAAATTTATCAGACCCCAAAAAGACTCATAAAAATATGCTACTTAAATACCAATTGCATATTTTCAACTTGTGAAACTACTCCTATTCATGATATTCTCTACTATATTAGAGTTGGGTCTATTCCTCTGACATGCAAATAAAAAAAAAAAAAAGAAAGAAAAAGAGAGAAGAAGAAGATAAAGAAGAATCTGTTTCATTTAGCAACACAGAATTACAAACTAGGTACCAATGATTCCTATCCTGGGGAAAATGCTGACATTGGTTTCACCTGATACAGAAGGAGACCCCATTAACTTCATAGAATTTTTTCATAATGAAATACAGTATGAAGACAAACTCTGTGTGACATACCAGATTCTGAGGTATATTAAGGTGGTCACTGGAATCATCACACTTACTATTTTTGTGGCCTTTCTCCAGCCATAAATATTCTTAATTAAAACCAATGTGAGGAATTTGCACACATTTTAAAAAGTTAAAAGTGACACCATATCATCAAAAGTATATTCATATTTTTCATGTACGTATTCTTTTTTTAATTTGGGTATTTTCAATTTAAGCCACAGGCAATTTTTCATAGTGTATGTAATAGAATATTAAAGATGCCTCAATATTTCTTAGAATCGATATCAATATTAACATTTTGTTTTCTTTTTACTATATGAAAGTATTACTATGTTGAGTATTTTAGATTTGTTATATTAGCTAATCTCAACTCTATGAGATAGTCCTCATTATTTATTTTTATTTGAATGATGGGTAAACTGATTCTGGCTCACACAGCAAGAACATGATAAAATTAATCATTTCTAATCTCCTCAGATATCAGAGGCTTTTGACCTGTCTCTCTGTAGCAAGATTCTGTTAATTTTTTTCTTCTACTTTTCTTTTCCATACTTTATAATCTGGCATATATTAATTAGTTATGCACTGGCATTTTAAAATGATTATTTGTGTAGAGATATAATTTGATTATTGATAGGCCTCAGATTAAACTAATTATCATAATTTATTATAGTTTTATTTAATAGACAATTTAACCAAATATTTGGCAATGTATGTTTATTTACATAATTCAGTTTATGTGAAAAATTCCACACTCTAGATATAGCTATAGTCCTCCTTGAATTTGCAATTCCAGCCTTCCCAGATGTACCTTTTGTTACATTAATATAGTTGAGTATATATTTTTGTTTTGTCTATCTTTCTGGGTCACTCACATTGCAATGACATAGGTGGGCTTTTTTTTTTTAAGATTTTATTTATTCATTCATGAGACACACAAACACACACAGGGAGAGAGAGAATGGGGCAGAGACACAGGCAGAGGGAGAAGCAGGCTCCACGCAGGGAGCCCAACATGGGACTAGATCCCGCATCTCCAGGATCACGCTCTGGGCTGAAGGTATCACTAAACTGCTGAGCTACCAACTGCCCTTATAGGTGGGCTTTTATACATTCATGTTGCCTCAGAGATTTTTGAATAAGGCCTCAGTGAAAGTTATTATGATTGTCATCTCTAAAAACCATTCCTACTAAAAGAGCTAGAGTTTATAGAAATAAGTTCATATATCAAGTCTAGGGCAGGAAATCTACATAACAAGATACTCCTAGAAAATTTGTCATACAAAGAAACTATCAAAGACTTTGTATCGTGTGGAAAGATTCAGGAACAACCTGAAGAGGCTCTCACAAACCAAAGATAAAAAAGCATATAATAAAGATAGTGACTGTATTTTATTCAAAGACATCACATGTTTAAATCCTTATTTCAATTATCATACAGGAAGTATTTCATCAGTTGCCTTGAAGAATACTAAAAAAAACTAAAACATTATTTTGAAAATGATAGAGGGAAATAATAAAACATTTATATATTCCTCTTTCCCCACAGTCTGTACTTCAGAGTAACCAATAGGTAAAGATAAATACAAGTCATTCATTATAGAACAATTTTATACAATAATAGAAGAAGGTATCTTATACATTTCATTTTCTAAACCCTAATAATTTAATTGTCCTAGGCAATGATCACCAATGGCTGATAACATTACAGAAAAGTAAACATACAAATACTATTTAGGACCTTTCCTAATGTAAGTTTGCAACACAACCTAGGGAATCTTTTTTTTTTTTTTCTAAGCAAAGGAAAGGAATATGAAGCATATCAGTCCTCTAGTGGTATTTCATAAAATTGTTTTAATAATGGAAATGTTCCATATCTACTCTGTCCACCAAGCCAAGAGCCACATGAGGCTATTGAGTACTTGAACATAGCTAGTGTAACTAAGAAACTGAAGTTTCAATTGTATTTAATATTAACATTAATTTACAGAAGTATACATGTACTTTTAAAGATAGAAGAAACAAAAAAGAAGAAGAAAAGAAAAAGAAAGTACAGACAAAAGAACCTCTTCAAGTGTCTTTAACCTCACAGTAATCTGCTAGAATCTACACTTTCTCCTTCATCGTTTTATATTTTTTTCTAATTCAGTGATTGTAAAAGAGCAAACGTGCTGCAGTGAATGTAGAAGTAGATATATCTTTTAGAATTAGTGCCATTTGCAAAAACCTGGGGGGACTTAGAAGGTATCACACTATGAAGTGGGTTGGACTGAGAAAGACAATCACCATATGGTTTTAGTCCTATGTAGAATCTAGAAAAACAAAACAAATGAAAAAATGAATCAGATATATAAGAGACACAGAGAACAAACTGAAGATGTCCAAAGGGCCATGTAATACTGTAATAGTGTTGTATGCTGACAGATGGTAGCTACATTTGTGGTGAGCCCAGCATAACATATAGAGATATTGAATCACTATGTGTACACCTGAAACTAATGTAATATTGTGTGACAACTCCACATGAAACATTAAAAATAAATCAATCAGAAAGCATTTATGAATTAAAGCTAAAACAAGTATTACCGTCAAGCAATTGAAAAATCTTTTCTTCTAACGTATGCCTAATTGGACCCGTGTCTATATTATCTTATTAAATGCTACGGAATTTTCTGAGGTAAACAAACCAATTTAAGTTTATATAACTTGTTTTTACCCAAAATTAGAACATTAAATACCTTTTTAAATGGAAACTTAAGTGTAGTATTATAGCATTAATAGTTTGTTAAATAATGATCTATCACATTATTTAGTCTGTATCATTAACTTATTCTTTATGAAAGATTTATGCTTCAACATAATCTACCATAGGATAGGACCAAAATATAGGGAACACATTTTGAAAAGATTTCTTATGCTTATATTTTACAGTATTTTTTTCTTGATTCAACATATAACTGTAATTCGTATGTTTTGAGCAATATTAAAGCATCAGCATTTTCTAATCCATTTTGAAGTAAGAAACAACATAAGAAAATGTTTGGCTATTGATCAGGGCAGAAAAATTCTCTAAAGATTTGACTTAAAACAAGCATGTATCATATGACAGGAAAGATCAAGTGGAAATCCTTTAAGTATCCTTAAATCCTTGATCAAGATAGTATATCAAAAGCAATAGTATACCATGGGAAGATTTGTAGAGTTAGTGCCACATCAAAGGTTTAAAGGATGCAGAGCTAGACTCTCTTTCAAATCCCTTTTCAGTTTACTTCCATGGCTCCTGCAAAAATCAGATGGAACTGTCACAGCCTAGAGGAGCTAAAGAAATATGACTTATTTTTTTTTTTTTAATTTAGGAAATAGGACATCCAAATGTAATATGGTATCATGGAACCTGGAACAAGAAGAGGATAGTAGGTAAAACTAATGTTTTATGAAGCAACCCATTCATTTTAGCAATTAAGGTTACAGTACTGTACTAGAAACAATACCAGTCTCTTTTGGAGAAAAGTAATTGGGCTTTTCTGTGACATACCAAGGACATGATAGAATCTTATGAAAGTAAGTCCCAGCTCCGAAAAGCAATTACTAAGCCCCATTTTGAATTATCTGATATTTCTTCTAAAAAGCAAAACATGATCAGTAAGCCTAGATTCAATATTTTAAAGTTTCTAAGTTTCAAAAATGGACATACAACTCATGTTAACTAATTCAAATTTAAATGGTCACATGCAGCTAGTAGCTACTATATTGGACAATGCAATTAAAAATAGCCATGCGGGGGGGGGGCGGGGGGGGGCAAAAACAGCCATAGAGAGCAGCCCAGGTGGCTCAGCAGTTTAGCACTGTCTTCAGCCCAGGGCCTGATCCTGGAGACAGGGGATCGAGTCCCACGTCGGGCTCCCTGCATGGAGCCTGCTTCTCCCTCTGCCTGTGTTTCTCTCTTTTTCTGTCTGTGTCTCGGATGAGTAAATAAATAAAATCTTTAAAAAAAAAAAAAAAGCCATAGAAGAGGCACAAAGGATTCCAGATTACCTGTGTCTAGTCAAGATTTGAGATGATTTTAACTGTGTCTTTTGGGGTCCCACCCTAAAAACTGCTTTGTTTACCAAAGATTACTCTCCTTTGCAAACTCTTGCCCTCTATAGCTTGTGAGCCTATAAATATTCTGCTCCTTTCTAGCTTCTCAACAGTCTCTAAAGGATTCGGTGAAACCAATAAGGAAGAGGATCCCAAAGTAGCCTGCATATCTATGCTTTCTGCCTCTTCTAGATATTGGCTCTATAATTCCTCATTGTCCAGGCAGCACTCAGTATTTAAGTACTTTCAAAAATAAATTAAGATTATTGATTTCCATAAGTCTGAAGTATATGTAATGTTGAGTAAATACATAACAAAAATAATTGTTTTGACACTGATCTCTATGATAAGAAAACAATTAATTTGTATTGAATATTTGCTGTGTGCCAAACAAAATGCAAGATATTTTGCATATAACTTTGTTTGGTATCAAATTAGTTCCCTTTCTTTTTCCTAACCTTTGTTATCTAACTCTGTTTATTCGCAATCTTCATCCCTTACTCAGCAACAGAGTAGAATTTCAAATATTTTGAAATAATCCGAAAAAATTTTATCAAATTGTATTATGGCTATCTTAATTTTTACATGTGATTCTCTAGTTGATTTTTATAAGATTCTATTTATTTTTTAGAGAGAGAGAGAGAGAGTACATACATAAGAAAGAGAGCACAAGCAGAGGGAGCTGCCGGCAGAGAGAGAGGTACAAACAAGCTCCTCACTGAACAGGAAGTCCAACATGGGGATCCATCCCAGGACCCTGGGATCATGATCTGAGCTGAAGGTACACCCTTAGCTAACTGAGCTACCCTAGGCACCCCTATCTGATTTTAAGTCTGCATGAGAAACTACAAATTTTGGCTTCATAGAAAGTAAACCATATTTCTATGCACAGACATAGCACTTGTACTTCAGAAGCTCATTATATGTTAACATTTCTGAATATTTTAAAGTGTATTAGGGGTACATGGCTAGCTCAGTCAGTGGAACATGAGACTCTTGATCTCGGGGTTGTTTGACCCTCGTGTTGGGTGTAGAGATACCTTAAAAATCAGATCTAAGAAAAAACAAAACAAAACACAAAAACAAAACAACCCTGTATTATTAAATTAGAATGAATCTAACTTTTTGTATGATGATTTATAATTTGTGACATTGTTTATTTATTTTTTATTATTTTTAAATATTTTATTTATTTATTCATGAGAGAGAGAGAGAGAGAGAGAGTCAGAGACATAGGCAGAGGGAGAAACAGGCTTCCTGCAGGGAGCCCAATGTGGGACTCAATCCCAGCACCCCAGAATCATTCCTTGAATTGAAGGCAAACACTCAACTTCGAGCCACCCAGGCATCCCTGTGATGTTGTTTAAAATAGACATTTCTCTCAAGGAACATGTTGAAATTCATAGTTAAGAAAAATAAATAAACATCCCATGTGATTTCTTCATGAAGTTGAATGGAAGGGGAGTATTGAACACTGCAGTAGTTAGATAATTCTTTATCATTTTTTCTTCCTCAAACATAGTGATATGTGTTCTGCAGAACAACAACAACAAAATGACCACATATTTAATGGCTTAAAAGAGCACAAATTCATTAACTCGGAGTTTCTTTGAATCAGGAGTCCAGTATGGCATGACTGGGTTCTCTGCTCTATGTTTGTTCTGTATCTTCATCTGGAGATTTGTATAGGTAGAGATCTGCTTCAAACTCCCTGAGATTCTTTGCAGAATCATCTCATTGTACCTGTAAGACTGAGGTATTCTTTGCTTTGGTTGTTTATTTTTATTTGTTGCTGCTAGTTGGAGACCATCTTCAGTTTCTAGAAGCCGCTTTCAAGTTCTTGTGTTTTCCTCCATAGACAGTCTACAGTATGGCTCTTGACCTCTTCAAGGCTAGCAGCAGAGAGTTTCTTGCTGTGAGTTACTCTTTAAGAAGGATCAAGTCCCTATTATGGGTGCATCTAATTGGCTTAGACCCACCTAGAGTAACCTTTCTTTTATTAACTCAAAATCAACTGATTTGGGATTTTTGGTTATAACTGTAAATTCCTTCATTTTTGTCAGATAATGTAGCCTACTTGCAGAAGTGATATGTTTACATTGAAGGGTTGAAGTCATATAAGGTGTTAACTCTAGGGACTGGGACTCATAAGGACCATTCTAGAATCCTGCCTTCTGTATGTATGAAAATACCTTAAATGATATTAGAATGTTTTTGGCAACTGTAATTTATCTAATATTAATATCTACAAATGAAGAAACACTTTTTTTTTGTTTTGACTGTGTGTCACAGTTTTCATTTTGTGACAGAGCCAAATAGTATCTTCATGCTTTGCATGTTATTTTCTTTCTATGATTACAAAATATTCATCAAGCCTAAAATGCTTGTAAATATAAAATACTGTCTGATTAATCTTCGTAACATATTTTATCACAAATTAAGATAATTTTAAGAGATAAGATAGCGATATCTATTTCCTTTATTTAAAAAATAAAAATAACATCTATATAATAATTGTACTATATATTTACCTAATTTTCATTCATGGATATACTCTACATTTATAACTCTGAGAGAGAAATTGCACATTTTAATTTATTTCTGGAATTATTATCAAATGACTTTGGATTAATTATTTGAAAATTAAAATTTCAAGAAAATATTTTGATTTAGTTTCTAAAATTATATTAACATCCTGCTCTATATGTAGGCTTAAAAGAGAGAGGCAAGGGAAAAATGCAACAGACAAAAAAAATAAAATTATTTATTTTAATTATTATATTATTCAAATAAATCTATGTAATATAATAATATATTATTATAATATTCAAATAAATATCATTTATATGAATAGATATTCAAGATTACTTTTAAATGTCAAAGTGTGCAAATGATGTGTCAAGTGATAACAAATTATTCTAAAATTGAAATTTTAACATAAATATTAATAAGCATTCTTCATAAAGATAACCTAATGTTGTAAAACTATAATAAATGAATTAATATAATTCCAAATGTATTAATTGTATTACCACATTTTTGCTAAATATACCTGGGAAAAAATCTAATTGCAAAGAACTTAGTTTTGATAGATGCTGTGGTGATCAAGTAAAGTGACTGTGAGAGCACATAGCAAAGGATACTTAGCTAAGTAAGCCTACGGAGCCCAGGCAGATTTTTTTGTGAAAGTGACAGTTGATATGTACACTGAAACATGAGTAGAAATAAAATGGAAATAGATAAAAGGAAACATTCCTAGCACATAGATCAGCATAATTAAACCCAGTAGATGTTAAAAAGCATAGCATGTGTGTAGCCTGAAAGAAGATCCTTTCTAGATCTTGGAGATATAGGGCCAAGATTCAGGAATGATTCAGGTGAGAGTATGTTCAACTGCAAGGTAAAGCAAAAACATTTTAGAACATATTATAAACATTAGCCCTTCTCCTAAGAACCAGAACCAGCCACTGAAGAATTTCAGGCAGAAGAAAAAAATGAGTTCATTGAATTTATTCACTTAAATGAGTACATTTAGGGCACATACAATTGTATTTTTTTTCCTTTCATTCTAGCTAATATTGTTTTACATTCAAAATTGTGATGGAAAAATACACAGTGAGAAAATTTAGATCTTCATTACAACTTTTATCACCTAAAGATAAATGTTCCTAGGTGCCAATAATACAAATAGCAGATAATTAAAGCATTTACTTGATGTATTTAGGTCTTTTCCTTAGTCCATTTACAAATATAGGCCAGGTATATGTGAAAAATGGTTCATTGTTTTGTTAAAACTTTTAAGTTCTCCTTTTATCTTTGTCCTTTTAAAAAATTTCTTTAGTCATTTATCATCCAGGCTGTGACTATTCAACTATGACAAATTCCTAGTGTTCAATCTATATGGAACATTTGCTATATTTAGCTATATTTTAAAACCTTAGGAATAGCAAATTTACTTCTGTTAAGTGGAAATCAGTAAAATCTAGTACACTTTTTTTTTTTTAAATCATATATCTGTTACTTTGCTGCAAGCCACATAACACCATTATTAAAAAAAAAGGAAAAGATTAGAAGAAAAGTATCTTCCCAAGGGGCTTAAATTTTAAGAAGCATATAGAAAATTAAAAAAAAAAAACTAAAACATATCTAAAAAAAAAAAAAAACCTAACACATAGGGCATGGATTGTCAGTTAAAATAAAGGCAATTACAAATTGTTAAAAACTGTTTAATTTTGTTATTTAACAGTAACACTGAGGCTATCCCATTTTAAATTCTACCAGCAATTCAGGAGATTGAGTTTCCCTTCAGACTAAACCACAGAGTGAGTTATCAGTCTTCTGGATATTGGCCAAACTGGTGAGAAATAGTATTTAAGTGTAATTTGAAATTGCATTTTTCTTACTATGAGTGACATTAGCATTTTTTAGTACCTTTGAGATCCTTTTGTGGTGTGTCTGTTCGTGTCTTCAGCCCCATTTTGATTACAGTTTGGTATTTCTCTTGATATTTTTAAAGTTCTACCAAGGGCTTTAGAACTTTTCTTTTGTATATATTTCAAATATTTTCCTCTAGTTTGTGTTTTGTCTTTTGACTTTGCTTAATTTTTTTTTATTTTCTTATGGAAAATTTCACTTTTGTCTTTTGATATTCTCAAATTTCTCAACTCTCTATTACATGTGAATTTTGATTCATGGTTAAGAAAGTTTTTCCCCAGACCCTGTTACAAAGAGATTCAACTCTGATTATTGGGCTTATGGAAAGTACTTTTTAAATGTTTTTCTCATAGGAAGTACCACATTACGCTGGTTCTGGATCTTAACACTTCCTCAGGCATTACACATGTTTATACTACTTGGAAATTTAGCAACCATTTGCTATCATGAAGGGAAAGTGAGAGAATCAAAGAAAAGTTGGTTTGCAGTTTAAAAAAATAATTTATTTTTAAATTCAAGTATAATTAGCATAGAGTGTTGTATCAGTTTTAAGCATACAATATAATGATTAAACAATTCTGTACATTACTCAGTGCTCATCACAGGAGGACTTTTAATCGCCTTCACCTATTTTATGCATCCCCTCACCCATCTCCCCTCTGGCAACCACCCTTTTTCTATAATTATACAGTCTGTTTTTTGTCTCTCTCTTTTTTTAAAATATAGTTTTGCGGCCTAAAATCTACATATGAGCAAAATATAGTACTTCCTTTCACTGATTGACTTATTTCACTTAGCATTATACCCTGTAGATCCATCCATGTTGTTGCAAACAACAAGATTTCATTGTTTTTAATAAGTGAATAATATTCCATTGTATATGTATACCACTTTTTTATCCATTCACCTATACATGGACACTTGGGCTGCTTCCATATCTTGGCTGTTGTAAATAATACTTCGATAAACATAGGGGTGCATGCATCTTTTTGACTTTGTGTTTTTGTTTTCATGGGGGAATACCCAGTAGGGGAATTACTAGGTTATATGATAATTCTATTTTTAATTTTTTGAGGAACATCCATAATGTTTTCCACAGTTATTGCACCTGCTTGCATTCCCACTAACAGTGCACAAACATTCCTTTTTATATACACCTTTGCCTTGCTATTTTGGTATTGAGTATATAAAGTTCTTTATATATTTTGGATATGAACACTTTATCAAATATATCACCGTCACAGGCAACACCCTTTTTGAACTCGGCCATAGTAACTCCTTGCAAGATACATCCACGAAGGCAAAAGAAACAAAAGCAAAAATGAACTATTGGGACTTCATCAAGATAAGAAGCTTTTGCACAGCAAAGGATACAGTCAACAAAACTCAAAGACAACCTACAGAATGGGAGAAGATATTTGCAAATGACATATCAGATAAAGGGCTAGTTTCCAAGATCTATAAAGAACTTATTAAACTCAACAGCAAAGAAACAAACAATCCAATCATGAAATGGGCAAAAGACATGAACAGAAATCTCACAGAGGAAGACATAGACATGGCCAACATGCATATGAGAAAATGTTCTGCATCACTTGCCATCAGGGAAATACAAATCAAAACTACAATGAGATACCACCTCACACCAGTGAGAATGGGGAAAATTAACAAGGCAGGAAACAACAAATGTTGGAGAGGATGCGGAGAAAAGGGAACCCTCTTACACTGTTGGTGGGAATGTGAACTGGTGCAGCCACTCTGGAAAACTGTGTGGAGGTTCCTCAAACAGTTAAAAATAGACCTGCCCTACGACCCAGCAATTGCACTGTTGGGGATTTACCCCAAAGATACAAATGCAATGAAACGCCGGGACACCTGCACCCCGATGTTTATAGCAGCAATGGCCACGATAGCCAAACTGTGGAAGGAGCCTCGGTGTCCAACGAAAGATGAATGGATAAAGAAGATGTGGTTTATGTATACAATGGAATATTACTCAGCTATTAGAAATGACAAATACCCACCATTTGCTTCAACGTGGATGGAACTGGAGGGTATTATGCTGAGTGAAGTAAGTCAGTCGGAGAAGGACAAACATTATATGGTCTCATTCATTTGGGGAATATAAATAATAGTGAAAGGGAATATAAGGGAAGGGAGAAGAAATGTGTGGGAAATATCAGAAAGGGAGACAGAACGTAAAGACTGGTAACTCTGGGAAATGAACTAGGGGTGGTAGAAGGGGAGGAGGGAGGGGGGCGGGGTGGGAGTGAATGGGTGACGGGCACTGGGGGTTATTCTGTATGTTAGTAAATTGAACACCAATAAAAAAAATAAATTAAAAAAAAACAAATATATCATCGTAATATATCTTTTCTCATTCAGTAGGTTGTTTTTTTGTTTCATTGATGGTTTCCTTTGTTGTTCAAATGCTTTTTATTTTGACATAGTCCCAATAGTTTAATTTGGTTCTATTTTCCTTGCCAAAGGAAACATCTAGAAGAGTGTTTCTAAACAGTGTATAGTACTGGCACAAAATAGACACATAGATGAATGGAACTGAATAGAGAGCCCAATAATAAGCCCATGATGATATGGTCAATAAATCTACAACAAAGGAGGCAAGAATACACATTGGGAAAAACTCTTTTCTGAGAAGTGGACAGCTACATGCCAAAGAATGAAACTGGATCACTTTTTCTAACCATATACAAAAATAAACTCAAAATAGATTAAAGTCCTAAATGTAAGACATGATACCATAAAATTCCTATAAAAGAACACAGGTAGTAATCTCTTTGACATCAAATGGATGAAACATTTTTCTAGGTATGGTTCTTAGAATCAGTACATTCTCAGCTTTCTGTTAGGCAAAAACAAACAACATTCTTGTGTATTTCAGTACTATTATTAAATAGGTAAGTTACTGATTTTTGCAGATGACAGACTCTCTAGGTGGTACACTAGGCAATATTTATAAGCTTATATGTGTAATTTATTCATTTTCTTATGTGTTATTAAACATTAATTTCTCACTTTTCATACTAAATTAGCTAGTTCTTCTAGTCACCAGAAATCACTTTAATCCTTACCTCTTTTAGTTATTTATTTTGAGTCTTAAAACATGTATTAAGTTTGAGTTCAAATGTTAGCATATTTGCCAATTTATGGTCTATTCTTACATAGAATTTACACAGGTGTAGTTGAATTCTAATATTCTAATAATATAGAATAAAGGCTGTGGAAGACAGCATATCTCCTGGACTAATAAAGAATGGAAAACAAAATGGTTATTTTTAGAGAATTTTATAAGCTAAGTACACAATGAATTAATTGTACATATTAATTTTGATAATGCCATATTTCAGGCTTACGTAGATGTATTTATTTTTTTCATTAACTAATTAATTAATTACTTTTCAATAAAAGCCAAACACGTGGTCTGAGATATATGGGTAATTTAAACATTTATGAAGAAGAAGTTCTAAATGTTACAGATTTATGGATGTTCAGACTGAATCTCAAACAATAAGGATGTTCTAATTAGGAAACAAAATAATTTATGCCAGTACAGGAAGAATGTGCCTTGAATAAGATGAGCGTTATGCAATGTAGCAAAATTTTGCCATCAAATGCATATAATCTACTTTCTCTGGAAATCTACTTATAACAGTTCCCCAAAGAATCTTTAAGTCAAAGTAAAAATTATTTCACCTGTTAATTAGACAGTTTATCATCAAACTATTTTTCTAACCATCTATATATATTATATAATTCCTCTGAATGGTAACTAAATCTTTCTTTATTAGGGACCAGTAAAACCTTTATCCATGTTATATTAAAAACAAAAAATATAGTTTTTAGATTTCTTTGGGTCTTGTCTTTCTCTCTTCCTTTCTCCCTTTCTCTATTTCTTTTCTCACTTTTTTAAAATTTAAGTTCAATTAATTATCATAGTGTATTATCAGTATCAGAGGTAGAGTTTAGTGATTAATCAGTTGCATATAACACCTAGTGTTCATTACATCATTTGCCCTCCTTAATGCCCTTCACCATGTTACCCCACCCCATGACCCAACTCCCTTCCAGCAACCCTCATATGCTTCCTAGAATTAATTCTTTCTTGAAGTTTGTCGCCCTTTCTGATTTCATCCTTTTTTAAAATTTTCCCGCTCTTCTCCATAATCCTCTGTTTTGTTTCTTAAATTCCACATATGAGTAAAGATTGATGATAATTGTTTTCTCTGATTGACTTATTTTCACTTAGCATTAATATGCTCTATTTCTATTCATGTCTTTGTAAATGGCAAGAGTTAATTTTTTTGGCTGAGTAATATTCCATGGTAGATATACCACATCTTTATCCATTCATCTGTTGATGGACATATGGGCTCTTTCCATAGTTTTGCTATTGTGGACATTGCTGCTAGAACATTGAAGTGCAGGTGCTCCTTTGGGTCACTATATTTGTATCCTTTGGGTAAATAACTAGTAGTGCAATCGCTGGATCATAGGGGTAGTTCTATTTTTAACTTTTTGAGGAACCTTCATATTGTTTTCCAGAGTGGTTGTACCAGCCTGCATTCACACCAATAGTGTAAGAGGGTTCCCCTTTCTCTGCATCCTCACCAAC
The DNA here is from genome assembly GCF_053574225.1 of Canis aureus. Taxonomy (NCBI): domain Eukaryota; kingdom Metazoa; phylum Chordata; class Mammalia; order Carnivora; family Canidae; genus Canis; species Canis aureus. Next base: position 16,265,050 of record NC_135648.1, read on the forward strand.
TTCAGTTGTTTCCTGATTTGTTAATTTTAGTCATTCTGACAGGTGTGAGATAGTATCTCATTGTGGTCTTCACTTGTCTTTCCCCATTGCTTAGTGATATTGCTTGGTTTCATATAGAGATTATGTGTTTTGAACTATTAATGTCTCTTACCCTTACTTTTTATACTGGATTTGCTGTTCCCTTGAACTTATTTTTCTTTCAGTCACTCTGCTCCTGTACTGCAGTCAGACCTACGTAATGGAGGCATTTGTAGAATTGAATTCCTCTTCAATGCATTCTCCTAAAGTATTCATTTATTCAACTTATATTTTTGAGAACCTACCATGTGCTCAGGATTGATGATACAGACACAAACACAGATTCTTATTTTAAGAAGCTCACAATAGAGTGGTAAAGACAAAGAAGAGATGCTGTCAATTATTATTTGAAATATTAGGCATATGAAATAAGTACAGAAAGAAAATGAAAGCTGCATTTGCTTATTATCCAAGAAAAGCTGCTATACTCTGTGCTGTAGCATTTTTCTTAGAAAGCTGCCTGTCATTTTCCTCAGTGCTGGATCTTGACATGACAGCTCTGAGTCTCTCTAAACAGCTCTGCTGAATTTTATGAAAGATTTATTTTCTGATTTTTTCATTTTTAAGACAGAAAAAGACTCTTTAATGCAATCAGAAAGAAGTTTAATCTTTGAAATTCATGAATTTATAATACCTCTTGTTTAATTGCATCAGTTAGGCTTTGATCAGAAAAGGAGAATTACTATATGTGATATGCATTAAAATTGGTTGTAAGAATTAAAACTTCCACAATTGTGTAATCTGATTAAGTGTGGTGTGTGTTGTTTCTGCATTTAGTATTGTGCTTGAAATCATTAGGGTGCTTGAGAAGGGAAGGTGGGCAAGAAATGGAAGAGAATAAATGCAAAGTGGCAATGACAACAATAAGGTGAAACCCACAAAGAAAAACTGATCCCCACATCCATCTCTCATGAACAAGTACTTTGATGATATACGTAACCTTTAGTACAGAGCTATATTTATATCTAGTTCATTTGGAAAAGCTGACAGATGAAATCAGATGAAAGCACAAAAAATAAAGAGATTAGTTGCTGCATGATGCAACCAGTTGAACCAGTTATTCAGTAACAATATACATGAAATTCAAAAGTGTATGTTGCCTATAAATGCCTTCACAATATAAAAATGACTGCTAACACGCTTCTGTTTAACAAATGTCATGCAAATGTCTCTTGTGACCAAAACCAACTTGGTACCATACAGAATTCTAAGAATATAGTTCCAGTTTAGCTAACATGACATATTAAGAAAACACCACGATAATCATTTTTCAACTTACAAAGCCATCACAGTCCAAGGATTTATATTTCATAACCTAGAGCTCATTACTGAATAGGGTAGAAAATCTATTTTATTTCATTCTAAGACTCAAAACCAAGAAATCTCTGTCTGGCCACCCAATTAAAATAATTGTAAAGTAGCCTTTGTTAGCCTTAAAAATAAAACTGCCAGCTATTTTACTGGTAAACATATTTATTTGGGAATAGCAGATAATTGCAATTCAGGACAAGCAAGCTATGGCAAAACTAGGTGAGTCCAGAGATAAAGGAAAAGGATACTTTTATAGAGGAGATGGGGTAATCGTGAGAGCCGTTGCAAATAAAAAGTCCACTGGAGTAAACTGGGAATTTAAGTATAGTGACTTTTCACTGACTGAGTTGACAGTCTCTTGGATGGGCTGTTGCCAGGAGAGTAGGAAAACCGTTCTTCTTCCTGCTGAGGTAGTAAAGTAGTATGTAAAGTCCTTTCAACTTGCAAGGGACAGCTCTTCCTGTGGAGTCTACAGCTGACAGACAAATGGTAGGGTAAAAGACCTCCATCAGCTGGCATCTCCACTCCATTCTAAACAAGGTTTCCTTTTAGTAATATTCACACCATGAATAGGAAACTACTTGAGTGTGTAACTAGGTAGTAATTAAGAATAAAATGGGGGACTTCTAGGTGGCTCAGCGGTTGGGTGTTTACCTTTGGCTCAGGGGGTGACCCCAGAGACCTGGGATCTAGTTCCACATTGAGATCCCTGCATGGAGCCTGCTTTTCCCTCTGCCTGTGTCTCTGCCTCTCTTTCTCTGTGTCTCTCATGAATAAATAAAATAAAATCTTTTTTAAAAAAGAATAAAATGGAAAGAATAATACTGAAAGTCTTCACCATTTATTCATTTATCCATCCCCTACTTCATTATCCCTCTAGTCATCTATCCATTTGGTAAATATTTATTTCCTATAAATTAGGTATTATCCAAGGCTACAAGAATACAAAAATATACAAAGGCTTTCCTGCCATTTAAAAACCTTTTTATTGAGGAAGCAAGACATATGAATATACCACAAAGCAATATGAAGAAGATATCCTAGAAGTGTAAATTGTTAAGTATAATATCATTATGGGAGAAAGAATAAATATAATTCACTCAGTACAGATACACATAATCATGTACTATTGTGTGAATACTTATGTGTTTCAACTCAGATAAGAAAGAGAAATCAAACAGGGAAAAGGAATTCGTGCAATATTATACGTGTTTGGCTGGTTGTTTGGGTTATTTAGTTGTTTTTGTTTGTTTCTTGCTTGCTAGCTTGTTTGTTGGCTGGCTTGAAATGCAAGCAAAAGCAAACCTAAAACCGAAGTAATAACATAGGTGGTCCAGTCTTGATGATGTGTTCCAAACTGTGGCAGTGTGGTTGGTTTTGTATCTAACAGACATTCCTTATTCTTTAGGAATTCCCAATTTTCTTTTGATAGCCATATGCATTAAGAGATGAGTTATGATTGCCTTAAGTTAGTTTTAAGTCTGTTTTCCTTTGCGAATGATTATTCTAGATTTGGGCATTTGGACTAACTAGCTAAAAATGTGGAAATTTCGCTAAAGAGTTTTATGGAAACACTTTATTCCCTTTTTGGAAGAATAAATATATTTTCTCTTTCTTTCTCTCTGAACCCTTTTGCTTTGGACACTATACTATGAGGGTGTGGGACATGTCTCTTTACAGTTGTCTTGTGGCCATGAGACAAAGAAAATGCCAAGGAATCACACGGTAGTGCAAATGAAGCCATGATATTAAACTGTTTCACCCAACCACCAAATGCCTCAGAGCAGATTTTTTCTTAAGTGAAGTATCAACTATTTGAATTTTTACAAGTAGTTTTAATGTGGTGCTATGTTATTTGAAACTGAAACATCCCTAAGAGGACTTGATGAGCCTTGTATGAACTAAGAAATATTTGACTTAATTTAAATATGCTTAAAGTTATTTAATTCAATAGAGATACACCTGTATAATTAAAAGGTAACTGAAGAGAAATTAAGGCTTATATACCAATGATTAATTTTGTGAAAAATGTTTTTAAAGATTTTACTTATTTTTTTCATGACAGACGCAGAGAGAAAGGCAGAAACACAGGCAATGGCAGAAGTAGGTTCCCCAAGAGGAGCCAGATGTGGGACTCAATTCCAGGACCCTGGGATCACAACCTGAGCCAAAGACAGACGCCCAACCACTGGGCTAACTAAGTGCCCCTGTGAAAGTGTTTATATTGCTATATTTTCCTTCAATAAAAATTTATAAAGAAATTTTATGTACAATGTACTAGAAGGTATAAAAACATGTAATAAAATATTTACAGCATACATGGCATTTATCTGACAGGAAGGATTATTTGCAGGACATATACTGAAAAAACTAGACAGAATGTGGCATGGGTCATAACAGACAGAGTGATTTTCAAGGAGTCCAGAGGAAGCACAAATATCTTGTTTTCTTTTAACGACAATAAGAACATTATGGAGAGACTGGCATATTTGGGATATTATTCTCTGAAAGTTGGGTGAAATTTTATAGGGAGACATGGAAGGATACTCATTTGAAAGAAAAATAATAAAAATATTTTGTAAAGGAGGAAATATTTCTGCCTTTACAAAAGGTAGATAAAGGTAGCAGTGAAATATTAGATTGATTTTGTTTGTGGATGGGGTGGCAGTATCAGGGAAACTTTATACCTTTTTTTTTTTTTTCCCCATAAGGGTGCTACCTTTTTTTCTACAGGGATTTGAAATTCAAACAAGTGTTTTTAGTGATGTCATACTATGACCAAAGCCCCCACTTCTGGAGATAAATGTGCTTCTAATGGGGAGGGTTGACAGAACAGAAGAAAAATTGCAACCATAAGGAATTAATAGTATTTTACTTTAGAATAAATGCAATGAATGCTATAAATGCAGTGAAGTAGTATCAGTGTACTAGTGTTTCAGTAGTGTTAGTTTTGTTAGAAAATTATGTTAGTGGAAAATATAATATTCTCTGGTCTTTAACCTTATCAATAGGAAACCCTATTGTTGAATATATAGTTTATGCTATGTTTTTTTTATTACATTAACAAATTTCATCATATAACACACGGATAATAACAGCATTAATTTCCAAAACAACTCAAGCAAGAGTAAATACCACAAGTACTTTCTAAAACTCATTTTTTGGAGGTTTGAGTATATCTATTCTTGTATACACATAGAATATTATGCAAAAGAAATTTAATAAGATTTTTGAATTAAATATTCCCTTGAGGAAAATTTAATTTTTCTAAAGTAAGGCTTCAGAAATAAATGTTCTCACATTTTCTCTACACATGATATTAGATCAAGAATTCCTCTCCTAAATAAAAGTACATCCTATCAGGAAAGTTTGTGAGTTTTTAAGTACATAAGTTTATATGTATAAATTATTTGGAAAAACTAAATTCTAATAATTCATTAAAATATTTTTGGACTGTTATTACTCTTATGGCTTTGGATTGATGTTGAGCCAAAGGCTTGAAGAACAATGAGGAGATCTAATTTTGTTCTGAGTATTAGAGTTTGGCCTTTATGTGTGTATCTACATAGCAATCATAGTAGTCGATAGAGGAAGATATGGCCTATATTTTCTGAAATCTTCAACAGGTGATAAAATCATGCCAAGATAATTGGACTTTGTAATAAGGCCTCAAATAAAAAAGGGGATATAAAGTAAACAGGTTCTGGGATGTAACATATAGCATGGTGACTGTAGCTAATAATACTGAATTGTATGTTTGAAAATTGCCAAGAGAGTAGATCTTAAAAGTTCTTATTGCAAGGGAAAAAAATTAACTGTGTTTTGTGATGGATGTTAACTACACATATCGTGGTGATTGTTTTGCAGCATATACAAATATTGAATCATTATGTTGTACACATGAAACTAATGTAAAGCTACATGTTAATTATATCTTAACTTTTAGAAAAGAATATAAATAAACAATTTGACCAGGGCAAGAAACATTTAAACTAAATTATTTGAATATAGCACTTTTGGGAAAGATGTCTGAAAAATATTATTAAAAAGTTTTCCCGGGGTCCAAGTCCCTGCTCTGCTGTGTTGGGTATACTTGGACCCAAGTTCAAGCTTGTAAATAAACCCTTGTGTGTTTGAAAAAAAAAAAAAAAAGTTTTGCTGTGGTCCTTCTGTGTTGAGGCCTTCAATTACAATAAAATATTTTTAGATTCAGATTTTTTTTTTTATTACAAGAACAAGAACGCAAATTTTATTGGGTAAATGAAGATGTATTTGCACAAGTAAAAATATATATATAATGAACAAATAATTGAGAAAACTTTTTCTATAGTAATAAGAATTTTATAAAGTAAGTTGTATTTGAGATTGACATGAAAGAAAAGGTCAGATTTCTGCAGACAGGGATGAAGAAAACAATCTCCAATATAGAAAATACTCAGAGGAAATGTACAAAGCCTAGAAGCTTAGTTTAGAGAGTAAAACTCAATAAAAACTTTAGTCAAGCTTGAAGTTTTCTTAACCTTAGGTATCATAAGAGACATGATATTTATTACTAAATAAGGAAAAGATGAGCTTTGTCTTTATGTGTTTTGATTTTTAATAAAATAATAGAGTGAAGGTTAATGAAAAATTCATTACAGAAGGAGATATTGAAATTCCAAAAAAAGAGAGAGACAGAAAGAAAATAATTCATTCACTTAAGGAGTGAAAAGTAATTGGTAGTCTTAGTGAAAATGTATGACAGAAGAAGGGATCATGTAAGTTGTTATTAATTTCTTTATCCATACTGTTAGTAATTCAATAAGCATATTTGCCAAATGCTGCCTTGGTTCCTGGGGCACAGCAGTGAGCACAACAGACAAAATTTACTTTCATGAAGCATTGGTTAAAAAAGATATTAAGCCATAAAGACATATAGCTATATGACTTCGTATTCTTAATAGGTGCTGTAAAAGTAGACAAGACTACGAAGGACAAAAATGGAAGGCATTCATCACTGAAAGAGAACAAAAATCAAGGTGATGAAGGAAGTTCCAGGTGATGAATGGTGTGAGCACAGACTCCGCATTGAGTGGATCTTCAGTATTTAAGGAATTATGTAAGAAGGGCAGCACTACTGGAAGTATACTAACCCAGAAGAGGCCTGACACAGGATGAGGTCAGGGAGGAAGGAAGGAGAATGATTCATGACTTCCAGAATTATGGATGTGATTTTAAGAGCAACTGGAAGGCATTACAATGCTTAAATAAGATAATCAATTTAAAATTTAAAACAATGATTCAGACTTCTGAGTGCAGATGTATTAGAAAGGAACAGGAGGGCTAGTCTCTCTTCCGGGAAAAAATCATAACAGAAGCTAAAGTAGCAGCAGTGAAATTTAAAAGAAGTTAATAGATTTGAGGTATAATTTGGAGTACAAACAAAAAGACATCTTATTTTATATGTATATTTGAGTCTATTGCTACTTTAAAAAGTTCACATTTTATTTTTAAGTTGTGCATTGTGTAATGGTCAAAATAAAACTAGCAAATGATAGAAGTAAGTAATACTAAAATTATATGGCATACAATTTCTGCACTAGGTTCTAGATACGTATACAAAGTGAAAATTCTATTTTAGATAAACACAAATCAAAACACTTTAGCTGATTTATTGTGGAAAAATTCATTAACTTATTTATAATTGTGTTCTTAAACCAAAAGATAGAAAGTGTCTCATATTACATATTACTTAAATATGACACTGTGAGCTTAAAGTTCTTAATGTTTCACTTTTGAAATACTATTTATAGCCTGGAGAGAGTGGGCTGGGATACTTTTCTCACATGATTTCTTATACAACAATAAACTTTATTGAGCACAAATTATCTGGAACTGCTGGGAATCCAGTGGGTATGCATTCTGGATTTAAAGTAATTAAAAATAAGAGAGAGAACAAAATAAAGTGGTTCTAATGGAAACTGGAAAAAGGAGAATTAAGAGTTGTTAAAATGACCTCTAATATTAAGAGCCATGCACAACGACTACCTACGGAGATGATTGTTTAACCTGATCATTTTAGGTTGTTTAACATAGTAAATTACAAAGCAGATTTCAAGAATTGTCATGCTTACTGCATTTTATTGTATTGCATCCTATTATTTACTGATTTCTTCATACTACGATATTGGCTGTGGAAAATGTGATTCTCTAAACAATGACCCCCCAAAGTAAACAGAATGTCAGAAAAGGCAATTACTGTTTGTCAGTTAAATGTTATTAAATAAAACTGAACATCTTTTTAGTTGAATTTTATAACAAACATTAGGAATACTCATTTTACTTATAGAGAAAAGGTCCCAAATTTAAATAAGTACTGAAAAAATTCACATGTATTTTGATGACAGGTCTCAAGAGGAACTCAATTTGTAATCTTGTGGAGAACATTTTAAACAATTGCTAGCTATGAAACAGCATGCATTTGGACCAGAAACAAAATAATTATTATATTATATGCATGTGGGCAAATTAACTTTGATGATTAACTTAATATTCATGAAAAAAGAACTGTAATGTGCATTAGTTTCACATTATCAATATATTCATTAAAAATAATTTTTACTGATTATTATATTTTGATGTAAGTATGAAATACTGTGTGTTCTTCAATGTCTACCCATAAATCAGTTAGAAACAGCTGAACAAATTCTACCAAAGTTCAAATATGTTTTTTTTTTTAAAGATTTTATTTATTCATTCATGAGAGACACACGGAGAGAGGCAGAGACATGGGCAGAGGGAAAAGCAGGCTTTCTACAGGAGCCTGATGTGGGACTCGTTCCCAGACCCCAGGATCATGCCCTGAGCCAAAGGCAGATGATCAACCACTGAGCCACCCAGTCATCCCCAAATATATGTTTTAATCCTAATATCCCTCTTTACTGGATACTTTTACATAACATTATATTCCATTTTGGGGGTCATAATATTGCTTAATAACACTATGAGGAACTAAATATTTCATGCATTGTTAAAGCAATTTTTCTATGATAAACTATAGTACAACATATTGCACTCACTTCCCATACCATGAAATTCCTGTTAACTGTATCTTCTATGTTCAAATCATTGTTTGGTAAATGTAAAATATTACCAATCATTAAATATTAAACTATGGTTTGTTTAAGAATCATTTATTCATTTATTCACAAAGTTTCATGAACTATTATTATATGACACTTTTCCAGAAATTAATATATAACAGTAGGTTAAGAGCTAACTGTCCTCAAGAACTTTATGATCATTTTCTCTGTATTGCAAGTGAAGAGACATTTTTTTGTGTGTGTGAATTCGTATTGTCTGAATGCTATGGATGAAACAAACAGGTAGACAGTGGACATGAGAGACATTTTGAGAATATCAAATAATTGTAAGGTTGAAAGACTACAGAAAGATAATGGAGTGAAAGCTTTATATATCTAAATAATTGAATATAAAGAGATAGAAGATTTCAGTAACTTATTTATTTATAAAGGTAACCCAAAAGTAGAGGAAATGAAATACTATTGCCCTACCCCCACTCCATTATATATATATATATATATATATATATATATATATATATATATATATATACACACACTCATATATACACTCATTATTGCCTTGGATTTTTATTATATTGTTTTGCACATGGATATATCCCCCCTAAAGCCTGAAATGTATTTGGTAATTTATCTTTAAAAAATACTCATGCCAACTATATAAATAAAAGCAAAAGTAAACTAATTGGACAATATCAAAATAAAAATTTCTGCACAACGAAGCTAATGATCAATAAAACTAACAATCTACTGAATGGGGAAGATATCTGTGAAATGGAATATCATATAAAGGGTTAGTATCCAAAATATATAAATAATTTATACAACTCGACACCTAAAAGACAAATGTTCCAATTAAAAATGGGCAGAGGACATGAACAATCATTTCTCCAAAGATGCATAGATGGCCAGCAGACACATGAATAGGTGTTGAACATCACTCATCATCATGATGTGCAAATTGAAATTACATTGAGTTATTACCTCATGTCTGTCAGAATAGCCAAAATCAAAATCATAAGAAATGGCAAGGTTTAGTGAGGATGTAGAAAAGGAACCCTTATGACTGTTGGTGGGAATCAAAACTGGTGCAGTCACTGTGGAAAACAGCATGGAGATTCCACAAGAAATTAAAAATAGAATTCCCCTATGATCCAGTAATTGCACTACTGAGTATTCATCCAAAGAATACAGAAACACTAATTCAAAAGAATGTATGCACCCCTGTGTTCATTAGAGCATTATTTACAAAACTCAATGTATGGAAGCACCCCAATTGTCCAAGGCAATTATGGATAAATAGTAGGTGGTATATATATATAATATTACATATATTCCATATGTATTATTCCATATATATATTCTATGTATATATATTAAATATTATTTAGCTTACAAATAATGAAATCTTGCCATTTATAACAACATGGATGAAGCTAAAGTGTAATGCTAAGTGAAATAAGTCAGAGAAAGACAAATACTATATGATTTCACTCATTTGTGGAATTTAAAAACAAAATGAGGGAACAATGGAAAAAAGAGAAACAAACCAAGAAACAGACTCAACTGTAGAGAACAAATAGGTGGTTACTAGAAGGGAAGAGGGTAGGGGGATGAGTGAAATAGGTGAAGATTAAAAGTATACTTACCATGATGAGCACTGGGTAATGTACAGAATTTTTGAATCACTTCATTGTGTACCTGAAAGTAATATAGCATTGTATGTTACCTATACTGGAATTAAAATAACAAGCTCAAAAATCATGTCAATTTATATACTTAACTCACAAAAAGAGTAATGTTTTAAATGATCTAGTATCAAATATAGCCAATGTCATATTTTAATCCTGTAGTTTTGTTCCACCTCTAGAAATCTGGTAAGCCACCAAGGGTAATTTGAATAGAAAAAAATATAATATACAGGGTGTGTTTTACCTTTTTTTTTTTTTTTTTGACAATACAACAAAATGGGCAGAATTTCTGGGATAGTGAAGTGAAGACCTCTGTAAATCTGTTCTTCCATTAAAGCAACAAAAATACTGATGAATTGTTATATCAACTTCAGAAAATGGAAATTAACCAAATTTACAATCTGTTTATTGAAAAGAAACTGCAGAAATGTTGAACAGTGGGATTTTATGGCACTTACATGTCTTACTCTCATTACTCCTCTCTCAGTAACCTGAAATCCTTAAATACCAGTAGCCTTGCAACCACAGTAACTGTGAAAACCAGCATCATTGATGTCATGTTTTTAGTTTCACCAAAAGCCTTATTCCCAGAACAATGTCACTCTGACTTATTTTGCAGCTGTCTGGAAAAGCAACATTATTTGCAGGAAGTTTTCATCATTTGACCTTACGTGGAGCTCACGCCACAGGACGAGTCCTATTCCCAGAGAATTAGCTAGAAAATATATCAGCTACAATTATGGCACATCACAGCTGGCTGCAGTAACAACTGGGGAATACAAGGGTTCAGTGAAAAAAATCAAAGGAAATCTGAGGAACAGGATGTCCACGGGGGAGTTTGAAAGTTCTGACATATTCCTAGGAATCTGGAGGCTAAACACATGTGTATACTGGATCCTTTTTGCTGCTAAAGCAAATTACCATACACTTAATGGTTTACAACTCATGAATTTATGATCTTAAAGTTCTGTAGGTCAGAAATCTGATGTAGTTTTCACTGGGCTAAAAGCAAGTATCATCAGGGCAAGGCTCTAGGTCGAATTAATTTCCTGGTCTTTTCCAGCTAGTGGCTTCCTTCCATCTTCAAAGCCCTGGGTGGTTAGTGGAGTCTTTCTTACATTGTATCATTAGCATTCACTCTATTTCTGCCCACCTCTTACACTTTTAAGAATCCTTAAATAACAAAAAAAAAAAAAAAAAATCCTTAAATCCTTAATGTAATTGCATTGAGTCCACCTGGACAATCCAGAATAATCTTTCTTTAAAGGTCAGATGGTCGGCAATCTTAATTCCCCATTGTCATGTAACATAGTATATTCATAGGTTTTGAGGATTAGGATGTGGAATTTTCCTGGGGGCGGGGGCATTATCCTGCCTACTACAATCTATGTAATAGACATTTTTAAAAATAAAGTGTAAACTAAGTCAATCACAGTTTCACAATTTCAAAGGAAACTACTTTGTACAGTTTCTAACAGAGAAAAATATTACAAGACATATTTTAGTGATTTCTACTGAGAGATCAAATTTTGGATATAATTTTCTGTATTCCCTAATGTAAATGTTCAGTACATCCTTTGAGCTTGATATCACTTATTCATTTTACTAATATACTTTTCTTGATTTAATTTCATGCCTCTTACCATTTTAGTACCCACTGCCTCCCCCAGAAAATTTATCATGACAAAATAATAAATTGGATTTCTGCTATGCTTCATTATGTTGAGAATTTGGTTATTGCAAGTCTGTCATTAAAAACAAACTTCACCAGTTCTAGATTTATTAATGGAACTGAGTAGCTGGTTCTTTACTGAAGAAATCAGAATATATGTTATCAGTATAAAACCATCCTATGTTTTCCTATTTTAGTAGACACCTGCCTTGGCCATCTTATTATATGCCTTTTCACTTTCTCTTTAATTCTACAGTTATTTTTTATTTATTTTCTGTTATTTTTATTGCTTGGCTTGTTTTTGTTTCACCAATTGTTTTCTCCAGAAGAGTCTTGGTAAAATAATTCTCAGATACTGAACTTTTCATTTTCAAAATATTTCACTCTTTGGGATAAGAGAATTTTCTCCCAACTACTGAAAGTCAATTAAAAGGAAGTCCTCCTCCTGTATGTATAAAGTACATCTCTAGTATTTTATATACAGTTATCATGAATAGTGTATTTTTCTGTGTGTGTATATATATGTACATGTATATATACATATCTATACAATATTTAAATTTTACTGTTATGAAAGGAAGCTATTTTATTTTTTTATTTTTTTTTAAGATTTTATTTATTTATTCATTAGAGACACAGAGAGAAAGAGAGGCAGAGACACAGGCAGAGGGAGAAGCAGGCTCCAAGCAGGGAGCCTGAAGTGGGTCTCCATCCCAGGTCTCCAGGATCACACCCTAGGCTGAAGGAGGTGCTCAACCGCTGAGCCACTAGGGCTGCCCTATGAAAGTAAGCTATTTTTAAAAATTAACTATTTTACTGAACTCTTTAATTAGTTCGGTTTTTTTTGTTGATCTTAGATGTAATAAGTAGCCACTCCTAATTTACAAACAATTGTGATGTCATATCCTTATATCTAATAATTGTCCCTCCTATTTCTGGTTTCTCTTTTATTTGTGTGGACTAAAGCTTCCAGAACAAGTTAAAATAAACATAATAAGAGTGTGGGGGAAAAAAAAGTCTTTCATTTTAAGAACTTAAGCATAAAGGGAGGAAAGACAGATATGAAACAAATTTTGTGATTTTTAATGACTGTGAGTTCATAGATGACACATTTTTTTAAAGCAAAGATTTTATTTATTTATTTTTTAAGAATTTTTTAATTTACTCATGATAGTCATAGAGAGAGGAGAGAGAGGCAGAGAAACAGGCAGAGGGAGAAGCAGGCTCCATGCCAGGAGCCCGACACGGGACTCGATTCCGGAACTCTGGGATCACGTCCTGGGCCAAAGACAGGCGCTAAACCGCTGAGCCACCCAGGGATCCCCGAAAGCAAGGATTTCAAAGACATATTCTAATTGGCTCACCATTGGTTAGGAAACTGAGATCTATATTTTCTTCCTTTTTTTTTTTTTAAAGGACTTTATTGCTATTATAGAACAGTTTTAGGTTGACATAAAATTTGAGGGATTTCTCTTGCCCCTATATATGCAACAGACTACCTCATCACCAACATTCTCCACAAGATCAGTATATCTGTTACAACTGATGAACCTACATTGACACATCATAATCACCCAGAGTCCATAGTTTACATTATGGTTCACTCTTGGTACCGAATATCCAATGGGTTTGGACAAGTGTATAATGACATGTATCCATCTTTATTGGTATCATACAGGGTGTTTTCTCTACCCTAAAAATACTCTGTGTTCTGCCTATTTATTTAATTCTTTATCTCTCCAACAACCATTGCTCTTTTTACTGTCTCCATATTTTGCCTTTCTCAGAATGTCATATAATTGGAATCCTACAGTACATAGCTTTTCAGATTGGCTTCTCTTACTTAGAAATTTGCATTTAAGTCTCCTCCATATATTTCCATGCTTAGTTGCTTGTTTTCTTTTAATGTTAAATAACATTCCACTGTCTGGATGGACCACACAGTGTACATATCCACTTACCTCTTGGAGGACATCTGGTTGCTTCTGGCAGAAAGCTGTACAGGTTTTTGTGTGTACATAAGTTTTCAACTACTTTAGGTAAATTACAAGGAATGAGGTTACTGAACCATATGGTAAGAGTATGGTTTAGTATAGTAAAATAGTGCCCAACTGTCTTCCAGTGTGGCTGTACCATTATGCATTCCTACCCGTGATGAGTAAGAGCTCTTGTTGCTCCACATGCATGCCAGAGATTTGGGTTGTCACATTTCCAGATATTGTTCATTCTAATGTGTATGTAGTGGTATGTCATTGTTTTAATTTGCATTATCCTAATGACATATGATGTGGAGCATCTTTTCATATGCTAATTTTCCATCTGTATATTTTCTTTGGTGAATGTATGTTAAGGTCTTTGGTCCATTTTTTAATCAGATTGAATTCTTACTGTTCAGTTTTTTGGAAGAGTTCTTTGTGCATTTTAGATAACAGCCCTTTATCATATATGTCTTTTTCAAATATTTCTCCCAGTCCGTGGCTTGTCATCTCATTCTATCGACATTGTCTTTCACAGAGAAGAATTTAAAAAATATATATATATTTATTTATTTATTTATAATATATATGCAGATGTATATTAATAAAAGCCTGTTTATCAATTAGTATCTTTCACGAATTATATCTTCAGTGTTATCTAAAATACCACCACCATACCCAAGGAAGGTCATTTAGGTTTTCTCCTCTTTGTATTTGTATTGCCTGAAATCTGGTTAATTGAAGATAATATGTATTTTGTTACATATACTACTGGATAGACAGTGATATTAAAAATAGCTAACATTTAACTACTATGTGTTAGGAGTTGTGTTAAATTCTTATCATTGGTTAGCTCATTAGGTGAGCTAATGAACCATATGAAGTAGGTTCTTTTATTGTGAAGACTTTATAGATAAGGAATCTGGAATAGGAGAGGTTAGAGTAATTTAACCAAGGTCACACAGTTATTATGTGATGAAGCTAGTGGTTTAACATGGGCAATGTAATTCCAAACTTTGGACTTGTAGTTAGAATATTATTCTACTTCTATACTATGGTCTATTATGTACACATATCTTTAGGGGAGGACTATTATTGTTTCAAGTAAAAATCTCTTGTAAGTAAATTCATATACTTATTTCCACCTTTCTAGAAGCATTGTCCATGAGCAGTAAAGACATAATTAATTAATTCACATTGGCTTTATGACAGATATGATACTCCTTTTTCTCATTCTCTGGTATATTATGATCTATTGGTAAGCTCTAATATACAACAAATGAAAAAATCACAAAAATTCTAATTCTTATAAGTAGAATAATTTGCTATTTTATGTCTGTATACATTCTATCACAATGAAAAATGAAGTACTTCAACTTTTCTAATAGTTATTATTCGAAGAATTGACAGAAAACTGGTTACTTTACTTTTTATGTTGCCCTTGAGATACTTTCTCATTTTAGGGAACACACGATACAATTAAATATTACCAACTTCTCAAGATTAAAACCTTCCCATCTATTTAATATAGCTCAATAGACTCAATAGACTACTGATGAATGTTTATGTGCTTATACTCATGTATAATATATATATATATATATATATATATATATAAAACATATAATTGTCTTTTTAAGATTTTATTTATTTTAGGGAGGGAAAGAGAGAGCATGAGCAGGTAGAGGAGCAAAGACAGAGGGAGAGGGAATTTCAAGCAGACTCACGCTGAGTGTGAGCCCAATGTGGGGCTCAATCTCATGACAGGAGGTGAAACCATGAGTCAGATGCTTAACCAACTGAGCCACTCGGGTGTTTCTTACACATATGTTTTATTTGATTATTTTATTTATTCTGAAGATTATTTTAAAAATGTCTGTTTCATTAATAGTTAAGGTAAAATATATAAAGGACTCATGGAATGGTGAATCTAAAGTGTTGATTTTTGTCTTTGATTTTAATCAACACTTAATGAGTGCCTAGTACACATCATATATAGAGGTGTATATTGACATACTATGGCCATATCCCCTGTGTCTTGCAGACCATAGAATAAAGAATAAAAGACAGACTTTTTTTTAAAGATTTTATTTATTTATTCATGAGAGACACACAGAGAGAGGCAGAGACACAGGCAGAGGGAGAAGCAGGCTCCCTGTGGGGACCCCAATGTGGGACCCAATCCTGGGACCGTGGGATCATGACCAGAGCCCAAGGCAGATGCTCAACCGCTGAGCCACCCAGGTGCCCCTAAAAGACAGACTTAAATGAAATGATCACTAAAAATATTAGATTACAATAGAAATAATTGCTTTCAAGGGAAAATTTGTTATGGTTTTAGAGCATAAGGAGGGTTGATATCACCTAGAGAGTCATAGAAGGCTTCTCTGAGGAACCAGTATTTAAGTTGTGTCCATTGCAGTTAGTTATGCAATGAATTCGGAGGAAAGCACTACGGCCACAAGGAGGAAGAGCTTGTTACATTTTAGGTAACAGAAGTATTTCTGAAATGAGGAAAGATGAAGAGGGATGACATGAATATGATAAAACAGCTATGACAGATCACGTGGTCACTATTTTCCTGTTATGTTCATAGAGAGCAACAGACATCTTTATAATTTGAAAGATAACAAATTAAGGAGTGAAATGATCAAAATTTCATTCTTAACAAAGAGGATTCTGATTACTGTGTGAACTGTGAGTTGAAGACTGTTCAGAATAGATCCAGGAAGATCAGTTAGTATTCTTACCCAATTAAACTACCAGGAAACAAAAGGAGGTCATCATTTAGAACTCAAGTCCATCATCACCACTTTTTAAAAAGCATTCTTGGGGTACCTGGGTGGCTCAGTTGATTAAGTGTCAAACTCTTGATTTCAGCTCAGGTCATGATCTCAGGGTAATGAGATCAAGCCCCATGTCAGGCTCCACACTCAGCAGGGAGTATGCATGAGATTGTCTCCCTCTCCTCCCCACCCCTCCCACTTGTACACTTGTCCATGCGTTCTCTCTCTCTCTCTCTCTCTAAAATAAATAAAAAATAAATAAAAACCTTTCCTGATTGTTCTTCCTTTTGGAAGAATTCATCAACTCTATTTTTTTGTGTGCCTTTATTATACCTTATACATGTATCTATCATCACAACTATATATTTTGTTGTTTTAAAATAGCATTCCTCTGCATTAACTATAAGCTTATTGGAAACAAGAACTATATCTTAATTATCTTTCTATGCCTCCTGCCTAACACACTGTTTTATCCATACCAGGCATTGAATTTGGATGGTTGAAAAAGGTAATAAACTAATCAGGAATACACAGGAGAGGCCTTTATATAATCTGTACAATGTGGTAGATAAAGTTATAGGAATTCAAGAAAACACTCAAAAGGAGATGGTCTAAGTAGACAGTTAAGGTTTTAACTCTGAAAAAGACTACCCAGAGGCATAGAAATGCATGCAAATTAATAAAAGTTAGTAGCTACATGACTGAAGGCTTTCGTTCCACAGGGGAAATGTGAAGAATGATGTACATTTGTGCTCATGCTGCTCTCCGTGATTTCCTTCCCCCATGCCTGCACCACTGTGGAAGCTGTGTCCAATTTCTCACTCTACCCGCTCTGATGGGATCAAAGAAGGTTGTGACTTTTCAGATTGTTTTTGTTTAAAGATGGGCAGTTTCTTCCTAGCTTAGTACAGTTTAAGCAGAAGTTACAACCCAAGTTTCTATGTATAAATAAAACATTTTTTAGCAGTAACTTATTTCTTAAAGTGTGCTATCAGTTTACTCAGGATATACATCCAAATCTAGTTCTTCCTAAATTCTTTAAATTCAATTTCTAAACCTTGTTTTCCTATGTATAAGTCTAGTAAATATTAATAACTATTTTAAAGAGTTTCTACATTAGTGTTTAGTCTATTTATTGAACTACTTTATATTTTTAACTGCATTTAAATTTAATATAGACAATCTCCTTAATAAATATTTTTTATTGTGACTTAATTATAAGGATCTTAAAAAATACATAAATAATTTTCATAAATTACATACATTAAAAATTTTAGCATGGTAATTCTTAAGTATTATAATGTGTGTATAGAAGTTATATATGTAGATATATATAAAATTATATATATGTATAATTATGATATAATTATATATAAAATTTTCACTTTAAGATACAAATATGGGATGCCTGTGTGGCTCAGTGGTTGAGTGTCTGCCTTAGATTCAGTGTGTGATCCCAGGGTCCTGGGATAGAGACCCACATCTGGCTCCCTGAGAGGAGCCTGCTGCTCCCTCTGCCTATGTCTCTGCCTCTCTATCTGTGTCTCTCATGAATAAATAAATAAAATATTTTTTAAAAGATACAAATATAATTCAGTTTTTTGTCTTTCTTTGACTTATTTCACTTGACATAATACTCTCTAGCTCCATCCACATTCTTGCAAATGACAAGGTTTCATTCTTTTTGATGGTTAATATTCCATTGTGTATATATATATATATATATATATATATATATATATACCATACATTCTTTATCTAATTTTCAGTTATGGGCATTCTGGTTCTTTCCATAATTTGGCTATCAATGATAATGCTGCTGTAAACATTGGGTGCACATTTCTTTTTGAATCAGTCTTTTTGCATCCTTTGAGTAAATAACTAGTAATGTAATTGTTAGATCATAGGGTAGTTCTATTTTTAACTTTTGAAGAACCTCCATACTGTTTTCCAGAATGGCTGCACCAATTTGCATTCTCACCAACAGTGTAACACTGTTGAGGGTTGCTAGAGAGGAGGTGGGTAGTGGAATGGGTTAAATGGGTGATGGGTATTAAGGAAGGCACTTTCTGTGATGAGCACTCAGTATTACGTAAGTGACAAATCACTAAATTCTACTCTTGAAACTAATATTATGTATTAACTAACTGGAATCTAGATAAAAACTTAAAACAAACAAATACAAATTCAAATTAAAAAAAACAAATATAATTATTACACAATTTTATATTGTAAATATAATTAAAAGACTCAACTATTATCCCAATAGTTCAAATTATCTTAAACATAGCAAACATGATAAATAAATGAAATTCTATATATGCACTGATTCTTTAAAAGATAAACAATTAATGGAATTGATTTTGTTCTCTTAAGTATTTATAAAGTAATTCTAAATGTTTTCTAGAGTTCAAAGTGCATGTATACTAAGGAATTAATCTAGAGTTGTTTTCTGGGGTCAGTAATGTGTAAGCACACCGGCAAGGAGAAAAGTATTTTTGGAGCAGGTTAAGTAATTGAAAAATAATACTAGGAGCTAATATCAGAGTGATAATAAGGTCCCTTTCATTTAAAAATTTAGAAAAAATGACTCTGTCTTAAGCAAAATGAAGAGCCACTGGAAGGCTTTCAGCAAAGGAATAATATGATCTAAGGTGTGTTTTAAAAGAATACGATGACTTCTTCATTGAGAATAACTTCTAAAGGAGCAGAAACAAGGATATCTGTTAGGAAACCAATCCAGGCTAGTAAGATGGCAATTCATATTTACCTGGCAGGAATAGTATCAGTCAAGGTAGACACAGGGAACAAACAGCAGTCTCAAATGCACTGAAGGAAACCTTTACCGAAAATTATTTGCTGGGCTAAAGGAAAGAAAGCTCCAGCAAGAAAGCTCCAGGAAGAAAATATCTACCCCACGCCTAAAAGCTCAAGGACAATAAGTGGGGAATGGAATACAGTGAAACTTCCAGCTGTAGAAAAAGGTCACTTTACAGGAGCTGTGCCCTTTTGATAGAGAAGCATAGCCATTTCTTACTGAAGAAGGAGCTGAGAATTAATACTCTAACCAATTTCTCCTCCCATCCTCTGTTCTCCTGCCAGTTCTCCTGCCAGTTATCCACTCTGAAGAAAATAAAGAAGTCAGAGGGCAACGTGTTTTTATACTTTTTTAAAGAATCTTTTGATGAGAGGATACAACATATGGCCCTTGTAGAGGTGAAAAACCAAACTCCTCGTTACTTCTAGTGCTAAACAAACAAAAATGTCAAGCAGAACCACAATAATGGTTGTACTTAGGTACAGGATAACAACAAGCTGGAATTATAGGGCCAGCTTATGTATGGCCAGTATGGTAGAGATAGGTGTGGTTCCTGGGTTCTCTGTGGATTGACTAATTTGAATAATTTCACAGGCTCTGTCCCTACTTGTCTGGCACCTGGCCCCCTGGGAATGCGGGCAGGTGCGTAGTGGCCCAATTAGGAATGTGTTTGGAGTGTGGATTTAGCTGCTTAAAGGAGAATTGGCTGGTCTCTCTATCAGGACTTCTAACCTGGGTCAAGACAGGATTAAATATAAACACATAGCATATTACACAGGGAACTTCCTTTGATATAATCTTTAAAGTTCAAGTCTGCAAGATATAGAGCAAGATGAAAAAAAAAAGTGGAAAGGAGAGTAAGAATTGAGAAGTGAGAGGATTCCAATATATGAAGCTAAAGAAAGATTTGATGACATATTAGATAGAGGATGTGAAATAAAGCAAGAGGTCAATGATGAACTCAATAATTTTTCTCCCAGGAATTAGATGTTCATATGAAGTTGCCATCAAAATGAGAGGATATTTGTCTGTGTGTGTCGGTGTGTATGTGTAGGAGTGGGTAAGATATGTTTGATGACCAAGATCAAAAATTACTCTTGAAATATGGATTTTGAAATATTTATTATTTAATTTTTTTAAATTTATTTATTAGTAAGAGGCACACACAGAGAGAAAGAGAGAGAGAGAGAGAGGCAGAGGGGGAAGTAGGGTCCTGCGAGGATAGCAAGATCACACCCCTGGTGGAAGGCAGATGCTCAGCCACTGAACCACCCAGGCATCCCTGAAATATTTATTAAACACATAGTGTCAACTGCCAACTAGGCAATTCAGTACATAGGTCTGGAGTTTGGGTGTACACTCTGTGCTGAAATTGTAAATTACCAGCATATTGATTTTTTTTTTTTTTTTTTACTTTCATAAACTAGATGGGATCATCAAAAGTGAAGTATGGATAAAAAAGAAAAGGCAATCAAGGACTGAGCCCTGAGATTGCCCACTGGGTGGGGGGGAGGGTGGAAGTGTTCACATTAGTAGATAAGGAGGAAAAGGAGAAAGAAATGATAGAGATTAGCAGCACTAGGAGAAAGAACACAAAATATAGTATCTTGAAAACCAAATGAGAGAAAAAGCATCAAGGAAGAGGAATTATAAATTAAAACAAAAATTGATAACTGATCATTGGAATTAGCAAAGTGGAAGTAATTGTTAAACTTTATAAGAACAATTGCATTAAATTCTGGAGTGTATGAAATACTGGTTTGGTGAGAGATCAAAAGAGAAGAGGAGAAGAATTAGAGAAAGGAGATAGATAACTCCTTTGTGTCTTTTTGCTTTTGAAAAGAAGAATCAGCTCAGGTCATGATCCCAGGATCTGGGATCGAGTTCGGCATCAGGCTCTCTGCATCAAGTAAGGAACCTGCTTCTCTCTCTGCCTATGTCTCTGCCTCTCTCTCTCAGTTTATGTCTCTCATGAATAAATAAGTAAATCTTAAAAAAATGAAAAGGAGAATCAAAAATAAAATGAGGTACTGATTAGTTGCTTAGTAGTTTGTTGGTTTTAAGATGAAAAAAATACTAGTATATAATTATATTGATGTTTATTAACCATCAAAGACAAAAAAGTTAAAATTTGGAATCGTGCTATTATATTTTTGGACTTTATGTTTTAGTTTTTATATTAGCTTTATTAGTAGCTTTTAGGAATACATGAGTATGTTTTTCCCCACTATATTTCCTTCATTACAGAAATTTATGCTGTGGCCAAAGTCCATTTTCACTAATCTTTATTAAATATAGGTAGAATGAATTAAATATCTATGCATAATATTTACAGAATCAGCTGAGATACTCTCTCTGAGTAAAACAGCGACTCCAAGTCTTTGCTCTCCACAACAATCTCAACGGGATTATGCTGCATAATTTTCATAAATTTTCATAAATGGGATAGTTTGGAATAGTTGAAATGCATACAGAAGGAGCCAATATTTCGTTTTACTCCATTTCCTATTATTGAATTGTGAGCTTGAGCAAATGATTTAATTATTCCAGTCTTAATTTCCTTTCTTTTAGAATGAGGTGAGCGGGACTATTTTAAACCTAAAACTTCTTGCAGTACTAAAATATAGATGATATGCCGTTATGTTATTTTAGAGAGGAGCCTAAAAGAAAATTATTTTTTTCAAATATTCAATTACGACTAACTGAAATGTTTAACAAAACTTAACAGAATATCAGTTTGTACAATATTTTTTTTGGAAATATCATTTCATATTTACCAAAACACAGCCTTCCTTCCAGGCAATTCAAAAATGTCTTCCCTCTCCAAATTTAATAACATATTGAATTTTTAAAGTAACTCATTCATTCAGTCAGTAAGAGAATGAATATTTAAAGAAAAAAAACTTCACTATTAAAGATCAAAGGAATAGGACAAAGCCTAATCACAGATGCACTGTTTTATCTAAGACAAAAGACACAGAAACACAAGAACAACAATTATGATTTCCATAAAATCTTGAATTGTGTGGCACAGAGAGCTACTGGATATTTAATAATGCATATTAACTTATAAAAGTATACAGATAAGGAAAGCTGATATATTTAAGTGTATAAAGGAATAAAAACAAAAAATAAGTCTGAATCTCTAGATTTTAAATTTGCTTGATGAATGTTTTCCTAAGGACTTCTATAATACCTGTAGATTTTTTTTTTTATAAATAATCCTGTCTTTATTGCATCTTACTGCAGTTCAAAGAATTTCTATAAGAATCCTATTATAAAGTGAAATGGCTCTTCATGATTGAACATATTTTCTTGATTCACTTTAGATGACTTATATCACCAGGAAATGTACAATTTATTTTATTTAAAGAGGGTTTCAAACTTTCATCTGAAGACTTGAATCATTATTTCTGCTCCTTTGAGGCAGTCATCTCTAAAATGGTAAACTGGTAAATACGATGTATCTGAGGCATCAAGCTGAAAAGCTTGTCAACAGAAACAAGACTTCCAACTCTTAAACTGTTCCAGTTCACTGATTGAATCCATGGACTAAGAACAATTTGGGCATAGGTCAGAGTACTGCTGTCATTTTTATAGCAAGTTCCACCACTGTGCTTACTCAGTATCTAGGAGAGATGGCCAGGGCTGCCTTGATATAAAGTGCATGTTGAAGAAAATGAGAGGTTTCATGGAGCTAAAAGTAGATTAGGGATGTGTCAATCTATCTGTTGGCACAAATAAAATAATTTCTATGTAGTGGATGATCTACTAACTATCTCAGAAAATGTGAGTTCTCAGAATAGCAGCAGGGTTGTAAGTACAATATGACCACAGGTATCAAAGAGAGAAATTGAAAAGTAATCTTTTATAGTACATCATAATGCCTTTATAAATAACTCTATAGGAGAGTGGAAAATCTGAAATCATATAAATGCACATATAACTATTAGGAAGGAGACATTTTGCTTTGCTTTATGTTTTCCTTAGGCTTATTGGACATAATCATATCTTCTCCAAAGTAATAAGTATAAGCACTTTACTGCATACATTTCAAAAGGGTTTATTGGCTTAAGAGCTTTTTCCTCCTCTACTGTAATTGTCACAGTTTTGAAAGATTTAAATTAGTGGTGATCACACTTGATTTCATATCTTGTAGAGTGACTTAATCCATACAGCCTCAGATCTCAATTCATAAAACTGGAGCTTTCTATTACCTACACTATTTGCAAGCACTGTGACCTTGAGCAAGTTGAATAAACCTCAGTCTTGCTTTTTTATCTATAGAAAGTGGATGATATGTGTATCCATTTGTTTTGGGTGAAAGGTGTCAAACAAAGGAAATATTTGTAAATAGTCAAATGTCGCACATAAGAACGTATAGAAATGTAGGATATGTGGTTATAACATCTGTTATACTCACTACTCCATAACCATCATCCCAGTTTTTACCACGTAAAAAAAAAAAATAACCTTAAGACATAGCAAAACTCTTCTTCTGTTAAAAATAGGTAAATTCCTTGCCAGCACCTGTGACTGAAACTCTCAGATAATAGCTCTAGAATAAATATTTGTATTAGCAGCAACAGTGTCCTCATTGTTAACTTCAATAGCAACAACACAAAGTTTACAATTTGATATACCTCTGAAACATAATTTTTATTTTCATCAGTCAAGGTGTATATTTATTTTTACAAGACACTCTGATCCTTTTTGACATTTAAACTTACTGAATGGGAGTTTAAAGAAAGCTTACTATATTTTATTTACATGATAATATTTTTAAAGATCTTATTTATTTATTGGAGACAGAGAGACAGAGATAGTGACAGAGATGGCAGGAGAGGGGAGGGAGAGAGAGAAGCAGACTCTCCCCTGAGTAGGGAGCCCAATGCAGGCTCAATCCCAGGATCCTATGATCATGACCTGAGCCCAAGGCAGACACTTAACTGATTGAGCTACCTAGATGCCCTCTATTTATAAGAAAACATATTTACAAGAAAATATCATAGAAAAAATTTTCTGCTCTAAATTATTTTGTGGATATGTGTTATTTTCATTCTTTAAAGGACAAGTTGGTAAAATATTGGTATAAATAGAATACTTTTTTCTTTAAAATATACTGGCATGTCTTTGTTTGGACTATAGGGTCCCTGAAGGTAGAAGCCATAAACTTTTACTTGTTTATGACATTTCCAGAGATGATAATTTCCTGGCTTGCAATAGAATTAATTAAAGAAGAATATTAAATACAAATAAGCAAATGTGGAAAGCAAAATGAGCCATTTAATGCATTTTTAAATTTTTCTTCTAATTATTAAGACACATATTCCTTGATGAACTGGCAGGAACCAAAAACTTACCCTCTTGCCATGAACTCTTGCCTAGCATGATGCCTGCCTCTTATGTTAAAATATTAAAACTTGTTTGGGTGCATTTTAAAAACTGTATATAACCACAGGCCTCATACTTCAAACAATGTTCCTTCTCATGCTTTTAATGGCAGCATACATTTTTCTAACGAAGTCCCCATAGTATCACCATCTGGGTCAACTCCACCAATTATGTGCTCTCAAGCATTGTGAAACACTTTAATTTCAGTGGCTATCTCATCAATATCTGTTTCCACACCAAACTCGATGGTCCATGAAGGTAGCACGACTTTTTGCACAATCTTTTTTAAATTTATTTTTAATTTTTAAAAAAAGATTTTATTTATTTATTCATGAGAGAGACACACACAGAGGCAGAGACATAGACAGAGAGAAAAGCAGGCTCCCAGCAGGGAGCCTGAGGTGGGACTCGATCCCAGAACCCCGGGATCATGACCTGAGCCGAAGGCAACATTCAACCACTGAGACACCCAGACACCCCTTTTTGCACAATCTTATTCTCAACATCTCTAAAGAATTTGTCAGTATGAGAACATCAATGAATATGATTGACCTACAGAATGAATGAATGAATGAATGAATGAATGAATGAAGTTAATTTATTCCAAAGTGCTGGGAGAATTATCCAACAAACAGAAAAATCTCCCTGTGAAGACAGCACATTATGTCACATTTATGCATTGGAGGGTTTCCCTTAGGACACAGTAGATACAAGGCCTCCAATGCATAAATATGTCATAATGTGCTGTCTTCACAGGGAACTTTTTCTATTTGTTGGAAAATTCTCTTAGACACTCTTCTTTTAGAATAAAGAATGAATGCTGTCTAGAAAACATTACGGGGGGGTATTCAGTGGGGTGCTGGTGTCGTACAAATCAACATAGTTTATTGAAGAGACTATTCACTTAATAGCAGCTCAAAGGCAGTTTTGTGATGCTACATTTGCCCTGTCAGAAAATATTGAAATGTCTGCTTCAGTCCCTGCTATTTTAAGCATTCTATCCTTGGCCTCCTAAAGGAAGAGTGCTTCCAGGATGGGGAGAGGACTGTTTTATAGCAGCTGTAAGTTAAATATCTGTAGAATGTGTCTGCCACTATCATTACCAGTCCTAGCAATAATAATTCCCTTTTTCTTGGCAAAAAAGATTTTTTTTCTTCTTTAGGTTAAAGGATAATAGTATTTTTTGTGATTGTAACTGAATGCTTAAACAAAGCTATTTTTGAGTTGCTGTTTTTTAACTGAAATAAAGGTGAAATTTTCTATAATGCATCAATATCTATCATTGTGCAACTTTCCACACTGAATGCATAAGAAAGTCATGGTGAGTTATGAATGATGACCACCTGCAAAGAAGTGATAAGACTGCATATTTTCACTCTTTTCTTGGCAGTATCCCTTTTCTATATTCTGACTTATGCCAAGTAACTGGAGTCGGTCAAATAGACAACAAGCTAATTTCCCTTTCTCAGTCCTCTCAATTTAAAATGCTTGCATTCTTCACAAGGAAATGTATCAATGTATCTGTCATTTAAAATGAATCACCTGACGGGCCTACAAAAATAGTGTAAGGGTAGTGTGGAATGAATTTCAAGATGATACAGGTTAATATATTCATCCTACTTTGTACTTTCCTAAGACATTTTTTTTTTTTTTTGGATTTCGCTAATTAGGTTTAATGGAGAGATGGTCAACAAAATAGTCAACTCTGTTGCCATCATGGTTATTAATTGGAGTCAGTAGAGATGAACATTCAACAAGTGATCAAAGGGTAAGCAAGATAACTTTCAACTGGGTTATAATCTATAAAAGAAATAAAAATTGTGATGTGATAATGTTTAACTAAGGAATGGGGAGTTGTTATTTAAAATGATGGCTAAAAGGTATTAAATAGTTGGCCTGATAGAAGAACAGAAGTGAGACTACCATAGCTGATGCAGAATGTGAGAAAGGAAGAATTAATATCACATGGTGATGAAGAGGTAGGAGGTAGACCAAACGGAACCTTATAGTATAGCATAAGCAAAATTTTAAAAGCCTGTATGCAGGGAAAAACTATAATCTGATTTGGGATTTATGATTGCTCTGTGGATAAATCATTTTAAGTGAAAGATATTGAAAGTAGGAGGCAAAAGGCTATTGCAATAACCAGAAAAAAATGATAGGGGTCGGTGCTAGGGAAATATTAGTCAAAATGGAGATTAGTAATCAAAAGTTGAGAAATATGTTCAAGGTTGTATCGATAGGATAAATTAGGGGATGAGGTAAGCAGGAACCAAGGTGCTGGTTTGAGCTCTAGGGTGTATAGTATTGCCATTCATTGAGAAAGATCACTGTGGAAGGAATGAATTTTGATTTTTAGGGATGATAATAAATAGCAGTTTATTATGACTACTTAGCATGCAAAGTAAAGCTATTTATTTATATTTAAATACACCAGGAAGGATGAGGGCCATGCCAAAGATACAGATTTCCAAAAATTTTAAATATGATTTCTACGATAAAACTGATTGAGATTACCCTGGGGAAAAGCTTGCACTGAGAAGATTGAAACAAGAATAAAAACTTGAGATTTAATTTTTTTTTCATTTCAAAATAACCTCAAACTTGCAAAAGGTTGCAAATAAAGTATAACAATTTTCACAAACTCTTCACCCTATCTCTAAAATGTTCATATCTTATAGCCACAGTACTAGCAAAGTACTAGCAAAGCCAGGGAACTAACATTGATATAATACCATTGATTAATATAGAGACCATAGTCATGTTTCACCAATTGTCTCACTCATGTCTTATTTCTGGACCTATTTAATACATTGCATAAAGATATCATGTCTTCCTAATCTCCTTTCACTCTTCATTTGCAAAAGAATCAGGAAGGACTCCATGAAGTAGTATGGATCAATTTCCAGATTATACATATTTAGTGAAAAGACCTAAGTTCAAAACTATCTATAATATATAAACTTGCATGTAAGAAAGAAAGAGAAACAAGCAAATGTGCATGTATCTGCTCATGTGTGAAAAAAAAACAAACAGGAAGAAGAAACCAGAAATTAAATGAGCCTACATAAATGTGTATGAATGAAGATAGTGGAAAAAAAAAGTGCCAAACATGGGAATGGGATTGCTATTATGTTTTATTATCGAAGAAACTTTACTGGTCTAAAGATTTCTGAGCAAGTAACATTTAATTTAAGAAGAATGATTAGTAGCACTTAGTTTCACAAAGTCTCTGTATATATTGTTAGTGACAGGAAAAGAAGAAAAAGCATTTACGACAGTAAGAGTGGCATAAATAACTTGGATGGGGGTTGTGGTGGATAAGAAAATTAAGTTTAAGATTTGATAAAAAGGTTTTTCAAAGTCTAGCGTGGCTAAGATGTACTATGCAAGTGTGAAAGTAGCACAAAGAAAACAGGAACTGAAGAGGTAAATATGCATGTGATCACTAAGAGCCTTTTCAATAAAATGTAACTAATAACTCATTTTCAAAGTGTGCACTTGGGAAAATACACAAAATTAGCAATGAAATGGCATGTGGGCACATACCATGAAGACAAATATGTGACATTAAAGCTAGTTCTGATTTGTTTAATTTTTCTTTCCTTTTCCTTTAAGGCATGCTCAAGAGCAAAAAGTATTTTATTGTAGAAAAGGAGTTCTGATTTCTTTGCATTTCATTATTGTGAAAACTAACATTCTTCAAGAAGAATGTAATTTACAACTTTCCATTTCATATTCCATAAAATGTGACAATTATTTTTATGGAGCTGACATTGAGAGTAAAATAAATAATGAATTCCAAAAGTAGTGGGAAACATAAACTGAGGCTGATTGGATATAAATGTCTGCTCTCCTTTAACTAATAGCAGTAATTGGGTTCAGATCACAATGAAACTAAGGAGACACAAGTAGCTTCATCTAACACCAGTTATAATATAAGACATACATATAATAATGACCTGGTCACATTCTCATGACTCTGGGGAACACCACCCCACCTGAAAATTTGGAATTACATTGTTTATGAGAGAGGATATTGAATACTTTACATTCCCAGGACTGAAGGTTAAAATAGGTAGATACTAGATAGACAGACAGACCGGTCAACATACTAACATACTTGCAATAGATTTATGAGAAAAATAGTAGCAAAAACACTGTAGCTTCTAACTTCTTCTTTGGCTCTCTCACTTGCTCTGGTGGAGTCTACCTTTCATGTCTCACTGCTGAGAGGGCAAAGAACTGCATTTTTCCCCATTCTTCCCCAAACCATGTATATATAAAGTATGTGTGTGTGTGTGTGTGTGTGTGTGTGTGTGTGTGTATATATATAATTTAATTTTGAAAGCAAAGTCTCCTGTAGTTGATCTTTGAGATATATAGATTAATGATCAACACCTTGATTGCATCCTTATGAAATATTTTGAACCTAAAGACTCAGCTAAGCCTTGCCTAAATTTCTGATTCATAGAAAGCTGAAATAAAAATAAAAAAGTTCATGGTATTAAGACACTAAGTTGTGGAATAATGTATTCCTTGGCAATAGAAAAATAACTCACAACATAATTTTGATATAAACAGCCAGATAATTGTAACAAATGCTGATGGGTAAAGAGATTGAATATAAAAAATATGAAACTATTATCCCCCATGGGAGAAAATCCAACTTCAGTATTTATTTGTAGCATTGGTAGAGTATTATTTTATTATCTCTGGTATATTTAGTAATGACAGAGTGTAAAAAGTATTCTGTTCAATTGATTATATAATTTTATGAGATTCTCATTTCTGTAATTTTAAAGAATTTATTCTTGGGGCAACTGGGTCACTCAGTAGTTCAGCATCTGCCTTTGGCTCAGGTTGTGATTCGAGGGTATTGAGTTGCACATCAGGCTCCCCCCAGGGAGTCTGCTTTTCCCTCTGCCTATGTCTCTGCCTCTCTCTGTGTGTCTCTCATGAATAAACAAATAAAATCTTAAAAAAAATAAAACTAAATGATATCATATAATATGCAGTCGTCTTTATTTAATATGTTTAGGATTCATCCATGCCATACAATGTCAGTGTATTCTCTCTTTCTCTCTCTATTTTTTCCCAATAACATTCTATTATAGAGATATAAAACATTGTTTTTACCTATTCACCAGTTGATAGACATAAGGACTATTATGTAAAATGCTGTTATAAACATTTATATGCATATCTTTCTGTGGACATATTTTCATTTCTCTTGAGTATATACCTAGGAATGGAATTTCTGTGTCATAGGATTACTTATGTTTAACATTTTGAGGAAGTATTTCTTTAAGTGGCCATAACCATTTTACACCAGCAATTAATTAGGGTTCTAATATTTCCACCATCACATTAATACTTGTTATTTCTGCCTTTTCAATTACAGAAAAATCAAAGAGTGATATAGGTGTGAAATAGTATTTCATTATGCTCTTGCTTTGCATTCTCCTATTGACTAATGATGTTGAGTATACTTTCATGTTTTTTATTGGACATTTATATATACCTTTTGGATAAATATCTGTTCAAATATTTTAATTGAGTTATTTGCCTGTTTATTATTGATTTGCAAAAGTCCTTCATGTATTATGGATATATGTTTCTTCTCAGCTATAGATTTTCACATATATTCTCTCATTTTTTGGGTTGGTACTCTCTGTAGCACAAAAGATTTTAATTTGCTGAAGCCCATTTTTTTTCTATTTTCATTTATGCTTTTTCTGTCATATCTAAGAAACCATTTCCTAACTACAGGTCACAAAGATTAAGTCCTATGTTTTGTACAACAGTGATATAGTTTTATGTCTTAAACTTAAGCCTATAATCCATTTTATGTCTGTAAATGTTGTGAATACTATATGTGTCTATCCAGCTGTTCCAGAATCATTTGTTAAAAAGAGTTTTTCTTCCCACTGCATTGGCTTGGAAGCCTTGTCAAAAATCAATGACTGAAAATGTGAGAGTTCATTTCTATACTCCCAATTCTATCCCTTTGGTATGTCTATTTTGACATCTGTGCCACACTATATTCATGACTATAGCTTTGCAGTAAGTTTTAAAATCTCTAGTATAATCTTAACCTCCATGGTGAAATTTGCTTTATTATTATTATCATTATTATTATTTAAGTAGGTTTCATGGCCATATGGAACCCAACATGAGGCTTGAACTCATGACCCTGAGATCAAGACCTGAGCTGAGATCAAGAGTTGGATGCTTACCCAACTGAGTCACCCAGGCACCCCTAAAATATGCTATTATTATAAATATTATATGTTATTTTAGTTATGATTTTATTTCCCGTATTTTTAAAGTACATATCCTCTTATTTAAAAGTCTAGTTAGCCCCATTTCTATTTCTTCATTTGTATATTTTATTTTTGTTGAATATGTTTCACTTCTGTCTTGAATTGTACTTCAACAAATGCTTTATACCTTTTTTCATTACACTTTTATGAGCAATTTATATTGCATGGGATCCTTAATGATACATGGTGTGCACAAGACTTCTTGTTTGATAGTTGGTTCTGCCATAATCTTACTGAAATCACTTGCTCTGATCCTGACCTCCTTGGTATTATAAACGTGAGCACTTCACCCAGGATCTGGAATAAAAATAATACTAGGGATGTATGGTTCTCCTCCAGGTTATTATCCCCAGCAATTGAGAAGATAATGTTTTAGTATTCCACCCTCAAAGGGTCATCACTCTCTGGCTTTTAACATTATGCAGTTGCAGAGATATAGATACCTACTTTATGTGTTGCCTTGATTCATTAACTCTGGAGACAAAACCGCAAGCCATACATCATTTATGTTTCCCTAGGTTTCACACTTTTTAACTCTTTCCTTCATTTCTGGCACCATAATACTTTCTTACCTTTAATACTAGTAATCTTTTACCCATCATAATTTAAGTTTATTAATAAAATTCATATAATTAAAGATGATCTGCAGTAAAAATTCAAATAAATAGACATTCTTTACATATCATTAACTATGAAAGAAAAAAAATGAGTTAACTGAATAACTCTCTCTTGCTAGGCCAAATATTTTAGACATGGAATAAGCAGTCATCGGTCTTTTTTTTTCTTCCCATTTTTCTTTTGTCTAATTAATAAAATGTAAAAATTAAGTCTTCAACTTTCATAATAGCATATTGCCTGTGTATGTGTGTCTTAAATTGTCTTCTAAAAGTAGTTTTCATTACTGTGAGAGGGCAAAAAGAGAATAGAGATGATTATGGAACATCATTTCTTTTATGAGAGACAAATCAATCTTTTTCTTTAAGAGAAAAAAATCAGGTAAAAGATAATCTGACCTTACAAGAAACTTCACAAATAATTTTAGTTACAGAAAATATAGATAAATTAGTAGGGATATTTATCTTTGATAATGTGTCCTCAACAGGACATCATCTGTCCATCCAGTTTTCTTCCTATGTTTACAATATTTTATATTATGGGACTTGCAACATATGCATTAATTATAGCACAGAAACAGCTGTAGGCCACAATAATCATCAATTACCTCAAGCAGCAGAATTGTCTAGCTCAAAGCTGCAAGACTATGTCAGGAGAGAATCACTTTTACTTTACAAGGCAGAACGAAGCCTTGGGGAGAAAGAAAGAACATTTTGCTAAGAGAGCAAAAGTATGTCAAATTATGGGTCATTATTTGCTCAAATTTGTTTATAAAACGAAGTAGCTTTTTCTGGCCTACCGAAACACTAACACCACTTCTCTATTTGAAACCACATATCTCAATTGATGCTCCAACAAATCTACTTACTCTGCTCAAATTGTCTGATCTCATAATCATGACCATCTTCATTTAGTCTTACTGGCCGTGGCTACCAATAATCTCACATTGGAGTTCTATAGCTTCTGCTGCTTCAGGTAATTAAAGATACAATAATGACATTTTCTACATATCTTAGATCATTTTATAGGTCTTGGCTCTCTGATGCAAATTCCCTAAAGCATGAAATTATGTGCAATTAATTTTTCATGCCTCTTGAGAACTAATGTAGTAATTTGCAAATAATAGTTATTTTATCCAATAGTTGATAATTGAGTGAATATTCCTCCTTTTTGGAAAAAAAAAAGTGGAGGTCTTATATTTAGAATCTAAAGAGTCAGTAGCTGCTTTTGCTGTGAGTAAAGAGTAAACTTCAAACCTATATTAAATCATTAACTTTTTCATTTTTTCCCAGTATATTTAATTTCATTTTCCAAGTTTTGATGTCAGCATATAGAAATATAATTGATTTTTTAAAATTTTCCATCAATTACAGGCATATCTTATTTTATGGTACTTTGCTTTATTATGCTTCACAAATACTGAGTTTTCTTACAGATTTAAAGTTTGTGGAAACCCTTACATTAAGCAAATCTACTGGTACCATTTTTCCAACAGCATTTGTTCACTACATGTCTCTGTGTTACCTTTTGGCAATTCTTGCAATATTTTACAACTTTTAAATTATTACTATTTTTGTTATGGTTATCTATGATCAGGAATTATAACTCCTGAAAGCTTAGACAATGGTTACCATTTTTTAGCAATAAAGCATTTTTAGCTAATGTCTGTACATTGCTTTTTTATCCATAATGCTATTGCATAGCTAATAGAATATAGTATAGTGTAAACATAACTTAAATGCACTGGGAAACCAAAAATTCATTTGAATCACTTTATTGATATTTGTTATATTGTGTCGATCTAGAACTAAACCTGCAATGTCTCCAAGGTATACCTGTATATAGCTTTGCTGAAATCGTTAGTTTTAATAGATATTTTATTGACTCCTTAGGATTTCTACAAATGTGTTTGTGGAGAAAAAGAGCACTCAGGAGCAGAGAGTGTGGGTAGGAGGGGCAGAAGGAGAGGGAGGGAGAGAATCTTAACCAGGCTTCAGGCCTCCCACAGAACCTGATGTGGGGCTTAATCTCACTAGCCTGAGATCCTGACCTGAGCCAAAATCAAGGGTCAGATGCTTAACGGACTGAGCCACTCAGGAGCCTCCACAGGTAAACTTTATTCAGTTTTCCGTTCCTTTCTTGCCAATAGTTTTTAATATGAAAACCTGTTAAAATTTTAAATGTTTTTTTCTGCATCATTTACTAGTCTCGTTACTTTAATCTGTTATATGTTGAATTATTTTGACGGACTTTAAAATGTGAAAATAAGCTTGCATTTTTTGCACAAACCCACGCGGTCACAAATATTATCTAGTTTACTTACTGCCAAAATCAATATAACAACATTGCATAACTTTTATTTCTATGCTAATGAGGCATACTGATACATATTTAACTTATAATATCCTTCTTTGGTTTTGGAATCTGGAAGATGCTAGCCTTGTAAAATGGGTAAGGAAGCCCTCCTTTTTCCTCTATATCTGAAAGAATTTATACAGCATTGAATATTTAAATATTTGATAGAATTCAACAATGAAGGTATCTGTACCAATAGTTTTATTTGGGGAATGTTTTAAAATTTAAAATTCAATTTTAAGTATATACAGAGTTATTCCGAGCAACTGTATTCAGCTGGTGGCTTGGTTGGGGTTGACTGATCTTTTGTAATGTCAATCACAACCTTGTGGCCACAGCTGGGATATTCCAAATGATGGGTTCTCTCTTACATGTTCTCTCACCTTGGGCTACTTCACAGTGTGATGACTTCATGGTTTCAACAGAATGATGGTAAAAGCTTTAGGGTTTTTTGATGTTTAGAATCCAAAGTCACACAATCATATATTTGTGCAATTAGAGAAATTCATGTCACAAGATCTGAACATGTTTAAGGAGCAGAAATATAGTGACTATTTTCTGTCAGTGGGAGTTCAGCAAAGGATCTGACCATATTTATTTTTAACAGTCTGCTCTTTGATCATATTTCTAATGCACATGTGAACTAAATTCAAATCTTATCAATACCCACAAAAAACTCAACTGATTATGGTGTTTGGCTCAAGGATCTTGTGTTTGCATTGAGCCTGAACACAAAGAAAGCCCCCATTTTGGCTCATCTTGACTCCTAGTCTTGTAAATAAAGAGATAATTTATATTCTTCTTATTTCATCATAGTCATTTCAATTATGTGAAAAACAGGAAGCACATAACCCTAACTGAATGGTGGCTATACCGAATTTCCAGTCACTCACATGCCACCAATTCTCAATTCTGGGTACAGTGACTATCCCTGAGTTAGGTACAGTTCTGCTCTCTGAGTGTGGTTTCATAATAATTTATTTTTCTCTGCTCTTGATTCCACCTTTGGAAAGGTCTTTCCTGTACAATGAGAAATACCCGATGTTTACATTTGAAATCTTACTAAGACTCCCTTTTGTCTATAGAAAATCAAGTTCCTTTTAGCTAAATCTGAATCAAATCTCTTAATAAGTTTGTGTCTTTCTTAGAAATTTTATTGTGCCTCAATGCATGACCCTTAAAGTCACTTCCATAACTGTTCTCAGCATAGATCATGGCTGTTTGGGGTAGAGTGTCAGATTGCTGAGAGAAAAAGCCCTTAGGATTCTGAGAATCACTTGTATCTGGCTGAGTGAGCCCCAGGCATCTTTTTAAATCTCCCTGAAATATTAACAAAAGTCTTGCAATCATACCCTTAATTTGATCTTCACCTTAAGGCTATTTTAGACTTGAATATTTTCCTGGCTTGAAAGCCTAGGCATTGCAACAGTTTTATTTTATAACATCATATTTTTGTCTCTCAATATATTCTCTAAATTCCATTTATACACTAAAGTTTATCCTTTTGTTCATAACTCTCTTTCCATATCTTATTATATGCAAGTAAATGACAAAACCAGTTGACATTTCCAACATTCTGCCTGGAAATCATCTTAATCAGATTCACAACTTCATTAGTATGTCCTCCATCTTTCAAGCTACCAGACAATTTTGTTCTCCAGTACAAAATATTCATTAGCACTTTCAGCCTCTAATTGCAATTTCCTTATTCCTTGTACAGTTTCAATTAAAAGTCTTCTCACCACCCTTTTGAGTTCCTGAGACTAACCGATGCCAACACCACATATTTTAGGTTTTTGTTATTGCAGCATGCTGTAGAATAAATCACTTCATACCTGATGGCTCAAAATGCCAATGTTTTGTTGTTTCTTGCAACTTTGGGGCTAGGCAGTTTGTCTAGTATTTTTTTTTTTGTTGTACCTTAAAGGTGTTTATCTAGCTTGCTGAGTCTCATTGGGAAATGCTCAGTCACCGTTACTTCAAATATTGCTTCTGATCTATCCTCTTGTGAGATTAAAATTTCTTGTATATTAGATATTTTGACCAAGTATTACATGTCTCTTACAGTGTATTCTTTTTCCCCTGATTCCTTTTCTCTTGGACAATTGTCCCTGTCTTCAAAATGCCTGAAATCCATAGTTTTTTGTGTTCTGCAAGTTCTAGCATCCATCTTATTAATTGCTGATATTGCATTTAGGTTATGGAGAAGTGTTCATTTCACCTTTTTATAGGTTCAGATCAGTGTTAAAATTCTACATATTTACCTCTATTTTATACTTTTTTCCCTCTATTTAAACACATTGATTATAATATATTGAAGCCTTATTTACTAACTTCAATACCTTGATGATGTCTGGGAATGATTTTATCATTGACTATTTTCCCTTTAAGGCCATATTTACCTATCTTTCATGTCATATTTTTATTGTGTATTGGCCCTTGCAGATAATCATTATAAAATTTTTTGATTATGTCATATTGCTCTAAAACATGTTCTTTTCTAGCAAGTTGTTAAACTACTTTAGATCACTGTGACACTGTCAAGGCTCTGTGGTTTTAGTCTTTGTTAGTATAGATTTGTTTTAGTTTTCCCCTTAATCATAGACCTAGCCTTTATTTCTAAGATACGGTTCTTGTGATGGCTAACATGTGTCAGCTTGACTGGGCTATGGGGTGCCCAGATATTTGGTTAAACATTATTTCTGGGCGTCTCTATGAAGGTGCTTCTGGATGACATTAACATTTGACCCAGAAGACTGAATGTCTCTTGGAGCACTGAACATGTGTGGTTTGTGGTTTTCACAAAGGAACTGGGAAAAATAATTATACAGATTTCAAGGGGATTTCTTTTTGCTGCTATCTTTTCTTTAGAAATTTGCCCCCAGAAGAAATGGGTAGGAAATATCAGAAAGGGAGACAGAACATGAAGACTCCTAACTCTGGGAAACGAACTAGGGGTGGTGGAAGGGGAGGAGGGCAGGGGGTGGGGGGTGATGGGCACTGAGCAGGGCACTTGATGGGATGAGCACTGGGTGTTAATCTGTATGTTGGCAAATTGAACACCAATAAAAAATAAATTTATTATTAAAAAAATAAAAGTAAAAAAAAAATTTTCCCTCAGATTCTAGCTATGTATGCAATTCAAATGCAATTCAAAAATTATAGTATCATTCTTTACCCAGTAATAGTGCTACCCTCTGTTTTTCCACTATTTCCCTGTACCACTGTTAGGTCACACCTGTGAGAAAATGGGATTTCCAAGTTAGAATTGATTATTAGTTATGTTATTAATCGGATAATAAATAATTTTTATAACCTATGTAATTTCTCAACAATCCACTTAAAAAAAAAGTTAAGACATTTGTTTTGTAGTAAGGAATTGTCCTCAATCAAAGAAAGATTTAGCCTTACTTCCAGATCCCAGGAGGTATACTTTAGACCCTTGGAGTTTCCTCACAGACAGAGGTGACTCTGTTATTCATAGTAGGCACCTTATGTCACACCTGATAATTTATGCTAAGGTAGGTAACTCATACTGAGCTTTCCAGGCATGTAATGCCATTTCAACCCCTGGAATGTGGGGGAGCTTGAGACTGAATTCAACCACGTGGTAAACAAATCAATTAATCATAAAATTCAATAAAAACTCTGGATCTCAAAGCTTGGATGAGCTTTCCTGATTACCAATACTCTGTGCATATTACCGCGCAGTATGTCTGGAGGAAGGGAATACTATCCATGACTTCATGGGACAGGATGTTTGGTCTCCTCCTAGAGTCTTCCCTATGTATTTCTTCTTTTGGCTGGTTCTAATTTATATCTTTTCTC
Source organism: Canis aureus (assembly GCF_053574225.1). Lineage (NCBI taxonomy): Eukaryota > Metazoa > Chordata > Mammalia > Carnivora > Canidae > Canis > Canis aureus. Next base: position 16,302,982 of record NC_135648.1, read on the forward strand.
TGTAATAAATACATCCATGAGAATAGTAAGTTCAGTAAGTACTTTGAATCTTTTAGCAAATAATCAAATCGGTATGTGATTCTGGGAACCCCTTGCATTTGCTTTTGCTTTGAAAAGTTTTGAACAGATTTAGCAGTGTGGCTAATTGCCATATAATGAGTCAGAATAATATCGTAGCATAATATTACCAATATGCAGGTCTTGAAATCTATATGCAGAAAAATTACCCTCCAAAAGTGAAGAAAAAATAAAGAATTTCTAAGACATACAAAAACTGTGAGAAATCACCAGCAGACTAGCCCTATAAGAAATATTAAAATAAGTTCTTCAAGGAGGAAAAATAAAGTGCATATATTCTATATATATCAGAAACTTGGACTTATACAAAGAAAAAAGAGTATTAGAGAAGGAATAAATAAAAGTGAAATTGACCTAAAGCATAACTATTTAAAGTGACAACAGTAATAATGACAACAGTAGTAATATTGGGTAATTGTAATATGGATACATTAAGTAAATAACATCAATGAATGTCAGAGTGATAGGGATAATATTGAAATACTCTGCTACAAAGAATCTGTGCTACACATAAAGTAGTATAATATTATTGGAAGGTAGTCTTAGGTTATTTACAAATGTAGATTTGTAGATTTGAATCTCAAAGGCAACCACTAATTTTTTTAAAAAAGACATATAGATATCTTAAATATAGAATATATTTAATATTATATATTAAATATATTAATATATATAGAAAATAGAACCATATCAAATGCCCATTTAAATCTACAGAAGAGAGAAAGAGGGGAAGAGAACCAACAGAGAACAATTGCAAAACGATAGGAAACAATTACAAACAGGGTAGATATTAATCCAAATATATTCAGAATCTCTTCAAAAGTTAAGTCTATACACATAATTTAAAATACAGCAAATATTAGAAAATATTTTAAAAAGACACAGCTATATATTCTCTATAGTAAACTTACTGTACTATAAAGACAAAGACATACTATATGTAAAACAAAAACAGAGAAAGATACACCATGCTAATACTAATCAAAAGAAATCTAAAATAGCAACATTAAATGCACACAAAGCATTGTTCTGAAAGCAAGGAAAATTATCAAGGTAAAAGAGGGTATATACATAAGTTTCTTGGATTATATGCACAAGACAGTATCAAAAACATGAGGCAAAAATTGGTAAGACTGAAAAGAGGGATAAACAAATCTACCATTACAGTTGGAGAGCCCTTGTTAGATTACTGATAGGTCAAGTAGGCAATGAATCAGTAAAGATTTAGTTGATTTGAATAGCGCTATCAGTTTACTTGATCTAATAGAAATTTATAGATTACTGTATTCAATAATAGCCAAAAGCACATTCTTCTCAAGTTTACATGGGATATTCTCCAATACAGACTGCACTGTGAGCCATAAGACATGCTTGAATAATTTAAAGGAATAGAAATTGACAATGTTGCATTTTCCCTGGATCCTTTGCTACTAGAAAATAGTGGTAGCTAATAAATCCCCCACCATTTCTACTCCTGGTTTTTTTTTGTTGTTGTTTTTTTTTTTTTTTTTTTTTTTTTGCTATTGTTACAGGAAATGGCTTATGCTAAATAAACATCCTTCCCCATATGAGCTACATAAGAGTTTGAGATGCTCCTCCTCATTGATCTATGACAAAGCCAGAAAAAGACCTTACCCATTTCCATCTTTACTTCATAAACTATTAGCTGGACCCTTTGTTTCCACTGAGTAATCTAAACAAAATGCTTGTTCATCAAAATTTGGTTAAGTTTTTCTCCATTCACCAGGTTCCTGAACTTTGATCCATTTCAGACTGAGCCAGCATCCTGAATGGTTCCCAAATATAGGCTGACCTGAAGATAAATAATCTCTTATCTACTGCCTAATTTTTACACTATCACTCATACTACTTTCCCACACAGGTTTCTTTCTTTTCCTTCCTTCCTTCCTTCCTTCCTTCCTTCCTTCCTTCCTTCCTTCCTTCCTTCCTTCCTTCCTTCTTTCTTCTTTTTTCTTTCTTTTCTTTTCTTTTCTTTTCTTTTCTTTTCTTTTCTTTTTTTCTTTTCTTTTCTTTCTTTTTTTCTTTTCTTTTCTTTCTTTTCTTTTCTTCTTTTCTTTTCTTTCTTTTCTTTTCTTTCTTTCTTTCTTTCTTTCTTTTTCTTCTCTTCTTTCCTTTTTTTTCAAAGATTTTTTTATTGGAGGGGATAGGAGGAGCAGAGGGAAAGAATCATTATTTATTTATTTTTTTGTATATTTTTTTTATTGGAGTTCGACTTGCCAACACATAGCATAACACTCAGTGCTCATCGGGTCAAGTGCCCCCTCAGTGGCCATCACCCAGTCACCCCATCCCCCACCCACCACCCCTTCCACTACCCCTTGTTTGTTTCCCAGAGTTAGGTGTTTCTCATGTTCTGTCATCCTCTCTGATATTTCCCACTTATTTTCTCTCCTTTCCCCTTTATTCCCTTTCACTATTTTTTATATTCCCCAAATGAATGAGACCATATAATGCTTGTCCTTCTCCAATTGACTTACTTCACTCAGAATAATACCCTCCAGTTCCATCCATGTCGAAGCAAATGGTAGGTATTCATTGTTTCTAATGGCTGAGTAATATTCCATTGTATACATAGACCACAGCTTCTTTATCCATTCATGGGATCATTTGATGGGATCATTTAGCTCATTCACATTCAGAGTTACTACTGAAAGATATTAATTTAGTGTCATCATACCTATTCAGTCCCTGTTTTTGTGGATTGTTTCTTTGGACTTCCTCTTTATTTTACAGAGTCCCCCTTAATATTTCTTTCAGACCTAGTTGGGTGGTCACATATTCTTTCAGTTTCTGCCTATCTTGGAAGCTTTTTATCTCTCCTTCTATTCTGAATGAGAGCCTTGCTGGATAAAGTATTCTTGGTTGCATGTTCTTCTCATTTAGGACCCTGAATATATCCTGCCAGCCCTTTCTGGCCTGCCAGGTCTCTGTGGAGAGGTCTGCTGTTAATCTAATATTTCTCCCCATACAAGTTAGGGATCTCTTGTCTCTTGCTACTTTAAGGATTTTCTCTTTATCTTTGGAATTTGCACATTTCACTATTAAATATGGAGGTGTTGAACAGTTTTTATTGATTTTTAGGGGGGACCTCTCTATCTCCAGGATCTGAATGCCTGTTTCCCTCCCAAATTAGGGAAGTTCTCAGCTATGAAATGTTTAAATAAGCTTTCTGGCCCTCTGGCCCTCTTGGCGCCCTTTCAAACCTCAATTAAATGTAGATTTTTCCTTCTGAGGCTGTCACTTATTTCCCTTAACCTTTCCTTATGATCTTTTAATTGTTTTTATCTTTTTTCCTCAGCTTTCTTCCTTGCCATCAACTTCTCTTCTATGTCACTCACTCTTTCTCCTACCTCATTAGCCCTCATTGTTAGGACCTCCAGTTCAGATTGCATATCCTTTAATTGATTTTTAATTTTGGCCTGTGTAGATCTAAATTCTGCAGTCATGTGTTCTTGATTCCTTTATGCTTTTCTCCAGAGCCACCAGTAGCTTTATAATTGTTCTTCTGAATTGACTTTCTGACATCAAATTGTAATCCAAATTCTGTAACTCTGTGGCAGAGAGTACTATTTTTGATTCTTTCTTTTGAGGTGAGTTCTTCTTTCTAGTCATTTTGCTCAGTGCAGAGTGGCTGTATGAGTGGGCTGCATCAAGAATATCAACCACGACCTAAGTAAATTTCACCCTAGATGATTCTGCCGAGGTCCGAGATCAGAAATTGAAAACAAAGATCAGAACGAAATAAAACAAAAGGACCAGTAAACTGAAAAACAAATTTTAAAGTAAAGTAGTAACAAATAAAAAGCCCGGAATCCTAAAGGAGAAAAAAAGAAAAATAAGAAAGAGAAAAATGGAGAAGAAGAAAAGGGGGGACTGGAAGATGGTGGTGACAAAGTTGTCGTGGAGGGAGAATATAGTCTACAGAGGGGTCCTAGAGGGTGATCCTCTTGTTTCTGATTATATTAAGTTCTGTATGTTAGAAGATGCTGAGTCCCAATCTTATATAAACCAGAAATACTTGTAGAGGGCCCCAACATGGATCACCAAAACATAAATGAGATAAAAGAGGAGGGAAGAATGGGAATGAGAAATCTCACAGAATGATCCAGCACCGTATACCACTTGGTTCTGAGTGCATGCTGGTCATGTTTTAGAAGGTATTAGCTTCCACCATTGTAGAACAAAATGAGGCAGAGAAAACAAAAAACACAACACAAAACAAAACAAAACAAAAAATATCTTGTATCTCCCAAAATTAAGTTGAGTATGTTGAAGGGACTCTAGAAGTGGAAAACATATCTAGGACCTGTAATTGTAGCAATATGAAAGTCAAAAAGGAAGAATCTTAAAAATGAAGAGGTGGTAAAATATTGTAGTTAAGGTGAGAAAAGAGAAAAAATGGCAATTTATAGTCTGATATAAAGATGAGTTGTACTGGAAAAAGGAAGAAAAAATTAAAAATGAGGGTTCCCCTCTGGCTGTATATAAGTCCCTCGACTTCCCCTGGAGCTTTCTAGCGCTGCTTGGTCAAGAACTTGCTCTCCCCCATCCTTCCAGCTGGTCTTCTGGTGAGGGGCTGCTGTGCTCTCAGGTGTGTGCACCCGAGGAGATGCCCACCCCCACTGGGTACGGGCGCAGTGGGAGCTGTTGACCCCTGAGGCCCCTGTTCCCTGGCGGCCCTGCCCCTCCCAGGCACAGGGTGACACCAGGGGGAACAACCCCACTGGAAGTGCCAGCTCCCCAGCCCTGGAGTCAGCTCCCGCAGTACCTCCCGCAGTTCCCAGCCCGCAGGGGCCTGGATGCTCCTGGGCGGGGGCCCTGACCTGCACAGCTCGGGACGCCGGGGGCAGGAGCGTCCCCACTGTCCTGGGCCCTCCCCGCCTCCCTGTCCCGGGAGCGCAGGATCCTGGGCTGTGTCCCCCGCGCCCTGGGCTCCCAGCCGGGCTCCCGAAGGCAGCAGGTGCAGCCCCTCCCCCAGAGCCCCCGCCCACCCCCGGCTTCTCCCCAGGCCCCGAGGGTGCTCCAGCCCTTTCCCCAACTCACCCGGTGCCACCGCACTCTCCCTGGGGCGCACCTCCTCTCCTAGGGACCCCAGAACCGGGGGGCTCCACCGCTCCCCTGCGGTCCTGCCCGAGTTCCCTGCAGAGCACCTTTCCTTCCAGGAAGAATTTGGTGCAGATTTGTAAAGTTCCCGCTTCTCCAGGGCGGGGCTTTCCTGTCTCGAGGCTCCCCTCCCCCGCCTTAGCCCGGCTCCTCGCGGGGCCCCTCCCCCACTGGACGCTTTTTTAATTTTTTCCCCCAGCCTTCCTACCTTGTTAGAAGCGAAAACTCTTCTCTCTGTAGCATTCTGGATATTCTCTCTTTAAATCTCAGGTGTTGGCGACACCAAATTCATAGGTGTTCAGGATTATTTGAAAGTTATCTAGGTTAGTTGGGGGGGACAGGTGACTTAGGGCCCCACTCCTCCACCATCCTGCCCCGCCCCTGGGAAAGAATCTTTAAACAGACTCCCCGCTGAGTGCTGAGCCCAACATGGGGCTTGATCTCAGGACTCTGAGGTCATAACCTGAGCAGAGATCAATAATCAGATGCTCAATGGATTGAGCCACCCAGGTGCCCACTCTAGGTTCTTTCAAACTATGTTTATAGGCTCCCTTTATAAGAGACCTTTCTTTTTTTCTTTTCTTTTCTTTTTTTTTTTTTAAAGATTTTATTTATTTATTCATGGGAAACACACAGAGGGAGAGGCAGAGACATAGGCAGAGGGAGAAGCAGTCTCCATGCAGGGAGTCCAATGTGAGACTCGATCTGGGGACTCCAGGATCACACCCTGAGCCAAAGGCAGACTCTTAACAACTGAGCCACAGGGGTGTCCCAACAAGAGACTTTTCTGCTTAACCTATGAAACTCTTGCAGGTCACCGTCTGAATCTTCTCCTTATGATCATTACCCTACACCCCTACTGCATTCATACTAGTTTTTCTCTTTTATAATAACCCTTTCAAATAAATATATCCTTATCTAAGTCCAGATTTGTTTCTTATTTAACAAATCAGATATAGTATTCTATAAAACCATAAAGAAATTAAATCATAAATCTATAACAAAAACAACTGGATATTAAACATCACAATTCTTTTTTTTTTTAAAGATTTTATTTATTTATTCATGAGAAACACAGAGAGAGATAGAGAGGCAGAGACATAGGCAGAGGGAGAAGCAGGCTCCATGCAGGGAGCCAGATGTGGGACTTGATCCTGGGACTCCAAGATCACACCCTGGGTGGAAGGCAGGTACTGAACTGCTGAGCCACCCACGTGTCACCAAACATCACAATTCAAATTGACACATGTATCAATGAAATAATCCTAAGTGATGTTTAAAAAACATATTTTGAACTAAATGAAAATAAAATTACAACATATCAGAATTTGTGGGTATAGAGAAAGGTGTGTTTAAAGGAAAGCATATGGCCTAAATATGTATACTAGGAATGAGGAAAGATCTTAAACCAATAACATAAGCTTCACCTTAGAAAACTATGGAGGAAGAAAAAGAATTGTAAGTCTAAAGAAACAGACTAAAAGAAATAATAAAACTTAGAGCACAGGGATCCCTGGGTGTCACAGCGGTTTAGCGCCTGCCTTTGGCCCAGGGCGCGATCCTGGAGAACCGGGATCAAATCCCATGTCCGGCTCCTGGTGCATGGAGCCTGCTTCTCTCTCTGCCTCTCTCTCTCTCTCTCTCTCTCTCTCTCTCTCTGTGACTATCATAAATAAATTAATTTAAAAAATTAAAAAAAAAAAAACTTAGAGCACAAACCAATGGAAATGAAAACAAGGAAATAATAGAGAAAATCAATGAAACTGAAAGATCAATACAATTGATAAAGCTGTAGCAGACCAACCAAGAGAAAAGATCAAAGACACAAATTATTAATCATGTGTGTTAAAGAAGGGCCATCAATATTATGGATAACAGTATCAATAGCCCTTGGATATGAAAATAATAATAACAGAACTATGAACTATGAGAACAGATGAAATAGATCAATTATGTGAGACATAAAAACCTGCAAAACTCACACAAAGAGAAATGGATATCCAAACTATGCTTACCTTTATGCAAGAAATTGAATCAATAAAAAATTGCCCTCCAAAAAAAGAAAGCAAGAGGCACAGATAGTTTCTCTAATGAATTCTACCAAATGTTTAAGGAAAAAGTTATTCATAAGAAGCCCCTTTTGAGAACACCTGAGTTCATGCTACTGAAGTGACTTAGGGTGAAGCCCCTAATTATTTTCAGGGTGAGACTGTCATGGGAAATCACAATGTGATTAGAGGGTTGGAAATTTCAACCCTACCCATTGACTTCCAGGAAGTGGAGAGGCAGAGTTGCAATTAAGCTCTATAAAGACCTTTGGACTGGGAGATTTGATGAACTTCCAAGTTGATGAAGGAATCTTTGAAGGAGGGCAATACCCCCAACTCTAGGGAGATAAATATTCCTACACTAGGACTGTTCTAGACCTCACATTGTGAACCTCTTTATCTGGCTGTTCATTTGTATTCTTTATAATAAATATCCTTTATAATAAAACAGTGATCAAAAGTGAAGTATTTCCATGGGTTCTGTGAGATAATTTGGTTAATTTTAAAAATTTAGGAGGAAGTTGTAAATCTCCAGTTTGTCACCCAGTTGGACAAAAGAGTGCTTAATCTGGGGATCTAGCACTTTCAATTCATGTCGGAAAGTGTGTGTGTATGAGTTCTTGAGGGACCCCCCCCTTAACTAGTGGTTTGCACTAACTCTGAGCAGTTAGTGTCAGGTTGAAATGTATTGAATTGTGTGACATCCAGTTGGTGACAGAGACTTAGAGAATTGTTTGGTGTGGAAATTCCATATCATTAGTATCTGAATGTGGATGTGAGCACAAACAGCATTTCATATTACCCTTGATACAATGTAATGAAAATGGAATTTTACATCTCTGGTCTTCCTACCAAAAAACCTAAACCTCATTTTAATTAGGGGAAAAAAACAGACAAATACTGATTGAGGGATATTGTATAAAATACCTAACCAGTAGTCCTCAAAATCATCAAGGTTAATAAAAAAATAATAATCCAAAAGGAGTCTACAGAGCCATGATAAAGCAATGTAATATGTAGTATACCAGATAGGATCCTAGAGCAGAAAAAGTAAATTAGGTGGAAACTGAGAAAAAATCAAGAAGTATGTGTGCTAGTTGATAATAATGTGTGAATACTGGTTAATTATCACAAATATATTGGGCAATATAAGAGATTAATGATAGGGAAAACTGCATACAAGTTATATGTAACTATACTATCTTTGCAATTTTTCTATAAATCTAAGATTTCTAAAATCAAGTTTTTTACACTGCAATTTTTCACCTTGACAGGTCCATAGCTTTCTTTTCTGTCTTTAGCCTTTCTTATCTTTAAACATTTTAAGGTAATTCTTATATACAATGTGGAAAAGGAAGAAGGATAATCACTAGACATAGTGACTGCCTTGAGTTACTATAGTATAATAAAACATATTAATGCAAGGCTTAGATCAAGTATTTAATCACCATATTACAATAGCTACAGCTAATCATTTTTATTAACATTCATTTCTAAATATTTTATGGACAACAATCATATATATACATATGTACGACAGATATATATATATGATTGGTGATAGATAGATAGATTCTTCCCAGAATCTAGAACAGTGTCTTCTGCATAAATATTTGTGAGTAAATAAATGCTTCCTGTGTTCTATAGTAGTTACTATAAGATATTATTAATTATGATATTATTACTCTCATCATATATAGAGCTATTTCTGGAGATTTCATTTCTAGATATAAGGTCTTTTTATTTCTTTATTATTATTTTTAAATTTTTATTTATTTATATATGAGAGACACAAAGAAAGAGGCAGAAACATAGGCAGAGGGAGAGGCAGGCTCCCTGCAGGGAGCCCAATGGGGAATTCCATCCCAAGACCCTGGATCACTACTTGAGCCAAAGGCGGAAGCCCAACCACTAAGCCACCCAGGTGCCCTGATATAAGTCTTTTATCATCTTCTAATTTTATTTTCTTCTTATCACAGCGCTTTATTCAATTATCTTATAATAAAACAGATCTTAAGGGGAAACAATAAACTAGAAATACTAACTATTCCTGTAGCAACAAACTTGTAAACAGAATCATCTCTATGAAAAGACATGCTCTTTAAATTGCTATAAGAATTTCTATGAGAAGTCCAAGGTTATTTTCTCAAGAGGAGGCAAATACTTTTATCCTCTTAGTGACTACTTGATATTTTCACAGAAGGTTATTATGATGATCACAGGTAATGCATCACCAGGCTCTTATATGCTGTAAAATTTATGAGAGAAATGTATTTGTCAAACTCTGTGAAGGCACTCTGTGGTTGCTTATGCAGGATTAGTTTTGCTGAAAGTCCAACAGACAGAAGCCATTTAATAAACTCTTTGCTGCTAGTCAAAATGATATCCTACTGATACCATCTGGATATCTGTTGGAATCAAGTTTAGCTCTACTGGTAGGAGTCAGAGTTGAGTCAGTAAATAACTTCCTGTACAGATATGTTTAAACAAAGGTTTTTAATCAGCATGCTGGTTGACTGGTTATATTATAATTTTATGATTTGATAGGATAAGGACTTTAATAATACAGACAAAAGATTTTGACAATAATTTATTTAAAAAAAAAACTCTTGTAAAGTAAAATAAGTATTTAAACTTTTCCATTTTACCTAATAAACAGTCATTCTAACAATTACCTTTCTTGTTTCACATAGATTACCTTCCTATATAATTTCATCAATTTAAATCCACAGGCATAGGGTCACTTGTGTAATCATTCAGTCTTTGTTTCCTAGGAAACAGACTAGTCAAGAGATGAAAGATGGCCACCTACTTTCTTTACAACTATTATTTGATCCTATGCTAATCCGTGCAATTCATAAGTTTCTTTTTCTCATTGCTCAGATTCTGCTGTGATTTTAAGGCCATTTTAGAACTTCACTTTCATTTAATATTTTATAAAATCCTAAAATAGAGTGGTTAGTGACATTCAAAATGGTAAAATTCTTCACTGGTATAATTCATATTGAAATTCTAAATTCCACTGTAATAGTAATGAACAATACTATCACATATTTTGTAAAAATTGAACTATGATAAAAATTATATCCAGAGAGACAGGTATAGAATATTACATCTTTAAAAAAGATATTATAATATTAACTTTCATACAAAATAATGTGTTTTAAAGATATATAATTGAAATTTCATTGTGTGGTGAAAAGTATCACAAAAGAACTTTTCTAGAATTAAGATGTATGTATATGTTATGGCCTGTAATCGGGATAGTCTGGGGAAATAGCATAAAAAATTCTTGACTTCAAAAAAAAAAATTCTTGACTTCAATATGTCATTTTTCATATTTTCTGGAATTTAGTCTTTGCAGATATTCTTGATTATCTTGAAGACAGTCTATGTATAAATCAGCTGTATTTTGGTAAATAGTTATGCAATAATAAGTACACTTAGCTTGTTCTCAAAACTTTAACTTTTGACTCTACTATTTTCGTTATCCAACACACTGGAGGTCCTGTACTTTCCTGATTACCAACTTCAAAATATGGTAGAAATAACCGGTTTCTTACAAAATATATCTGAAGGTTTCAAATTGATAATTTGAAAAGTTATCCTGGTTTCTGGAACTAGGACAATGTTCTGTCCAAGAGGACAGTGATTTCTAGTTAGATGATAGATAATAGAATTTGAGGGCAAACTGATTGCTATTCAGATATTATCTATTTAATTCACTTCAAAACTGGCAGGCCTTGAATAATTATTAAAATTTCTTTAAGCCTTTGATTAAGAAAATATACTATTTAAAATTGTGGGTATGCTACATGGAATTAACAACTTGAATTCTTAGGTTAGAAGGCAGATGATTCTATGTATGTTTCTATATATATGATGTACTATATATATATATATATATATATATATATATATATATATAAAATAGTTTTATTTTCTTCCATATTCTCTGCTTCCTGCTACTAAGTGTCAAACCTCTAAAATCTATGTCCAACAATGGACTGTTGGTTTTGCTTCTAAGAGTGTGTTATTCACATCCTTTGGTCAGGTGGGCTTATAAGACTTTTTGTTCAGAACTGAGTGAGCAACCTTGATTAGCCCTTTCCACAGTCTTCTTTGGAGGTCACTGCATATTATTCTCCTTTCTGACATACTGTATTTCAGGTTATAGATGTCTTCTCATTTTGTTAAAATGACATACTCATGACTGTTTTTCATCTTTTTTTCTTACTAACATATCATATTATGGGAGAGGAGATGGTCTAGTGATATTTTCCATATATTATTTTAAATATAAATATATTATTTACCTTTTTGTATAATTCTGTTATGTTTTGTAATCTAGTAAAATATTTCATTAGATGTCCCAATCAAGCTTAATTTCCTCTAGTTTTGAGAAACTTTTTCAATGGGATCACATAAACAAAGGTTTAAATTATTTTATTGCATGACAAATTATTTATTAAATTTAGTACTTAAGTCTGTTATCTATTTGAATCTGACATGATATTGAATAGTGTCCTGAAAAATCACTCTAGATAGCATAAGTGGAGAGAAAGACTAAATTTGGGCTCTCTTCACTCTAATTTAGAATACTTGTTAATACTAAGTGACCAAATCGCCTGAATAAAATGACAATTAGGATCAAAGTAAAATTATTTGGAAAGGGAATTATTTTGAGTTCCTGGGCCCAATTCCAGTGTGTGTTGGGGTGGGTTCCATACAACACCAAGCAATTCTGGAACATAGGTTAAGAGTGCAGTACTATAAGATTAACCCTTGTACACATTTCAGATGTTTGTCACAAGCCCTTGTTTGTTACCTTCTGACCAGTCACCTATAGATTGAAGGTTCCTATGACCTCCTCCTTGGACTTGAGATGCCATCACAAGGCCAGGCAAATTACCTGTACTTCTGACCAATTGGCTATAAATAAGACATTCTACAACCTCCTCCTTGGTTTTGAGCTAGAGTGGCTCACAGAACTGAGAGAAATATTTTGCCCACTAGATTACCAGTTTATTATAGAAAGATGCAACTCAGATATGGCCAGATGGAAGAGATGCATAGGACAAGGACTGGGGAGGGGGCATTGAGCTTCATTGCTCTTTCTGAGCATGCAATTCTCTTTAATCTTCATGTGTTCACCAGCTCTCTAAACCTGTCCTCCCCCCCACCCTTGGGTTTTAATGAAGGCTTCATTACACAAGTATGTTTGATTTAAACCATTAGCTATTGTTGATTGATTCTTTTCCAGGTGAACTGGGGAGACCCTGGGCCATGAGGCCTCAACACAGCCCATCCCTGGGATGTCACCAAAGGCTCTTGATCTCAAATGTGAAAGACTCAAAGACAGACATAGCAAAGTGAAGGAGTGACACTAGAGGGAAAGTTTATTAAAGCAGAAGTACACTCACATGTGAGAGAAGTGAGGCTTGAAAAGGAGAAAGAGAGAGAGGGTTCCAAGTCTTAGGATTTGGGTTTCTTTTATTGACAGTTGTTAACAAGGAAGTGGAATATTCATTACGTGGGGTGGGGATTTCTTGGAATGAAGATTTCCTGCCTTTTCTTCCGCATTTCCCGATAGCTGGTCATGACTTCCTCTTTGCTGGTCTCCAGGCCTCAAGTTAGAACCTAACTAATGGCCTCTAACAATTTTACCTCCTATCTTTCTCTCACCTCTTTCCAAAGGCCAGGAAATGAGACTGAAAGTTTTAATCTTCTAATCATTTTTGGTTGGCACTACTGACAACACCCATCCTTAGGGGCTTTAAAAGTCATCTTATTAACACAATAAAAAATACCTTTATCATTCTCTACACCTAGGAAATTCCAAGAGTTTGAGACCTTTAACTAGAAACCTTAGATGAACATATTTATCACAAATCACAGTATTCCAGGAGTATTATGTACATATACAATGGTAGGATTTGCAACCAAAATTTATAACTTTTACATATAAATTAGTTTTGAAATATATGTGAAAAGTCAATTTTGGACAGAATTTAAGACAGTCTTTTTTTTCTGAGGAAAGAAGAAAAAGTTCTGAATCATTCACAATTAAAGACATTGAAAATCTAGTGAATATTACTAGAATGCAGTGCCTGGATGGTTCAGTTAAGTGTCTGTCCTCAGCTCAGGTCATGATCCCAGGGTTCTGGGATCAAGTCCCACATCACATTCCCTCCTGCATGGTGAGCCTGTTTCTCCCTCTCCTTCTGCCTGCCGCTCCCTCTGTTTGTGCTCTTTCTGTATCAAATAAACAAATAAAATCTTTAAAAAATAGATGTGCAGTGTATTTTTTTGATCTATAAGTCCTCTATGATACACTTAATTGTTACTACTGCTTTTCTCAAGGTAATTTCTTTTGCCATTTGATCCTTTAAATGTAAACAAAAAAACTAATGAATATGACTAAAGGAAAAATAAAACTCCCCCCCCCCCACTTTATTAGAGTTTACTACATACTGTCTCAATTCATTTTTCTTTTCTTTAGCTTGTGGAGAATATTTTTAGTGACATATTCACTTCAACTAACTTTCTTTTTATTAAATTTTTTTTTTTTAATTTGTTTTATGATAGTCACAGAGAGAGAGAGAGAGAGGCAGAGACACAGAAGGAGGGAGAAGCAGGCTCCATGCACCGGGAGCCCGACGTGGGATTCGATCCTGGGTCTCCAGGATCGCGCCCTGGGCCAAAGGCAGGCGCCAAACCGCTGCGCCACCCAGGGATCCCTCAACTAACTTTCAATATGGCAGATGCTACCTGGTTATTAAAGAGTAGCTACTCATGTTGTCATGAATTAACTGTTTACTGGAAAAAAAATAATAGTGAAGAGAGTGGTCTTTAAGAAAGTAAATTCTGAGGCCTAAGTGGACAATTTCCAATTCCAGTTCTGTTAATAAGTGGTTGTGTGACCTTGGGTAAGTCACTTAATCTCTGTTTCTCAGTGTATTCATCTTGTTATAAGATTGTGTATAGCTAGTTTCTACCTAGAAAGATTATTATTAGAATTATTGGAGTTAAAATATACCAAGTACTTTGTGCAGAGCTTCATATATTATATAGTAAATCTTTTATAACTTATACCCTATTTATATATTATAATATGAGAACAAAATCAATTTTATAATACTTTGGAATAAGAATAAATTAATATCATCTCCTATGAAGTATTAAGAAGTAGTAAATGCATACATCAATGAGAAGGAAATGGATAAAACTCTTAAAAATGAATTATAAATTAAAATTTATTTTTGTCATAGGTGTAAAATTCTAAAACTAGCAATGGCATTTAAAGAATACATGGAGTATGTTAAGAAAAATCATGGTTTATATTTAAAATTAATTTGAATACATTGTTCTGGATCAAGAAAAAATGGAGGAATTATTGCATCTTAGCAATTCAAACCCACTTTATTGCTTTCTTAAAATTGAGATTGCATACATTTCATTTAGTCAAAACTCCCAAGGAAAAGCTATTCTCACACATAAACACTGTGAAACTGACTCATTTAAAATGAAGTCAGAAAAATAAAATAAAATAAAATGAAGTCAGGTCTGAAGGAAGAGCTCTCATCCCCTACCAATCACTTAACAACTGAAGACTAACATAAAGAAGATGTCTGTACTTTACTATCCAGTAGGAGGAAAGATTTTCTCTTTCCCCCAGCAACAGCTCAGCCATTGAAAGACCATCAGAACTCAACCAATGAAAAGCCACTATACTTCAAGCTCTCAGTTTATTCCAGTAGACTTTTTGTTTAAAACACTTCCCAACACCACCTCCCCTGTCCCTTCTTCTATAAAAGAGCATTATTCTCCTTTGTTCTCCTGACTTGCCTGTGGTTTTGCTGTATACTGCATTTCCCAAATTGTAATTTTCTACTATTCCTGAGTAATCCATTGTTTTCTGGTAAAATAGCTGACAGTTTTATTAAGTTTAACAACACTAAAGATAATAAAAATTCTGAAATAATCACAAATATTACTTCTTTTGACTACCAGTAACAGAAATGAGAAATAATGATGGCTCAAAAGAAGTTTTTTTTTTTTTCTTTCAACATAAACTTAATTTTGTGGAGGGCAACCCAGAACAAATTGTTAAACTCTTTTTTTCTGCATCCCTTTCCTGAACAAGTGGCTTTCATCTAAAAATCATTTCTTCATGCCAGAGATCTGCTGGAGTTCTGTCCGACATTTCAGTATTAGAGACAGACATGTAGCTGATGGAAATGGAGACAGGGCAAAAGGGCTTTTAAAATGTTTGGTTCCTAATAAGGAGCTTTCTTGTAACTTATAAACCCAAACTTCACATGCATATCATAGATCTTCTCCAGCTCTAAGGGCAGCTGGAACTCCATGGTTTAGCTAAGCTATGTCTACACATAATAAAAATCAGTCACATGAGTTTTTTTCCACATAGCTAATACTATCTTTAAAGCATTATCTCCCATGGTAGCTAAGGAATATTCTCCTGAAACAATGCACCATCCATGATGAACATGATTTTAATTTCCTCTAAGAAAATGATTTCTCTCCTTCACATCTCCTTTTTATTATCATTATTATTTACTTATTGGTATGCATGTTTTTAAAGTATTGTGCGGGATCCCTGGGTGGCGCAGCGGTTTGGCGCCTGCCTTTGGCCCAGGGCGCAATCCTGGAGACCCGGGATCGAATCCCACGTTGGGCTCCCAGTGCATGGAGCCTGCTTCTCCTTCTGCCTGTGTCTCTGCCTCTCTCTCTCTCTCTGTGTGACTATCATAAATAAATAAAAATTAAAAAAATAAAAAAATAAAGTATTGTGCATGATTAACAATATACATCATATGAGAGTTTAAATATTTTAGGTAAAATAATAAAAGAACTTTTTCCCACAAAAGAAAGTAAAGTAAATATTAAGGCCATTATATATTCAATACATATTTATTGAAATTACAGTGATCAATTAAGGCTAAATGTTTTATAATGGAAATCTAAGATTTTTTTCAGGAAAGAATTTTGAGCTCTTACAGGTCAGAAATATACATTTATTTCTAAATTGATACTGAATATGGGGGCAGTGTTCTACCTAAACAAATTTCCAAGTATGCATTAAGTAATTAACCAATTCTTACCAATTCCTTTCTCTCTGTGATTGAATTGTATTTTAGATTTTATTTTGAGCTCCTTTTAAATGTGGTTGAGATAAGGAGTTTGAAACCAAGTAGAAAACATTCTTCAAAACAAGGACACATTTATATGTCCTTTACAGTGAAGAATATCTTTAAAAAAACATTTGTCATAAGTAGGCTAAATTATTATATTCCATCTTAGAGAAATGTCATGCTGAGGTGATGTTTTAAAAATGAAGTCATTCCTCAGCTATCTTGGCTGAACTTATTTTCAGTGACTAAAACTTAAAGAGTATTCATTCCAGGAATGAACAAAATTCTTTCAAATAAAATTACTGAACTCTCACTAGCTGGGAACATACATTTATTTCAAAATCTATCACAAATGTGTGAGGCAGTTTTCTATCTGACAGGAGATAAAAATGGAATAGTGAGCAGAGAACAGATCATGCAGGGTATTGTAAGCAATATTAAGGACTTTTTCACTTTAGCCAAAAGAGAATGGGAAGCTTCTGAAGAGTCTGATAAGGAGAAATGACACAATCAGACACTCACTTAAAACTTCAACTCGAATGCAGTTTGAACAATAGATTAGCAGTAAAGAAGAGTGGATTTCAGATTATTCAGTTAGGAACATTGTTGGAATAATCCAGAAAATAAATTATTGTGCTATGGAAGGGTAGTGGCAGTGAGGATAGAAAGGGGTTTATTTTTATTTTTTTAATTTTTTTTTAATTTATTCATTAAAGAAAGAAAGAACATGAACAGGAAAAGGAGCAGAGGGAAATGGGAGAAAGAGGGAGAAGCAGACTTGATAAGAGGCTTGATCCCAGGACCCTAGGATCATGACCTGAACTGAAGGAAGGCAGACAATCAGCTGAGTCACCCAGGCACTCCAGAGAAGTGTTTATACAGAGGTAAAAGAAATGTGACTTATGATTGATTGAGAGGCAACAAAAGTGACTTTCAGATTTCTGGTTTGAGAAAATCCAAGTTGATTGTTGCCATTTAATGGGATGCTCAGAAATAAAGAAGAAGCTTGAAAAGCACTATGATGTGTATATTTTAAATATTCTGAACCTGAGATATTTGCAAACATTCAAGTGAAAATATCCATTGTGCTGTGGCTAAACATTTCTATAATTCAAGAAAGGAGCTTGAGAAAACACAGATCAGACGTTGTCTGCATACAGCTTATTTTAAAAAAAAATTCACATGAATAATATCACATTGTGGACCAAAAGAGGGCCTTTGACAAAATTCTGAAAATTGCCCATATTCTGGAGTTGAAACCAGCATAGAAGACTGATAAGGATCATCCATAAATAAAAATGGCAGACACAGAAAGAGTGTTGCTTTGGAAGACATGAGGAAACAGTCATTTTTTAAAGGGCAATCATGTCAAAGATTTCCGAGTATTTATTTGAGACTTAAAAGAGATTGCTAAATTATCCAGGGTGAGATTAGCAAGAGCAATGTTCAGGAGAATGCTAGGAGGGCAGACTAGAATGCAAATGGCTGAGAACTAGAAAGTAAAAATTTGTGGATAGCAGTTGTGGACAATTTATTTTGGAAATTTGGTTCTGAAAGGGAAGGGAAAATAGGGGCAGTGATTAAAAAGTGACCTGAACACAAAACAAAGTATTTTTAAAAGATCAAGACCTCAGCTTTTTAGTAAGATGGAGTCAGCAGAGAGGGAATATAATATGCAGTGAAGTTGGGAGAAATTACAATTTATAAAAAAATTTTTCTAAAATGTGGGTGTAAATAATTCTAGATTGATTGAGTCTTTCTTTTTCTTTCTTTCTTTCTTTCTTTCTTTCTTTCTTTCTTTCTTTCTTTCTTTCTTTCTTTCTTTCTTTTTAGAAGAGAGTTAAATTGTACAAAACATTACTTGAAGGATGCGTGGGCAGCTCAGTTGGTTAAGTAGCTGACTCTTGGTTTCAGCTCAGGTCATGATCCCAGAGTCTTGGGATTGAGCCCTATCCCAGGCTCTCCTGTCAGTGTGGAGTCTGCTTGAAGATTCTCTCTCTCTCTCTCCCACCCCACCTACTGGCCTATACTCTCTCTCTCAAATAAATAAATAAATCTTTAAAATTATTACTGGAAAAATATATGGGAAAGGCATAGAATAAAGTACATTGTTAGATTTTGTTGAATAAAGTTAAACAAGTAAGTAAATCCTCAAGAAGCTACATGTAAAAGAACTGAAGAGAGAAGAGATATATTGAAAATATTTAAAGAAAGATCAGGAAAATATTTTGGTAATGTTTATGAATTACAATGGTACAGCAATTGAAAAAGTTCCATTGATGATGTTATTATTCATTTATACTGGTCCAAATATCCTTGGTTCTGAGATTTTCTTCAGATATCCTCATTAACAGCCTGAGTACTTGGGGGCAGTCTCATGAGATTTACTCATACATTGGATAAGATCTGAATCATAGAATATTGGCATTATAGCATATGAAAAAATGCAAGGAGCCAGAAGGTTATTTCAAAGAATAGCTTCGAGAACAATTAAAAAAGTGTGATGAAGGAAATAGCTGATTTTGGAATTAGGAATATTTGAAATATAAGTTCAAGGTGTGATCATGGAAATGTGTATTTTAAGAGTCTAGAGGAGAAGGTATTGGAAGTGAACAGATCATGGAACTGAGTTTAGAGATGATCCAGTTCAGTGTCCCCCAACATTTCCTCTGCTGCTGTACTCCTCACATTCCATTAGGTAACCTATTTCATTATCTATCAGAATTCTCCACTGTTTGTCTGACTGAGAATCACTGATCTTTCTATACTTCATTTTACAGAGGCTTCATTTTTACTTCTCCAAAGTCACATGATAATTTTGTGACACAATTTGGAATAGAACACTGGGATCCTGAACTATAATTCAGAATTTTTAATAATACATCAGTTTGCTTTTTGTCACTCAATACAGCTACTATACAATTTGGTTCTCTTAGCTTTATTTCATAGCTTAATTGTCCCTTATGAGTATAAGGGGGTGCTGTTTGAGATTTCAAATACAGAAACACTGCTTAGAGAAAAAAGTAAAATATATTCAGGGTAATTTTCCAGAATGGGAACGAGATTAAGAAAGGATTTGAGGATCTTTAACCTAGAAAGAAATAATTTGGAAGGGATCTGCTAACTGCTTTATAATTAGCAGGACTTACCTGGAATTCCTTAATTTTGATGAGTTTTGATAATGTGGATTTGGTTTTGAAATCGATCTTCATTTACTCAGTGGCTTATAATTAAGATCAAAATGTGGAAGCTACCATGAAAAAAGATTTTTACTGATTGACCTTGGATTGGATATTAACAGAATTGCCTCCAAAATACAAGTTGACTTCAGAAAAAGACTTCGCCATCACTGAAATATAAAACCTAGTCAAAGTAAGAGCTGAATTATACTTGTGAGTTTGATGATTCACACTAAGATAATAATGTCCCTCAAA
The DNA here is from genome assembly GCF_053574225.1 of Canis aureus. NCBI lineage: Eukaryota > Metazoa > Chordata > Mammalia > Carnivora > Canidae > Canis > Canis aureus. Next base: position 16,322,821 of record NC_135648.1, read on the forward strand.
TTTCTGGGATCTACTATCCCATCCTTAAAGATGTATTGCCATATCAATCTATTTAAGCAAAATCTCTTGAAATCTGTTTCTAAGCTGAGGAGTTAAACTGTATTCATTTTGAAGTCTCTTTTGTCATGCTTTTATCCAATAATTTCCCAAAATGCTTCTTCCAATATCACTTGATCTCTCACTTGACTGGGAATTGTTCCCTATTTGGAGAGCTTCAGCCAAGTGAAATTCTTACTATCAAGTAAAGATAGTATTCATCTTGGAGTGCCTGGGTGGCTCAGTCGATTAAGTCTGCATTCAACTCAGGCTGTGATCCTAAGGTACTGGGAGGGGAACCCCAGGTCAGGGGAACTCCCTGCTCAGTGGGGAGTCTGCTTCTCCCTCTGCCCCTACCCCTCTTCCTCCCCCTCCTTGTGCAAGCACACACACACATACTCTCTCTCTCAAATAAATATAATTTTTTAAAAAATAGTAATCATCTTATCTTGTACTATAATTTAATTTTAAGCATCTTTTCCTGCTAATTTCTGTTTATAAAGTTATCTAATTCCACTCTCTGAAATTATGTATGATATAATCATCACTCAGTTTTGGTTATTTCCTTATTAAATATTTTCCACAAAAAAATGGAATGGATTAAAAAAAAACTTGTAAATTTCCCCTTGACATGAGGTGTTTGTTGGTGGACCATACCTTTAATCAGCATAACCGTAAAACCTCAAATCCTCACCAAAACTAACAGATCTATATCACCTGATTATATGAAATATATTGGCAAATGAATTAAACTTAGGTTTAGGGGACATTCTTTGTTGGTAACTAACTTTGTTACTGTATGCTAACTCTACATTTAGTTTTGATATGTGAAAAATAAAGGCAATATGTGTTGTTTCATTATTCAAAAAACATTTTTAAAAAAGTAATGCCCAATTTAAAAAATACCCAATAAAACCCAGTTCCTTGCTAGACATCTGGAAAGCAGAAACTGGTAGAGGCAAATGCATGATTTAAGATAATTTGTTTACAAAGACCTTGATTTTTTTAATTTTAGAATTTGAGAAACTTTCTTATACATTAATAAAGAGGGAGAGCAAATTTTATGTAAAAATTGTGGCATAGTATATTGATATTACTTAAAAATGTGTTTTCTTATTTATTAACTATAAAGAAAGAATGAGGAATAAAGAAGAAAATACATCTCAAGAGAATCAGAAAGTGTTTCCTGATATCTTGGTTAAGAAAACCCCTTTTGGTAGAATGTGGGAATCATAATTCACATAGATATTAAAATAAAATATAGCAAATTAGTAGATATTTCCCACAATTCTAAAAAAGTTTAGGAGAGTGTAATCGACTATCCTGATAATGGTGTGCAGTGGTCATTTTAAAAGGCTGTGCAATGATGCTCTATCACCTTGATAGCAATATATTAGAACAAACATGTAATTGCAAAAGTCAATTAGAATTTAAGAGGAAAGTAAGTTGGGATATTTGTATCTTAGTAGAATTTTGTTATAGTGTTTATAGTTAATGAACTGATATAAGAGATTCTTGCAAATTGTGGTTTGTCTAATTCTTTATTGTTCCAACTATATAAAAGAAGGGAATGAGTGGAGTATAAAATAAGAAAATGAAAAGAGTAAACATGTCTGGTGGCTTCAATGTGCCTGATGGCTTTTTTGAGAACTTTTTGTTGAGGTGGGGAGAGAAAGAAAGAGAGGTGAATACTATGAACTGATGCTTTGATAATTATTGATTGCATCTGTCTACCACATTGTTAATGCCTTAACCCAATCCCCTTACCTTCTTCTTTGTCTTTTTTTTTTTTTAAGATTTTATTTTTAAGTATTCTCTACATCCAACATGGAGCTCGAACTCACAAAGCTGAGATCAAGAGTTGCATGCTCTACCATCTGACCAACCAGGAACCCCTCTCTATGTTCTTCTTTCTATCAACACAATATTTTATATTCCAACCAGCCTTTCAGTCTTTCACATGACTAACAAAAGTTCTTTTCTTATCTTCCATAAAACCACAGGGAATGTTTCCAGAACCCAAGTGTCACAATAAAATAATCTGATTAAAATCATCCAGTAGATCTACGTATTTCAAGAGAGCACCCAAAATGCTTTAAGAAAATGTCAAACACTGCAAATGAATCAGTCACAGGAATAAAAGGTAAAGCATAGGGAATATACTCAATGGTATCGTAATAGAGCTGTATGGTGACATGATAGCTACACTTGTGAGCATATTACAATATATAAACCTAACATTGTATGTCAGTTACATAAAGAAAAAGAAAAAGAAAATATCAACAATAAAGAAAAAGAAAATATCAACAATGCTACAACTAGTTACTTCAGAATAAGCACTTACGAATCTCATTACCTCCCATTCCTTTCTCCCTGCATAGCACTCATTCTTACCTATTACATTTTATAAATGTCCCACGATGCATTCAAGATGCCTGTTATAAAATGTGCCCCTTTACCTGCAATATTTTTAATCAGTTAACTTTACCACCACCTACAACTACACATATGGTACATATGTCAATTACAGTTTTGCATCCATTTTCATAGCCATCTTCTGTCTCATAGACTGAATTAATTCCAGAAGGTTGACCTATAGCTTACTTAATTATATCCTCTAATATCAGCCACGATATCTCTGACATAGTAGACGATCAGATGTTGCTAAACAGATGAAGTGATGAATGGATACCTTTGGTTCTCAGAAAGAAGGAAAATACTTGGTTTTCTCACTTTAACCAAGTTAGGTTAGAGGAGGTCACCCCCTTCTCACAGTTATACTCTCAGCTAGTTATTAGAACTTCTAAAGGAGATTTGCTTAGAGAAAGAAAATGTTTTTAACATTGTTTCAATGATTTGCTCATATACTTAAAAAATTTTTTGAGCTGAGAGACAGGCAGATAGCGAGTAGACAGGTATGAAAACTTAATATTTGAGTGGTAAATAATATTGTATCAGAGTTATTAGAAAATTGGTATTTCCATGTCTTACTACTTTATTAAAATGGCAGACAGAACTATGAGATATTGGAAAGTAATTTGATGGCATTCTTTCATTATATGTTAGATAACAAAAATTTCTTGAGAATTGTGTTGCTAAATTGCCAATTGTTATGACAAGTTTCAACCAGAGGGAATCTAGATTTCAATAATTTACTGTTTAACCATTTTTCCAATTGTTATTTCTGAACAACTTACAAAAATAGTTTTCCAAACAGGCTCATAAAGAATTTAATAATGCTACATGGTATTCTGCAGACTATACATCAAAAGAATTAAACTTGCCCACCTAACTGAGGGTAAGAATAATTGACCTTTAATATTTAGCTGTTGTTTCCTTAGCCTTAAACCATGAGAGAAATATTTTATTTTACTATTTTCAGATATTTTATATTTTCAGATTTTCTGCAGAGCATTTAAAACTTTATATTTATAAAAGAAAAAAATGTTAATAACTGATCTCCAAATAAAAAAAGCCACTTAATTTTTCTACTTGTTTGAAACTAATCAGTTGATACTATGCTGTACTCTAGGCATATAATTTAGAGTGTTTAGAAAGGAGTTTTCCAGGTTCTTTCAGCACATAAAAATACTGTATTTGAGTGAATTTGATTTTTTGCATAGTCATTTCTGTTCTCTCCAGTATGGAAAGTAAAACCAGCCTTTCACTGATTAAGAATTGTCAATAATTTTCAAGCATATATCATAAATATATTTTGTAGCCAATGCAAGTGTCTTTGTGTATATGCATGTGCATGTACGGATGATTTTTTTAGCCAAAAATAAAGAATATTGAATAATTCATACAGTAATAGACTATGAAGTAGTACATAATAAGTTTGATTGAAAACTGCTATTGGATGTTGTCCAAGGAAAAATTAATTATTAACCTATATCCTTAAATTCATCCTCTTACTGATTCATTTACTATCACCATGCATAACATCCTGTAGGACTTCTGACATTAAATTAATATTATACATTATGCCTTTCCTTCTCTATAATGTTTCTATCAGAAAGTTAAATTTGAATATATAGGTATATATTAAGAAGTTTACATTGTAAGTTTATATACTATTCAACTATGGCTATTAAAATTAAAATTCAATTAATTAAACAAATTAAAAAGTCAGTTCTTCAGTTGCACTAGTCATATTTCAAGTGCTCAATAATCATAGGTGGTGAGCAGCTACCATTTATTACGGAAATTTTCATCATCACAGAAAGTTTTATTAGCACTCTAAGACATAATTTTATATACTGGTTTTCATAATTCTTTGCAAAAATGTGTTACCACACACATAAGAAAGTTTATCGCATGTCTTGTAACAAGTTTATAAAAAATGAGCTAAATATCTTATATTAAATAGTTTTATTTACTTTTTAAAATAATACAGAAATTCTTAACAGTAGTAAATGTTTGAATACCACGAAAAATCCCCCAAACTTATTTGTTTGAATAAAAAATTCCCCATGTATTCAAGAATGCACATGTATTTATTTTCATAGAACTATTGCATTAAATTTTCTATTTTTGAAAGAAAATAAAGTAGCAGAAGGAATAAAGGGGTAAAGTTAAATAAGAGCAAAGTTTAAATATACCAGTAGTAGCATACCATAAACAGAGAAATTTTAAACAACAACATAAAAAACATAAACTCCCATAAAGATAGGGAAATTGTGGCGTAAGAAAATATTTATTATGATACCAAATACATTGCCAAATGGATAAAAATGTCCTTGATATTTTTCCTATGGCAACTTACATAGTAATTATTCACTTAATTTTTCTTCTATGAAGAACTAATTATTTTTCAATTCAGAATGTTTCAAAATTAGAAACAGAACATTCACCAGATGTTTGGCAATGTATCAGACAATCACTCTGGGCAACACTATTTGTAAAATTAAGTTCTTGCAATAAATGATCTCAAAGGATCCTAGGCTTGTATGTTGTATGCTAGCTAAGTGTCTTAACTATAGTGTTGCTTTAAAAATTCCATTATGATAAAGATACTGGGATGCTTGGGGGGACTCAGTTGGTCAATCGTCTCACCCTTGATTTTGGCTCAAGTAATGATCTCAGTATCCTGGGATCCAGCCTGGGGAGGGTGCCAGACTCAGTAGTGAGTCTGCTTGAGGATTTTCTCTCCCTTTCTCTCTGCCTCTCCCACCACTCATGCACTCTCTCTTTCTCAAATAGATAAATAAATCTTAAAAAAAAATACAAAGATTTTTTTTCAGTATAGATTTATTTATACACGGAATTCACTTTGGAGAGACTCAATATTTATAGATGAGACAATTATTGAAGATATGAAAATATTTGTGGAGAACTCTGGAATGCAAAAATGGAAACTTTCCTTTGGTAAAATTAATAAGTTGTAATGATAAAAATATCATATAGGGAAAATGCAATCATTTTACTGTGATTCTATACTGTGTGACAAAATTTCTCCTCTTAAAATTACCGTTGTTTTCCCCCTCTTTTTTGTTATGCTTGATGTTAATCTATATTTATTTGTTAAAATCTCTTGCTATCTTAGTGTCTGAATTCTTTCTAGATATTTTACTGACTATAAATCTGGAAACCTACACAAAATCAGTGTTTACTTATACTAACTTATGTGAATGTGAAAGCTACTAAAACTCACACGTGTCTTTGATTCTTGTTTTGGCAATATAGTTGTAAGATTGCAATTATTTTTTGGATGGTAGAAATTTGTGCTATCAATCAATTAGTGTAAAAAGACTTATGTATTAAAACTTTCCTCCTGGGATGTGTTAGAGGCTCAGTCAGTTAAGCATTTGACTATTGGTTTCAGCTCAGTTTGTGATCTCCTCCTGGTCAGGAGATTTCCCAGTAATGGGCTCCATTCACAGCAGAAGTCTGCTTCTCCTTTTCCTCTCCCTCTGCCTCTCCCCTCCTCCATCATCACTTGTGCACTCTCTCTCTAAAATAAAAAAAATAAATCTTTAAAAAATAATTTCCTCTTGAAGTCATTGATTTGTATTATAAGCACAAATTTAAAGACTTAAGCACCCATTTCCATTTTTTTCTGTGAATTTTTCAGCTTATTATCTTTAATATTTTTAATATTTAAAATATTGAGTTTCAATATGTAAAAAATAATTTTACTAAGTAATGTAATTTAGCATGAACCACATATACATCCTTTGTATACTATGAACATTGACTTCTTGTTAGTGTAGTTCTTCATTTTTTTCTTTATTTTTTAAAGATTTTATTTATCCATTCATGAGAGATGCAAAGAGAGAGAGGCAGAGACATAGGCAGAGGGAGGAGAAGCAGGCTCCATGGAGGAGCCTGATGTGGGACTCAATTCCAGGATCTCAGGATGACGACCCAAGCCAAAGGCAAATGCTCAACCACTAAACCACCCAGGCACCCCCTTCATTTAAGACTTTACTCAAATTTGTTTCTTTAGTAAAATCAATGAAAAAACTCAAAGAAAAATGTTATGACATCTTGAAAATGAAATCAAAAAATAAAAATGTGGGTGAAATAATCAATGAACTTAAATATTATACTTAATTATAATCTATTATCCAATGCGAAATTTCTTTAAAAGATTTATTTATTAGAAAGAAAGAGAGAGAGCATGAGCAAAGAGGCAGAGGGAGTAGGGAAGTAGCTGAGTAAAATAAATATATTTTTTATAATAAAAGTGATATAGTATGTGATAACAAAGTTATAAGTTATGAAGTATGATATTTAATTGTAGTGAAAATATAACCATTATTATGCCTGTTTTATGTTTAACAGTTCTTAGGGTTCTCACTTATAAAATACAGATTAATAAATTGTTTGGTAATTAGTAGAAAAAAAATTAAAATAAAAAATAAAACCAAACAGAAAGAAATGGTTTTATGGAGTTCATATTTCTATTTTGTTTAGTTGACTCTCTGTATCCTATGTTAGTCATATGGGGCCAATTCTTATTATGAAGTGTGATTATCCCAGATTTCATGAATTTTTGATAATATTGTCAGTCTAATTTTTAAGTTATGAAGCTGGAACTGGTTTCCAATGTTCTAACTCAATTTAGGAAGGAAATGAAATAGGTCTCAGTACCTCAACTGATTATTTTTTCATACAAAGCCTACATATCATTTTGTCTCCAAGTTGCATGTACTCTCATATATTGCCAAGTATTTGTTTACCAAATCTTACTTATGAGGTATGCTACACTCTCCAAACTTAATTAATGTTAACAATTTTCAAATCCTTTTTTTAAGTCATTCAAAACAGGAAAGTATTAACCAAGAAAACTTATTCAAACTTGAATATAGTGCATTTTTTGGCTGACCTACAGCAACATTATTATCATCAATATTAAGTGGTAGTTGGGATATTATTGAGAATAAAATACTTTATTTTTTCTTTGTTGTCATAATATTGAAAAAAATATCATTCTACACAATGTGTGAAATAATTTCTAGAAACACACACATCCAAAGTTATATGGAATAAATAGATGGTAAAATCATAATAAAAGACAATTTTTAAAATGTTACAATAATAGCCTGATGTATCCACCAAATTATTTAAACTTCTCTGTTTTTGACTTTTCCTAGAGTTATGAATTCAAGTTTTAAAATGTTAGTGGAAGTTGTTTTATGTTACAAACTGGAAGATTAATGTTTTTTTTTTCTCATTAAAGTTTCTAACTAAAACAAGATATTTTTTCTTTGTCTTTTATTTTACATATAGTTTTCACCATAAATATTATAATGTCATTGAAACTATAAGTTATCATTATGTCTTATCTTTCAAACATAAGTTATATGGGTATATTTATTTCAATTATTTTATTACTTTGCTTCAAAACTTGAAATAATGTTATATAACTTCAAAATATTTTTCTGAGTTGAGTTTTAAAGTTCTTTTCCTGACTATTAAACTACAGTTTAAAACAAAGCAAAGGCTTTCAGAAAACTGAATACACTCCCTGATAATTTGCCTTTGATTGCTTAATGAACATCAAATTTAGTGTCTCCTTTTTTTTTACTTCCTAATCACTTCCTAATTTACACTAATCTGACTTCACCCAGACTCTAATAAAACGATGCTCATAAGGTTGCTAAGAAACCTTAATGCCACAAAATCTAATAAGCATTTTTCCATTTTCACCACTTTTTTTGGAGATTTTATTTATTTATTTGAGACAGAGAGAACGAGCAGGAGCAGTGGGGAGGGGCAGAGAGAGAAGCTGATATCCCACTGAGCAGATGCAGGGCTTGATTCTAGGACCCCTGAGATCATGACCTAAGCCAAAGACAAACACTTAACCAACTGAGCCATCTAGGTGCTCCAGTGTTTTTCTCATTCCTGGTAGCATTTAGTGCTCTTCACCTCTCCTTGTTTCTTTAGTGTCTATGATACCATGTCCTGGCTGCTTTGTCCCAAATCGGATTATTTTGCTGATTTATCATTTACTGCTTTCTTGTACATAAGTTATTACAGCAAGAAAAATATAAAGGTGAACCACAAGTATTAACCCATACCCAGCGTACAATCCAACTAGTGGTGTTTCCATGTAAATGACAGTTTGTAGCCACTTTGTAATTTCTGGAGAAAGAGTAAGGCCCAATGTTCATTCTCCATTATTGAACTTTTCATAGCTTTCCAGAATATAGTCTCAATGTCAATCTCCACAACCGGAGAAAGTTTGCTAGGGTTGGACTATATATCCCAAATCTCTCAGGTAGGTAATAAATGATAACCAAGAAATCGTAGGTCAGAATTCTATTGTGTTTTCTATGCTATGGGAATGAAAATACTATTAAATCCTCAGATTCAGTCACTGGGAGTTATTTGGCATGAAAAGTAACTTCCTGACATTATAATATATTTGATTAGTAGAGAAATTATTAAATGAACCACTGTGAAAATCCCTAGATCACTTCAGCATGATCAGAATAATAATGGTTGTATGTATTATCTGCCTACTATGAACAGATACTTTGATTTTTTTTTAAGAATCAAAATCAAAACCAATTAAAAATGGTTTAATGAAATTTCTGTTTTTATGCCTTCCTATATTTCATAAGAAATGAAGGGCTAACTCATACTGTATACTGTGGTAGACATTCTCTGTATGTTCTTTCAACTGACCTCACATACCCCATTACACAAATTAAAATAAAACAAAACAAAACAAAGCAAAAATCTGAAGATCAGAAAGTTTTAAGACTTGCCTAGGATCACCCAAGTAAGAAATGATAGTCTATAGTGACAGTCTTGGAAATTTAACTGAGATATATTTAAACAAAATACATTAGAAATACTTAGCTGATGTCTCTTTTTTCTCCAAATCATACCAAAATGTCCTTTATTAAAGTTACAACTTCAGACAACATATTTTTCATCAAGTAGGCTTTTAATAAAGCTACATTTTGTGGAAATCAAATTTTTATATGTACATATGAAAACTGATTGCAGAGTGATTAAAACATTCAAAACAGGGTTCCTGGGTGGTTCAGTGTGTTACACATCTACCTTCAGCTCAGGTCATGATCCCAGAGTCCTGGGTTCGAGTTCTGTATTCTGTTCCCATACTCTGCTCAGTGAGGAGCCTGATTCTCCCTCTGCTTCTGCCTGCCTGTGGAATAAATAAAATCTTAAAAAAAAAAATTCACAATAGTATCGTTTTTCCTATTCGGATTTTTCCCCTCTATCAGCTGCCAACATGTCTGTCAATAAACTTTAAGTCTCATATTATAGATAGAAAATGATGACTTTCATAATTTCCACGAGGCTAGGGACAGTTACACACAAAATACACTGCAACAACTTCCTAATGCTTTTGTGAGGTGTGCATTGTTTATGTAAAGGATAAGATGCACCCCTAAATCACATAGTAACTCCTGAATTTCATAAAGAAGTTCATAGTACTAATAATATTTTATAGGTGACATATTTCAAGTAACATGTGTGATACTGGTCTAATTATTAAACCATAAAGATGTAGGACATTTTTAGCTAACTGAAATCCTAATTTTACAATTACCATAATTTTAATACCTGTCAAAATACTCTAACACTTTGCATAAAAATATTTTATATGACCTACTTACTTTTTAATCCTCTTAATATATGGATCAAATTTTGCACATGAAAATAATTTATACTTTTACTTTTTCTCATTTCATTAAAAAATAGTTATTTGGATGGTAAAATCCAATTTAACCTTGTGTCCCTAGGGGATATGGGATACTTTGCTTCATGTTAATTAATGTCTAAATGGAAAGAATAAAAAATATGGAATTGAACTTCTTAATTTAGAAAAAGTTTGGTTTTTTAAAGCTGTGATCAATCCATTTATTTAGACTTTGTGTTTGGTTTTATGAGGAATTATAAGAAGCATTCTATAAACTTTTTCATCTTTTATTTTTGTCTTTATATTTACATACATCAAAGATTTATGTAATTTGTTCTATATAGTTCAAGTTTCACGAAACTGTTAATTGTAATGCTACACACACACACAAACACACCCATAGCTGCCTATATCTGCATACATATTAGACAGCATATATATATATATATATATTTACACACACATATATGTTTGTAAATATACATACACACACAAATGCCTCTATATATTTTGGCTTGCTTTGCATAGCAGTGTATTAAAATATATTTTATCTCATATAGTTTGACATTGTTAAATGTTAAATTACTTTTATTATTATGTTTCAATTAAACAGTTCCATCAACACAGCACATTGGCAAGTAAATGGGAAATTTTGGGCCAATCTATTTAATCCATTTATAGGTGAGAAAATGAATTAGCATATTGTTACTACCTCAGTTTAGTAATAAATATCAAATTTCCAGATTCCGATTTTCTTCTAAAGAAAGATTGGAGGAAACTATGTTTCTTTTATCATTTATGTGGGTGAAGTATTTATTACACAATAATGAAAGTGATAAAGTGCTTATGTTCTGATGTCAGAGGCAGTTTCTTAAACTTTGACATAAAATAATTTCTCAATAGTAAGTGCAATGATAAGAGAAGTACTGGAGTAGTTGAGAGTACAAAGCAAAGGCGCTAAGCAAATTAAGTTATAAGGCAATTAGAGACATAGCAGGATAGTCACCAGATGGAAAGGGAAGATGTGAGAAAGAATGATTACCTCCAAAAGCCCAAAGACAAGACAGCATAGAATGTATTACTGAGGAGATTAAGAAAGAACAAGTCATAAAAAGACTAGTAAACCAGAGTAATGATGAGTAATATTTAAGTATCTAAGTCTTGGAGGCATATTGTTCAGAACATGCAAACAAGTTTGTTACTTATTAACTGTGTGTCTGAGCCAGTTAACTAAATTTTTCATTTCGAATGCTTTCTCATGTGTAAAATTAAAATAATAATGACCCTACCATCCATGATTTTTTGTGAATGTGATATAATATAAATACATTAGCACAATGTCAGGAACATTTTAAAACCCTGTATCTAATATTTATTGATATTATAAATACATTCTATCACTCTATTACTTGGGAGTAGAGCTGCAAACATGCTCTTCTAACGAAACATCTGGATCTTTCTTCTTTGTTTTGTTTTGGTTTTGGTTTTTGGATCTTTTTCAAACAGAGAAAGCATTGTTCCTTCCCAGGGATTTCCCTATCTCTTATGGGCTGGAACAGTGCTAACATTCCAATTTTACCTGCAAAGGAGACTGGGAATTCTAATCTGGGTAAGTAATGTGGATAAGAAGTGATGCACCATCTATGATAAAGACAAGCAAGACAGGTGAACTGTGTTTTGCATGAGCCCATCTACAGCACATGTGATAAACCTATACCTACAATAAGACACAATTGAAGGATTTTAATCAAGGTTTTAACTTGATTATTTTCAAATTAGGAAGATCTCTTTAGCACTAGGTTTGTGAAAGAAAGTTACAGGTACTCAAAGCATCTATTATCTCTGCAAAAGGGTGGGGGGAACATCACTAAGGAGCAAAAGGTCAAGAGGAATATAAAAAGAGTTTTTAAGAAAGCAATATTTTGACAGTTTCCATGGAGAAATGAGTAAGAAGTGACCAGAGATACATGGAACTATACCTAGAATCTACTGATGCTTTGGATTATGATACAATAACATTCCACCCAAATATATTGATGGATAACTTTTATGGAAATTTTGTATAATACTTAACATTTAGTTTTAGAGTTTAGAAAAATGAGAACTAATAATGTATTCAACACATCATAATTCACTTAATTTATACTAAGTGTAGCTTAAAAATGGCTAAAAGATTACCTATCTTTTTATATTCTGTGAATTTAAAATCTGATTCAAAGTAAAGGACTTAAGACATTATTTGAAATAATTTTGCATAACTTATATTAAAGAGAATGAGTAGAATATGTTTGAAATTTAGTATAGAAATTCATCTGGCAGAAGCAAATTATTTTCATTGGATTATAGTAGGAAATTCTCATGGAAACTAAATTTTGTAAGATTTTGATTGACAGTGAACTAATTTTGCCTTTATCCTATGGTCAATTAAAACCTTTATCCTATGGTGATACAATTATCACCACTCTCAAAGAAGTAGGTTATTTATGAAAAATGAGTATTTTGTTTAAAATTTGTCATCTGTTAACTATCACATCTAGGGAACATTTTATCTCAGGAGAGTCTCTGAAAGATTTAGAAAACAAAACATAGTAAGTAAACTTATATACAAAATGCAACTTGTCCTTTGGATTATTTGATATATTTCTTATATGTCTTAAATAGCTGCAACAATTTCACTTAGAGTAGATTTATTGTATAATATATTGATTATGCATCTATGGAAATAATAAACTAAGCACTAGAGTATACATTGCAGCTGTGCTAAGTTGTATATAACTTTAAATAGAACTAATAGAAATGGGCCCAAAGGCTTAGGCTCTGATTTGATGTACTTCTGATTTATAGTAAAGTCAACATAACTTTAACTAATTAAACTAATTTAAAATTAACTGATTCAATAGTTTTTTTCATTCCATTTGAGTCTACTGAAAGAAATCTGGAATTCATTAAAAAAAAATTAAAAATTGTATAAGTTAAAGAAAAAAGATTCCAAATCTAAATATTTGTTATGGGATCCCTGGGTGGCGCAGCGGTTTGGCTCCTGCCTTTGGCCCAGGGCTTGATCCTGGAGACCCGGGATTGAATCCCACATCGGGCTCCCGGTGCATAGAGCCTGCTTCTTCCTCTGCCTGTGTCTCTGCCTCTCTCTCTCTCTCTCTCTCTGTGACTATCATAAATAATAAATAAATAAATGAATAAATAAATAAATAAATAAATAATTGTTACATAACAAATTTGCCAAATACCATGTGTCTTACTGGAAAAGGGAAACAATGTGAACTGAGAGATATTGCATGTTCATTAACAGGATGATTCAATATTGTCAAGGTATTCTCAACTAGATCTGTAGATTCAATGCAATTCAAATCAAAATCCTAGTAAGTCTTTTTCTGATATTGATAAACTGATTCTAAAGTTTATAGAGAGAGGCAAAAGACCCAAAATAGTCAATGCAATATCGAAAGAGAAGAACAAGTTTGGAGGACCAATACCATCTTGCATCTAGATTTCCTATAAAGCCACAGGGATCAGGACTGTGTGGTATCAGTGAAAGTAATCAAATAGATCAATGGAATATAATAGAAACCCAATAATAGACCCACTGAAAAAGAACAACATCCCTCCTCTGTCTCCTCTACTGTCCACTACTAAACCTCTGACACTTCTGACCATCAAACATGTTTGTGGGGTGTTTCTTGCATCAAGCAATTCTGACCACCAGCCAGTGTCCTACAATATAATTTAGTCTTACACTATCTTTCAGGAGGAGTTAACATAAGTTCCCACAAATTAAGTTCTTAGTCCTAGAAAACTGTCACCCTCTACCCCCACCACACACACACAGACACACACATGCACGCACACACACACGCATACACACACTTTAGATGTAAGTCCAAGCTGTTACCTGTACTTCAAACCATCCAGCTATAAATCAAAGATTTCCAAGACTCATCCCTCAGGTTAGATTAGATCAATTTGCTAAAGCACCTCACAGAACTCAGAAAAACATTTTACTTACTGGATTACTGGTTTATTATACAGGAATATCACTCAGGAGCACTCAGTTGGAAGAGATGTATAAGGGAAGGACTATGAAAAGGGACTGGATGTTTTCATGATCTCTGTGGATGTATCACTTGCATCTGCAAGTGTTCTAGTCTTCCAACTTGGAAGCTCTCTAAACCCCATCTTTCTGGATTTTTTTAATCTTTAAAATCTTTTTAAAGATTTTTATTTATTCACAAGAGACATAGAGAGAGAGGCAGAGACATAGGCATAGGGAGAATCAGGCTCCATGCATTGAGCCCAGTGTGAGACTCAATCCCAGGACTCCAGGATCATGCCCTGAGCTGAAGGCAGATGTCAACCGCTGAGCCACCAAAGTCCCTCATCCTTCTGGATTTTGATGCAGTCTTCATTATGTAGGCTAATAGCTGACTAAATCATCAGCTATTGTGAGTTATTCAACCCCCAGACACATGCCCCTTCCCCTGACGTCTGAGGTGGGGCTGAAAGTTCAACCCTCTAATCATGTGGGTTTCCCTGACAACCAAAACCCATCCTAAGAAGGTTTTCTAGTCACCTCATTAACATAAACTCAGGTATGATTGAAAGGGACTACAAAAGATACCCACGTAAGTTTTAGGACTTGGAAGATATTTCAGGAACAGGGAACAAAAGTAAATAGCATAACAAAAGATGCCCCATAAGGCTCTGATCTAGAACACCACAGGGCCCTGGGATGTTTCAATTGGTTAAGCTTTCAGCTCAGGTCAAGATCTTAGGGTCCTGAGATCCTGCCCTTGCTCAGAGGGAAGTCTGGTTGGGATTCTCTCTCTCCCTCTCCCTCTGCCCCTCCCCCCAGGTGCTCTCTCTCTCTCTCTCTCTCTCTCAAATAAAAAAAAAATATTAAAAAAAACCTACAAGGGTTTTAGTAGCTATGTGCCAGAAATAGTGGATTAAGTACAAATAAATATTTCTCATCATAAGTCACAATATCATACCCACATAAATATAATAAACAGATCTTTGTCAAAGAAGCAAAGTCAACACAAAGAAGCAAAGATTGAGTTCTCCACATGCAAAAAAAAAAAAAAGATCTAGACAGACTTTATTTTTTTTAATTTTTTTTAGACAGACTTTATATTGTACACAAAAATTAATGGAACACAGACCTAAATGCAAAATGTGAAACCATAAAACTCCTAGAAGATATCATAGGAGAAAACCTAGATGACCTTGGGTACAGAGATGACTTTCTAGATATAATACCAAAATTATAATGCACAGAATGGGAGAAAATATTTTCAAAAGACAAAGCTGATAAAGTACTGGTATCCAAAATATACAACTCTTAAGATATGTGTATATATATATATATATATATATATATATATATATATATATCTTAAAATGCAACAAAAAGTAAAACGACCCAATTGAAAAATGGGGCAAAAACCTTACATATACTTTATTACAGAAGGTATACAAAGAGCAGATAAAGATATGAAGGGAGGTCCACATCAGAGACATCAGGAGAATGCAAATGAAAACAGTGAGATGCCACTACGGAACTATTAAAATGACTAAAATTCAGACTACTGCCAATACCAAATGCTGAAGAGATGTAGAACAAGAAGGATACTGATTCATTGTTCAACATAAATTGGTATAGCTGCATTGGAAGACAGTTTGGAGGATTCTTAGGAAGCTAAACATACTCTTACCATACAATCCAGAAATCATGCTCCTTGGTTTTTACCCAAAGGAGTTGAAAACTTACAACTTGCACACAAATGTATATAGCAGTTTTATTCATAACTGCCAAAACTTGGAAGCTACCAAGATGTCTTTTAGTAAGCGAATGGATAAATACATTGTGGTACATCTAGATACTGCAATATTACTCAGCGATAAAAAAGCAATAGCTATCAACCATAGAAAGATATGGAGGAATCATAAGTGAATATTACTAGGTGAAAGGAGCCAATATGAAAAGGCTACATACTGTATGAGTACAACTATGTGACATTCTGGAAATGGCAAAACTATGAAGACAGTAAAAAGATTGGTGGTTTGCATAGGTCAGGGGTTGGTGGGTGGTAAATGAATAGAGGTGAATCAGAGAGTATTTTTAGGGCAGTGAAAATACTGTGTGACATCAAAATAGTTATACATCCAACTATAAGCAATCTACAATACCAAGAGTGAACCCTAAGGAAAACTATGGGTTTCAGTGATTATAGTGCACTAATATAGGTTCATCAACAATTCATCAGTTGATCCTAATGGGTGGGGAATAAAGATAATGAGGAAGGTTATACATGAGTGGGATGAGGGGGTATATGGGAAATCTGTGCCTTTTCAATTGTGCTAGGAATCTAAAATTCTTTTCAAAAAATAAAATTTTAATAAAAAATTAAAGCATCAGTCAAGACTTTAATTATAATCTAATTATATTTATCTTATAAATTCATATGGTTAGGCAAAATGTTTTACTTTGTATATCTCTAATGTCCAACTTGGTTTTACCTGGTATATCATTAGCCAACATAACTATATACAAGGTTAGATAATATTTGTCCTATTTTATATGTGATAAACCCAAAGCTCAGAGGCATTAAGTTTTTTAGTTTAAGTCATGTAACTGGTGAACAATTTAAATTGCTTCCTTTCACTCAAAGTTAATTATAATACAACTACTTGCCTCCTTGGTACCAATTGAAATATGTCTGATTAATGATATCATTCTTGTCAAATATGTGTTATTATGGGGGGTTAATTTCATGTTCAGTTTCCTTTGTAATGGTTTTATTGAAAAGTTTAATTTTTATAAAAATATATGAACATTGTTAAGAGGAAAAACTGCTGACCTAATTATCATTTACATAAGTTTAAACACAGAAGACCAAGAAAAATGACAGAAGGCAAATATTTTGAATGCTATTTGGAATGTTATTTTGTTGTCATGTTGTAAGAAATTCTCTTCCAAGCACATCATATTTTATCAAAACAAAGTGGAAACTAAAGTATTAGGAAGTATTAGGAAAAAAGCTTGTTTTGGTAATAGGATAAAAAACTTTTCTATCCCATGTTTTCCTAAAGCTTTTAGTAAACTGTAAAGTCTAGGCAATTTTTATTTTAGTCATGATCTCTTAATTCTTCCCAAGCTATCTTTAAAAAATATTTGTTAAAGCAGATAGGGCACAATTTTAAAATAGAGTTGTAATGCTCTAATAAATTAGCTATTTTCCTACCACTTTGAGCCCATCATGTGAAAGTCCTTAATTTCTGTTAAGTATCATTAATTAGCATTTTAATGTCATTAAACTATTCTAAAATACTTTACATATTTTAGGGGAATATGAATCATATAAAAATGTATCCTTTAGAGAGCATTTGCAAAATTTAAATGTATGCAAGGATTTATAAGTGCTTTACAGCATATTGTAGCACTTTTTGCATTAATTAATTCAGAAGATAATAGTTTCTACTAATTATTCCCAATGTAGTAACGGTGAATATTATAGAAATAATGCTTATGTATAGTATAAAAGACAATTTATCTTGTATGCTTCAAGGAAAACAAAACAAACAAACAACAAAGAACAAAACAATAAATGGTCTCACAGGGTTTTTCTTTCAATATCTTGTAATTTATGCATTTATAAAGATGAGCTCTGTTTAATTTGCTTGATAAACTCCAGTTCCCTTAATAAATTCTGAGAACAAAACAAAATCCTTGGAGCTGCTTTACAGATTTATGTGGTCATCAGAAACACTCCTGAAAACAAGTCATTGGTCTTCTGGGATGTCTTCATTGTCCTTTTTAAGTTTACTTGAAATTCAGTGTGGAGGCTGACATAGTCTATACTAATGCCAATAAGTTTAAATGAATATAGATATAGATATAGAAATAGATATAATTTTTGTATATGATTATGGTAGGATTATGCTGTTTCTTGTGTGCATATTTGGTCATGACTACAATCCTGTACCATTTTGTTTTATGTTTCTTCACATTTTTAAACCGAAATTTAATTCAGATAAAATAATTCTGAATATAAGGAAGTATTCAATATTATATATTCTGGACAAAGTATGAAGAACATGAACATTTAATATGTAAATCCACTTTCTCTCAAAATTCAGGGTAGCATCTATTTTGAAGACTGAGAAACCTGTAAATGTATAAGGCATATTTTGGGGCTAATAAAGGTACATCATATTGCAATAGATATTTTTTGAGGGGGTTTAATATTTTTTTTGTTTTAATTGAGGAACTAATTCAGAATATTATTGTTCTTAATGAAAGTCTTCCTTGAATAACCTTATGATAATTGCCTCTTTATTTCATACCTAAACTCTTAATTCATAAATATACTTTTATTTATTTAATTTTATTTTTAAATTTATTTATTCATGAGAGATACAGAGAGAGTGGGACAGAGACATAGGCAAAGGAAGAAGCAGGCTCTCCATTGAGCAGGGAGCCCAACTGGGGATTGACTTGAGGCTCCATCTCAGGACCCTGAGAATACGACCTGAGCTGAAGGCAGATGCTTAACTGACTGAGCCACCCAATATTAAACTTATATTTATTGATTTATGTAACAATTTCTCAAGTGTATAGTATGTGTTAAGTTCATTTTCTAAGGCTTGTGTAAAAGGAGTGTCTATAAGAGAGAAGAAATTTGCTTCCATGTTGCCTATATTTTACTGGGGAAGGAAAACAATAACAAGTAAATTAAAAAGTTCTTAATTATGCTGCAGTTCAATTCAATAAATATTTGTTAAGCATCTTCTCATTTTGAAGTGTTGTGAAGAGAGTGGGTGATAAGAATGCAGAAAAGGCCCATCTGCTGTCAAGGAACCCAAAGTGTAGGCAGAGTTACAGAAACTAAAATCTCCTAGGCAAGATCATTTCCAAGGGGTTAGTTGTAAAAGATTAGTATGTAATATTTATTGAGAGTTCAAAAAGAAAGGCCTTATACATGAAATATTGCTTGTAAAATCAGGTTACTAGTGTTAGAATGCAATGCAAGTAAGATAAAACTGTCCTTGTTAAGGAGAGTTACTGATAATGATGATGATGCTAAAAAATTGACCCGTAGAGGTTTAAAAACAAAAGAGGACAATGTGCTTGGGACAAGATTCTAGTGAAATAATCTTCCCAATTTTCAAATTCAGAAAACACTAAAAAAGAAAAAAAAATTCTGGTTATGTTACAGGTAGTGGCTTTTGGTATGCAGATACAATATTCTGGAAAAATAAAAGGGATCAGGTGGGTATTAAGAAAAAAAAAAGGAGAATGGGTGAGGGAGCTTTCTTTTCTTTTCTTTTCTTTTTCTTTTCTTTTCTTTTCTTTTCTTTTTTAAGATTTTATTTATTTTTTTCTAGAGAGAGAGAGAGAGAGAGAGAAGCAGAGACATACGTAGAGGGAGAAGCAGGCTCCATGCAGGGATCCCGATGTGGGACTCGATCCCAGGACTCCAGGATCACGCCCTGGGCCAAAGGCAGGCGCTAAACTGCTGAGCCAGCCAGATGTCCCTCCTTTCTTTCTTTCTTTCTTTCTTTCTTTCTTTCTTTCTTTCTTTCTTTCTTTCTTCTTTCTTTCTTTCTTTCTTTCTTTCTTTCTTTCTTTCTTTCTTTCTTTCTTTTTCTTTCCTTTCTTCTTTCTTTCTTTCTTCTTTCTTTCTTTCTTTTTCTTTCTTTCTTTCTTTCTTTCTTTCTTTCTTTCTTTCTTTCTTCTTTTTCTTTCTTTCTTTCTCTTTCTTTCTTTCTTTCTTTCTTTCTTTCTTTCTTCTTTTTCTTTCTTTTTCTTTCTTTCTTTCTTTCTTTCTTTCTTTCTTCTTTCTTTCTTTCTTTCTTTCTTTCTTTTTCTTTCCTTTCTTCTTTCTTTCTTTCTTCTTTCTTTCTTTCTTTTTCTTTCTTTCTTTCTTTCTTTCTTTCTTTCTTTCTTTCTTTCTTCTTTTTCTTTCTTTCTCTTTCTTTCTTTCTTTCTTTCTTTCTTTCTTTCTTTCTTTCTTCTTTTTCTTTCTTTCTCTTTCTTTCTTTCTTTCTTTCTTTCTTTCTTTCTTTCTTTCTTTCTTTTTCTTTCCTTTCTTCTTTCTTTCTTTCTTCTTTCTTTCTTTCTTTCTTTCTTTCTTCTTTTTCTTTCTTTCTTTCTCTTTCTTTCTTTCTTTCTTTCTTCTTTTTCTTTCTTTTTCTTTCTTTCTTTCTTTCTTTCTTTCTTTCTTTCTTTCTTTCTTTCTTTCTTTTCTTTCTTTCTTTCTTTCTTTCTTTCTTTCTTTCTTTCTTTCTTTCTTCTTTTTTTGAAGATCTTATTTATTTGACAGAAAGAGGGAGAAGAAGGTCCCTGCTGAGCAGGAAGCCCAATTTTGGGCTCAATCCCAGGGCCCCAGGATCATGACCTGAGCTGAAGGCAGACACCCAACTGCCGGAGCCACCCCCACACCCCAGACAAGGGAGCTTTCTTAACAGATGTGGCCAAATCCTCACCCCAGTAGAAGAGATTGTGAGCAGTAGACCACACTGGCATGAAATTTTGAACTCTGAGTGAGGAAAAATCCACAGATCCTATAGATTATCACAGAACTCCATTTGCAGTTAATCACTGTATTCTTGCCTACAATAAAGGAAATTGTGTGCTTCACCTATGGATTGGGAATTTTTATATCAACAGTCATAGTACTCATTTGAATCATGAGAAGGAAATTAGATGGTCATGATATATGCAATTTCTAATTTTTAGTTTTCACTCACAGTATTTGAACAATTATTTTAGATATTTTAATAGCTGCAAATACAAATGGCTTCAGAAAGTCAATGGAAAGTGAAAATTAGTAAAATGAGTTAAGAATAATGAAAGAGAGATGTGGGGATGGCAGGGAATTAGGGTATGTATGCTCCATTTCGAAGTGTTCAAGTTATGCCTGGGCAATTGTTTTAAATAATTCCCCCTAAATCTTTGAACAGACTTACAACTCATAAATACATTAATAGTTTATTGTAAATATGGATGGCAAGATTGCTCTTACACCTCGTAAAGTAGCAGAGTTGGAAGAGGGTCAGAAGACCCAAGGATGCATCCCTGTCTGTGAGCAACAAGCACACTTTTCAGGGAAAAATATTGGAGGGGAGGGAGGGGAGATATGGAATTATCAAATGTTCAAAATTCTTGACAATCATGAAAAAGAGATTGAACTGTATCCTAAAGACACATGATGCCACATAATCGGTTTTGAACTTTAGAGAATAGCCATAGCATGTTAATATATCTGAAAGATCATTGTAGCAGCAAATGCTGAGTGGATTGCAAGTCAAATGTAATTGAATGGAATGCATGTTCAGGTTTATGATGACCCAAATAATACTGATGAGAAAAAAATGAATTGAGGTCGTTTATATTTATCTAAGAATAACAAGTTGCTTGTATTAAGTCACTTGGTAAATCATCTGTCCCACCACATTTTTAAAAATATTTTATTTATTTATTCATGAGAGCCCGAGCGGGGGGCAGAGATATAGGCAGAGGGAGAAGTAGGCTCCTCATGGGGAGCCTGATGTGGGACTCGATCCAGGGAGATGCTCAACTACTGAACCACTCAGGTGCCCCCTATTCAACCACTTTTCATTCACAGCCTCCTTTATTTCAAGTTCTGTTCAAGACACTGGGGACAAGAAGATGAATAAGACAAATTTATATAATTTCTTTATT
The DNA here is from genome assembly GCF_053574225.1 of Canis aureus. Taxonomy (NCBI): domain Eukaryota; kingdom Metazoa; phylum Chordata; class Mammalia; order Carnivora; family Canidae; genus Canis; species Canis aureus. Next base: position 16,344,702 of record NC_135648.1, read on the forward strand.
AAAGTGATCTGGGAAAGGCAGATATTAAAACATTATTTTATATGTTAAAAAGCAGTTTGAAGGTAGAACAATAGAGAGCAGAAAATAGGAGTGACATCTTTGAGAAGGTGAAATTTGTGAAGAAAACTAAATGAGTAACTCAGGAGGTTATTAACAAATCTGGTTTAAAATATTCCAAGCAGAATTGCAACAAATGCAAAGGTATTGACGCAGGAATAAACTAGTCATATTTGAGAAATAACATGAAAGTTGATGTGCCTAGAGTGAAAATTCAGTATGGAGATTGAAACAAATGCACTAATGTGTATACAAAATGCAGATCATTAACGAGTAGAAATTATATGGCATACCAGGAATAAACCCTGAGAGAATGGGAAAGGAAAAATAGAGGCACTGAGTATAAAAATAACTTTGAGTCTTTTCATTACAGAAACTAGACTGATATATAAAGTCTAGGGACTATATTGTTAAAAAAAAAAGGTTTTTGCTTCATATGTACTATATATAGTTTAACTTGCCAGCATTGAGATACTGTGAAAAATCAAAACTGCTTTAAGATATACTGTTGTATTAATTCCTTTGTGTAAGATTTGTAAAAGCATAGTGATAATAAAGTTAATATCAAAGCAAATGTGAACAGTGGGTTTTTGAGAAATTATTAGACATTTGTTTTCACATTTTACTCGTATGAGTAAAGAGATTTTATTGTTATAGAGACACTGGAGGTTACCTCAAATATTTGTTTCAAAAATTCAAGAGGTAAATGAATAGAGCATTTTGCTGAGATTGATTTTTTTTTGAGATTGATTTTTTAAATGTGTATATATCATTGAAAATTAATTTATTTTGTACTAGATGTTAGGATCTTTGTCTATAGTGAAACACAGCTTTTCCTTGTCTTCAAAATTATAAGGAAAGAAGCCACTATGATCTGAGTGAAATGATGAATATTTTAAATCCATTTTAACTAAACACATTGCTTAGCCCAAAACTTAATATTGAAAGTTTTTTAATTTGGAAAACATTGCAAAAGAGACTAAAAATATCCCAAAGATATTAGAGAAAGGCACACATTTCAACATTCCTTACATAACCAAGAGGACAATTTAAAATTAATATGTGTTAGATAGCAGAATGCTACATTTTAATTTATATCTGAGAGAAGGTTCATGAATAAATTAAATAAGCTGTGGAACAAATATTTAAATAGTGTGAACTATTAAATGAAGCAACAGCTAAATGTATGAAAGAATGTCACAGATTCTGAGCAATCATGACACATACGCTTACTCAATTTTATGGCAACTCAGGAAACTCCTCCTTGTGTCTACATTCATTTCAATTCAAATACTCCTGCTTGCTTTTTTTATTGAGCATGATCTTTGAAAAGACGCTCCATGCAAGAGTTATTAAATATATTTTTGTGTTGTTTTACTATCAAGAAAGCAGAATACATCTTTCCTACTCCTTTTAATATTAAGAGGATAAAAGGAAATTCTTCATTTACACCACAGCTAAGAATTATGAGATGACAATGAAGACCAGTAGGAATTTTAAGCAGAAAAAACCTAGGAAGAGTTTCCCAAGTCAGCTGAAGGGCGAGAGATAATTTTTAAATTTTATTACTTTTTGTGTTTTTTTTTATTATCGATGAAACAGGAATAAATATGCTTACATACAGGCAGCATTTTTTATTGCTATGAGTCAATATTGATATGGATTATCTATCAATAGTTGCTATAGTAATTCTCAGGAATAAATAAGTGTATATTTTAAATATTCACATTTTCTTCCACCTCTGGAATTATCAGGTACAAAATAGGTCACCTTGTTATTCTGTAACTATCAATGGAATAACACATAAGGAAAAATGCTTTATGCCTGGGGAATCTTCAGCATTTATCTCACTTGTCATTTTCTTTTCTGGTCTATTGTCTAACAGAATTTCTTAAAGTTGGTGATTATCACTGTTTCAGAGGTTAACAAAGGACAGCAAGTGTTTAATCCCTGTTATTTGTGCTCTGCATACAATGACAAGATTTCATTTGTAGATTTAAATCCTTCAGAAATATTTAACAAGAAATATGCTTAATTGTTTTTTGTTTTATTTGCTAAATTTGGAGAGATAAATAAGTTTGGCCAATCAGAAGTAAGCCCTATTTAATATGAAATCTCTAGCAGTGATAATAGCAACATTAAAAACAAATTATTCTACCTTGGAGGAGCTGAACCTGAAACTCCACTTTTCATGAAAAGATAAAGAGAAACCACTTTTAAAAGGATAAATCATAGTAAGAGGGTTGAGCTGAAGTCATGTGTAGGACTCTTAATGACATGCATTTTGATGGTTTTGATTATTTTCTGACCTAAATTGATTACTTCTTCCATCTTAAAATATAAATAAAATTAGAAGTCTAAGCCATAATACTTCAATAATGTAGTTCCACAATAATTGGCTTATCTGAGACAAGAGAGTTTCTCTTTTACATATTACATTCACGAAGTAGTCAAGTGGATGAGCCACTCCAGGAGCAGTGGACTCTGCTATGCACAATATGTATCTTCCATTTTGGCAGTTCTTTTGCCATTTTCTAGGCGATGCAAGTTCTATCTTTTATGAAATGACTCTGAATCTATATATATTGCCCTTGCTCTTACTCTAAGTTCAAGACATGACATAAATATAGATAGCCATGTGCCTGATTTAACATAAGGGTGAAGTTGCAAGAAGAATGAATGTGGGGAGACTGTTTATCAGTTTCAGCCAGAGGAACTTATCGGGAACTCAGTAAATGTGTAGTATATACTTCTTATCTTCATTATTATTAACTGTTGTGATTATTTCTGAAGAGTTAAGGGAATTGACATTTTTATAATAGGGTTTCCACATAAGTTACAGTACATGTTTTAATTTATGTTTAATATCATTAAGTAGATAGATGTGTGTATGTGTCCTACAGATATGTTTAGCTATTATTTGCTAATGTTATTAATATTGCTGATGTGGTTTTCCTCTGTATTTCTGAAATAAATGCTTTTTAGTATATATGAAAGGATATTAGTTATTTTATATTATATTTTTAAAATAAAGTGTTAGTATAATTTCTAATAATTTCTCCCTGATTTATTTTGGAATTTCCAAGTTGGGAATTACATCATATGACATAATGGCAGTTAAGTCTATATCTTAGTCATCTTGGCCTGCCATAGCAAGATAGCACAGAGTGAGTGGGGTAAACAACAAACATTTTTCATAGTTTGGGAGGCTGATAAGTTCAAAATCAAGCCACCACCAATCAGATTCCAGTGTCTGGTGACAACCCTGATCTTTTTTTTTTTTTTTATGATTTTATTTTTTTATTCATGAGAGACACAGAGAGGGGGGCAGAGACACAGGCAGAGGGAGAAGCAGGCTCCCTGTGGGGAGCCCGATGCAGGACTTGATTGATCCTGGAACTCCAGGATCATGCCCTGGGCTGAAGGCCGTCGCTAAACCTCTGAGCCACCCAGGGATCCCTGACAACCCTCATCTTATGGGATAAACATTTAAATGGTGTAAATTATTAAATTAAGAAACAGCTATATGTATGAAACAATTTTTATTAAATATTTTAGTGTCTCCTGAACATACCTTTAAAAATATTAGACTTTATTAGAAGGAATGTGAGACACAAATTATTACTCCATTAATTATACTACCAGATTTCTTTAGCAAAACATCTTATACCTTGTTTGATCTGAATGTAATTTGTAGAATAAATGTTTTTAGCTATTATTTATTGAACATTTTCTCACACACTTTTCTCATAGTATCCTTATTATAGCACAGAATATACTGAATATAATGTTAATGTACAAAATCTATATGTGAATAATTTACATGATCAATTCATTTAAAATATATTAATTCTGCTTAATATGATATTATGCAATAGAAAGTATCCTCCAAGAGCCCCAGACACAAGAACTTACTCTTTTAACCTACACACTGAGCATTGTTTAATCTTTTGTCTTTGATATTCAGACAAAAGATATTGGTGATTCTTTTTTTTTTTCTTCCTAAATGCTCATATTCCACATACATATAAATGTTCATTGTACTATGTGGTGATATGTTAGACCTGATATAGCCTTGACCTGGCTATATTCAGGTATGTTACACTGGCATCTTGGGATTGGTCATGGTAGCAATATTTACTTATGGAAAATGGAAGCTGTGACAAATTAAGGCTATTTTTCCCACCAGAGGGCTGGTTCTGAACATTTATCAGCACATCACCAGTGCTATGCCCTCTAGTCCTTGCCTTTACAGGTATTAATCAGTTAAGTCTCTGGGTGCCTAGGTGGCTCAGTGGGTTAAGCATCTGCCTTTGGCTCAGGTCATGATTTCAGGGTCCTGGGATTCAAGTTCTGCATTGGGCTCGCTGCTCCGTGGGGAGTCTGCTTCTCCCTCTCCCTCCACCTCTCAATCTCTGTCTCATGAATTAAAAATAAAATCTTTAAAAACAATCAGTTAAGTCTCTTTCTAAATAGCTTTTCCATCTATTTAGAAATAAAACTATATAGTATCTCTCAAATCCATGCTGATTCAAGTGCATTTCCCCCAAATAAATAGATTGATAAACTATTTTTGACCAATCTTACATATATCTCAAATTAGATGGATGCACATGGACTTCTGGTCCTCGAGTCTTCTTCTTGTGATGTGTTTTTGCTAACCAAGTAACAACCTTTCATGTAGTAGAAATACCATATTTATGCTTTCTGTATATGTTCCTTTCTTACCACCTGAACAGTTCTGGCATGAAAAATTTTATTTGCATATTTTATGTTATACTGTAATGCTCAAATATATATATTTAAAGGAATAAAGTATCAGTATATTTCTTACTGGCGCTTCAGATCAGTTTCTGGCCTTTTGTTTTCTTCATGATAATATTTCTATTTTACGACCACTATCCTTTTTTGCACTTACATCATGGAAAAATTATTGAAGCTTACACCAAAGTACTTCATATGTCTATCTGCCAATCTCTACTGTACTTTTACCAGAGATGAAACAAAGCTATTATATAATACATCTGCAAAAAATGTATGACTGTGTGGAAATAGAGCGTGATGCTTTAGAATGAACAGCACAAGATAATTCTTAAATACTTCAGTGGGAGTTATCATTATTACTACCATTATCTCAAATTTGATCATTGTGTCCTCTTAGCTGTTGGCTTTATCACCAGAATCAATTGTGAAAGTACTTCCAGGAATGTAATTAGATAAAATTACATTGGCTGAAACATGGGTATCATTAATATGTTCTAAGCAATATATTTTTTAAAAGAAACAAGACCATTTTATTCCATGTTAACTTTCAATGTGTTGAAATGAAAGACTGCATGCATATAATATCAAAAATATTTACTGTAATATTAATTAAAATAAGTATTTAAACTAAATAAAATTAGTACATATATTGATCAAATAATATAACCATAATTAATAAATATGAATTAATTATGCCAATGCTATAATTTTTAAATGCTGCTATCTCTAAAATTATGGAAAGTTGTGTATATTCACACCTACATGAAATAAATGATTTCTAATCTGCATATTGTAAGATCTCAAATATATATTTAGTAGTCATATGTACAAATAGGCCAGAAAAGCGAAATTGAAATGGAAATCTATCTGAAAAGATAGGTTACAGTTTAAGGTTAATGATGTTACTTAGTATTTTACATGAAATATGTTGCAAATAGTATAACATAGAAAGTGACCATATTCAACAGAAAATTAAGCAGAGTTACTGAAGTTGGCTGTGAAGCACTCGGGTCAGATGACATTTGTTTTTAACAGCAGCTCTCAGCACAGTTGATTGTTAAGTCATCAAGATGCATAGTTGAAAAAATGTTGGTGTAATGATTTGGCAACCAAATATTCATCATGTTTTCCAAAAATAAAATTAAAATTATTTGGAAATCTCATTAAAATATAAGAATAAAAGTGAAATACCTAAAGTTCGTTTTATTTTTTTTAAGATTTTATTTATGTATTAATTAATGAGAGACACAAAGAGAGAGAGAGGCAGAGACACAGGCAGAGGGAGAACCAGGCCCCATGCAGGGAGCCCGATGTGGGACTCATTCCGGGGACTCCAGAATCACACCCTGGGCTGAAGGTGGCACTAAGCCGCTGAGTCACCCGAGCTGCCCCACATCTACTGTTTATTAAGATGTACTTCATAAACCTGGATTTTTATCATATAAACAGATGTTTAAAACTCTATAAACTTCTTATTTTATTTTTTTATTGGAGTTCAATTTGCCAACATATACCATAATACCCTGTGCTCATCTCATCAAGTGCCCCCCTCAGTGCCCATCACCCAATCACCGCAACCCCCTGCCCACCTCCCTTTCCACCACCCCTTGTTCATTTCCAGAGTTAGGAGTCTCTCGTGTTCTGCCACCCTCACTGATATTTCCCACTCATTTTCTCTCCTTTCCCCTTTATTCCCTTTCACTTTTTTTTATATTCCCCAAATGAATGAGACCATATAATGTTTGTCCTTCTCCGATTGACTTACTTCACTCAGCATAATACCCTCCAGTTCCATCCACGTTGAAGCAAATGGTGGGTATTTGTCCTTTCTAATGGCTGAGTAATATTCCATTGTATACATAGACCACATCTTCTTTATCCATTCATCTTTCATGGACACTGAGGCTCCTTCCACAGTTTGGCTATTGTGGACATTGCTACTTGAAACATTGAGGTGCAGGTGTCCCAGTGATTCACTGCATCTGTATCTTTAGGGTAAATCCCCAGCAGTGCAATTGCTGAGTCACAGGGTAGTTATGTTTTTAACTCTTTGAGGAACCTCCACACAGTTTTCCAGAGTGGCTACACCAGTTCACATTCCCACCAACAGTGCCAGAGGGTTCCCTTTTCTCCACATCCTCTCCAACAGTTGTTGTTTCTGTCTTGTTAATTTTCAGCATTCTCACTGGTGTGAGGTCATATCTCGTTGTGGTTTTTGATTTGTATTTCCTTGATGGCAAGTGATGCGGAGCATTTTCTCATGTGCTTGTTGGCCATGTCTATGTCTTCCTCTGTGATATTTGTGTTTATGTCTTTTGCCCATTTCATGATTGGATTGTTTGTTTCTTTGCTGTTGAGTTTAATGAGTTCTTTATAGATTTTGGATAGCAGCCCTTTATCTGGTAGGTCATTTGCCAATATCTTCTCCCATTCTGTAGGTTGTCTTTTAGTTTTAATGACTGTTTCTTTGGCTGTGCAGAAACACAGCTTTATCTTGATGAAGTCCCAATAATTCATTTTTGCTTTTGTTTCCCTTGCCTTCATAGATATATCTTGCAAGAAGTTGCTGTGGCCAATTTCAAAAAGAGTGTTGCCTGTGTTCTCTAGGATTTGGATGGATTCTTGTCTCACATTTAGATCTTTCATCCATTTTGAGTTTATATTTGTGTGTGGTATAAGAGAATGGTCTAGTTTCATTCTTCGGCATGTGGCTGTCCAATTTTCCCAGCACCATTTATTGAAGAGACTATCCATTTTTAGTGGAGAGTCTTTCCTGCTTCATTGAATATTAGTTGACCATAGAGTTGAGGGCCCATTTCTGGGTTCTTTATTCTGTTCCATTGATCTATGTGTCTGTTTTTGTGCCAGGACCATACTATCTTGATGATCACAGCCTTGTAGTACAAACTGAAATCCCGCATTGTGATGCCCCTGGCTCTAGTTATCTTTTTTAATATTCCCCTGGCTATTCGGGGTCTTTTCTGATTCCACACAAATCTTAAGATGATTTGTTCCAACTCTCTGAAGAAAGTCCATGGTATTTTGATAGGGATTACATTAAATGTGTAAATTGCCCTGGGTAACTGACATTTTCACCATGTTAATTCTTCCAATCCATGAGCACAGGATATTTTCCCATCTCTTTGTGTCTTCCTCAATTTCCTTCAGAAGTGTTCTGTAGTTTTTAGGGTATAGATCCTTTACCACTTTGGTTAGGTTTATTCCTAGGTATCTTATGCTTTTGGGTGCAGTTGTAAATGGGATTGACTCCTTAATTGCTCTTTCTTCAATCTCGTTGTTGGTATATATAAATAAATGCCACTGATTTGTGGCCATTGGTTTTGTATCATACATACATACATACGCATACATATACTGCCAAATTGCTGTATGAGTTCTAGCAATCTTGGGGTGGAGACTTTTGGGTTTTCTATGCATCATCTGCAAAGAGGGAGAATTTGACTTCTTTTTGGTCAATTTGAATGCCTTTTATTTATTTTTGTTGCCTGATTGCTGAGGCTAGGACTTCTAGTACTATGTTGAATAGCAGGGGTGAGAGTGGACATCCCTGTCTTGTTCTTGATCTTAGGGGAAAGACTCCCAGTGTTTCCTCATTGAGAATGATATTTGCTGTGAGCTTTTTGTAGATGCCTTTATGATGCTGAGGAATGTTCCCTCTATCCCTTCACTCTGGAGAGTTTTGATCAGGAATGGATGCTGTATTTTGTCAAATGCTTTCTCTGCATCTAATGAGAGGATCATATGGTTCTTGGTTTTTCTCTTGTTGATATGATCTATCACGTTGATTGCTTTACGAGTGTTGAACCAGCCTTGCATCCTGGGGATAAATCCTACTTGGTCATGGTGAATAATCTTCTTAATGTATTGTTGGATCCTATTGGCTAGTATCTTCTTGGGAATTTTTGCATCTTTGTTGATCAGGGATATTGGTGTATAATTCTCCTTTTTAGTGGGGTCTTTGGTTTTGGAATTAAGGTGATGTTGGCCTCATAGAACGAGTTTGGAAGTATTCCATCCCTTTTTATCTTTCGGAACAGCTTTAGTAGAATAGGTATTGTTTCTTCTTTAAACATTTGATAGAATACCCCTGGGAAGCCATCTGGCCGTGGACTTTTGTGTCATGGGAGGTTTTTGATGACTGCTTCAATATCCTCCCTGGTTATTGGCCTGTTCAGTTTTTCTCTTTCTTCCTGTTCCAGTTTTGAGAGTTTGTGGTTTTCCAGGAATGTATCCATTTCTTCTAGATTGCCTAACTTATGGATGTATACCTGTTCATAATATATTTTTAAAATCGTTTGTATTTCCTTGGTATTACTTGTGAGTTCTTTTTCATTCATTGTTTTATAAATTAGAGTCTTTCCTCTTTTGTTTTTAATAAGGCTGGCTAATGGTTTATCTATCTTATTAATTCTTTCAAAGAGCCAACCTCTGGTTTTGTTGATCTATTCTACAGTTCTGGTCTCTATTTCATTGAGTTCTTTTTTTTTTTTATTTTTTTTATTTTTTTTTATTTTTTTATTTTTTATTTATTCATGATAGGCACACAGTGAGAGAGAGAGGCAGAGACACAGGCAGAGGGAGAAGCAGGCTCCTTGCACCGGGAGCCTGACGTGGGATTCGATCCCGGATCTCCAGGATCGCGCCCTGGGCCAAAGGCAGGCGCCAAACCGCTGCGCCACCCAGGGATCCCTATTTCATTGAGTTCTGCTCGAATCTTTATTAACTCTCTTCTTCTGCTTGGTGTAGATTTTGTTTGCTGTTCTTTCTCCAGTTCCTTTAGGTGCAAAGTTAGCTTGTGTATTTGAGTTTTTTCCAGTTTTTTGAGGGATGTTTGTATTGCGATGTATTTCCCCCCTCAGGACTGCTTTAGCCATATCCCAAAGATTTTGAATGGTTGTATTTTCATTTTTGTTAGTTTCTGTGAATCTTTTTAATCCTTCTCCAATTTCCTGGTTGACCCTTCATCTTTTCGCAGGCTGGTCTTTAATCTCCACGTGTTTGAATTTCTTCCAAATTTCTTCATGACTGAGTTCTAGTTTCAAAGCATTATGGTCTGAAGATATGCAGGGGACAATCCCAATCTTTTGGTATTAGTTAAGACCTGATTTGTGACCCAGTATGTGGTCTATTCTGGAGAAAGTTCCATGAGCACTTGAGAAGAATTATTAGTAGGTGTCCAACTAATATTGGTTGAGTGTGGGAAGGAAGGAAGGAAGGAAGGAAGGAAGGAAGGAAGGAAGGAAGGAAGGAAGGAATTTATCTGTCATCCCCAGCACAGCACCTGGTGTGGAGTTGGGTGAATGAAAAGAAAAAATGGAGGCATCTTGGGGTGTATTCAGTTGCGTCTGGATGTAAAGTTCTGTAAATATCTGTGAAATCCATCTAGTCCAGTGTATTATTTCAAGCTCTTGTTTCTTTGGAGATGTTGTGCTTAGAAGATCTGTCATTTGCAGAAAGTGCCGTGTTGAAGTCTCCCAGTATTAGTGTATTATATAAGCATGTCTTTACTTTGGTTATTAATTGATTGGTATACTTGGCAGCTCCCATATTAGGGGCATAAATATTCATGACTGTTAGGGCCTCGTGTTGGATAGATCCTTTAAGTGTGATATAGTGTCCCTCCTCCTCTCTTACTACAGTATTTGGGGTAAACTTTAATTTATCTGATATGAGGATTGCTTACCCCTGCTTTCTTTTGAGGACCATTTGAATGGTGAATTGTTCTCCAACATTTTATTTTCAAGCTGTAGGTGTCCTTAGGTCTAAAATGAGTCTCTTGTAGGCAGAAAATAGATGGGTCTTGCTTTTTTATCCAGTCTGAAACCCTGCATCTTTTGATGGGATCATTTAGACCATTCATGTTCAGAGTTACTATTGAAAGATATTAATTTAGTGTCATCATAATACCTATTCAGTCCCTGTTTTTGTGGATTGTTTCTTTGGACTTCCTTTTTCTTTTACAGAGTCCCCCTTGATATTGCTTGCAGAGCTGGTTTGGTGGTCACATGTTCTTTCAGTTTCTGCCTATCTTGGAAGCTCTTTATCTCTCCTTCTATTCTGAATGAGAGCCTTGATGGATAAATTATTCTTGGCTGCATGTTCTTCTCATTTAGGACCCTGAATATATCCTGCCAGCCCTTTCTGGCCTGCCAGGTCTCCGTGGAGAGGTCTGCTGTTAATCTAATATTTCTCCCCACATAAGTTAGAGATCTCTTGTCTCTTGCTGCTTTAAGGATTTTCTTTTTATCTTTGGAATTTGCAAGTTTCACTATTAAATGTCGAGGTGTTGAACAGCTTTTATTGATTTTAGGGGGGGATCTCTCTATCTCCTGGATCTGGATGCCTGTTTCCCTCCCCAAGTTAGCAACTTCTCAGCTATGATTTGTTCATATACACTTTCTGGTCCTCTGTCTCTTTCGGCACCCTCTGGAATCCCAATGAAACCTAGATATGTCCTTCTGAGGCTATCATTTATTTCCCTTAACCTTTCCTTATGATCTTTTAATTGTATTTCTCTTTTTTCCTCAGCTTCCTTCCTTGTCATCAACTTGTCTTCTATGTCACTCACTCTTTTTTCTACTACATAAACCCTCATCGTTAGGACCTCTAGTTCAGATTGCATCTCATTTCATTGATTTTTTATATTGGCCTGATTAGATCTAAATTCTGCAGTCATGAATTCTCTTGAATCCTTTATGCTTTTTTTCCAGAGCTACCAGCAGCTTTATAATTGTGCTTCTGAATTGGCTTTCTGACATCGAATTGTAATCCAAATCCTGTAACTCTGTGGGAGAGAGTACTGTTTCTGATTCTTTCTTTTGTAGTGAATTCTTCTTTCTAGCCATTTTGCTCAGTGCAGAGTGGCTAAAGACAAGTTGTGCTGGAAAAAGAAGGAAAAAAAGAAAAAATAAAGAAAAAACAAACAAAACAACAACAACAACAAAACAAGGAGGAGTCCCCTTTGGTTCTTTTTTTTTTTTTTAAGATTTTTATTTACTTATTCACGACACACACACACACACACACACACACACACAGAGAGGCAGAGACACAGGCAGAGGGAGAAGCAGGCTCCATGCAGGGAGCCCAATGTGGGGTTTGATCCTGGGTTTCCAGGACCATGCCTTGGGCCAAAGGCTGGTGCTAAAGTGCTGACACATCCAGGCTGCCCCTATATAGTGTAAATCCCTTGATTTCCTCTGCAGCTTTTCAGTGCTGCTTGGTCAAGATCTTGCTCTTCCCCTGTCCTTCCATTTGGTCTTCTGGGGGATGGGCCTGCTGTGCTGATTCTCAGGTGTGTGCACCTGGGGGAGCTGCCCCGCCCCCTGCCAGGTGCATGGCTCAGTGGGAGAAGTTTACCCTATGAGGCCCCTGTTCCCTGGCAGCCTGCTCAGTCCCAGGTACCGGGTGACACCAGGAGGAACAAGACTTGTGGTGGCCAGCTCTCCAGCCCTGGAGTCAGCTCCCTTGGTAACTACTGCAGCTCCCAGTATGCATTGGTCTGGGTGCTCAGGGGGCGGGGGACTCTAATCTGCACAGCCAGGGGCCGCCCCGGGGCAGGAGTGTCCTCGCTCTTTGTGCCCTCCCTGCCGCCGCCTGTTCTAAGGGGAGCGCAAGATCCTGAGCTGTGTCCCCTGGCACCCTGGGATCCGGGGTCTGCGCCGCTGGAATCGCGCTCCCGGACAGTGCAGCCTCCTCCATGGACCAGCCACCTGAGCTGCTCCTGAGGCCCCACAGGGCGCAGGCTCCAGCCCTTTACCGAGCTTGGCCCGGGGTGTGTGGCAAGGTCTCTCCTGGGCACCCCTCCTCTGTCGGTGACCCCGGGAAACTGGAGGCTCCACTGTCCCTCCTGGGATCCTGCCGGAGTTCCCTGCCAGAGCCTTTCCATCTGGGACGATTGTTAAAGTTCCTGCTTCTCCAGGACTTGGCTCTCCTGTCCAGGGGACACTCGCTCCGGCCTCAGTCCGGCTCCTCGCGGGGGCCCTCCCCCAGTGGATTCTTTCTTTTTTATTTATTTATTTATTTATTTATTTATTTATTTATTTATTTCCATCTGCCTACCTTGTTAAAAGTGTAAACTCTTCTCTGTATCGTTCTAGCTGTTCTCTCTTTAAATCTCAGGCCAAATTTGTAGATTTTCAGGATGATTTGAAAGTTATTAGGTAAGTTGTTGGGGACAGGTGACTTGGGGATCCTACTCTTCCACTATCTTGAGACTCAAAAGAAAATTCTATAAATTTTATGAAAGGCATTTTAGAAAAAATGATGACTGTGATACAAGTTCATATTATGTTTTCCCTAAACCAAGTATCTCCAGTGATAAATATTTTGAAAACACATACCTGAATAATAGATAAGTATTCCCCCCCCCCTTTTTTAATGCATTTGGGAAATGTACTTCTTGAGTCTGGCAATTAAGGCCACTAATTTTTTATCCATTATCTCTTCAGGATTCAAATTTCAGGATTTCTTTTTTTTTTTTAATGGGACTCTATCCACGTTTTAGAGGTTCTTGTTGGAGCCTACATATTTTGTCTGAGAAAAATTGCACTGGAAGGATTTAAGCAAGGAATACTTCATTCGAGATTATTATTACAAGAGGGCTCAAAACTTGCATTGAAGAGAGAGATTCAACTCAATTCCGCTGAAGCAAAAAGCAGGAAAATTGTTAAACATAAGTGAGCTAATGGAAGAAAACTGGTGGGAGGTTGGTCATCGTGATTAGGCCAGGAGAGTTTTCTAATTGATGCTTATTGACAGTGAAAGGTGTTGGGTGAGTACATTGTAGTGTCTGGTTAGTAAATATATATATGGGGACAAGTTAATTCTAAGATGCCTGTTATATAACCAAATGTTAATATAGATCCAAATAGGCAACTGTAAACCCAGGCTAGATTTCAGGGGATTTTAGATTTCAGATTGAAAATATAATTTGGAAATCTACAATATATTGATGATATTTAAAGTAATGCATCTGAAAAATTATATATCACACAGAGATGGAGAATAGTTAAATCAGACGAAAGTACCAAGAATTGAGTCCTGAGCCATTCTAACATTTGAAATCCACAGAGATAAGGATAAAACATAAACAAGAAAGGTAAGAGGCAGCCCATGAGTTAAGAGGAGTGTGTAGTGCCCCATATCCCTCTCTCTGTCTCTCTGTCTTCTTTTATATATGCACACACATATGCATATATATATATGCATATGTGCATGTATATACATATATAATTACTTGACAAAAATGTGTGTACACAAATAAACAGAAATACTAGGAAAATAATACAAAATGAAGCCTACGGTTTACCTCTGGAAAAGTACTGTGTTGGGGTAGATGGTAAATTCTGCATACTTTTAAATTGTTTTGTTTAGTTGCAAATGCATTACTTTATGAAAAGTAAAATGTAATGGAAAAATGTAAATTACATATGCCCACTTAATTAAACTTGTAAAAATGAAATAAAAAGTAAAATTTGAATTTAAATCACCTGTAATCATATTACCCTTAGATAATTGCTGTTACTCTTTTCTGTCCATCCTTTCAGTATAACCAGGTTTTCCTTCCTTATGTATATTTATGTATCTTCATAGCTATTATCTTAGATAAGAAACCTTTTTAGTGACTTTATTTTTTATTATTTTTAGTGACTTTATATCATTAGAAAATAGAAATGTACTATTATAAATTTAATCTAAATACTATCCCAGGTATTTTGATATATCATTTATTAAAAAATAAATTTTAACTTATTTTACATAAATCCTGGCCCAGGTGACTGTTTCGTTTGTTTTTCTTTAGTGTAGATTTCTCAAAGTGATATTTTAATTCCTGTTGAAACACCCATCAATAATGTTTGTGCCCATTGTTTGAATTGTTTTCCCATCAGGAGTCCTACTTTGTCATACCTTTCTGAATATCCAATCATTTTACATTTCTCAATATTACTTATAAAAATTATCTTTTCATTGTAGTTTAATATGCCTACAGTTTAATATTGGTTTAAATATTATAGGGATCCCTGGGTGGCGCAGCGGTTTGGCGCCTGCCTTTGGCCCAGGGCGCGATCCTGGAGATCCGGGATCGAATCCCACGTCGGGCTCCCTGCATGGAGCCTGCTTCTCCCTCTGCCTGTGTCTCTGCCTCTCTCTCTCACTGTGTGCCTATCATGAATAAATAAAAATTAAAAAAAAAAAAAAAAAGTTTTAAATATTATTTGTTTATTCACTGCGTTTGTTCTTTGGTGATATTTGTTATTTTTTCCATATCATTTGAAAACAACAAAGTGTTCTTCATATAGATAAATACTTTTTATTATAAATCTTCTAATGTTTCTAAGTTTGGTAAGATTACCTATACCCTATTTACATTTTTTGTTAGTTTATTTTTATTATGCAGAAGCTTTAGGTTATGAAATCAGACATGTCAATTCTTTATTGATTTCAAATTTATTATCATTTTTAATTAAAAAAGTAATCCATCTTTAAAAAATAAACCATATTTTTTCCTTACATCTATGATTATTTACTTTTACATTTTTATCTGTCTATATTTTCCCTAAATGTTAGGCTATCAGCCTGAAATTATTTTAGGGAAAAAAAGGTAACTTTCTCACTGATTTATTTTTATTTTTATTTTTTTAAAGGAAGGCACTCAACCACTGAGCCACCCAGTGGCCCGATTACTAATTATAAATGCTGCATTTGTTATATATTAAATAACGTATGTGAATCTGTTTATGGACCTTCTCTCCATTGCTTTTTTTAAACACTAACTTCCAAATAAAAAATCAAGATGCGGGATCCCTGGGTGGCGCAGCGGTTTGGCGCCTGCCTTTGGCCCAGGGCACGATCCTGGAGACCCGGGATCGAATCCCACGTCGGGCTCCCTGCATGGAGCCTGCTTCTCCCTCTGCCTGTGTCTCTGCCTCTCTGTCTCTCTCTCTCTGTGTGACTATCATGAATAAATAAATAAAATCTTTAAAAAAAAAAAAATCAAGATGCTTCCACTGCTTTCAGAATAATCCTTAAAATGCCTCCTTGCCAATGGATTAGCATGAATGGTTTTCACAATGTCTCTTCATAAACACTTTTCCTCACACAGTCTATATTAAAAGCAAGTTAATGTCATTTAATGTTCCTTCATAATTTCAATCTCATTTACATCTTGATTATAAATCAGAACAAACTGCTATAGCTGAGTAACACCTCCAATGTTACTGAAATTTAAAAATTCATTAAAGGTCTCACTATTTTAGTTTGTTTTAGGAACCATAATGTCTAAAATATAAAATGATACTGTTTTCCTTGTTCCACTGAAGAAAATCCAACACCAACTGCTTTTTATATTTTGGCACCCTTAGTAAACAGCAGGTGTGACTTACTGTACCAGGGAACCCAAAGCCAGGCAGAGAACATTTTATGTTGTGATTAAAGGTTCTTTAAATGCATTTCCTGTAATACCAATTCCTCAAAGCAACACCTATAACTTCAACCAGATGCTAATTCTTTGAACTGTAATTAACAGTGTGACATTTATGAAGTAATTTTTAGAATGATTACAGTCACTATACTTTCATTCTCCAGAAGTGCTAAGTACTGTAATCATCACCTGTTCACAGTGAGCCTTACTGCACCACAGGCTATTAACAACGGATGGCTCCATTTAACCAAAGCTTGGTTCCTAATGAATTATCAGTAACTGATTTTTATGTTCAAAAAATGAAATGATAGGCACAGCTCCCCTTTTTATTAACACAAAATTTTTTATCATATGTAAAATGGGCTTTAAAAACCTAAGAAAATTTTTGTCAGTGTTATTCTTTAAAACTATTCGAGATTTATACAAATAATTTTTTAAATTGTGCAAAAATCTTAGAAATATTCTTAATCCTGCCTAAAAATGTATTCTATAGATTTAAATATGTATTATTTGTATTGAATTAACATAAGGTAACAATAAGGTAACAACAGTTGATGAGGTTTGACCTTTATGTGCATTTGTGTAACCATGTCAATAAACGCTGCTTCTGAAAAGGAACAAAATTAACACCAGGCAGCATAGGTTCTCCTACTCCCCTCTTCCCAAAAAAGTAAAATAAAATACTAAAAGTTTGAATAACTTGTCCAATTACATGTCTCATTATTAAAAGAACTAGAAAAATAATTCAGGTAATCTGAGCATAAATTACTGATAGTTTTCAAAGAGGCTAAAGAATCCTTCCGTGGAAGATATTTTGTGGTTGTTGTTTGTTTGTTTTAATTAACTTAAATATGTGATCACCATAGCTCTATGCGGACTTCATTTTCTTTATTTCTCATTACAGAGGACCAGAGATGCCACAGTTTCGACAGTGCAGCCCAGCAGCTATGAGCTAGAATCGGAAAACATGACTGCCAAGGTTCAAAGCCTACACTGCCACATGCTACACTGGAAAGCTACACTGGTGAAGAGGCCATTTCTGATTGTTCAACTTTATTCCCAGTATCAAGAACCAAATCCAGGAAACAACAGGAGCTCAATAAATGTTCACAGCTGGGCTGAATGAAACTTGGTTAATTTTTTCTTTCTGTGCCTTACTCTCCATTTTATGATTGTGGTAATGATATTTAATGCCTCATAAGATTGTTATAAATGGTACTTGAGGTGATATTTCAGCATGTTTAGCACATATAATCAGCAATGATTCCTTAATTCAGAAAAATGTTCATTATTATCACTAATTTACTAGGTCATTGGAGAGGTAAGGACTCAACTAGTTCGTTGAATTTCAAGGGCATTTTTGGTTGAGAAAGCATTTTCTCTTTTTATTATGCATTTGTCAAAGCAAACCTATAGAGAGACCAACTTCATTGCTCTCATTACACAAGAAAGAAAGGTGTGCCTAGGGCTGCAGGGACCTCAGGCCACAGGTGTTCTAGGAGATTTTGATATACTGAATTAGGTAAGTAGGGGCCACAGGAGTCACCCAGCAGTAGTATGATCTCAGGTACAAGGAGCGAAGTAAACCAGAGGGGCATACATATCATATATACTGAAAAGCACAGACTTCTTTTTTGTTTTTCTTTTCTGTCTGATGATTTTTTTTTTTTCTGAGTGTTTGAAGTACACATGAGGAATATTTGATTCCCAACAGAATCCCAACACCAGATGATGTGGCTCACTTAGAGTGGCAGAAGGGAAACATCACAATGCCTGTTCTGGAAAACCAGGAAAGGAGTGGTTGATTGTGTTTAAAGTTGGTAAATCAAATTCCCAAAGGGGGTGTCTAACACAAAGTTCCTGAGATAAACAAGATCCCTCATTCTCCTTTTTAAAGATGGTGTAGTTTGGACAGTACTTTGAAATGACTGGAAGTCCTGTATCCAAAAAGCAAAGCATTGAGAAGGAGGAAATAGCCCCCAGACCTCCAAGGAATCATCCATTCTGAGGAAGTGGAAAGGTTGAATTTAAGCAAGAGAAGAGAAACTTCCTATTTAAAGAATTAAGAGAATTGTTTCTATTTCCTAATTCTTTAAAGTATAAACTCAGAAACAGATATGAATCAAAAAATCACATAAAAAGTCACAGTAAATCCATATGGACAAAAATTTGCTAACAAATATTTTTATTAAATATTTGTTATAAAACTTTGTATATAATAATCTAATTCAATAAAATGTAGAGAAGTGACATGGTTGCAAGTCAGTCTTGTACTTTGGAGGAGCCTATATAAAAGTCTTGTAATTTTCATTTGATTTGTACAGTGTGTACATATCTCTAATACCTGATTGACTTTACCTTGTGTATTATTTAAATTATCTCTGCATCAGAGTTCCTATGTTTTTAAAGAAAAAAACATGTTTGGGGTGCCTGGGTGGCTCAGTGATTGAGCATCTGCCTTAGGCTCAGGTCATGATCCCAGGGTGCTGGGATCAGGTCCCACATCGGGCTCCCTGCAGGTTGCTGCTTCTTCCTCTGCCTATGTCTTTGCCTCTCTCTGTATGTCTTTCATGAATAAATAAATAAAATCTAAAAAAATAAAAAAAAAATAAAAAGACCATATTTGGGGCAGTCTGGGTGGTTAGGTGGTTTAGCGCTGCCTTCAGCCCAGGGCCTGATCCTGGAGACCTGGGATTGAGTCCCACGTCAGGCTCCCTGCATGGAGCCTGCTTCTCCCTCTGCCTGTGTCTCTGCCTCTCAATCTCTCTCTCTCTGTCTTTTATGAATGAATAAATAAAATCTTTTTAAAAAAAGACCATGTTTTATTTGTCTAGGGCAAGGCATACTTTTGATGCACTGCAGATACCTCCTAAGTCTTTGAAACATGAGTAGAGTATTGCATAATATGATGTATTTGAATAAATCCTAAAATTTTATGGAACCACAAAAGAATAGCCAAAGCAATCTTGAGAAAGAAAAAAGCTGGAAGCGTCATGCTTCTGATTTATAGTTATAATACAGGCTATGGTAATCATAACATTATGGCATTAGCATAAAAATAGACATAGATCAATGCATCAAGATAAAGAGCCTAGATGTAAACCCATACATATAGGGACAATTAGTTTATGACACAGGAGGTAAGAATATTCAATGGAGAAAGGACAGTCTCTTCAGTAAATGGTACTGGGAAAAGTGAACAGCCACATACAAAAGAATGAAATTGGACTACTATCCTGCACCATATACAAAACTTAACTCAAAATGGATTAAACACTTGAATGTAATACCTGAAACCATAAAACCTCTGGAAGAAAACACTGGCACTTAGCTTCATGACATTGGTCTTGGTGATGAGTTTTTCGGATTTGACATAACAAGCAAAAGCAAGGGGAGCAAAAATAAACAGGTGGGGCTACATAAAACTAAAAAGCTTCTGCACAGAAAAGAGAATCGTGAATAAAATGAAACGGTTGGTTTCTCCCAACCTACTAAATGGAAGAAAATATCTGCAAACTATTAAGTTGAAAAGGAGTTAATAACCAAAGTACATAAAGAATTCATACAAAAAAAAAAAGTAACAACAATAACAAAAAAAAAGCAATCCAGTTAAGAAAATGGGTGGAGAAGCTGAACGTTTTTCCTAAGAAAACATACAGAAGGACAACAGATACATGAAAAGATTCTCAACATCACACTCGTCATCAGAGAAATGCAAATCAAAACCACGAGATGACACTCCATCCCTGCTAGAATAGCTGTTATAAAAATGACAAGAAATAGCACATATTGGCAAGGAGACGGAGAAAAGAGAATCCCTGCTAAGTGTTGGTGGGAATGTAAATTGGTGTAATCACTATGAAAAACAGTATTAAGTTTCTTCAAAAAAATGAACGTATGACTCAGTAATTCTACCTCTGGATACCTACCCAAAAGAAAATACTAACTCAAAAATCACAGCATTATTCACAATATCCAAGACATGCCAACAACCTACATGTCCATCAACAGATGGATGAATAAGGGCAATGGAAAATTTTCAGTTATAAAAAAGCAATTCTTGCCATTTGCAACAATATGGATGAAACGAGGATATTATGATACATGAAAGAAGTCAGAAAAAGACAAATGCTATATGATCTCACTTATACTCGAAATAGAAATAAAAAAGAAAGAAATAGAAATAGTAAATAGAAAAAAGAAAGACGAAGGAAGGAAGGGAAGGGAAGGGAAGGGAAGGGAAGGGAAGGGAAGGGAAGGGAAGGGAAGGGAAGGGAAGGGAAAGGAAAGGAAGGAGGGAGAAAGGAAGGGGACGAAGGAAGGAGGAAGGAAGGGGAGGAAGGAGGGAGGAAGGAGGGAGGAAGGAAGGAAGGATTTACAAATACAGAAAACATTGGGGTTGTTGCCAGTGGTGGGGATGGGTGAAATGAATGTAGATGATCCAAAGGAACAAACTTCCAGTTATAAAGTAAATAAATTTTGAGGGTGTAATGTACAGTAGCATCATGGTGACTATAGCTAATAATATTGTATCGTGTATTATGAAAGTTTCTTATAGAATAAATTTGAAAAGTTCTAATCACAAGAAAAAAAATGTAACTATGTATAGTGACAGATGTGTTAACTAGACTTGTGTGGTGGTCATTTTGCCATACAAACATATATCTAATCATTTTGTTACAAATCAGAAACTAATATAATGTTATATGTCAATTACATATGAATTGAAAGAAAAAGGAAAAAAGGAGAAGCAATTATTGACCTTTTCTATATTTTCCCAGATGTTTTTAGTGGTCTTAAAAAACTTTGGCTTTCATACTCTCGTACCTTTTATATGTTTTAATTTAATTTCTAAGATATTTTCCATCACAATTTGAAATAATTGCAAATAGCATAATTCGTGAATTATTTAATATATTGTATTTTTAAATAAAATTGGTACAATTACTCCCTTAGATACATTCAATATAATCTAAATACCAAATAAATTTGATACCGATCATCCATCTAAACTTTATGAATAAATAAACTTTATGAATAAGTAAAGTTTCCTTTCTGATAGATATTTCACATGGCTTTTTTTTTTTTTTTTTTTTTTGTCTTTTTTGATACTTTCTCCAGAGAATTTTTACCCTATACATTTGGGCTTAAAAAAAACATATCTCTAGAAATGTCTGGGTGGCTCAGTCAGTTAAGTGTCGGCCTTCAGCTCAGGTTATGATCCCAGGATTCTGGGATTGAGCCCTGTCCAACTCTATGGTCAGTGGGGAGTCGGCTTCTTCCTCTATGTCTGCCCCTCCTGGTGTGCGCTCTCTCTCTCTCTCTCTCTCTCTCAAATAAATATATAAGAAAAAAGTTTTTTTAAAAAATCTCTTTTTAAAGTTGAAAAGTTGTTTTAACTAGTTAACATACAGTGTTATATTAGTTTCAAGTGTATAATATAGTAATTCATCATTTACATATAAAGCTAGTGCTCATCCCAACCAGTGCATGCCTTAGCCCCCATCACCATTTTCACCCATGTCCCCACACACCCAAATCTCCTCTGGTAAACCAGCAGTTTGTTCTCTATGGTTAAGAGTCCTTTTTTTAGTTTCTCTCTCTCTCTCTTTTTTTTTTTTTTCATTTTATTTGTTTTGTTTCTTAAATTCCATATATGAAAAAAATTATAGTATTTGTCTTTCTCTGAATGACTTATTATCAAAGTATCATACTTCTCTGAAAAATTTGTTATTGCCAATAATGCTAATATTCTGTTACTAAGATGTTCTCTGTATGTTAACATTTTTTTTTCTTCAGGAGTGAATAACCATTAAAATTACTAGTAGTACAAAATTGATCAAAATAAACATAAATTTTAATCGGTATTTATTATTAAAAGTAAACTCTTACTGAAAATTTGACCATTAATTGAATGTAATTGGTATGTTTATTAGTCATTTATTTTTTCATGATCGTTATTTATTGTCAGAGTAAAAAAAGTAGCAAGGTAAATTTTATTTTCAGTTTTCTATTTTTTGTAGATAATAGAGAAATGTGTTCATATTAATAAGTGAATGGAAATAGGCTTTTAGTAATATCATTTAGATTCTTAAGCTTATTTAGAGTAATAAGCCAAAGTCATATAGTGATCTAGTTATCAGCTAAAAAATATCTTTTCATTATCCTTAAATATCCTGAACTATGAGTCATAAAGTACCTTAATACTTAAAAGATTCCCTCTCTGCTCCTTAAGGTCATTCACTTACTCCTTATTACACTAATATTTCAAATTATCTCATAATTTGGGGTTCTGGAGTTTCCCTCACCTCAGATAAATGCACTATGTTAAGCATAGTGTTGGGGGTTGGGTGTGCGTACACCTGTAGTAACAGAATGGTTGATTGAATAATGGGAGACAGAGGAGAAGAATCTTCATGATAGTACACCATAGGCTCTTTGGTTTTGTGACAAAAACATTTAGGGAGGGATCCCTGGGTGGTGCAGCGGTTTGGCGCCTGCCTTTGACCCAGGGCGTGATCCTGGAGACCCGGGACCAGATCCCACGTCGGGCTCCTGGTGCATG
Source organism: Canis aureus (assembly GCF_053574225.1). Taxonomy (NCBI): domain Eukaryota; kingdom Metazoa; phylum Chordata; class Mammalia; order Carnivora; family Canidae; genus Canis; species Canis aureus. Next base: position 16,367,531 of record NC_135648.1, read on the forward strand.
GAGCCTGCTTCTCCCTTTGCCTATGTCTCTGCCTCTCTCTCTCTCTCTGTGACTATCAAAAAAAAAAAACAAAAACAAAAAACAAAACATTTAGGGAAGGGTATACAACAACTTAAGGAAATTAATTGTAAGGACATTTGAAGTCTCCAAGTACCTCATTTGATGATCACTATTAATAAGCAACTTAAATATAATAAATTCAAGGTAAGGTCATTAATTGCATATTAGATACCAAAAAGCAATAAAGTCTGTCTTTGTTTTTTTTTTTCCTCTCTGCTTAGACTGAGTTGTTTTTGTTGGCCAACAATTTAGATCCTTGGTATTTTTTTTTTTTTTTTTTTAGAGAGAGGGAGAGCACGTGCATGCATATAAGGGGGAGGGGCAGTAGGAGAGGTAAAGAGAGAATCTGAAATCTGAAGCAGGCCCAGTGGGAGCCTAACAAGGGGCTTGACCTCAAGACCCTGAGATCATGACCTGAATGAAATCAAGAGTCAGACACTTAACCAACTGAGGCACTCAGGTGCTCCTCCTCTGTATATTCTGAGAACCAGCATGAAATATATTTGGCTGCAGAAATCTCACTTTCTAATCTTGGTCCCTGACTTTTAGGTACCCCTCACCATGCCTCATCATTCTCATGCTACCCTTTCACTGCTCAAATCCTCCTAAAATGCTTCCCCATGAAAACTTTACCCCTACATAACATATGTCAGTACCTAACTCACAGGAGTTTATCTATATAGAGTTATGCAATGCCTAGTTAGCTCTACAAGCAATTTGGTTCCAGCTTAAGATCGAAAATTCTGAATACTATCTTCCGTAGCAATATCAACACAGAAGTCACTGTTTTTAATCCCAGCCCCAGTTACTCTACATTGGATGGGGTACGATGAAAAATTAAGAGTGTGCAGGTATCTCAGATCAGGGAAGTCATCTAATCTAAGGCTCCATGTTTATTACCTTGCTAACTATGTGTCCCATTCACAAGCATGAAACTGGACCCCATTCTCCAGATCAGCTGCTTCTTATTGACACTAGTTACTAATTACACTATAAAACCTTGATAATTAGTCACAGGTACATAGCTCAGTGAATAGTACTGACTGGATTTTTCTTTGTCTTGCTTCAGTTATGGGTAACCTCTTAACAATTCCTTGACTTAATGGTAATATTCATTTCCTAGGGTTGCCATAGGAAAGTAACACAAATTATGTGATTTAAAAGAACAGAAATTTATTATCTAAATTCTGGAGGCCAAAATCTGGAAATTAGGGTTTGGCAAGATGAATTTTTTTCTGAAGGTTGTAAAGGACACCCTATTCCATGATGATTTTAACTAAACAGGCTTTGATCAACAATAGTTGCCTATTTATTTCCATGATGATTTTAACTAAACAGGCCTTGATCAACAATAGTTGCCTATTTGCTATTGAGAACACTTTAATATAATTCTTAGTTTTCCATAGCAAAAAAAAAAAAAAAAAAGAAAAAAAAATTCTCACTATCTATTTACTCCTTTTTATCCTTTTAAAGAGTATATTGACAAAATATCAATGTTCTTTAAAACTTAAAAGTGTGTTCACCTTCCTGAACCTTTCCTCTTTTTTGTAGTGAATTTTTTCTTAATATTTCTTTGTAACTTCAAAGTCTGAACACTCAACTGTTATACCTATGAAGAACAATTATTCCCTTGAAATACAACATGATAGGATGCCAGATGCAGTGTGGTAAAGGAGATCTAACTGCTATGGAATTATTATAGTGCCATGTGATTTATTTTGAATCTCAACCATCATTTCACCATCCTGCTGTCTTCTTTATTGTTAGAGTGAATGCTTTCAATGACATCTTATAAATCTTTGCTTTGGCCAATATTTTTGCAGTGTCTTAACATAGAAGAGGTATGCCTAGCTTTCACTACCTCCAAGATTTAGAGGTATAATTTCAATTTAATGTGAAAAGTTTTAGCTGGGTAAGTTCCATTAGCCTCTTTTGTCAAGAAGGGAATATACCTATTCATTTTCATGTTCAGTTTATATATTGAGTTCCATCAACACATGAAAGGTATTATGTAGTGTTGGCAAAGATGGGAGTTTATTGTCTTTAACCGAGTTTCCCACATACACAAAAGTCTTCTAATAACATTGATCTATATTTCTCTTACTAAGCAAATGTCAGATATATAAAAGTTTATGAAATAGGGAGCTTTTTCCCTCTTAAAACTCCTGTTCTCCAGGTACTGGCACTTCTACCACTTGCTTCCGGCAGTTATGATCTTCTAGCCTCTTTCTTAGATCCTCTCCAAAAATTACTTATGGAAATATCTGATAAAGCAACTTACACTAAGATCAAATTCACCTCTAAAGTTCAGTGTATTATATAACTGAAATGCAAGAATAGTTTATAAATTAGATGTACAGTATCATATATATTTCAGTATTCCAGTATGTTTACATACATACATGTAGGCTGAAAGGAGGTGTGTAAAAAGTTGATGATGATGACTTTTGAGTGATGCTTTGCAAAACGCTTTTTTTTTTTTCCTGTTTTTTTCGCCCTCAAGTTTTCTACATTGAATCTGTACTGCACAAATGGAACTAGGGTGAAGGAAAGTTGACTTTCCCTGAATAAAACTTGTGCGGATATTGGTGATTCTTTGCATAGGGGTTCAGTGAGTGTTATCTCACAGAACCTCACTAAAGAAGGTTTTCAGAGTGCCCAGGATGTGAGGGCCCATTTTTTAATGGCACTGTGTTGTCATTCTTGTACTCCATCAGGACACATATTTTAGAAGTACTGGTCTATACTATCATTAAGTCACAACGTGAGGTTGTCCAAAGAAACAATGAAAAGGTTTTTTAGAAAATTGGGTACATTTGGAACTTTTGATGGATATTTATATCCAACGTTAAGAAAATGAAGCCAATATTTCTCCCATAACTCCCAGTAAAATAATAATAGAGCTGCTATCCATTGCTTTAAAATTTATTCATACAAAATAATTGTTTTCCTACTCCCAAGAGAGTTATGATGGACCACTATATTTGAGATTCGGATGTTCAACCTGAAAATGCTTATGAATGGACAAAATAATGGCAAGCCAAAATGGCTGATAAAATAACTCAAAAGTCAAAGGGCAGTTAAAAAGACATTACAATGATATCATGAACTCTTTTACTTTGTAATCTTCAATATAAATACTAATATGCCTTTTAGAAATAATGTTTAATTCAACAATAGCAATAAGACTTTGTTTACTTTCCAAAATTAGCTGAAATGGTCACTGTTTTGACACTCCTGCAACAAATTAAGCAATTACAAACAGAAGGGAATTTCTCTTTCTCTGCTCTCCTCCTGTCCCTTCCCCTCCCCTCTTCTTCTATTTCATACTATTCCATTCCATACTATTCCATTCCATTCCATGCCATTCTATTCTTTTCTTTTTATTTCTTTTCTCTTTCTTGCTTTGTCTTTTTTTACTGTAGATTTAATATTTTAAGGATGAAAAAATCTTATTAAATATTGAGAATGAGGAAAATATTAACCCGTGTGTTTCAATTTTTTTATGCCCACTTTCCCTTTTTCTTTTTATATTTCATCAAGCTTTCTTCTAAATATTCATTGTCCAACAACATACCTTTTTATTTGATATGAAAAGGCATACACCCATATATAGGTACATATGTATATTCCGCTTTCTAATAGTAAACATTTCCTTTGACATTCGGTCACTGAATGCTCCCTAATATGCTTTTTTCCTTAGATTTAAAGTATATGGATTACTGATAAACATGTTGAATGAAGAAATAAATTATACAGCTATAGAATATAAGCATTATATGCATTGAAATATTCCATATAGGCTTACTTATAGTTTTATAGGAAAACTCTGCCATTAGAAGAGCCAAGACAATTAGGTCTAGGGTGTTAATCATGAAGGGAAAATATTTAGATATATATGTATACGTGTCTGTGTTAGTGTATTTATGAAAATTACTTTAATCTACATTAGTATTACAGCTTTAATTCCTCTGGGATTGTAATACTAAAATATAAAAACAATGAGCCTCATTTCCAAGATTTCGTATTTCATTTTCATAGGCCAAAGCTAAACTGTTAGATATCCTATGAAAAATCAAGATAATAAGTAATTATTCAAATTTTAAAATCAAAACAATAAGAAATAAAATTTTGTTATTTTACAACTATTCTTCAAATCTGTTCTTCAAATAATTCAGTATTTGTGACTTCGTAATTGAATATTGTTAAGTTCTTGAATAACTAGTACTATATAGCTGTAAAATGTATATCATTGTGAGTACTGCATTAATGCCATCAAGTAGCCTAAGCCAAGTATCTAGGGTATACCTGTCTATGTGACTGGATGGAAATTGTTTTATAGTATTATAGCATATGACATTATTTTAAAATAGTCATCCCAAATTCTGTCAAAAACTATCCAAGGACTTTTCTTACCCACTGCATACATTTCTTCTACAAGAAGTGTCAAGTAAATAAATTATATGTTCCTCAACAGGAAGAAATATATGTATAAAAATGAAACTGCACCACTTTCTTACACCATACACAAAAATAAATTCAAAATGGCTGAAAAACCCAAGTGGCTTTTCCTGGGACAGGAAACCATCAAAATCCTAAAGGACAACACAGGCGGCAACCTCTTTGCTTTGGCCATAGCAACTTCTTACTAGTTATGTCTCCAGAGGTAAGGAAAACACAAGCAATAATGAATTATTGAGACTTAATCAAGATAAAAAGCTTCTGCACAGCAAAGGAAACAATCAGCATAACTAATAGGCAGTCTACAGAATGGGAGAAGATATTTGTAAATGACATTTGATAAAGGATTAGTATCCAAGATCTATAAAGAATTATTAAGCTCAATACCAAAAAACAATCTAGTTAGGAAATGAGTAGAAGACATGAATAGATATTTTCCAATGAAATCATCTAGATGGCCAAGACACACAAGATGCTGAACATCATTCATCATCAGGGAAACATAAATCAAAATCATGATGACATACTACTTCACATGTGTCAGAATGGCTAAAATTAACACACAGGAAACAACAGATTTTGGTGAGAATACAGAGAAAGGGGAACCTTCTTACACTGTTAGTGGAAAAGCAAACTGGTGCAGCTACTCTGGAGACCAGTATGGAGGTTTCTCAAAAGGTTAAGAATAGAACTACCCTATGATTTAGCAACTGCACTACTAGGTATTTACCCAAAGGATACCAAAAATACTGATTTGAAGGGATATATACATCCTGACGTTTATAATAGCATTATCAACAATAACCAATCATAGAAATAGCCCAATGTCTATCAATTGATGAATGGATAAAGAAGATGTGGAATATTACTCAGCCATCAAAAGAATGAATACTTGCCATTTGCAATGATGTGGATGGAACTAGAGAATATAATGCTAAGCAAAGTAAGTCAGTCAAAGAAAGACAAATACTGTATGATTTCACTCATGTGGAATTTAAGAAACAGAACAGATGAACAGAGGGGAAGGGGAAAGAAAAGAGAGGGAAGCAAACCATAAAAGACTCTTAATGAAAGAAAACAGGGTTGATGGAGGGGAGGTGGGTGGGAGATGGGACAAACAGGTATTAAGGAGGGCGTTCATGTTGAGCACTGGGTGTTAGATGTAAGTGATAATATTATACTATATGTCAACTAACTAGAATTTAAATAAAAATTTGGGAAGAAAGGAAAAAAAAAGAAATAAGTCGAAAGACTTTATGTGAATTCTGACTCAAATGTTGATCATACAAATAGCTTAACAATAATGAAATGATTACCAGTAATTCTAACTTTATCACCTGCAGTGGTACACAAGGCTGTCCCTAACCATCCAATAAAAATTATGCAGGTAACTTAATAATTTCCAGAATGACATTAATATCACTAAATAAATTTCAACATAAGTGACACTTAAAAATATTAAAATTATAGATTAACTCAGTTTTTTAAAAGTTAAAAAGTCTTTATGTAAAACTTGTTAAGGAAATTGTTGTACTAGAAGAATTCTCACAAATATAAAGTGATTGATTTCCAGGCATGTTTACTTCACTGTGTTGTGCAGGGTTCTATCTTGTAAATGTAAACTTCTATTTTTTTTTAATTTTTTAAAAGATTTTGTTTATTTATTCATGAGAAATAGAGAGAGAGAGGTATAGACGCAGGAGGACAGAGAAGCGGGCTCCATGCAGGGAGCCTGATGTGGGACTCGATCCCTGGATCTCCAGGATCATGCCCTGGGCGGAAGGCGGCACTAAACACCTGAGCCATCCAGGCGGCCCTTATTGTTGTATATCTACCCAGTTAAGGAGAAATACCCTGAAATCCCATACTTGCCAAGTATAGCAACGTCTGTTATTTATATTCACAAATCCATTCCCTACATTCCTTGCAGCAACAAAACTCCTAAGTTTACGTGGTTAGATGGTTATCTAGCAAGTGAGTACATCACTCTAGAATTCCACTTACCTCATCAGGAGTGACCAGTTGGAGAAAAACATTCACAGAGAAAGGTCCATGGATTACATTTGAGTTGCTCTTTTATATACTATCTGTCCATCACAGAAGATATCAAACATTGTTTGTTACTTGGCTAATTTTATTTGTAGCTTTCTCAATCCAGTCAAGTTTGGATTTTATACATAAACATTCAGAAATATAAAGGTAAAAGTGAAATTGAGGGATCCCTGGGTGGCGCAGCGGTTTGGCGCCTGCCTCTGGCCCAGGGCGCGATCCTGGAGACCCGGGATCGAATCCCACGTCGGGCTCCTGGTGCATGGAGCCTGCTTCTCCCTCTGCCTGTGTCTCTGCCTCTCTCTCTTTCTCTCTCTGTGACTATCATAAATAAATAAAAATTAAAAAAAAAGTGAAAGTGAGTGGAAAACTCTAAAAACTCTAAGAAGAAAATTATTTCATAAATATAATACTGATAATTAAAATCCCATTTTCTTCTTGAGTGAGTCCATGCCAGGAGTACTACAATCTACTAAAAGGTTTATTTTTTTAAATTCATTTCTTTTCACTTTAAACACTTTATACACTTTTTTATACTTTTTCATCAAAGAGCAAGATATTTAAATTAAATATAATTACTACACATAGCTGTTTGATGCTAGAGAAGTCCTTTATTGTTAAACTAAGATCATCTATGAGTATTTTACTTCCTTTCCTGGCATATAAAGTTTCAAAAATATATATAGATTGAAGTTTCAGGAAATATAAAAAATGAGTTCTTTCATGAATCAAACGACATTATATTATTTTAGCAGAAATTATCAAAGAGATAAACCACTAAAGTATAGCTGCATTAACTTGCTGGTAGCATTTTATTTTCTGCTTAACCTGAACTTTCTTAAGAAAAGTCAGTGAAGTCAAAGTATGTTTTAGTACTGATCATATCTTTTCTTTCCTTGTAATGACCAACTCATCAAATACTCAAGTAATAAATAAATAAATAAATAAATAAATAAATAAATAAATAAGCAAAGAGCAAACTTGTACTTTAATGCACAAGTATACACATAGGCATAAATCAAATTCTATTTTTCTACAACAAAATCTTGATATTATATTCACTAAAATTCTCTTTTAAAGGAAGGTCTTGATTTTCCATCATTGATTTAATGTTTATTACATACAAGGCATATTTTTTTTTGAAGTTTGTATCTCCCACATCTAAGTACTTGTTTAACCTCTAAATTAATGTTTCTAGATAATGATATATAATAAGTTTTCAGTGATTAAAACCAGTGATGAGTGTTGGTCTATTTTTGAAAAAAATGATAGCCAAATACTTAATTTCTGGAGCCTCCTAGGTTGCAAACTGCAGGGAACCAATCTTCTTAAGATATGGGAAAGCAAATTTTCCAGGAAGAGGAAAAATATTTGCCAAGGGTTGTTATGTTGTTCATTAAAAACTGAGATTAGGATTTAGGTCGATAGTGATAGCCACAGGAGTGATAACCATAGTCAGAAACATTTGCCCTTAGAAATAACCCAAAATCTTCTAAAGCACTTAATCTCAAGGCCACAACATCTAATTGTTCATTGAATTGCTGGCATCTCCCTTAGGAAGGACTTTTTTGTTCGAGCCTTGACCTACTGGACAGAGTGAATGCTCAAAAATTCCTTGAGGAAAAGTTTATTTAGAAGGGCAAGACACCACTCTTTCTGAGAAAGAAATTAGTCGTATCTGGAGAGGTCTCAGGATGCCCCAAATACTCCCTAAGTGGAAGGTAAAAATGTTCAGCAATAAAGCACATCGTTTTCTGGTAATTTCTCTGAGGTAGAATGGAATAGGCACTGTGCTTTTGCTTGTGAAAAAGTCATTCAAGAACCCAGACCCAAATAAAGGATTATCTGATTTTGAATCATAAAAATAAAACTGAATGGCAACAAGCTTTGATAATGGAAATTATAGACTGTTTGATCAGGGTCATTTGTTGGGATTTTACAGCTTCCCATGGCTGGCTGACTCTTGGGGCTACCAGTTTTTAACCCTCTTTCACCAGATTAGCTTTACTTTAAAAAGTTAAAGTACTGGATTATAAAATAAATGATTTTGTTAAAAATAAACTTTGGCTAAAAAAAGATTTTGAAAATCATTGATCTAGTATATCTTTTCCCTCTGAAAAATGAGGAAAATGAGGCATAGAAATGTGACTATCTCAAAGACCAAGTTGTCAGAGTATTTTCTTCCCTCACAGTATTCTGGGGGATGTCACCCTCCTATCAGGGGTACTTAAGGGACTACGATCTTCCTCTGTGAAGACAATTGATTTCTAGCCTATCAAAATGAGATAAGCCTTGAAATCTAAGTGTGTTTCCCTGTTTAAAATTACATGACATTTCATTTCAGAAAGGGTGACAAAGATCCAACTACAGTGCATCCATCAGAGAACCCCTCCCCCACCTCACACAGGCCCACAGCCCCTTCATGTCTTCATGTTTTCAGTTATCAGTAACTCCTGACTCTTTAGCTTGCTCCTTCTCTGGCCTCTGAATTAGAGGTGAAATTCTGAAAACATAACTTTCCAAGTCTTTTTTGAAAGCAAGGTATGTCCCTTTTCAAAGAGAGCACTGAAGAATTGATTTTCTCCTCTGTCCTTTCTACAGAAGATTCAGATACAAAATTTTTACGTGGATCTTGGACATGCTAAGAAAAGCAAAGAGTACTAGCTCTTTGGAAAAGGCATTCTTCCAGATAATAATTCTCATTGTATCATTCTTGACTTATTTTATGGTCCATTTATATTTTGTAAACACATATCCAACATCATGAATTGATTGCTCCCTCCCCACCCATTTTGTAAGTGTATGTGATTATTTTAATTGACTGGACTTGTTGGTTTAGTGTAATGATCTGAATGTAGAAGAAAGTGATGGAATATAACTTCTATAAGTTCTTGAGTGATGGTGATTGTTTGTGTGTATATATTAAGAAATGGCACAGCTATAGGCTATCCCGTGTGTGTGTGTGTGTGTGTGTGTGTGTGTGTGTGTGTGTGTTTGTGTGTCTATTCAGTTTCTCTGCCTATCCTTTAATCAGGTTCATTCCTCCTTCTTTTCCTTCCTTCCTTCCTTCCTATCTTGCTTCTTTTTTTTTTTTTAGCTATATGAATTCTTCATATATTTTGGATATTAACCCTTATTTGATATATGGTTTGCAAATATTTTCTCCCATTCCATAGGTTGCCTTTTTATTTTGTGGATGGTTTCTTTTACATTACTGAAGGGTTTGGTTTGATGTGGTCCCACTTGATGATCTATGCTTTTCTTGTTTGTTTTTAAACTATCAACCAAGAATTAAATTGCAATTAAAAATAAAGCTATGATTTCTTGTACTGATGTGTATGACCACTAATTTCAGGTAAGACATTAATGAGGCAGTCATATTACACTTTAGTCCAAGTTTCTTTCCTTTCTCAGATGACTCTTTTATCCAACTGCTAAGATGTGCTTCTCCTTCCTCATTCTTACCATTTTCTTGAGTAAGTTGGCAGAAGGCTGGGAAGTTGAACACAGAGAGTTGTACCTTAATGACTACTACTCCAGCAAGTTCTGATCTCTCTCTTACTATTCATTAATGTTACCGTGGCTCCAAAGGTTCAAAGAAGGGGACTTTTTCTAGTAGTATTACATTCAGTTAATAACATCCGGTAGCCATTCTACAGAGACAACAATTGTTAGGACTCTTTATTGGTACAGTTGACTCAGCTCTTTTATGAAAATACATATGGTAATATGGTGGCTGAGGCAGGCATGAATCAGCTATGTCTGAAAACATCATTCCTGTGTTGTCTTCTATTTGTTCAGGTCATTTGCTAGATTGATCCTCTTTCGTAGGATAACACTATTCACTAAAGCTCCAATTACCATTCTTAAAGCTGAATGCTGCCCCGTTTATTGAAGATATTTTAATAAATTTAATTCTTGAAGGTTTATATAAAATGCAGTTATTTTTTCTTTTGATAATTTCTAAGATATTGTGATATTAAAGATGATTTTAATTTAATAACAGACATATATACATTTATACATACATATGTATATACATACCCATATACATATATAATCTTATATATATTATTTTTATTAGGATTTTATTTATTTATTGAGAGAGAGCACAAGATCCTGAGGGGAGGTGGGGAGAAGGAGAAGCAGACTCCCCACTGAGCAGGGAGCCTGACACGGGCTCCATCCCAGGACCCTGAAATCATGACCTGGGTCAAAGGCAGATGCTTAACTGACTAAGCCACCAGGGTGCCCTCATATATATATATACTTACATTATGTTTATTCCACAGCTTTCAGTCCTACAAAGTTCTAATCCACCTCTCTCTAAATGAAGAAGATAAGTTACCTTCTATGTTTTTTCCTGGTTTATTTGCTATAGCCTTATTATTATAAATTTAATTAAATGTATACAATCAATATTAATCAATATTTACTTATTAATACTCAATTAACATTATAAAATTGTATATAATTAATAAATATTATAAACACAAGTAGTTATTATTACTTAAACCTGTAAATATGTATTAATATTAAAGACAAATCTATGATTTCCATGCATATGTCCATGTCCACGTATGTGTATGTACATATGTGTATATATGTATAATATATAGAAATATAGAGAAATACATAAGTACATAATATGTGTTATCCTACATATAATATGTATCATATATAATATATATTTAATATATATATATATTTATTTCTATTTCTCTAATGTCATCCTTACAATATTGAAAAAAGATTGGGGGACTCGAAGGACAAAATGTGGTGGCCACCAGATAAGCCTATTCCTTTAAAGAAAATCTTGTGAGAAACTGCTACTTCCTACCTATTGGGCAAACCTGTGTCATATGATTGCCACTAGCTACAAGGGTGTTTGCATCCAACTTATATCCACTGTTCATGAAGAAATTCATCAGATCAATAATTATGAAAATACTAGTTCAAGGTGGCAGAACAAGTTCATGTTTTATCTTTTTCCTCCTAAATTCATCTCAAACTAATAAATATCTAGAATTTGAAACATAAATTTTTCATCATCTAATTAATCAATATGATTTAATAGATATATACTAAATTTTGGGACAATTAACATAAAATTAACCTTTAAAATATATAAGAAAAGATTTATTGGGAAAATTTTAGTCTTATGAAAATCTTGATAAAATATAATGAAAAAGGACATATAAAGGATTTTTTAGACAAAACTGCCATAAACCTACAAACATATAATAAAAAACAACTGAGCAAAATGAAAAGCATTAAGTTCCTTATATTTTAAAAAAATTTTCTCAATTATTCAAGAATTAAATTATTCTGTGTTCAAAGAAAAATGCATTAGCATTAAATGTTCTTTATATTCAACTCAAGCATTAAATAAATGAATTAATGAATAAGTAAACAAATATACCAAAAAAGCAATTAGTAAAAAATAAGATTGAATGACAGATTACTGAACAAAAATATTATTATTATTATTATTAAAATAATAAGTAATAATTTTTTTAAAGTACAAAAATCTATCTTTTCAGAAGAACAATAAAGATATTTAAAATCTGATGTGGCTACTGAAGAACCAAAATGAACTATATAAATTTATTATTTTAATTCTGAGTATGTGAATAATATAGATGCAGGTGATACTTTTTTTTAATTTTTTTTTATTTATTTATGATAGTCACAGAGAGAGAGAGAGGCAGAGACACAGGCAGAGGGAGAAGCAGGCTCCATGCACCGGGATTCGATCCCAGGTCTCCAGGATCGTACCCTGGGCCAAAGTCAGGTGCCAAACCGCTGCGCCACCCAGGGATCCCCAGGTGATACTTTAAAGTATTTTAATAAAATGTCATATTCTATGCTAATGAATGTGATAGTTTGATAAAACTTTAAGTAGTGAAATATGCAGTACAATGACAGGCTTATTTCCTGTATTAAAATGGATATGAAATCCTAAATTAAATAGAAGCAAATTGACCCCTGAATTATTTTAAATGAATAACTCACCATGACACAATCAGAATTACTACAGGAATTCAAGGTATTTCTAAAGTTAAAAGATTATCTCAACACAATTTATCACATTAATAGTGTAAAAGGGAAAAGTTATATAAATAGAATATAGCCCTATGAATAATTGGATATCTTATTAAAATGTTCTGGAAATTACGTGAATTTCATGGCTGTTGTTTAAATTTTGTCACCATTCCATACATTTCCTGCATAAATTTTTCACCCAAACAATGAAAAGAGAATTTTATTCAAATTTCTTATTTTGATAGCTATACCTCTTTTTCTCATTGATTTTGAGAGTTAATCAGAAAGAACACATTAAAGTTAAATGTCTTATACTGAATCATTAACCTTTGAAAATACAAAATCTTATTATTTATTATATATTCCAATATTTTTAGCTATTTTCCTATTCTTTCTCTCATCACATAAGCTCAATATGCCATAAATCTTCTCATTTAATTTTGTTATATATTTTCCAATGCTCTACTAGGTAAATTTAACTCATTGTTAGATGCTGCTTTTCTTTATTGGATTCATTAACATATGGCTGAAAAGTTATTCTTATATTAGTTACTATTTCTAGTGTTGACATTCACTATAGATTTCATATTTACTAAAACTGTGTGTTTATGACAATTATAGACCAGTCAGAGTATTTATATGATTTCAGTAAAATGAAAACTGGACCTATTTGAAACAGAAAGGCCAATTAGAATTCATTACCCCATGGAGAAAAACAATTTAGTTCTTACTAAATGCCTTACTAATGGTAGTATTACTGGCACTGTTTTCTTTTTATTCTATTATTTCCCCAATGGCTTTACAGAAATAATACTTGATATATGAAATATTGCATATATGTAATATATATAATTTGATGAGCTTGGACATATCCATACACCCATGAAACCATTACCAATAATCATGGTAATAGACATATTTATCACATTCTTTGTGTTACTTTGTTTTTCTGTTTTATTTTGTTTTTGTGGTAAGAAAACATGAGATCTACCCTCTTAACAAATATGTAAGTGTTAAATACAGTACTGTTCACTATAGGCACAATGATGCACAGCAGATTTCTGAAAGTTATTTATCTTGCATGACTGAAACTGTATACCCTTTGAGCCACAGCTCACCACTTCCCCCCTCCCATCCCCTGGTAACCACAATTCTTTTCTCTGCTTCAATGAGTTTGATTTTTTAATGTCTCTTAAAAGTGGATTTATGCAGTATTTGCCACAGGTCTCTCTTATTTCAATTAGCACAAGGTCATCTATGACAAATAAATTCATTTAAGTTGTTGCAAATGCCAAATTCCCTTTTTTAAAGGCTAAATAATATTTCACTGTATATATCTCACATTTTCTTTATCCATTGATCTGTGCATGGATATTTGGGTTGTTTCCCTATCTTTGCCATTGTGAATAAAGCCGCAATGAACATGGGAATGCAGATTTCTCTGAATAACATTTTTATGATTTGTTTTCAAATAATGTAGGTAGTAGATAGATGATAGATAGAAATTCCATTTTATAAGATAACTAATAGTTACTTTTTTCCAAAGCAAGTTTTTCAAATGCATATGTTTAGTAATTAAAAGTGACTACAGAGATGCACAAGGGCTTTTGGAAGCAATGAAATATAAAGACATGTTGAAATTAGATAAAGCTGAGGGTGGGAGAGATAAATTTAATATGCCTCAGTGGAATGATAAAGCAGAATAAGTCCTAAGAGCTGGTTAGCAAAAAATCAGAATAAAAATGTCAGAGTTTGAAATATCTTGATTTTTATCTCTAATATTCCTATAATTTTATTTTATGGATTCTCTCTTTGCTATTATACATATTATAAATTCCACCCACCCCAAGATAAGATGTCTTTTCTCTACTTGATTTATAATAAATTTTATTATCTTATAGATAAGAACCACAAAATCCAGAATTTTATGACTTGCTTAAGGTCAAACAGTAATTTAAAAATGAAAGAAGAATTTTTGTTCCCCACATAACAGTTCTGATCACTTTTTTCAAGAAGAGAAAATTAACGTACTTATTTATGTAAAAATGATTTTAAAATAAAGTGATTGCATTATCTCATACTTTTTCTCCCAGTAATTTAGTCTCAAAGTGTGATTCCACTTATAAAAAATGAAATGATTACATTGTCTTATTCATAATTTTAAATACCTTTTGCTCTTAAAGATGGCCACTGAAATATGCAAAATGAAAGTTATCAAATTATAAAATCTCTATATGCAGACTATATAAAGAAATAATTTTAATAGCACAATAATTAAAACTTTTGGTATTCTATTTTAAAATCTTGAAAATAAGCCAACCATAAGTACTTACTGAATGAGGCATTCAAACTTCTATACCTTAATTCTGGGAAGAAAAACAAGGCATTTTTTCACTTGTTCATTTGCTTATTTATTCAGTAAATATAAATATTTACTAAATAGCTACCATGAACCAAGTAATTTTTTAAAGAATTCAACCCTCTTCTAAATGAACTGAACATGGAAATAAAAATATTTACAATCTGATTGCATTAAAGCAAATGCTAAAGAAATAAAAACACCTAGGCACAATTTCTTACAAAAAGACATGTTTCAATAATTTCTTTGGTTGCTCTTGAAGATATGTAATCTTTTCATATTTGTTTTTCCTAGTTGTTAATTAATCCTATTTATATCCCTTTGCACTAATATGCAGGGCTATCTGTTCTTTCTCTATCTTTTTTTTTTTAATTTATTCTTTATTGGTGTTCATCTTTCTCTATCTTAAATAAGCTCTATTGATAATCTGTGTATTAACTTTTGCATTTTACACATATTTCAAGCTCTATACCTTATTTTGTCACTTAGATGATAAAATATCATCTAAGTAAAGAATTTCTAAATAAAAATTAAAAAAAAACAAAAAGGGGATCCCTGGGTGGCGCAGCGGTTTGGTGCCTGCCTTTGGCCCAGGGCATGATCCTGGAGACCCGGGATCGAATCCCACGTCAGGCTCCCTGCATGGAGCCTGCTTCTCCCTCTGCCTGTGTCTCTGCCTCTCTCTCTCTCTCAGTCTGTGACTATGATGAATAAATAAATAAAAATTTAAAAAAATAATAAAAATAAAATAAAATAAAATAAAAGAATTTCTAAAAATGTCTATGACAGAAATTTGTAATTGTTTTCCCATATCAGGTCTTGATTCAGTTTCTGGTTTAGTAAGGTTGTGTTAGTTTCTTATTGCTGTTGTAATAAATTTCCATAAATATAGCAGCTTAAATCAGCATAAATTTATTGTCATACAGTTCTGGAAGTCCAAATCTAAAAAAGGTTGGCAGGGCTGTATTCCTTCTGGAGGATCTAAAGGAGAATTTGTTGCCTTGTCTTTTCTAGCCGTTAGAGTCTGCTCACATTGCTTGCCTCCTGCATCAGTTTTCCATCTTTAAAGCCAGAGACGGATGCAGAATCTTCTTCCTTTCAATCTGTCAGTCTCTCTTTCTCTCTCTCTAATTTCTGTGTTTTCGTCCTCATATCTCCTTTCCTTCTCTGCTTCCATATCCTGTCACCTTCTCTACTGACCTGTACTGTCTCCTTTTTATCAAATAATCCAGGAAAATTTCCCCAACTCAAGATCCTCAGTTTAACCACATTTATTAAGTTCCTCTTGCCATGTATGGTGTAAGGTAACATATTCACAAGATCTGGGATGTAGATTAGAATGTAGACACTGTGGAGAGGATCCAAATGTGAACTTAGGTTAAAGTCATGTATATATATGTACACATTTCCTTATGTCTTGTTCTAGTATCTATATAAGTTGATGTGTATGTATCATATGTGTATGTCTTTAATATCTAGAAGATATTATCAAGTAGTTCCATTTTTTCAAGATGATTTCTAGTTTTCCTATTCTTTCTCAGACTCATACAAAATGTGCCTTTATCACATATCCTAATTTCTCATATATAAAATATTGTGCTTTTGTTTTCTGTCTTTTGTTACATTGACCTGTCCTCTTACAAATAAGAACTTAAATTAACTATACTCCATTGGTATATTTTCTTATATTTACTCATGCTTCTTTGTTGTTGTAAAAAGTGATCAATAATCTATACATTCATTTGATTCTATAAAAATACTCCTGGAAATTTAATTGAGATTTTTATGAATTATAGATTGACTTAAAAATTCTTATCATGACATTATGGTATTAAATTATTGTATTGTAGTATAACATTTATAATTTTCTTTAAGATCCATGAAAGGAATCTCATGTTCAGGGTTCACACAGAATGAAACCTTTAAAGGTATATGGGATAAAAATACTCTGTTTTTAGAATTGTCAAGTGATATTGAGCTTAGTTGTTCTTCTAGGCCTATGATTTCAGTTAGCTCTTGACCATAATAGAGCATATGAATTGACTTTCTGGAGTCAGAGATTATTTGAGGGAAGACTTAAAGGTTTATCCAGTGGCTACACAGTGAAAATGTTATCATCAGAAGAAAAATAGCAGCAGGAGAATTTTGGTTCACTGAAAGGAGTTGTATTGGTGAATGATGGCCCCTTAAATATGCAATACAGTCATAATGCAAAACTTAAAAGGGTAAATAAAATTTGACTTTTAATAGATTATAATAAGAACAGAGTATTTATACATAGTTCTTTGTTTCTCCAATCCATTACGTTTGTTTATAAGTTATGCCCTTCTTTCTTAATTAAGTATAGAGAGCTAAGAGTAAGCTAAGAAAGCTTTGAAAATACTGGAATGTTACCATATATTAATGACTGCTCAGTTCTGGGGCTCACAACAATGACCATGTAATACCATTATCTAGTGTGTTCTAAAAATATATATTAATAATGACTATCCATGTATCCAAAAGGCAAAATATAATTATCTTACATAAATGCATAACCTCAATCCATCATCTCTTGGGATATAAAATATATAGATGATCCTATAAATTATAATAAAATACTAATATGTAGTATACATTTTTAACAAGGCTAATAGACCAAATAAATACATCGTGGTGACAGGACAATTTTTTATGTGATACTGGCCATAAAATGTTTAAAAGTAAATCATTTTAGAAAAATATATCAGGTACCAAAAAGCTAAAACATAAGTAAACAACAAAAAAAGAATTTAGAATGCTTTTTAATGTCATAGGGAAGATTAGCTCTATAAAGAAAATTTCGCCACTTGCCCAAAGGATTGGTTTTCAATTTATATTTTGAGAAAGCAAAATGACTATGTTGCAAACAAAAAATCAATTTATTAAAAATCTAGATTCTATCTCAGCTTGTCTAAGATGGGATTGCCTGTCTCTTGGTTCTGGTAGGATTATAGAAATCCTAAAGTATCAAAAATAAACATAGCTTTAACATCAAGAAGCTATGAAAACAAGTTTTAAAAATAATGAAATAAACTAATTATGACAATGATATATAGAATCAGCTAGGTTTTAAATATAACAATAAATTGTATAAGCTTCAGAATTTTGTAAATTTAATCTTTATTGCAATGTATTTGAAGTGGCCAGAAGAATTATTCTTCCAGATGTTACTTTATAGTAAATTATATATTAAAATAATGTTTTATGGTTGCTTTCATCTTATGCACAAAAATACCTATAACTAAAGAACAAAGAGAGCAATATGGTAGAATGGACATGTAAACAATGTTCTCACTAGAGAATACCTAAAAATGCTTAGTAAAAATCTATTTATTTATTTTATTTTTAGTAAAAGAGGTACTAAATACACTAGAAAGAGAAGTCCTTGAAGATACATTGTGGTGAAAAAGATGTTCTGTCAGTGTGATTGATCTATAAAAGCCAGTGTGTCATTTAGACATTGTCTATCCCTGATGTGCCAGAGACTTTTAATAGGCTGCATAGAGCATAGAGGAGACTTACCCTGGGAATTTCTCAAGGTGAGAGATAGTATTAGAAATTCATCACCATCCAAGGCAAACCCAAAAAATTCTTAGTTGGAAAACAGGAAAAAAGCAGATATACATATATAAGGAAAAAGCACTATATACATAGTGTGGATTTTTTTTTTCTTTTTTTTTTTTCTCTTTATTTTCTTTTTTTTTTTTTTTCCTTTTTTTAGATAGTGTGGATTGATTCAGTTCGGTACTTGATGCTCTAAACTTGACTACAGGTTGTGAGGGAAATAGGAAAAATAATTCTTATCCATATGTTGGCAATCAAATGACTTATATGATAGAAACAACCCCAAGCCAAAAAAAATTCAAGTTAGTTTCAAATTTGTCATTACTTCAACCACCTCTTCTAGAAGCATAAAGCAGCATTGCCCCTAGCTGGACACATTTTATAATCGGGGATGAATAAATTCTCACAAATAAACTTCCAAAGATCATGAACTCATACTCAAAATCAGAAAAAAATTCTGAGGAAATATGCTATCAATAATGAGAGTCCATTGAAACAACAGGATCAAATCACTAGCAATTGTAGATTATGGCATTATCAAATGCAGAATATAATACATTTACACATATTTAAAGAAAGAGGATATAAAGAGCATGAAAAAATACAAAAAAAAAAAAACCCACAAAAACCCATCACCATGACTTGCATTTGAAAAAAGTTTTGTATACTCTTTCTAAATACCATTAAGTATGATAACTTAAACTAGAAATTTGATGGCTAGGATAAAGAGCAGTCTAGATAGTGTTGAAAATTACCGAAGTGCTATCTCATATGAATTTACTCAGAATAGAGCACAAGGAGGAAAATAAATGGAAAATATGAACAAATGTTCAAGAGACATGAAAATAACATAAAAAAGACTATACTATATTCCAGTGGGGGTACTGAGGATGTGTGGGGGGAATAGGTAAAATGAGGGAAAGCATATGTAAAAAGATGATGATATAGAATTTAAAAAACTCAGATTCAAGAAGCTCAACTGATCTCAAATAAATAATTATATTACTATAATGCTGAAACTACAAAACCCAAAGAAAGACAATATCTCAAAAGATGTCAAAGATAAAATACAGATTACCTAAAAAGAAATGAAAGGCTGAGAGCAGACAACTTAACAACAATGTTTAGAAAAAAGGACTTACCTCGAATATACAGCCAATAAAAATGTATTTTAGAAACAATAGTGAAATAAGAAATTTTTGTATGATTCCAACTGACATACTTTAATGTCAATAGACCTTCACTAAAGGAACTTGAGAGGTTAAGTCAAGAGAATGCAAAAATTTAAAACATGATTGCAATCTAACCAGGAATAATAAACTAATAATACTACAAACATGAAGATACATCTAGATACATTCCAATTATTAAAAAAATAGCAACAAAAATTTAATTTGAGGCAGTAAATAAAACAAAGATTAAATAATGGACAAAAATAGTAGATAATTTGATAAAGGTTGAAACTAGAAATAAAGAAATCTGATGTCCTGTAATGCCTGGTAAAAGCCTGTAGGTATTGATCAATTGATCACGTGAGTTCTTCTAATTCAAAGTGTAAAAGTCAGAGACAGAGAGGTTGAAGAGATTTAAAGCTGCAGAAGATGCTGCCCTCTTGGACTTGAAGCCAGCTAGCCATCATGTTCTGGAGAGGGCCTATAAAGTAGTCCCATGGTAATGACTTGAGAGTAGCCTCTAGATTGTGAGAACATCCAATGATTAAAAAGAAAGCAGGGACTACAATCACACAAGGAAAAAGAAATAAATTCCGTCAACTACCTGAGGGATCTTGGAAGCAGCCTCCAGAGGTGAAGACATAATACATAGAGTCCTTGATTTCAGCCTTAGGAATTCCTGTGCTGAGATCCTAGCTAAGACTTGCTGGACTCCTGATCCACAGAAACTAGATAAATTTTTGTTGATTTAAGCTGCTGAATTTGCACAATTTGTTGCACAGCAATAGAAAATCAATATAGTAACCAACAAAGAATTAGCATAGAGATTTTCCTGAGAAATAGATAAATAACTCCATATAAAATAATGAATCAAAGTCATAAGCAGGCATTTCAAAGAATAATAAAAGTGATCAATTAGCATGAAAAAAAGTTTTAACTTCATTTGTAATTGGTGAAATACAAATCACAATGGGACGCATTGTCAGAGAATCAAAGGGAGAAACAGTTGGACCATATCCAGCATGTGTAAGGATATGGATCAAGAATTGTTTTATACTGCTTGGAGCAGAATTGTGAAACAGAAAACAAAGCATCAGAAATCACACTACTAACTACATACTCTAGAAAAACACTAGCACGTATATTCAATGTGTTCAAGAATGTGATAAAAATATTAATAGCAGTAGTACTAACAAGAGCAAAAGAAACAATTGACAGGAAACCAAATGATAATTCTTAGTAGAATGCATATACGGTATGTTTATAGAAGTTCTACACAGTAGGCAAAATTGCTAAGAGCATCAATGTGAGTACAATACACACATACATCATTGAATGAAAGCAAGTCACAGAAGTATAAAATAGAATATAATGACTTTCATATATTATACAGAAACATTGGAAAAAGGCCTGAAAAACTTTCAAGTTTCCTAACATTATTAAATATTATTGTTATTATTATTATTATTATTATTTTATTAAAATTTTTGCTTTCTAAAATACTTTATTAGGTATTCTATACTTTTGTTCCCACAAAAATATTAAAAGATAATTATTCATTGGCTGCTTTGAGTTCTTTTTTTTCCTAACTATGTAATTTCCTAACATGAGTTAATTGCTATTAAAAACATGTAAATTAGTAATAATAGGATACTATTTGAAGATATAAGAATATAAGAAAAAAATTAGCACAGTGAAGCCATATGTATATATGACAATAATTACAAGACCAAAATAATAAAGTACAGATGTTTGGTATTGTAGTCATTTAAACACCTAATACATTTTATAAAGACTGATCTAGTTAATTGTCTGAGAAATTACTATTAATAAGCTAAACAATTTTTTGAACTATCAATTTCAAATATCAAATATTTGCCTTGAATATGAAAATAATTGGTGATATTCACATTTTATAAGCATTATGCATTTTCAAAAAGCATATTTAGTACTCAAATACTTTGCCTTTATTATCTAGAAGAAGAAACATCATTTTCCTGAATTCATAGATTTCATTTGATCCATTACTAATAGGTTAAGATATTTAAGGAATCTCTGGTACTCTATGCCTGAACACAGATCCAAATCTTTGTAAATGAGAACACAAAAACTACATTGAATTAAACAAGCTAAACCCATTAAATGAAGGTATTCTGTGGAAAACAATTTATTTTAGAATTAACTAAAGAAAAGTTACCTCCATTTCAAGTTATAAAACTATGTAAAAAAATAAATAAAAACTATGTAGTTTGTACATTATTGAATGACAATGTTATTGATTATTTATTTATTTATTTATTTTAGATGTGGGGGAGGAGCAGAGGGAGAGGGAGAGAGAGAATCTTAAGCAGACTCTGCAATAAGATTCTACAGCCCCATGCGGGGATCAAACTCACAACTCTGAGATCACAACCTGAATGGAAAACAAAAGTTGGACACTTAACTGACTGCACCGCCCAGATGCCTCAACAAGGAAAATTTAAAAGAGAAAGCATAACTATATCAGCACTAGAAAACAATGAAATGTTGTGTGATTTTGCATTAAACTTATGCCTTATTTTTATTTATTTATTTTTTAATTTAATAGACTATACTTAAGAGTAGTTCGAGGTTCATGGTAAAATGAGTAGAAAGTACAGAGATATTCCATACATTCCCTCAATCCTCTTCAGTCTTACTTATGTTAACATTTGCATTTGTGTGGTTCACTTTCTACAGTAAATAATCCAGTACTGATACATTAGTAACAAAATCCATAGTTAACATTAAGGTACATTCTATGGATTTTGATAAATGTATAGCATGCTCCATTCTTTCATGACTACTGACTGGTCTTTCTAACTGCTATGACTAGAAACAGTCACAGAAAATAGAAGTAAAAATTATAAAGAGTCTATTTTAAGGCATGAGGCATTTTCAGACTGTACATTAAATATTATTGAAATAATTATCCAAAACAAATTTGTGAAGCTGAGATAATTCTCTGGATATCGCTAAATGCAAAGAGAATGTTTTAATAAAATGCCCTGCCCAAGTAGCTTATAAAAGGCACAAACCAGATTGACAACTAGGTATACCTACATGCAGAGTCTTGAACCTTACAATGTAACACGTTAAGTGATGCAGCAATGTGTCTGTCATTTAGGGATGGTTTAGAAGGTAGCAGAGTATGCTAAGTCAGAAAACATGGCCGACAGTACTGCTGTTAGTACAATACATTATCAAGCAGTGGGGAGTTGGCAAAGTGTTAACAATTGACTCTTTAAAAACAAAAACAGACACCAAAGCACTACTTCGTAATATTTGAAGATTTTTGGCATATGAATATTCTCACCTGGGACTATCTCAAGCTACTACATTTCAAGAACTGCCAAGGGTATGAGTTTTTTACTCTACTTGCAAGCGAATAGGTTAGCTTGCCACCATTTCCTGGATACTCGCAGAAGATCTGAGACTCCTGAGTCAGAGGCAAAGCATAGCTAATTCCTTATACTAGTAGCAGTTGTCAGAATATCAGAATTTGTGTTGCCCTCACACTCAAAATATGACAAGGTGAGACAAAATGGTCTAGATAATGCCTGCACGTGTGTTATAGAAGAAAAACTTTGAGTGTAGGGTACCTGTATCTTTCATAAAGAGCAATAGGGAAAATAAACTTTTCCCAAACAGAGATTATATCTCTATTATACTGGGTGATAAATCTGTCTTTTGCACAGAGGGAAGATACCATCTTTCTTTTTTTAACATTTTATTTATTTATTCATAAGAGACACACAGAGAGAGAGAGAGAGAGAGAGAGAGGCAGAGACTCAGGCAGAGGGAGAAGCAGGCTCCATGCAGGGACCCCGATGTGGGACTTGATCCCAGAACTCCAAGATCACACCCTGGGCCGAAGGCAGGCACTAAACCACTGAGCTACCCAGGGATCCCAAGATACCATCTTTCAAATTTGTTTACTATACAAACCTCCTTGAAAATATATATCATAACAAGGTAATCAATGCCTCCCTTCACAAAATGTGCAGAAACACAAGAAGCCAATGAAGAATTATCCTCCAATACTAATGTTCTATCATTGAACATGCAGTTAGGAAGAGATGTGCAATTAGCTATTGTGAGTCAGGACAAGCCACTCCAGAACAACGTTGCAAGCAAGCAATGCTACAGTGGAATATCACAGTGCCACTTATAGGTAAATAAATAAGACCAACTGTATAATAATTATGACATATATTAGAATGATATTTATTTTTAATGAAAAGTTTATGCTAACTCTAAAAGAAATAAAAAGGTTATTTTTACCCTGTTGGAGAACACACATAAAATAATAATTATCCTAAATCAGTACTATATTAATTTCTCAATCCGCCTGGTACCAGCACTGAGTAGAACCAAGAGTTTAAATTCACTGCAAATTGTGTGTCACATATAAATTTTTAAGGGATAGCATATAATTTTAATGTTATGCTTCCATCAAAATAACATATTTTGGTATTGCCCAAATTCTAACATAAATGAGTTGAAGGCAAAAGGGTTAAACAAATATGGTTGATTTGCTAGTATTTGTTTTCATAAAGATTGCTTATGACTTTCCAGATGAATGTACTTTTGGAAAGTTGTTTACAGCTAAATAATTGTTACAGCTAAATAATTGGAAAAAATCACTCACTAAATTATGATTTATTCAATTGGTTAATTTATTTGAGTTTCCTTAGTTCTGTGCATTCTTATGTCATCACATTTGTCACATTGTACTGTAATTATCCGCTTAACTATATGTCTTTCTAAGTATTCTGGGGCTTTTAACTAGAGCTGCACATCAGAATGAGCTACATGATTTGAAACACACATACACACACATCACACAAAATACACCTCTAGGCCTATCCACAGAAAACTCAGTTATTGGATCTGGGTAGTGGCCAATTATCTATAGTTTTTTAATTACCACAAGATACTATGATATACCTCTTGGCTTAAAAAACTGTCCTACAACATGTTACATTGTATGGCGGGGTAATTATTTATGCATCTTCATTTTCCTAATGTTCATCATAGTTTTTGAAGCACAGAAGGTGCTTTAGTATATGTTAACCACATTTGTTTCCAGATCACTGTCATTCAGCCCACCATTGTTTTTCATAAACAGTAAGTACTCCAACAGCTTCCTAAATGATTTTTCCATTTATTTCTGCCCCTGTCTAATAACATTGTTTCCCAATATAAGAATCAACTTAAAATTTATAACTCTATTCTACTTAGAATCCACAATGCTTTTTTCTTCCAATAATAAATTGAACCATATAAAATTACTGTTTTTGTAGTAAAAATGGTCAAATATTAGCAACTTCATATGGTTCAACTTAAATGAATAACATGTAATTTTATACCTATATATTCGAAATCATCTCATTCCGTATCCTTCTGTTCTTCCCATAAAAGGGAAACATCTGTTTCCTACCAGAGTAATTTCTTTTTTTCAGATTCACAGAATCAGTAAATGCAGTTCCTTTCTAAGCATTATATTGGGAGTAGCTTTTTATCCCAGGACTCGTTCTTTCAGCCCTGGATTTATTTCCTTTGTCACTTAAAAGATTAATCTAAATTTATCATTTTGTCTATTTTTATAGCTGTTTCTCAAAATAAATTATATCTATTTATATCTATGTAGCTTGGAGATATTTTTAGTACTTTTCAATACTGTGTGCTCCAAAAGTGTGCTTAACAGAGACCCTGGCAAATGTATATATATATACACATACTACATACAGACTACTTATATATAGTAAGCAAACATATTTAAAATATTTTGAGGAGAATATGATTAAGTGTAATATTATATCACAATATAATAATAGAAACTGCTACAAAATAAAATCCTGGATATGTGGAAATGGTAATCTTCAGAAATCCTAAAAAGTGCCTCACACTTAGGTCTTTTTTTGTGTCTTAAAATAAATACAGATATGATATATATTTGATTTTCTCTCATATATATTTTTATCTTTCATAAAACTTAAGTGAAAAATCCTCTAAGGGATGCCTGGGTGGCTCAGTGGTTGAGCATCTGCCTTTGGCTCAGGTCATGATCCTGGAGTCCCAGGATCAAGTCCCACATTGGGATTCTTGCATGGAGCCTGCTTCTCCCTCTGTCTGTGCTCTGCCTCTCTCTCTCTGTCTCCCATGAATAAAAAAAAAAAAAAAAAAAATCCTCTAAAAGCCACAGATTAGCATCAGAATGAAATGCTTCCCTACTGAAAGAGAATTACCTACATGAAATGTTGTTCCTGTGGCTGTAATTATATTCCACCAAATGTTGCACCATGAAGTACCAATAAAAAGATGTATAAGTCCTTACTGAAATGAAATGTTGAGATTAAAATATTTCATCCAAAGGGTAGTATTTCATCCAAAGGGTAGTAGAAGATAGTAGGTAGGTTCCTCAAAAATTTAAAGGAACTACCATAGAATCCAGTAATTGCACTATTGGATATTTACCCCCCACAATATGAAAACTTTAAACTGAAAAGGTATATGCATCCTTGTGTTTATTGCAGCATTATTTATAATAGTCAAACTATGGATGCAGTGCAAATTTCCATGGATAGATGAATAGATAAAGAAGAGGTATCAAACACACACACACACACACACACACATACTGAAATATTACTCAGCCATAAAAAAAGACTGAAATCTTGACATCTGCAACAATATGGATGTATCCAGAGAGTATAATGCTAAGCAAAACAAGACAAAGAAACACAAATACATATAATTTCACTCGTAGAATTTAAGAAACAAAGCAAAAGAACAAGGGAAAAAGAGAAAGAGCTAAACCAAGAAATAGACACTTCACTATAAGGAACAGAGGGTTACCCCAGTGGAGGTGAGTGGGGAATGAATGGAATAGATGAAAGGGCTTAAGAGTACACTTATTTTGAGAGTGCTGAGTAATATATGGAAGTGTTGAATCACCATATTATACATCTGAAACTAATATAACACTATATATTAACTACACTGGAATTTTTTTAAAAAGGCAACCTACAAAATGAGAGGAAATATTTACAAATCATTTATTTGAAAAGGGATCAAGATCCAAAATATATAAAGCACACATACAACTTAATAGAAAAAAACAAACAATCCAACTAAAAATGGGTAAAGGAACTAAATAGATACTTTTAGTCTAAAGAAGACATACAAATGGCCAAAATGTACATAAAAAGATAGCCATCACACTAATCATCAGGGACATGCAAATCAAAGCTATAGTGCGATATTACTTCACATCTGTTAAAATGGATATCATCAAAAAGATAAGAGACAAACCTTGGTGAGGATGTAGAGGAAAGGAAGGGAACCATTGTGTACTGTTGGTGAGGAATTAAATTGGTACAGCTACTGTGGAAAACCGTATGAATGGTCTTCAAAAATAAAAATAGAACTTATTACATAATCCAGCAATTCTACTTGTGGGTATTTATCCAAAGAAAATGGAAATAGGATCTCAAACAGGTATCTGCATTCCATGTTTATTGCAGCATTATTTACAATAGACAAACTACAGAAGCAACCTAAGGGTAGATGTATGGATAAAGAGATGTGATACGTACAATGGAATATTATTCAGGCGTAAAAGTAGGAAATCCTGCCATTTCTGACAGGATTGGATTTTGAGGGCAATAGAAAGACAAATACTGAAAGATACCACATATATGGAATCTTAAAAAATAAAGTCAAACTCGTAGAAATAAGGAGTTGAAAAGTGGTTGTCGGGGGAATAGATGCTGGTAAATGAATACAAACATTCATCTGTAAAATGAGTAAGTCTGAAGATCTAATGTGAATCATGAGAACTATGACTGATAACAGTGTATTCTGTATTTGAAATTTTCTAAGAGTAGAGCTTAAATATTCAGACAAAAAAAAGAGAGAAACACATGTAAAGTGATAGTTGTATATATTAGCTAATTAACTAAATGGAAGGAGTTCTTTCATAATGAATATCAAGCACCACAATGTACACCTGAAGTATCTTTCAATTTTGTCAATTATACTTTATTAATGTCAACATATAAAAAAGTGTGAAAAACAGAAATCAGATACATAATTATTTATAAAGGTCAAAATGGAGTTTTTCCACAAAACACAATGATAGTCATGGTGTTGCTTATACGATGGTATTATGGGTTAAAATTGAGGCATGACTGAGCTCATGGCCTGCATTTTGGCCGAAGATCTTTCTATTTAAAAAAATTAGGATATGTATAATTAATATTCAAGTTTAAAAAATCTGTTTTAGTTATACATGCAAATCAATATCCAGGTAAAACACATCAGAAGTTTTTGTTTTGTTTTGTTTTGTTTTGTTTTATTTTGTTTTATTTTATTTTTAAATCCAGACAAAGCCCTAGTGATTAGTAATGATGAAAAAAAACAAACACAAGAACAAAACAAAACAAAACACTATAAACAGATATCACATGTGCTAGGTTTTACTTTACTTTACCTCAGCAAATATTTAGGAAATATTATATCCCAATACAACACAATCAAATCAGATAATATAATTAATAGTGGTTCACTTCTTCATTCAACAGCATTTAAAAGAATTCAGCCTTAAGGTCTACATTTATAATATATATTCTCAATGTCAATTAGGTTGTTTAGGGCCTGTCTTTTGAAGATACACTATGGTTCAAAAGTGAACAACTATTTGGCTTGTTGGTAAAATGCTATTATTCCTCAGAAGTAAAAGGAAAAGCCAATATTATTTATTTTATTTATTTATTGTTTACTTAAACCACTATCTTTGAAATGCAGAGATATTCAAAACAAATTAATACAGCTTGAATTGCTGGAATTCAGAGGTAATATGTAAATTTTCCACAGGCAGACTCTGGGGGTCAACCCAATCCAGCAGTTACATAGGAGAGATGAATAGAACAGTGGACCTTGGGTATATCCTTGATATACTTATTGCCAGTCACTATCAAAAAAGGCTAATGGAGAGTGACACTAGACTGTTCTGTTAGGAAATGAGAAACACCCAGAAAAAAACCCCAAAAATGATTCTGTTCTCTGAATTTCCTGCATAATCAAAAAAAGATTTTTCAAAGAAAAAAAAAAGATTTTTCTTAAGCAGGTAACAGATAATGGTTGAAACAAAAAACGTTAGTCTCCACCTGAGGTAGGTTGAGGGTTTAAAGGTATTTTAAGAACAAAATTGTACAAATTAGAAAAATATAGGTTGTCAATACTCGGATGAACAAGGGGGGGAAAGGGAAGAAAGAAAAAGGTTTCAGTTATTCAGGTAGGCATTACTCTCCAGACAAATGCTGATCTATTACCTTCAGAGCATAGAAAAGATCTCACTGAGGAGAGAGACCACACATTGAAGACTTGTATCTCATACTGAGTAATTGTAGAAGTGGGGCTAGGAATGAACATTCAAATACAAACTCCAGTTTAGAGAGAATAATAAAGCACATTCTGACACCATAGAAAATATGAAAGATGATAAAGCAATACTGCATCAGCTCAAGAGCTTTTCATTTATTTGGAATAATATGTCATTAGAAAATTGATTTTCTACCATATAATTTCACTCATATGTGGAATTTAGAAGCAAAACAGATGAACATAGGGAAAAGAAAAGAAAAATAAGATAAGATAAAGACAGAAAGGGAGGCAAACCATAAAAGGTTGTTAAATATAGGGAACAAAATGAGGGTTTCTGAAGGGGAGCTGGTTGGAGAGATGGGGTAAGTGGGTGATGGGTATAAAGGAGGGCACTTGATGGAATCAGCACTGAGTGTTAGATGCAACTGATGAATCATTAAACTCTACCTCTTAAACGAAAGCTACATTATATGTGAACTAACTTGAATCTAAATAAAATCTTGAATGATTAAAAAAAGTCATTTTCTTCTGCATTTATTTTTCATATAATGGAGTCAGAAGGGAGATAGGCAAACAAAATGTGGTATAATGGGGATTAATACAATAGATAATTTTTTTAATGTTCAACAGTACCAAAATAACAAGTAGATTGAACAAGTAGTACTGTTCATTGCTACAAAGAAAGAGCATGAATCAATAAAGACCTACAATTGTTTTAGCAGAAATCAGTGTGAAGGAGGGTGGGAAAACAATATGTGATTAGGGAATAAAAGCTATATTCCTAAAAGTTCTGGAATCTGCCACAAACTTTATATAATTGCATTTGAGTGCTTTTATCATCCCCAAGCCCACTTTGCCAGATTATGTCTTATTTGATCTGAATACTTAGTAGTCTCACTGACCATAACTATGATATTTGTAGGAGAGAGCATCAAATATTTAAAAATTCTATAGTCAACATTTTTTATCGTTATGCTTTCTGTTTGAGAAAATGTACATTTCAGATACTTTAAAGTTTATGATGAATTGTGGCATAAGGATTAAATACTTTTATGTCAATTTGTTCAAAAGCAACAGTAAGCTGAAATATATGCAGAATATAGGAATAAAAGCTGACTTATTTAGACTTTCACCTTCATTGAGATAGGGAAAGAGAATCATTTCAGGTGCCACAATCTTTTTCTATAATGTATTTGTAAACATTTTTGTTTAAATTTGATTTTTTGGGTGGTATCTCTAAAGCTTCTTGGGAGCTGAAAAAGAAATAGAAACACTTTAAAATTAGCATATCAGGTCACTTTATTCATAACTTAAGGGGCTGACATTTAGAATTAAGTACACATATAGAACAATTGAGTATCCAGATTAACACAGAACAAATAAGGGGTTTTTCTAATTAGGACTTTTTTCCCCTATTATAATCTTTAGTTTACAAAATCTTAGAAAACAATTTTATTTCATTTCAATCTTAATTTGATCTAGTCAATATGTTATGTAATGTGATCTGTGTTATTTTTATGTTGCACTATTTAGATTTATTATTTGGAGATATTATTTTGTTTTGTGACTTTAGATTAGAAATCTATGATATTGTATAACACTACAATTCATTGCTACAATTTTAATGGTAACAAATTACATAAAATGTGATGCTTAAATGACTGAACATACATTTAAAAAATCAGAATAGAGTACAAAACATGACTCCTTAAAAATATTTTTGTAAAAATAAAATTATGTGGGCAGCCCAGGTAGCTCACTGGTTTAGCGGCGCCTTCAGCCCAGGGCCTGATCCTGGAGACCTGGGATCAACTCCCAAGTCGGGCTCCCTGCATGGAGCCTGCTTCTCCCTCTGCCTGTGTCTCTGCCTCTCTCTCTCTCTCTCTCTCTCTCTGTGTCTCATGAATGAATAAATAAAATCTTTAAAAGATAATGAAATAAAATTATTTTATACTGGACAGTCAGTGGGCCACATGGCCTCTATCACAGTGAGATTAATACATGATGTTGAGGTCTCATTATCAACTTTTGCTTAAAGGCTTTACTTTTTGTGTATTGTCAGCTCTGATGAAACCAATTTTATTTTAATTGGAGTTCAATTTGCCAACATAACACCCAGTGCTCATCCCATCAAGTGCCCCCTCAGTGCCAGTCACCCAGTCACCCCAACCCCCAACCCATCTCCCTTCTACTATTCCTTGTTCATTTCCCAGAGTTAGATGTCTCTCATGTTCTGTCTCCCTCACTGATATTTTCATTCAATTTCTCTCCTTTCCCCTTTATTCACTTTCACTATTTTTTTATATTCCCCAAATAAATGAGACCATATAATGTTTGTCCTTCTCCGATTGACTTATTTCACTTGATGAAACCAATCTTATCATTTGATAATTTTCTGGAATCTTGTTAAGTTAAAGGAACTCTTACCTTTTTGTCCACTAGGTAAGTAATGAAATGTGGTTCTATAAACTGATATTCTTGAGAAGTTCCCATTAGTGTAGATTTTCATGAGGTTAAATGTATCAAACTTAAAAGCCTCTCCTTTATTCTGTCATTACAGATTTCATATACTTTTATTACTAAGATGTACTTAATAATATGAAAGTATGATGTTCGATAGTATTTTTATTTTGTCTAACATATGTAATATGAAAAAAGATTGGTAGTAGAATGCATTTCCCCATTATTTTTAAAGAGATGTTGCTTGGTTAAATAAAAACTATTATTGAACAATCTAGTTATAATCTGGACATGAGCTCATATACTACATAGAAAAGTTCTTTTCATTTATTCACCCAAAGGATTTCTTTATTAAAGTCAACATTAAACAAAAAATATAATAATAAAGACTAAAAGAGCATTTGCAAGACCAAGAAAAGATCAAGAGCTTGTGTAAATGTGACAGCAAAAAAGAGCATCAACCAAAACTCACTTGGGGGATTACTCTACCAGAGAATGGGGTGAAGTGTCAATAACATAGTTTAGAAACTAAAATAAAGACAAATGTTCAATTTATAAAGTTGTGACATTGAGGTAGTCTTGGTAAAATTAGTTAATATCTCTGAGTCTCACTCTCCAGCTATTATAAAAAGTAAAGTACATCCAGGTAGGTTGTAAAAAAAAGATTAAATGAGCTGAATAATATGAAAAGTCTTGTCTTATGCCTTAATTAGTATTATTTTTTTCTTTGTAAGTTCCTATTCTCATTGCTATTTAATAAACATACACATTTCTATATGGAGGAAAAATACAGTGATTAACTCCTAAATGTTGAAGCTCACACTGCCTAGCAAGCTTATCATACTCAAGTTCTGAGTATATATCATCTTACTGATCTTTATTTTTACACTATTAAAAACATAACACAAATTCCCCTAACATGGCTTAAAAACAGTAAAATATATAGAATAAAGGAGTACAAGAAATAATCATAAGTAATATATTAATAGTTGTGCTTTTCTTTCAAACCAAATGTACAGTATAATATTAAATAGTATTATAAAAATATATCACATATTTAAATAAATACATATATACTTCTAGGTTCTAGTTCATTAATATTTCTTGTTCCAGATAAAGTTAACTGTATATTATATTAATTCTAATGGATTTACTTTCTTTTTCCTATGAATTCCAATAAAACTTATTCTGGATATATTTCCTCCCAATTGAATATTTGGATAGAACTTTTGTTACTCAGATACATATATACATGTATTTAAATGAAATATGTATATTCAAATGAATCTCATAAAGGGCTTGGGTAGAAATGGAATAATTTACCAAGTTTTATTATATACACTCTTCCAAGTAGAATCTTTAATATACAGTATTGCTAAACTTATTCAAAACATTTTTAAGTCCTTAAATTTGTACCAAATCTACAGGAATCAATATCCATTAACAGTTTTATACTGTGTATGTCTACATTTGTGTGTGTACTGTTTTCACATAATATTATATCTGAGAATCATGAATAGATAATGGATCTCTTTCTCCTTCCTAACTATAGATTAGTTACTTGGTTTCCTTTACACGATTATGATTGAAAGATAGAAATTCCAAGAAACAGATACCAGTTACAGGAGATTTTAAATAAATCCTTTAGTTTATGCTAATGATGAGATTGAGCAATATTCAGATACTGGCAATGCTGATTATTAAATCTTCTTATGGAGATCCATTCTTCATTTAATGGGTTATATATTGGGGAAAAGAAAACACATACATATGCAACTTAGATAATATTCCTAATTTCTCTGGAGGGATACAAAACTTGAAGGGAAGTAAGATAGACACTCAAAAAATAAAAAATAAAAAATAAAAAAAATTAAAAAAAATAAAAAGATAGACACTCAACAGTCCCAGATGCAGTGTATCCAACATAGTTCCCTTTGGTGTGCTAAAGGTAGTACATGGCAGTAACTAATATGTTAGTACAGGTAAGATCTTGGTAAGTCTGAGAAACTGATTTCTCTTTATGAAAACTCCTTGCATGTTCTTGGCTTACGTCAATATTTCAGATAAATTTGTTTATAAAAACAATTGACACCTCAAATAAAAAGTAACTTCCAGCTTCTTCTGGATCCCAGATCAACTTTCTGCCAATAGCTTTCTAGAATCTCAGATTTATTACTTTTTGTTTAAAATATTCCAATTCGCATGCAGAAGAGGCAGAGGAAAAATAAATTCAAACAAAATCTCTATTAACACATAAAAACAAATGGCTAAAGAGTTAAATTAAGCTCCTGTGAATTATAGATCTTACCAAACACCAATTTTATTAATGATTAAAGGTAAAAACCAGCTACAGCATTACTTTCTGAAGGAGCTTGAGTCTGCAAATATAATTTCCAATATCCTCTTCCTCTAGCAAGAATCACATATTGGATTAACAGAGAGTTTCTGAATAATGATGTCTACAGAATCGTTATTCTTTTTTTGAAGATTTTATTTATTTATTCATAAGAGACACAGAGAGAGAGAGAGAGAGGCAGAGGGAGAAGTAGGCTCCATGCAGGGAGCCTAACATGGGACTTCATCCTGGGTCTCCAGGATCAGGCTCTGGGCTGAAGGTGGTGCTAAACCCCTGAGCCCCTCGGGCTGCTCCCAGAATCATTATTCTTAAAAGAATATGTTTCAGGTTGGCTGCCCTGCAGCTTAATATTCTTTAAGTGCACACACAAAATGCCTATGTGACTAACTCCCAATTTTGTACCATCCATTCCATTCTTCATAAACTGAAAATTCTAATTGTATTTACAATAAGTCACTGGAAAATGTTTTGCATGGCTGAAAATAATTTTCAATATTATTTTAAATTTTGAAAGAAGGCAAAAAAATTTTGTCTAATTCTCAAACTCTGTTCAAATTTTGACAATTGCCCCAAGAATGTCTTTAATAGAATATGTTTTCATTTCAGATTCGATTCACATTTGTCTTAAGTTTCTTTCAGTCTACACTGGTTCCTCAGATTTTCCTTGACTTTTATGACGGTAACACTTAAAAGACATATCTTAGATGGAGACTCCATTAAGTCTACTGATAAATACCATTAGCATGTTTACAAGAAAGGCTGGTGGGAGGCATTCTTTCCATGAGATACCACCTCAGTCAGGGAAAATGAGCTTCCCTCCTTTCATTTCCCATGTACTTGATATACTTAATCTCTTTCCCCAGGAAAAAGCAACAGGAATCCTTATCTTATAACCAAGATAACAAAAAATGAATAAATTCTAGTTGGAGTTCTTTCATCTTCATTTGAGGCTCATGGCATTTATCTGGTTGCCAATAAAATTTTACAAAAGCCCTCCTGTCTGTTTTCTTTCCTTATTGTAACCTATAAAACTCTATTATAGAAGGGCAAAGGTCAGACCTTAACATACTACGTTAGAGAAGCAGTATTATTAAAGTATAAGACCTACTTTTTCACATAAAATTTGGATTATCACAAAACAAATGGTTAAGTAGTACATAGTACTTCAAGTATTTCAAAGTATTCCTAGGGCCTTTTGGTATATTCCAGTCCATATGTATACTTTATTTAAACCTAATTTGTGGGTAGAATCTGTATACATTTTTTAAACAATTCTCTATTGATAAAAATTCAATTATATAAATTACATAAGTAGATACAAATATATATATAAATAAATGTAAATTAAGTTATCTTCATTTTTACCCTTTAAAAATTTTAATCAATAACTTTGTACACTTCATTAATATTCCTAGAACTTAATTTTTTTCTGTTAATACTTCCATTTGAATTTCATAATGTGTTTAAAATCTCAAGGAAGAATTAAATTCAAATTCAGACAGGAAAAACAAAACAGTGCCAGGATGAATTTTAGTCAAGGCTTATAATCAAATTATATCAGAGATTCAGGAATTTTGGTTGAGAAAGGATAACCACTGGTGTATAATTTTAATATATTAGGCAGAAAAACAGAGGAACATGCCCATGAGGTATCAAAGAGCACTAGTCAGATGGTTCACAACCCAAAGAGCACCATGGTAGGAATATTAATTTGGCCACATCCAGGGAACATTGAGCAAGGACCCCTTACATTTTAGTTTGTCTCCACTATCTTTGTAGAAGACTGATTGTGTTAAGATTTTCATTCGCTTTATGAAGATAATCATTCTGGTGATGGGAGAGGTAGTCTCTGCCTTTCTGCAGGTCCAAACCAAGAATTTGAGATTTCTGTATTAGTGAAGAAGCCCTATGTACACACTGGTAGAGGGTCCACTGTGGTATAGACAAATGATTCAATTATTTTTGATTCAATTATTTTTATGTCTGAAATACGTCCATCCAAAGATCCTTCTCTTGGAAGGAGGAATTTTTCCATTTGGGCTTAGAGTCCAGATAAATAAATAATTAAGAATTTGTCTTAGTTTTTATCTGCATCTCCTTATAACACTACTTTCCCTAGCAGAACAAATAGCAGAATTTATTTAGAAAAATAAAGGTCTTAAAATACACAATGTTCTATTAATGGGATTATAACTTGTTTTTGTACCCTTGAAAGTACTTAATGCTTTTAGACGGACATAGTAAGTTATTTTAATAGATATACTAATAAAAAAGAAGAGAGCTTTCAATTTGTGTATCGTGCTGAGCTGAAATCTGTATTTAAATGCATCTGGGACTCGCTTTGTTAGTTGGCTAGCAATTAATCCTGATTACAGTGTTTGATTGCCTAACACCTACAGGCCGTTACTAAGAGACTGTTTTCTAAGTACCACAGGACCCAAATTCCATTGTTGTATTGTATGATTTGAACTTTCATCATAATGTAGGCTACAACTGTAGATATTATTTATATATATATTCATATAGATATATAGTTGTATATTTATAGATATGTATTCTACATATAAAGTGATTTCAGGAAAACACTAAGAATTTGATGACATTAGATTTAGAACATTAAAATACAGCCAAGCAAGCAATGTTATAAATCTATTAGAAAAAACAAAAGTTATTTTGCTATTGCCTAAAAGCAGTTAGGAATTCTACTAAAGACTATTCAAAAGTGACTAAGAATATTAGGATAAACCTTAGCCAAATATATAGATGCATAATTGGAGTTTGCCCTCAGCACATATAATACACTGTTTTTAGACTCACTGAATAACAAACTGCTCTAGAATGTCTGGTAAAATGAGTTTGTTCTTTGAAAGATGAAGTCACATGCTTAAATCTGATAGTTATTCATTTTAAGCAGTTTCTGATCTATATAAAAACTCCATTTTATTTCTAGCTTATTGTAAATAGACTTTTTAAAAGGAACAGTATAAATATAATGCTATTGGCCTTAAATCTTTAAAATAATAAAATAAAATAATCAGTGATGACAGTTTGCTACTATTGTGTTTTTGTTTATTTATTCATGAGAGACACAGAGAAAGAAAGGCAGAGACACAGGCAGAGGGAGAAGCAGGCTCCATGCAGGAAGCCTGATGTGGGACTTGATCCCGGGACTCCAGGATCACTCCCTGAGCCAAAGGCAGACACTCAACCACTGAACCACCCACGCATTCCCCATCCCTGATTATTTTAATTCCACAGAGAATGCAAGAAGATATCCAAACTGAAACAAAGAAGTAAATTAAAAAGGAAAGTAAAAGAAAGAGGGTGTGGGATAGAGGGAGAGAGAAAAGGAGGGACAGAGGAAGGAAGTAAAAAAGCAAAACAACTGTAGTAATTCAGTGATAATGCCAAGACTTAGAAAATATCATACATATTTAACAAGACTCTTTAGTGAATGTTAAGCACTAGGATAAAAAGCATTTCATTTATTATTAGGCTATTACATGGAAAATATAATTTACTCAAGGCCATTTGGAAACATTCATTCAGAGTTAATATTAAGCAAACCAAACATCCTAAGTCATTTAATTTTTGCATTTCGGTCTGAAAATCTAGGCATAATAGAAATAAACCAAAGAAGCTTTTAAATCAAATAATTCTACACTATTTCCCCCCCTTAGCAAATGTAGGTGTCTGCATAAAAGTCTGAATAAATTTGGGAAATGTTACTTAACATGATTTTTGCAAGAAGGACAATCATCATTCATTGGAAATGAAAGTCCTTATAATTTTATTAAAAA
This sequence comes from Canis aureus, assembly GCF_053574225.1. Classification (NCBI taxonomy): domain Eukaryota; kingdom Metazoa; phylum Chordata; class Mammalia; order Carnivora; family Canidae; genus Canis; species Canis aureus. Next base: position 16,405,286 of record NC_135648.1, read on the forward strand.
AATTCGAATGATTGTTGTGCCTGGAATAACAATAATAGGTGTAATACTGACTAGTCAATTTCATAAAAAGGAGAACATGGTCACACTAGGGAGAAAAAAAGGTTAAAAGTGTGTAAAGGGAAAATGCATAGGAAGCAGTACAGTTAATATAATTCAGGTGAATATTTCAACATATCATGAGTCTCCTATGAAACTACTGTAAATTCCTGATGTATTTTAATCTTAGCCCTTAATAATGAAGCTTTCCCATGCTTATGGTAGTGTTATTAAAATACATAAAATTATTTGAAGATTGTGGAGTGGGTTCCAATACAAAAAAAAAACTCATGAAGTAACAATTTTAAAAAATGAAAAAAAGTTCACTGGTATATCAAAAATCTGAAATCTAAGGTTCATTATGGGTTTTCATTTGGAATCTTGTATCAGTTTGACAAAGCTAGATTAGCCTGCAAAACCAAGCAACTCTAAATTCTTGGTAGCTTAGAACAATCTAAATTTATTTATAACTCAACTGATATCACATTGTGAGTTTGCTGGGCTTTGCTTCATAATCTTATCTGGTGCTTCATCATAGAAGATTAAATGAAAATGTTTGTTATGATGTAAGCCTATTTAATGTCATTCTGAACCTATTTATAGGCAAGTTCAAGATCTCAGACAGATACTTATTCAAGTTACACTTTATAGGAATAAGAATGATAACTATTGTTCTAATTTGCTAAAAAAAACAAAAACAAAAAACAAGAACCAAGAGGTAAACACAATAAATAAAGATGAGGAAATTTATTTTTTTTTTGTTTTTTTTTTAAGATGAGGAAATTTAAAAAGAGAGAGATACATGTAATGTAAAGGTAAGTATATTGCCTTTGATGAAGTATGACCTTTTTTTAAAAAATGATAATGCGAAGTACAGAGGGTACTATGTACTAAATAACATTATGCTTACAAAAATATTTTAAAAACTTTGATTTCCAGATAATAAAGTTGATCATAATTAATATCAAATATTTCATTATGTTTCAAAATCTAAGCTTGAAGGATTGATGTGTTTTACAATTAAAAACCCTAACTATTGATTTTTAGAATCAATATCTGAAGAACTTAAAAGCATTCACTCCATTCTTACAATAAGAGGAATCCAGGGGATCCCTGGGTGGCGCAGAATAAGAGGAATCCCGAAAAAAATTAAAATCATGACTTTTCTTAGGCTTATATAAAAATAGAGGTTGTAAGACAAACTACCACTCCAATGTCTGAAGAATAAGGCACACCTACTAAGATACAGAAACTGAGATCTACTTTGATGGAGCAGGAAAAAACTTGTCATTATTTGCATGTTACATGATTTAAAATAAAAAATCCTACACTTCAACCAAACTTTCAGAGCTAATCAAAGAATTCAGTAAATTGTATAATGTAAAGGCAACAAGCAAAAATCAGTTGTGTTTCTATGTACTGACAATAACAAATCTGAAAAAGAAATAAAGAAAAATATATTCACAATAGCATCAAAACAATAAAATACTTAGGAGTAAATTCAACAAAAGAAGTAAAAGATTCATATAATGAAAACTGTGAGTTGATGAAAATAAAGAAGACACAAACAAATGGAAAGATATTCCATGTTCATGGATTGGAAGAATTAATATTGTTAAACTGTCTCTTCTACCCAAAGCATTCTATAAATTTAATGCAATCTCTATTAAAATTCCAATGGTATTTTTCAGAGAAATAGAAAAAAATCTTAAAATTCTTTTTAAACCACAAAAGATTGTGAATAACCAAAGGAATACTCAGAACAAAACTGAAAACATCACAGTTCCTGATTTCAAACTATACTACAGAACCATAGTAATCAAAATAAAATTGCATGACACTGACATAAAAATAGATACGTAAGCCAATGGAACAGAACAGAGAGCCAGAATAAACCTCTTGAATATACAGCCAACTGATATTTGATAAGGAAATCAGGAACATCTAGTGGATATGGAGAAAAGGCAAGGCTTGTGCACTGTTGGTGGGAATGGAAATTGGTTCAGCCACTATGGAAAATAGCATGAAGTTCCTCAAAAAAATTAAAAAATAGAATTACCATCTGATCCAGCAATACCACTTCTGAGTATATATCCAAAGGAAATGAAAACAGGATCTTGAAGAGATCTGCACTCTCTTGTTTATTGCAGCACTATTCACAATGCAAGATATGGAAGCAACCTATATCTGTCAGCAGATAAACAGATAAAAATATGATAGATTATATGACACAATAGGCTATTATTCAGCCACAAGAAAGAAGAAACCTTGCTCTTTGTGGCATGGGTATACTTTGAGGGCATTATGCTTAGTGAGATAAGACATTTTCTTTTTTTTTTAAGATTTTATTTATTTATTCACGATAGTCACAGAGAGAGAGAGAGGCAGAGACATAGGCAGAGACATAGGCAGAGGGAGAAGCAGGCTCCATGCAGGAAGCCCGACGTGGGATTCGATCCCAGGTCTCCAGGATCGCGCCCTGGGCCAAAGGTAGGCGCTAAACTGCTGTGCCACCCAGGGATCCCACTTAGTGAGATGAGACAGATGGAGAATGACCAATATTGTATGATATCACTTGTATGTGGAATCTAAAAAGAAAAAAATGAACTTATAGAAACAGATCTAACTTTTTAGCAATTTTGAAGTTTATAATGCAGCTTTGTTGCCTATAATCACTATGCTGTGCATTAGGTTTTTAGAGCTTATTGATCTACTAGTAGCATCCCCTCAATTCCCCTCCCTCAGCCCCTGTGACCACCCAAATTTGTGTTTCCTGAATTGCAACTCTAAGACCTGCAAATATTTTAATTTTATTTCTGTTCTTTTTTTTTTTTTTTTTTTGATTGAGACATATTGACAACAATTTTAAAAAGAAAAATCACAAGAGTAAAATCCTACAATTCCCAGCCATTCTTTCTATTTGGTGAGCCCAGGACTCAACTCTGGCAGAGTGGAAAAGCAGTCAGCATAAAAGGAACCTGGGTCACTGAGTGTCATGACACCAACACAGCAGTGGTGGCTTAACCTCTGACCAATGAAAGTAAGGAAGAAACTCCTACTCTGTTTATATCTAAGCTAATTTTGTTTTTTGTCTCCACAGCTAAATATAACCTAATGAGGATGAGAATAGTTTAGCTTTATTATGTTTTCACTGAGTTTAAAACCGTTGGTCTAAAATTAGTATCTTTCCTATTACCCAGTATATGAGGCATGTAAGAAAGATTAGTGAGTTAAGAGAAAATGTAGACAAATTATTTGTTCTTCTGATTTATTTATTTATTTATTCATTCATTCATTCATTCATTCTTTCATATTTAGTTTCAAGCTATAGCATCCATGAATTTTTTTTTCATTTTTGTTCTTATACTCCAGAGCTATGTAATTTGAGGTCAGTTGCTAGAAAAGTTGTGAACTAACACTTTTAATATCACAGTATGAATTAAAAATCCACCAAACGATGGAAAATGTGGTTTAAAATAAACATCACCAATTTATTTGTTTATAGCTACACTCCCCTGAGCATGCAGTTTCTATTTCTTTCTCCCTAATACATAGATCAAGTTTTAGATTTTTGTTGTCTCCAGAGAACACATTGTGAGGAATAAACTAAAATGTTTTTTTTTTCTTTACAAAATTTGGTACTGTCCTTCACTTTCTATGTTCTTTAGAAGTTTGTCTCTCATTTAATCTATTTTATGGCACCTTAGTGCCCTACAGGAGTCTTCCACTGTCCTATTTATCTTTTCTATGGAGGATTATTTTAAAGTCTAGCTGTTTAATAGTGACTAAATATAGTAGAGGGCATGCATTAGGACACATTAAACAAACTTCTAGTTATTTTGGTGTATAGGATGAAAATATTACTATACATTTGATATGTTCTATTATGCTATTATATCTGTAAGTCTTTTTAGATTATTCATCAAAAAGTATTTTTAAAACATGGTACTGTGTGTGGGATATATTTTGGTAAATGCTAGCATTTCAAAGTCCATTAAAATTGGTTCTTTCTAAAGATGATCAAATGAGGGAAAACATTTAAATGGAAAATTGGAATAAATACACTTCAATGAGTACTTCAATTGATCTATCACCAGGTGATATTAACTCTTTAAAATACATCTAAAAATCTTACAAAGGAGATGCACAGGAGAAGTTTTTTGGGATTAATGCAACAGTAAGTGAAATCCACAGGAGCAGAATATAATAACAGCCTGGAGATTCAAAAGGCTATTGAACCAGAGGAGCTGCAGGTGTAATAACTCAGAGGCTTGAAACATTGTAACAAATTTTGAGTACTTTTTTGAAAGGCCTAGTATGTCTGGAAGAAAGTATGTCTATTATGTAGTAGAGTAATAGGAAGTAGGAAGAAATCAGGATCAAATTTTAAATTGATCCATAAAATTAAGATTGAATTTTTTCCCAATAACTCATTGGAAAGGAAAGTTATATCTGAAAATATTACTCTGGTAACACTGGAAGAATGCTGAGAGACCAGAAATATGATTAGAGAGTAATGAAAATCTGAATTAAATCAGAAGTGGCAGAAAAGTGATGTATGATATAAAAAAAAAATGCAAAGACAGTGTAATATATGTGATCTTATCATGAATAGAGGAAGTAGCAAAAACAGTATCCTGGCTTGGATAATTGTGTCAGGAGGTATCATTCTTAAACTAGACTGTGATGGACAGATTTTCAAAAGAACGTTTATGCTGGCATTTTGAATGTACATATAGGACAAATGGGTAAATGTAATAAATAAGAAACTTGAAATGGAACACTAAAACTCAGTAAGGAGAGATGTATAGAGATTTCTGGCTTAAAATGTCAAGTTACGTAGGAAAACATAACATATGAGTAAAACTTCACTTTCTGAGCACCAAATGATTAATATAGTTATAATAGCTTCTTTGAATGCTGTTAATCTTTTCTTGTCTTTAGCAATTTCCAAGGCACACAAACACTTTGATGGGGCTAGAAGCACTGTTTTTTTTAATGTATACATTTATTTTAGGATACTCAAAATTATACTGTTTAAACTTCTGGCCATGACACAGTAATTTTTTTTTTTAAATTTTTTCTTATTTATTTATGATAGTCACACAGAGAGATAGAGAGAGACAGAGAAACAGGCAGAGAGAGAAGCAGGCTCCATGCACTGGGAGCCCGATGTGGGATCCGATTCCGGGTCTCCAGGATCGCGCCCTGGGCCAAATGCAGGCGCTAAACCGCTGCGCCACCCAGGGATCCCTGACACAGTAATTTTTAATGAATAAACCGTTCCATTCTGAACAACTATAAAACCAGACAAAATATTTGAGTAACAGTTTTCTTTCAGTATACAAGATCTTAATCCCTGAAAGGTAAATTACAAATCATAAACATTCTAACTAAAAAAAAAAAAAAATTAAAACAAAAGATATATATGAGATAATAGTAGAATGTAACTCCTGGAACAAGGTGATCAAAATGACTTCTGACCCAGTAGTGGAAAAAGTGCAGAAGGAACAACTACCGAAAACAAGAGTCATGTTTCATATAGCACAACCAGGAGGGGAAAAAATTAATTTAAATGTGAAAAAAATTAATGTAAAATGTATTTGCTGTTACAGAGAAAGACAAATACCATATGATTTCACTTATAAATGACATTTAAGAAAGTAAAACAAATGAATAAACAAGCAAAAAGCAGAAATCATTCCATAAATACAGAGAAGAAACTGCTGGTTGCCAGAGGGGAGGGTGTTGAAGGATGGGCAAAATGGATGAAGGGGAGAGGGAGACACAGGCTTCCAGTTAGGGATTTGTAAGTCATGGGGATAAAAGGTGCCAATAGTATTCTAATGATGTATAGTGCCTGATGGTAGCTACACTCCCGGTGAGCATGACATAATATTATGGACTTGTGAATTTGTGGAGGCCAAGAAAATTAAGGCCATTCCACCTTAAGTTCAGCGTTAGCACAAGTACAGCCATCTCAGGGCCCTGTGAATAAGAGCTAAACTTTACCTTACTTCAGTTACAGGGAAAAAAACAGCTTAACACCCTAGAAAGCCCCATATTAGAATGAAAACAGAGTTCAAGCCAGTGGCAGAAAGTCTCATATCAGAATGAGGACAGAGCTCAATGCCCTTGAAAGCCCCATATCAGAATGTAAACAGAACTTGAGAAATTCCTCCCCCACTTCTGGAAATCCCCTAGACCAGCCCATAAAAACCCAGCTGGAATCCACCTCGGGGTCCAAGTCCCTGCTCCGCTGTGTGGGGTATACTTGGACCCAAGCTCGAGCTTGCTAATAAACCCTCATATACTTGCATCTGTGTTGGCTCCTTGGTGGTTTCTCGGATTCGCAATCTTGGGCACAACAAATCTTACCTTTACCCCAAAACTAATGTAAAAATTTGTATAAATTATACTTCAATTTTAGAAAAAAAGCTATAAAAAAGGATCAGAAGAATATGGGATCGTTTGTAAGAAGAGAACTCTAGAGAATATAGGAATCCTTCATTTAAAGAGTAGGTACACTGAGATGCCTGGATGCCTGAGCAGTTTAGCTCCTGCCTTCTCCCCAGGGCCGGATCCTGGGGTCCTAGGATCGAGTCCCACGTTGGGCTTCCTGCAGGGAGCCTGCCTCCCCCTCTGTGTCCCTGCCTCTCTCTCTGTGTCCCTCATGAATAAATAATAAAATCTTAAAAATAAATAAATAAATAAATAAATAAATAAATAAATAAATAAATAGCTGGTACAACCAAAAGACCTGAGATACACAACTCAAGGAAGAAAGACCTATCTAGAGAAGGCATGCGCTCGCTGAGAAGCAGAGCTGCTGTGGTCCTTTGCTCAAAATACTTCCTCTATGGCACTGAAGGTGCTATGAAACCATCTGATGGCTTTTAAAGGAAAGCTGCTGGTCCCTAAGTAATGCTGACCACAGGGCCTGTGGATACGGGATAAGGGAGAGCTTCCAACTCCCCATGAGCTGAATAAAGAAGAAAACATCTGTATTGAAGAATTCAGACACTGTGGAAACAACCCCAACAGACAGAAAGAGACTGGTGCTAGGGAAATCTGTCTAGAGAACACACCTGAAACTGGAAGGAAAACTCCCCCTCCCCTACCCTGCAATGTTTCTCCCAACGTCTTCCACTGACAAATCTTAACCTCATGACAGAAAGTAGAAGAATATTTTAAAATATCCCAGATTTATTTTTACAAAGTAAGCAATGGAAGGTTAATTTGGAGCTGGGAGATCCAGCTATTATTAATATAATACCATGTAACCCAGCTCTTCCAGTCCCAGGTATTTATTAAGAGAATGAAAATACAAAAAAAAAAAAAAAAAAAAAAACACAACAAAACAAAAAAAACAAAAAAACCTCTTCTATATCAATGTTTATTGCAACTTCATTCCAAAAAGAAAAAAAATAGGAAACAGTTAAAATAACCATCAACAGGTGAATGAATACACATATTGAGGCACCTCTATACAATTAAATACTTTTTGGCAATACAATGGAACAATACGGATAAAATTTAAAAGCACTATGCTATGCTAAAGGAACGAAGTCCCACAAAAAAAGAGTACATAATTTATTTTTAAATTTATATGAAAATCTTGAAGAGGCAAAAAAATAATCTATATAGAAAAAAAATCGATTTTTGCCTAAGGCAAGTGTGAGTGAACTGACAGCAAAGCGAAATAAGGGAGCCTTTTGGGATAATAAAAATATTTCATATATTGATTTGGTTTGTGGTTATCTGATTGGGTAAATTTGTTAAAATCACCAAACTGTACGTTAAAAAGTATGTATTTTACTCTATGCAAACTCTGCCTAATTTAAAAATATCTAAAGTTAATTATGACATTCATTCATTTTAAGGAACTGGAAGTTTTAGTCATATATCACTGAACTAGATTATTATATCAAATTTTGGCATTTATATAAATATCTATTTTTTTCTATATTAACTTTGCCTACAAATCATCATGTTGATATTTATTTGGTATCTGGATATTTAAGACCAAGAACTTTTTAAAAAAAATAAAACAAAACTTCCTGAAGCTTTTTGCATAAGGAGATGTAGGTAGTATCATAAAGTAACAATCATCCAATCTTACTAATGCATCTGAGAACTGTTAACTAATATATTAATAAATTGATCCTTAAGAAGTACACTAAAATAATCTCAGTATATCATGAACAAGTGGGTTTATCCAAGGAATATAATTCAACTTATATAACTTAAAATAATACAATGGATTAATAAATATGAACTATTTGAGCAAGATAACAGAAATAAAATTCAAATTCATAAATTTTCACATCCACTTCTGATGAACAGTTCTTGGCAAAAGTGAGTTAAAATGATATAAGCATGCTGCTGTTACTATCAATAATTAATATTCTTCCAAAGGATTTAACCAATCAGTTATCAGTGAGATTCCTTTGGCTGAAAGTAATAGAAAACTGCAACTCACACACCTTAAATTCTATTGAAAGTCATTACTTCAGAAATAGAGCTCTTTGTATAGTAGACTCAGTTGCTTAAACACTAAGCTTTTTTTCTTTTTTTTTTTCTTTTTTTTTTAAATTTTTTTAAATTTATTTATGATAGTCACACATAGAGAGAGAGAGAGAGAGGCAGAGACACAGGCAGAGAGAGAAGCAGGCTCCATGCACCGGGATCCCAACGTGGGATTCGATCCCGGGTCTCCAGGATCGTGCCCTGGGCCAAAGGCATGTGCCAAACCGCTGCGCCACCCAGGGATCCCATAAGCTTTTTTTTTTCCCTCTTTCTTTCTTTCTTTCTTTCTTTCTTTCTTTCTTTCTTTCTTTCTTTCTTTCTTTCTTATAGAATTTAATCAGCTTATTCAAAAACATTTGGCCACTATTTCATCATTATTTTAACTTAAACCGCTTAAAGCTATTTAGTCATAAATACACTATTGTTTAATATAAAAATAGCATATAAAATAGGAAACTTATAGCAGTAAGTCATCAAAAATAAAATTATCATGAGAGATATTTCTATTCTTATTCCCTCCAAAAACCTCAAGGGATCTACAAGATAGCTTGCTTAATAAATTTAAGTGCTAAAAATGATTACATTAAAATTGGTTATAGAATATTAAAGGATTATATATTTAAAATAGAAATATTTTGATAGAATATAAACTCAACCTTTAAAATTTGGAGAAACAGAAGGGAGTCTTTTTTTTTAGTTTTTAATTATTAAGTAACATTATTCATATTAATTTATTTTAAAGATTTTATTTTTATTTATTCATGAGAGACAGAGGCAGAGGGAGAAGCCAGCCAGGGGCCTCAACATTATTTATCTTAAATGGAGAAACAACAGGCTACACTATTGTGTAGATTTTCTTCTTAGTACATTTCCAAAATACTCTCTTAAGATTAAGAAAGCCAAAGTGAAACATAGGCTAACTTTCTGCAATTATGACTAACGCCTCTGGCAAATAGTCATGAGGTGGTTTAGTTTATCTGTTTGCCGATGGCAGCCAGCCACTGTTTAGACTAATTAGTAGCTATGGGTGGGTCCTGAGCCTTGGTGTCATCTTCAGGTTCCTGGTGTCCTGATTGTGTTTATGGTGTGATATTCACCTTCAGTGGCCTCAGTTTGATTTCCCATCTATGTGTTCATGAAAAAGGTAACAGTTGCCCTAGAGGGAGTCCGAGTAGTACTGTTGACTTTGGTATTTTCTCTAGATGCAAGGATACAGAGCCCTCTTCCAGTATCACTGATATATTTATAAACACCAAATCCATTATACTAAATCCCTTCTCTTGATGAATTTGCTGGCAGCAAACAAGTTATCTGGCAGACAATAACTAGAATACATTTTCTGAGGGCAGCAGAGAAGCTGAAACAAGAAGCATGATAGGACTTCAAGAAGGCATAAATCTTCATGTGGAGAATGAAGCTTTTGCAGCTGCTTTTATCCTGGGCCTGCACAGGTGGCTGATATTTTGGGTTTTATACCCACTAATGGCTCTTGTGGGGGAAAATAAAATAACCAGCAGAATTTTGGGCTGAGACTCAGGAAACCTCAAGGACATACACCTTCTCTCCATAGGTTTGTTTGACCAATCCTGCAACTATAGGGCAGAGAAGCCAAACACAACAGAAATTCACTAAAAATCAGAATTGAGATCTGGGACAGGTAGTTGAAACAAATATTAGATTTCTGAACCTGCTCAAGTAAGGGACACTGCAGAAACACCTGATTCTCAGCTTAAAATTCTGGAGGATTAGGAGCTCAGTCTTGAGGATTTTAAGGACTGTAATCCAGCTTTAAATCCACAGAGTCCATCATGAGATTAAGGTAATCCCTATTTGTTTAGCAAAGAGGATGTTGAGTTTTCTAAGAAGGAAGATAACATAATCAGGAGCCTCTACAATTATTTAAACAAAACCTTTGACATAGGTAAAATGAGAAGACATTGCCAATGAGACCTCATGATAAAAAACAGCCAAAAGTCAAACTTCATGACAAAGACAAAGGAGGAAGAAAATATTCAAAAGACAAACGCCTAAATTCTCTACCTGGGTTCAGCCAGTCCCTGCCCCAGCCAGGCTGCGGGCCTGTAGGAGCCTGGGATCCTGGCCCCAGCCTGTGTGTGGGCCTCTAGGAGCCTGGGATCCCTGCCCCAGCCTGTGTGTGGATGTCTAGGAGCCCGGGATGATGGCAGGACAGGAGGATCCTAAACTCACATCGTCTCATGGATACGCGGGATAACCACTGTATAAGCACAACTAATCCAGAAAGCAACACAAAGACTGGCAAAACAGACTCTCACAGTTACTGGTAGAGAGGAGACCCCATAGAAAAGGGTAGGAGGGGCATAGTCGTGGTTGGAAACCAAACTCCCAGGGAGACTAATTACAAACAGGAGGGACACCACAGGCATGGAGAAGGTAGAGGAGCAGAAAGACCTCACACCAGATACCTCTGGCACGGAGGTCGTCCACTGGGAAGGCAAATCCTTACAACATTTGGCTTTGAAAACCTGGGGGCTTCACTTTGTGGGTCTTACAATCAGTGCCGCTTAACTCCAAGAACTTTAAAAATCAGGGGCCTTAGCTGTGGGGGAATCACAGGACAATAGAAAACCGAGTCTCTCCATCCTTAAAAAAGACAGCATAATAAACAACCCCACTGAGATGTGGCACAGAAGCAGCAGTATGAAAAGTGCCTGGGGTATATAGGAAGATTTCCTAATCTTAGAACCTGTGCTGGAGGGATAGTTATCTTTTTTTTTTTATTATAAATTTATTTTTTATTGGTGTTCAATTTACCAACATATAGAATAACACCCAGAGCTCATCCCGTCAAGTGCCCCGGTCAGTGTCCATCGCCCATTCACCCCGACCCCACACCCTCCTCCCCTTCCACCACCCCTAGGTCATTTCCCAGAGTTAGGAGTCTTCCATGTTCTGTCTCCCTTTCTGATATTTTCCACACATTTCTTCTCCCTTCCCTTCTATTCCCTTTCACTATTATTTATATTCCCCAAATGAATGAGAACATATAATGTTTGTCCTTCTCTGATTGACTTACTTCACTCTGCATAATACCCTCCAGTTCCATCCACGTTGAAGCAAATGGTGGGTATTTGTCGTTTCTAATGTCTGAGTAATATTCCATTGTATACATAGACCACATCTTCTTTATCCATTCATCTTGCGATGGACACCGAGGCTCCTTCCACAGTTTGGCTATTGTGGACATTGCTGCTAGAAACATCGGGGCCATGTCTATGTCTTCCTCTGTGAGATTTCTGTTCATGTCTTTTGCCCATTTCATGATTGGATTGTTTGTTTCTTTGCTGTTGAGTTTAATAAGTTCTTTATAGATCTTGGAAACTAGCCTTTATCTGATACGTCATTTGCAAATATCTCCTCCCATTCTGTAGGTTGTCTTTTAGTTTTGTTGACTGTATCCTTTGCTGTGTAAAAGCTTCTTATCTTGATAAAGTCCCAATAGTTCATTTTTGCTTTTGTTTCTTTACCGTCGTGGATGTATCTTGCAAGAAGTTACTGTGGCCGAGTTCAAAAAGGGTGTTGCCTGTGTTCTTCTCTAGGATTTTGATGGAATCTTGTCTCACATTTAGATCTTTCATCCATTTTGAGTTTATCTTTGTGTCTGGTGAAAGAGAGTGGTCTAGTTTCATTCTTCTGCACGTGGATGTCCAATTTTCCCAGCACCATTTATTGAAGAGACTGTCTTTCTTCCAATGGATAGTCTTTCCTCCTTTATCGAATATTAGTTGCCCATAAAGTTCAGGGTCCACTTCTGGATTCTCTATTCTGTTCCATTGATCTATGTGTCTGTTTTTGTGCCAGTACCACACTGTCTTGATGACCACAGCTTTGTAGTACAACCTGAAATCTGGCATTGTGATGCCCCCAGATATGGTTTTCTTTTTTAAAATTCCCCTGGCTATTCAGGGTCTTTTCTGATTCCACACAAATCTTAAAATAATTTGTTCCAACTCTCTGAAGAAAGTCCATGGTATTTTGATAGGGATTGCATTAAACGTGTATATTGCCCTGGGTAACATTGACATTTTCACAATATTAATTCTGCCAATCCATGAGCATGGAATATTTTTCCATCTCTTTGTGTCTTCCTCAATTTCTTTCAGAAGTGTTCTATAGTTTTTAGGGTATAGATCCTTTACGTCTTTGGTGAGGTTTATTCCTAGGTATCTTATGCTTTTGGGTGCAATTGTGAATGGGATTGACTCCTTAATTTCTCTTTCTTCAGTCTCATTGTTAGTGTATAAAAATGCCATTGATTTCTGGGCATTGATTTTGTATCCTGCCACGCTACCGAATTGCTGTATGAGTTCTAGCAATTTTGGGGTGGAGGCTTTGGGTTTTCTAGGTAGAGTATCATGTCATCGGCAAAGAGGGAGAGTTTGACTTCTTCTTTGCATTTTGAATGCCTTTAATGTCTTTTTGTTGTCTGATTGCTGAGGCTAGGACTTCCAGTACTAGGTTGAATAGCAGTGGTGAGAGTGGACATCCCTGTCTTGTTCCTGATCTTAGGGGAAAGGCTCCCAGTGCTTCCCCATTGAGAATGATATTTGCTGTGGGCTTTTCGTAGATGGCTTTTAAGATGTTGAGAAATTTTCCCTCTATCCCTATGCTCTGAAGAGTTTTGATCAGGAATGGATGCTGTATTTTGTCAAATGCTTTCTCTGCATCTATTGAGAGTTTCATATATATGGTTCTTCTTTTTTCTCTTGCTGATATGATAAATCACATTGATTGTTTTACTAGTGTTGAACCAGCCTTGCATCCCGGGGATAAATCCTACTTGGTCATGGTAAATAATCTTCTCAACGTATTGTTGTATCCTATTACCTAGTATCTTATTGAGAATTTTTGCATCCATGTTCATCAGGGATATTGGTCTGTAATTCTTTTTGGTGGGGTCTTTGTCTGGTTTTGGAATTAAGGTGATGCTGGCCTCATAGAGCGAGTTTGGAAGTACTCCATCTCTTTCTATCTTTCCGAACAGCTTTAGTAGAATAGGTATGATTTCTTCTTTAAACGTTTGATAGAATTCCCCTGGGAAGCCATCTGGCCCTGGACTCTTGTGTCTTGGGAGGTTTTTGATGACTGCTTCAATTTCCTCCCTGGTTATTGGCCTGTTCAGGTTTTCTATTTCTTCCTGTTCCAGTTTTGGCAATTTGTGGCTTTCTAAAAATGTGTCCAAATGTCTTCTAGATTGCCTAATTTAATGGCGTATAGGTGTTCATAATATGTTTTTAAAATCGTTTGTATTTCCTTGGTGTTGGTAGTGATCTCTCCTTTCTCATTCATGATTTTATTAATTTGAGTCTTCTCTCTCTTCTTTTTAATAAGGCTGGCTAATGGTTTATCTATCTTATTAATTCTCTCAAAGAACCAACTCCTGGTTCTGTTGGTCTGTTCCACAGTTCTTCTGGTCTCGATTTCGTTGAGTTCTGCTCGAATCTTTATTAACTCTCTTCTTCTGCTGGGTGTAGGATCTATTTGCTGTTTTTTCTCTAGCTCCTTTATGTGTAAGGTTAGCTTTTGTATTTGAGTTCTTTCCAGTTTTTGAATGGATGCTGTATTGCGATGTATTTCCCCCTCAGGACTGCTTTTGCTGCATCCCAAAGATTTTGAACGGTTGTATCTTCATTCTCATTAGTTTCCATGAATCCTTTTAATTCTTCCTTAATTTCTTGGTTGACCCTTTCATCTTTTAGCATGATGGTCCTTAACCTCCATGTGTTTGAGGTCCTTCCAAACTTCTTGTTGTGATTTAGTTCTAATTTCAAGGCATTATGGTCTGAGAATATGCAGGGGACGATCCCACTCTTTTGGTATCGGTTCAGACCCGATTTGTGACCCAGTATGTGGTCTATTCTGGAGAAAGTTCCATGTGCACTTGAGAAGAATGTGTATTCAGTTGAGTTTGGATGTAAAGTTCTGTAGATATCTGTGATATCCATCTGGTCCAGTGTATCATTTAAAGCTCTCGTTTCTTTAGAGATGTTGTGCTTATAAGATCTATCAAGTATAGAAAGAGCTAGATTGAAGTCACCAAGTATAAGTGTATTATTATCTAAGTATTTCTTCACTTTGGTTATTAATTGATTGATATATTTGGCGGCTCCCACATTCGGGGCATATATATTGAGGATTGTTAAGTCCTCTTGTTGGATAGATCCTTTAAGTATGATATAGTGTCCCTCTTCATCTCTCACTACAGTCTTCGGGGTGAACTTTAGTTTATCTGATATAAGGATGGCTACCCCTGGTTTCTTTTGAGGACCATTGGAATGGTAAATGGTTCTCCAACCTTTTATTTTCAGGCTGTAGGTGTCCTTCTGTCTAAAATGAGTCTATTGTAGACAGCAAATAGAGGGGTCCTGCTTTTTTGTCCAGTCTGACACCCTGCGCCTTTTGATGGGGTCATTAAGCCCATTCACGTTCAGAGTTAGTATTGAAAGATATGAGTTTAGTGTCATCATGATATCTATTCAGTCCTTGTTTTTGTGGATTGTTCCACTGAACTTCTTCTTAAAGGGGAATTTTAAGAGTCCCCCTTAAAATTTCTTGCAGAGCTGGTTTGGAGGTCACATATTCTTTCAGTTCCTGCTTGTCTTGGAAGCTCTTTATCTCTCCTTCCATTTTGAATGAGAGCCTTGCTGGATAAAGTATTCTTGGTTGCATGTTCTTCTCATTTAGGACCCTGAATATATCCTGCCAGCCCTTTCTGGCCTGCCAGGTCTCTGTGGAGAGGTCTGCTGTTACCCTAATACTTCTCCCCATAAAAGTCAGGGATTTATTGTCTTTTGCTGCTTTAAGGATCTTCTCTTTATCTTTGGAATTTGCAAGCTTAACTATTAAATGTCGAGGTGTTGAACGGTTTTTATTGATTTTAGGGGGGGAATCTCTCTATTTCCTGGATCTGAATGCCTGTTTCCCTTCTCTGATTAGGAAAGTTTTCAGCTATGATTTGTTCAAATACATAGTCTGGCCCTCTGTCCGTTTTGGCGCCCTTGGGCACCCCAATTAAACATAGGTTTTTCTTCTTCCTCAGGCTGTCGTTTATTTCCCTTAATCTATCTTCATGGTCTTTTAATTGTTGGTCTTTTTCCCTCAGTTTCTCTCTTTGCCATCAACTTGTCTTCGATGTCACTCAGTCCTTCTTCCACCTCTTTAACACTCGTCGTTAGGACTTCTAGTTTGGATTGCATCTCATTCAATTGATTTTTAATTTCTGCCTGATTAGCTCTAAATTCTGCAGTCATGAAGTCTCTTGAGTCCTTTATGCTTTTTTCTAGAGCCACCAGCAGCTGTATAATAGTGCTTCTGAATTGGCTTTCTGACATTGAATTGTAATCCAGAGTTTGTAACTCTGTGGGAGAGAGGACTGTTTCTGATTCTTTCTTTTGAGGTGAGGTTTTCCTTCTAGTCATTTTGCTCACTGCAGAGTGGTCAAAAACAAGTTGTATTGGGAAAAGGAGAAAAAGAGAGGAGAGAAAGAAGGAAAGAAAAGAGAAAAAGAAAAAAGGAAGAAAAAAAGAGAAGAAAAAGAGAAAGAAAAAGAAAGAAAGGAAAAAAAGGGTGGGGGAAGCAAATAGAAATCAAAAAAAAAAAAAAAAAAAGAAAGAAACGGAAGGGTATCTTCTGATCCTGTATACTTTAAGTCCCTTGACTTCCCCTGGACCTTGTCCGTCTAGCTGGTCTTCTGGGGGAGGGGCCTGTTGTGCTGATTTTCAGGTGTTAGCACTTGGGGAGCTGCTCTGCCCCTGCCTGGTGCAGGGCTCAGTGGGGGTTGTTCACCCCGTGAGGCCCCTGGAGGAACAACCACAGTGGCGGGGCCAGCTCTGCAGCCCTGGAGTCAGCTCCCGCAGTCACCACGGAGCTCTCCGTCTGCACGGCCTGGAGGCTCCGGGGCGGGGCCGCTGATCTGCTGAGCTCGGGGCAGGAGCGTCCTTGCTGTCCTGGGCCCTCCCGGCCTCTGCCTGTCCCGGGCGAGGCCGGATCCTGGGCTGTGTCCCGGCGCCCTGTGCTCCGTAGCCTGCGCTGGTGGATTCGGCTCCCGGGCCGCGCAACCCCCTCCGCGGAGCCGCCCCCGAGCCCCCCCGAGCTGCTCCGGGTCCCCGGTGCGCTCTGCAGCCCTTAGGGAGCTCGGCGCACTCTCCCGGGGTGCAGGTGTCTGTCAGTGTCCCCGGGAGCCCGAGGGCATCCCCGCCCTCCTGGGTCCTGCTCCACCTCCCTGCGAGCCCCTTTCCGCCCGGGAAGGTTGGTGCAGCTCCTGCGTCTCCGGGATGGGGCTCTCCTGTCCTGGGGACACTCCCCCCAGCCTCAACCCGGGTAGTCGCGGGGCCCCTCCCCCTTGGAGGCCTTTTGTTCCTTTATTTCTTTTTCCCCGTCTTCCTACCTTGATAGAAGCGTGAACTCTTCTCACTGTAGCGTTCCAGCTGGTCTCTCTTTAAATCTCAGGCCGAATTCATAGATTTTCAGGATGATTTGAAGGTTATCTAGGTAATTTGGTGGGGACAGGTGACTTGGGGACCCTACTCTTCCGTCATCTTGCCCCTCCTCCCTCTGGAGGGGTAGTTAGTTATCCTTAGGATGCTTCTCCAAGAATTACAAGGTGAGTGGGTGCCCTCTCTCCCCACCACCACTACCAGCCTAGATACTCACACCTGCAGGAATAAGGGCTGACACTCTCCACCTAACTTGTTAACACTGTGCCCTGCCCTTGTGCTCTCCGGACTTGACCTATCCAACCCATCTCAGTTGGCAGGAGTCCCTTCAAAGTTGTTCCTTATGTGGCTCTTTCTGCAAGCAGCCCTGACAGCAACCAGTGCCACTCCATAATGATTCCCACTCTGGAGAAAGGGGAAGATAACCACACACACCATTTTTACTACAGCTCCAGCAGAAGGAAGCTGGGGGCAGACATATGATCTGACTGCTGACCTTGTTCATCAATATAAACCTCAAAGAGGCAACATAAAGAGAGAGCCCTATACTTTAGGGTCACTACAACCCCAATAGACAGACTAGGAGCAGCCATTTGGTTTCACTGCAGCCCCCACCCACTAATGAAGGTATCTCAGGGGACAATACATGAAAAGTACCCTGCAGTTCTGTGTGAACATAGCTCCGGCAAATAGGATAAGTGCAGGCATCTGGTCTGACCAAACAAGTAAACCAAGTCAACCCCACACTGATCCCTTAATGGCACAGAGACCAAACCCACAAGAGGCAAGGGGGGCCATGCAGCTAACTGGACTAAAGGCAAATGTGACTCAGCCACAGTAGTAGAGTGTGCTCAACATACATGGGAGACACCCCTGAGGCATCTGGTTCTATTGAACAGGGGACACTGCACTACAGTGTACTAAAGGATGTCTTCTTCATAACTCCACCATTTTGAAGAGCAGGAGACATAACTGACATTCCTAATACATAGAAACAAAGAGAGAGAGAGAAAATGAAGAGATAAAAAAATATGTCCCAAATGAAAGAACAGGACAGAAATCACAGTGCAAGAGCTAAATAAAATGGAGATAAGTAACCTGGCTGACAGAGAATTCAAAATAATAGTCATAAAGATACTTTACTGGACTTGAGAAACAAGTAGATGGAGGATCTCAGTGAAACCTTCAACGAAGAGACGGAAAAAAAAAAGGACAAATCAGTGATGAAAAACTCAGTAAGTGAAATTAAAAATATACTAGAGGGGACGCTTCTTGGGTGCCTCAGTCAGTTAAGTGACTGACTCTTGATTTTGGCTTAGGTCATGATCTCAGGGTCATGGGATTGAGCCCTTCATTGGGCTCTGAGCTCAGGAGGTTCTCCACCTGAGATTCTCTCTCTCCCTCTTTCCTTGCCTCTCCCTCATGCTTTCTCTCTCATAAAACCACATTAGAGGGAAACAATTATAGATTAGAGGAACAGAAGAATGGATCAGTGACCTGGAAGATAAGAGTAATGAAAAGCAACGAAATTTAACAGAAAAAAAAGGGGGGAAAAAGGGAGAATAAAAAATGAGACTAGTTGAAGGGAAATCAGCAACATCATCAAGCACAATAACATTTGCATTATAGGGTTTCCAGAAGAGAAGAGAGAGAAAAGAGAGCAGGACATTTATTTAAAGAAATAATAGCTGAAAACTTCCCTAATCTGGGGAAGAAAAAGAAATCCAGATTGAGGAAGCACAGGGAGCCTCCAACAAAATCAATCCAAGGAGGTTCATGCCAAGATATGTAATAATTAAAATGGGTGATAAAGAGAGAATTTTAAAAGCAGCAAGAGAAAAAAGGTAAAATAGTTATATACAAGGGAAACCCCATAAGGCTATGGCTGAATTTTCATAAGAAACTTTACAGGTCAGAGGGGAATGGCATGATACAGTCAAAGTGGCGAAAGTAGGGACAAAACCAAAACAAAAAACTCCCATAAAACAAACAAACAAACAAACAAACAAACAAACAAACAAAAGCTGCAGCCAAGAATACTCTATCCAGCAAGGCTATCATTCAAATTAGAAGGAGAGAGAAAGAGTTTCACCAAAAATCAAAAGTTAAAGGAGTTCATCATCAATAAACTAGCCTTACGAGAAATATTAAAGGATATTCTTTGAATAGAAAGAAAAGGCCATAACTAGGAGGAAGAAAATTAGGAAAGAAAAAAAATCACAGGTAAATAATACCAGTGGGGGTAAAGCACAAAAGCAGTAAAATCAGTTATATCTATAAAACTAAAAAATGGATTCACAGAATAAAAAGATGTAAAGTATGACATCATATACATAAAACATGGAGTAAGGGGAAATAAAATACAGATATTGCATTTTTTACAAATTGAAGGTCTGTGGCAACTCTGCATCAAGAAACTCTATTGGCATCATTTTTCCAATAGCATCTGTTCACTTTCTGTCTCCATGTCACATTTTGACAATTCTCACAATATTTCAAACTTTTCCATTGTTATTATATTTGTTATGGTGATCTGGGATCAGTGATTACAACGTGCTGAAAGCTCAGATAACAGCATTTTTAAAATAATAATGTGTTTTTTAATTAAGGTATATACATTGTTTTTTTTTTTTTGACATATACTAATTCATACTTAATAAATTCCAATATAGTGTAAACATAATTTTTATATGCATTGGGAAACCAAACCAAATTTATTTGACTTGCTTTAATTGTGAGGTTTGCTTTATTACAGTGGTCTGGAACCAAACTTGCAATATCTCCAAGGTATACTTGCATAAGAAATTAATTGTATTTTTATACATAATCAACAGACACTTGAAAATGAGATGAAGAAAATAATTGAATTTATAATAACATCAGAAAAAATAAAATACTTAAATTTAACAAAAGTACAGGACTCACATACTAAAATGTATAAAACATTAAAAAAAGGAAAGGTGATAGACGTAAATAGACATATGGTGTTTGCAGATCAGAAAACTTAAGATGAAAATATTCACCAAATTGATCTACTTATGCATTGCAATTCCTAAGAAAATGCCAGCTATCTTTTTCATATAAATTGACAAGTTGAAGGGTGTCTGGGTGGCTCAGTCTGTTAAGTACCTGCCTTTGGCTCAGGTCATGGTCCTGGAGTCCCAGAATCCAGCCCAAGCCCACATCCCGCTCCTTGCTCAGCAGGGAGTCTTCCTCTCCCTCTGTCTCTCACCCCACTAGTTTTTTTTTTCTTTTTCTCTCTCTCTCCATCCTGCTCTGTCTCTCTCAAATAAATAAAATCTTTTAAAAAAATTGACAAGTTGATCCCTAGAACTGACATGGAAATACAAATTATTCAAAAGAGCCCAACTAATATTGAAACACAAGAAAAATGTTGGATTTAAACTTCTCATTTTTAAAACTTAACTACAAAGCCTTATTACTGATAATGGTGCGGTACTGACATAATTATAGATGTATAGACTAAAAGGATAAAATTCAGAGTCTGTAAATAAATACTTATATTTATGGTCATTGATTTTCAATAATTGTGCTGCAAGCAAAAAGACTACTGAAAAAAGGGATCCCTGGGTGGCGCAGCGGTTTGGCGCCTGCCTTTGGCCCAGGGCGTGATCCTGGAGACCCAGGATCGAATCCCACATCAGGCTCCCGGTGCATGGAGCCTGCTTCTCCCTCTGCCTGTGTCTCTGCCTCTCTCTCTCTCTCTCTCTGTATCTGTCATAAATAAATAAAATATTTAAAAAAATTTAAAAAAAGACTACTGAAAAAAATAATCTTTTCCACAAATGGTGCTAGGAAAATTGGATATCTACATAAAAAAGGATAAAGTCGGGATGCTTTTAAACACCATAAACCAAAATTAACTCAAACTGGATGAGACTTGAATGTAAGTTGAAACCTTAAAATTCTTTGTAGAAAGTATAGGATTAAATATTTGTGGCCTTCTGTAAGATAATTGTTGACCAAAAAAATACAAACACAAGTTACCCACATAAAAAGATGAATTGCACATCATCAAATAATAAAGAAAATCTATAAACACTACCATCAAGAAAGGGAAAAGAATATTCACAGAATGTAAGATAATATTTGGAAATGATATATCTGATAAGAGAGGTGTATCCAGAATACACAAAAATTGAATATAAATGAAATAATATTGAATACCTAATTAGCTATTTGTAATCATAATATGTAAAAAACACAATTCAAAACTACAATAAAAGTACCAAGTCCAATATTTTCATTGATAAATAACTCCAAGAAGAAAATAGAAATCTCTACTACAAAATATAAGCAGAGAAATATTCTGCTTTTGCGAGGCTGAGGAAAATTGCGCTTTTAATGGGCTGATGCAATTAAATTGCGCCTACCTGAAGAATCGTCCTTTGACAACATCAAATTCAACTGATTAGTAATGTTAATTACCTTTATGAATTTCCTTTCCCAGTATAATATAATATACTTATGGATACAACATCTTACCATATTCATAGCTCTAGGGATTAGGACAGGGAATCTTGGTAAAAGGCATTTTGAAATTCTGTGCACCCCATTCACTAATATATTTGGAGAATTATACTGCTACTGTTTTTGCTCATTTGTTTTTTCTTCTCTAATTCCTGTAAATACACATCTTGACTGAGAAGCATAAAAAACTGAATGCTGAGAAAGTGCATGGTAGAGTATTTGGTTCATTTAAACAAACTTCATTGGGTGATTGTGCTTACATCTCATTACATTGATGACACATGGTGAAGCATGAATGTAAAAGTATTGGAAGACTAAGAGCTGTTAATTAACTAAATTGTTGTCCATCCCTTCCACTGCTCCAACTGAGATTTGGTTATTAAGGCAGAAGAGGCTCTTGTATATTATAGAGGCAACTGGATTCATCTACACCCATTAGTGTTTCCACTTATTATGTTATATATTCTCCATACTTCCAACTATTTACTTGTATGTTTGAAGGAATATATGTTTATTTAGTCTCAAAATAGAATAACACCTCTTTAATAATTCAAGAGGACTTGGAATTATTGTTGAACTTGGAGATACAAACTACTAGGAAACCTATTTATTTATTTATTTATTTGTTTATTTGTTTATTTGTTTATTTGTTTATTTATTTATTTAAATATTCTATTTATTTATTCATGAGAGAGAGAGAGAGAGGCAGAGACACAGGCAGAGGGAGAAGCAGGCCCCATGCAGGGAACCCGACGTGGGACTCAATCCTGGGTCTCCAGGATCACGCCCTGGGCTGAAGGTGGTGCTAAACTTGAGCTACCCAGGCTGCCTGAAAACTTTTTTTAGTAACAAATTTGTTCCACTGCTTCTGTCAAGGCATCTGTAATATACCATATCACTATGAAGCTTGGACTTTTTTCATAGGGAAATGAGATGACGAAAATTTAGAAAATGTTATTTTTTCAAACATTTTTATTTAAATTCTTGTTAGGGGCAGTTGGGTGCCTCGGTTTTTAAGTGTGCAACTCTTGATTTTGCCTCAGGCCACGATTCAGGGTCCTGGGATTGAACCCCCCCATCAGACTCTGCACTGAGCATTGAGCCTGCTTGGCTCCTTTCCCTCTGCCCTTCCTCACCCCGCTGCTTGCTCTTGTGCTTGGTCTCTCTCTTTCACATTAATTAATTAATTAATTAATTAATTCCCATTAGTTAACATATGGTCTAATATTAATTTCAACTGCATGATACAGTGAGAACACTTCCATACAACACCTAGGGTTCATCACAAGTGCTCTTCTTAATCCCCCATCATCTGTTTAACCCATCCTGCACCCATCTCCATTCTGGTAACCATCAGTTTGTTCTATATAGTTGAATCTGTTCCTCAGTTTGTCTCTTGCCTTGTTTTTCCCTTTGCCGGTTTGTTTGGTTTCTTAAATTCCACATATAAGTGAAATCAAATCTTACAGTGCTCAAGTAAATGAATGTCACCCTGTTTAGTAGCAGCAGTAATGGTAGTGAAAACAGTATTAACCTTAGTAATAATAATTTTTAACAGTTAATCTTTACTAAATACCAGATATCATAGTACTTTACATACCTTCACCTAATCAACCTTAACATTAAACCAACAATCTGGGATCCCTGGGTGGCGCAGCAGTTTGGCACCTGCCTTTGGCCCAGGGCACGATCCTGGAGACCGGGGATCGAGTCCCACATCGCGCTCCCGGTGCATGGAGCCTGCTTCTCCCTCTGCCTGTGTCTCTGCCTCTCTCTCTCTCTCTGTGACTATCATAAATAAATAAAAAACAAACAAACAAAAAAACCCCAACAATCTAAGTGGTTTATTATCCTCATTTTACATACAATGAAATTAAGGAATATAGATGTTAGGTAATATCCAGATACTTCAGTATGTAGTTTTAGTCCACTGCTAATGCAGTTAACTTTTGTGACAAAAATAAGCACAGTGCCTACCAATTTGAGCAATTTATTATATTCTAGATGGTTTTGTTGCATGAGTTTTATATACTTGGTATAGATTCCTAATTAGGAACTTCTGGTCAAATCGTAGGCATAAACAGATGTATATTTTACATTATATTCAATTTTAAGCCAACAGATGTGATTTTCAAGTCAATGATTTCATACAAAGTGATTTCTGATTGTGCTACATATGGTATGGACGCATTAATATAATGAGTAACTTCTGGAGTAGCAGTGCAAATTTTCCAAGAAATATATATTTTATAGACATAGATCAAGGCTTGACATATAAAAATCATGGCATTTCAAGGCAGTTTTAGATTATGACATTGAAATTTAATAAAAAAATGTTTGTATTAAGTATAGGAGGAATCTTTTTAAAATACTTTTAATTCCAGTGTAGACTGACTCATAAAATCTAATATCTACAATAGCAACTGACTCAAGGCATCCATATTTTATGTTTCCTCCAGAGTCTTAGACAATTATGCCATTATAAGCACACTTGTAACATGAGGCTTAAGGTTCATATTAGTACATTAAGAAGAATTGCAATCATGCATAATTTCAAAAAATATTAGTGAATAATAACAGTACTCATACTATGGAAATAATTAACAGTTTAGCAATGGATTCACAAGTATATTTATTAAGGTCGAATCGGGAAGGATTTTCCTGCCAGGTTTTTCCAAGAGAGACAATTATACTACAGATAATTGATTAAACAATTATTGGATGGCTGAAAGAACAAAACAAGAGATGCCAAGATGACCCAGTTATGGATAACTGGAGGAGCAGATACCATGACTAGGTCATGGGAAAGAGAACATAAGAGGGGAATTCACAGGGGAATACATACTTGTATTGGCCAAACCCAAAACGAAGGCAAGGGCTGGCAAACATATCTACTGATATGACAAGTAAATATCAGCCTTCTAGGACACAGAGTAATATGGATAAAGATAGAGAGTAATGTGGAGGATCCAATGAATAATATTCAGCATACTGGAATAATTTCAGTAATTTTAAATTTAAAAAGGGAGGCATTACTGATAGATTTATAGTCCCTTTTATTCCCTATGATAAGGTTAGTGCATATTTCTTATATTCTTGTTTTTATATTATATTTACATATCTAAGAACCTAATTGTTTTGTTTCTATTTTTTCATACTAATGATATATTTATTTAGATACTATGCCACAATTTTTTTCTTCTCTATTCACAAGTGTCTTCATAGAACTGTTTATGATATTTAGTGTCAATTTAGTACACTCTAATCACTGTACATTATTATGTCATTGTGGAAAATATTACATTTTATTCATCAATTTTCTAACTGATTGATTCTTAGGCAGTTTTCTCTAATAAACTCCTTTTCCTGTCTCATTTAAAACAGTGAGAATTTCTTTAAAGAAAATACCTGTCCTAGGATTGCTCAGTCTTAGGGTATTTGCATTTTCAATTATATGAATACTGCCAATTTGATCTACAAAGTAGCTATAAAAATTTTCATCTTTACTAGCAATCTAAGAGAGTTCCTATTTCAATCAAAACTTGGATGTATCATGCATCCTTAATATATGTCAATATCTGCTAGTTTGATTCAGTAAAATGTTTTTTAACTCTCACTCACCAGTTTACTAGCAAATATGATACTTTCGTTTCTTAGATACCAATTAATTGTTAAAGAAATTCACACCTGCCAAACTTTCCTTGGATTGGTTGGGATATAAAGTGAAACAAAACAAAATCAAATTACAAAAGCTTCATTCTCACATAAGATGGGATATAATCAACAAAATAAATCAGTGATTTACAGCATATTAAGAACTAGTCACTACTGAGCCAGAGTTGGATGGGGGGTAGGGGGACAATACAATTTTACATTGGTTGGTTGTGGAAGGCCACACTGGGATTATGACTTTTGAGACAAGATTCAAATGATATGAGAAACATATTATATGTACATTATTGTAAATGTGTCCTGTTTTCACATGTGCAAGCATTTTGGGGGGCCATATATTAAAAAATGTAATTGCCAAGTCATAGACTGCACTATTATAAACTTTATCACTTAATCCCTAGTTGCTTTTCAAACTGATTGTAGCAAATTTTATTCCAAACAACAGTTTATTTTACTTCATATCTGTAATAGTTTGCTAGGGCTGCCATAACAAAATACCAAAGACTGAGTGGCTTAAACAACAGAGATTTAATTTTGCACAGTTCTAGAGGTTAGAAGTTCAAGATCTCCCTGCCTTGTGGATGGCTGCCTTTCTGTTGTATTCTCACAAGGTCTCTCCTAGATGTATGCACATATTTGTTCCCAATTTCCTCTTCTAAGAAGGACACCAGTCAGACTTAACTACTTAATTATTTCTTTATCTTTAAAGGCAGTCACATTCTAGCTACTGGTGGTTAGGGCTTCAACACATGAATTTTAGGGCAACACAACTCACCTCATAATATCCATACTGGTTTTGCACAATTTCTCTACCTTTATACTGAAAGACAATTGAAGTAGCCATCCACAATATTCCTCAAACCATCATTTGGTGTTTAGAAAGGAGCCCAGAAATATCAACTATTCCTAACTTGGGATTGTTTTCCCTCATTTTTGGAACTCTCTCAAAATGCTCCAATGTAAACCTCCTTTGATGTGTGAAAAATTTCAAAACCTGTTCCTTAAATTTATGTGAAAGAATCAAATAACAGAAGGACTAAATGTGGTAGGAAAAATGTGGTTCCCCTCAAAATGTCCACATTCTAATTCCTGAAACCTACGAATATGTCATCTGACAGGGCAAAAGGGACTTTGTATAACTAATTAAATATCTTGAACTGGAGATATTATCCTAGATTATCCAGGGAAACTCACTCTGATCACATGGGTCCTTAAAATATTTGTACCCAATTTCCTCTTCTAAGGAAAGAAGGCAGTGGTGAAGGAGGAGGACAGTAGAAGTAGAATGAGAGAGATGCTATGTTGCTGGCTGTGAAGATGGAGAAAGATCATCACAAACCAAAGACTGCCAGCAGTGTCTAGAAGCACTCAAGCTTTTACTATGTAATAATGCAATTCATCATCATAGCCCTCTATCGAGGTTTCAACTTGTAATCTTCATTTACTAGATACCATTATTTTCCCCTATTACATAGAAAAGGTTAGAGAGCAAACAAAAGCTAAATTACTTGCCTAAGGTTACAGGTCATAACTGTTAAAATGATATTTTGAACACAAAAGTATGCAGATCCAGACCCTGCAATCCTAACTACCAGGATAAGTAACAAATTAAATTAAAAACAAACAAACAAACAAAACCTAATAATCATCAGTGAGGACGGATGGAAACCTGAAGCTTTTCCATGAGAATACAAAGTGAAAAAAAAAAAAAAGAGAGAGAGAGAGAGAGAGAGAGAGAATACAAAGTGCTTAAGACCTTAAGTCAGTGATTTTCACATATGTATAATTTTAGTCCAGGCTATTTTATTTTCCTACAGGACAGAAGATCTAGGAAAACAATAGGTATTCAGCCTTCTTATTGCCAAAGTAATTGTCTTAGAGAATATTCAAAGGGATAGTTTATCTGAATATATGACAAATACTAAAGATTCAAAATTCAAAAACAATAATAGGATATATTATGAATATAAAATATACCTTAAGGGTAACATAATACGAAGAATGCAGAATGAAGAGCCTTTTATTAATTCTCTGAAACTCATACTACTTAAGAATGAAGGCAAAATTAAAATAGGATGCATTTTCTTGGACTGAATTTTCCTCAATTTGGCAGGCAGCAAAACTAAAATAAAAAAAAAAAAAGGAAAATTTAGAAAGTAAGACTCCAAATTAGTCAATATTTACATAAAGCATCCAAACTGCATTAAAAGTCATTCAGTGACACAAACAGTGTCACTTATTAAGGTTAAAGATTAATTTATTCATTTGGCATTTTAGAAACGTTGTTCTGTAACATTTTCAAGTGTGCATGTAGAAGCTGAAAGAATATACATAGCCAACATATGCAAAATAAGACATTCATTTTGAAATTTATTTCTTTGCAAATAGTTTGTTTTTTATTTTATTGGTGAAAGCAACATTTCTTCTTGAATGATTATCTTACAGACAGACACAGAACTCTGATATATTTACTATTTTTAAGTGATAGTTATTCCTTTCTTTAGTTTGTAAACCAAAATCTACACATTATAGGAAATACAGCATTTATAGGAAAAGAAAAGAAGAATTTAAAAATGAAATATACTGAATTCTACTACTTGAAAAGATGAAGTAAAAGCTACCAGATTAACAATCCAATTGGAAAAAAATATATCCAGACCAAATAAAATAATAATAATAATAATAATAATAATAATAATAATAATAATATAGTTTTCAGACATTGAACATCATGGAGCTCAGAAGAGTGGTCCCTGAAAGACAGAAAACAATTGAAGGAGCCCAATAGCTACCCCAATTTTCTCTCAGAGTAAATTTCCAGGGCAGAAGGCAGCCAGAAAGAACAAAAGGGGCATCTGCTAGCCTTCCTAAGCTGAGGAGACAGCCAGGATATGGGAGGCCAAAGTGACTTGAGTTCCCAATATGGAGTATTTCAGAAGAGACAGCTATAAAGAAATACAGTTCCTGAGATCTGCAGTTTTCTAATCAAATGTTCAAATACACATTGCAGTATGTATTTGAAGAAATTATATGAGACAGCATAAAGAACCACTCAAAAGGAGTGAAGTGGTCAATATTCAAGAAATTCTCAGTTCTTGCCATTCAATTCCTCCCCCCCCCCTTTGTTCCTACTTGAATTACCAGCATCAGGGCTTACACAAAAGGAGAGTTGACTAACGGTCTATTCAGACCTGCTTCTGGATACATCCTAGTCAACTTAAGAAATGGTTCAGTGAACTACTGTTGAAAACCAATGGAGGATCACTCAAGTTCTAAGTGCAGCGCTGTATCTCCTTCCAGTTATCCTGTGGAAAGACTTTAAGAACTGGATGGCTGCCAGCCATCTCTCATGCTGGATTTCCAAGGCACTGTCCTTAGTCCATGGCACTCCCTGTTTGAAGGGATTATCCTTTGGCTTCCGTCATGGTTGGCTGACAAATGAAATATAAACCATGGAAAACCTCCATAGAGCAGCCAAAGTGCATCCTCAAATTTATGTCCATAAAATGAAAATGTATGTGGGGTACTTGGTAATTTTTAAAATCTTACCAGAACATTGTAAGAGAATTCTTAAAATGAATAATGTCAGCTGGGAAAAAAGTCATATAGATTCTTAACATTTATGGTCCTCCCTGGCAGTTCTGGATAATTTCAAAGACACATTTGATTTCTAGGTGCTCAGAATGATAGGATTGATTATCCTGAGATGATCAATAAGGTTTGTGTGGTGCTGATTCCATTATGTTTTTTAGAAACTTGACTTTTTTCCCCCTTTTTTCCAAGTTACCAGGCAACCACTTATCAACCCAATGGCTTCATTCTAGACACAGTTTTTGTGTTTTTTGTTTTTCTCTTATTTTCTGTTTCCCTAAATAAGTCTTGCATGTTTAGTTTAGGAAGAGGTTTGGAGGATGGAATTGACTCTCAGACACTCCATATTGGGGCATTTGAAAAAGCTAGCTGTTGACCTCCTAAAAGGCTGTTGATCACACTTGATGCCCCACAGCCATTGGGAATCATCCATTGATCCAATCCTAATCCCCAATCCTAGGGCAAAAAGGAAAAAGAGGAAAGGGCAAAAAAGAAAAAAGGAAAGCAAAAGGAACAGAAGGAGCAAAAACAGTTTAGTCAGTCACAATTAAAAATAGTCTGTGACAAGTAAAATTTGTATACTAAAAAACCTAAGAAAATGACAAAAATAACAAAAACAAATAAGCCAACAAATAATATATAATGGAATTTAAAAACTCAGTCCAAAGAAGGCAGAAAAAGGAAACAAAGAATTGAAAAATATGTAAAAATGAGATAACAAGTAGAAAATTATAACACTACCTATAGAAAATTTTTAGCTCAAAAGATCTACACCAGAAAATAACAAACTTATAAAATCAAGAACTTTAGCTTGTACCCTAAGAGTGTATTAAAAGAAGAGAAAATGAAATCCAAAGCAAGCTTTAGAAAGGAAATAATTTTTAATTAAATATTTTATTTATTTATTTTGAAAGACAGAGAGAGAGAACAAGAGAAAAGGAGAGGCAGGGGGAGAGCGAGAAGCAGA